>NC_134442.1:5176847-6376847 GCF_030867145.1 Opisthocomus hoazin
CGAACGTCTGCAGATAGCTGGCAGGCAGAAGGGGCTAGCCTGGAAAGCTGTTGCTCAGCCTCATCTGCCCATGGCACTGTTCGCATAGATGCACAGAGAATGGGGCTGCTTGCTTGTCTTGCGACTTGAAACTTCAAACGCATGCTGGGAATGGTGGTGTCCCTGCCAGGCTCCTATCACAGCCCTGCTCCGAAAGTGCGAACGTCTGCAGATAGCTGGCAGCCAGAAGGGGCTAGCCTGGAAAGCTGTTGCTCAGCCTCATCTGCCCATGGCAGTGCTCGCACAGAGGCACAGAGAATGCGGCTCCTTGCTTGTCTTGCTACCTCAAACTTCAAACGTAGCCTGGGAAAGATGGTGTACCTGCTAGGCTCCTTTCGCAGCCCTGCTCTTGAAATGCGAACGTCTGCAGATAGCTGGCAGCCAGAAAAGGCTAGCCTGGGAAGCTGTTGCTCAGCCTGATCTGCCCATGGCAGTGCTCGCACAGAGGCACAGAGAATGGGGCTGCTTGCTTGTCTTGCCACCTCAGACTTCAAACGTAGCCTGGGAAAGTTGGTGTCCCAGCCAGGCTCCTTTCGCAGCCCTGCTCTTGAAATGCGAACGTCTGCAGATAGCTGGCAGCCAGAAGGGGCTAGCCTGGAAAGCTGTTGCTCAGCCTCATCTGCCCATGGCACTGTTCGCATAGAGGCACAGAGAATGGGGCTGCTTGCTTATCTTGCGAATTGAAACTTCAAACGCATGCTGGGAATGGTGGTGTCCCTGCCAGGCTCCTATCGCAGCCCTGCTCCGAAAGTGCGAACGTCTGCAGATAGCTGGCAGGCAGAAGGGGCTAGCCTGGAAAGCTGTTGCTCAGCCTCATCTGCCCATGGCACTGTTCGCATAGAGGCACAGAGAATGGGGCTGCTTGCTTATCTTGCGACTTGAAACTTCAAACGCCTGCTGGGAATGGTGGTGTCCCTGCCAGGCTCCTATCACAGCCCTGCTCCGAAAGTGCGAACGTCTGCAGATAGCTGGCAGGCAGAAGGGGCTATCCTGGAAAGCTGTTGCTCAGCCTGATCTGCCCATGGCAGTGCTCGCACAGAGGCACAGAGAATGGGGCTGCTTGCTTGTCTTGCCACCTCAAACTTCAAACGTAGCCTGGGAAAGTTGGTGTCCCAGCCAGGCTCCTTTCGCAGCCCTGCTCCAAAAGTGCGAACGTCTGCAGATAGCTGGCAGCCAGAAGGGGCTATCGTGGAAAGCTGTTGCTCAGCCTCATCTGCCCATGGCAGTGCTCGCACAGAGGCACAGAGAATGCGGCTCCTTGCTTGTCTTGCCACCTCAAACTTCAAACGTAGCCTGGGAAAGATGGTGTACCTGCTAGGCTCCTTTCGCAGCCCTGCTCTTGAAATGCGAACGTCTGCAGATAGCTGGCAGGCAGAAGGGGCTAGCCTGGAAAGCTGTTGCTCAGCCTCATCTGCCCATGGCAGTGCTCGCACAGAGGCACAGAGAATTGGGCTGCTTCCTTGTCTTGCCACCTCAAACTTCAAACGTAGCCTGGGAAAGTTGGTGTCCCAGCCAGGCTCCTTTCGAAGCCCTGCTCCGAAAGTGCGATCGTCTGCAGATAGCTGGCAGGCAGAAGGGGCTAGCCTGGAAAGCTGTTGCTCAGCCTCATCTGCCCATGGCAGTGCTCGCATAGAGGCACAGAGAATGGGGCTGCTTGCTTATCTTGCCACTTGAAACTTCAAACGCATGCTGGGAATGGTGGTGTCCCTGCCAGGCTCCTATCACAGCCCTGCTCCGAAAGTGCGAACGTCTGCAGATAGCTGGCAGGCAGAAGGGGCTAGCCTGGAAAGCTGTTGCTCAGCCTGATCTGCCCATGGCACTGTTCGCATAGAGGCACAGAGAATGGGGCTGCTTGCTTGTCTTGCCACCTCAAACTTCAAACGTAGCCTGGGAAAGTTGGTGTCCCAGCCAGGCTCCTTTCGCAGCCCTGCTCCGAAAGTGCGAACGTCTGCAGATAGCTGGCAGGCAGAAGGGGCTAGCCTGGAAAGCTGTTGCTCAGCCTCATCTGCCCATGGCACTGTTCGCATAGAGGAACAGAGAATGGGGCTGCTTGCTTATCTTGCCACTTGAAACTTCAAACGCATGCTGGGAATGGTGGTGTCCCTGCCAAGCTCCTATCACAGCCCTGCTCCGAAAGTGCGAACGTCTGCAGATACCTGGCAGCCAGAAGGGGCTAGCCTGGAAAGCTGTTGCTCAGCCTGATCTGCCCATGGCAGTGCTCGCACAGAGGCACAGAGAATAGGCCTGCTTGCTTGTCTTGCCACCTCAAACTTCAAACGTAGCCTGGGAAAGATGGTGTACCTGCTAGGCTCCTTTCGCAGCCCTGCTCTTGAAATGCGAACGTCTGCAGATAGCTGGCAGGCAGAAGGGGCTAGCCTGGAAAGCTGTTGCTCAGCCTCATCTGCCCATGGCAGTGCTCGCACAGAGGCACAGAGAATGGGGCTGCTTGCTTGTCTTGCCACCTCAAACTTCAAACGTAGCCTGGGAAAGTTGGTGTCCCAGCCAGGCTCCTTTCGCAGCCCTGCTCCAAAAGTGTGAACGTCTGCAGATAGCTGGCAGGCAGAAGGGGCTAGCCTGGAAAGCTGTTGCTCAGCCTCATCTGCCCATGGCAGTGCTCGCACAGAGGCACACAGAATGCGGCTCCTTGCTTGTCTTGCCACCTCAATCTTCAAACGTAGCCTGGGAAAGATGGTGTACCTGCTAGGCTCCTTTCGCAGCCCTGCTCTTGAAATGCGAACGTCTGCAGATAGCTGGCAGCCAGAAGGGGCTAGCCTGGAAAGCTGTTGCTCAGCCTGATCTGCCCATGGCAGTGCTCGCACAGAGGCACAGAGAATGGGGCTGCTTGCTTGTCTTGCCACCTCAAACTTCAAACGTAGCCTGGGAAAGTTGGTGTCCCAGCCAGGCTCCTTTCGCAGCCCTGCTCCAAAAGTGCGAACGTCTGCAGATAGCTGGCAGCCAGAAGGGGCTAGCCTGGAAAGCTGTTGCTCAGCCTCATCTGCCCATGGCAGTGCTCGCACACAGGCACAGAGAATGGGGCTGCTTGCTTGTCTTGCCACCTCAAACTTCAAACGTAGCCTGGGAAAGTTGGTGTCCCAGCCAGGCTCCTTTCGCAGCCCTGCTCCAAAAGTGCGAACGTCTGCAGATAGCTGGCAGCCAGAAGGGGCTAGCCTGGAAAGCTGTTGCTCAGCCTCATCTGCCCATGGCAGTCCTCGCACAGAGGCACAGAGAATGGGGCTGCTTGCTTGTCTTGCCACCTCAAACTTCAAACGTAGCCTGGGAAAGTTGGTGTCCCAGCCAGGCTCCTTTCGCAGCCCTGCTCCAAAAGTGCGAACGTCTGCAGATAGCTGGCAGCCAGAAGGGGCTAGCCTGGAAAGCTGTTGCTCAGCCTCATCTGCCCATGGCAGTGCTCGCATAGAGGCACAGAGAATGGGGCTGCTTGCTTATCTTGCCACTTGAAACTTCAAACGCATGCTGGGAATGGTGGTGTCCCTGCCAGGCTCCTATCACAGCCCTGCTCCGAAAGTGCGAACGTCTGCAGATAGCTGGCAGGCAGAAGGGGCTAGCCTGGAAAGCTGTTGCTCAGCCTCATCTGCCCATGGCACTGTTCGCATAGATGCACAGAGAATGGGGCTGCTTGCTTGTCTTGCGACTTGAAACTTCAAACGCATGCTGGGAATGGTGGTGTCCCTGCCAGGCTCCTATCACAGCCCTGCTCCGAAAGTGCGAACGTCTGCAGATAGCTGGCAGCCAGAAGGGGCTAGCCTGGAAAGCTGTTGCTCAGCCTCATCTGCCCATGGCAGTGCTCGCACAGAGGCACAGAGAATGCGGCTCCTTGCTTGTCTTGCTACCTCAAACTTCAAACGTAGCCTGGGAAAGATGGTGTACCTGCTAGGCTCCTTTCGCAGCCCTGCTCTTGAAATGCGAACGTCTGCAGATAGCTGGCAGCCAGAAAAGGCTAGCCTGGGAAGCTGTTGCTCAGCCTGATCTGCCCATGGCAGTGCTCGCACAGAGGCACAGAGAATGGGGCTGCTTGCTTGTCTTGCCACCTCAGACTTCAAACGTAGCCTGGGAAAGTTGGTGTCCCAGCCAGGCTCCTTTCGCAGCCCTGCTCTTGAAATGCGAACGTCTGCAGATAGCTGGCAGCCAGAAGGGGCTAGCCTGGAAAGCTGTTGCTCAGCCTCATCTGCCCATGGCACTGTTCGCATAGAGGCACAGAGAATGGGGCTGCTTGCTTATCTTGCGAATTGAAACTTCAAACGCATGCTGGGAATGGTGGTGTCCCTGCCAGGCTCCTATCCCAGCCCTGCTCCGAAAGTGCGAACGTCTGCAGATAGCTGGCAGGCAGAAGGGGCTAGCCTGGAAAGCTGTTGCTCTGCCTCATCTGCCCATGGCAGTGCTCGCACAGAGGCACAGAGAATGGGGCTGCTTGCTTGTCTTGCCACCTCAAACTTCAAACGTAGCCTGGGAAAATTGGTGTCCCAGCCAGGCTCCTTTCGCAGCCCTGCTCCGAAAGTGCGAACGTCTGCAGATAGCTGGCAGGCAGAAGGGGCTAGCCTGGAAAGCTGTTGCTCAGCCTCATCTGCCCATGGCACTGTTCGCATAGAGGCACAGAGAATGGGGCTGCTTGCTTATCTTGCGACTTGAAACTTCAAACGCCTGCTGGGAATGGTGGTGTCCCTGCCAGGCTCCTATCACAGCCCTGCTCCGAAAGTGCGAACGTCTGCAGATAGCTGGCAGGCAGAAGGGGCTATCCTGGAAAGCTGTTGCTCAGCCTGATCTGCCCATGGCAGTGCTCGCACAGAGGCACAGAGAATGCGGCTGCTTGCTTGTCTTGCCACCTCAAACTTCAAACGTAGCCTGGGAAAGTTGGTGTCCCAGCCAGGCTCCTTTCGCAGCCCTGCTCCAAAAGTGCGAACGTCTGCAGATAGCTGGCAGCCAGAAGGGGCTATCGTGGAAAGCTGTTGCTCAGCCTCATCTGCCCATGGCAGTGCTCGCACAGAGGCACAGAGAATGCGGCTCCTTGCTTGTCTTGCCACCTCAAACTTCAAACGTAGCCTGGGAAAGATGGTGTACCTGCTAGGCTCCTTTCGCAGCCCTGCTCTTGAAATGCGAACGTCTGCAGATAGCTGGCAGGCAGAAGGGGCTAGCCTGGAAAGCTGTTGCTCAGCCTCATCTGCCCATGGCAGTGCTCGCACAGAGGCACAGAGAATTGGGCTGCTTCCTTGTCTTGCCACCTCAAACTTCAAACGTAGCCTGGGAAAGTTGGTGTCCCAGCCAGGCTCCTTTCGAAGCCCTGCTCCGAAAGTGCGATCGTCTGCAGATAGCTGGCAGGCAGAAGGGGCTAGCCTGGAAAGCTGTTGCTCAGCCTCATCTGCCCATGGCAGTGCTCGCATAGAGGCACAGAGAATGGGGCTGCTTGCTTATCTTGCCACTTGAAACTTCAAACGCATGCTGGGAATGGTGGTGTCCCTGCCAGGCTCCTATCACAGCCCTGCTCCGAAAGTGCGAACGTCTGCAGATAGCTGGCAGGCAGAAGGGGCTAGCCTGGAAAGCTGTTGCTCAGCCTGATCTGCCCATGGCACTGTTCGCATAGAGGCACAGAGAATGGGGCTGCTTGCTTGTCTTGCCACCTCAAACTTCAAACGTAGCCTGGGAAAGTTGGTGTCCCAGCCAGGCTCCTTTCGCAGCCCTGCTCCGAAAGTGCGAACGTCTGCAGATAGCTGGCAGGCAGAAGGGGCTAGCCTGGAAAGCTGTTGCTCAGCCTCATCTGCCCATGGCACTGTTCGCATAGAGGAACAGAGAATGGGGCTGCTTGCTTATCTTGCCACTTGAAACTTCAAACGCATGCTGGGAATGGTGGTGTCCCTGCCAAGCTCCTATCACAGCCCTGCTCCGAAAGTGCGAACGTCTGCAGATAGCTGGCAGCCAGAAGGGGCTAGCCTGGAAAGCTGTTGCTCAGCCTGATCTGCCCATGGCAGTGCTCGCACAGAGGCACAGAGAATAGGCCTGCTTGCTTGTCTTGCCACCTCAAACTTCAAACGTAGCCTGGGAAAGATGGTGTACCTGCTAGGCTCCTTTCGCAGCCCTGCTCTTGAAATGCGAACGTCTGCAGATAGCTGGCAGGCAGAAGGGGCTAGCCTGGAAAGCTGTTGCTCAGCCTCATCTGCCCATGGCAGTGCTCGCACAGAGGCACAGAGAATGGGGCTGCTTGCTTGTCTTGCCACCTCAAACTTCAAACGTAGCCTGGGAAAGTTGGTGTCCCAGCCAGGCTCCTTTCGCAGCCCTGCTCCAAAAGTGTGAACGTCTGCAGATAGCTGGCAGGCAGAAGGGGCTAGCCTGGAAAGCTGTTGCTCAGCCTCATCTGCCCATGGCAGTGCTCGCACAGATGCACACAGAATGCGGCTCCTTGCTTGTCTTGCCACCTCAATCTTCAAACGTAGCCTGGGAAAGATGGTGTACCTGCTAGGCTCCTTTCGCAGCCCTGCTCTTGAAATGCGAACGTCTGCAGATAGCTGGCAGCCAGAAGGGGCTAGCCTGGAAAGCTGTTGCTCAGCCTGATCTGCCCATGGCAGTGCTCGCACAGAGGCACAGAGAATGGGGCTGCTTGCTTGTCTTGCCACCTCAAACTTCAAACGTAGCCTGGGAAAGTTGGTGTCCCAGCCAGGCTCCTTTCGCAGCCCTGCTCCAAAAGTGCGAACGTCTGCAGATAGCTGGCAGCCAGAAGGGGCTAGCCTGGAAAGCTGTTGCTCAGCCTCATCTGCCCATGGCAGTGCTCGCACAGAGGCACAGAGAATGGGGCTGCTTGCTTGTCTTGCCACCTCAAACTTCAAACGTAGCCTGGGAAAGTTGGTGTCCCAGCCAGGCTCCTTTCGCAGCCCTGCTCCGAAAGTGCGAACGTCTGCAGATAGCTGGCAGCCAGAAGGGGCTATCCTGGAAAGCTGTTGCTCAGCCTCATCTGCCCATGGCAGTGCTCGCATAGAGGCACAGAGAATGGGGCTGCTTGCTTATCTTGCCACTTGAAACTTCAAACGCATGCTGGGAATGGTGGTGTCCCTGCCAGGCTCCTATCACAGCCCTGCTCCGAAAGTGCGAACGTCTGCAGATAGCTGGCAGGCAGAAGGGGCTAGCCTGGAAAGCTGTTGCTCAGCCTCATCTGCCCATGGCACTGTTCGCATAGATGCACAGAGAATGGGGCTGCTTGCTTGTCTTGCGACTTGAAACTTCAAACGCATGCTGGGAATGGTGGTGTCCCTGCCAGGCTCCTATCACAGCCCTGCTCCGAAAGTGCGAACGTCTGCAGATAGCTGGCAGCCAGAAGGGGCTAGCCTGGAAAGCTGTTGCTCAGCCTCATCTGCCCATGGCAGTGCTCGCACAGAGGCACAGAGAATGCGGCTGCTTGCTTGTCTTGCTACCTCAAACTTCAAACGTAGCCTGGGAAAGATGGTGTACCTGCTAGGCTCCTTTCGCAGCCCTGCTCTTGAAATGCGAACGTCTGCAGATAGCTGGCAGCCAGAAAAGGCTAGCCTGGGAAGCTGTTGCTCAGCCTGATCTGCCCATGGCAGTGCTCGCACAGAGGCACAGAGAATGGGGCTGCTTGCTTGTCTTGCCACCTCAGACTTCAAACGTAGCCTGGGAAAGTTGGTGTCCCAGCCAGGCTCCTTTCGCAGCCCTGCTCTTGAAATGCGAACGTCTGCAGATAGCTGGCAGCCAGAAGGGGCTAGCCTGGAAAGCTGTTGCTCAGCCTCATCTGCCCATGGCACTGTTCGCATAGAGGCACAGAGAATGGGGCTGCTTGCTTATCTTGCGAATTGAAACTTCAAACGCATGCTGGGAATGGTGGTGTCCCTGCCAGGCTCCTATCGCAGCCCTGCTCCGAAAGTGCGAACGTCTGCAGATAGCTGGCAGGCAGAAGGGGCTAGCCTGGAAAGCTGTTGCTCAGGCTGATCTGCCCATGGCAGTGCTCGCACAGAGGCACAGAGAATGGGGCTGCTTGCTTGTCTTGCCACCTCAAACTTCAAACGTAGCCTGGGAAAGTTGGTGTCCCAGCCAGGCTCCTTTCGCAGCCCTGCTCCGAAAGTGCGAACGTCTGCAGATAGCTGGCAGCCAGAAGGGGCTAGCCTGGAAAGCTGTTGCTCAGCCTCATCTGCCCATGGCACTGTTCGCATAGAGGCACAGAGAATGGGGCTGCTTGCTTATCTTGCGACTTGAAACTTCAAACGCATGCTGGGAATGGTGGTGTCCCAGCCAGGCTCCTATCACAGCCCTGCTCCGAAAGTGCGAACGTCTGCAGATAGCTGGCAGGCAGAAGGGGCTATCCTGGAAAGCTGTTGCTCAGCCTGATCTGCCCATGGCAGTGCTCGCACAGAGGCACAGAGAATGGGGCTGCTTGCTTGTCTTGCCACCTCAAACTTCAAACGTAGCCTGGGAAAGTTGGTGTCCCAGCCAGGCTCCTTTCGCAGCCCTACTCCAAAAGTGCGAACGTCTGCAGATAGCTGGCAGCCAGAAGGGGCTAGCCTGGAAAGCTGTTGCTCAGCCTCATCTGCCCATGGCAGTGCTCGCACAGAGGCACAGAGAATGCGGCTCCTTGCTTGTCTTGCCACCTCAAACTTCAAACGTAGCCTGGGAAAGATGGTGTACCTGCTAGGCTCCTTTCGCAGCCCTGCTCTTGAAATGCAAACGTCTGCAGATAGCTGGCAGCCAGAAGGGGCTAGCCTGGAAGCTGTTGCTCAGCCTCATCTGCCCATGGCAGTGCTCGCACAGAGGCACAGAGAATGGGGCTGCTTGCTTGTCTTGCCACCTCAAACTTCAAACGTAGCCTGGGAAAGTTGGTGTCCCAGCCAGGCTCCTTTCGCAGCCCTGCTCCAAAAGTGCGAACGTCTGCAGATAGCTGGCAGGCAGAAGGGGCTAGCCTGGAAAGCTGTTGCTCAGCCTCATCTGCCCATGGCAGTGCTCGCACAGAGGCACAGAGAATGCGGCTCCTTGCTTGTCTTGCCACCTCAAACTTCAAACGTAGCCTGGGAAAGATGGTGTACCTGCTAGGCTCCTTTCGCAGCCCTGCTCTTGAAATGCGAACGTCTGCAGATAGCTGGCAGGCAGAAGGGGCTAGCCTGGAAAGCTGTTGCTCAGCCTGATCTGCCCATGGCAGTGCTCGCACAGAGGCACAGAGAATGGGGCTGCTTGCTTGTCTTGCCACCTTAAACTTCAAACGTAGCCTGGGAAAGTTGGTGTCCCAGCCAGGCTCCTTTCGCAGCCCTGCTCCGAAAGTGCGAACGTCTGCGGATAGCTGGCAGGCAGAAGGGGCTAGCCTGGAAAGCTGTTGCTCAGCCTCATCTGCCCATGGCAGTGATCGCATAGAGGCACAGAGAATGGGGCTGCTTGCTTATCTTGCCACTTGAAACTTCAAACGCATGCTGGGAATGGTGGTGTCCCTGCCAGGCTCCTATCACAGCCCTGCTCCGAAAGTGCGAACGTCTGCAGATAGCTGGCAGCCAGAAGGGGCTAGCCTGGAAAGCTGTTGCTCAGCCTCATCTGCCCATGGCACTGTTCGCATAGAGGCACAGAGAATGGGGCTGCTTGCTTATCTTGCCACTTGAAACTTCAAACGCATGCTGGGAATGGTGGTGTCCCTGCCAGGCTCCTATCACAGCCCTGCTCTGAAAGTGCGAACGTCTGCAGATAGCTGGCAGGCAGAAGGGGCTAGCCTGGAAAGCTGTTGCTCTGCCTCATCTGCCCATGGCAGTGCTCGCACAGAGGCACAGAGAATGGGGCTGCTTGCTTGTCTTGCCACCTCAAACTTCAAACGCATGCTGGGAAAGTTGGTGTCCCAGCCAGGCTCCTTTCGCAGCCCTGCTCCGAAAGTGCGAACGTCTGCAGATAGCTGGCAGGCAGAAGGGGCTAGCCTGGAAAGCTGTTGCTCAGCCTCATCTGCCCATGCCACTGTTCGCATAGAGGCACAGAGAATGGGGCTGCTTGCTTATCTTGCCACTTGAAACTTCAAACGCATGCTGGGAATGCTGGTGTCCCTGCCAGGCTCCTATCACAGCCCTGCTCCGAAAGTGCGAACGTCTGCAGATAGCTGGCAGCCAGAAGGGGCTAGCCTGGAAAGCTGTTGCTCAGCCTCATCTGCCCATGGCACTGTTCGCATAGAGGCACAGAGAATGGGGCTGCTTGCTTGTCTTGCCACCTCAAACTTCAAACGTAGCCTGGGAAAGTTGGTGTCCCAGACAGGCTCCTTTCGCAGCCCTGCTCCGAAAGTGCGAACGTCTGCAGATAGCTGGCAGGCAGAAGGGGCTAGCCTGGAAAGCTGTTGCTCAGCCTCATCTGCCCATGGCACTGTTCGCATAGAGGCACAGAGAATGGGGCTGCTTGCTTATCTTGCCACTTGAAACTTCAAACGCATGCTGGGAATGGTGGTGTCCCTGCCAGGCTCCTATCACAGCCCTGCTCCGAAAGTGCGAACGTCTGCAGATAGCTGGCAGCCAGAAGGGGCTAGCCTGGAAAGCTGTTGCTCAGCCTCATCTGCCCATGGCAGTGCTCGCACAGAGGCACAGAGAATGGGGCTGCTTGCTTGTCTTGCCACCTCAAACTTCAAACGTAGCCTGGGAAAGATGGTGTCCCAGCCAGGCTCCTTTCGCAGCCCTGCTCCGAAAGTGCGAACGTCTGCAGATAGCTGGCAGGCAGAAGGGGCTAGCCTGGAAAGCTGTTGCTCAGCCTCATCTGCCCATGGCAGTGCTCGCACAGAGGCACAGAGAATGGGGCTGCTTGCTTGTCTTGCCACCTCAAACTTCAAACGTAGCCTGGGAAAGTTGGTGTCCCAGCCAGGCTCCTTTCGCAGCCCTGCTCCGAAAGTGCGAACGTCTGCAGATAGCTGGCAGCCAGAAGGGGCTAGCCTGGAAAGCTGTTGCTCAGCCTCATCTGCCCATGGCAGTGCTCGCACAGAGGCACAGAGAATGGGGCTGCTTGCTTATCTTGCCACCTTAAACTTCAAACGTAGCCTGGGAAAGATGGTGTACCTGCTAGGCTCCTTTCGCAGCCCTGCTCTTGAAATGCGAACGTCTGCAGATAGCTGGCAGGCAGAAGGGGCTAGCTTGGAAAGCTGTTGCTCAGCCTCATCTGCCCATGGCAGTGCTCGCACAGAGGCACAGAGAATGGGGCTGCTTGCTTGTCTTGCCACCTCAAACTTCAAACGCATGCTGGGAATGGTGGTGTCCCTGCCAGGCTCCTATCACAGCCCTGCTCCGAAAGTGCGAACGTCTGCAGATAGCTGGCAGCCAGAAGGGGCTAGCCTGGAAAGCTGTTGCTCAGCCTCATCTGCCCATGGCACTGTTCGCATAGAGGCACAGAGAATGGGGCTGCTTGCTTATCTTGCCACTTGAAACTTCAAACGCATGCTGGGAATGGTGGTGTCCCTGCCAGGCTCCTATCACAGCCCTGCTCCGAAAGTGCGAACGTCTGCAGATAGCTGGCAGGCAGAAGGGGCTAGCCTGGAAAGCTGTTGCTCAGCCTCATCTGCCCATGGCAGTGCTCGCACAGAGGCACAGAGAATGGGGCTGCTTGCTTGTCTTGCCACCTCAAACTTCAAACGTAGCCTGGGAAAGTTGGTGTCCCAGTCAGGCTCCTTTCGCAGCCCTGCTCCGAAAGTGCGAACGTCTGCAGATAGCTGGCAGGCAGAAGGGGCTAGCCTGGAAAGCTGTTGCTCAGCCTCATCTGCCCATGGAACTGTTCGCATAGAGGCACAGAGAATGGGGCTGCTTGCTTATCTTGCGACCTGAAACTTCAAACGCATGCTGGGAATGGTGGTGTCCCTGCCAGGCTCCTATCACAGCCCTGCTCCGAAAGTGCAAACGTCTGCAGATAGCTGGCAGGCAGAAGGGGCTAGCCTGGAAAGCTGTTGCTCAGCCTCATCTGCCCATGGCACTGCTCGCACAGAGGCACAGAGAATGGGGCTGCTTGCTTATCTTGCCACCTTAAACTTCAAACGTAGCCTGGGAAAGATGGTGTACCTGCTAGGCTCCTTTCGCAGCCCTGCTCCGAAAGTGCGAACGTCTGCAGATAGCTGGCAGCCAGAAGGGGCTAGCCTGGAAAGCTGTTGCTCAGCCTGATCTGCCCATGGCAGTGCTCGCACAGAGGCACAGAGAATGGGGCTGCTCGCTTGTCTTGCCACCTCAAACTTCAAACGTAGCCTGGGAAAGTTGGTGTCCCAGCCAGGCTCCTTTCGCAGCCCTGCTCCGAAAGTGCGAACGTCTGCAGATAGCTGGCAGGCAGAAGGGGCTAGCCTGGAAAGCTGTTGCTCAGCCTCATCTGCCCATGGCACTGTTCGCATAGAGGCACAGAGAATGGGGCTGCTTGCTTATCTTGCCACTTGAAACTTCAAACGCATGCTGGGAATGGTGGTGTCCCTGCCAGGCTCCTATCACAGCCCTGCTCCGAAAGTGCGAACGTCTGCAGATAGCTGGCAGCCAGAAGGGGCTAGCCTGGAAAGCTGTTGCTCAGCCTCATCTGCCCATGGCAGTGCTCGCACAGAGGCACAGAGAATGGGGCTGCTTGCTTGTCTTGCCACCTCAAACTTCAAACGTAGCCTGGGAAAGTTGGTGTCCCAGCCAGGCTCCTTTCGCAGCCCTGCTCCAAAAGTGCGAACGTCTGCAGATAGCTGGCAGCCAGAAGGGGCTAGCTTGGAAAGCTGTTGCTCAGACTCATCTGCCCATGGCACTGTTCGCATAGAGGCACAGAGAATGGGGCTGCTTGCTTATCTTGCGACTTGAAACTTGAAACGCATGCTGGGAATGGTGGTGTCCCTGCCAGGCTCCTATCACAGCCCTGCTCCGAAAGTGCGAACGTCTGCAGATAGCTGGCAGCCAGAAGGGGCTAGCCTGGAAAGCTGTTGCTCAGGCTCATCTGCCCATGGCAGTGCTCGCACAGAGGCACAGAGAATGGGGCTGCTTGCTTGTCTTGCCACCTCAAACTTCAAACGTAGCCTGGGAAAGTTGGTGTCCCAGCCAGGCTCCTTTCGCAGCCCTGCTCCGAAAGTGCGAACGTCTGCAGATAGCTGGCAGGCAGAAGGGGCTAGCCTGGAAAGCTGTTGCTCAGCCTCATCTGCCCATGGCAGTGCTCGCACAGAGGCACAGAGAATGGGGCTGCTTGCTTGTCTTGCCACCTCAAACTTCAGACGTAGCCTGGGAAAGTTGGTGTCGCAGCCAGGCTCCTTTCGCAGCCCTGCTCCGAAAGTGCGAACGTCTGCAGATAGCTGGCAGCCAGAAGGGGCTATCCTGGAAAGCTGTTGCTCAGCCTCATCTGCCCATGGCAGTGCTCGCATAGAGGCACAGAGAATGGGGCTGCTTGCTTATCTTGCCACTTGAAACTTCAAACGCATGCTGGGAATGGTGGTGTCCCTGCCAGGCTCCTATCACAGCCCTGCTCCGAAAGTGCGAACGTCTGCAGATAGCTGGCAGGCAGAAGGGGCTAGCCTGGAAAGCTGTTGCTCAGCCTCATCTGCCCATGGCACTGTTCGCACAGAGGCACAGAGAATGCGGCTCCTTGCTTGTCTTGCCACCTCAAACTTCAAACGTAGCCTGGGAAAGATGGTGTACCGGCTAGGCTCCTTTCGCAGCCCTGCTCTTGAAATGCGAACGTCTGCAGATAGCTGGCAGGCAGAAGGGGCTAGCCTGGAAAGCTGTTGCTCAGCCTCATCTGCCCATGGCAGTGCTCGCACAGATGCACAGAGAATGGGGCTGCTTGCTTGTCTTGCCACCTCATACTTCAAACGCATGCTGGGAATGGTGGTGTCCCTGCCAGGCTCCTATCACAGCCCTGCTCCGAAAGTGCGAACGTCTGCAGATAGCTGGCAGGCAGAAGGGGCTAGCCTGGAAAGCTGTTGCTCAGCCTCATCTGCCCATGGCACTGTTCGCATAGAGGCACAGAGAATGGGGCTGCTTGCTTATCTTGCCACTTGAAACTTCAAACGCATGCTGGGAATGGTGGTGTCCCTGCCAGGCTCCTATCACAGCCCTGCTCCGAAAGTGCGAACGTCTGCAGATAGCTGGCAGGCAGAAGGGGCTAGCCTGGAAAGCTGTTGCTCAGCCTCATCTGCCCATGGCACTGTTCGCATAGAGGCACAGAGAATGGGGCTGCTTGCTTGTCTTGCCACCTCAAACTTCAAACGTAGCCTGGGAAAGTTGGTTTCCCAGCCAGGCTCCTTTCGCAGCCCTGCTCCGAAAGTGCGAACGTCTGCAGATAGCTGGCAGGCAGAAGGGGCTAGCCTGGAAAGCTGTTGCTCAGCCTCATCTGCCCATGGCACTGTTCGCATAGAGGCACAGAGAATGGGGCTGCTTGCTTATCTTGCGACTTGAAACTTCAAACGCATGCTGGGAATGGTGGTGTCCCTGCCAGGCTCCTATCACAGCCCTGCTCCGAAAGTGCGAACGTCTGCAGATAGCTGGCAGCCAGAAGGGGCTAGCCTGGAAAGCTGTTGCTCAGCCTCATCTGCCCATGGCAGTGCTCGCACAGAGGCACAGAGAATGGGGCTGCTTGCTTGTCTTGCCACCTCAAACTTCAAACGTAGCCTGGGAAAGTTGGTGTCCCAGCCAGGCTCCTTTCGCAGCCCTGCTCCGAAAGTGCGAACGTCTGCAGATAGCTGGCAGGCAGAAGGGGCTAGCCTGGAAAGCTGTTGCTCAGCCTCATCTGCCCATGGCAGTGCTCACACAGATGCACAGAGAATGGGGCTGCTTGCTTGTCTTGCCACCTCAAACTTCAAACGTAGCCTGGGAAAGTTGGTGTCCCAGCCAGGCTCCTTTCGCAGCCCTGCTCCGAAAGTGCGAACGTCTGCAGATAGCTGGCAGGCAGAAGGGGCTAGCCTGGAAAGCTGTTGCTCAGCCTCATCTGCCCATGGCACTGTTCGCATAGAGGCACAGAGAATGGGGCTGCTTGCTTATCTTGCCACTTGAAACTTCAAACGCATGCTGGGAATGGTGGTGTCCCTGCCAGGCTCCTATCACAGCCCTGCTCCGAAAGTGCGAACGTCTGCAGATAGCTGGCAGCCCGAAGGGGCTAGCCTGGAAAGCTGTTGCTCAGCCTCATCTGCCCATGGCAGTGCTCGCACAGAGGCACAGAGAATGCAACTCCTTGCTTATCTTGCCACCTCAAACTTCAAACGTAGCCTGGGAAAGATGGTGTACCTGCTAGGCTCCTTTCGCAGCCCTGCTCTTGAAATGCGAACGTCTGCAGATAGCTGGCAGCCAGAAGGGGCTAGCCTGGAAAGCTGTTGCTCAGCCTCATCTGCCCATGGCACTGTTCGCATAGAGGCACAGAGAATGGGGCTGCTTGCTTATCTTGCGACCTGAAACTTCAAACGCATGCTGGGAATGGTGGTGTCCCTGCCAGGCTCCTATCACAGCCCTGCTCCGAAAGTGCGAACGTCTGCAGATAGCTGGCAGGCAGAAGGGGCTAGCCTGGAAAGCTGTTGCTCAGCCTCATCTGCCCATGGCAGTGCTCGCACAGAGGCACAGAGAATGGGGCTGCTTGCTTATCTTGCCACCTTAAACTTCAAACGTAGCCTGGGAAAGATGGTGTACCTGCTAGGCTCCTTTCGCAGCCCTGCTCTTGAAATGCGAACGTCTGCAGATAGCTGGCAGGCAGAAGGGGCTAGCTTGGAAAGCTGTTGCTCAGCCTCATCTGCCCATGGCAGTGCTCGCACAGAGGCACAGAGAATGGGGCTGCTTGCTTGTCTTGCCACCTCAAACTTCAAACGCATGCTGGGAATGGTGGTGTCCCTGCCAGGCTCCTATCACAGCCCTGCTCCGAAAGTGCGAACGTCTGCAGATAGCTGGCAGGCAGAAGGGGCTAGCCTGGAAAGCTGTTGCTCAGCCTCATCTGCCCATGGCAGTGCTCGCACAGAGGCACAGAGAATGGGGCTGCTTGCTTGTCTTGCCACCTCAAACTTCAAACGTAGCCTGGGAAAGTTGGTGTCCCAGCCAGGCTCCTATCACAGCCCTGCTCCGAAAGTGCGAACGTCTGCAGATAGCTGGCAGCCAGAAGGGGCTAGCCTGGAAAGCTGTTGCTCAGCCTCATCTGCCCATGGCAGTGCTCGCACAGAGGCACAGAGAATGGGGCTGCTCGCTTGTCATGCCACCTCAAACTTCAAACGTAGCCTGGGAAAGTTGGTGTCCCAGCCAGGCTCCTTTCGCAGCCCTGCTCCGAAAGTGCGAACGTCTGCAGATAGCTGGCAGGCAGAAGGGGCTAGCCTGGAAAGCTGTTGCTCAGCCTCATCTGCCCATGGCACTGTTCGCATAGAGGCACAGAGAATGGGGCTGCTTGCTTATCTTGCCACTTGAAACTTCAAACGCATGCTGGGAATGGTGGTGTCCCTGCCAGGCTCCTATCACAGCCCTGCTCCGAAAGTGCGAACGTCTGCAGATAGCTGGCAGCCAGAAGGGGCTAGCCTGGAAAGCTGTTGCTCAGCCTCATCTGCCCATGGCAGTGCTCGCACACAGGCACAGAGAATGGGGCTGCTTGCTTGTCTTGCCACCTCAAACTTCAAACGTAGCCTGGGAAAGTTGGTGTCCCAGCCAGGCTCCTTTCGCAGCCCTGCTCCAAAAGTGCGAACGTCTGCAGATAGCTGGCAGCCAGAAGGGGCTAGCCTGGAAAGCTGTTGCTCAGCCTCATCTGCCCATGGCAGTGCTCGCACAGAGGCACAGAGAATGCGGCTCCTTGCTTGTCTTGCCACCTCAAACTTCAAACGTAGCCTGGGAAAGATGGTGTACCTGCTAGGCTCCTTTCGCAGCCCTGCTCTTGAAATGCGAACGTCTGCAGATAGCTGGCAGCCAGAAGGGGCTAGCCTGGAAAGCTGTTGCTCAGCCTCATCTGCCCATGGCAGTGCTCGCACAGAGGCACAGAGAATGGGGCTGCTTGCTTGTCTTGCCACCTCAAACTTCAAACGCATGCTGGGAATGGTGGTGTCCCTGCCAGGCTCCTATCACAGCCCTGCTCCGAAAGTGCGAACGTCTGCAGATAGCTGGCAGCCAGAAGGGGCTAGCCTGGAAAGCTGTTGCTCAGCCTCATCTGCCCATGGCACTGTTCGCATAGAGGCACAGAGAATGGGGCTGCTTGCTTATCTTGCCACTTGAAACTTCAAACGCATGCTGGGAATGATGGTGTCCCTGCTAGGCTCCTATCACAGCCCTGCTCCGAAAGTGCGAACGTCTGCAGATAGCTGGCAGGCAGAAGGGGCTAGCCTGGAAAGCTGTTGCTCAGCCTCATCTGCCCATGGCAGTGCTCGCACAGAGGCACAGAGAATGGGGCTGCTTGCTTGTCTTGCCACCTCAAACTTCAAACGTAGCCTGGGAAAGTTGGTGTCCCAGCCAGGCTCCTTTCGCAGCCCTGCTCCGAAAGTGCGAACGTCTGCAGATAGCTGGCAGCCAGAAGGGGCTAGCCTGGAAAGCTGTTGCTCAGCCTCATCTGCCCATGGCAGTGCTCGCACAGAGGCACAGAGAATGGGGCTGCTTGCTTGTCTTGCCACCTCAAACTTCAAACGTAGCCTGGGAAAGTTGGTGTCCCAGCCAGGCTCCTTTCGCAGCCCTGCTCCGAAAGTGCGAACGTCTGCAGATAGCTGGCAGCCAGAAGGGGCTAGCCTGGAAAGCTGTTGCTCAGCCTCATCTGCCCATGGCACTGTTCGCATAGAGGCACAGAGAATGGGGCTGCTTGCTTATCTTGCGACCTGAAACTTCAAACGCATGCTGGGAATGGTGGTGTCCCTGCCAGGCTCCTATCACAGCCCTGCTCCGAAAGTGCGAACATCTGCAGATAGCTGGCAGGCAGAAGGGGCTAGCCTGGAAAGCTGTTGCTCAGCCTCATCTGCCCATGGCACTGCTCGCACAGAGGCACAGAGAATGGGGCTGCTTGCTTATCTTGCCACCTTAAACTTCAAACGTTACCTGGGAAAGATGGTGTACCTGCTAGGCTCCTTTCGCAGCCCTGCTCTTGAAATGCGAACGTCTGCAGATAGCTGGCAGGCAGAAGGGGCTAGCTTGGAAAGCTGTTGCTCAGCCTCATCTGCCCATGGCAGTGCTCGCACAGAGGCACAGAGAATGGGGCTGCTTGCTTGTCTTGCCACCTCAAACTTCAAACGCATGCTGGGAATGGTGGTGTCGCTGCCAGGCTCCTATCACAGCCCTGCTCCGAAAGTGCGAACGTCTGCAGATAGCTGGCAGGCAGAAGGGGCTAGCCTGGAAAGCTGTTGCTCAGCCTCATCTGCCCATGGCACTGTTCGCATAGAGGCACAGAGAATGGGGCTGCTTGCTTATCTTGCGACTTGAAACTTCAAACGCATGCTGGGAATGGTGGTGTCCCTGCCAGGCTCCTATCACAGCCCTGCTCCGAAAGTGCGAACGTCTGCAGATAGCTGGCAGCCAGAAGGGGCTAGCCTGGAAAGCTGTTGCTCAGCCTCATCTGCCCATGGCAGTGCTCGCACAGAGGCACAGAGAATGGGGCTGCTTGCTTGTCTTGCCACCTCAAACTTCAAACGTAGCCTGGGAAAGTTGGTGTCCCAGCCAGGCTCCTTTCGCAGCCCTGCTCCGAAAGTGCGAACGTCTGCAGATAGCTGGCAGGCAGAAGGGGCTAGCCTGGAAAGCTGTTGCTCAGCCTCATCTGCCCATGGCACTGTTCGCATAGAGGCACAGAGAATGGGGCTGCTTGCTTATCTTGCCACTTGAAACTTCAAACGCATGCTGGGAATGGTGGTGTCCCTGCCAGGCTCCTATCACAGCCCTGCTCCGAAAGTGCGAACGTCTGCAGATAGCTGGCAGCCAGAAGGGGCTAGCCTGGAAAGCTGTTGCTCAGCCTCATCTGCCCATGGCAGTGCTCGCACACAGGCACAGAGAATGGGGCTGCTTGCTTGTCTTGCCACCTCAAACTTCAAACGTAGCCTGGGAAAGTTGGTGTCCCAGCCAGGATCCTTTCGCAGCCCTGCTCCAAAAGTGCGAACGTCTGCAGATAGCTGGCAGCCAGAAGGGGCTAGCCTGGAAAGCTGTTGCTCAGCCTCATCTGCCCATGGCAGTGCTCGCACAGAGGCACAGAGAATGCGGCTCCTTGCTTGTCTTGCCACCTCAAACTTCAAACGTAGCCTGGGAAAGATGGTGTACCTGCTAGGCTCCTTTCGCAGCCCTGCTCTTGAAATGCGAACGTCTGCAGATAGCTGGCAGGCAGAAGGGGCTAGCCTGGAAAGCTGTTGCTCAGCCTCATCTGCCCATGGCAGTGCTCGCATAGAGGCACAGAGAATGGGGCTGCTTGCTTATCTTGCCACTTGAAACTTCAAACGCATGCTGGGAATGGTGGTGTCCCTGCCAGGCTCCTATCACAGCCCTGCTCCGAAAGTGCGAACGTCTGCAGATAGCTGGCAGCCAGAAGGGGCTAGCTTGGAAAGCTGTTGCTCAGCCTCATCTGCCCATGGCAGTGCTCGCACAGAGGCACAGAGAATGGGGCTCCTTGCTTGTCTTGCCACCTCAAACTTCAAACGTAGCCTGGGAAAGATGGTGTACCTGCTAGGCTCCTTTCGCAGCCCTGCTCTTGAAATGCGAACGTCTGCAGATAGCTGGCAGGCAGAAGGGGCTAGCCTGGAAAGCTGTTGCTCAGCCTCATCTGCCCATGGCAGTGCTCGCATAGAGGCACAGAGAATGGGGCTGCTTGCTTATCTTGCCACTTGAAACTTCAAACGCATGCTGGGAATGGTGGTGTCCCTGCCAGGCTCCTATCACAGCCCTGCTCCGAAAGTGCGAACGTCTGCAGATAGCTGGCAGGCAGAAGGGGCTAGCCTGGAAAGCTGTTGCTCAGCCTCATCTGCCCATGGCACTGTTCGCATAGAGGCACAGAGAATGGGGCTGCTTGCTTATCTTGCGACTTGAAACTTGAAACGCATGCTGGGAATGGTGGTGTCCCTGCCAGGCTCCTATCACAGCCCTGCTCCGAAAGTGCGAACGTCTGCAGATAGCTGGCAGCCAGAAGGGGCTAGCCTGGAAAGCTGTTGCTCAGGCTCATCTGCCCATGGCAGTGCTCGCACAGAGGCACAGAGAATGGGGCTGCTTGCTTGTCTTGCCACCTCAAACTTCAAACGTAGCCTGGGAAAGTTGGTGTCCCAGCCAGGCTCCTTTCGCAGCCCTGCTCCGAAAGTGCGAACGTCTGCAGATAGCTGGCAGGCAGAAGGGGCTAGCCTGGAAAGCTGTTGCTCAGCCTCATCTGCCCATGGCAGTGCTCGCACAGAGGCACAGAGAATGGGGCTGCTTGCTTGTCTTGCCACCTCAAACTTCAGACGTAGCCTGGGAAAGTTGGTGTCCCAGCCAGGCTCCTTTCGCAGCCCTGTTCCGAAAGTGCGAACGTCTGCAGATAGCTGGCAGCCAGAAGGGGCTATCCTGGAAAGCTGTTGCTCAGCCTCATCTGCCCATGGCAGTGCTCGCATAGAGGCACAGAGAATGGGGCTGCTTGCTTATCTTGCCACTTGAAACTTCAAACGCATGCTGGGAATGGTGGTGTCCCTGCCAGGCTCCTATCACAGCCCTGCTCCGAAAGTGCGAACGTCTGCAGATAGCTGGCAGGCAGAAGGGGCTAGCCTGGAAAGCTGTTGCTCAGCCTCATCTGCCCATGGCACTGTTCGCACAGAGGCACAGAGAATGCGGCTCCTTGCTTGTCTTGCCACCTCAAACTTCAAACGTAGCCTGGGAAAGATGGTGTACCGGCTAGGCTCCTTTCGCAGCCCTGCTCTTGAAATGCGAACGTCTGCAGATAGCTGGCAGCCGGAAGGGGCTAGCCTGGAAAGCTGTTGCTCAGCCTCATCTGCCCATGGCAGTGCTCGCACAGATGCACAGAGAATGGGGCTGCTTGCTTGTCTTGCCACCTCATACTTCAAACGCATGCTGGGAATGGTGGTGTCCCTGCCAGGCTCCTATCACAGCCCTGCTCCGAAAGTGCGAACGTCTGCAGATAGCTGGCAGGCAGAAGGGGCTAGCCTGGAAAGCTGTTGCTCAGCCTCATCTGCCCATGGCACTGTTCGCATAGAGGCACAGAGAATGGGGCTGCTTGCTTATCTTGCCACTTGAAACTTCAAACGCATGCTGGGAATGGTGGTGTCCCTGCCAGGCTCCTATCACAGCCCTGCTCCGAAAGTGCGAACGTCTGCAGATAGCTGGCAGGCAGAAGGGGCTAGCCTGGAAAGCTGTTGCTCAGCCTCATCTGCCCATGGCAGTGCTCGCACAGAGGCACAGAGAATGGGGCTGCTTGCTTGTCTTGCCACCTCAAATTTCAAACGTAGCCTGGGAAAGTTGGTGTCCCAGCCAGGCTCCTTTCGCAGCCCTGCTCCGAAAGTGCGAAGGTCTGCAGATAGCTGGCAGGCAGAAGGGGCTAGCCTGGAAAGCTGTTGCTCAGCCTCATCTGCCCATGGCACTGTTCGCATAGAGGCACAGAGAATGGGGCTGCTTGCTTATCTTGCGACTTGAAACTTCAAACGCATGCTGGGAATGGTGGTGTCCCTGCCAGGCTTCTATCACAGCCCTGCTCCGAAAGTGCGAACGTCTGCAGATAGCTGGCAGCCAGAAGGGGCTAGCCTGGAAAGCTGTTGCTCAGCCTCATCTGCCCATGGCACTGTTCGCATAGAGGCACAGAGAATGGGGCTGCTTGCTTGTCTTGCCACCTCAAACTTCAAACGTAGCCTGGGAAAGTTTGTTTCCCAGCCAGGCTCCTTTCGCAGCCCTGCTCCGAAAGTGCGAACGTCTGCAGATAGCTGGCAGGCAGAAGGGGCTAGCCTGGAAAGCTGTTGCTCAGCCTCATCTGCCCATGGCACTGTTCGCATAGAGGCACAGAGAATGGGGCTGCTTGCTTATCTTGCGACTTCAAACTTCAAACGCATGCTGGGAATGGTGGTGTCCCTGCCAGGCTCCTATCACAGCCCTGCTCCGAAAGTGCGAACGTCTGCAGATAGCTGGCAGCCAGAAGGGGCTAGCCTGGAAAGCTGTTGCTCAGCCTCATCTGCCCATGGCAGTGCTCGCACAGAGGCACAGAGAATGGGGCTGCTTGCTTGTCTTGCCACCTCAAACTTCAAACGTAGCCTGGGAAAGTTGGTGTCCCAGCCAGGCTCCTTTCGCAGCCCTGCTCCGAAAGTGCGAACGTCTGCAGATAGCTGGCAGGCAGAAGGGGCTAGCCTGGAAAGCTGTTGCTCAGCCTCATCTGCCCATGGCAGTGCTCACACAGATGCACAGAGAATGGGGCTGCTTGCTTGTCTTGCCACCTCAAACTTCAAACCTAGCCTGGGAAAGTTGGTGTCCCAGCCAGGCTCCTTTCGCAGCCCTGCTCCGAAAGTGCGAACGTCTGCAGATAGCTGGCAGGCAGAAGGGGCTAGCCTGGAAAGCTGTTGCTCAGCCTCATCTGCCCATGGCACTGTTCGCATAGAGGCACAGAGAATGGGGCTGCTTGCTTATCTTGCCACTTGAAACTTCAAACGCATGCTGGGAATGGTGGTGTCCCTGCCAGGCTCCTATCACAGCCCTGCTCCGAAAGTGCGAACGTCTGCAGATAGCTGGCAGGCAGCAGGGGCTAGCCTGGAAAGCTGTTGCTCAGCCTCATCTGCCCATGGCAGTGCTCGCACAGAGGCACAGAGAATGCGGCTCCTTGCTTGTCTTGCCACCTCAAACTTCAAACGTAGCCTGGGAAAGATGGTGTACCTGCTAGGCTCCTTTCGCAGCCCTGCTCTTGAAATGCGAACGTCTGCAGATAGCTGGCAGCCAGAAGGGGCTAGCCTGGAAAGCTGTTGCTCAGCCTCATCTGCCCATGGCACTGTTCGCATAGAGGCACAGAGAATGGGGCTGCTTGCTTGTCTTGCCACCTCAAACTTCAAACGTAGCCTGGGAAAGTTGGTGTCCCAGCCAGGCTCCTTTCGCAGCCCTGCTCCGAAAGTGCGAACGTCTGCAGATAGCTGGCAGGCAGAAGGGGCTAGCCTGGAAAGCTGTTGCTCAGCCTGATCTGCCCATGGCAGTGCTCGCACACAGGCACAGAGAATGGGGCTGCTTGCTTGTCTTGCCACCTCAAACTTCAAACGTAGCCTGGGAAAGTTGGTGTCCCAGCCAGGCTCCTTTCGCAGCCCTGCTCCAAAAGTGCGAACGTCTGCAGATAGCTGGCAGGCAGAAGGGGCTAGCCTGGAAAGCTGTTGCTCAGCCTCATCTGCCCATGGCAGTGCTCGCACAGAGGCACAGAGAATGCGGCTCCTTGCTTGTCTTGCCACCTCAAACTTCAAACGTAGCCTGGGAAAGATGGTGTACCTGCTAGGCTTCTTTCGCAGCCCTGCTCTTGAAATGCGAACGTCTGCAGATAGCTGGCAGGCAGAAGGGGCTAGCCTGGAAAGCTGTTGCTCAGCCTCATCTGCCCATGGCAGTGCTCGCACAGATGCACAGAGAATGGGGCTGCTTGCTTGTCTTGCCACCTCAAACTTCAAACGTAGCCTGGGAAAGTTGGTGTCCCAGCCAGGCTCCTTTCGCAGCCCTGCTCCGAAAGTGCGAACGTCTGCAGATAGCTGGCAGCCAGAAGGGGCTAGCCTGGAAAGCTGTTGCTCAGCCTCATCTGCCCATGGCAGTGCTCGCACAGAGGCACAGAGAATGCGGCTCCTTGCTTGTCTTGCCACCTCAAACTTCAAACGTAGCCTGGGAAAGATGGTGTACCTGCTAGGCTCCTTTCGCAGCCCTGCTCTTGAAATGCGAACGTCTGCAGATAGCTGGCAGGCAGAAGGGGCTAGCCTGGAAAGCTGTTGCTCAGCCTCATCTGCCCATGGCAGTGCTCGCACAGATGCACAGAGAATGGGGCTGCTTGCTTGTCTTGCCACCTCAAACTTCAAACGTAGCCTGGGAAAGTTGGTGTCCCAGCCAGGCTCCTTTCGCAGCCCTGCTCCGAAAGTGCGAACGTCTGCAGATAGCTGGCAGCCAGAAGGGGCTATCCTGGAAAGCTGTTGCTCAGCCTCATCTGCCCATGGCAGTGCTCGCATAGAGGCACAGAGAATGGGGCTGCTTGCTTATCTTGCCACTTGAAACTTCAAACGCATGCTGGGAATGGTGGTGTCCCTGCCAGGCTCCTATCACAGCCCTGCTCCGAAAGTGCGAACGTCTGCAGATAGCTGGCAGGCAGAAGGGGCTAGCCTGGAAAGCTGTTGCTCAGCCTCATCTGCCCATGGCACTGTTCGCATAGAGGCACAGAGAATGGGGCTGCTTGCTTATCTTGCCACTTGAAACTTCAAACGCATGCTCGGAATGGTGGTGTCCCTGCCAGGCTCCTATCACAGCCCTGCTCCGAAAGTGCGAACGTCTGCAGATAGCTGGCAGGCAGAAGGGGCTAGCCTGGAAAGCTGTTGCTCAGCCTCATCTGCCCATGGCACTGTTCGCATAGAGGCACAGAGAATGGGGCTGCTTGCTTATCTTGCCACTTGAAACTTCAAACGCATGCTGGGAATGGTGGTGTCCCTGCCAGGCTCCTATCACAGCCCTGCTCCGAAAGTGCGAACGTCTGCAGATAGCTGGCAGGCAGAAGGGGCTAGCCTGGAAAGCTGTTGCTCAGCCTCATCTGCCCATGGCAGTGCTCGCACAGAGGCACAGAGAATGGGGCTGCTTGCTTGTCTTGCCACCTCAAACTTCAAACGTAGCCTGGGAAAGTTGGTGTCCCAGCCAGGCTCCTTTCGCAGCCCTGCTCCGAAAGTGCGAACGTCTGCAGATAGCTGGCAGGCAGAAGGGGCTAGCCTGGAAAGCTGTTGCTCAGCCTCATCTGCCCATGGCACTGTTCGCATAGAGGCACAGAGAATGGGGCTGCTTGCTTATCTTGCGACTTGAAACTTCAAACGCATGCTGGGAATGGTGGTGTCCCTGCCAGGCTCCTATCACAGCCCTGCTCCGAAAGTGCGAACGTCTGCAGATAGCTGGCAGCCAGAAGGGGCTAGCCTGGAAAGCTGTTGCTCAGCCTCATCTGCCCATGGCAGTGCTCGCACAGATGCACAGAGAATGGGGCTGCTTGCTTGTCTTGCCACCTCAAACTTCAAACGTAGCCTGGGAAAGTTGGTGTCCCAGCCAGGCTCCTTTCGCAGCCCTGCTCCGAAAGTGCGAACGTCTGCAGATAGCTGGCAGCCAGAAGGGGCTAGCCTGGAAAGCTGTTGCTCAGCCTCATCTGCCCATGGCAGTGCTCGCACAGAGGCACAGAGAATGCGGCTCCTTGCTTGTCTTGCCACCTCAAACTTCAAACGTAGCCTGGGAAAGATGGTGTACCTGCTAGGCTCCTTTCGCAGCCCTGCTCTTGAAATGCGAACGTCTGCAGATAGCTGGCAGCCAGAAGGGGCTAGCCTGGAAAGCTGTTGCTCAGCCTCATCTGCCCATGGCAGTGCTCGCACAGATGCACAGAGAATGGGGCTGCTTGCTTGTCTTGCCACCTCAAACTTCAAACGTAGCCTGGGAAAGTTGGTGTCCCAGCCAGGCTCCTTTCGCAGCCCTGCTCCGAAAGTGCGAACGTCTGCAGATAGCTGGCAGCCAGAAGGGGCTATCCTGGAAAGCTGTTGCTCAGCCTCATCTGCCCATGGCAGTGCTCGCATAGAGGCACAGAGAATGGGGCTGCTTGCTTATCTTGCCACTTGAAACTTCAAACGCATGCTGGGAATGGTGGTGTCCCTGCCAGGCTCCTATCACAGCCCTGCTCCGAAAGTGCGAACGTCTGCAGATAGCTGGCAGGCAGAAGGGGCTAGCCTGGAAAGCTGTTGCTCAGCCTCATCTGCCCATGGCACTGTTCGCATAGAGGCACAGAGAATGGGGCTGCTTGCTTATCTTGCCACTTGAAACTTCAAACGCATGCTGGGAATGGTGGTGTCCCTGCCAGGCTCCTATCACAGCCCTGCTCCGAAAGTGCGAACGTCTGCAGATAGCTGGCAGGCAGAAGGGGCTAGCCTGGAAAGCTGTTGCTCAGCCTCATCTGCCCATGGCACTGTTCGCATAGAGGCACAGAGAATGGGGCTGCTTGCTTATCTTGCCACTTGAAACTTCAAACGCATGCTGGGAATGGTGGTGTCCCTGCCAGGCTCCTATCACAGCCCTGCTCCGAAAGTGCGAACGTCTGCAGATAGCTGGCAGGCAGAAGGGGCTAGCCTGGAAAGCTGTTGCTCAGCCTGATCTGCCCATGGCAGTGCTCGCACAGAGGCACAGAGAATGGGGCTGCTTGCTTGTCTTGCCACCTCAAACTTCAAACGTAGCCTGGGAAAGTTGGTGTCCCAGCCAGGCTCCTTTCGCAGCCCTGCTCCGAAAGTGCGAACGTCTGCAGATAGCTGGCAGGCAGAAGGGGCTAGCCTGGAAAGCTGTTGCTCAGCCTCATCTGCCCATGGCACTGTTCGCATAGAGGCACAGAGAATGGGGCTGCTTGCTTATCTTGCGACTTGAAACTTCAAACGCATGCTGGGAATGGTGGTGTCCCTGCCAGGCTCCTATCACAGCCCTGCTCCGAAAGTGCGAACGTCTGCAGATAGCTGGCAGCCAGAAGGGGCTAGCCTGGAAAGCTGTTGCTCAGCCTCATCTGCCCATGGCACTGTTCGCATAGAGGCACAGAGAATGGGGCTGCTTGCTTGTCTTGCCACCTCAAACTTCAAACGTAGCCTGGGAAAGTTGGTGTCCCAGCCAGGCTCCTTTCGCCGCCCTGCTCCGAAAGTGCGAACGTCTGCAGATAGCTGGCAGGCAGAAGGGGCTAGCCTGGAAAGCTGTTGCTCAGCCTGATCTGCCCATGGCAGTGCTCGCACACAGGCACAGAGAATGGGGCTGCTTGCTTGTCTTGCCACCTCAAACTTCAAACGTAGCCTGGGAAATTTGGTGTCCCAGCCAGGCTCCTTTCGCAGCCCTGCTCCAAAAGTGCGAACGTCTGCAGATAGCTGGCAGCCAGAAGGGGCTAGCCTGGAAAGCTGTTGCTCAGCCTCATCTGCCCATGGCAGTGCTCGCACAGAGGCACAGAGAATGCGGCTCCTTGCTTGTCTTGCCACCTCAAACTTCAAACGTAGCCTGGGAAAGATGGTGTACCTGCTAGGCTCCTTTCGCAGCCCTGCTCTTGAAATGCGAACGTCTGCAGATAGCTGGCAGGCAGAAGGGGCTAGCCTGGAAAGCTGTTGCTCAGCCTCATCTGCCCATGGCAGTGCTCGCACAGATGCACAGAGAATGGGGCTGCTTGCTTGTCTTGCCACCTCAAACTTCAAACGTAGCCTGGGAAAGTTGGTGTCCCAGCCAGGCTCCTTTCGCAGCCCTGCTCCGAAAGTGCGAACGTCTGCAGATAGCTGGCAGCCAGAAGGGGCTAGCCTGGAAAGCTGTTGCTCAGCCTCATCTGCCCATGGCAGTGCTCGCACAGAGGCACAGAGAATGCGGCTCCTTGCTTGTCTTGCCACCTCAAACTTCAAACGTAGCCTGGGAAATTTGGTGTACCTGCTAGGCTCCTATCACAGCCCTGCTCTTGAAATGCGAACGTCTGCAGATAGCTGGCAGGCAGAAGGGGCTAGCCTGGAAAGCTGTTGCTCAGCCTCATCTGCCCATGGCAGTGCTCGCACAGATGCACAGAGAATGGGGCTGCTTGCTTGTCTTGCCACCTCAAACTTCAAACGTAGCCTGGGAAATTTGGTGTCCCAGCCAGGCTCCTTTCGCAGCCCTGCTCCGAAAGTGCGAACGTCTGCAGATAGCTGGCAGCCAGAAGGGGCTATCCTGGAAAGCTGTTGCTCAGCCTCATCTGCCCATGGCAGTGCTCGCATAGAGGCACAGAGAATGGGGCTGCTTACTTATCTTGCCACTTGAAACTTCAAACGCATGCTGGGAATGGTGGTGTCCCTGCCAGGCTCCTATCACAGCCCTGCTCCGAAAGTGCGAACGTCTGCAGATAGCTGGCAGGCAGAAGGGGCTAGCCTGGAAAGCTGTTGCTCAGCCTCATCTGCCCATGGCACTGTTCGCATAGAGGCACAGAGAATGGGGCTGCTTGCTTATCTTGCCACTTGAAACTTCAAACGCATGCTGGGAATGGTGGTGTCCCTGCCAGGCTCCTATCACAGCCCTGCTCCGAAAGTGCGAACGTCTGCAGATAGCTGGCAGGCAGAAGGGGCTAGCCTGGAAAGCTGTTGCTCAGCCTGATCTGCCCATGGCAGTGCTCGCACAGAGGCACAGAGAATGGGGCTGCTTGCTTGTCTTGCCACCTCAAACTTCAAACGTAGCCTGGGAAAGTTGGTGTCCCAGCCAGGCTCCTTTCGCAGCCCTTCTCCGAAAGTGCGAACGTCTGCAGATAGCTGGCAGGCAGAAGGGGCTAGCCTGGAAAGCTGTTGCTCAGCCTCATCTGCCCATGGCACTGTTCGCATAGAGGCACAGAGAATGGGGCTGCTTGCTTATCTTGCGACTTGAAACTTCAAACGCATGCTGGGAATGGAGGTGTCCCTGCAAGGCTCCTATCACAGCCCTGCTCCGAAAGTGCGAACGTCTGCAGATAGCTGGCAGCCAGAAGGGGCTAGCCTGGAAAGCTGTTGCTCAGCCTCATCTGCCCATGGCACTGTTCGCACAGAGGCACAGAGAATGGGGCTGCTTGCTTGTCTTGCCACCTCAAACTTCAAACGTAGCCTGGGAAAGTTGGTGTCCCAGCCAGGCTCCTTTCGCAGCCCTGCTCCGAAAGTGCGAACGTCTGCAGATAGCTGGCAGGCAGAAGGGGCTAGCCTGGAAAGCTGTTGCTCAGCCTCATCTGCCCATGGCACTGTTCGCATAGAGGCACAGAGAATGGGGCTGCTTGCTTATCTTGCCACTTGAAACTTCAAACGCATGCTGGGAATGGTGGTGTCCCTGCCAGGCTCCTATCACAGCCCTGCTCCGAAAGTGCGAACGTCTGCAGATAGCTGGCAGCCAGAAGGGGCTAGCCTGGAAAGCTGTTGCTCAGCCTGATCTGCCCATGGCAGTGCTCGCACAGAGGCACAGAGAATGGGGCTGCTTGCTTATCTTGCCACCTCAAACTTCAAACGTAGCCTGGGAAAGATGGTGTACCTGCTAGGCTCCTTTCGCAGCCCTTCTCTTGAAATGCGAACGTCTGCAGATAGCTGGCAGGCAGAAGGGGCTAGCCTGGAAAGCTGTTGCTCAGCCTCATCTGCCCATGGCAGTGCTCGCACAGATGCACAGAGAATGGGGCTGCTTGCTTGTCTTGCCACCTCAAACTTCAAACGTAGCCTGGGAAAGTTGGTGTCCCAGCCAGGCTCCTTTCGCAGCCCTGCTCCGAAAGTGCGAACGTCTGCAGATAGCTGGCAGCCAGAAGGGGCTATCCTGGAAAGCTGTTGCTCAGCCTCATCTGCCCATGGCAGTGCTCGCATAGAGGCACAGAGAATGGGGCTGCTTGCTTATCTTGCCACTTGAAACTTCAAACGCATGCTGGGAATGGTGGTGTCCCTGCCAGGCTCCTATCACAGCCCTGCTCCGAAAGTGCGAACGTCTGCAGATAGCTGGCAGGCAGAAGGGGCTAGCCTGGAAAGCTGTTGCTCAGCCTCATCTGCCCATGGCACTGTTCGCATAGAGGCACAGAGAATGGGGCTGCTTGCTTATCTTGCCACTTGAAACTTCAAACGCATGCTGGGAATGGTGGTGTCCCTGCCAGGCTCCTATCACAGCCCTGCTCCGAAAGTGCGAACGTCTGCAGATAGCTGGCAGGCAGAAGGGGCTAGCCTGGAAAGCTGTTGCTCAGCCTCATCTGCCCATGGCACTGTTCGCATAGAGGCACAGAGAATGGGGCTGCTTGCTTATCTTGCCACTTGAAACTTCAAACGCATGCTGGGAATGGTGGTGTCCCTGCCAGGCTCCTATCACAGCCCTGCTCCGAAAGTGCGAACGTCTGCAGATAGCTGGCAGGCAGAAGGGGCTAGCCTGGAAAGCTGTTGCTCAGCCTCATCTGCCCATGGCAGTGCTCGCACAGAGGCACAGAGAATGGGGCTGCTTGCTTGTCTTGCCACCTCAAACTTCAAACGTAGCCTGGGAAAGTTGGTGTCCCAGCCAGGCTCCTTTCGCAGCCCTGCTCCGAAAGTGCGAACGTCTGCAGATAGCTGGCAGGCAGAAGGGGCTAGCCTGGAAAGCTGTTGCTCAGCCTCATCTGCCCATGGCACTGTTCGCATAGAGGCACAGAGAATGGGGCTGCTTGCTTATCTTGCGACTTGAAACTTCAAACGCATGCTGGGAATGGTGGTGTCCCTGCCAGGCTCCTATCACAGCCCTGCTCCGAAAGTGCGAACGTCTGCAGATAGCTGGCAGGCAGAAGGGGCTATCCTGGAAAGCTGTTGCTCAGCCTCATCTGCCCATGGCACTGTTCGCATAGAGGCACAGAGAATGGGGCTGCTTGCTTGTCTTGCCACCTCAAACTTCAAACGTAGCCTGGGAAAGTTGGTGTCCCAGCCAGGCTCCTTTCGCAGCCCTGCTCCGAAAGTGCGAACGTCTGCAGATAGCTGGCAGCCAGAAGGGGCTAGCCTGGAAAGCTGTTGCTCAGCCTCATCTGCCCATGGCAGTGCTCGCACACAGGCACAGAGAATGGGGCTGCTTGCTTGTCTTGCCACCTCAAACTTCAAACGTAGCCTGGGAAAGTTGGTGTCCCAGCCAGGCTCCTTTCGCAGCCCTGCTCCAAAAGTGCGAACGTCTGCAGATAGCTGGCAGCCAGAAGGGGCTAGCCTGGAAAGCTGTTGCTCAGCCTCATCTGCCCATGGCACTGCTCGCACAGAGGCACAGAGAATGCGGCTCCTTGCTTGTCTTGCCACCTCAAACTTCAAACGTAGCCTGTGAAAGATGGTGTACCTGCTAGGCTCCTTTCGCAGCCCTGCTCTTGAAATGCGAACGTCTGCAGATAGCTGGCAGGCAGAAGGGGCTAGCCTGGAAAGCTGTTGCTCAGCCTCATCTGCCCATGGCAGTGCTCGCACAGACGCACAGAGAATGGGGCTGCTTGCTTGTCTTGCCACCTCAAACTTCAAACGTAGCCTGGGAAAGTTGGTGTCCCAGCCAGGCTCCTTTCGCAGCCCTGCTCCGAAAGTGCGAACGTCTGCAGATAGGTGGCAGGCAGAAGGGGCTAGCCTGGAAAGCTGTTGCTCAGCCTCATCTGCCCATGGCAGTGCTCGCACAGAGGCACAGAGAATGCGGCTCCTTGCTTGTCTTGCCACCTCAAACTTCAAACGTAGCCTGGGAAAGATGGTGTACCTGCTAGGCTCCTTTCGCAGCCCTGCTCTTGAAATGCGAACGTCTGCAGATAGCTGGCAGGCAGAAGGGGCTAGCCTGGAAAGCTGTTGCTCAGCCTCATCTGCCCATGGCAGTGCTCGCACAGATGCACAGAGAATGGGGCTGCTTGCTTGTCTTGCCACCTCAAACTTCAAACGTAGCCTGGGAAAGTTGGTGTCCCAGCCAGGCTCCTTTCGCAGCCCTGCTCCGAAAGTGCGAACGTCTGCAGATAGCTGGCAGCCAGAAGGGGCTAGCCTGGAAAGCTGTTGCTCAGCCTCATCTGCCCATGGCAGTGCTCGCATAGAGGCACAGAGAATGGGGCTGCTTGCTTATCTTGCCACTTGAAACTTCAAACGCATGCTGGGAATGGTGGTGTCCCTGCCAGGCTCCTATCACAGCCCTGCTCCGAAAGTGCGAACGTCTGCAGATAGCTGGCAGGCAGAAGGGGCTAGCCTGGAAAGCTGTTGCTCAGCCTCATCTGCCCATGGCACTGTTCGCATAGAGGCACAGAGAATGGGGCTGCTTGCTTATCTTGCCACTTGAAACTTCAAACGCATGCTGGGAATGGTGGTGTCCCTGCCAGGCTCCTATCACAGCCCTGCTCCGAAAGTGCGAACGTCTGCAGATAGCTGGCAGCCAGAAGGGGCTAGCCTGGAAAGCTGTTGCTCAGCCTGATCTGCCCATGGCAGTGATCGCACAGAGGCACAGAGAATGGGGCTGCTTGCTTGTCTTGCCACCTCAAACTTCAAACGTAGCCTGGGAAAGTTGGTGTCCCAGCCAGGCTCCTTTCGCAGCCCTTCTCCGAAAGTGCGAACGTCTGCAGATAGCTGGCAGGCAGAAGGGGCTAGCCTGGAAAGCTGTTGCTCAGCCTCATCTGCCCATGGCACTGTTCGCATAGAGGCACAGAGAATGGGGCTGCTTGCTTATCTTGCGACTTGAAACTTCAAACGCATGCTGGGAATGGTGGTGTCCCTGCCAGGCTCCTATCACAGCCCTGCTCCGAAAGTGCGAACGTCTGCAGATAGCTGGCAGCCAGAAGGGGCTAGCCTGGAAAGCTGTTGCTCAGCCTCATCTGCCCATGGCACTGTTCGCATAGAGGCACAGAGAATGGGGCTGCTTGCTTGTCTTGCCACCTCAAACTTCAAACGTAGCCTGGGAATGGTGGTGTCCCAGCCAGGCTCCTTTCGCAGCCCTGCTCCGAAAGTGCGAACGTCTGCAGATAGCTGGCAGGCAGAAGGGGCTAGCCTGGAAAGCTGTTGCTCAGCCTCATCTGCCCATGGCACTGTTCGCATAGAGGCACAGAGAATGGGGCTGCTTGCTTATCTTGCGACTTGAAACTTCAAACGCATGCTGGGAATGGTGGTGTCCCTGCCAGGCTCCTATCACAGCCCTGCTCCGAAAGAGCGAACGTCTGCAGATAGCTGGCAGCCAGAAGGGGCTAGCCTGGAAAGCTGTTGCTCAGCCTGATCTGCCCATGGCAGTGCTCGCACAGAGGCACAGAGAATGGGGCTGCTTGCTTATCTTGCCACCTCAAACTTCAAACGTAGCCTGGGAAAGATGGTGTACCTGCTAGGCTCCTATCACAGCCCTGCTCTTGAAATGCGAACGTCTGCAGATAGCTGGCAGCCAGAAGGGGCTATCCTGGAAAGCTGTTGCTCAGCCTCATCTGCCCATGGCAGTGCTCGCATAGAGGCACAGAGAATGGGGCTGCTTGCTTATCTTGCCACTTGAAACTTCAAACGCATGCTGGGAATGGTGGTGTCCCTGCCAGGCTCCTATCACAGCCCTGCTCCGAAAGTGCGAACGTCTGCAGATAGCTGGCAGGCAGAAGGGGCTAGCCTGGAAAGCTGTTGCTCAGCCTCATCTGCCCATGGCAGTGCTCGCACAGAGGCACAGAGAATGGGGCTGCTTGCTTGTGTTGCCACCTCAAACTTCAAACGTAGCCTGGGAAAGTTGGTGTCCCAGCCAGGCTCCTTTCGCAGCCCTGCTCTGAAAGTGCGAACGTCTGCAGATAGCTGGCAGGCAGAAGGGGCTATCCTGGAAAGCTGTTGCTCAGCCTCATCTGCCCATGGCACTGTTCGCATAGAGGCACAGAGAATGGGGCTGCTTGCTTATCTTGCGACTTGAAACTTCAAACGCATGCTGGGAATGGTGGTGTCCCTGCCAGGCTCCTATCACAGCCCTGCTCCGAAAGTGCGAACGTCTGCAGATAGCTGGCAGGCAGAAGGGGCTAGCCTGGAAAGCTGTTGCTCAGCCTCATCTGCCCATGGCACTGTTCGCATAGAGGCACAGAGAATGGGGCTGCTTGCTTGTCTTGCCACCTCAAACTTCAAACGTAGCCTGGGAAAGTTGGTGTCCCAGCCAGGCTCCTTTCGCAGCCCTGCTCCGAAAGTGCGAACGTCTGCAGATAGCTGGCAGGCAGAAGGGGCTAGCCTGGAAAGCTGTTGCTCAGCCTCATCTGCCCATGGCACTGTTCGCATAGAGGCACAGAGAATGGGGCTGCTTGCTTATCTTGCGACTTGAAACTTCAAACGCATGCTGGGAATGGTGGTGTCCCTGCCAGGCTCCTATCACAGCCCTGCTCCGAAAGTGCGAACGTCTGCAGATAGCTGGCAGCCAGAAGGGGCTAGCCTGGAAAGCTGTTGCTCAGCCTCATCTGCCCATGGCAGTGCTCGCACAGAGGCACAGAGAATGGGGCTGCTTGCTTGTCTTGCCACCTCAAACTTCAAACGTAGCCTGGGAAAGTTGGTGTCCCAGCCAGGCTCCTTTCGCAGCCCTGTTCCGAAAGTGCGAACGTCTGCAGATAGCTGGCAGGCAGAAGGGGCTAGCCTGGAAAGCTGTTGCTCAGCCTCATCTGCCCATGGCAGTGCTCACACAGATGCACAGAGAATGGGGCTGCTTGCTTGTCTTGCCACCTCAAACTTCAAACGTAGCCTGGGAAAGTTGGTGTCCCAGCCAGGCTCCTTTCGCAGCCCTGCTCCGAAAGTGCGAACGTCTGCAGATAGCTGGCAGCCAGAAGGGGCTATCCTGGAAAGCTGTTGCTCAGCCTCATCTGCCCATGGCAGTGCTCGCATAGAGGCACAGAGAATGGGGCTGCTTGCTTATCTTGCCACTTGAAACTTCAAACGCATGCTGGGAATGGTGGTGTCCCTGCCAGGCTCCTATCACAGCCCTGCTCCGAAAGTGCGAACGTCTGCAGATAGCTGGCAGGCAGAAGGGGCTAGCCTGGAAAGCTGTTGCTCAGCCTCATCTGCCCATGGCACTGTTCGCATAGAGGCACAGAGAATGGGGCTGCTTGCTTATCTTGCCACTTGAAACTTCAAACGCATGCTGGGAATGGTGGTGTCCCTGCCAGGCTCCTATCACAGCCCTGCTCCGAAAGTGCGAACGTCTGCAGATAGCTGGCAGCCAGAAGGGGCTAGCCTGGAAAGCTGTTGCTCAGCCTCATCTGCCCATGGCAGTGCTCGCACAGAGGCACAGAGAATGGGGCTGCTTGCTTGTCTTGCCACCTCAAACTTCAAACGTAGCCTGGGAAAGTTGGTGTCCCAGCCAGGCTCCTTTCGCAGCCCTGCTCCGAAAGTGCGAACGTCTGCAGATAGCTGGCAGGCAGAAGGGGCTAGCCTGGAAAGCTGTTGCTCAGCCTCATCTGCCCATGGCAGTGCTCACACAGAGGCACAGAGAATGGGGCTGCTTGCTTGTCTTGCCACCTCAAACTTCAAACGTAGCCTGGGAAAGTTGGTGTCCCAGCCAGGCTCCTTTCGCAGCCCTGCTCCGAAAGTGCGAACGTCTGCAGATAGCTGGCAGCCAGAAGGGGCTATCCTGGAAAGCTGTTGCTCAGCCTCATCTGCCCATGGCAGTGCTCGCATAGAGGCACAGAGAATGGGGCTGCTTGCTTATCTTGCCACTTGAAACTTCAAACGCATGCTGGGAATGGTGGTGTCCCTGCCAGGCTCCTATCACAGCCCTGCTCCGTAAGTGCGAACGTCTGCAGATAGCTGGCAGGCAGAAGGGGCTAGCCTGGAAAGCTGTTGCTCAGCCTCATCTGCCCATGGCACTGTTCGCATAGAGGCACAGAGAATGGGGCTGCTTGCTTGTCTTGCCACCTCAAACTTCAAACGTAGCCTGGGAAAGTTGGTGTCCCAGCCAGGCTCCTTTCGCAGCCCTGCTCCGAAAGTGCGAACGTCTGCAGATAGCTGGCAGGCAGAAGGGGCTAGCCTGGAAAGCTGTTGCTCAGCCTCATCTGCCCATGGCACTGTTCGCATAGAGGCACAGAGAATAGGGCTGCTTGCTTATCTTGCGACTTGAAACTTCAAACGCATGCTGGGAATGGTGGTGTCCCTGCCAGGCTCCTATCACAGCCCTGCTCCGAAAGTGCGAACGTCTGCAGATAGCTGGCAGGCAGAAGGGGCTAGCCTGGAAAGCTGTTGCTCAGCCTCATCTGCCCATGGCAGTGCTCGCACAGAGGCACAGAGAATGGGGCTGCTTGCTTGTCTTGCCACCTCAAACTTCAAACGTAGCCTGGGAAAGTTGGTGTCCCAGCCAGGCTCCTTTCGCAGCCCTGCTCCGAAAGTGCGAACGTCTGCAGATAGCTGGCAGCCAGAAGGGGCTAGCCTGGAAAGCTGTTGCTCAGCCTCATCTGCCCATGGCAGTGCTCGCACAGATGCACAGAGAATGGGGCTGCTTGCTTGTCTTGCCACCTCAAACTTCAAACGTAGCCTGGGAATGGTGGTGTCCCTGCCAGGCTCCTATCACAGCCCTGCTCCGAAAGTGCGAACGTCTGCAGATAGCTGGCAGGCAGAAGGGGCTAGCCTGGAAAGCTGTTGCTCAGCCTCATCTGCCCATGGCACTGTTCGCATAGAGGCACAGAGAATGGGGCTGCTTGCTTATCTTGCCACTTGAAACTTCAAACGCATGCTGGGAATGGTGGTGTCCCTGCCAGGCTCCTATCACAGCCCTGCTCCGAAAGTGCGAACGTCTGCAGATAGCTGGCAGCCAGAAGGGGCTAGCCTGGAAAGCTGTTGCTCAGCCTCATCTGCCCATGGCAGTGCTCGCACAGAGGCACAGAGAATGGGGCTGCTTGCTTATCTTGCCACCTCAAACTTCAAACGTAGCCTGGGAAAGATGGTGTACCTGCTAGGCTCCTTTCGCAGCCCTGCTCTTGAAATGCGAACGTCTGCAGATAGCTGGCAGCCAGAAGGGGCTATCCTGGAAAGCTGTTGCTCAGCCTGATCTGCCCATGGCAGTGCTCGCATAGAGGCACAGAGAATGGGGCTGCTTGCTTATCTTGCCACTTGAAACTTCAAACGCATGCTGGGAATGGTGGTGTCCCAGCCAGGCTCCTATCACAGCCCTGCTCCGAAAGTGCGAACGTCTGCAGATAGCTGGCAGCCAGAAGGGGCTAGCCTGGAAAGCTGTTGCTCAGCCTCATCTGCCCATGGCACTGTTCGCATAGAGGCACAGAGAATGGGGCTGCTTGCTTATCTTGCCACTTGAAACTTCAAACGCATGCTGGGAATGGTGGTGTCCCTGCCAGGCTCCTATCACAGCCCTGCTCCGAAAGTGCGAACGTCTGCAGATAGCTGGCAGCCAGAAGGGGCTAGTCTGGAAAGCTGTTGCTCAGCCTCATCTGCCCATGGCACTGTTCGCATAGAGGCACAGAGAATGGGGCTGCTTGCTTGTCTTGCCACCTCAAACTTCAAACGTAGCCTGGGAAAGTTGGTGTCCCAGCCAGGCTCCTTTCGCAGCCCTGCTCCGAAAGTGCGAACGTCTGCAGATAGCTGGCAGGCAGAAGGGGCTAGCCTGGAAAGCTGTTGCTCAGCCTCATCTGCCCATGGCACTGTTCGCATAGAGGCACAGAGAATGGGGCTGCTTTCTTATCTTGCGACTTGAAACTTCAAACGTAGCCTGGGAAAGTTGGTGTCCCAGCCAGGCTCCTTTCGCAGCCCTGTTCCGAAAGTGCGAACGTCTGCAGATAGCTGGCAGGCAGAAGGGGCTAGCCTGGAAAGCTGTTGCTCAGCCTCATCTGCCCATGGCACTGTTCGCATAGAGGCACAGAGAATGGGGCTGCTTGCTTGTCTTGCCACCTCAAACTTCAAACGTAGCCTGGGAAAGTTGGTGTCCCAGCCAGGCTCCTTTCGCAGCCCTGCTCCGAAAGTGCGAACGTCTGCAGATAGCTGGCAGCCAGAAGGGGCTATCCTGGAAAGCTGTTGCTCAGCCTCATCTGCCCATTGCAGTGCTCGCATAGAGGCACAGAGAATGGGGCTGCTTGCTTATCTTGCCACTTGAAACTTCAAACGCATGCTGGGAATGGTGGTGTCCCTGCCAGGCTCCTATCACAGCCCTGCTCCGAAAGTGCGAACGTCTGCAGATAGCTGGCAGGCAGAAGGGGCTAGCCTGGAAAGCTGTTGCTCAGCCTGATCTGCCCATGGCAGTGCTCGCACAGAGGCACAGAGAATGCGGCTGCTTGCTTGTCTTGCCACCTCAAACTTCAAACGTAGCCTGGGAAAGTTGGTGTCCCAGCCAGGCTCCTTTCGCAGCCCTGCTCCGAAAGTGCGAACGTCTGCAGATAGCTGGCAGGCAGAAGGGGCTAGCCTGGAAAGCTGTTGCTCAGCCTCATCTGCCCATGGCACTGTTCGCATAGAGGCACAGAGAATGGGGCTGCTTTCTTATCTTGCGACTTGAAACTTCAAACGCATGCTGGGAATGGTGGTGTCCCTGCCAGGCTCCTATCACAGCCCTGCTCCGAAAGTGCGAAAGTCTGCAGATAGCTGGCAGGCAGAAGGGGCTAGCCTGGAAAGCTGTTGCTCAGCCTCATCTGCCCATGGCAGTGCTCGCACAGAGGCACAGAGAATGGGGCTGCTTGCTTGTCTTGCCACCTCAAACTTCAAACGTAGCCTGGGAAAGTTGGTGTCCCAGCCAGGCTCCTTTCGCAGCCCTGCTCCGAAAGTGCGAACGTCTGCAGATAGCTGGCAGGCAGAAGGGGCTAGCCTGGAAAGCTGTTGCTCAGCCTCATCTGCCCATGGCAGTGCTCGCACAGATGCACAGAGAATGCGGCTGCTTGCTTGTCTTGCCACCTCAAACTTCAAACGTAGCCTGGGAAAGTTGGTGTCCCAGCCAGGCTCCTTTCGCAGCCCTGCTCCGAAAGTGCGAACGTCTGCAGATAGCTGGCAGCCAGAAGGGGCTAGCCTGGAAAGCTGTTGCTCAGCCTCATCTGCCCATGGCAGTGCTCGCATAGAGGCACAGAGAATGGGGCTGCTTGCTTATCTTGCCACTTGAAACTTCAAACGCATGCTGGGAATGGTGGTGTCCCTGCCAGGCTCCTATCACAGCCCTGCTCCGAAAGTGCGAACGTCTGCAGATAGCTGGCAGGCAGAAGGGGCTAGCCTGGAAAGCTGTTGCTCAGCCTCATCTGCCCATGGCACTGTTCGCATAGAGGCACAGAGAATGGGGCTGCTTGCTTATCTTGCCACTTGAAACTTCAAACGCATGCTGGGAATGGTGGTGTCCCTGCCAGGCTCCTATCACAGCCCTGCTCCGAAAGTGCGAACGTCTGCAGATAGCTGGCAGGCAGAAGGGGCTAGCCTGGAAAGCTGTTGCTCAGCCTCATCTGCCCATGGCAGTGCTCGCACAGAGGCACAGAGAATGGGGCTGCTTGCTTGTCTTGCCACCTCAAACTTCAAACGTAGCCTGGGAAAGTTGGTGTCCCAGCCAGGCTCCTTTCGCAGCCCTGCTCCGAAAGTGCGAACGTCTGCAGATAGCTGGCAGCCAGAAGGGGCTAGCCTGGAAAGCTGTTGCTCAGCCTCATCTGCCCATGGCACTGTTCGCATAGAGGCACAGAGAATGGGGCTGCTTGCTTATCTTGCGACTTGAAACTTCAAACGCATGCTGGGAATGGTGGTGTCCCTGCCAGGCTCCTTTCGCAGCCCTGCTCCGAAAGTGCGAACGTCTGCAGATAGCTGGCAGGCAGAAGGGGCTAGCCTGGAAAGCTGTTGCTCAGCCTGATCTGCCCATGGCAGTGCTCGCACAGAGGCACAGAGAATGCGGCTGCTTGCTTGTCTTGCCACCTCAAACTTCAAACGTAGCCTGGGAAAGTTGGTGTCCCAGCCAGGCTCCTTTCGCAGCCCTGCTCCGAAAGTGCGAACGTCTGCAGATAGCTGGCAGGCAGAAGGGGCTAGCCTGGAAAGCTGTTGCTCAGCCTCATCTGCCCATGCCACTGTTCGCATAGAGGCACAGAGAATGGGGCTGCTTGCTTATCTTGCCACTTGAAACTTGAAACGCATGCTGGGAATGGTGGTGTCCCTGCCAGGCTCCTATCACAGCCCTGCTCCGAAAGTGCGAACGTCTGCAGATAGCTGGCAGGCAGAAGGGGCTAGCCTGGAAAGCTGTTGCTCAGCCTCATCTGCCCATGGCACTGTTCGCATAGAGGCACAGAGAATGGGGCTGCTTGCTTGTCTTGCCACCTCAAACTTCAAACGTAGCCTGGGAAAGTTGGTGTCCCAGCCAGGCTCCTTTCGCAGCCCTGCTCCGAAAGTGCGAACGTCTGCAGATAGCTGGCAGCCAGAAGGGGCTAGCCTGGAAAGCTGTTGCTCAGCCTCATCTGCCCATGGCACTGTTCGCATAGAGGCACAGAGAATGGGGCTGCTTGCTTATCTTGCGACTTGAAACTTCAAACGCATGCTGGGAATGGTGGTGTCCCTGCCAGGCTCCTATCACAGCCCTGCTCCGAAAGTGCGAACGTCTGCAGTAGCTGGCAGGCAGAAGGGGCTAGCCTGGAAAGCTGTTGCTCAGCCTCATCTGCCCATGGCAGTGCTCGCACAGAGGCACAGAGAATGGGGCTGCTTGCTTGTCTTGCCACCTCAAACTTCAAACGTAGCCTGGGAAAGTTGGTGTCCCAGCCAGGCTCCTTTCGCAGCCCTGTTCCGAAAGTGCGAACGTCTGCAGATAGCTGGCAGGCAAAAGGGGCTAGCCTGGAAAGCTGTTGCTCAGCCTCATCTGCCCATGGCAGTGCTCACACAGATGCACAGAGAATGGGGCTGCTTGCTTGTCTTGCCACCTCAAACTTCAAAAGTAGCCTGGGAAAGTTGGTGTCCCAGCCAGGCTCCTTTCGCCGCCCTGCTCCGAAAGTGCGAACGTCTGCAGATAGCTGGCAGCCAGAAGGGGCTATCCTGGAAAGCTGTTGCTCAGCCTCATCTGCCCATGGCAGTGCTCGCATAGAGGCACAGAGAATGGGGCTGCTTGCTTATCTTGCCACTTGAAACTTCAAACGCATGCTGGGAATGGTGGTGTCCCTGCCAGGCTCCTATCACAGCCCTGCTCCGAAAGTGCGAACGTCTGCAGATAGCTGGCAGGCAGAAGGGGCTAGCCTGGAAAGCTGTTGCTCAGCCTCATCTGCCCATGGCACTGTTCGCATAGAGGCACAGAGAATGGGGCTGCTTGCTTATCTTGCCACTTGAAACTTCAAACGCATGCTGGGAATGGTGGTGTCCCTGCCAGGCTCCTATCACAGCCCTGCTCCGAAAGTGCGAACGTCTGCAGATAGCTGGCAGCCAGAAGGGGCTAGCCTGGAAAGCTGTTGCTCAGCCTGATCTGCCCATGGCAGTGCTCGCACAGAGGCACAGAGAATGCGGCTGCTTGCTTGTCTTGCCACCTCAAACTTCAAACGTAGCCTGGGAAATTTGGTGTCCCAGCCAGGCTCCTTTCGCAGCCCTGCTCCGAAAGTGCGAACGTCTGCAGATAGCTGGCAGGCAGAAGGGGCTAGCCTGGAAATCTGTTGCTCAGCCTCATCTGCCCATGGCACTGTTCGCATAGAGGCACAGAGAATGGGGCTGCTTGCTTATCTTGCGACTTGAAACTTCAAACGCATGCTGGGAATGGTGGTGTCCCTGCCAGGCTCCTATCACAGCCCTGCTCCGAAAGTGCGAACGTCTGCAGATAGCTGGCAGGCAGAAGGGGCTAGCCTGGAAAGCTGTTGCTCAGCCTCATCTGCCCATGGCACTGTTCGCATAGAGGCACAGAGAATGGGGCTGCTTGCTTGTCTTGCCACCTCAAACTTCAAACGTAGCCTGGGAAAGTTGGTGTCCCAGCCAGGCTCCTTTCGCAGCCCTGCTCCGAAAGTGCGAACGTCTGCAGATAGCTGGCAGGCAGAAGGGGCTAGCCTGGAAAGCTGTTGCTCAGCCTCATCTGCCCATGGCACTGTTCGCATAGAGGCACAGAGAATGGGGCTGCTTTCTTATCTTGCGACTTGAAACTTCAAACGCATGCTGGGAATGGTGGTGTCCCTGCCAGGCTCCTATCACAGCCCTGCTCCGAAAGTGCGAACGTCTGCAGATAGCTGGCAGGCAGAAGGGGCTAGCCTGGAAAGCTGTTGCTCAGCCTCATCTGCCCATGGCAGTGCTCGCACAGAGGCACAGAGAATGGGGCTGCTTGCTTGTCTTGCCACCTCAAACTTCAAACGTAGCCTGGGAAAGTTGTTGTCCCAGCCAGGCTCCTTTCGCAGCCCTGCTCCGAAAGTGCGAACGTCTGCAGATAGCTGGCAGCCAGAAGGGGCTAGCCTGGAAAGCTGTTGCTCAGCCTCATCTGCCCATGGCAGTGCTCGCATAGAGGCACAGAGAATGGGGCTGCTTGCTTATCTTGCCACTTGAAACTTCAAACGCATGCTGGGAATGGTGGTGTCCCTGCCAGGCTCCTATCACAGCCCTGCTCCGAAAGTGCGAACGTCTGCAGATAGCTGGCAGGCAGAAGGGGCTAGCCTGGAAAGCTGTTGCTCAGCCTCATCTGCCCATGGCAGTGCTCGCACAGAGGCACAGAGAATGGGGCTGCTTGCTTGTCTTGCCACCTCAAACTTCAAACGTAGCCTGGGAAAGTTGGTGTCCCAGCCAGGCTCCTTTCGCAGCCCTGCTCCGAAAGTGCGAACGTCTGCAGATAGCTGGCAGGCAGAAGGGGCTAGCCTGGAAAGCTGTTGCTCAGCCTCATCTGCCCATGGCAGTGCTCGCATAGAGGCACAGAGAATGGGGCTGCTTGCTTATCTTGCCACTTGAAACTTCAAACGCATGCTGGGAATGGTGGTGTCCCTGCCAGGCTCCTATCACAGCCCTGCTCCGAAAGTGCGAACGTCTGCAGATAGCTGGCAGGCAGAAGGGGCTAGCCTGGAAAGCTGTTGCTCAGCCTCATCTGCCCATGGCACTGTTCGCATAGAGGCACAGAGAATGGGGCTGCTTGCTTATCTTGCCACTTGAAACTTCAAACGCATGCTGGGAATGGTGGTGTCCCTGCCAGGCTCCTATCACAGCCCTGCTCCGAAAGTGCGAACGTCTGCAGATAGCTGGCAGGCAGAAGGGGCTAGCCTGGAAAGCTGTTGCTCAGCCTGATCTGCCCATGGCAGTGCTCGCACAGAGGCACAGAGAATGGGGCTGCTTGCTTGTCTTGCCACCTCAAACTTCAAACGTAGCCTGGGAAAGTTGGTGTCCCAGCCAGGCTCCTTTCGCAGCCCTGCTCCGAAAGTGCGAACGTCTGCAGATAGCTGGCAGGCAGAAGGGGCTAGCCTGGAAAGCTGTTGCTCAGCCTCATCTGCCCATGGCACTGTTCGCATAGAGGCACAGAGAATGGGGCTCCTTGCTTATCTTGCGACTTGAAACTTCAAACGCATGCTGGGAATGGTGGTGTCCCTGCCAGGCTCCTTTCGCAGCCCTGCTCCGAAAGTGCGAACGTCTGCAGATAGCTGGCAGGCAGCAGGGGCTAGCCTGGAAAGCTGTTGCTCAGCCACATCTGCCCATGGCACTGTTCGCATAGAGGCACAGAGAATGGGGCTGCTTGCTTGTCTAGCCACCTCAAACTTCAAACGTAGCCTGGGAAAGTTGGTGTCCCAGCCAGGCTCCTTTCGCAGCCCTGCTCCGAAAGTGCGAACGTCTGCAGATAGCTGGCAGCCAGAAGGGGCTAGCCTGGAAAGCTGTTGCTCAGCCTGATCTGCCCATGGCAGTGCTCGCACAGAGGCACAGAGAATGGGGCTGCTTGCTTGTCTTGCCACCTCAAACTTCAAACGTAGCCTGGGAAAGTTGGTCTCCCAGCCAGGCTCCTTTCGCAGCCCTGCTCCGAAAGTGCGAACGTCTGCAGATAGCTGGCAGCCAGAAGGGGCTAGCCTGGAAAGCTGTTGCTCAGCCTCATCTGCCCATGGCAGTGCTCGCATAGAGGCACAGAGAATGGGGCTGCTTGCTTATCTTGCCACTTGAAACTTCAAACGCATGCTGGGAATGGTGGTGTCCCTGCCAGGCTCCTATCACAGCCCTGCTCCGAAAGTGCGAACGTCTGCAGATAGCTGGCAGGCAGAAGGGGCTAGCCTGGAAAGCTGTTGCTCAGCCTCATCTGCCCATGGCACTGTTCGCATAGAGGCACAGAGAATGGGGCTGCTTGCTTATCTTGCCACTTGAAACTTCAAACGCATGCTGGGAATGGTGGTGTCCCTGCCAGGCTCCTATCACAGCCCTGCTCCGAAAGTGCGAACGTCTGCAGATAGCTGGCAGGCAGCAGGGGCTAGCCTGGAAAGCTGTTGCTCAGCCTGATCTGCCCATGGCAGTGCTCGCACAGAGGCACAGAGAATGGGGCTGCTTGCTTGTCTTGCCACCTCAAACTTCAAACGTAGCCTGGGAAAGTTGGTGTCCCAGCCAGGCTCCTTTCGCAGCCCTGCTCCGAAAGTGCGAACGTCTGCAGATAGCTGGCAGGCAGAAGGGGCTAGCCTGGAAAGCTGTTGCTCAGCCTCATCTGCCCATGGCACTGTTCGCATAGAGGCACAGAGAATGGGGCTGCTTGCTTATCTTGCCACTTGAAACTTCAAACTCATGCTGGGAATGGTGGTGTCCCTGCCAGGCTCCTATCACAGCCCTGCTCCGAAAGTGTGAACGTCTGCAGATAGCTGGCAGGCAGAAGGGGCTAGCCTGGAAAGCTGTTGCTCAGCCTCATCTGCCCATGGCAGTGCTCGCACAGAGGCACAGAGAATGGGGCTGCTTGCTTGTCTTGCCACCTCAAACTTCAAACGTAGCCTGGGAAAGATGGTGTACCTGCTAGGCTCCTTTCGCAGCCCTGCTCTTGAAATGCGAACGTCTGCAGATAGCTGGCAGGCAGAAGGGGCTAGCTTGGAAAGCTGTTGCTCAGCCTCATCTGCCCATGGCAGTGCTCGCACAGAGGCACAGAGAATGGGGCTGCTTGCTTGTCTTGCCACCTCAAACTTCAAACGCATGCTGGGAATGGTGGTGTCCCTGCCAGGCTCCTATCACAGCCCTGCTCCGAAAGTGCGAACGTCTGCAGATAGCTGGCAGCCAGAAGGGGCTAGCCTGGAAAGCTGTTGCTCAGCCTCATCTGCCCATGGCACTGTTCGCATAGAGGCACAGAGAATGGGGCTGCTTGCTTATCTTGCCACTTGAAACTTCAAACGCATGCTGGGAATGGTGGTGTCCCTGCCAGGCTCCTATCACAGCCCTGCTCCGAAAGTGCGAACGTCTGCAGATAGCTGGCAGCCAGAAGGGGCTAGCCTGGAAAGCTGTTGCTCAGCCTCATCTGCCCATGGCAGTGCTCGCACAGAGGCACAGAGAATGCGGCTCCTTGCTTGTCTTGCCACCTCAAACTTCAAACGTAGCCTGGGAAAGATGGTGTACCTGCTAGGCTCCTTTCGCAGCCCTGCTCTTGAAATGCGAACGTCTGCAGATAGCTGGCAGGCAGAAGGGGCTAGCCTGGAAAGCTGTTGCTCAGCCTCATCTGCCCATGGCAGTGCTCGCACAGAGGCACAGAGAATGCGGCTCCTTGCTTGTCTTGCCACCTCCAACTTCAAACGTAGCCTGGGAAAGTTGGTGTCCCAGCCAGGCTCCTTTCGCAGCCCTGCTCCGAAAGTGCGAACGTCTGCAGATAGCTGGCAGCCAGAAGGGGCTAGCCTGGAAACCTGTTGCTCAGCCTCATCTGCCCATGGCAGTGCTCGCACAGATGCACAGAGAATGGGGCTGCTTGCTTATCTTGCGACTTGAAACTTCAAACGCATGCTGGGAATGATGGTGTGCCTGCCAGGCTCCTATCACAGCCCTGCTCCGAAAGTGCGAACGTCTGCAGATAGCTGGCAGCCAGAAGGGGCTAGCCTGGAAAGCTGTTGCTCAGGCTCATCTGCCCATGGCAGTGCTCGCACAGAGGCACAGAGAATGGGGCTGCTTGCTTGTCTTGCCACCTCAAACTTCAAACGTAGCCTGGGAAAGTTGGTGTCCCAGCCAGGCTCCTTTCGCAGCCCTGCTCCGAAAGTGCTAACGTCTGTAGATAGCTGGCAGCCAGAAGGGGCTAGCCTGGAAAGCTGTTGCTCAGCCTCATCTGCCCATGGCACTGTTCGCATAGAGGCACAGAGAATGGGGCTGCTTGCTTATCTTGCCACTTGAAACTTCAAACGCATGCTGGGAATGGTGGTGTCCCTGCCAGGCTCCTATCACAGCCCTGCTCCGAAAGTGCGAACGTCTGCAGATAGCTGGCAGGCAGAAGGGGCTAGCCTGGAAAGCTGTTGCTCAGCCTCATCTGCCCATGGCAGTGCTCGCACAGAGGCACAGAGAATGGGGCTGCTTGCTTGTCTTGCCACCTCAAACTTCAAACGTAGCCTGGGAAAGTTGGTGTCCCAGCCAGGCTCCTTTCGCAGCCCTGCTCCGAAAGTGCGAACGTCTGCAGATAGCTGGCAGCCAGAAGGGGCTAGCCTGGAAAGCTGTTGCTCAGCCTGATCTGCCCATGGCAGTGCTCGCACAGAGGCACAGAGAATGGGGCTGCTTGCTTGTCTTGCCACCTCAAACTTCAAACGTAGCCTGGGAAAGTTGGTGTCCCAGCCAGGCTCCTTTCGCAGCCCTGCTCTTGAAATGCGAACGTCTGCAGATAGCTGGCAGCCAGAAGGTGCTAGCCTGGAAAGCTGTTGCTCAGCCTCATCTGCCCATGGCACTGCTCGCACAGAGGCACAGAGAATGCGGCTCCTTGCTTGTCTTGCCACCTCAAACTTCAAACGTAGCCTGGGAAAGATGGTGTACCTGCTAGGCTTCTTTCGCAGCCCTGCTCTTGAAATGCGAACGTCTGCAGATAGCTGGCAGCCAGAAGGGGCTAGCCTGGAAAGCTGTTGCTCAGCCTCATCTGCCCATGGCAGTGCTCGCACAGAGGCACAGAGAATGGGGCTGCTTGCTTGTCTTGCCACCTCAAACTTCAAACGCATGCTGGGAATGGTGGTGTCCCTGCCAGGCTCCTTTCGCAGCCCTGCTCCGAAAGTGCGAACGTCTGCAGATAGATGGCAGGCAGAAGGGGCTAGCCTGGAAAGCTGTTGCTCAGCCTCATCTGCCCATGGCAGTGCTCGCACAGAGGCACAGAGAATGGGGCTGCTTGCTTGTCTTGCCACCTCAAACTTCAAACGCATGCTGGGAATGGTGGTGTCCCTGCCAGGCTCCTATCACAGCCCTGCTCCGAAAGTGCGAACGTCTGCAGATAGCTGGCAGGCAGAAGGGGCTAGCCTGGAAAGCTGTTGCTCAGCCTCATCTGCCCATGGCAGTGCTCGCACAGAGGCACAGAGAATGGGGCTGCTTGCTTGTCTTGCCACCTCAAACTTCAAACGTAGCCTGTGAAAGTTGGTGTCCCAGCCAGGCTCCTTTCGCAGCCCTGCTCTTGAAATGCGAACGTCTGCAGATAGCTGGCAGCCAGAAGGTGCTAGCCTGGAAAGCTGTTGCTCAGCCTCATCTGCCCATGGCACTGCTCGCACAGAGGCACAGAGAATGCGGCTCCTTGGTTGTCTTGCCACCTCAAACTTCAAACGTAGCCTGGGAAAGATGGTGTACCTGCTAGGCTTCTTTCGCAGCCCTGCTCTTGAAATGCGAACGTCTGCAGATAGCTGGCAGCCAGAAGGGGCTAGCCTGGAAAGCTGTTGCTCAGCCTCATCTGCCCATGGCAGTGCTCGCACAGAGGCACAGAGAATGGGGCTGCTTGCTTGTCTTGCCACCTCAAACTTCAAACGCATGCTGGGAATGGTGGTGTCCCTGCCAGGCTCCTATCACAGCCCTGCTCCGAAAGTGCGAACGTCTGCAGATAGCTGGCAGGCAGAAGGGGCTAGCCTGGAAAGCTGTTGCTCAGCCTCATCTGCCCATGGCAGTGCTCGCACAGAGGCACAGAGAATGGGGCTGCTTGCTTATCTTGCCACCTCAAACTTCAAACGCATGCTGGGAATGGTGGTGTCCCTGCCAGGCTCCTATCACAGCCCTGCTCCGAAAGTGCGAACGTCTGCAGATAGCTGGCAGCCAGAAGGGGCTAGCCTGGAAAGCTGTTGCTCAGCCTCATCTGCCCATGGCCCTGTTCGCATAGAGGCACAGAGAATGGGGCTGCTTGCTTATCTTGCCACTTGAAACTTCAAACGCATGCTGGGAATGGTGGTGTCCCTGCCAGGCTCCTATCACAGCCCTGCTCCGAAAGTGCGAACGTCTGCAGATAGCTGGCAGCCAGAAGGGGCTAGCCTGGAAAGCTGTTGCTCAGCCTCATCTGCCCATGGCAGTGCTCGCACACAGGCACAGAGAATGGGGCTGCTTGCTTGTCTTGCCACCTCAAACTTCAAACGTAGCCTGGGAAAGTTGGTGTCCCAGCCAGGCTCCTTTCGCAGCCCTGCTCCGAAAGTGCGAACGTCTGCAGATAGCTGGCAGCCAGAAGGGGCTAGCCTGGAAAGCTGTTGCTCAGCCTCATCTGCCCATGGCAGTGCTCGCACAGATGCACAGAGAATGGGGCTGCTTGCTTGTCTTGCCACCTCAAACTTCAAACGTAGCCTGGGAAAGTTGGTGTCCCAGCCAGGCTCCTTTCGCCGCCCTGCTCCGAAAGTGCGAACGTCTGCAGATAGCTGGCAGCCAGAAGGGGCTATCCTGAAAAGCTGTTGCTCAGCCTCATCTGCCCATGGCACTGTTCGCATAGAGGCACAGAGAATGGGGCTGCTTGCTTATCTTGCCACTTGAAACTTCAAACGCATGCTGGGAATGGTGGTGTCCCTGCCAGGCTCCTATCACAGCCCTGCTCCGAAAGTGCGAACGTCTGCAGATAGCTGGCAGGCAGAAGGGGCTAGCCTGGAAAGCTGTTGCTCAGCCTCATCTGCCCATGGCACTGTTCGCATAGAGGCACAGAGAATGGGGCTGCTTGCTTATCTTGCCACTTGAAACTTTAAACGCATGCTGGGAATGGTGGTGTCCCTGCCAGGCTCCTATCACAGCCCTGCTCCGAAAGTGTGAACTTCTGCAGATAGCTGGCAGGCAGAAGGGGCTAGCCTGGAAAGCTGTTGCTCAGCCTCATCTGCCCATGGCAGTGCTCGCACAGAGGCACAGAGAATGGGGCTGCTTGCTTGTCTTGCCACCTCAAACTTCAAACGTAGCCTGGGAAAGTTGGTGTCCCAGCCAGGCTCCTTTCGCAGCCCTGCTCCGAAAGTGCGAACGTCTGCAGATAGCTGGCAGCCAGAAGGGGCTAGCCTGGAAAGCTGTTGCTCAGCCTCATCTGCCCATGGCCCTGTTCGCATAGAGGCACAGAGAATGGGGCTGCTTGCTTATCTTGCCACTTGAAACTTCAAACGCATGCTGGGAATGGTGGTGTCCCTGCCAGGCTCCTATCACAGTCCTGCTCCGAAAGTGCGAACGTCTGCAGATAGCTGGCAGCCAGAAGGGGCTAGCCTGGAAAGCTGTTGCTCAGCCTCATCTGCCCATGGCAGTGCTCGCACAGAGGCACAGAGAATGGGGCTGCTTGCTTGTCTTGCCACCTCAAACTTCAAACGTAGCCTGGGAAAGTTGGTGTCCCAGCCAGGCTCCTTTCGCAGCCCTGCTCCGAAAGTGCGAACGTCTGCAGATAGCTGGCAGCCAGAAGGGGCTAGCCTGGAAAGCTGTTGCTCAGCCTCATCTGCCCATGGCAGTGCTCGCACAGAGGCACAGAGAATGGGGCTGCTTGCTTGTCTTGCCACCTCAAACTTCAAACGTAGCCTGGGAAAGTTGGTGTCCCAGCCAGGCTCCTTTCGCAGCCCTGCTCTTGAAATGCGAACGTCTGCAGATAGCTGGCAGCCAGAAGGTGCTAGCCTGGAAAGCTGTTGCTCAGCCTCATCTGCCCATGGCACTGCTCGCACAGAGGCACAGAGAATGCGGCTCCTTGCTTGTCTTGCCACTTGAAACTTCAAACGTAGCCTGGGAAAGATGGTGTACCTGCTAGGCTTCTATCACAGCCCTGCTCTTGAAATGCGAACGTCTGCAGATAGCTGGCAGCCAGAAGGGGCTAGCCTGGAAAGCTGTTGCTCAGCCTCATCTGCCCATGGCAGTGTTCGCATAGAGGCACAGAGAATGGGGCTGCTTGCTTATCTTGCCACTTGAAACTTCAAACGCATGCTGGGAATGGTGGTGTCCCTGCCAGGCTCCTATCACAGCCCTGCTCCGAAAGTGCGAACGTCTGCAGATAGCTGGCAGGCAGAAGGGGCTAGCCTGGAAAGCTGTTGCTCAGCCTCATCTGCCCATGGCACTGTTCGCATAGAGGCACAGAGAATGGGGCTGCTTGCTTATCTTGCCACTTGAAACTTTAAACGCATGCTGGGAATGGTGGTGTCCCTGCCAGGCTCCTATCACAGCCCTGCTCCGAAAGTGTGAACTTCTGCAGATAGCTGGCAGGCAGAAGGGGCTAGCCTGGAAAGCTGTTGCTCAGCCTCATCTGCCCATGGCAGTGCTCGCACAGAGGCACAGAGAATGGGGCTGCTTGCTTGTCTTGCCACCTCAAACTTCAAACGTAGCCTGGGAAAGTTGGTGTCCCAGCCAGGCTCCTTTCGCAGCCCTGCTCCGAAAGTGCGAACGTCTGCAGATAGCTGGCAGCCAGAAGGGGCTAGCCTGGAAAGCTGTTGCTCAGCCTCATCTGCCCATGGCCCTGTTCGCATAGAGGCACAGAGAATGGGGCTGCTTGCTTATCTTGCCACTTGAAACTTCAAACGCATGCTGGGAATGGTGGTGTCCCTGCCAGGCTCCTATCACAGTCCTGCTCCGAAAGTGCGAACGTCTGCAGATAGCTGGCAGCCAGAAGGGGCTAGCCTGGAAAGCTGTTGCTCAGCCTCATCTGCCCATGGCAGTGCTCGCACAGAGGCACAGAGAATGGGGCTGCTTGCTTGTCTTGCCACCTCAAACTTCAAACGTAGCCTGGGAAAGTTGGTGTCCCAGCCAGGCTCCTTTCGCAGCCCTGCTCTTGAAATGCGAACGTCTGCAGATAGCTGGCAGCCAGAAGGTGCTAGCCTGGAAAGCTGTTGCTCAGCCTCATCTGCCCATGGCACTGCTCGCACAGAGGCACAGAGAATGCGGCTCCTTGCTTGTCTTGCCACTTGAAACTTCAAACGTAGCCTGGGAAAGATGGTGTACCTGCTAGGCTTCTTTCGCAGCCCTGCTCTTGAAATGCGAACGTCTGCAGATAGCTGGCAGGCAGAAGGGGCTAGCCTGGAAAGCTGTTGCTCAGCCTCATCTGCCCATGGCAGTGCTCGCACAGAGGCACAGAGAATGGGGCTGCTTGCTTATCTTGCCACTTGAAACTTCAAACGCATGCTGGGAATGGTGGTGTCCCTGCCAGGCTCCTTTCGCAGCCCTGCTCCGAAAGTGCGAACGTCTGCAGATAGCTGGCAGGCAGAAGGGGCTAGCCTGGAAAGCTGTTGCTCAGCCTGATCTGCCCATGGCAGTGCTCGCACAGAGGCACAGAGAATGGGGCTGCTTGCTTGTCTTGCCACCTCAAACTTCAAACGCATGCTGGGAATGGTGGTGTCCCAGCCAGGCTCCTATCACAGCCCTGCTCCGAAAGTGGGAACGTCTGCAGATAGCTGGCAGCCGGAAGGGGCTAGCCTGGAAAGCTGTTGCTCAGCCTCATCTGCCCATGGCAGTGCTCGCACAGAGGCACAGAGAATGGGGCTGCTTGCTTGTCTTGCCACCTCAAACTTCAAACGTAGCCTGTGAAAGTTGGTGTCCCAGCCAGGCTCCTTTCGCAGCCCTGCTCTTGAAATGCGAACGTCTGCAGATAGCTGGCAGCCAGAAGGTGCTAGCCTGGAAAGCTGTTGCTCAGCCTCATCTGCCCATGGCACTGCTCGCACAGAGGCACAGAGAATGCGGCTCCTTGGTTGTCTTGCCACCTCAAACTTCAAACGTAGCCTGGGAAAGATGGTGTACCTGCTAGGCTTCTTTCGCAGCCCTGCTCTTGAAATGCGAACGTCTGCAGATAGCTGGCAGCCAGAAGGGGCTAGCCTGGAAAGCTGTTGCTCAGCCTCATCTGCCCATGGCAGTGCTCGCACAGAGGCACAGAGAATGGGGCTGCTTGCTTGTCTTGCCACCTCAAACTTCAAACGCATGCTGGGAATGGTGGTGTCCCTGCCAGGCTCCTATCACAGCCCTGCTCCGAAAGTGCGAACGTCTGCAGATAGCTGGCAGGCAGAAGGGGCTAGCCTGGAAAGCTGTTGCTCAGCCTCATCTGCCCATGGCAGTGCTCGCACAGAGGCACAGAGAATGGGGCTGCTTGCTTATCTTGCCACCTCAAACTTCAAACGCATGCTGGGAATGGTGGTGTCCCTGCCAGGCTCCTATCACAGCCCTGCTCCGAAAGTGCGAACGTCTGCAGATAGCTGGCAGCCAGAAGGGGCTAGCCTGGAAAGCTGTTGCTCAGCCTCATCTGCCCATGGCAGTGCTCGCACAGAGGCACAGAGAATGGGGCTGCTTGCTTATCTTGCCACCTCAAACTTCAAACGTAGCCTGGGAAAGTTGGTGTCCCAGCCAGGCTCCTTTCGCAGCCCTGCTCCGAAAGTGCGAACGTCTGCAGATAGCTGGCAGCCAGAAGGGGCTAGCCTGGAAAGCTGTTGCTCAGCCTCATCTGCCCATGGCCCTGTTCGCATAGAGGCACAGAGAATGGGGCTGCTTGCTTATCTTGCCACTTGAAACTTCAAACGCATGCTGGGAATGGTGGTGTCCCTGCCAGGCTCCTATCACAGTCCTGCTCCGAAAGTGCGAACGTCTGCAGATAGCTGGCAGCCAGAAGGGGCTAGCCTGGAAAGCTGTTGCTCAGCCTCATCTGCCCATGGCAGTGCTCGCACAGAGGCACAGAGAATGGGGCTGCTTGCTTGTCTTGCCACCTCAAACTTCAAACGTAGCCTGGGAAAGTTGGTGTCCCAGCCAGGCTCCTTTCGCAGCCCTGCTCCGAAAGTGCGAACGTCTGCAGATAGCTGGCAGCCAGAAGGGGCTAGCCTGGAAAGCTGTTGCTCAGCCTCATCTGCCCATGGCAGTGCTCGCACAGAGGCACAGAGAATGGGGCTGCTTGCTTGTCTTGCCACCTCAAACTTCAAACGTAGCCTGGGAAAGTTGGTGTCCCAGCCAGGCTCCTTTCGCAGCCCTGCTCTTGAAATGCGAACGTCTGCAGATAGCTGGCAGCCAGAAGGTGCTAGCCTGGAAAGCTGTTGCTCAGCCTCATCTGCCCATGGCACTACTCGCACAGAGGCACAGAGAATGCGGCTCCTTGCTTGTCTTGCCACCTCAAACTTCAAACGTAGCCTGGGAAAGATGGTGTACCTGCTAGGCTTCTTTCGCAGCCCTGCTCTTGAAATGCGAACGTCTGCAGATAGCTGGCAGCCAGAAGGGGCTAGCCTGGAAAGCTGTTGCTCAGCCTCATCTGCCCATGGCAGTGCTCGCACAGAGGCACAGAGAATGGGGCTGCTTGCTTGTCTTGCCACCTCAAACTTCAAACGCATGCTGGGAATGGTGGTGTCCCTGCCAGGCTCCTTTCGCAGCCCTGCTCCGAAAGTGCGAACGTCTGCAGATAGCTGGCAGGCAGAAGGGGCTAGCCTGGAAAGCTGTTGCTCAGCCTCATCTGCCCATGGCAGTGCTCGCACAGAGGCACAGAGAATGGGGCTGCTTGCTTGTCTTGCCACCTCAAACTTCAAACGCATGCTGGGAATGGTGGTGTCCCAGCCAGGCTCCTATCACAGCCCTGCTCCGAAAGTGCGAACGTCTGCAGATAGCTGGCAGCCAGAAGGGGCTAGCCTGGAAAGCTGTTGCTCAGCCTCATCTGCCCATGGCACTGCTCGCACAGAGGCACAGAGAATGCGGCTCCTTGGTTGTCTTGCCACCTCAAACTTCAAACGTAGCCTGGGAAAGATGGTGTACCTGCTAGGCTTCTTTCGCAGCCCTGCTCTTGAAATGCGAACGTCTGCAGATAGCTGGCAGCCAGAAGGGGCTAGCCTGGAAAGCTGTTGCTCAGCCTCATCTGCCCATGGCAGTGCTCGCACAGAGGCACAGAGAATGGGGCTGCTTGCTTGTCTTGCCACCTCAAACTTCAAACGCATGCTGGGAATGGTGGTGTCCCTGCCAGGCTCCTATCACAGCCCTGCTCCGAAAGTGCGAACGTCTGCAGATAGCTGGCAGCCAGAAGGGGCTAGCCTGGAAAGCTGTTGCTCAGCCTCATCTGCCCATGGCAGTGCTCGCATAGAGGCACAGAGAATGGGGCTGCTTGCTTATCTTGCCACTTGAAACTTCAAACGCATGCTGGGAATGGTGGTGTCCCTGCCAGGCTCTTATCACAGCCCTGCTCCGAAAGTGCGAACGTCTGCAGATAGCTGGCAGCCAGAAGGGGCTAGCCTGGAAAGCTGTTGCTCAGCCTCATCTGCCCATGGCAGTGCTCGCACAGAGGCACAGAGAATGGGGCTGCTTGCTTGTCTTGCCACCTCAAACTTCAAACGTAGCCTGGGAAAGATGGTGTACCTGCTAGGCTCCTTTCGCAGCCCTGCTCTTGAAATGCGAACGTCTGCAGATAGCTGGCAGGCAGAAGGGGCTAGCCTGGAAAGCTGTTGCTCAGCCTGATCTGCCCATGGCAGTGCTCGCACAGAGGCACAGAGAATGGGGCTGCTTGCTTGTCTTGCCACCTCAAACTTCAAATGTAGCCTGGGAAAGTTGGTGTCCCAGCCAGGCTCCTTTCGCAGCCCTGCTCCAAAAGTGCGAACGTCTGCAGATAGCTGGCAGCCAGAAGGGGCTAGCCTGGAAAGCTGTTGCTCAGCCTCATCTGCCCATGGCAGTGCTCGCACAGAGGCACAGAGAATGGGGCTGCTTGCTTATCTTGCCACTTGAAACTTCAAACGCATGCTGGGAATGGTGGTGTCCCTGCCAGGCTCCTATCACAGCCCTGCTCCGAAAGTGCGAACGTCTGCAGATAGCTGGCAGGCAGAAGGGGCTAGCCTGGAAAGCTGTTGCTCAGGCTCATCTGCCCATGGCAGTGCTCGCACAGAGGCACAGAGAATGGGGCTGCTTGCTTATCTTGCCACCTCAAACTTCAAACGTAGCCTGGGAAAGATGGTGTACCTGCTAGGCTCCTTTCGCAGCCCTGCTCTTGAAATGCGAACGTCTGCAGATAGCTGGCAGGCAGAAGGGGCTAGCTTGGAAAGCTGTTGCTCAGCCTCATCTGCCCATGGCAGTGCTCGCACAGAGGCACAGAGAATGGGGCTGCTTGCTTGTCTTGCCACCTCAAACTTCAAACGCATGCTGGGAATGGTGGTGTCCCTGCCAGGCTCCTATCACAGCCCTGCTCCGAAAGTGCGAACGTCTGCAGATAGCTGGCAGGCAGAAGGGGCTATCCTGGAAAGCTGTTGCTCAGCCTCATCTGCCCATGGCAGTGCTCGCACAGAGGCACAGAGAATGGGGCTGCTTGCTTATCTTGCCACTTGAAACTTCAAACGCATGCTGGGAATGCTGGTGTCCCTGCCAGGCTCCTATCACAGCCCTGCTCCGAAAGTGCGAACGTCTGCAGATAGCTGGCAGGCAGAAGGGGCTAGCCTGGAAAGCTGTTGCTCAGCCTCATCTGCCCATGGCAGTGCTCGCACAGAGGCATAGAGAATGGGGCTGCTTGCTTATCTTGCCACCTCAAACTTCAAACGTAGCCTGGGAAAGATGGTGTACCTGCTAGGCTCCTTTCGCAGCCCTGCTCTTGAAATGCGAACGTCTGCAGATAGCTGGCAGCCAGAAGGGGCTAGCCTGGAAAGCTGTTGCTCAGCCTCATCTGCCCATGGCAGTGCTCGCACAGAGGCACAGAGAATGGGGCTGCTTGCTTGTCTTGCCACCTCAAACTTCAAACGCATGCTGGGAATGGTGGTGTCCCTGCCAGGCTCCTATCACAGCCCTGCTCCGAAAGTGCGAACGTCTGCAGATAGCTGGCAGGCAGAAGGGGCTAGCCTGGAAAGCTGTTGCTCAGCCTGATCTGCCCATGGCAGTGCTCGCACAGAGGCACAGAGAATGGGGCTGCTTGCTTATCTTGCCACTTGAAACTTCAAACGCATGCTGGGAATGGTGGTGTCCCTGCCAGGCTCCTATCACAGCCCTGCTCCGAAAGTGCGAACGTCTGCAGATAGCTGGCAGCCAGAAGGGGCTAGCCTGGAAAGCTGTTGCTCAGCCTCATCTGCCCATGGCAGTGCTCGCACAGAGGCACAGAGAATGGGGCTGCTTGCTTGTCTTGCCACCTCAAACTTCAAACGTAGCCTGGGAAAGTTGGTGTCCCAGCCAGGCTCCTTTCGCAGCCCTGCTCTTGAAATGCGAACGTCTGCAGATAGCTGGCAGGCAGAAGGGGCTAGCCTGGAAAGCTGTTGCTCAGCCTCATCTGCCCAAGGCACTGCTCACAAAGAGGCACAGAGAATGCGGCTCCTTGCTTGTCTTGCCACCTCAAACTTCAAACGTAGCCTGGGAAAGATGGTGTACCTGCTAGGCTTCTTTCGCAGCCCTGCTCTTGAAATGCGAACGTCTGCAGATAGCTGGCAGGCAGAAGGGGCTAGCCTGGAAAGCTGTTGCTCAGCCTCATCTGCCCATGGCAGTGCTCGCACAGAGGCACAGAGAATGGGGCTGCTTGCTTGTCTTGCCACCTCAAACTTCAAACGCATGCTGGGAATGGTGGTGTCCCTGCCAGGCTCCTTTCGCAGCCCTGCTCCGAAAGTGCGAACGTCTGCAGATAGATGGCAGGCAGAAGGGGCTAGCCTGGAAAGCTGTTGCTCAGCCTCATCTGCCCATGGCAGTGCTCGCACAGAGGCACAGAGAATGGGGCTGCTTGCTTGTCTTGCCACCTCAAACTTCAAACGTAGCCTGGGAAAGATGGTGTCCCAGCCAGGCTCCTTTCGCAGCCCTGCTCTGAAAGTGCGAACGTCTGCAGATAGCTGGCAGCCAGAAGGGGCTAGCCTGGAAAGATGTTGCTCAGCCTCATCTGCCCATGGCACTGTTCGCATAGAGGCACAGAGAATGGGGCTGCTTGCTTATCTTGCCACTTGAAACTTCAAACGCATGCTGGGAATGGTGGTGTCCCTGCCAGGCTCCTATCACAGCCCTGCTCCGAAAGTGCGAACGTCTGCAGATAGCTGGCAGCCAGAAGGGGCTAGCCTGGAAAGCTGTTGCTCAGCCTCATCTGCCCATGGCAGTGCTCGCACAGAGGCACAGAGAATGGGGCTGCTTGCTTATCTTGCCACCTCAAACTTCAAACGTAGCCTGGGAAAGATGGTGTACCTGCTAGGCTCCTTTCACAGCCCTGCTCTTGAAATGCGAACGTCTGCAGATAGCTGGCAGGCAGAAGGGGCTAGCTTGGAAAGCTGTTGCTCAGCCTCATCTGCCCATGGCAGTGCTCGCACAGAGGCACAGAGAATGGGGCTGCTTGCTTGTCTTGCCACCTCAAACTTCAAACGCATGCTGGGAATGGTGGTGTCCCTGCCAGGCTCCTATCACAGCCCTGCTCCGAAAGTGCGAACGTCTGCAGATAGCTGGCAGGCAGAAGGGGCTAGCCTGGAAAGCTGTTGCTCAGCCTCATCTGCCCATGGCAGTGCTCGCACAGAGGCACAGAGAATGCGGCTCCTTGCTTGTCTTGCCACCTCAAACTTCAAACGTAGCCTGGGAAAGATGGTGTACCTGCTAGGCTCCTTTCGCAGCCCTGGTCTTGAAATGCGAACGTCTGCAGATAGCTGGCAGCCGGAAGGGGCTAGCCTGGAAAGCTGTTGCTCAGCCTCATCTGCCCATGGCAGTGCTCGCACAGAGGCACAGAGAATGGGGCTGCTTGCTTGTCTTGCCACCTCAAACTTCAAATGTAGCCTGGGAAAGTTGGTGTCCCAGCCAGGCTCCTTTCGCAGCCCTGCTCCAAAAGTTTGAACGTCTGCAGATAGCTGGCAGCCAGAAGGGGCTAGCCTGGAAAGCTGTTGCTCAGCCTCATCTGCCCATGGCAGTGCTCGCATAGAGGCACAGAGAATGGGGCTGCTTGCTTATCTTGCCACTTGAAACTTCAAACGCATGCTGGGAATGGTGGTGTCCCTGCCAGGCTCCTATCACAGCCCTGCTCCGAAAGTGCGAACGTCTGCAGATAGCTGGCAGCCAGAAGGGGCTAGCCTGGAAAGCTGTTGCTCAGCCTCATCTGCCCATGGCAGTGCTCGCACAGAGGCACAGAGAATGGGGCTGCTTGCTTGTCTTGCCACCTCAAACTTCAAACGCATGCTGGGAATGGTGGTGTCCCTGCCAGGCTCCTATCACAGCCCTGCTCCGAAAGTGCGAACGTCTGCAGATAGCTGGCAGGCAGAAGGGGCTAGCCTGGAAAGCTGTTGCTCAGCCTCATCTGCCCATGGCAGTGCTCGCACAGAGGCACAGAGAATGGGGCTGCTTGCTTGTCTTGCCACCTCAAACTTCAAACGCATGCTGGGAATGGTGGTGTCCCTGCCAGGCTCCTATCACAGCCCTGCTCCGAAAGTGCGAACGTCTGCAGATAGCTGGCAGGCAGAAGGGGCTATCCTGGAAAGCTGTTGCTCAGCCTCATCTGCCCATGGCAGTGCTCGCACAGAGGCACAGAGAATGGGGCTGCTTGCTTGTCTTGCCACCTCAAACTTCAAACGCATGCTGGGAAAGATGGTGTACCTGCTAGGCTCCTTTCGCAGCCCTGCTCTTGAAATGCGAACGTCTGCAGATAGCTGGCAGGCAGAAGGGGCTAGCCTGGAAAGCTGTTGCTCAGCCTGATCTGCCCATGGCAGTGCTCGCACAGAGGCACAGAGAATGGGGCTGCTTGCTTGTCTTGCCACCTCAAACTTCAAACGTAGCCTGGGAAAGATGGTGTACCTGCTAGGCTTCTTTCGCAGCCCTGCTCTTGAAATGCGAACGTCTGCAGATAGCTGGCAGGCAGAAGGGGCTAGCCTGGAAAGCTGTTGCTCAGCCTGATCTGCCCATGGCAGTGCTCGCACAGAGGCACAGAGAATGGGGCTGCTTGCTTGTCTTGCCACCTCAAACTTCAAATGTAGCCTGGGAAAGTTGGTGTCCCAGCCAGGCTCCTTTCGCAGCCCTGCTCCGAAAGTGCGAACGTCTGCAGATAGCTGGCAGCCAGAAGGGGCTAGCCTGGAAAGCTGTTGCTCAGCCTCATCTGCCCATGGCAGTGCTCGCATAGAGGCACAGAGAATGGGGCTGCTTGCTTATCTTGCCACTTGAAACTTCAAACGCATGCTGGGAATGGTGGTGTCCCTGCCAGGCTCCTATCACAGCCCTGCTCCGAAAGTGCGAACGTCTGCAGATAGCTGGCAGCCAGAAGGGGCTAGCCTGGAAAGCTGTTGCTCAGGCTCATCTGCCCATGGCAGTGCTCGCACAGAGGCACAGAGAATGGGGCTGCTTGCTTATCTTGCCACCTCAAACTTCAAACGTAGCCTGGGAAAGATGGTGTACCTGCTAGGCTCCTTTCGCAGCCCTGCTCTTGAAATGCGAACGTCTGCAGATAGCTGGCAGGCAGAAGGGGCTAGCTTGGAAAGCTGTTGCTCAGCCTCATCTGCCCATGGCAGTGCTCGCACAGAGGCACAGAGAATGGGGCTGCTTGCTTGTCTTGCCACCTCAAACTTCAAACGCATGCTGGGAATGGTGGTGTCCCTGCCAGGCTCCTATCACAGCCCTGCTCCGAAAGTGCAAACGTCTGCAGATAGCTGGCAGGCAGAAGGGGCTATCCTGGAAAGCTGTTGCTCAGCCTCATCTGCCCATGGCAGTGCTCGCACAGAGGCACAGAGAATGGGGCTGCTTGCTTATCTTGCCACTTGAAACTTCAAACGCATGCTGGGAATGCTGGTGTCCCTGCCAGGCTCCTATCACAGCCCTGCTCCGAAAGTGCGAACGTCTGCAGATAGCTGGCAGGCAGAAGGGGCTAGCCTGGAAAGCTGTTGCTCAGCCTCATCTGCCCATGGCAGTGCTCGCACAGAGGCATAGAGAATGGGGCTGCTTGCTTATCTTGCCACCTCAAACTTCAAACGTAGCCTGGGAAAGATGGTGTACCTGCTAGGCTCCTTTCGCAGCCCTGCTCTTGAAATGCGAACGTCTGCAGATAGCTGGCAGCCAGAAGGGGCTAGCCTGGAAAGCTGTTGCTCAGCCTCATCTGCCCATGGCAGTGCTCGCACAGAGGCACAGAGAATGGGGCTGCTTGCTTGTCTTGCCACCTCAAACTTCAAACGCATGCTGGGAATGGTGGTGTCCCTGCCAGGCTCCTATCACAGCCCTGCTCCGAAAGTGCGAACGTCTGCAGATAGCTGGCAGGCAGAAGGGGCTAGCCTGGAAAGCTGTTGCTCAGCCTGATCTGCCCATGGCAGTGCTCGCACAGAGGCACAGAGAATGGGGCTGCTTGCTTATCTTGCCACTTGAAACTTCAAACGCATGCTGGGAATGGTGGTGTCCCTGCCAGGCTCCTATCACAGCCCTGCTCCGAAAGTGCGAACGTCTGCAGATAGCTGGCAGGCAGCAGGGGCTAGCCTGGAAAGCTGTTGCTCAGCCTGATCTGCCCATGGCAGTGCTCGCACAGAGGCACAGAGAATGGGGCTGCTTGCTTGTCTTGCCACCTCAAACTTCAAACGTAGCCTGGGAAAGTTGGTGTCCCAGCCAGGCTCCTTTCGCAGCCCTGCTCTTGAAATGCGAACGTCTGCAGATAGCTGGCAGGCAGAAGGGGCTAGCCTGGAAAGCTGTTGCTCAGCCTCATCTGCCCATGGCACTGCTCACAAAGAGGCACAGAGAATGCGGCTCCTTGCTTGTCTTGCCACCTCAAACTTCAAACGTAGCCTGGGAAAGATGGTGTACCTGCTAGGCTTCTTTCGCAGCCCTGCTCTTGAAATGCGAACGTCTGCAGATAGCTGGCAGCCAGAAGGGGCTAGCCTGGAAAGCTGTTGCTCAGCCTCATCTGCCCATGGCAGTGCTCGCACAGAGGCACAGAGAATGGGGCTGCTTGCTTGTCTTGCCACCTCAAACTTCAAACGCATGCTGGGAATGGTGGTGTCCCAGCCAGGCTCCTTTCGCAGCCCTGCTCCGAAAGTGCGAACGTCTGCAGATAGCTGGCAGCCAGAAGGGGCTAGCCTGGAAAGCTGTTGCTCAGCCTCATCTGCCCATGGCAGTGCTCGCACAGAGGCACAGAGAATGGGGCTGCTTGCTTATCTTGCCACCTCAAACTTCAAACGTAGCCTGGGAAAGATGGTGTACCTGCTAGGCTCCTTTCACAGCCCTGCTCTTGAAATGCGAACGTCTGCAGATAGCTGGCAGGCAGAAGGGGCTAGCTTGGAAAGCTGTTGCTCAGCCTCATCTGCCCATGGCAGTGCTCGCACAGAGGCACAGAGAATGGGGCTGCTTGCTTGTCTTGCCACCTCAAACTTCAAACGCATGCTGGGAATGGTGGTGTCCCTGCCAGGCTCCTATCACAGCCCTGCTCCGAAAGTGCGAACGTCTGCAGATAGCTGGCAGGCAGAAGGGGCTAGCCTGGAAAGCTGTTGCTCAGCCTCATCTGCCCATGGCAGTGCTCGCACAGAGGCACAGAGAATGCGGCTCCTTGCTTGTCTTGCCACCTCAAACTTCAAACGTAGCCTGGGAAAGATGGTGTACCTGCTAGGCTCCTTTCGCAGCCCTGGTCTTGAAATGCGAACGTCTGCAGATAGTTGGCAGCCGGAAGGGGCTAGCCTGGAAAGCTGTTGCTCAGCCTCATCTGCCCATGGCAGTGCTCGCACAGAGGCACAGAGAATGGGGCTGCTTGCTTGTCTTGCCACCTCAAACTTCAAACGTAGCCTGGGAAAGTTGGTGTCCCAGCCAGGCTCCTTTCGCAGCCCTGCTCCAAAAGTTTGAACGTCTGCAGATAGCTGGCAGGCAGAAGGGGCTAGCCTGGAAAGCTGTTGCTCAGCCTCATCTGCCCATGGCACTGTTCGCATAGAGGCACAGAGAATGGGGCTGCTTGCTTATCTTGCCACTTGAAACTTCAAACGCATGCTGGGAATGGTGGTGTCCCTGCCAGGCTCCTATCACAGCCCTGCTCCGAAAGTGCGAACGTCTGCAGATAGCTGGCAGGCAGAAGGGGCTAGCCTGGAAAGCTGTTGCTCAGCCTCATCTGCCCATGGCAGTGCTCGCACAGAGGCACAGAGAATGGGGCTGCTTGCTTGTCTTGCCACCTCAAACTTCAAACGCATGCTGGGAATGGTGGTGTCCCTGCCAGGCTCCTATCACAGCCCTGCTCCGAAAGTGCGAACGTCTGCAGATAGCTGGCAGCCAGAAGGGGCTAGCCTGGAAAGCTGTTGCTCAGCCTCATCTGCCCATGGCAGTGCTCGCACAGAGGCACAGAGAATGGGGCTGCTTGCTTGTCTTGCCACCTCAAACTTCAAACGCATGCTGGGAATGGTGGTGTCCCTGCCAGGCTCCTATCACAGCCCTGCTCCGAAAGTGCGAACGTCTGCAGATAGCTGGCAGGCAGAAGGGGCTATCCTGGAAAGCTGTTGCTCAGCCTCATCTGCCCATGGCAGTGCTCGCACAGAGGCACAGAGAATGGGGCTGCTTGCTTATCTTGCCACTTGAAACTTCAAACGCATGCTGGGAATGCTGGTGTCCCTGCCAGGCTCCTATCACAGCCCTGCTCCGAAAGTGCGAACGTCTGCAGATAGCTGGCAGGCAGAAGGGGCTAGCCTGGAAAGCTGTTGCTCAGCCTCATCTGCCCATGGCAGTGCTCGCACAGAGGCACAGAGAATGGGGCTGCTTGCTTATCTTGCCACCTCAAACTTCAAACGTAGCCTGGGAAAGATGGTGTACCTGCTAGGCTCCTTTCGCAGCCCTGCTCTTGAAATGCGAACGTCTGCAGATAGCTGGCAGGCAGAAGGGGCTAGCCTGGAAAGCTGTTGCTCAGCCTCATCTGCCCATGGCAGTGCTCGCACAGAGGCACAGAGAATGGGGCTGCTTGCTTGTCTTGCCACCTCAAACTTCAAACGCATGCTGGGAAAGTTGGTGTCCCAGCCAGGCTCCTTTCGCAGCCCTGCTCCGAAAGTGCGAACGTCTGCAGATAGCTGGCAGCCAGAAGGGGCTACCCTGGAAAGCTGTTGCTCAGCCTCATCTGCCCATGGCAGTGCTCGCACAGAGGCACAGAGAATGGGGCTGCTTGCTTATCTTGCGACTTGAAACTTCAAACGCATGCTGGGAATGGTGGTGTCCCTGCCAGGCTCCTATCACAGCCCTGCTCTGAAAGTGCGAACGTCTGCAGATAGCTGGCAGCCAGAAGGGGCTAGCCTGGAAAGCTGTTGCTCAGGCTCATCTGCCCATGGCAGTGCTCGCACAGAGGCACAGAGAATGGGGCTGCTTGCTTGTCTTGCCACCTCAAACTTCAAACGTAGCCTGGGAAAGATGGTGTACCTGCTAGGCTCCTTTTGCAGCCCTGCTCTTGAAATGCGAACGTCTGCAGATAGCTGGCAGGCAGAAGGGGCTAGCTTGGAAAGCTGTTGCTCAGCCTCATCTGCCCATGGCAGTGCTCGCACAGAGGCACAGAGAATGGGGCTGCTTACTTGTCTTGCCACCTCAAACTTCAAACGCATGCTGGGAATGGTGGTGTCCCTGCCAGGCTCCTATCACAGCCCTGCTCCGAAAGTGCGAACGTCTGCAGATAGCTGGCAGGCAGAAGGGGCTATCCTGGAAAGCTGTTGCTCAGCCTCATCTGCCCATGGCAGTGCTCGCACAGAGGCACAGAGAATGGGGCTGCTTGCTTATCTTGCCACTTGAAACTTCAAACGCATGCTGGGAATGGTGGTGTCCCTGCCAGGCTCCTATCACAGCCCTGCTCCGAAAGTGCGAACATCTGCAGATAGCTGGCAGGCAGAAGGGGCTAGCCTGGAAAGCTGTTGCTCAGCCTCATCTGCCCATGGCAGTGCTCGCACAGAGGCACAGAGAATGGGGCTGCTTGCTTATCTTGCCACCTCAAACTTCAAACGTAGCCTGGGAAAGATGGTGTACCTGCTAGGCTCCTTTCGCAGCCCTGCTCTTGAAATGCGAACGTCTGCAGATAGCTGGCAGCCAGAAGGGGCTAGCCTGGAAAGCTGTTGCTCAGCCTCATCTGCCCATGGCAGTGCTCGCACAGAGGCACAGAGAATGGGGCTGCTTGCTTGTCTTGCCACCTCAAACTTCAAACGCATGCTGGGAATGGTGGTGTCCCTGCCAGGCTCCTATCACAGCCCTGCTCCGAAAGTGCGAACGTCTGCAGATAGCTGGCAGGCAGAAGGGGCTAGCCTGGAAAGCTGTTGCTCAGCCTGATCTGCCCATGGCAGTGCTCGCACAGAGGCACAGAGAATGGGGCTGCTTGCTTATCTTGCCACTTGAAACTTCAAACGCATGCTGGGAATGGTGGTGTCCCTGCCAGGCTCCTATCACAGCCCTGCTCCGAAAGTGCGAACGTCTGCAGATAGCTGGCAGCCAGAAGGGGCTAGCCTGGAAAGCTGTTGCTCAGCCTCATCTGCCCATGGCAGTGCTCGCACAGGGGCACAGAGAATGGGGCTCCTTGCTTGTCTTGCCACCTCAAACTTCAAACGTAGCCTGGGAAAGTTGGTGTCCCAGCCAGGCTCCTTTCGCAGCCCTGCTCTTGAAATGCGAACGTCTGCAGATAGCTGGCAGGCAGAAGGTGCTAGCCTGGAAAGCTGTTGCTCAGCCTCATCTGCCCATGGCACTGCTCACAAAGAGGCACAGAGAATGCGGCTCCTTGCTTGTCTTGCCACCTCAAACTTCAAACGTAGCCTGGGAAAGATGGTGTACCTGCTAGGCTTCTTTCGCAGCCCTGCTCTTGAAATGCGAACGTCTGCAGATAGCTGGCAGCCGGAAGGGGCTAGCCTGGAAAGCTGTTGCTCAGCCTCATCTGCCCATGGCAGTGCTCGCACAGAGGCACAGAGAATGGGGCTGCTTGCTTGTCTTGCCACCTCAAACTTCAAACGTAGCCTGGGAAAGTTGGTGTCCCAGCCAGGCTCCTTTCGCAGCCCTGCTCCAAAAGTTTGAACGTCTGCAGATAGCTGGCAGCCAGAAGGGGCTAGCCTGGAAAGCTGTTGCTCAGCCTCATCTGCCCATGGCCCTGTTCGCATAGAGGCACAGAGAATGGGGCTGCTTGCTTATCTTGCGACTTGAAACTTCAAACGCATGCTGGGAATGGTGGTGTCCCTGCCAGGCTCCTATCACAGCCCTGCTCCGAAAGTGCGAACGTCTGCAGATAGCTGGCAGCCAGAAGGGGCTAGCCTGGAAAGCTGTTGCTCAGCCTCATCTGCCCATGGCAGTGCTCGCACAGAGGCACAGAGAATGGGGCTGCTTGCTTATCTTGCCACCTCAAACTTCAAACGTAGCCTGGGAAAGATGGTGTACCTGCTAGGCTCCTTTCGCAGCCCTGCTCTTGAAATGCGAACGTCTGCAGATAGCTGGCAGCCAGAAGGGGCTAGCCTGGAAAGCTGTTGCTCAGCCTCATCTGCCCATGGCAGTGCTCGCACAGAGGCACAGAGAATGGGGCTGCTTGCTTGTCTTGCCACCTCAAACTTCAAACGCATGCTGGGAATGGTGGTGTCCCTGCCAGGCTCCTATCACAGCCCTGCTCCGAAAGTGCGAACGTCTGCAGATAGCTGGCAGGCAGAAGGGGCTAGCCTGGAAAGCTGTTGCTCAGCCTGATCTGCCCATGGCAGTGCTCGCACAGAGGCACAGAGAATGGGGCTGCTTGCTTATCTTGCCACTTGAAACTTCAAACGCATGCTGGGAATGGTGGTGTCCCTGCCAGGCTCCTATCACAGCCCTGCTCCGAAAGTGCGAACGTCTGCAGATAGCTGGCAGCCAGAAGGGGCTAGCCTGGAAAGCTGTTGCTCAGCCTCATCTGCCCATGGCAGTGCTCGCACAGAGGCACAGAGAATGGGGCTCCTTGCTTGTCTTGCCACCTCAAACTTCAAACGTAGCCTGGGAAAGTTGGTGTCCCAGCCAGGCTCCTTTCGCAGCCCTGCTCTTGAAATGCGAACGTCTGCAGATAGCTGGCAGGCAGAAGGTGCTAGCCTGGAAAGCTGTTGCTCAGCCTCATCTGCCCATGGCACTGCTCACAAAGAGGCACAGAGAATGCGGCTCCTTGCTTGTCTTGCCACCTCAAACTTCAAACGTAGCCTGGGAAAGATGGTGTACCTGCTAGGCTTCTTTCGCAGCCCTGCTCTTGAAATGCGAACGTCTGCAGATAGCTGGCAGCCAGAAGGGGCTAGCCTGGAAAGCTGTTGCTCAGCCTCATCTGCCCATGGCAGTGCTCGCACAGAGGCACAGAGAATGGGGCTGCTTGCTTGTCTTGCCACCTCAAACTTCAAACGCATGCTGGGAAAGTTGTTGTCCCAGCCAGGCTCCTTTCGCAGCCCTGCTCCGAAAGTGCGAACGTCTGCAGATAGCTGGCAGCCAGAAGGGGCTAGCCTGGAAAGCTGTTGCTCAGCCTCATCTGCCCATGGCACTGTTCGCATAGAGGCACAGAGAATGGGGCTGCTTGCTTATCTTGCCACTTGAAACTTCAAACGCATGCTGGGAATGGTGGTGTCCCTGCCAGGCTCCTATCACAGCCCTGCTCCGAAAGTGCGAACGTCTGCAGATAGCTGGCAGCCAGAAGGGGCTAGCCTGGAAAGCTGTTGCTCAGCCTCATCTGCCCATGGCAGTGCTCGCACAGAGGCACAGAGAATGGGGCTGCATGCTTATCTTGCCACCTCAAACTTCAAACGTAGCCTGGGAAAGATGGTGTACCTGCTAGGCTCCTTTCACAGCCCTGCTCTTGAAATGCGAACGTCTGCAGATAGCTGGCAGCCAGAAGGGGCTAGCCTGGAAAGCTGTTGCTCAGCCTCATCTGCCCATGGCAGTGCTCGCACAGAGGCACAGAGAATGGGGCTGCTTGCTTGTCTTGCCACCTCAAACTTCAAACGCATGCTGGGAAAGTTGGTGTCCCAGCCAGGCTCCTTTCGCAGCCCTGCTCCGAAAGTGCGAACGTCTGCAGATAGCTGGCAGCCAGAAGGGGCTAGCCTGGAAAGCTGTTGCTCAGCCTCATCTGCCCATGGCAGTGCTCGCACAGAGGCACAGAGAATGGGGCTGCTTGCTTATCTTGCGACTTGAAACTTCAAACGCATGCTGGGAATGGTGGTGTCCCTGCCAGGCTCCTATCACAGCCCTGCTCCGAAAGTGCGAACGTCTGCAGATAGCTGGCAGGCAGAAGGGGCTAGCCTGGAAAGCTGTTGCTCAGCCTCATCTGCCCATGGCAGTGCTCGCACAGAGGCACAGAGAATGGGGCTGCTTGCTTATCTTGCCACCTCAAACTTCAAACGTAGCCTGGGAAAGATGGTGTACCTGCTAGGCTCCTTTCGCAGCCCTGCTCTTGAAATGCGAACGTCTGCAGATAGCTGGCAGCCAGAAGGGGCTAGCCTGGAAAGCTGTTGCTCAGCCTCATCTGCCCATGGCAGTGCTCGCATAGAGGCACAGAGAATGGGGCTGCTTGCTTGTCTTGCCACCTCAAACTTCAAACGCATGCTGGGAATGGTGGTGTCCCTGCCAGGCTCCTATCACAGCCCTGCTCCGAAAGTGCGAACGTCTGCAGATAGCTGGCAGGCAGAAGGGGCTAGCCTGGAAAGCTGTTGCTCAGCCTCATCTGCCCATGGCAGTGCTCGCACAGAGGCACAGAGAATGGGGCTGCTTGCTTATCTTGCCACTTGAAACTTCAAACGCATGCTGGGAATGGTGGTGTCCCTGCCAGGCTCCTATCACAGCCCTGCTCCGAAAGTGCGAACGTCTGCAGATAGCTGGCAGCCAGAAGGGGCTAGCCTGGAAAGCTGTTGCTCAGCCTGATCTGCCCATGGCAGTGCTCGCACAGAGGCACAGAGAATGGGGCTCCTTGCTTGTCTTGCCACCTCAAACTTCAAACGTAGCCTGGGAAAGTTGGTGTCCCAGCCAGGCTCCTTTCGCAGCCCTGCTCTTGAAATGTGAACGTCTGCAGATAGCTGGCAGGCAGAAGGTGCTATCCTGGAAAGCTGTTGCTCAGCCTCATCTGCCCATGGCACTGCTCACAAAGAGGCACAGAGAATGCGGCTCCTTGCTTGTCTTGCCACCTCAAACTTCAAACGTAGCCTGGGAAAGATGGTGTACCTGCTAGGCTTCTTTCGCAGCCCTGCTCTTGAAATGGGAACGTCTGCAGATAGCTGGCAGCCAGAAGGGGCTAGCCTGGAAAGCTGTTGCTCAGCCTCATCTGCCCATGGCAGTGCTCGCACAGAGGCACAGAGAATGGGGCTGCTTGCTTGTCTTGCCACCTCAAACTTCAAACGCATGCTGGGAATGGTGGTGTCCCTGCCAGGCTCCTTTCTCAGCCCTGCTCCGAAAGTGCGAACGTCTGCAGATAGCTGGCAGCCAGAAGGGGCTAGCCTGGAAAGCTGTTGCTCAGCCTCATCTGCCCATGGCAGTGCTCGCACAGAGGCACAGAGAATGGGGCTGCTTGCTTGTCTTGCCACCTCAAACTTCAAACGTAGCCTGGGAAAGTTGTTGTCCCAGCCAGGCTCCTTTCGCAGCCCTGCTCTGAAAGTGCGAACGTCTGCAGATAGCTGGCAGCCAGAAGGGGCTAGCCTGGAAAGCTGTTGCTCAGCCTCATCTGCCCATGGCACTGTTCGCATAGAGGCACAGAGAATGGGGCTGCTTGCTTATCTTGCCACTTGAAACTTCAAACGCATGCTGGGAATGGTGGTGTCCCTGCCAGGCTCCTATCACAGCCCGCCTCCGAAAGTGCGAACGTCTGCAGATAGCTGGCAGCCAGAAGGGGCTAGCCTGGAAAGCTGTTGCTCAGCCTCATCTGCCCGTGGCAGTGCTCGCACAGAGGCACAGAGAATGGGGCTGCATGCTTGTCTTGCCAGCTCAAACTTCAAACGTAGCCTGGGAAAGATGGTGTACCTGCTAGGCTCCTATCACAGCCCTGCTCCGAAAGTGCGAACGTCTGCAGATAGCTGGCAGGCAGAAGGGGCTAGCCTGGAAAGCTGTTGCTCAGCCTCATCTGCCCATGGCAGTGCTCGCACAGAGGCACAGAGAATGCGGCTCCTTGCTTGTCTTGCCACCTCAAACTTCAAACGTAGCCTGGGAAAGATGGTGTACCTGCTAGGCTCCTTTCGCAGCCCTGCTCTTGAAATGCGAACGTCTGCAGATAGCTGGCAGCCGGAAGGGGCTAGCCTGGAAAGCTGTTGCTCAGCCTCATCTGCCCATGGCAGTGCTCGCACAGAGGCACAGAGAATGGGGCTGCTTGCTTGTCTTGCCACCTCAAACTTCAAACGTAGCCTGGGAAAGTTGGTGTCCCAGCCAGGCTCCTTTCGCAGCCCTGCTCCAAAAGTGCGAACGTCTGCAGATAGCTGGCAGCCAGAAGGGGCTAGCCTGGAAAGCTGTTGCTCAGCCTCATCTGCCCATGGCAGTGCTCGCATAGAGGCACAGAGAATGGGGCTGCTTGCTTATCTTGCCACTTGAAACTTCAAACGCATGCTGGGAATGGTGGTGTCCCTGCCAGGCTCCTATCACAGCCCTGCTCCGAAAGTGCGAACGTCTGCAGATAGCTGGCAGCCAGAAGGGGCTACCCTGGAAAGCTGTTCCTCAGCCTCATCTGCCCATGGCAGTGCTCGCACAGAGGCACAGAGAATGGGGCTGCTTGCTTGTCTTGCCACCTCAAACTTCAAACGCATGCTGGGAATGGTGGTGTCCCTGCCAGGCTCCTATCACAGCCCTGCTCCGAAAGTGCGAACGTCTGCAGATAGCTGGCAGGCAGAAGGGGCTAGCCTGGAAAGCTGTTGCTCAGCCTCATCTGCCCATGGCAGTGCTCGCACAGAGGCACAGAGAATGGGGCTGCTTGCTTGTCTTGCCACCTCAAACTTCAAACGTAGCCTGGGAAAGTTGGTGTCCCAGCCAGGCTCCTTTCGCAGCCCTGCTCCGAAAGTGCGAACGTCTGCAGATAGCTGGCAGCCAGAAGGGGCTAGCCTGGAAAGCTGTTGCTCAGCCTGATCTGCCCATGGCAGTGCTCGCATAGAGGCACAGAGAATGGGGCTGCTTGCTTATCTTGCCACTTGAAACTTCAAACGCATGCTGGGAATGGTGGTGTCCCTGCCAGGCTCCTATCACAGCCCTGCTCCGAAAGTGCGAACGTCTGCAGATAGCTGGCAGCCAGAAGGGGCTAGCCTGGAAAGCTGTTGCTCAGCCTGATCTGCCCATGGCAGTGCTCGCACAGAGGCACAGAGAATGGGGCTGCTTGCTTGTCTTGCCACCTCAAACTTCAAACGTAGCCTGGGAAAGATGGTGTCCCAGCCAGGCTCCTTTCGCAGCCCTGCTCCGAAAGTGCGAACGTCTGCAGATAGCTGGCAGGCAGAAGGGGCTAGCCTGGAAAGCTGTTGCTCAGCCTCATCTGCCCATGGCAGTGCTCGCACAGAGGCACAGAGAATGGGGCTGCTTGCTTGTCTTGCCACCTCAAACTTCAAACGTAGCCTGGGAAAGTTGGTGTCCCAGCCAGGCTCCTTTCGCAGCCCTGCTCCGAAAGTGCGAACGTCTGCAGATAGCTGGCAGGCAGAAGGGGCTAGCCTGGAAAGCTGTTGCTCAGCCTCATCTGCCCATGGCACTGTTCGCATAGAGGCACAGAGAATGGGGCTGCTTGCTTATCTTGCCACTTGAAACTTCAAACGCATGCTGGGAATGGTGGTGTCCCTGCCAGGCTCCTATCACAGCCCTGCTCCGAAAGTGCGAACGTCTGCAGATAGCTGGCAGGCAGAAGGGGCTAGCCTGGAAAGCTGTTGCTCAGCCTGATCTGCCCATGGCAGTGCTCGCACAGAGGCACAGAGAATGCGGCTGCTTGCTTGTCTTGCCACCTCAAACTTCAAACGTAGCCTGGGAAAATTGGTGTCCCAGCCAGGCTCCTTTCGCAGCCCTGCTCCAAAAGTGCGAACGTCTGCAGATAGCTGGCAGCCAGAAGGGGCTAGCCTGGAAAGCTGTTGCTCAGCCTCATCTGCCCATGGCAGTGCTCGCACAGAGGCACAGAGAATGCGGCTCCTTGCTTGTCTTGCCACCTCAAACTTCAAACGTAGCCTGGGAAAGATGGTGTACCTGCTAGGCTCCTTTCGCAGCCCTGCTCTTGAAATGCGAACGTCTGCAGATAGCTGGCAGCCAGAAGGGGCTAGCCTGGAAAGCTGTTGCTCAGCCTCATCTGCCCATGGCAGTGCTCGCACAGAGGCACAGAGAATGGGGCTGCTTGCTTATCTTGCTACTTGAAACTTCAAACGCATGCTGGGAATGGTGGTGTCCCTGCCAGGCTCCTATCACAGCCCTGCTCCGAAAGTGCGAACGTCTGCAGATAGCTGGCAGGCAGCAGGGGCTAGCCTGGAAAGCTGTTGCTCAGCCTCATCTGCCCATGGCAGTGCTCGCACAGAGGCACAGAGAATGGGGCTGCTTGCTTGTCTTGCCACCTCAAACTTCAAACGTAGCCTGGGAAAGTTGGTGTCCCAGAAAGGCTCCTTTCGCAGCCCTGCTCCGAAAGTGCGAACGTCTGCAGATAGCTGGCAGCCAGAAGGGGCTAGCCTGGAAAGCTGTTGCTCAGCCTCATCTGCCCATGGCAGTGCTCGCACAGAGGCACAGAGAATGGGGCTGCTTGCTTGTCTTGCCACCTCAAACTTCAAACGTAGCCTGGGAAATTTGGTGTCCCAGCCAGGCTCCTTTCGCAGCCCTGCTCCGAAAGTGCGAACGTCTGCAGATAGCTGGCAGCCAGAAGGGGCTAGCCTGGAAAGCTGTTGCTCAGCCTCATCTGCCCATGGCAGTGCTCGCACAGAGGCACAGAGAATGGGGCTGCTTGCTTGTCTTGCCACCTCAAACTTCAAACGTAGCCTGGGAAAGTTGTTGTCCCAGCCAGGCTCCTTTCGCAGCCCTGCTCCGAAAGTGCGAACGTCTGCAGATAGCTGGCAGCCAGAAGGGGCTAGCCTGGAAAGCTGTTGCTCAGCCTCATCTGCCCATGGCAGTGCTCGCATAGAGGCACAGAGAATGGGGCTGCTTGCTTATCTTGCCACTTGAAACTTCAAACGCATGCTGGGAATGGTGGTGTCCCTGCCAGGCTCCTATCACAGCCCTGCTCCGAAAGTGCGAACGTCTGCAGATAGCTGGCAGCCAGAAGGGGCTAGCCTGGAAAGCTGTTGCTCAGCCTCATCTGCCTATGGCACTGTTCGCATAGAGGCACAGAGAATGGGGCTGCTTGCTTATCTTGCGACTTGAAACTTCAAACGCATGCTGGGAATGGTGGTGTCCCTGCCAGGCTCCTATCACAGCCCTGCTCCGAAAGTGCGAACGTCTGCAGATAGCTGGCAGCCAGAAGGGGCTAGCCTGGAAAGCTGTTGCTCAGCCTCATCTGCCCATGGCAGTGCTCGCACAGAGGCACAGAGAATGGGGCTGCTTGCTTATCTTGCCACCTCAAACTTCAAACGTAGCCTGGGAAAGATGGTGTACCTGCTAGGCTCCTTTCACAGCCCTGCTCTTGAAATGCGAACGTCTGCAGATAGCTGGCAGGCAGAAGGGGCTAGCCTGGAAAGCTGTTGCTCAGCCTCATCTGCCCATGGCAGTGCTCGCATAGAGGCACAGAGAATGGGGCTGCTTGCTTATCTTGCCACTTGAAACTTCAAATGCATGCTGGGAATGGTGGTGTCCCTGCCAGGCTCCTATCACAGCCCTGCTCCGAAAGTGCGAACGTCTGCAGATAGCTGGCAGCCAGAAGGGGCTATCCTGGAAAGCTGTTGCTCAGCCTGATCTGCCCATGGCAGTGCTCGCACAGAGGCACAGAGAATGGGGCTGCTTGCTTATCTTGCCACTTGAAACTTCAAACGCATGCTGGGAATGCTGGTGTCCCAGCCAGGCTCCTTTCGCAGCCCTGCTCCAAAAGTGCGAACGTCTGCAGATAGCTGGCAGCCAGAAGGGGCTAGCCTGGAAAGCTGTTGCTCAGCCTCATCTGCCCATGGCACTGTTCGCATAGAGGCACAGAGAATGGGGCTGCTTGCTTATCTTGCGACTTGAAACTTCAAACGCATGCTGGGAATGGTGGTGTCCCTGCCAGGCTCCTATCACAGCCCTGCTCCGAAAGTGCGAACGTCTGCAGATAGCTGGCAGCCAGAAGGGGCTAGCCTGGAAAGCTGTTGCTCAGCCTCATCTGCCCATGGCAGTGCTCGCACAGAGGCACAGAGAATGGGGCTGCTTGCTTATCTTGCCACCTCAAACTTCAAACGTAGCCTGGGAAAGATGGTGTACCTGCTAGGCTCCTTTCGCAGCCCTGCTCTTGAAATGCGAACGTCTGCAGATAGCTGGCAGCCAGAAGGGGCTAGCCTGGAAAGCTGTTGCTCAGCCTCATCTGCCCATGGCAGTGCTCGCACAGAGGCACAGAGAATGGGGCTGCTTGCTTGTCTTGCCACCTCAAACTTCAAACGCATGCTGGGAATGGTGGTGTCCCTGCCAGGCTCCTATCACAGCCCTGCTCCGAAAGTGCGAACGTCTGCAGATAGCTGGCAGGCAGAAGGGGCTAGCCTGGAAAGCTGTTGCTCAGCCTCATCTGCCCATGGCAGTGCTCGCACAGAGGCACAGAGAATGGGGCTGCTTGCTTATCTTGCCACTTGAAACTTCAAACGCATGCTGGGAATGGTGGTGTCCCTGCCAGGCTCCTATCACAGCCCTGCTCCGAAAGTGCGAACGTCTGCAGATAGCTGGCAGGCAGAAGGGGCTAGCCTGGAAAGCTGTTGCTCAGCCTCATCTGCCCATGGCAGTGCTCGCACAGAGGCACAGAGAATGGGGCTGCTTGCTTATCTTGCCACTTGAAACTTCAAACGCATGCTGGGAATGGTGGTGTCCCTGCCAGGCTCCTATCACAGCCCTGCTCCGAAAGTGCGAACGTCTGCAGATAGCTGGCAGCCAGAAGGGGCTAGCCTGGAAAGCTGTTGCTCAGCCTGATCTGCCCATGGCAGTGCTCGCACAGAGGCACAGAGAATGGGGCTGCTTGCTTGTCTTGCCACCTCAAACTTCAAACGTAGCCTGGGAAAGTTGGTGTCCCAGCCAGGCTCCTTTCGCAGCCCTGCTCTTGAAATGCGAACGTCTGCAGAAAGCTGGCAGCCAGAAGGTGCTAGCCTGGAAAGCTGTTGCTCAGCCTCATCTGCCCATGGCACTGCTCGCACAGAGGCACAGAGAATGCGGCTCCTTGCTTGTCTTGCCACCTCAAACTTCAAACGTAGCCTGGGAAAGATGGTGTACCTGCTAGGCTTCTTTCGCAGCCCTGCTCTTGAAATGCGAACGTCTGCAGATAGCTGGCAGCCAGAAGGGGCTAGCCTGGAAAGCTGTTGCTCAGCCTCATCTGCCCATGGCAGTGCTCGCACAGAGGCACAGAGAATGGGGCTGCTTGCTTGTCTTGCCACCTCAAACTTCAAACGCATGCTGGGAATGGTGGTGTCCCTGCCAGGCTCCTTTCGCAGCCCTGCTCCGAAAGTGCGAACGTCTGCAGATAGCTGGCAGGCAGAAGGGGCTAGCCTGGAAAGCTGTTGCTCAGCCTCATCTGCCCATGGCAGTGCTCGCACAGAGGCACAGAGAATGGGGCTGCTTGCTTGTCTTGCCACCTCAAACTTCAAACGCATGCTGGGAATGGTGGTGTCCCTGCCAGGCTCCTATCACAGCCCTGCTCCGAAAGTACGAACGTCTGCAGATAGCTGGCAGGCAGAAGGGGCTATCCTGGAAAGCTGTTGCTCAGCCTCATCTGCCCATGGCACTGTTCGCATAGAGGCACAGAGAATGGGGCTGCTTGCTTATCTTGCCACTTGAAACTTCAAACGCATGCTGGGAATGGTGGTGTCCCTGCCAGGCTCCTATCACAGCCCTGCTCCGAAAGTGCGAACGTCTGCAGATAGCTGGCAGGCAGAAGGGGCTAGCCTGGAAAGCTGTTGCTCAGCCTCATCTGCCCATGGCAGTGCTCGCACAGAGGCACAGAGAATGGGGCTGCTTGCTTGTCTTGCCACCTCAAACTTCAAATGTAGCCTGGGAAAGTTGGTGTCCCAGCCAGGCTCCTTTCGCAGCCCTGCTCCGAAAGTGCGAACGTCTGCAGATAGCTGGCAGCCAGAAGGGGCTAGCCTGGAAAGCTGTTGCTCAGCCTCATCTGCCCATGGCAGTGCTCGCACAGAGGCACAGAGAATGGGGCTGCTTGCTTATCTTGCCACTTGAAACTTCAAACGCATGCTGGGAATGGTGGTGTCCCTGCCAGGCTCCTATCACAGCCCTGCTCCGAAAGTGCGAACGTCTGCAGATAGCTGGCAGCCAGAAGGGGCTAGCCTGGAAAGCTGTTGCTCAGGCTCATCTGCCCATGGCAGTGCTCGCACAGAGGCACAGAGAATGGGGCTGCTTGCTTGTCTTGCCACCTCAAACTTCAAACGCATGCTGGGAATGGTGGTGTCCCTGCCAGGCTCCTATCACAGCCCTGCTCCGAAAGTGCGAACGTCTGCAGATAGCTGGCAGGCAGAAGGGGCTAGCCTGGAAAGCTGTTGCTCAGCCTCATCTGCCCATGGCAGTGCTCGCACAGAGGCACAGAGAATGGGGCTGCTTGCTTATCTTGCCACTTGAAACTTCAAACGCATGCTGGGAATGCTGGTGTCCCAGCCAGGCTCCTTTCGCAGCCCTGCTCTGAAAGTGCGAACGTCTGCAGATAGCTGGCAGCCAGAAGGGGCTAGCCTGGAAAGCTGTTGCTCAGCCTCATCTGCCCATGGCACTGTTCGCATAGAGGCACAGAGAATGGGGCTGCTTGCTTATCTTGCGACTTGAAACTTCAAACGCATGCTGGGAATGGTGGTGTCCCTGCCAGGCTCCTATCACAGCCCTGCTCCGAAAGTGCGAACGTCTGCAGATAGCTGGCAGGCAGAAGGGGCTAGCCTGGAAAGCTGTTGCTCAGCCTCATCTGCCCATGGCAGTGCTCGCACAGAGGCACAGAGAATGGGGCTGCTTGCTTATCTTGCCACCTCAAACTTCAAACGTAGCCTGGGAAAGTTGGTGTCCCAGCCAGGCTCCTTTCGCAGCCCTGCTCTTGAAATGCGAACGTCTGCAGACAGCTGGCAGCCAGAAGGGGCTAGCCTGGAAAGCTGTTGCTCAGCCTCATCTGCCCATGGCAGTGCTCGCACAGAGGCACAGAGAATGGGGCTGCTTGCTTGTCTTGCCACCTCAAACTTCAAACGTAGCCTGGGAAAGTTGTTGTCCCAGCCAGGCTCCTTTCGCAGCCCTGCTCCGAAAGTGCGAACGTCTGCAGATAGCTGGCAGCCAGAAGGGGCTAGCCTGGAAAGCTGTTGCTCAGCCTCATCTGCCCATGGCAGTGCTCGCACAGAGGCACAGAGAATGGGGCTGCTTGCTTGTCTTGCCACCTCAAACTTCAAACGTAGCCTGGGAAAGTTGTTGTCCCAGCCAGGCTCCTTTCGCAGCCCTGCTCTGAAAGTGCGAACGTCTGCAGATAGCTGGCAGCCAGAAGGGGCTAGCCTGGAAAGCTGTTGCTCAGCCTCATCTGCCCATGGCACTGTTCGCATAGAGGCACAGAGAATGGGGCTGCTTGCTTATCTTGCCACCTCAAACTTCAAACGCATGCTGGGAATGGTGGTGTCCCTGCCAGGCTCCTATCACAGCCCTGCTCCGAAAGTGCGAACGTCTGCAGATAGCTGGCAGCCAGAAGGGGCTAGCCTGGAAAGCTGTTGCTCAGCCTCATCTGCCCATGGCAGTGCTCGCACAGAGGCACAGAGAATGGGGCTGCTTGCTTATCTTGCCACCTCAAACTTCAAACGTAGCCTGGGAAAGATGGTGTACCTGCTAGGATCCTTTCGCAGCCCTGCTCTTGAAATGCGAACGTCTGCAGATAGCTGGCAGGCAGAAGGGGCTAGCTTGGAAAGCTGTTGCTCAGCCTGATCTGCCCATGGCAGTGCTCGCACAGAGGCACAGAGAATGGGGCTGCTTGCTTGTCTTGCCACCTCAAACTTCAAACGCATGCTGGGAATGGTGGTGTCCCTGCCAGGCTCCTATCACAGCCCTGCTCCGAAAGTGCGAACGTCTGCAGATAGCTGGCAGGCAGAAGGGGCTAGCCTGGAAAGCTGTTGCTCAGCCTCATCTGCCCATGGCAGTGCTCGCACAGAGGCACAGAGAATGCGGCACCTTGCTTGTCTTGCCACCTCAAACTTCAAACGTAGCCTGGGAAAGATGGTGTACCTGCTAGGCTCCTTTCGCAGCCCTGCTCTTCAAATGCGAACGTCTGCAGATAGCTGGCAGCCGGAAGGGGCTAGCCTGGAAAGCTGTTGCTCAGCCTCATCTGCCCATGGCAGCGCTCGCACAGAGGCACAGAGAATGGGGCTGCTTGCTTATCTTGCCACCTCAAACTTCAAACGTAGCCTGGGAAAGTTGTTGTCCCAGCCAGGCTCCTATCACAGCCCTGCTCCGAAAGTGCGAACGTCTGCAGATAGCTGGCAGGCAGAAGGGGCTAGCCTGGAAAGCTGTTGCTCAGCCTCATCTGCCCATGGCAGTGCTCGCACAGAGGCACAGAGAATGGGGCTGCTTGCTTGTCTTGCCACCTCAAACTTCAAACGTAGCCTGGGAAAGTTGGTGTCCCAGCCAGGCTCCTTTCGCAGCCCTGCTCCGAAAGTGCGAACGTCTGCAGATAGCTGGCAGGCAGAAGGGGCTAGCCTGGAAAGCTGTTGCTCAGCCTCATCTGCCCATGGCAGTGCTCGCATAGAGGCACAGAGAATGGGGCTGCTTGCTTATCTTGCCACTTGAAACTTCAAACGCATGCTGGGAATGGTGGTGTCCCTGCCAGGCTCCTATCACAGCCCTGCTCCGAAAGTGCGAACGTCTGCAGATAGCTGGCAGCCAGAAGGGGCTAGCCTGGAAAGCTGTTGCTCAGCCTCATCTGCCCATGGCAGTGCTCGCACAGAGGCACAGAGAATGGGGCTGCTTGCTTGTCTTGCCACCTCAAACTTCAAACGTAGCCTGGGAAAGTTGGTGTCCCAGTCACGCTCCTTTCGCAGCCATGCTCCAAAACTGCGAACGTCTGCAGATAGCTGGCAGCCAGAAGGGGCTAGCCTGGAAAGCTGTTGCTGAGCCTCATCTGCCCATGGCAGTGCTCGCACAGAGGCACAGAGAATGGGGCTGCTTGCTTGTCTTGCCACCTCAAACTTCAAACGTAGCCTGGGAAAGATGGTGTACCTGCTAGGCTCCTTTCGCAGCCCTGCTCTTGAAATGCGAACGTCTGCAGATAGCTGGCAGCCAGAAGGGGCTAGCCTGGAAAGCTGTTGCTCAGCCTCATCTGCCCATGGCAGTGCTCGCACAGAGGCACAGAGAATGGGGCTGCTTGCTTATCTTGCCACTTGAAACTTCAAACGCATGCTGGGAATGGTGGTGTCCCTTCCAGGCTCCTATCACAGCCCTGCTCCGAAAGTGCGAACGTCTGCAGATAGCTGGCAGCCAGAAGGGGCTAGCCTGGAAAGCTGTTGCTCAGCCTCATCTGCCCATGGCAGTGCTCGCACAGAGGCACAGAGAATGGGGCTGCTTGCTTATCTTGCCACCTCAAACTTCAAACGTAGCCTGGGAAAGTTGGTGTCCCAGCCAGGCTCCTTTCGCAGCCCTGCTCCGAAAGTGCGAACGTCTGCAGATAGCTGGCAGCCAGAAGGGGCTAGCCTGGAAAGCTGTTGCTCAGCCTCATCTGCCCATGGCAGTGCTCGCACAGAGGCACAGAGAATGGGGCTGCTTGCTTGTCTTGCCACCTCAAACTTCAAACGTAGCCTGGGAAAGTTGGTGTCCCAGCCAGGCTCCTTTCGCAGCCCTGCTCCGAAAGTGCGAACGTCTGCAGATAGCTGGCAGGCAGAAGGGGCTAGCCTGGAAAGCTGTTGCTCAGCCTCATCTGCCCATGGCAGTGCTCGCACAGAGGCACAGAGAATGGGGCTGCTTGCTTGTCTTGCCACCTCAAACTTCAAACGTAGCCTGGGAAAGTTGTTGTCCCAGCCAGGCTCCTTTCGCAGCCCTGCTCCGAAAGTGCGAACGTCTGCAGATAGCTGGCAGCCAGAAGGGGCTAGCCTGGAAAGCTGTTGCTCAGCCTCATCTGCCCATGGCACTGTTCGCATAGAGGCACAGAGAATGGGGCTGCTTGCTTATCTTGCCACTTGAAACTTCAAACGCATGCTGGGAATGGTGGTGTCCCTGCCAGGCTCCTATCACAGCCCTGCTCCGAAAGTGCGAACGTCTGCAGATAGCTGGCAGGCAGAAGGGGCTAGCCTGGAAAGCTGTTGCTCAGCCTCATCTGCCTATGGCACTGTTCGCATAGAGGCACAGAGAATGGGGCTGCTTGCTTATCTTGCCACTTGAAACTTCAAACGCATGCTGTGAATGGTGGTGTCCCTGCCAGGCTCCTATCACAGCCCTGCTCCGAAAGTGCGAACGTCTGCAGATAGCTGGCAGCCAGAAGGGGCTAGCCTGGAAAGCTGTTGCTCAGCCTCATCTGCCCATGGCAGTGCTCGCACAGAGGCACAGAGAATGGGGCTGCTTGCTTGTCTTGCCACCTCAAACTTCAAACGTAGCCTGGGAAAGTTGGTGTCCCAGCCAGGCTCCTTTCGCAGCCCTGCTCCGAAAGTGCGAACGTCTGCAGATAGCTGGCAGCCAGAAGGGGCTAGCCTGGAAAGCTGTTGCTCAGCCTCATCTGCCCATGGCACTGTTCGCATAGAGGCACAGAGAATGGGGCTGCTTGCTTATCTTGCCACTTGAAACTTCAAACGCATGCTGGGAATGGTGGTGTCCCTGCCAGGCTCCTATCACAGCCCTGCTCCGAAAGTGCGAACGTCTGCAGATAGCTGGCAGGCAGAAGGGGCTAGCCTGGAAAGCTGTTGCTCAGCCTCATCTGCCTATGGCACTGTTCGCATAGAGGCACAGAGAATGGGGCTGCTTGCTTATCTTGCCACTTGAAACTTCAAACGCATGCTGTGAATGGTGGTGTCCCTGCCAGGCTCCTATCACAGCCCTGCTCCGAAAGTGCGAACGTCTGCAGATAGCTGGCAGCCAGAAGGGGCTAGCCTGGAAAGCTGTTGCTCAGCCTCATCTGCCCATGGCAGTGCTCGCACAGAGGCACAGAGAATGGGGCTGCTTGCTTGTCTTGCCACCTCAAACTTCAAACGTAGCCTGGGAAAGTTGGTGTCCCAGCCAGGCTCCTTTCGCAGCCCTGCTCCGAAAGTGCGAACGTCTGCAGATAGCTGGCAGCCAGAAGGGGCTAGCCTGGAAAGCTGTTGCTCAGCCTCATCTGCCTATGGCACTGTTCGCATAGAGGCACAGAGAATGGGGCTGCTTGCTTATCTTGCGACTTGAAACTTCAAACGCATGCTGGGAATGGTGGTGTCCCTGCCAGGCTCCTATCACAGCCCTGCTCCGAAAGTGCGAACGTCTGCAGATAGCTGGCAGCCAGAAGGGGCTAGCCTGGAAAGCTGTTGCTCAGCCTCATCTGCCCATGGCAGTGCTCGCACAGAGGCACAGAGAATGGGGCTGCTTGCTTGTCTTGCCACCTCAAACTTCAAACGTAGCCTGGGAAAGTTGGTGTCCCAGCCAGGCTCCTTTCGCAGCCCTGCTCCGAAAGTGCGAACGTCTGCAGATAGCTGGCAGCCAGAAGGGGCTAGCCTGGAAAGCTGTTGCTCAGCCTCATCTGCCCATGGCAGTGCTCGCACAGAGGCACAGAGAATGCGGCTGTTTGCTTGTCTTGCCACCTCAAACTTCAAACGTAGCCTGGGAAAGTTGGTGTCCCAGCCAGGCTCCTTTCGCAGCCCTGCTCCGAAAGTGCGAACGTCTGCAGATAGCTGGCAGCCAGAAGGGGCTAGCCTGGAAAGCTGTTGCTCAGCCTGATCTGCCCATGGCAGTGCTCGCACAGAGGCACAGAGAATGGGGCTGCTTGCTTGTCTTGCGACTTGAAACTTCAAACGCATGCTGGGAATGGTGGTGTCCCTGCCAGGCTCCTATCACAGCCCTGCTCCGAAAGTGCGAACGTCTGCAGATAGCTGGCAGGCAGAAGGGGCTAGTCTGGAAAGCTGTTGCTCAGCCTCATCTGCCTATGGCACTGTTCGCATAGAGGCACAGAGAATGGGGCTGCTTGCTTATCTTGCCACTTGAAACTTCAAACGCATGCTGGGAATGGTGGTGTCCCTGCCAGGCTCCTATCACAGCCCTGCTCCGAAAGTGCGAACGTCTGCAGATAGCTGGCAGCCAGAAGGGGCTAGCCTGGAAAGCTGTTGCTCAGCCTAATCTGCCCATGGCAGTGCTCGCACACAGGCACAGAGAATGGGGCTGCTTGCTTGTCTTGCCACCTCAAACTTCAAACGTAGCCTGGGAAAGTTGGTGTCCCAGCCAGGCTCCTTTCGCAGCCCTGCTCCGAAAGTGCGAACGTCTGCAGATAGCTGGCAGCCAGAAGGGGCTAGCCTGGAAAGCTGTTGCTCAGCCTCATCTGCCCATGGCAGTGCTCACACAGAGGCACAGAGAATGGGGCTGCTTGCTTATCTTGCCACCTCAAACTTCCAACGTAGCCTGGGAAAGATGGTGTACCTGCTAGGCTCCTTTCGCAGCCCTGCTCTTGAAATGCGAACGTCTGCAGATAGCTGGCAGGCAGAAGGGGCTAGCTTGGAAAGCTGTTGCTCAGCCTCATCTGCCCATGGCAGTGCTCGCACAGAGGCACAGAGAATGGGGCTGCTTGCTTGTCTTGCCACCTCAAACTTCAAACGCATGCTGGGAATGGTGGTGTCCCTGCCAGGCTCCTATCACAGCCCTGCTCCGAAAGTGCGAACGTCTGCAGATAGCTGGCAGGCAGAAGGGGCTAGCCTGGAAAGCTGTTGCTCAGCCTCATCTGCCCATGGCACTGTTCGCATAGAGGCACAGAGAATGGGGCTGCTTGCTTATCTTGCCACTTGAAACTTCAAACGCATGCTGGGAATGGTGGTGTCCCTGCCAGGCTCCTATCACAGCCCTGCTCCGAAAGTGCGAACGTCTGCAGATAGCTGGCAGCCAGAAGGGGCTAGCCTGGAAAGCTGTTGCTCAGCCTGATCTGCCCATGGCAGTGCTCGCACAGAGGCACAGAGAATGGGGCTGCTTGCTTATCTTGCCACCTCAAACTTCAAACGTAGCCTGGGAAAGATGGTGTACCTGCTAGGCTCCTTTCGCAGCCCTGCTCTTGAAATGCGAACGTCTGCAGATAGCTGGCAGGCAGAAGGGGCTAGCTTGGAAAGCTGTTGCTCAGCCTCATCTGCCCATGGCAGTGCTCGCACAGAGGCACAGAGAATGGGGCTGCTTGCTTGTCTTGCCACCTCAAACTTCAAACGCATGCTGGGAATGGTGGTGTCCCTGCCAGGCTCCTATCACAGCCCTGCTCCGAAAGTGCGAACGTCTGCAGATAGCTGGCAGCCAGAAGGGGCTAGCCTGGAAAGCTGTTGCTCAGCCTCATCTGCCCATGGCAGTGCTCGCACAGAGGCACAGAGAATGGGGCTGCTTGCTTGTCTTGCCACCTCAAACTTCAAACGTAGCCTGGGAAAGTTGGTGTCCCAGCCAGGCTCCTTTCGCAGCCCTGCTCCGAAAGTGCGAACGTCTGCAGATAGCTGGCAGCCAGAAGGGGCTAGCCTGGAAAGCTGTTGCTCAGCCTCATCTGCCCATGGCACTGTTCGCATAGAGGCACAGAGAATGGGGCTGCTTGCTTATCTTGCGACTTGAAACTTCAAACGCATGCTGGGAATGGTGGTGTCCCTGCCAGGCTCCTATCACAGCCCTGCTCCGAAAGTGCGAACGTCTGCAGATAGCTGGCAGGCAGAAGGGGCTAGCCTGGAAAGCTGTTGCTCAGCCTCATCTGCCTATGGCACTGTTCGCATAGAGGCACAGAGAATGGGGCTGCTTGCTTATCTTGCCACTTGAAACTTCAAACGCATGCTGTGAATGGTGGTGTCCCTGCCAGGCTCCTATCACAGCCCTGCTCCGAAAGTGCGAACGTCTGCAGATAGCTGGCAGCCAGAAGGGGCTAGCCTGGAAAGCTGTTGCTCAGCCTCATCTGCCCATGGCAGTGCTCGCACAGAGGCACAGAGAATGGGGCTGCTTGCTTGTCTTGCCACCTCAAACTTCAAACGCATGCTGGGAAAGTTGGTGTCCCAGCCAGGCTCCTTTCGCAGCCCTGCTCCGAAAGTGCGAACGTCTGCAGATAGCTGGCAGCCAGAAGGGGCTAGCCTGGAAAGCTGTTGCTCAGCCTCATCTGCCTATGGCACTGTTCGCATAGAGGCACAGAGAATGGGGCTGCTTGCTTATCTTGCGACTTGAAACTTCAAACGCATGCTGGGAATGGTGGTGTCCCTGCCAGGCTCCTATCACAGCCCTGCTCCGAAAGTGCGAACGTCTGCAGATAGCTGGCAGCCAGAAGGGGCTAGCCTGGAAAGCTGTTGCTCAGCCTCATCTGCCCATGGCAGTGCTCGCACAGAGGCACAGAGAATGGGGCTGCTTGCTTGTCTTGCCACCTCAAACTTCAAACGTAGCCTGGGAAAGTTGGTGTCCCAGCCAGGCTCCTTTCGCAGCCCTGCTCCGAAAGTGCGAACGTCTGCAGATAGCTGGCAGCCAGAAGGGGCTAGCCTGGAAAGCTGTTGCTCAGCCTCATCTGCCCATGGCAGTGCTCGCACAGAGGCACAGAGAATGCGGCTGTTTGCTTGTCTTGCCACCTCAAACTTCAAACGTAGCCTGGGAAAGGTGGTGTACCTGCTAGGCTCCTTTCGCAGCCCTGCTCTTGAAATGCGAACGTCTGCAGATAGCTGGCAGCCAGAAGGGGCTAGCCTGGAAAGCTGTTGCTCAGCCTCATCTGCCCATGGCAGTGCTCGCACAGAGGCACAGAGAATGGGGCTGCTTGCTTATCTTGCGACTTGAAACTTCAAACGCATGATGGGAATGGTGGTGTCCCTTCCAGGCTCCTATCACAGCCCTGCTCCGAAAGTGCGAACGTCTGCAGATAGCTGGCAGCCAGAAGGGGCTAGCCTGGAAAGCTGTTGCTCAGCCTCATCTGCCCATGGCAGTGCTCGCACAGAGGCACAGAGAATGGGGCTGCTTGCTTATCTTGCCACCTCAAACTTCAAACGTAGCCTGGGAAAGTTGGTGTCCCAGCCAGGCTCCTTTCGCAGCCCTGCTCCGAAAGTGCGAACGTCTGCAGATAGCTGGCAGCCAGAAGGGGCTAGCCTGGAAAGCTGTTGCTCAGCCTCATCTGCCCATGGCAGTGCTCGCACAGAGGCACAGAGAATGGGGCTGCTTGCTTGTCTTGCCACCTCAAACTTCAAACGTAGCCTGGGAAAGTTGGTGTCCCAGCCAGGCTCCTTTCGCAGCCCTGCTCCGAAAGTGCGAACGTCTGCAGATAGCTGGCAGGCAGAAGGGGCTAGCCTGGAAAGCTGTTGCTCAGCCTCATCTGCCCATGGCAGTGCTCGCACAGAGGCACAGAGAATGGGGCTGCTTGCTTGTCTTGCCACCTCAAACTTCAAACGTAGCCTGGGAAAGTTGGTGTCCCAGCCAGGCTCCTTTCGCAGCCCTGCTCCGAAAGTGCGAACGTCTGCAGATAGCTGGCAGCCAGAAGGGGCTAGCCTGGAAAGCTGTTGCTCAGCCTCATCTGCCCATGGCACTGTTCGCATAGAGGCACAGAGAATGGGGCTGCTTGCTTATCTTGCCACTTGAAACTTCAAACGCATGCTGGGAATGGTGGTGTCCCTGCCAGGCTCCTATCACAGCCCTGCTCCGAAAGTGCGAACGTCTGCAGATAGCTGGCAGGCAGAAGGGGCTAGCCTGGAAAGCTGTTGCTCAGCCTCATCTGCCTATGGCACTGTTCGCATAGAGGCACAGAGAATGGGGCTGCTTGCTTATCTTGCGACTTGAAACTTCAAACGCATGCTGGGAATGGTGGTGTCCCTGCCAGGCTCCTATCACAGCCCTGCTCCGAAAGTGCGAACGTCTGCAGATAGCTGGCAGGCAGAAGGGGCTAGCCTGGAAAGCTGTTGCTCAGCCTGATCTGCCCATGGCAGTGCTCGCACAGAGGCACAGAGAATGGGGCTGCTTGCTTGTCTTGCCACCTCAAACTTCAAACGTAGCCTGGGAAAGTTGGTGTCCCAGCCAGGCTCCTTTCGCAGCCCTGCTCCGAAAGTGCGAACGTCTGCAGATAGCTGGCAGCCAGAAGGGGCTAGCCTGGAAAGCTGTTGCTCAGCCTCATCTGCCCATGGCAGTGCTCGCACAGAGGCACAGAGAATGGGGCTGCTTGCTTGTCTTGCCACCTCAAACTTCAAACGTAGCCTGGGAAAGTTGGTGTCCCAGCCAGGCTCCTTTCGCAGCCCTGCTCCGAAAGTGCGAACGTCTGCAGATAGCTGGCAGCCAGAAGGGGCTAGCCTGGAAAGCTGTTGCTCAGCCTCATCTGCCCATGGCACTGTTCGCATAGAGGCACAGAGAATGGGGCTGCTTGCTTATCTTGCCACTTGAAACTTCAAACGCATGCTGGGAATGGTGGTGTCCCTGCCAGGCTCCTATCACAGCCCTGCTCCGAAAGTGCGAACGTCTGCAGATAGCTGGCAGCCAGAAGGGGCTAGCCTGGAAAGCTGTTGCTCAGCCTCATCTGCCTATGGCACTGTTCGCATAGAGGCACAGAGAATGGGGCTGCTTGCTTATCTTGCCACTTGAAACTTCAAACGCATGCTGTGAATGGTGGTGTCCCTGCCAGGCTCCTATCACAGCCCTGCTCCGAAAGTGCGAACGTCTGCAGATAGCTGGCAGCCAGAAGGGGCTAGCCTGGAAAGCTGTTGCTCAGCCTCATCTGCCCATGGCAGTGCTCGCACAGAGGCACAGAGAATGGGGCTGCTTGCTTGTCTTGCCACCTCAAACTTCAAACGTAGCCTGGGAAAGTTGGTGTCTCAGCCAGGCTCCTTTCGCAGCCCTGCTCCGAAAGTGCGAACGTCTGCAGATAGCTGGCAGCCAGAAGGGGCTAGCCTGGAAAGCTGTTGCTCAGCCTCATCTGCCTATGGCACTGTTCGCATAGAGGCACAGAGAATGGGGCTGCTTGCTTATCTTGCGACTTGAAACTTCAAACGCATGCTGGGAATGGTGGTGTCCCTGCCAGGCTCCTATCACAGCCCTGCTCCGAAAGTGCGAACGTCTGCAGATAGCTGGCAGCCAGAAGGGGCTAGCCTGGAAAGCTGTTGCTCAGCCTCATCTGCCCATGGCAGTGCTCGCACAGAGGCACAGAGAATGGGGCTGCTTGCTTGTCTTGCCACCTCAAACTTCAAACGTAGCCTGGGAAAGTTGGTGTCCCAGCCAGGCTCCTTTCGCAGCCCTGCTCCGAAAGTGCGAACGTCTGCAGATAGCTGGCAGCCAGAAGGGGCTAGCCTGGAAAGCTGTTGCTCAGCCTCATCTGCCCATGGCAGTGCTCGCACAGAGGCACAGAGAATGCGGCTGTTTGCTTGTCTTGCCACCTCAAACTTCAAACGTAGCCTGGGAAAGTTGGTGTCCCAGCCAGGCTCCTTTCGCAGCCCTGCTCCGAAAGTGCGAACGTCTGCAGATAGCTGGCAGGCAGAAGGGGCTAGCCTGGAAAGCTGTTGCTCAGCCTGATCTGCCCATGGCAGTGCTCGCACAGAGGCACAGAGAATGGGGCTGCTTGCTTGTCTTGCCACTTGAAACTTCAAACGCATGCTGGGAATGGTGGTGTCCCTGCCAGGCTCCTATCACAGCCCTGCTCCGAAAGTGCGAACGTCTGCAGATAGCTGGCAGGCAGAAGGGGCTAGTCTGGAAAGCTGTTGCTCAGCCTCATCTGCCTATGGCACTGTTCGCATAGAGGCACAGAGAATGGGGCTGCTTGCTTATCTTGCCACTTGAAACTTCAAACGCATGCTGGGAATGGTGGTGTCCCTGCCAGGCTCCTATCACAGCCCTGCTCCGAAAGTGCGAACGTCTGCAGATAGCTGGCAGCCAGAAGGGGCTAGCTTGGAAAGCTGTTGCTCAGCCTAATCTGCCCATGGCAGTGCTCGCACACAGGCACAGAGAATGGGGCTGCTTGCTTGTCTTGCCACCTCAAACTTCAAACGTAGCCTGGGAAAGTTGGTGTCCCAGCCAGGCTCCTTTCGCAGCCCTGCTCCGAAAGTGCGAACGTCTGCAGATAGCTGGCAGCCAGAAGGGGCTAGCCTGGAAAGCTGTTGCTCAGCCTCATCTGCCCATGGCAGTGCTCACACAGAGGCACAGAGAATGGGGCTGCTTGCTTATCTTGCCACCTCAAACTTCAAACGTAGCCTGGGAAAGATGGTGTACCTGCTAGGCTCCTTTCGCAGCCCTGCTCTTGAAATGCGAACGTCTGCAGATAGCTGGCAGGCAGAAGGGGCTAGCTTGGAAAGCTGTTGCTCAGCCTCATCTGCCCATGGCAGTGCTCGCACAGAGGCACAGAGAATGGGGCTGCTTGCTTGTCTTGCCACCTCAAACTTCAAACGCATGCTGGGAATGGTGGTGTCCCTGCCAGGCTCCTATCACAGCCCTGCTCCGAAAGTGCGAACGTCTGCAGATAGCTGGCAGGCAGAAGGGGCTAGCCTGGAAAGCTGTTGCTCAGCCTCATCTGCCCATGGCACTGTTCGCATAGAGGCACAGAGAATGGGGCTGCTTGCTTATCTTGCCACTTGAAACTTCAAACGCATGCTGGGAATGGTGGTGTCCCTTCCAGGCTCCTATCACAGCCCTGCTCCGAAAGTGCGAACGTCTGCAGATAGCTGGCAGCCAGAAGGGGCTAGCCTGGAAAGCTGTTGCTCAGCCTCATCTGCCCATGGCAGTGCTCGCACAGAGGCACAGAGAATGGGGCTGCTTGCTTATCTTGCCACCTCAAACTTCAAACGTAGCCTGGGAAAGTTGGTGTCCCAGCCAGGCTCCTTTCGCAGCCCTGCTCCGAAAGTGCGAACGTCTGCAGATAGCTGGCAGCCAGAAGGGGCTAGCCTGGAAAGCTGTTGCTCAGCCTCATCTGCCCATGGCAGTGCTCGCACAGAGGCACAGAGAATGGGGCTGCTTGCTTGTCTTGCCACCTCAAACTTCAAACGTAGCCTGGGAAAGTTGGTGTCCCAGCCAGGCTCCTTTCGCAGCCCTGCTCCGAAAGTGCGAACGTCTGCAGATAGCTGGCAGGCAGAAGGGGCTAGCCTGGAAAGCTGTTGCTCAGCCTCATCTGCCCATGGCAGTGCTCGCACAGAGGCACAGAGAATGGGGCTGCTTGCTTGTCTTGCCACCTCAAACTTCAAACGTAGCCTGGGAAAGTTGGTGTCCCAGCCAGGCTCCTTTCGCAGCCCTGCTCCGAAAGTGCGAACGTCTGCAGATAGCTGGCAGCCAGAAGGGGCTAGCCTGGAAAGCTGTTGCTCAGCCTCATCTGCCCATGGCACTGTTCGCATAGAGGCACAGAGAATGGGGCTGCTTGCTTATCTTGCCACTTGAAACTTCAAACGCATGCTGGGAATGGTGGTGTCCCTGCCAGGCTCCTATCACAGCCCTGCTCCGAAAGTGCGAACGTCTGCAGATAGCTGGCAGGCAGAAGGGGCTAGCCTGGAAAGCTGTTGCTCAGCCTCATCTGCCTATGGCACTGTTCGCATAGAGGCACAGAGAATGGGGCTGCTTGCTTATCTTGCGACTTGAAACTTCAAACGCATGCTGGGAATGGTGGTGTCCCTGCCAGGCTCCTATCACAGCCCTGCTCCGAAAGTGCGAACGTCTGCAGATAGCTGGCAGCCAGAAGGGGCTAGCCTGGAAAGCTGTTGCTCAGCCTCATCTGCCCATGGCAGTGCTCGCACAGAGGCACAGAGAATGGGGCTGCTTGCTTGTCTTGCCACCTCAAACTTCAAACGTAGCCTGGGAAAGTTGGTGTCCCAGCCAGGCTCCTTTCGCAGCCCTGCTCCGAAAGTGCGAACGTCTGCAGATAGCTGGCAGCCAGAAGGGGCTAGCCTGGAAAGCTGTTGCTCAGCCTCATCTGCCCATGGCAGTGCTCGCACAGAGGCACAGAGAATGGGGCTGCTTGCTTGTCTTGCCACCTCAAACTTCAAACGTAGCCTGGGAAAGTTGGTGTCCCAGCCAGGCTCCTTTCGCAGCCCTGCTCCGAAAGTGCGAACGTCTGCAGATAGCTGGCAGCCAGAAGGGGCTAGCCTGGAAAGCTGTTGCTCAGCCTCATCTGCCCATGGCACTGTTCGCATAGAGGCACAGAGAATGGGGCTGCTTGCTTATCTTGCCACTTGAAACTTCAAACGCATGCTGGGAATGGTGGTGTCCCTGCCAGGCTCCTATCACAGCCCTGCTCCGAAAGTGCGAACGTCTGCAGATAGCTGGCAGGCAGAAGGGGCTAGCCTGGAAAGCTGTTGCTCAGCCTCATCTGCCTATGGCACTGTTCGCATAGAGGCACAGAGAATGGGGCTGCTTGCTTATCTTGCCACTTGAAACTTCAAACGCATGCTGTGAATGGTGGTGTCCCTGCCAGGCTCCTATCACAGCCCTGCTCCGAAAGTGCGAACGTCTGCAGATAGCTGGCAGCCAGAAGGGGCTAGCCTGGAAAGCTGTTGCTCAGCCTCATCTGCCCATGGCAGTGCTCGCACAGAGGCACAGAGAATGGGGCTGCTTGCTTGTCTTGCCACCTCAAACTTCAAACGTAGCCTGGGAAAGTTGGTGTCTCAGCCAGGCTCCTTTCGCAGCCCTGCTCCGAAAGTGCGAACGTCTGCAGATAGCTGGCAGCCAGAAGGGGCTAGCCTGGAAAGCTGTAGCTCAGCCTCATCTGCCTATGGCACTGTTCGCATAGAGGCACAGAGAATGGGGCTGCTTGCTTATCTTGCGACTTGAAACTTCAAACGCATGCTGGGAATGGTGGTGTCCCTGCCAGGCTCCTATCACAGCCCTGCTCCGAAAGTGCGAACGTCTGCAGATAGCTGGCAGCCAGAAGGGGCTAGCCTGGAAAGCTGTTGCTCAGCCTCATCTGCCCATGGCAGTGCTCGCACAGAGGCACAGAGAATGGGGCTGCTTGCTTGTCTTGCCACCTCAAACTTCAAACGTAGCCTGGGAAAGTTGGTGTCCCAGCCAGGCTCCTTTCGCAGCCCTGCTCCGAAAGTGCGAACGTCTGCAGATAGCTGGCAGCCAGAAGGGGCTAGCCTGGAAAGCTGTTGCTCAGCCTCATCTGCCCATGGCAGTGCTCGCACAGAGGCACAGAGAATGCGGCTGTTTGCTTGTCTTGCCACCTCAAACTTCAAACGTAGCCTGGGAAAGTTGGTGTCCCAGCCAGGCTCCTTTCGCAGCCCTGCTCCGAAAGTGCGAACGTCTGCAGATAGCTGGCAGCCAGAAGGGGCTAGCCTGGAAAGCTGTTGCTCAGCCTGATCTGCCCATGGCAGTGCTCGCACAGAGGCACAGAGAATGGGGCTGCTTGCTTGTCTTGCCACTTGAAACTTCAAACGCATGCTGGGAATGGTGGTGTCCCTGCCAGGCTCCTATCACAGCCCTGCTCCGAAAGTGCGAACGTCTGCAGATAGCTGGCAGCCAGAAGGGGCTAGCTTGGAAAGCTGTTGCTCAGCCTAATCTGCCCATGGCAGTGCTCGCACACAGGCACAGAGAATGGGGCTGCTTGCTTGTCTTGCCACCTCAAACTTCAAACGTAGCCTGGGAAAGTTGGTGTCCCAGCCAGGCTCCTTTCGCAGCCCTGCTCCGAAAGTGCGAACGTCTGCAGATAGCTGGCAGCCAGAAGGGGCTAGCCTGGAAAGCTGTTGCTCAGCCTCATCTGCCCATGGCAGTGCTCACACAGAGGCACAGAGAATGGGGCTGCTTGCTTATCTTGCCACCTCAAACTTCAAACGTAGCCTGGGAAAGATGGTGTACCTGCTAGGCTCCTTTCGCAGCCCTGCTCTTGAAATGCGAACGTCTGCAGATAGCTGGCAGGCAGAAGGGGCTAGCTTGGAAAGCTGTTGCTCAGCCTCATCTGCCCATGGCAGTGCTCGCACAGAGGCACAGAGAATGGGGCTGCTTGCTTGTCTTGCCACCTCAAACTTCAAACGCATGCTGGGAATGGTGGTGTCCCTGCCAGGCTCCTATCACAGCCCTGCTCCGAAAGTGCGAACGTCTGCAGATAGCTGGCAGGCAGAAGGGGCTAGCCTGGAAAGCTGTTGCTCAGCCTCATCTGCCCATGGCACTGTTCGCATAGAGGCACAGAGAATGGGGCTGCTTGCTTATCTTGCCACTTGAAACTTCAAACGCATGCTGGGAATGGTGGTGTCCCTTCCAGGCTCCTATCACAGCCCTGCTCCGAAAGTGCGAACGTCTGCAGATAGCTGGCAGCCAGAAGGGGCTAGCCTGGAAAGCTGTTGCTCAGCCTCATCTGCCCATGGCAGTGCTCGCACAGAGGCACAGAGAATGGGGCTGCTTGCTTATCTTGCCACCTCAAACTTCAAACGTAGCCTGGGAAAGTTGGTGTCCCAGCCAGGCTCCTTTCGCAGCCCTGCTCCGAAAGTGCGAACGTCTGCAGATAGCTGGCAGCCAGAAGGGGCTAGCCTGGAAAGCTGTTGCTCAGCCTCATCTGCCCATGGCAGTGCTCGCACAGAGGCACAGAGAATGGGGCTGCTTGCTTGTCTTGCCACCTCAAACTTCAAACGTAGCCTGGGAAAGTTGGTGTCCCAGCCAGGCTCCTTTCGCAGCCCTGCTCCGAAAGTGCGAACGTCTGCAGATAGCTGGCAGGCAGAAGGGGCTAGCCTGGAAAGCTGTTGCTCAGCCTCATCTGCCCATGGCAGTGCTCGCACAGAGGCACAGAGAATGGGGCTGCTTGCTTGTCTTGCCACCTCAAACTTCAAACGTAGCCTGGGAAAGTTGGTGTCCCAGCCAGGCTCCTTTCGCAGCCCTGCTCCGAAAGTGCGAACGTCTGCAGATAGCTGGCAGCCAGAAGGGGCTAGCCTGGAAAGCTGTTGCTCAGCCTCATCTGCCCATGGCACTGTTCGCATAGAGGCACAGAGAATGGGGCTGCTTGCTTATCTTGCCACTTGAAACTTCAAACGCATGCTGGGAATGGTGGTGTCCCTGCCAGGCTCCTATCACAGCCCTGCTCCGAAAGTGCGAACGTCTGCAGATAGCTGGCAGGCAGAAGGGGCTAGCCTGGAAAGCTGTTGCTCAGCCTCATCTGCCTATGGCACTGTTCGCATAGAGGCACAGAGAATGGGGCTGCTTGCTTATCTTGCGACTTGAAACTTCAAACGCATGCTGGGAATGGTGGTGTCCCTGCCAGGCTCCTATCACAGCCCTGCTCCGAAAGTGCGAACGTCTGCAGATAGCTGGCAGCCAGAAGGGGCTAGCCTGGAAAGCTGTTGCTCAGCCTCATCTGCCCATGGCAGTGCTCGCACAGAGGCACAGAGAATGGGGCTGCTTGCTTGTCTTGCCACCTCAAACTTCAAACGTAGCCTGGGAAAGTTGGTGTCCCAGCCAGGCTCCTTTCGCAGCCCTGCTCCGAAAGTGCGAACGTCTGCAGATAGCTGGCAGGCAGAAGGGGCTAGCCTGGAAAGCTGTTGCTCAGCCTCATCTGCCCATGGCAGTGCTCGCACAGAGGCACAGAGAATGGGGCTGCTTGCTTGTCTTGCCACCTCAAACTTCAAACGTAGCCTGGGAAAGTTGGTGTCCCAGCCAGGCTCCTTTCGCAGCCCTGCTCCGAAAGTGCGAACGTCTGCAGATAGCTGGCAGCCAGAAGGGGCTAGCCTGGAAAGCTGTTGCTCAGCCTCATCTGCCCATGGCACTGTTCGCATAGAGGCACAGAGAATGGGGCTGCTTGCTTATCTTGCCACTTGAAACTTCAAACGCATGCTGGGAATGGTGGTGTCCCTGCCAGGCTCCTATCACAGCCCTGCTCCGAAAGTGCGAACGTCTGCAGATAGCTGGCAGGCAGAAGGGGCTAGCCTGGAAAGCTGTTGCTCAGCCTCATCTGCCTATGGCACTGTTCGCATAGAGGCACAGAGAATGGGGCTGCTTGCTTATCTTGCCACTTGAAACTTCAAACGCATGCTGTGAATGGTGGTGTCCCTGCCAGGCTCCTATCACAGCCCTGCTCCGAAAGTGCGAACGTCTGCAGATAGCTGGCAGCCAGAAGGGGCTAGCCTGGAAAGCTGTTGCTCAGCCTCATCTGCCCATGGCAGTGCTCGCACAGAGGCACAGAGAATGGGGCTGCTTGCTTGTCTTGCCACCTCAAACTTCAAACGTAGCCTGGGAAAGTTGGTGTCTCAGCCAGGCTCCTTTCGCAGCCCTGCTCCGAAAGTGCGAACGTCTGCAGATAGCTGGCAGCCAGAAGGGGCTAGCCTGGAAAGCTGTTGCTCAGCCTCATCTGCCTATGGCACTGTTCGCATAGAGGCACAGAGAATGGGGCTGCTTGCTTATCTTGCGACTTGAAACTTCAAACGCATGCTGGGAATGGTGGTGTCCCTGCCAGGCTCCTATCACAGCCCTGCTCCGAAAGTGCGAACGTCTGCAGATAGCTGGCAGCCAGAAGGGGCTAGCCTGGAAAGCTGTTGCTCAGCCTCATCTGCCCATGGCAGTGCTCGCACAGAGGCACAGAGAATGGGGCTGCTTGCTTGTCTTGCCACCTCAAACTTCAAACGTAGCCTGGGAAAGTTGGTGTCCCAGCCAGGCTCCTTTCGCAGCCCTGCTCCGAAAGTGCGAACGTCTGCAGATAGCTGGCAGCCAGAAGGGGCTAGCCTGGAAAGCTGTTGCTCAGCCTCATCTGCCCATGGCAGTGCTCGCACAGAGGCACAGAGAATGCGGCTGTTTGGTTGTCTTGCCACCTCAAACTTCAAACGTAGCCTGGGAAAGTTGGTGTCCCAGCCAGGCTCCTTTCGCAGCCCTGCTCCGAAAGTGCGAACGTCTGCAGATAGCTGGCAGCCAGAAGGGGCTAGCCTGGAAAGCTGTTGCTCAGCCTGATCTGCCCATGGCAGTGCTCGCACAGAGGCACAGAGAATGGGGCTGCTTGCTTGTCTTGCCACTTGAAACTTCAAACGCATGCTGGGAATGGTGGTGTCCCTGCCAGGCTCCTATCACAGCCCTGCTCCGAAAGTGCGAACGTCTGCAGATAGCTGGCAGGCAGAAGGGGCTAGTCTGGAAAGCTGTTGCTCAGCCTCATCTGCCTATGGCACTGTTCGCATAGAGGCACAGAGAATGGGGCTGCTTGCTTATCTTGCCACTTGAAACTTCAAACGCATGCTGGGAATGGTGGTGTCCCTGCCAGGCTCCTATCACAGCCCTGCTCCGAAAGTGCGAACGTCTGCAGATAGCTGGCAGCCAGAAGGGGCTAGCTTGGAAAGCTGTTGCTCAGCCTAATCTGCCCATGGCAGTGCTCGCACACAGGCACAGAGAATGGGGCTGCTTGCTTGTCTTGCCACCTCAAACTTCAAACGTAGCCTGGGAAAGTTGGTGTCCCAGCCAGGCTCCTTTCGCAGCCCTGCTCCGAAAGTGCGAACGTCTGCAGATAGCTGGCAGCCAGAAGGGGCTAGCCTGGAAAGCTGTTGCTCAGCCTCATCTGCCCATGGCAGTGCTCACACAGAGGCACAGAGAATGGGGCTGCTTGCTTATCTTGCCACCTCAAACTTCAAACGTAGCCTGGGAAAGATGGTGTACCTGCTAGGCTCCTTTCGCAGCCCTGCTCTTGAAATGCGAACGTCTGCAGATAGCTGGCAGGCAGAAGGGGCTAGCTTGGAAAGCTGTTGCTCAGCCTCATCTGCCCATGGCAGTGCTCGCACAGAGGCACAGAGAATGGGGCTGCTTGCTTGTCTTGCCACCTCAAACTTCAAACGCATGCTGGGAATGGTGGTGTCCCTGCCAGGCTCCTATCACAGCCCTGCTCCGAAAGTGCGAACGTCTGCAGATAGCTGGCAGGCAGAAGGGGCTAGCCTGGAAAGCTGTTGCTCAGCCTCATCTGCCCATGGCACTGTTCGCATAGAGGCACAGAGAATGGGGCTGCTTGCTTATCTTGCCACTTGAAACTTCAAACGCATGCTGGGAATGGTGGTGTCCCTGCCAGGCTCCTATCACAGCCCTCCTCCGAAAGTGCGAACGTCTGCAGATAGCTGGCAGCCAGAAGGGGCTAGCCTGGAAAGCTGTTGCTCAGCCTCATCTGCCCATGGCAGTGCTCGCACAGAGGCACAGAGAATGGGGCTGCTTGCTTATCTTGCCACCTCAAACTTCAAACGTAGCCTGGGAAAGATGGTGTACCTGCTAGGCTCCTTTAGCAGCCCTGCTCTTGAAATGCGAACGTCTGCAGATAGCTGGCAGGCAGAAGGGGCTAGCTTGGAAAGCTGTTGCTCAGCCTCATCTGCCCATGGCAGTGCTCGCACAGAGGCACAGAGAATGGGGCTGCTTGCTTGTCTTGCCACCTCAAACTTCAAACGCATGCTGGGAATGGTGGTGTCCCTGCCAGGCTCCTATCACAGCCCTGCTCCGAAAGTGCGAACGTCTGCAGATAGCTGGCAGCCAGAAGGGGCTAGCCTGGAAAGCTGTTGCTCAGCCTGATCTGCCCATGGCAGTGCTCGCACAGAGGCACAGAGAATGGGGCTGCTTGCTTGTCTTGCCACCTCAAACTTCAAACGTAGCCTGGGAAAGTTGGTGTCCCAGCCAGGCTCCTTTCGCAGCCCTGCTCCGAAAGTGCGAACGTCTGCAGATAGCTGGCAGGCAGAAGGGGCTATCCTGGAAAGCTCTTGCTCAGCCTCATCTGCCCATGGCACTGTTCGCATAGAGGCACAGAGAATGGGGCTGCTTGCTTGTCTTGCCACTTGAAACTTCAAACGCATGCTGGGAATGGTGGTGTCCCTGCCAGGCTCCTATCACAGCCCTGCTCCGAAAGTGCGAACGTCTGCAGATAGCTGGCAGGCAGAAGGGGCTAGCCTGGAAAGCTGTTGCTCAGCCTGATCTGCCCATGGCAGTGCTCGCACAGAGGCACAGAGAATGGGGCTGCTTGCTTGTCTTGCCACCTCAAACTTCAAACGTAGCCTGGGAAAGTTGGTGTCCCAGCCACGCTCCTTTCGCAGCCCTGCTCCAAAAGTGCGAACGTCTGCAGATAGCTGGCAGGCAGAAGGGGCTAGCCTGGAAAGCTGTTGCTCAGCCTCATCTGCCCATGGCAGTGCTCGCACAGAGGCACAGAGAATGGGGCTGCTTGCTTGTCTTGCCACCTGAAACTTCAAACGTAGCCTGGGAAAGATGGTGTACCTGCTAGGCTCCTTTCGCAGCCCTGCTCTTGAAATGCGAACGTCTGCAGATAGCTGGCAGCCAGAAGGGGCTAGCCTGGAAAGCTGTTGCTCAGCCTCATCTGCCCATGGCAGTGCTCGCACAGAGGCACAGAGAATGGGGCTGCTTGCTTATCTTGCCACTTGAAACTTCAAACGCATGCTGGGAATGGTGGTGTCCCTGCCAGGATCCTATCACAGCCCTGCTCCGAAAGTGCGAACGTCTGCAGATAGCTGGCAGGCAGAAGGGGCTAGCCTGGAAAGCTGTTGCTCAGCCTCATCTGCCCATGGCACTGTTCGCATAGAGGCACAGAGAATGGGGCTACTTGCTTATCTTGCCACCTCAAACTTCAAACGCATGCTGGGAATGGTGGTGTCCCTGCCAGGCTCCTATCACAGCCCTGCTCCGAAAGTGCGAACATCTGCAGATAGCTGGCAGCCAGAAGGGGCTAGCCTGGAAAGCTGTTGCTCAGCTTCATCTGCCCATGGCAGTGCTCGCACAGAGGCACAGAGAATAGGGCTGCTTGCTTGTCTTGCCACCTCAAACTTCAAACGTAGCCTGGGAAAGTTGGTGTCCCAGCCAGGCTCCTTTCGCAGCCCTGCTCCGAAAGTGCGAACGTCTGCAGATAGCTGGCAGGCAGAAGGGGCTAGCCTGGAAAGCTGTTGCTCAGCCTCATCTGCCCATGGCACTGTTCGCATAGAGGCACAGAGAATGGGGCTGCTTGCTTATCTTGCCACCTCAAACTTCGAACGCATGCTGGGAATGGTGGTGTCCCTGCCAGGCTCCTATCACAGCCCTGCTCCGAAAGTGCGAACGTCTGCAGATAGCTGGCAGCCAGAAGGGGCTAGCCTGGAAAGCTGTTGCTCAGCCTCATCTGCCCATGGCACTGTTCGCATAGAGGCACAGAGAATGGGGCTGCTTGCTTATCTTGCCACTTGAAACTTCAAACGTAGCCTGGGAAAGATGGTGTACCTGCTAGGCTCCTTTCGCAGCCCTGCTCTTGAAATGCGAACGTCTGCAGATAGCTGGCAGGCAGAAGGGGCTAGCTTGGAAAGCTGTTGCTCAGCCTCATCTGCCCATGGCAGTGCTCGCACAGAGGCACAGAGAATGGGGCTGCTTGCTTGTCTTGCCACCTCAAACTTCAAACGCATGCTGGGAATGGTGGTGTCCCTGCCAGGCTCCTATCACAGCCCTGCACCGAAAGTGTGAACGTCTGCAGATAGCTGGCAGGCAGAAGGGGCTATCCTGGAAAGCTGTTGCTCAGCCTCATCTGCCCATGGCAGTGCTCGCACAGAGGCACAGAGAATGGGGCTGCTTGCTTATCTTGCCACTTGAAACTTCAAACGCATGCTGGGAATGGTGGTGTCCCTGCCAGGCTCCTATCACAGCCCTGCTCCGAAAGTGCGAACGTCTGCAGATAGCTGGCAGCCAGAAGGGGCTAGCCTGGAAAGCTGTTGCTCAGCCTGATCTGCCCATGGCAGTGCTCGCATAGAGGCACAGAGAATGGGGCTGCTTGCTTATCTTGCCACTTGAAACTTCAAACGCATGCTGGGAATGGTGGTGTCCCTGCCAGGCTCCTATCACAGCCCTGCTCCGAAAGTGCGAATGTCTGCAGATAGCTGGCAGGCAGAAGGGGCTAGCCTGGAAAGCTGTTGCTCAGCCTCATCTGCCTATGGCACTGTTCGCATAGAGGCACAGAGAATGGGGCTGCTTGCTTATCTTGCGACTTGAAACTTCAAACGCATGCTGGGAATGGTGGTGTCCCTGCCAGGCTCCTATCACAGCCCTGCTCCGAAAGTGCGAACGTCTGCAGATAGCTGGCAGCCAGAAGGGGCTAGCCTGGAAAGCTGTTGCTCAGCCTCATCTGCCCATGGCAGTGCTCGCACAGAGGCACAGAGAATGGGGCTGCTTGCTTATCTTGCCACCTCAAACTTCAAACGTAGCCTGGGAAAGTTGGTGTCCCAGCCAGGCTCCTTTCGCAGCCCTGCTCCGAAAGTGCGAACGTCTGCAGATAGCTGGCAGGCAGAAGGGGCTAGCCTGGAAAGCTGTTGCTCAGCCTCATCTGCCTATGGCACTGTTCGCATAGAGGCACAGAGAATGGGGCTGCTTGCTTATCTTGCGACTTGAAACTTCAAACGCATGCTGGGAATGGTGGTGTCCCTGCCAGGCTCCTAACACAGCCCTGCTCCGAAAGTGCGAACGTCTGCAGATAGCTGGCAGGCAGAAGGGGCTAGCTTGGAAAGCTGTTGCTCAGCCTCATCTGCCCATGGCAGTGCTCGCACAGAGGCACAGAGAATGGGGCTGTTTCCTTGTCTTGCCACCTCAAACTTCAAACGTAGCCTGGGAATGGTGGTGTCCCTGCCAGGCTCCCATCACAGCCCTGCTCCGAAAGTGCGAACGTCTGCAGATAACTGGCAGGCAGAAGGGGCTAGCCTGGAAAGCTGTTGCTCAGCCTGATCTGCCCATGGCAGTGCTCGCACAGAGGCACAGAGAATGGGGCTGCTTGCTTATTTTGCGACTTGAAACTTCAAACGCATGCTGGGAATGGTGGTGTCCCTGCCAGGCTCCTATCACAGCCCTGCTCCGAAAGTGCTAACGTCTGCAGATAGCTGGCAGCCAGAAGGGGCTAGCCTGGAAAGCTGTTGCTCAGCCTCATCTGCCCATGGCAGTGCTCGCACAGAGGCACAGAGAATGGGGCTGCTTGCTTGTCTTGCCACCTCAAACTTCAAACGTAGCCTGGGAAAGTTGGTGTCCCAGCCAGGCTCCTTTCGCAGCCCTGCTCCGAAAGTGCGAACGTCTGCAGATAGCTGGCAGGCAGAAGGGGCTAGCCTGGAAAGCTGTTGCTCAGCCTCATCTGCCTATGGCACTGTTCGCATAGAGGCACAGAGAATGGGGCTGCTTCCTTATCTTGCGACTTGAAACTTCAAACGCATGCTGGGAATGGTGGTGTCCCTGCCAGGCTCCTATCACAGCCCTGCTCCGAAAGTGCGAACGTCTGCAGATAGCTGGCAGCCAGAAGGGGCTAGCCTGGAAAGCTGTTGCTCAGCCTCATCTGCCCATGGCAGTGCTCGCACAGAGGCACAGAGAATGGGGCTGCTTGCTTGTCTTGCCACCTCAAACTTCAAACGCATGTTGGGAAAGTTGGTGTCCCAGCCAGGCTCCTTTCGCAGCCCTGCTCCGAAAGTGCGAACGTCTGCAGATAGCTGGCAGCCAGAAGGGGCTAGCCTGGAAAGCTGTTGCTCAGCCTCATCTGCCCATGGCAGTGCTCACACAGAGGCACAGAGAATGGGGCTGCTTGCTTATCTTGCCACCTCAAACTTCAAACGTAGCCTGGGAAAGATGCTGTACCTGCTAGGCTCCTTTCGCAGCCCTGCTCTTGAAATGCGAACGTCTGCAGATAGCTGGCAGGCAGAAGGGGCTAGCTTGGAAAGCTGTTGCTCAGCCTGATCTGCCCATGGCAGTGCTCGCACAGAGGCACAGAGAATGGGGCTGCTTGCTTGTCTTGCCACCTCAAACTTCAAACGCATGCTGGGAATGGTGGTGTCCCTGCCAGGCTCCTATCACAGCCCTGCTCCGAAAGTGCGAACGTCTGCAGATAGCTGGCAGGCAGAAGGGGCTAGCCTGGAAAGCTGTTGCTCAGCCTCATCTGCCCATGGCACTGTTCGCATAGAGGCACAGAGAATGGGGCTGCTTGCTTATCTTGCCACCTCAAACTTCAAACGTAGCCTGGGAAAGTTGGTGTCCCAGCCAGGCTCCTTTCGCAGCCCTGCTCCGAAAGTGCGAACGTCTGCAGATAGCTGGCAGCCAGAAGGGGCTAGCCTGGAAAGCTGTTGCTCAGCCTCATCTGCCCATGGCAGTGCTCGCACAGAGGCACAGAGAATGGAGCTGCTTGCTTATCTTGCCACCTCAAACTACAAACGTAGCCTGGGAAAGATGGTGTACCTGCTAGGCTCCTTTCGCAGCCCTGCTCTTGAAATGCGAACGTCTGCAGATAGCTGGCAGGCAGAAGGGGCTAGCTTGGAAAGCTGTTGCTCAGCCTCATCTGCCCATGGCAGTGCTCGCACAGAGGCACAGAGAATGGGGCTGCTTGCTTGTCTTGCCACCTCAAACTTCAAACGTAGCCTGGGAATGGTGGTGTCCCTGCCAGGCTCCTATCACAGCCCTGCTCCGAAAGTGCGAACGTCTGCAGATAGCTGGCAGGCAGAAGGGGCTATCCTGGAAAGCTGTTGCTCAGCCTCATCTGCCCATGGCACTGTTCGCATAGAGGCACAGAGAATGGGGCTGCTTGCTTATCTTGCCACTTGAAACTTCAAACGCATGCTGGGAATGGTGGTGTCCCTGCCAGGCTCCTATCACAGCCCTGCTCCGAAAGTGCGAACGTCTGCAGATAACTGGCAGGCAGAAGGGGCTAGCCTGGAAAGCTGTTGCTCAGCCTCATCTGCCTATGACACTGTTCGCATAGAGGCACAGAGAATGGGGCTGCTTGCTTATCTTGCGACTTGAAACTTCAAACGCATGCTGGGAATGGTGGTGTCCCTGCCAGGCTCCTATCACAGCCCTGCTCCGAAAGTGCGAACGTCTGCAGATAGCTGGCAGCCAGAAGGGGCTAGCCTGGAAAGCTGTTGCTCAGCCTCATCTGCCCATGGCAGTGCTCGCACAGAGGCACAGAGAATGGGGCTGCTTGCTTGTCTTGCCACCTCAAACTTCAAACGTAGCCTGGGAAATTTGGTGTACCTGCTAGGCTCCTTTCGCAGCCCTGCTCTTGAAATGCGAACGTCTGCAGATAGCTGGCAGGCAGAAGGGGCTAGCCTGGAAAGCTGTTGCTCAGCCTCATCTGCCCATGGCACTGTTCGCATAGAGGCACAGAGAATGGGGCTGCTTGCTTGTCTTGCCACCTCAAACTTCAAACGTAGCCTGGGAAATTTGGTGTACCTGCTAGGCTCCTTTCGCAGCCCTGCTCTTGAAATGCGAACGTCTGCAGATAGCTGGCAGCCAGAAGGTGCTAGCCTGGAAAGCTGTTGCTCAGCCTCATCTGCCCATGGCACTGCTCGCACAGAGTCATAGAGAATGCGGCTTCTTGCTTGTCTTGCCACCTCAAACTTCAAACGTAGCCTGGGAAAGTTGGTGTCCCAGCCAGGCTCCTTTCGCAGCCCTGCTCTTGAAATGCGAACGTCTGCAGATAGCTGGCAGGCAGAAGGGGCTAGCCTGGAAAGCTGTTGCTCAGCCTCATCTGCCCATGGCAGTGCTTGCATAGAGGCACAGAAAATGGGGCTGCTTGCTTATCTTGCCACTTGAAACTTCAAACGCATGCTGGGAATGGTGGTGTCCCTGCCAGGCTCCTATCACAGCCCTGCTCCGAAAGTGCGAACGTCTGCAGATAGCTGGCAGGCAGAAGGGGCTAGCCTGGAAAGCTGTTGCTCAGCCTGATCTGCCCATGCCACTGTTCGCATAGAGGCACAGAGAATGGGGCTGCTTGCTTATCTTGCCACTTGAAACTTCAAACGCATGCTGGGAAAGGTGGTGTCCCTGCCAGGCTCCTATCACAGCCCTGCTCCGAAAGTGCGAACGTCTGCAGATAGCTGGCAGCCAGAAGGGGCTAGCCTGGAAAGCTGTTGCTCAGCCTCATCTGCCCATGGCAGTGCTCGCACAGAGGCACAGAGAATGGGGCTGCTTGCTTGTCTTGCCACCTCAAACTTCAAACGTAGCCTGGGAAAGTTGGTGTCCCAGCCAGGCTCCTTTCGCAGCCCTGCTCCGAAAGTGCGAACGTCTGCAGATAGCTGACAGCCAGAAGGGGCTAGCCTGGAAAGCTGTTGCTCAGCCTCATCTGCCCATGGCACTGTTCGCATAGAGGCACAGAGAATGGGGCTGCTTGCTTATCTTGCCACTTGAAACTTCAAACGCATGCTGGGAATGGTGGTGTCCCAACCAGGCTCCTATCACAGCCCTGCTCCGAAAGTGCGAACGTCTGCAGATAGCTGGCAGCCAGAAGGGGCTAGCCTGGAAAGCTGTTGCTCAGCCTCATCTGCCCATGGCAGTGCTCGCACAGAGGCACAGAGAATGGGGCTGCTTGCTTATCTTGCCACCTCAAACTTCAATCGTAGCCTGGGAAAGATAGTGTACCTGCTAGGCTCCTTTCGCAGCCCTGCTCTTGAAATGCGAACGTCTGCAGATAGCTGGCAGGCAGAAGGGGCTAGCCTGGAAAGCTGTTGCTCAGCCTCATCTGCCCATGGCAGTGCTCGCACAGAGGCACAGAGAATGGGGCTGCTTGCTTGTCTTGCCACCTCAAACTTCAAACGCATGCTGGGAATGGTGGTGTCCCTGCCAGGCTCCTATCACAGCCCTGCTCCGAAAGTGCGAACGTCTGCAGATAGCTGGCAGGCAGAAGGGGCTAGCCTGGAAAGCTGTTGCTCAGCCTCATCTGCCCATGGCACTGTTCGCACAGAGGCACAGAGAATGGGGCTGCTTGCTTATCTTGCCACTTGAAACTTCAAACGCATGCTGGGAATGGTGGTGTCCCTGCCAGGCTCCTATCACAGCCCTGCTCCGAAAGTGCGAACGTCTGCAGATAGCTGGCAGGCAGAAGGGGCTAGCCTGGAAAGCTGTTGCTCAGCCTCATCTGCCCATGGCAGTGCTCGCACAGAGGCACAGAGAATGGGGCTGCTTGCTTATCTTGCCACCTCAAACTTCAAACGTAGCCTGGGAAAGATGGTGTACCTGCTAGGCTCCTTTCGCAGCCCTGCTCTTGAAATGCGAACGTCTGCAGATAGCTGGCAGGCAGAAGGGGCTAGCTTGGAAAGCTGTTGCTCAGCCTCATCTGCCCATGGCAGTGCTCGCACAGAGGCACAGAGAATGGGGCTGCTTGCTTGTCTTGCCACCTCAAACTTCAAACGCATGCTGGGAATGGTGGTGTCCCTGCCAGGCTCCTATCACAGCCCTGCTCCGAAAGTGCGAACATCTGCAGATAGCTGGCAGGCAGAAGGGGCTAGCTTGGAAAGCTGTTGCTCAGCCTCATCTGCCCATGGCACTGTTCGCATAGAGGCACAGAGAATGGGGCTGCTTGCTTATCTTGCCACTTGAAACTTCAAACGCATGCTGGGAATGGTGGTGTCCCTGCCAGGCTCCTATCACAGCCCTGCTCCGAAAGTGCGAACGTCTGCAGATAGCTGGCAGCCAGAAGGGGCTAGCCTGGAAAGCTGTTGCTCAGCCTCATCTGCCCATGGCAGTGCTCGCACAGAGGCACAGAGAATGGGGCTGCTTGCTTGTCTTGCCACCTCAAACTTCAAACGTATCCTGGGAAATTTGGCGTACCTGCTAGGCTCCTTTAGCAGCCCTGCTCTTGAAATGCGAACGTCTGCAGATAGCTGGCAGCCAGAAGGGGCTAGCCTGGAAAGCTGTTGCTCAGCCTCATCTGCCCATGGCAGTGCTCGCACAGAGGCACAGAGAATGGGGCTGCTTGCTTGTCTTGCCACCTCAAACTTCAAACGTAGCCTGGGAAATTTGGTGTACCTGCTAGGCTCCTTTCGCAGCCCTGCTCTTGAAATGCGAACGTCTGCAGATAGATGGCAGGCAGAAGGGGCTAGCCTGGAAAGCTGTTGCTCAGCCTCATCTGCCCATGGCACTGTTCGCATAGAGGCACAGAGAATGGGGCTGCTTGCTTATCTTGCCACTTGAAACTTCAAACGCATGCTGGGAATGGTGGTGTCCCTGCCAGGCTCCTATCACAGCCCTGCTCCGAAAGTGCGAACGTCTGCAGATAGCTGGCAGCCAGAAGGTGCTAGCCTGGAAAGCTGTTGCTCAGCCTCATCTGCCCATGGCAGTGCTCGCACAGAGGCACAGAGAATGCGGCTCCTTGCTTGTCTTGCCACCTCAAACTTCAAACGTAGCCTGGGAAAGATGGTGTACCTGCTAGGCTCCTTTCGCAGCCCTGCTCTTGAAATGCAAACGTCTGCAGATAGCTGGCAGGCAGAAGGGGCTAGCCTGGAAAGCTGTTGCTCAGCCTCATCTGCCCATGGCACTGTTCGCATAGAGGCACAGAGAATGGGGCTGCTTGCTTATCTCGCCACTTGAAACTTCAAACGCATGCTGGGAATGGTGGTGTCCCTGCCAGGCTCCTATCACAGCCCTGCTCCGAAAGTGCGAACGTCTGCAGATAGCTGGCAGGCAGAAGGTGCTAGCCTGGAAAGCTGTTGCTCAGCCTCATCTGCCCATGGCAGTGCTCGCACAGAGGCACAGAGAATGGGGCTGCTTGCTTGTCTTGCCACCTCAAACTTCAAACGTAGCCTGGGAAAGTTGATGTCCCAGCCAGGCTCCTTTCGCAGCCCTGCTCCGAAAGTGCGAACGTCTGCAGATAGCTGGCAGGCAGAAGGGGCTAGCCTGGAAAGCTGTTGCTCAGCCTCATCTGCCCATGGCACTGTTCGCATAGAGGCACAGAGAATGGGGCTGCTTGCTTATCTTGCCACTTGAAACTTCAAACGCATGCTGGGAATGGTGGTGTCCCTGCCAGGCTCCTATCACAGCCCTGCTCCGAAAGTGCGAACGTCTGCAGATAGCTGGCAGCCAGAAGGGGCTAGCCTGGAAAGCTGTTGCTCAGCCTCATCTGCCCATGGCAGTGCTCGCACAGAGGCACAGAGAATGGGGCTGCTTGCTTATCTTGCCACCTCAAACTTCAAACGTAGCCTGGGAAAGATGGTGTACCTGCTAGGCTCCTTTCGCAGCCCTGCTCTTGAAATGCGAACGTCTGCAGATAGCTGGCAGGCAGAAGGGGCTAGCTTGGAAAGCTGTTGCTCAGCCTCATCTGCCCATGGCAGTGCTCGCACAGAGGCACAGAGAATGGGGCTGCTTCCTTGTCTTGCCACCTCAAACTTCAAACGCATGCTGGGAATGGTGGTGTCCCTGCCAGGCTCCTATCACAGCCCTGCTCCGAAAGTGCGAACGTCTGCAGATAGCTGGCAGGCAGAAGGGGCTAGCCTGGAAAGCTGTTGCTCAGCCTGATCTGCCCATGGCACTGTTCGCATAGAGGCACAGAGAATGGGGCTGCTTGCTTGTCTTGCCACCTCAAACTTCAAACGTAGCCTGGGAAAGTTGGTGTACCTGCTAGGCTCCTTTCGCAGCCCTGCTCTTGAAATGCGAACGTCTGCAGATAGCTGGCAGGCAGAAGGGGCTAGCCTGGAAAGCTGTTGCTCAGCCTCATCTGCCCATGGCACTGTTCGCATAGAGGCACAGAGAATGGGGCTGCTTGCTTGTCTTGCCACCTCAAACTTCAAACGTAGCCTGGGAAATTTGGTGTACCTGCTAGGCTCCTTTCGCAGCCCTGCTCTTGAAATGCGAACGTCTGCAGATAGCTGGCAGCCAGAAGGTGCTAGCCTGGAAAGCTGTTGCTCAGCCTCATCTGCCCATGGCACTGCTCGCACAGAGCCATAGAGAATGCGGCTCCTTGCTTGTCTTGCCACCTCAAACTTCAAACGTAGCCTGGGAAAGTTGGTGTCCCAGCCAGGCTCCTTTCGCAGCCCTGCTCTTGAAATGCGAACGTCTGCAGACAGCTGGCAGCCAGAAGGGGCTAGCCTGGAAAGCTGTTGCTCAGCCTCATCTGCCCATGGCAGTGCTCGCATAGAGGCACAGAAAATGGGGCTGCTTGCTTATCTTGCCACTTGAAACTTCAAACGCATGCTGGGAATGGTGGTGTCCCTGCCAGGCTCCTATCACAGCCCTGCTCCGAAAGTGCGAACGTCTGCAGATAGCTGGCAGGCAGAAGGGGCTAGCCTGGAAAGCTGTTGCTCAGCCTCATCTGCCCATGGCACTGTTCGCATAGAGGCACAGAGAATGGGGCTGCTTGCTTATCTTGCCACTTGAAACTTCAAACGCATGCTGGGAAAGGTGGTGTCCCTGCCAGGCTCCTATCACAGCCCTGCTCCGAAAGTGCGAACGTCTGCAGATAGCTGGCAGGCAGAAGGGGCTAGCCTGGAAAGCTGTTGCTCAGCCTGATCTGCCCATGGCAGTGCTCGCACAGAGGCACAGAGAATGGGGCTGCTTGCTTGTCTTGCCACCTCAAACTTCAAACGTAGCCTGGGAAAGTTGGTGTCCCAGCCAGGCTCCTTTCGCAGCCCTGCTCTGAAAGTGCGAACGTCTGCAGATAGCTGGCAGCCAGAAGGGGCTAGCCTGGAAAGCTGTTGCTCAGCCTCATCTGCCCATGGCAGTGCTCGCACAGAGGCACAGAGAATGGGGCTGCTTGCTTATCTTGCCACCTCAAACTTCAAACGTAGCCTGGGAAAGATAGTGTACCTGCTAGGCTCCTATCACAGCCCTGCTCTTGAAATGCGAACGTCTGAGGATAGCTGGCAGGCAGAAGGGGCTAGCTTGGAAAGCTGTTGCTCAGCCTCATCTGCCCATGGCAGTGCTCGCACAGAGGCACAGAGAATGGGGCTGCTTGCTTGTCTTGCCACCTCAAACTTCAAACGTAGCCTGGGAATGGTGGTGTCCCTGCCAGGTTCCTATCACAGCCCTGCTCCGAAAGTGCGAACGTCTGCAGATAGCTGGCAGCCAGAAGGGGCTAGCCTGGAAAGCTGTTGCTCAGCCTGATCTGCCCATGGCAGTGCTCGCACAGAGGCACAGAGAATGGGGCTGCTTGCTTGTCTTGCCACCTCAAACTTCAAACGTAGCCTGGGAAAGTTGGTGTCCCAGCCAGGCTCCTTTCGCAGCCCTGCTCTTGAAATGCGAACGTCTGCAGATAGCTGGCAGCCAGAAGGGGCTAGCCTGGAAAGCTGTTGCTCAGCCTCATCTGCCCATGGCACTGTTCGCATAGAGGCACAGAGAATGGGGCTGCTTGCTTATCTTGCCACTTGAAACTTCAAACGCATGCTGGGAATGGTGGTGTCCCTGCCAGGCTCCTATCACAGCCCTGCTCCGAAAGTGCGAACGTCTGCAGATAGCTGGCAGCCAGAAGGGGCTAGCCTGGAAAGCTGTTGCTCAGCCTCATCTGCCCATGGCAGTGCTCGCACAGAGACACAGAGAATGGGGCTGCTTGCTTGTCTTGCCACCTCAAACTTCAAACGTAGCCTGGGAAATTTGGTGTACCTGCTAGGCTCCTTTCGCAGCCCTGCTCTTGAAATGCGAACGTCTGCAGATAGCTGGCAGCCAGAAGGGGCTAGCCTGGAAAGCTGTTGCTCAGCCTCATCTGCCCATGGCACTGTTCGCATAGAGGCACAGAGAATGGGGCTGCTTGCTTGTCTTGCCACCTCAAACTTCAAACGTAGCCTGGGAAATTTGGTGTACCTGCTAGGCTCCTTTCGCAGCCCTGCTCTTGAAATGCGAACGTCTGCAGATAGCTGGCAGCCAGAAGGTGCTAGCCTGGAAAGCTGTTGCTCAGCCTGATCTGCCCATGGCAGTGCTCGCACAGAGGCACAGAGAATGGGGCTGCTTGCTTATCTTGCGACTTGAAACTTCAAACGCATGCTGGGAATGGTGGTGTCCCTGCCAGGCTCCTATCACAGCCCTGCTCCGAAAGTGCGAACGTCTGCAGATAGCTGGCAGGCAGAAGGGGCTAGCCTGGAAAGCTGTTGCTCAGCCTCATCTGCCCATGGCACTGTTCGCATAGAGGCACAGAGAATGGGGCTGCTTGCTTATCTTGCCACTTGAAACTTCAAACGCATGCTGGGAAAGGTGGTGTCCCTGCCAGGCTCCTATCACAGCCGTGCTCCGAAAGTGCGAACGTCTGCAGATAGCTGGCAGGCAGAAGGGGCTAGCCTGGAAAGCTGTTGCTCAGCCTCATCTGCCCATGGCACTGCTCGCACAGAGGCACAGAGAATGGGGCTGCTTGCTTGTCTTGCCACCTCAAACTTCAAACGTAGCCTGGGAAAGTTGGTGTCCCAGCCAGGCTCCTTTCGCAGCCCTGCTCTGAAAGTGCGAACATCTGCAGATAGCTGGCAGCCAGAAGGGGCTAGCCTGGAAAGCTGTTGCTCAGCCTCATCTGCCCATGGCAGTGCTCGCACAGAGGCACAGAGATTGGGGCTGCTTGCTTATCTTGCCACCTCAAACTTCAAACGTAGCCTGGGAAAGATAGTGTACCTGCTAGGCTCCTTTCGCAGCCCTGCTCTTGAAATGCGAACGTCTGCAGATAGCTGGCAGGCAGAAGGGGCTAGCTTGGAAAGCTGTTGCTCAGCCTCATCTGCCCATGGCAGTGCTCGCACAGAGGCACAGAGAATGGGGCTGCTTGCTTGTCTTGCCACCTCAAACTTCAAACGCATGCTGGGAATGGTGGTGTCCCTGCCAGGCTCCTATCACAGCCCTGCTCCGAAAGTGCGAACGTCTGCAGATAGCTGGCAGCCAGAAGGGGCTAGCCTGGAAAGCTGTTGCTCAGCCTCATCTGCCCATGGCACTGTTCGCACAGAGGCACAGAGAATGGGGCTGCTTGCTTGTCTTGCCACCTCAAACTTCAAACGTAGCCTGGGAAATTTGGCGTACCTGCTAGGCTCCTTTCGCAGCCCTGCTCTTGAAATGCGAACGTCTGCAGATAGCTGGCAGCCAGAAGGGGCTAGCCTGGAAAGCTGTTGCTCAGCCTGATCTGCCCATGGCAGTGCTCGCACAGAGGCACAGAGAATGGGGCTGCTTGCTTGTCTTGCCACCTCAAACTTCAAACGTAGCCTGGGAAATTTGGTGTCCCAGCCAGGCTCCTTTCGCAGCCCTGCTCTTGAAATGCGAACGTCTGCAGATAGCTGGCAGCCAGAAGGGGCTAGCCTGGAAAGCTGTTGCTCAGCCTGATCTGCCCATGGCACTGTTCGCATAGAGGCACAGAGAATGGGGCTGCTTGCTTATCTTGCCACTTGAAACTTCAAACGCATGCTGGGAATGGTGGTGTCCCTGCCAGGCTCCTATCACAGCCCTGCTCCGAAAGTGCGAACGTCTGCAGATAGCTGGCAGCCAGAAGGGGCTAGCCTGGAAAGCTGTTGCTCAGCCTCATCTGCCCATGGCAGTGCTCGCACAGAGGCACAGAGAATGGGGCTGCTTGCTTGTCTTGCCACCTCAAACTTCAAACGTAGCCTGGGAAAGATGGTGTCCCAGCCAGGCTCCTTTCGCAGCCCTGCTCCGAAAGTGCGAACGTCTGCAGATAGCTGGCAGCCAGAAGGTGCTAGCCTGGAAAGCTGTTGCTCAGCCTCATCTGCCCATGGCAGTGCTCGCACAGAGGCACAGAGAATGCGGCTCCTTGCTTGTCTTGCCACCTCAAACTTCAAACGTAGCCTGGGAAAGATGGTGTACCTGCTAGGCTCCTTTCGCAGCCCTGCTCTTGAAATGCGAACGTCTGCAGATAGCTGGCAGCCAGAAGGGGCTAGCCTGGAAAGCTGTTGCTCAGCCTCATCTGCCCATGGCAGTGCTCGCACAGAGGCACAGAGAATGGGGCTGCTTGCTTGTCTTGCCAGTTGAAACTTCAAACGCATGCTGGGAATGGTGCTGTCCCTGCCAGGCTCCTATCACAGCCCTGCTCCGAAAGTGCGAACGTCTGCAGATAGCTGGCAGGCAGAAGGGGCTATCCTGGAAAGCTGTTGCTCAGCCTCATCTGCCCATGGCACTGTTCGCATAGAGGCACAGAGAATGGGGCTGCTTGCTTATCTTGCCACTTGAAACTTCAAACGCATGCTGGGAATGGTGGTGTCCCTGCCAGGCTCCTATCACAGCCCTGCTCCGAAAGTGCGAACGTCTGCAGATAGCTGGCAGCCAGAAGGGGCTAGCCTGGAAAGCTGTTGCTCAGCCTCATCTGCCCATGGCAGTGCTCGCACAGAGGCACAGAGAATGGGGCTGCTTGCTTGTCTTGCCACCTCAAACTTCAAACGTAGCCTGGGAAAGTTGGTGTCCCAGCCAGGCTCCTTTCGCAGCCCTGCTCTGAAAGTGCGAACGTCTGCAGATAGCTGGCAGGCAGAAGGGGCTAGCCTGGAAAGCTGTTGCTCAGCCTCATCTGCCCATGGCACTGTTCGCATAGAGGCACAGAGAATGGGGCTGCTTGCTTATCTTGCGACTTGAAACTTCAAACGCATGCTGGGAATGGTGGTGTCCCTGCCAGGCTCCTATCACAGCCCTGCTCCGAAAGTGCGAACGTCTGCAGATAGCTGGCAGGCAGAAGGGGCTAGCCTGGAAAGCTGTTGCTCAGCCTCATCTGCCCATGGCACTGTTCGCATAGAGGCACAGAGAATGGGGCTGCTTGCTTATCTTGCGACTTGAAACTTCAAACGCATGCTGGGAATGGTGGTGTCCCTGCCAGGCTCCTATCACAGCCCTGCTCCGAAAGTGCGAACGTCTGCAGATAGCTGGCAGGCAGAAGGGGCTAGCCTGGAAAGCTGTTGCTCAGCCTCATCTGCCCATGGCAGTGCTCGCACAGAGGCACAGAGAATGGGGCTGCTTGCTTGTCTTGCCACCTCAAACTTCAAACGCATGCTGGGAATGGTGGTGTCCCTGCCAGGCTCCTATCACAGCCCTGCTCCGAAAGTGCGAACGTCTGCAGGTAGCTGGCAGCCAGAAGGGGCTAGCCTGGAAAGCTGTTGCTCAGCCTCATCTGCCCATGGCACTGTTCGCATAGAGGCACAGAGAATGGGGCTGCTTGCTTATCTTGCCACTTGAAACTTCAAACGCATGCTGGGAATGGTGGTGTCCCTGCCAGGCTCCTATCACAGCCCTGCTCCGAAAGTGCGAACGTCTGCAGATAGCTGGCAGGCAGAAGGGGCTAGCCTGGAAAGCTGTTGCTCAGCCTCATCTGCCCATGGCAGTGCTCGCACAGAGGCACAGAGAATGGGGCTGCTTGCTTATCTTGCCACCTCAAACTTCAAACGTAGCCTGAAAAAGTTGGTGTACCTGCTAGGCTCCTTTCGCAGCCCTGCTCTTGAAATGCGAACGTCTGCAGATAGCTGGCAGCCAGAAGGGGCTAGCTTGGAAAGCTGTTGCTCAGCCTCATCTGCCCATGGCAGTGCTCGCACAGAGGCACAGAGAATGGGGCTGCTTGCTTGTCTTGCCACCTCAAACTTCAAACGCATGCAGGGAATGGTGGTGTCCCTGCCAGGCTCCTATCACAGCCCTGCTCCGAAAGTGCGAACGTCTGCAGATAGCTGGCAGGCAGAAGGGGCTAGCCTGGAAAGCTGTTGCTCAGCCTCATCTGCCCATGGCACTGTTCGCACAGAGGCACAGAGAATGGGGCTGCTTGCTTGTCTTGCCACCTCAAACTTCAAACGTAGCCTGGGAAATTTGGCGTACCTGCTAGGCTCCTTTCGCAGCCCTGCTCTTGAAATGCGAACGTCTGCAGATAGCTGGCAGCCAGAAGGGGCTAGCCTGGAAAGCTGTTGCTCAGCCTGATCTGCCCATGGCAGTGCTCGCACAGAGGCACAGAGAATGGGGCTGCTTGCTTGTCTTGCCACCTCAAACTTCAAACGTAGCCTGGGAAATTTGGTGTCCCAGCCAGGCTCCTTTCGCAGCCCTGCTCTTGAAATGCGAACGTCTGCAGATAGCTGGCAGCCAGAAGGGGCTAGCCTGGAAAGCTGTTGCTCAGCCTGATCTGCCCATGGCACTGTTCGCATAGAGGCACAGAGAATGGGGCTGCTTGCTTATCTTGCCACTTGAAACTTCAAACGCATGCTGGGAATGGTGGTGTCCCTGCCAGGCTCCTATCACAGCCCTGCTCCGAAAGTGCGAACGTCTGCAGATAGCTGGCAGCCAGAAGGGGCTAGCCTGGAAAGCTGTTGCTCAGCCTCATCTGCCCATGGCAGTGCTCGCACAGAGGCACAGAGAATGGGGCTGCTTGCTTGTCTTGCCACCTCAAACTTCAAACGTAGCCTGGGAAAGATAGTGTCCCAGCCAGGCTCCTTTCGCAGCCCTGCTCCGAAAGTGCGAACGTCTGCAGATAGCTGGCAGCCAGAAGGTGCTAGCCTGGAAAGCTGTTGCTCAGCCTCATCTGCCCATGGCAGTGCTCGCACAGAGGCACAGAGAATGCGGCTCCTTGCTTGTCTTGCCACCTCAAACTTCAAACGTAGCCTGGGAAAGATGGTGTACCTGCTAGGCTCCTTTCGCAGCCCTGCTCTTGAAATGCGAACGTCTGCAGATAGCTGGCAGCCAGAAGGGGCTAGCCTGGAAAGCTGTTGCTCAGCCTCATCTGCCCATGGCAGTGCTCGCACAGAGGCACAGAGAATGGGGCTGCTTGCTTGTCTTGCCACTTGAAACTTCAAACGCATGCTGGGAATGGTGGTGTCCCTGCCAGGCTCCTATCACAGCCCTGCTCCGAAAGTGCGAACGTCTGCAGATAGCTGGCAGGCAGAAGGGGCTATCCTGGAAAGCTGTTGCTCAGCCTCATCTGCCCATGGCACTGTTCGCATAGAGGCACAGAGAATGGGGCTGCTTGCTTATCTTGCCACTTGAAACTTCAAACGCATGCTGGGAATGGTGGTGTCCCTGCCAGGCTCCTATCACAGCCCTGCTCCGAAAGTGCGAACGTCTGCAGATAGCTGGCAGCCAGAAGGGGCTAGCCTGGAAAGCTGTTGCTCAGCCTCATCTGCCCATGGCAGTGCTCGCACAGAGGCACAGAGAATGGGGCTGCTTGCTTGTCTTGCCACCTCAAACTTCAAACGTAGCCTGGGAAAGTTGGTGTCCCAGCCAGGCTCCTTTCGCAGCCCTGCTCTGAAAGTGCGAACGTCTGCAGATAGCTGGCAGGCAGAAGGGGCTAGCCTGGAAAGCTGTTGCTCAGCCTCATCTGCCCATGGCACTGTTCGCATAGAGGCACAGAGAATGGGGCTGCTTGCTTATGTTGCGACTTGAAACTTCAAACGCATGCTGGGAATGGTGGTGTCCCTGCCAGGCTCCTATCACAGCCCTGCTCCGAAAGTGCGAACGTCTGCAGATAGCTGGCAGGCAGAAGGGGCTAGCCTGGAAAGCTGTTGCTCAGCCTCATCTGCCCATGGCACTGTTCGCATAGAGGCACAGAGAATGGGGCTGCTTGCTTATCTTGCGACTTGAAACTTCAAACGCATGCTGGGAATGGTGGTGTCCCTGCCAGGCTCCTATCACAGCCCTGCTCCGAAAGTGCGAACGTCTGCAGATAGCTGGCAGGCAGAAGGGGCTAGCCTGGAAAGCTGTTGCTCAGCCTCATCTGCCCATGGCAGTGCTCGCACAGAGGCACAGAGAATGGGGCTGCTTGCTTGTCTTGCCACCTCAAACTTCAAACGCATGCTGGGAATGGTGGTGTCCCTGCCAGGCTCCTATCACAGCCCTGCTCCGAAAGTGCGAACGTCTGCAGGTAGCTGGCAGCCAGAAGGGGCTAGCCTGGAAAGCTGTTGCTCAGCCTCATCTGCCCATGGCACTGTTCGCATAGAGGCACAGAGAATGGGGCTGCTTGCTTATCTTGCCACTTGAAACTTCAAACGCATGCTGGGAATGGTGGTGTCCCTGCCAGGCTCCTATCACAGCCCTGCTCCGAAAGTGCGAACGTCTGCAGATAGCTGGCAGGCAGAAGGGGCTAGCCTGGAAAGCTGTTGCTCAGCCTCATCTGCCCATGGCAGTGCTCGCACAGAGGCACAGAGAATGGGGCTGCTTGCTTATCTTGCCACCTCAAACTTCAAACGTAGCCTGAAAAAGGTGGTGTACCTGCTAGGCTCCTTTCGCAGCTTTGCTCTTGAAATGCGAACGTCTGCAGATAGCTGGCAGCCAGAAGGGGCTAGCTTGGAAAGCTGTTGCTCAGCCTCATCTGCCCATGGCAGTGCTCGCACAGAGGCACAGAGAATGGGGCTGCTTGCTTGTCTTGCCACCTCAAACTTCAAACGCATGCAGGGAATGGTGGTGTCCCTGCCAGGCTCCTATCACAGCCCTGCTCCGAAAGTGCGAACGTCTGCAGATAGCTGGCAGCCAGAAGGGGCTAGCCTGGAAAGCTGTTGCTCAGCCTCATCTGCCCATGGCACTGTTCGCATAGAGGCACAGAGAATGGGGCTGCTTGCTTATCTTGCCACTTGAAACTTCAAACGCATGCTGGGAATGGTGGTGTCCCAGCCAGGCTCCTTTCGCAGCCCTGCTCCGAAAGTGCGAACGTCTGCAGATAGCTGGCAGGCAGAAGGGGCTAGCCTGGAAAGCTGTTGCTCAGCCTCATCTGCCCATGGCAGTGCTCGCATAGAGGCACAGAGAATGGGGCTGCTTGCTTATCTTGCCACTTGAAACTTCAAACGCATGCTGGGAATGGTGGTGTCCCTGCCAGGCTCCTATCACAGCCCTGCTCCAAAAGTGCGAACGTCTGCAGATAGCTGGCAGCCAGAAGGGGCTAGCCTGGAAAGCTGTTGCTCAGCCTCATCTGCCCATGGCAGTGCTCGCACAGAGGCACAGAGAATGGGGCTGCTTGCTTATCTTGCCACCTCAAACTTCAAACGTAGCCTGGGAAAGATGGTGTACCTGCTAGGCTCCTTTCGCAGCCCTGCTCTTGAAATGCGAACGTCTGCAGATAGCTGGCAGGCAGAAGGGGCTAGCCTGGAAAGCTGTTGCTCAGCCTGATCTGCCCATGGCAGTGCTCGCACAGAGGCACAGAGAATGGGGCTGCTTGCTTATCTTGCTACTTGAAACTTCAAACGCATGCTGGGAAAGTTGGTGTCCCAGCCAGGCTCCTATCACAGCCCTGCTCCGAAAGTGCGAACGTCTGCAGATAGCTGGCAGCCAGAAGGGGCTAGCCTGGAAAGCTGTTGCTCAGCCTCATCTGCCCATGGCAGTGCTCGCACAGAGGCACAGAGAATGGGGCTGCTTGCTTGTCTTGCCACCTCAAACTTCAAACGTAGCCTGGGAAAGATGGTGTCCCAGCCAGGCTCCTTTCGCAGCCCTGCTCCGAAAGTGCGAACGTCTGCAGATAGCTGGCAGCCAGAAGGGGCTAGCCTGGAAAGCTGTTGCTCAGCCTGATCTGCCCATGGCAGTGCTCGCACAGAGGCACAGAGAATGTGGCTCCTTGCTTGTCTTGCCACCTCAAACTTCAAACGTAGCCTGGGAAAGATGGTGTACCTGCTAGGCTCCTTTCGCAGCCCTGCTCTTGAAATGCGAACGTCTGCAGATAGCTGGCAGCCAGAAGGGGCTAGCCTGGAAAACTGTTGCTCAGCCTCATCTGCCCATGGCAGTGCTCGCACAGAGGCACAGAGAATGGGGCTGCTTGCTTGTCTTGCCACCTCAAACTTCAAACGTAGCCTGGGAAAGTTGGTGTCCCAGCCAGGCTCCTTTCGCAGCCCTGCTCCGAAAGTGCGAACGTCTGCAGATAGCTGGCAGCCAGAAGGGGCTATCCTGGAAAGCTGTTGCTCAGCCTCATCTGCCCATGGCAGTGCTCGCACAGAGGCACAGAGAATGGGGCTGCTTGCTTATCTTGCGACTTGAAACTTCAAACGCATGCTGGGAATGGTGGTGTCCCTGCCAGGCTCCTATCACAGCCCTGCTCCGAAAGTGCGAACGTCTGCAGATAGCTGGCAGGCAGAAGGGGCTAGCCTGGAAAGCTGTTGCTCAGCCTGATCTGCCCATGGCAGTGCTCGCACAGAGGCACAGAGAATGGGGCTGCTTGCTTATCTTGCCACCTCAGACTTCAAACGTAGCCTGAAAAAGATGGTGTACCTGCTAGGCTCCTTTCGCAGCCCTGCTCTTGAAATGCGAACGTCTGCAGATAGCTGGCAGGCAGAAGAAGCTAACTTGGAAAGCTGTTGCTCAGCCTCATCTGCCCATGGCAGTGCTCGCACAGAGGCACAGAGAATGGGGCTGCTTGCTTATCTTGCCACTTGAAACTTCAAACGCATGCTGGGAATGGTGGTGTCCCTGCCAGGCTCCTATCACAGCCCTGCTCCGAAAGTGCGAACGTCTGCAGATAGCTGGCAGCCAGAAGGGGCTAGCCTGGAAAGCTGTTGCTCAGCCTCATCTGCCCATGGCAGTGCTCGCACAGAGGCACAGAGAATGGGGCTGCTTGCTTGTCTTGCCACCTCAAACTTCAAACGTAGCCTGGGAAAGATAGTGTCCCAGCCAGGCTCCTTTCGCAGCCCTGCTCCGAAAGTGCGAACGTCTGCAGATAGCTGGCAGCCAGAAGGTGCTAGCCTGGAAAGCTGTTGCTCAGCCTCATCTGCCCATGGCAGTGCTCGCACAGAGGCACAGAGAATGCGGCTCCTTGCTTGTCTTGCCACCTCAAACTTCAAACGTAGCCTGGGAAAGATGGTGTACCTGCTAGGCTCCTTTCGCAGCCCTGCTCTTGAAATGCGAACGTCTGCAGATAGCTGGCAGCCAGAAGGGGCTAGCCTGGAAAGCTGTTGCTCAGCCTCATCTGCCCATGGCAGTGCTCGCACAGAGGCACAGAGAATGGGGCTGCTTGCTTGTCTTGCCAGTTGAAACTTCAAACGCATGCTGGGAATGGTGGTGTCCCTGCCAGGCTCCTATCACAGCCCTGCTCCGAAAGTGCGAACGTCTGCAGATAGCTGGCAGGCAGAAGGGGCTATCCTGGAAAGCTGTTGCTCAGCCTCATCTGCCCATGGCACTGTTCGCATAGAGGCACAGAGAATGGGGCTGCTTGCTTATCTTGCCACTTGAAACTTCAAACGCATGCTGGGAATGGTGGTGTCCCTGCCAGGCTCCTATCACAGCCCTGCTCCGAAAGTGCGAACGTCTGCAGATAGCTGGCAGCCAGAAGGGGCTAGCCTGGAAAGCTGTTGCTCAGCCTCATCTGCCCATGGCAGTGCTCGCACAGAGGCACAGAGAATGGGGCTGCTTGCTTGTCTTGCCACCTCAAACTTCAAACGTAGGCTGGGAAAGTTGGTGTCCCAGCCAGGCTCCTTTCGCAGCCCTGCTCCGAAAGTGCGAACGTCTGCAGATAGCTGGCAGGCAGAAGGGGCTAGCCTGGAAAGCTGTTGCTCAGCCTCATCTGCCCATGGCACTGTTCGCATAGAGGCACAGAGAATGGGGCTGCTTGCTTATCTTGCGACTTGAAACTTCAAACGCATGCTGGGAATGGTGGTGTCCCTGCCAGGCTCCTATCACAGCCCTGCTCCGAAAGTGCGAACGTCTGCAGATAGCTGGCAGGCAGAAGGGGCTAGCCTGGAAAGCTGTTGCTCAGCCTCATCTGCCCATGGCACTGTTCGCATAGAGGCACAGAGAATGGGGCTGCTTGCTTATCTTGCGACTTGAAACTTCAAACGCATGCTGGGAATGGTGGTGTCCCTGCCAGGCTCCTATCACAGCCCTGCTCCGAAAGTGCGAACGTCTGCAGATAGCTGGCAGGCAGAAGGGGCTAGCCTGGAAAGCTGTTGCTCAGCCTCATCTGCCCATGGCAGTGCTCGCACAGAGGCACAGAGAATGGGGCTGCTTGCTTGTCTTGCCACCTCAAACTTCAAACGCATGCTGGGAATGGTGGTGTCCCTGCCAGGCTCCTATCACAGCCCTGCTCCGAAAGTGCGAACGTCTGCAGGTAGCTGGCAGCCAGAAGGGGCTAGCCTGGAAAGCTGTTGCTCAGCCTCATCTGCCCATGGCACTGTTCGCATAGAGGCACAGAGAATGGGGCTGCTTGCTTATCTTGCCACTTGAAACTTCAAACGCATGCTGGGAATGGTGGTGTCCCTGCCAGGCTCCTATCACAGCCCTGCTCCGAAAGTGCGAACGTCTGCAGATAGCTGGCAGGCAGAAGGGGCTAGCCTGGAAAGCTGTTGCTCAGCCTCATCTGCCCATGGCAGTGCTCGCACAGAGGCACAGAGAATGGGGCTGCTTGCTTATCTTGCCACCTCAAACTTCAAACGTAGCCTGAAAAAGGTGGTGTACCTGCTAGGCTCCTTTCGCAGCTTTGCTCTTGAAATGCGAACGTCTGCAGATAGCTGGCAGCCAGAAGGGGCTAGCTTGGAAAGCTGTTGCTCAGCCTCATCTGCCCATGGCAGTGCTCGCACAGAGGCACAGAGAATGGGGCTGCTTGCTTGTCTTGCCACCTCAAACTTCAAACGCATGCAGGGAATGGTGGTGTCCCTGCCAGGCTCCTATCACAGCCCTGCTCCGAAAGTGCGAACGTCTGCAGATAGCTGGCAGCCAGAAGGGGCTAGCCTGGAAAGCTGTTGCTCAGCCTCATCTGCCCATGGCACTGTTCGCATAGAGGCACAGAGAATGGGGCTGCTTGCTTATCTTGCCACTTGAAACTTCAAACGCATGCTGGGAATGGTGGTGTCCCAGCCAGGCTCCTTTCGCAGCCCTGCTCCGAAAGTGCGAACGTCTGCAGATAGCTGGCAGGCAGAAGGGGCTAGCCTGGAAAGCTGTTGCTCAGCCTCATCTGCCCATGGCAGTGCTCGCATAGAGGCACAGAGAATGGGGCTGCTTGCTTATCTTGCCACTTGAAACTTCAAACGCATGCTGGGAATGGTGGTGTCCCTGCCAGGCTCCTATCACAGCCCTGCTCCAAAAGTGCGAACGTCTGCAGATAGCTGGCAGCCAGAAGGGGCTAGCCTGGAAAGCTGTTGCTCAGCCTCATCTGCCCATGGCAGTGCTCGCACAGAGGCACAGAGAATGGGGCTGCTTGCTTATCTTGCCACCTCAAACTTCAAACGTAGCCTGGGAAAGATGGTGTACCTGCTAGGCTCCTTTCGCAGCCCTGCTCTTGAAATGCGAACGTCTGCAGATAGCTGGCAGGCAGAAGGGGCTAGCCTGGAAAGCTGTTGCTCAGCCTGATCTGCCCATGGCAGTGCTCGCACAGAGGCACAGAGAATGGGGCTGCTTGCTTATCTTGCTACTTGAAACTTCAAACGCATGCTGGGAAAGTTGGTGTCCCTGCCAGGCTCCTATCACAGCCCTGCTCCAAAAGTGCGAACGTCTGCAGATAGCTGGCAGGCAGAAGGGGCTAGCCTGGAAAGCTGTTGCTCAGCCTCATCTGCCCATGGCAGTGCTCGCACAGAGGCACAGAGAATGGGGCTGCTTGCTTGTCTTGCCACCTCAAACTTCAAACGTAGCCTGGGAAAGATGGTGTCCCAGCCAGGCTCCTTTCGCAGCCCTGCTCCGAAAGTGCGAACGTCTGCAGATAGCTGGCAGCCAGAAGGGGCTAGCCTGGAAAGCTGTTGCTCAGCCTGATCTGCCCATGGCAGTGCTCGCACAGAGGCACAGAGAATGTGGCTCCTTGCTTGTCTTGCCACCTCAAACTTCAAACGTAGCCTGGGAAAGATGGTGTACCTGCTAGGCTCCTTTCGCAGCCCTGCTCTTGAAATGCGAACGTCTGCAGATAGCTGGCAGCCAGAAGGGGCTAGCCTGGAAAACTGTTGCTCAGCCTCATCTGCCCATGGCAGTGCTCGCACAGAGGCACAGAGAATGGGGCTGCTTGCTTGTCTTGCCACCTCAAACTTCAAACGTAGCCTGGGAAAGTTGGTGTCCCAGCCAGGCTCCTTTCGCAGCCCTGCTCCGAAAGTGCGAACGTCTGCAGATAGCTGGCAGCCAGAAGGGGCTATCCTGGAAAGCTGTTGCTCAGCCTCATCTGCCCATGGCAGTGCTCGCACAGAGGCACAGAGAATGGGGCTGCTTGCTTATCTTGCGACTTGAAACTTCAAACGCATGCTGGGAAAGGTGGTGTCCCTGCCAGGCTCCTATCACAGCCCTGCTCCGAAAGTGCGAACGTCTGCAGATAGCTGGCAGGCAGAAGGGGCTAGCCTGGAAAGCTGTTGCTCAGCCTCATCTGCCCATGGCAGTGCTCGCACAGAGGCACAGAGAATGGGGCTGCTTGCTTATCTTGCCACCTCAAACTTCAAACGTAGCCTGAAAAAGATGGTGTACCTGCTAGGCTCCTTTCGCAGCCCTGCTCTTGAAATGCGAACGTCTGCAGATAGCTGGCAGGCAGAAGAAGCTAACTTGGAAAGCTGTTGCTCAGCCTCATCTGCCCATGGCAGTGCTCGCACAGAGGCACAGAGAATGGGGCTGCTTGCTTCTCTTGCCACCTCAAACTTCAAACGCATGCTGGGAATGGTGGTGTCCCTGCCAGGCTCCTATCACAGCCCTGCTCCGAAAGTGCGAACGTCTGAGGATAGCTGGCAGGCAGAAGGGGCTAGCCTGGAAAGCTGTTGCTCAGCCTCATCTGCCCATGGCAGTGCTCGCACAGAGGCACAGAGAATGGGGCTGCTTGCTTGTCTTGCCACCTCAAACTTCAAACGTAGCCTGGGAAAGTTGGTGTCCCAGCCAGGCTCCTTTCGCAGCCCTGCTCCGAAAGTGCGAACGTCTGCAGGTAGCTGGCAGCCAGAAGGGGCTAGCCTGGAAAGCTGTTGCTCAGCCTCATCTGCCCATGGCACTGTTCGCATAGAGGCACAGAGAATGGGGCTGCTTGCTTATCTTGCGACTTGAAACTTCAAACGCATGCTGGGAATGGTGGTGTCCCTGCCAGGCTCCTATCACAGCCCTGCTCCGAAAGTGCGAACGTCTGCAGATAGCTGGCAGCCAGAAGGGGCTAGCCTGGAAAGCTGTTGCTCAGCCTCATCTGCCCATGGCAGTGCTCGCACAGAGGCACAGAGAATGGGGCTGCTTGCTTATCTTGCCACCTCAAACTTCAAACGTAGCCTGGGAAAGATGGTGTACCTGCTAGGCTCCTATCACAGCCCTGCTCCGAAAGTGCGAACGTCTGCAGATAGCTGGCAGCCAGAAGGGGCTAGCCTGGAAAGCTGTTGCTCAGCCTCATCTGCCCATGGCAGTGCTCGCACAGAGGCATAGAGAATGGGGCTGCTTGCTTGTCTTGCCACCTCAAACTTCAAACGTAGCCTGGGAAAGATGGTGACCCAGCCAGGCTCCTTTCGCAGCCCTGCTCCGAAAGTGCGAACGTCTGCAGATAGCTGGCAGCCAGAAGGTGCTAGTCTGGAAAGCTGTTGCTCAGCCTCATCTGCCCATGGCAGTGCTCGCACAGAGGCACAGAGAATGGGGCTGCTTGCTTGTCTTGCCACCTCAAACTTCAAACGTAGCCTGGGAAAGTTGGTGTCCCAACCAGGCTCCTTTCGCAGCCCTGCTCCGAAAGTGCGAACGTCTGCAGATAGCTGGCAGCCAGAAGGTGCTAGCCTGGAAAGCTGTTGCTCAGCCTCATCTGCCCATGGCAGTGCTCGCACAGAGGCACAGAGAATGCGGCTCCTTGCTTGTCTTGCCACCTCAAACTTCAAACGTAGCCTGCGAAAGATGGTGTCCCTGCCAGGCTCCTATCACAGCCCTGCTCTTGAAATGCGAACGTCTGCAGATAGCTGGCAGGCAGAAGGGGCTAGCCTGGAAAGCTGTTGCTCAGCCTGATCTGCCCATGGCAGTGCTCGCACAGAGGCACAGAGAATGGGGCTGCTTGCTTGTCTTGCCACCTCAAACTTCAAACGCATGCTGGGAATGGTGGTGTCCCTGCCAGGCTCCTATCACAGCCCTGCTCCGAAAGTGCGAACGTCTGCAGGTAGCTGGCAGCCAGAAGGGGCTAGCCTGGAAAGCTGTTGCTCAGCCTCATCTGCCCATGGCACTGTTCGCATAGAGGCACAGAGAATGGGGCTGCTTGCTTATCTTGCGACCTGAAACTTCAAACGCATGCTGGGAATGGTGGTGTCCCTGCCAGGCTCCTATCACAGCCCTGCTCTTGAAATGCGAACGTCTGCAGATAGCTGGCAGGCAGAAGGGGCTAGCCTGGAAAGCTGTTGCTCAGCCTGATCTGACCATGGCAGTGCTCGCACAGAGGCACAGAGAATGGGGCTGCTTGCTTGTCTTGCCACCTCAAACTTCAAACGTAGCCTGGGAAAGATGGTGTCCCAGCCAGGCTCCTTTCGCAGCCCTGCTCCGAAAGTGCGAACGTCTGCAGATAGCTGGCAGCCAGAAGGGGCTAGCCTGGAAAGCTGTTGCTCAGCCTCATCTGCCCATGGCAGTGCTCGCACAGAGGCACAGAGAATGGGGCTGCTTGCTTGTCTTGCCACCTCAAACTTCAAACGTAGCCTGGGAAAGTTGGTGTCCCAACCAGGCTCCTTTCGCAGCCCTGCTCCGAAAGTGCGAACGTCTGCAGATAGCTGGCAGCCAGAAGGTGCTAGCCTGGAAAGCTGTTGCTCAGCCTCATCTGCCCATGGCAGTGCTCGCACAGAGGCACAGAGAATGCGGCTCCTTGCTTGTCTTGCCACCTCAAACTTCAAACGTAGCCTGCGAAAGATGGTGTCCCTGCCAGGCTCCTATCACAGCCCTACTCTTGAAATGCGAACGTCTGCAGATAGCTGGCAGGCAGAAGGGGCTAGCCTGGAAAGCTGTTGCTCAGCCTGATCTGCCCATGGCAGTGCTCGCACAGAGGCACAGAGAATGGGGCTGCTTGCTTGTCTTGCCACCTCAAACTTCAAACGCATGCTGGGAATGGTGGTGTCCCTGCCAGGCTCCTATCACAGCCCTGCTCCGAAAGTGCGAACGTCTGCAGGTAGCTGGCAGCCAGAAGGGGCTAGCCTGGAAAGCTGTTGCTCAGCCTCATCTGCCCATGGCACTGTTCGCATAGAGGCACAGAGAATGGGGCTGCTTGCTTATCTTGCGACCTGAAACTTCAAACGCATGCTGGGAATGGTGGTGTCCCTGCCAGGCTCCTATCACAGCCCTGCTCCGAAAGTGCGAACGTCTGCAGATAGCTGGCAGGCAGAAGGGGCTAGCCTGGAAAGCTGTTGCTCAGCCTCATCTGCCCATGGCAGTGCTCGCACAGAGGCACAGAGAATGGGGCTGCTTGCTTATCTTGCCACCTCAAACTTCAAACGTAGCCTGGGAAAGATGGTGTACCTGCTAGGCTCCTTTCACAGCCCTGCTCTTGAAATGCGAACGTCTGCAGATAGCTGGCAGGCAGAAGGGGCTAGCCTGGAAAGCTGTTGCTCAGCCTCATCTGCCCATGGCACTGTTCGCATAGAGGCACAGAGAATGGGGCTGCTTGCTTATCTTGCGACTTGAAACTTCAAACGCATGCTGGGAATGGTGGTGTCCCTGCCAGGCTCCTATCACAGCCCTGCTCCGAAAGTGCGAACGTCTGCAGATAGCTGGCAGGCAGAAGGGGCTAGCCTGGAAAGCTGTTGCTCAGCCTCATCTGCCCATGGCAGTGCTCGCACAGAGGCACAGAGAATGGGGCTGCTTGCTTATCTTGCCACCTCAAACTTCAAACGTAGCCTGGGAAAGATGGTGTACCTGCTAGGCTCCTTTCGCAGCCCTGCTCTTGAAATGCGAACGTCTGCAGATAGCTGGCAGCCAGAAGGGGCTAGCCTGGAAAGCTGTTGCTCAGCCTGATCTGCCCATGGCAGTGCTCGCACAGAGGCACAGAGAATGGGGCTGCTTGCTTGTCTTGCCACCTCAAACTTCAAACGTAGCCTGGGAAAGATGGTGACCCAGCCAGGCTCCTTTCGCAGCCCTGCTCCGAAAGTGCGAAAGTCTGCAGATAGCTGGCAGCCAGAAGGTGCTAGTCTGGAAAGCTGTTGCTCAGCCTCATCTGCCCATGGCAGTGCTCGCACAGAGGCACAGAGAATGGGGCTGCTTGCTTGTCTTGCCACCTCAAACTTCAAACGTAGCCTGGGAAAGTTGGTGTCCCAACCAGGCTCCTTTCGCAGCCCTGCTCCGAAAGTGCGAACGTCTGCAGATAGCTGGCAGCCAGAAGGTGCTAGCCTGGAAAGCTGTTGCTCAGCCTCATCTGCCCATGGCAGTGCTCGCACAGAGGCACAGAGAATGCGGCTCCTTGCTTGTCTTGCCACCTCAAACTTCAAACGTAGCCTGGGAAAGATGGTGTCCCTGCCAGGCTCCTATCACAGCCCTGCTCTTGAAATGCGAACGTCTGCAGATAGCTGGCAGCCAGAAGGGGCTAGCCTGGAAAGCTGTTGCTCAGCCTGATCTGCCCATGGCAGTGCTCGCACAGAAGCACAGAGAATGGGGCTGCTTGCTTGTCTTGCCACCTCAAACTTCAAACGTAGCCTGGGAAAGATGGTGTCCCAGCCAGGCTCCTTTCGCAGCCCTGCTCCGAAAGTGCGAACGTCTGCAGATAGCTGGCAGCCAGAAGGGGCTAGCCTGGAAAGCTGTTGCTCAGCCTCATCTGCCCATGGCAGTGCTCGCACAGAGGCACAGAGAATGGGGCTTCTTGCTTGTCTTGCCACCTCAAACTTCAAACGTAGCCTGGGAAAGTTGGTGTCCCAACCAGGCTCCTTTCGCAGCCCTGCTCCGAAAGTGCGAACGTCTGCAGATAGCTGGCAGCCAGAAGGTGCTAGCCTGGAAAGCTGTTGCTCAGCCTCATCTGCCCATGGCAGTGCTCGCACAGAGGCACAGAGAATGCGGCTCCTTGCTTGTCTTGCCACCTCAAACTTCAAACGTAGCCTGCGAAAGATGGTGTCCCTGCCAGGCTCCTATCACAGCCCTGCTCTTGAAATGCGAACGTCTGCAGATAGCTGGCAGGCAGAAGGGGCTAGCCTGGAAAGCTGTTGCTCAGCCTGATCTGCCCATGGCAGTGCTCGCACAGAGGCACAGAGAATGGGGCTGCTTGCTTGTCTTGCCACCTCAAACTTCAAACGCATGCTGGGAATGGTGGTGTCCCTGCCAGGCTCCTATCACAGCCCTGCTCCGAAAGTGCGAACGTCTGCAGGTAGCTGGCAGCCAGAAGGGGCTAGCCTGGAAAGCTGTTGCTCAGCCTCATCTGCCCATGGCACTGTTCGCATAGAGGCACAGAGAATGGGGCTGCTTGCTTATCTTGCGACCTGAAACTTCAAACGCATGCTGGGAATGGTGGTGTCCCTGCCAGGCTCCTATCACAGCCCTGCTCCGAAAGTGCGAACGTCTGCAGATAGCTGGCAGGCAGAAGGGGCTAGCCTGGAAAGCTGTTGCTCAGCCTCATCTGCCCATGGCAGTGCTCGCACAGAGGCACAGAGAATGGGGCTGCTTGCTTATCTTGCCACCTCAAACTTCAAACGTAGCCTGGGAAAGATGGTGTACCTGCTAGGCTCCTTTCACAGCCCTGCTCTTGAAATGCGAACGTCTGCAGATAGCTGGCAGCCAGAAGGGGCTAGCCTGGAAAGCTGTTGCTCAGCCTGATCTGCCCATGGCAGTGCTCGCACAGAGGCACAGAGAATGGGGCTGCCTGCTTATCTTGCCACTTGAAACTTCAAACGCATGCTGGGAAAGTTGGTGTCCCAGCCAGGCTCCTATCACAGCCCTGCTCCGAAAGTGCGAACGTCTGCAGATAGCTGGCAGGCAGAAGGGGCTAGCCTGGAAAGCTGTTGCTCAGCCTCATCTGCCCATGGCAGTGCTCGCACAGAGGCATAGAGAATGGGGCTGCTTGCTTGTCTTGCCACCTCAAACTTCAAACGTAGCCTGGGAAATTTGGTGTACCTGCTAGGCTCCTTTCGCAGCCCTGCTGTTGAAATGCGAACGTCTGCAGATAGCTGGCAGGCAGAAGGGGCTAGCCTGGAAAGCTGTTGCTCAGCCTCATCTGCCCATGGCAGTGCTCGCACAGAGGCACAGAGCATGGGGCTGCTTGCTTGTCTTGCCACCTCAAACTTCAAACGTAGCCTGGGAAAGTTGGTGTCCCAACCAGGCTCCTTTCGCAGCCCTGCTCCGAAAGTGCGAACGTCTGCAGATAGCTGGCAGCCAGAAGGTGCTAGCCTGGAAAGCTGTTGCTCAGCCTCATCTGCCCATGGCACTGTTCGCATAGAGGCACAGAGAATGGGGCTGCTTGCTTATCTTGCCACTTGAAACTTCAAACGCATGCTGGGAATGGTGGTGTCCCTGCCAGGCTCCTATCACAGCCCTGCTCCGAAAGTGCGAACGTCTGCAGATAGCTGGCAGGCAGAAGGGGCTAGCCTGGAAAGCTGTTGCTCAGCCTCATCTGCCCATGGCAGTGCTCGCACAGAGGCACAGAGAATGGGGCTGCTTGCTTGTCTTGCCACCTCAAACTTCAAACGTAGCCTGGGAAAGTTGGTGTCCCAGCCAGGCTCCTTTCGCAGCCCTACTCCGAAAGTGCGAACGTCTGCAGATAGCTGGCAGGCAGAAGGGGCTAGCCTGGAAAGCTGTTGCTCAGCCTCATCTGCCCATGGCAGTGCTCGCACAGAGGCACAGAGAATGGGGCTGCTTGCTTGTCTTGCCACCTCAAACTTCAAACGTAGCCTGGGAAAGTTGGTGTCCCAGCCAGGCTCCTTTCGCAGCCCTGCTCTGAAAGTGCGAACGTCTGCAGATAGCTGGCAGGCAGAAGGGGCTAGCCTGGAAAGCTGTTGCTCAGCCTCATCTGCCCATGGCACTGTTCGCATAGAGGCACAGAGAATGGGGCTGCTTGCTTATCTTGCCACTTGAAACTTCAAACGCATGCTGGGAATGGTGGTGTCCCTGCCAGGCTCCTATCACAGCCCTGCTCCGAAAGTGCGAACGTCTGCAGATAGCTGGCAGCCAGAAGGGGCTAGCCTGGAAAGCTGTTGCTCAGCCTCATCTGCCCATGGCAGTGCTCGCACAGAGGCACAGAGAATGGGGCTGCTTGCTTGTCTTGCCACCTCAAACTTCAAACGTAGCCTGGGAAAGTTGGTGTCCCAGCCAGGCTCCTTTTGCAGCCCTGCTCTGAAAGTGCGAACGTTTGCAGATAGCTGGCAGCCAGAAGGGACTAGCCTGGAAAGCTGTTGCTCAGCCTCATCTGCCCATGGCACTGTTCGCATAGAGGCACAGAGAATGGGGCTGCTTGCTTATCTTGCCACTTGAAACTTCAAACGCATGCTGGGAATGGTGGTGTCCCTGCCAGGCTCCTATCACAGCCCTGCTCCGAAAGTGCGAACGTCTGCAGATAGCTGGCAGCCAGAAGGGGCTAGCCTGGAAAGCTGTTGCTCAGCCTGATCTGCCCATGGCAGTGCTCGCACAGAGGCACAGAGAATGGGGCTGCTTGCTTGTCTTGCCACCTCAAACTTCAAACGTAGCCTGGGAAAGTTGGTGTCCCAGCCAGGCTCCTTTCGCAGCCCTGCTCCGAAAGTGCGAACGTCTGCAGATAGCTGGCAGGCAGAAGGGGCTATACTGGAAAGCTGTTGCTCAGCCTCATCTGCCCATGGCACTGCTCGCACAGAGGCACAGAGAATGGGGCTTCTTGCTTGTCTTGCCACCTCAAACTTCAAACGTAGCCTGGGAAAGTTGGTGTCCCAGCCAGGCTCCTTTCGCAGCCCTGCTCCAAAAGTGCGAACGTCTGCAGATAGCTGGCAGCCAGAAGGGGCTAGCCTGGAAATCTGTTGCTCAGCCTCATCTGCCCATGGCAGTGCTCGCACAGAGGCACAGAGAATGCGGCTCCTTGCTTGTCTTGCCACCTCAAACTTCAAACGTAGCCTGGGAAAGATGGTGTACCTGCTAGGCTCCTTTCGCAGCCCTGCTCTTGAAATGCGAACGTCTGCAAATAGCTGGCAGGCAGAAGGGGCTAGCCTGGAAAGCTGTTGCTCAGCCTCATCTGCCCATGGCAGTGCTCGCACAGAGGCACAGAGAATGGGGCTGCCTGCTTGTCTTGCCACCTCAAACTTCAAACGTAGCCTGGGAAAGTTGGTGTCCCAGCCAGGCTCCTTTCGCAGCCCTGCTCTGAAAGTGCGAACGTCTGCAGATAGCTGGCAGCCAGAAGGGGCTAGCCTGGAAAGCTGTTGCTCAGCCTCATCTGCCCATGGCACTGTTCGCATAGAGGCACAGAGAATGGGGCTGCTTGCTTATCTTGCCACTTGAAACTTCAAACGCATGCTGGGAATGGTGGTGTCCCTGCCAGGCTCCTATCACAGCCCTGCTCCGAAAGTGCGAACGTCTGCAGATAGCTGGCAGGCAGAAGGGGCTAGCCTGGAAAGCTGTTGCTCAGCCTGATCTGCCCATGGCAGTGCTCGCACAGAGGCACAGAGAATGGGGCTGCTTGCTTGTCTTGCCACCTCAAACTTCAAACGTAGCCTGGGAAAGTTGGTGTCCCAGCCAGGCTCCTTTCGCAGCCCTGCTCCGAAAGTGCGAACGTCTGCAGATAGCTGGCAGGCAGAAGGGGCTAGCCTGGAAAGCTGTTGCTCAGCCTCATCTGCCCATGGCACTGCTCGCACAGAGGCACAGAGAATGGGGCTGCTTGCTTGTCTTGACACCTCAAACTTCAAACGCATGCTGGGAATGGTGGTGTCCCTGCCAGGCTCCTATCACAGCCCTGCTCCGAAAGTGCGAACATCTGCAGATAGCTGGCAGCCAGAAGGGGCTAGCCTGGAAAGCTGTTGCTCAGCCTGATCTGCCCATGGCAGTGCTCGCACAGAGGCACAGAGAATGGGGCTGCTTGCTTGTCTTGCCACCTCAAACTTCAAACGTAGCCTGGGAAAGTTGGTGTCCCAGCCAGGCTCCTTTCGCAGCCCTGCTCCGAAAGTGCGAACGTCTGCAGATAGCTGGCAGGCAGAAGGGGCTAGCCTGGAAAGCTGTTGCTCAGCCTCATCTGCCCATGGCACTGCTCGCACAGAGGCACAGAGAATGGGGCTGCTTGCTTGTCTTGCCACCTCAAACTTCAAACGTAGCCTGGGAAAGTTGGTGTCCCAGCCAGGCTCCTTTCGCAGCCCTGCTCCAAAAGTGCGAACGTCTGCAGATAGCTGGCAGGCAGAAGGGGCTAGCCTGGAAAGCTGTTGCTCAGCCTCATCTGCCCATGGCAGTGCTCGCACAGAGGCACAGAGAATGCGGCTCCTTGCTTGTCTTGCCACCTCAAACTTCAAACGTAGCCTGGGAAAGATGGTGTACCTGCTAGGCTCCTTTCGCAGCCCTGCTCTTGAAATGCGAACGTCTGCAGATAGCTGGCAGCCAGAAGGGGCTAGCCTGGAAAGCTGTTGCTCAGCCTCATCTGCCCATGGCAGTGCTCGCACAGAGGCACAGAGAATGGGGCTGCTTGCTTGTCTTGCCACCTCAAACTTCAAACGTAGCCTGGGAAAGTTGGTGTCCCAGCCAGGCTCCTTTCGCAGCCCTGCTCTGAAAGTGCGAACGTCTGCAGATAGCTGGCAGCCAGAAGGGGCTAGCCTGGAAAGCTGTTGCTCAGCCTCATCTGCCCATGGCACTGTTCGCATAGAGGCACAGAGAATGGGGCTGCTTGCTTATCTTGCCACTTGAAACTTCAAACGCATGCTGGGAATGGTGGTGTCCCTGCCAGGCTCCTATCACAGCCCTGCTCCGAAAGTGCGAACGTCTGCAGATAGCTGGCAGCCAGAAGGGGCTAGCCTGGAAAGCTGTTGCTCAGCCTCATCTGCCCATGGCAGTGCTCGCACAGAGGCACAGAGAATGGGGCTGCTTGCTTGTCTTGCCACCTCAAACTTCAAACGTAGCCTGGGAAAGTTGGTGTCCCAGCCAGGCTCCTTTCGCAGCCCTGCTCCGAAAGTGCGAACGTCTGCAGATAGCTGGCAGGCAGAAGGGGCTATCCTGGAAAGCTGTTGCTCAGCCTGATCTGCCCATGGCAGTGCTCGCACAGAGGCACAGAGAATGGGGCTGCTTGCTTGTCTTGCCACCTCAAACTTCAAACGCATGCTGGGAATGGTGGTGTCCCAGCCAGGCTCCTTTCGCAGCCCTGCTCTGAAAGTGCGAACGTCTGCAGATAGCTGGCAGCCAGAAGGGGCTAGCCTGGAAAGCTGTTGCTCAGCCTCATCTGCCCATGGCACTGTTCGCATAGAGGCACAGAGAATGGGGCTGCTTGCTTATCTTGCCACTTGAAACTTCAAACGCATGCTGGGAATGGTGGTGTCCCTGCCAGGCTCCTATCACAGCCCTGCTCCGAAAGTGCGAACGTCTGCAGATAGCTGGCAGGCAGAAGGGGCTAGCCTGGAAAGCTGTTGCTCAGCCTCATCTGCCCATGGCAGTGCTCGCACAGAGGCACAGAGAATGCGGCTCCTTGCTTGTCTTGCCACCTCAAACTTCAAACGTAGCCTGGGAAAGATGGTGTACCTGCTAGGCTCCTTTCGCAGCCCTGCTCTTGAAATGCGAACGTCTGCAGATAGCTGGCAGGCAGAAGGGGCTAGCCTGGAAAGCTGTTGCTCAGCCTCATCTGCCCATGGCAGTGCTCGCACAGAGGCACAGAGAATGGGGCTGCTTGCTTGTCTTGCCACCTCAAACTTCAAACGTAGCCTGGGAAAGTTGGTGTCCCAGCCAGGCTCCTTTCGCAGCCCTGCTCTGAAAGTGCGAACGTCTGCAGATAGCTGGCAGCCAGAAGGGGCTAGCCTGGAAAGCTGTTGCTCAGCCTCATCTGCCCATGGCACTGTTCGCATAGAGGCACAGAGAATGGGGCTGCTTGCTTATCTTGCCACTTGAAACTTCAAACGCATGCTGGGAATGGTGGTGTCCCTGCCAGGCTCCTATCACAGCCCTGCTCCGAAAGTGCGAACGTCTGCAGATAGCTGGCAGCCAGAAGGGGCTAGCCTGGAAAGCTGTTGCTCAGCCTCATCTGCCCATGGCAGTGCTCGCACAGAGGCACAGAGAATGGGGCTGCTTGCTTATCTTGCCACCTCAAACTTCAAACGTAGCCTGGGAAAGACAGTGTACCTGCTAGGCTCCTTTCGCAGCCCTGCTCTTGAAATGCGAACGTCTGCAGATAGCTGGCAGGCAGAAGGGGTTAGCTTGGAAAGCTGTTGCTCAGCCTCATCTGCCCATGGCAGTGCTCGCACAGACGCACAGAGAATGGGGCTGCTTGCTTGTCTTGCCACCTCAAACTTCAAACGCATGCTGGGAATGGTGGTGTCCCTGCCAGGCTCCTATCACAGCCCTGCTCCGAAAGTGCGAACGTCTGCAGATAGCTGGCAGCCAGAAGGGGCTAGCCTGGAAAGCTGTTGCTCAGCCTCATCTGCCCATGGCACTGTTCGCACAGAGGCACAGAGAATGGGGCTGCTTGCTTATCTTGCCACTTGAAACTTCAAACGCATGCTGGGAATGGTGGTGTCCCTGCCAGGCTCCTATCACAGCCCTGCTCCGAAAGTGCGAACGTCTACAGATAGCTGGCAGCCAGAAGGGGCTAGCCTGGAAAGCTGTTGCTCAGCCTCATCTGCCCATGGCACTGTTCGCATAGAGGCACAGAGAATGGGGCTGCTTGCTTGTCTTGCCACCTCAAACTTAAAACGTAGCCTGGGAATGTTGGTGTCCCAACCAGGCTCCTTTCGCAGCCCTGCTCCGAAAGTGCGAACGTCTGCAGATAGCTGGCAGCCAGAAGGTGCTATCCTGGAAAGCTGTTGCTCAGCCTCATCTGCCCATGGCAGTGCTCGCACAGAGGCACAGAGAATGGGGCTGCTTGCTTATCTTGCGACTTGAAACTTCAAACGCATGCTGGGAATGGTGGTGTACCTGCTAGGCTCCTTTCGCAGCCCTGCTCCGAAAGTGCGAACGTCTGCAGATAGCTGGCAGGCAGAAGGGGCTAGTCTGGAAAGCTGTTGCTCAGCCTCATCTGCCCATGGCAGTGCTCGCACAGAGGCACAGAGAATGGGGCTGCTTGCTTGTCTTGCCACCTCAAACTTCAAACGTAGCCTGGGAAAGTTGGTGTCCCAACCAGGCTCCTTTCGCAGCCCTGCTCCGAAAGTGCGAACGTCTGCAGATAGCTGGCAGCCAGAAGGTGCTAGCCTGGAAAGCTGTTGCTCAGCCTCATCTGCCCATGGCAGTGCTCGCACAGAGGCACAGATAATGCGGCTCCTTGCTTGTCTTGCCACCTCAAACTTCAAACGTAGCCTGGGAAAGATGGTGTACCTGCTAGGCTCCTTTCGCAGCCCTGCTCTTGAAATGCAAACGTCTGCAGATAGCTGGCAGGCAGAAGGGGCTAGCCTGGAAAGCTGTTGCTCAGCCTCATCTGCCCATGGCACTGTTCGCATAGAGGCACAGAGAATGGGGCTGCTTGCTTATCTTGCCACTTGAAACTTCAAACGCATGCTGGGAATGGTGGTGTCCCTGCCAGGCTCCTATCACAGCCCTGCTCCGAAAGTGCGAACGTCTGCAGATAGCTGGCAGGCAGAAGGGGCTAGCCTGGAAAGCTGTTGCTCAGCCTGATCTGCCCATGGCAGTGCTCGCACACAAGCACAGAGAATGGGGCTGCTTGCTTGTCTTGCCACCTCAAACTTCAAACGTAGCCTGGGAAAGTTGGTGTCCCAGCCAGCCTCCTTTCGCAGCCCTGCTCCGAAAGTACGAACGTCTGCAGATAGCTGGCAGGCAGAAGGGGCTAGCCTGGAAAGCTGTTGCTCAGCCTCATCTGCCCATGGCAGTGCTCGCACAGAGGCACAGAGAATGCGGCTGCTTGCTTGTCTTGCCACCTCAAACTTCAAACGTAGCCTGGGAAAGATGGTGTACCTGCTAGGCTCCTTTCGCAGCCCTGCTCTTCAAATGCGAACGTCTGCAGATAGCTGGCAGGCAGAAGGGGCTATCCTGGAAAGCTGTTGCTCAGCCTCATCTGCCCATGGCAGTGCTCGCACAGAGGCACAGAGAATGGGGCTGCTTGCTTGTCTTGCCACCTCAAACTTCAAACGTAGCCTGGGAAAGTTGGTGTCCCAGCCAGGCTCCTTTCGCAGCCCTGCTCCGAAAGTGCGAACGTCTGCAGATAGCTGGCAGCAAGAAGGGGCTAGTCTGGAAAGCTGTTGCTCAGCCTCATCTGCCCATGGCAGTGCTCGCACAGAGGCACAGAGAATGGCGCTGCTTGCTTATCTTGCGACTTGAAACTTCAAACGCATGCTGGGAATGGTGGTGTCCCTGCCAGGCTCCTATCACAGCCCTGCACCGAAAGTGCGAACGTCTGCAGATAGCTGGCAGCCAGAAGGGGCTAGCCTGGAAAGCTGTTGCTCAGCCTCATCTGCCCATGGCAGTGCTCGCACAGAGGCACAGAGAATGCGGCTCCTTGCTTGTCTTGCCACCTCAAACTTCAAACGCATGCTGGGAATGGTGGTGTCCCTGCCAAGATCCTATCACAGCCCTGCTCCGAAAGTGCGAACGTCTGCAGATAGCTGGCAGGCAGAAGGGGCTATCCTGGAAAGCCTTTGCTCAGCCTCATCTGCCCATGGCAGTGCTCGCACAGAGGCATAGAGAATGGGGCTGCTTGCTTGTCTTGCCACCTCAAACTTCAAACGCAGCCTGGGAAATTTGGTGTCCCTGCCAGGCTCCTATCACAGCCCTGCTCCGAAAGTGCGAACGTCTGCAGATAGCTGGCAGCCAGAAGGGGCTAGCCTGGAAAGCTGTTGCTCAGCCTCATCTGCCCATGGCAGTGCTCGCACAGAGGCACAGAGAATGGGGCTGCTTGCTTATCTTGCCACCTCAAACTTCAAACGTAGCCTGGGAAAGTTGGTGTCCCAGTCAGGCTCCTTTCGCAGCCCTGCTCCGAAAGTGCGAACGTCTGCAGATAGCTGGCAGCCAGAAGGGTCTAGCCTGGAAAGCTGTTGCTCAGCCTGATCTGCCCATGGCAGTGCTCGCACAGAGGCACAGAGAATGGGGCTGCTTGCTTGTCTTGCCACCTCAAACTTCAAACGCATGCTGGGAATGGTGGTGTCCCTACAAGCTTCTATCACAGCCCTGCTCCGAAAGTGCGAACGTCTGCAGATAGCTGGCAGGCAGAAGGGGCTATCCTGGAAAGCCTTTGCTCAGCCTCATCTGCCCATGGCACTGTTCGCATAGAGGCACAGAGAATGGGGCTGCTTGCTTATCTTGCCACTTGAAACTTCAAACGCATGCTGGGAATGCTGGTGTCCCTGCCAGGCTCCTATCACAGCCCTGCTCCGAAAGTGCGAACGTCTGCAGATAGCTTGCAGCCAGAAGGGGCTAGCCTGGAAAGCTGTTGCTCAGCCTCATCTGCCCATGGCAGTGCTCGCACAGAGGCACAGAGAATGGGGCTGCTTGCTTATCTTGCCACCTCAAACTTCAAACGTAGCCTGGGAAAGATGGTGTACCTGCTAGGCTCCTTTCGCAGCCCTGCTCTTCAAATGCGAACGTCTGCAGATAGCTGGCAGGCAGAAGGGGCTAGCCTGGAAAGCTGTTGCTCAGCCTCATCTGCCCATGGCAGTGCTCGCACAGAGGCACAGAGAATGGGGCTGCTTGCTTGTCTTGCCACCTCAAACTTCAAACGCATGCTGGGAATGGTGGTGTCCCTGCCAGGCTCCTATCACAGCCCTGCTCCGAAAGTGCGAACGTCTGCAGATAGCTGGCAGGCAGAAGGGGCTAGCCTGGAAAGCTGTTGCTCAGCCTCATCTGCCCATGGCACTGTTCGCATAGAGGCACAGAGAATGGGGCTGCTTGCTTGTCTTGCGACTTGAAACTTCAAACGCATGCTGGGAATGGTGGTGTCCCTGCCAGGCTCCTATCACAGCCCTGCTCCGAAAGTGCGAACATCTGCAGATAGCTGGCAGGCAGAAGGGGCTAGCCTGGAAAGCTGTTGCTCAGCCTCATCTGCCCATGCCACTGTTCGCATAGAGGCACAGAGAATGGGGCTGCTTGCTTATCTTGCGACTTGAAACTTCAAACGCATGCTGGGAATGGTGGTGTCCCTGCCAGGCTCCTATCACAGCCCTGCTCCGAAAGTGCGAACGTCTGCAGATAGCTGGCAGGCAGAAGGGGCTAGCCTGGAAAGCTGTTGCTCAGCCTCATCTGCCCATGGCAGTGCTCGCACAGAGGCACAGAGAATGGGGCTGCTTGCTTGTCTTGCCACCTCAAACTTCAAACGTAGCCTGGGAAATTTGGTGTACCTGCTAGGCTCCTTTCGCAGCCCTACTCTTGAAATGCGAACGTCTGCAGATAGCTGGCAGGCAGAAGTGGCTAGCCTGGAAAGCTGTTGCTCAGCCTCATCTGCCCATGGCACTGTTCGCATAGAGGCACAGAGAATGGGGCTGCTTGCTTATCTTGCCACCTCAAACTTCAAACGCATGCTGGGAATGGTGGCGTCCCTGCCAGGCTCCTATCACAGCCCTGCTCCGAAAGTGCGAACGTCTGCAGATAGCTGGCAGGCAGAAGGGGCTAGCCTGGAAAGCTGTTGCTCAGCCTCATCTGCCCATGGCAGTGCTCGCACAGAGGCACAGAGAATGGGGCTGCTTGCTTGTCTTGCCACCTCAAACTTCAAACGTAGCCTGGGAAAGATGGTGTACCTGCTAGGCTCCTTTCGCAGCCCTGCTCTTCAAATGCGAACGTCTGCAGATAGCTGGCAGCCAGAAGGTGCTAGCCTGGAAAGCTGTTGCTCAGCCTCATCTGCCCATGGCAGTGCTCGCACAGAGGCACAGATAATGCGGCTCCTTGCTTGTCTTGCCACCTCAAACTTCAAACGTAGCCTGGGAAAGATGGTGTACCTGCTAGGCTCCTTTCGCAGCCCTGCTCTTGAAATGCAAACGTCTGCAGATAGCTGGCAGGCAGAAGGGGCTAGCCTGGAAAGCTGTTGCTCAGCCTCATCTGCCCATGGCACTGTTCGCATAGAGGCACAGAGAATGGGGCTGCTTGCTTATCTTGCCACTTGAAACTTCAAACGCATGCTGGGAATGGTGGTGTCCCTGCCAGGCTCCTATCACAGCCCTGCTCCGAAAGTGCGAACGTCTGCAGATAGCTGGCAGGCAGAAGGGGCTAGCCTGGAAAGCTGTTGCTCAGCCTGATCTGCCCATGGCAGTGCTCGCACACAAGCACAGAGAATGGGGCTGCTTGCTTGTCTTGCCACCTCAAACTTCAAACGTAGCCTGGGAAAGTTGGTGTCCCAGCCAGGCTCCTTTCGCAGCCCTGCTCCGAAAGTGCGAACGTCTGCAGATAGCTGGCAGGCAGAAGGGGCTAGCCTGGAAAGCTGTTGCTCAGCCTCATCTGCCCATGGCAGTGCTCGCACAGAGGCACAGAGAATGGGGCTGCTTGCTTGTCTTGCCACCTCAAACTTCAAACGTAGCCTGGGAAAGATGGTGTACCTGCTAGGCTCCTTTCGCAGCCCTGCTCTTCAAATGCGAACGTGAGCAGATAGCTGGCAGCCAGAAGGGGCTAGCCTGGAAAGCTGTTGCTCAGCCTCATCTGCCCATGGCAGTGCTCGCACAGAGGCACAGAGAATGGGGCTGCTTGCTTGTCTTGCCACCTCAAACTTCAAACGTAGCCTGGGAAAGTTGGTGTCCCAGCCAGGCTCCTTTCGCAGCCCTGCTCCGAAAGTGCGAACGTCTGCAGATAGCTGGCAGCCAGAAGGGGCTAGTCTGGAAAGCTGTTGCTCAGCCTCATCTGCCCATGGCAGTGCTCGCACAGAGGCACAGAGAATGGCGCTGCTTGCTTATCTTGCGACTTGAAACTTCAAACGCATGCTGGGAATGGTGGTGTCCCTGCCAGGCTCCTATCACAGCCCTGCTCCGAAAGTGCGAACGTCTGCAGATAGCTGGCAGCCAGAAGGGGCTAGCCTGGAAAGCTGTTGCTCAGCCTCATCTGCCCATGGCAGTGCTCGCACAGAGGCACAGAGAATGGGGCTGCTTGCTTGTCTTGCCACCTCAAACTTCAAACGCATGCTGGGAATGGTGGTGTCCCTGCCAAGATCCTATCACAGCCCTGCTCCGAAAGTGCGAACGTCTGCAGATAGCTGGCAGGCAGAAGGGGCTATCCTGGAAAGCCTTTGCTCAGCCTCATCTGCCCATGGCACTGTTCGCATAGAGCCACAGAGAATGGGGCTGCTTGCTTATCTTGCCACTTGAAACTTCAAACGCATGCTGGGAATGGTGGTGTCTCTGCCAGGCTCCTATCACAGCCCTGCTCCGAAAGTGCGAACGTCTGCAGATAGCTGGCAGGCAGCAGGGGCTAGCCTGGAAAGCTGTTGCTCAGCCTGATCTGCCCATGGCAGTGCTCGCACAGAGGCATAGAGAATGGGGCTGCTTGCTTGTCTTGCCACCTCAAACTTCAAACGCAGCCTGGGAAATTTGGTGTCCCTGCCAGGCTCCTATCACAGCCCTGCTCCGAAAGTGCGAACGTCTGCAGATAGCTGGCAGCCAGAAGGGGCTAGCCTGGAAAGCTGTTGCTCAGCCTCATCTGCCCATGGCAGTGCTCGCACAGAGGCACAGAGAATGGGGCTGCTTGCTTATCTTGCCACCTCAAACTTCAAACGTAGCCTGGGAAAGTTGGTGTCCCAGTCAGGCTCCTTTCGCAGCCCTGCTCCGAAAGTGCGAACGTCTGCAGATAGCTGGCAGCCAGAAGGGTCTAGCCTGGAAAGCTGTTGCTCAGCCTGATCTGCCCATGGCAGTGCTCGCACAGAGGCACAGAGAATGGGGCTGCTTGCTTGTCTTGCCACCTCAAACTTCAAACGCATGCTGGGAATGGTGGTGTCCCTGCAAGCTTCTATCACAGCCCTGCTCCGAAAGTGCGAACGTCTGCAGATAGCTGGCAGGCAGAAGGGGCTATCCTGGAAAGCCTTTGCTCAGCCTCATCTGCCCATGGCACTGTTCGCATAGAGGCACAGAGAATGGGGCTGCTTGCTTATCTTGCCACTTGAAACTTCAAACGCATGCTGGGAATGCTGGTGTCCCTGCCAGGCTCCTATCACAGCCCTGCTCCGAAAGTGCGAACGTCTGCAGATAGCTTGCAGCCAGAAGGGGCTAGCCTGGAAAGCTGTTGCTCAGCCTCATCTGCCCATGGCAGTGCTCGCACAGAGGCACAGAGAATGGGGCTGCTTGCTTATCTTGCCACCTCAAACTTCAAACGTAGCCTGGGAAAGATGGTGTACCTGCTAGGCTCCTTTCGCAGCCCTGCTCTTCAAATGCGAACGTCTGCAGATAGCTGGCAGGCAGAAGGGGCTAGCTTGGAAAGCTGTTGCTCAGCCTCATCTGCCCATGGCAGTGCTCGCACAGAGGCACAGAGAATGGGGCTGCTTGCTTGTCTTGCCACCTCAAACTTCAAACGCATGCTGGGAATGGTGGTGTCCCTGCCAGGCTCCTATCACAGCCCTGCTCCGAAAGTGCGAACGTCTGCAGATAGCTGGCAGGCAGAAGGGGCTAGCCTGGAAAGCTGTTGCTCAGCCTCATCTGCCCATGGCACTGTTCGCATAGAGGCACAGAGAATGGGGCTGCTTGCTTATCTTGCCACTTGAAACTTCAAACGCATGCTGGGAATGGTGGTGTCCCTGCCAGGCTCCTATCACAGCCCTGCTCCGAAAGTGCGAACGTCTGCAGATAGCTGGCAGGCAGAAGGGGCTAGCCTGGAAAGCTGTTGCTCAGCCTCATCTGCCCATGGCACTGTTCGCATAGAGGCACAGAGAATGGGGCTGCTTGCTTATCTTGCGACTTGAAACTTCAAACGCATGCTGGGAATGGTGGTGTCCCTGCCAGGCTCCTATCACAGCCCTGCTCCGAAAGTGCGAACGTCTGCAGATAGCTGGCAGGCAGAAGGGGCTAGCCTGGAAAGCTGTTGCTCAGCCTCATCTGCCCATGGCAGTGCTCGCACAGAGGCACAGAGAATGGGGCTGCTTGCTTGTCTTGCCACCTCAAACTTCAAACGTAGCCTGGGAAATTTGGTGTACCTGCTAGGCTCCTTTCGCAGCCCTACTCTTGAAATGCGAACGTCTGCAGATAGATGGCAGGCAGAAGGGGCTAGCCTGGAAAGCTGTTGCTCAGCCTCATCTGCCCATGGCACTGTTCGCATAGAGGCACAGAGAATGGGGCTGCTTGCTTATCTTGCCACTTGAAACTTCAAACGCATGCTGGGAATGGTGGCGTCCCTGCCAGGCTCCTATCACAGCCCTGCTCCGAAAGTGCGAACGTCTGCAGATAGCTGGCAGGCAGAAGGGGCTAGCCTGGAAAGCTGTTGCTCAGCCTCATCTGCCCATGGCAGTGCTCGCACAGAGGCACAGAGAATGGGGCTGCTTGCTTGTCTTGCCACCTCAAACTTCAAACGCATGCTGGGAAAGTTGGTGTCCCAGCCAGGGTCCTTTCGCAGCCCTGCTCCGAAAGTGCGAACGTCTGCAGATAGCTGGCAGCCAGAAGGGGCTAGCCTGGAAAGCTGTTGCTCAGCCTCATCTGCCCATGGCAGTGCTCGCACAGAGGCACAGAGAATGGGGCTGCTTGCTTATCTTGCCACTTGAAACTTCAAACGCATGCTGGGAATGGTGGTGTCCTTGCCAGGCTCCTATCACAGCCCTGCTTCGAAAGTGCGAACGTCTGCAGATAGCTGGCAGGCAGAAGGGACTAGCCTGGAAAGCTGTTGCTCAGCCTCATCTGCCCATGGCAGTGCTCGCACAGAGGCACAGAGAATGGGGCTGCTTGCTTATCTTGCCACCTCAAACTTCAAACGTAGCCTGGGAAAGATGGTGTACCTGCTAGGCTCCTTTTTGCAGCCCTGCTCTTGAAATGCGAACGTCTGCAGATAGCTGGCAGGCAGAAGGGGCTAGCCTGGAAAGCTGTTGCTCAGCCTCATCTGCCCATGGCACTGTTCGCATAGAGGCCCAGAGAATGGGGCTGCTTGCTTATCTTGCCACTTGAAACTTCAAACGCATGCTGGGAATGGTGGTGTCCCTGCCAGGCTCCTATCACAGCCCTGCTCCGAAAGTGCGAACGTCTGCAGATAGCTGGCAGGCAGAAGGGGCTAGCCTGGAAAGCTGTTGCTCAGCCTCATCTGCCCATGGCAGTGCTCGCACAGAAGCACAGAGAATGGGGCTGCTTGCTTGTCTTGCCACCTCAAACTTCAAACGTAGCCTGGGAAAGTTGGTGTCCCAGCCAGGCTCCTTTCGCAGCCCTGCTCCGAAAGTGCGAACGTCTGCAGATAGCTGGCAGGCAGAAGGGGCTAGCCTGGAAAGCTGTTGCTCAGCCTCATCTGCCCATGGCAGTGCTCGCACAGAGGCACAGAGAATGCGGCTGCTTGCTTGTCTTGCCACCTCAAACTTCAAACGTAGCCTGGGAAAGATGTTGTACCTGCTAGGCTCCTTTCGCAGCCCTGCTCTTCAAATGCGAACGTCTGCAGATAGCTGGCAGCCAGAAGGGGCTAGCCTGGAAAGCTGTTGCTCAGCCTCATCTGCCCATGGCAGTGCTCGCACAGAGGCACAGAGAATGGGGCTGCTTGCTTGTCTTGCCACCTCAAACTTCAAACGTAGCCTGGGAAAGTTGGTGTCCCAGCCAGGCTCCTTTCGCAGCCCTGCTCCGAAAGTGCGAACGTCTGCAGATAGCTGGCAGGCAGAAGGGGCTATCCTGGAAAGCTGTTGCTCAGCCTCATCTGCCCATGGCAGTGCTCGCACAGAGGCACAGAGAATGGGGCTGCTTGCTTATCTTGCGACTTGAAACTTCAAACGCATGCTGGGAATGGTGGTGTCCCTGCCAGGCTCCTATCACAGCCCTGCTCCGAAAGTGCGAACGTCTGCAGATAGCTGGCAGGCAGAAGGGGCTAGCCTGGAAAGCTGTTGCTCAGCCTCATCTGCCCATGGCAGTGCTCGCACAGAGGCACAGAGAATGGGGCTGCTTGCTTATCTTGCCACCTCAAACTTCAAACGTAGCCTGGGAAAGTTGGTGTCCTAGTCAGGCTCCTTTCGCAGCCCTGCTCCGAAAGTGCGAACGTCTGCAGATAGCTGGCAGCCAGAAGGGGCTAGCCTGGAAAGCTGTTGCTCAGCCTCATCTGCCCATGGCAGTGCTCGCACAGAGGCACAGAGAATGGGGCTGCTTGCTTATCTTGCCACTTGAAACTTCAAACGCATGCTGGGAATGGTGGTGTCTCTGCCAGGCTCCTATCACAGCCCTGCTCCGAAAGTGCGAACGTCTGCAGATAGCTGGCAGCCAGAAGGGGCTAGCCTGGAAAGCTGTTGCTCAGCCTGATCTGCCCATGGCAGTGCTCGCACAGAGGCACAGAGAATGGGGCTGCTTGCTTGTCTTGCCACCTCAAACTTCAAACGTAGCCTGGGAAATTTGGTGTACCTGCTAGGCTCCTTTCGCAGCCCTGCTGTTGAAATGCGAACGTCTGCAGATAGCTGGCAGGCAGAAGGGGCTAGCCTGGAAAGCTGTTGCTCAGCCTCATCTGCCCATGGCACTGTTCGCATAGAGGCACAGAGAATGGGGCTGCTTGCTTATCTTGCGACTTGAAACTTCAAACGCATGCTGGGAATGGTGTTGTCCCTGCCAGGCTCCTATCACAGCCCTGCTCCGAAAGTGCGAACGTCTGCAGATAGCTGGCAGGCAGAAGGGGCTAGCCTGGAAAGCTGTTGCTCAGCCTCATCTGCCCATGGCAGTGCTCGCACAGAGGCACAGAGAATGGGGCTGCTTGCTTGTCTTGCCACCTCAAACTTCAAACGTAGCCTGGGAAAGTTGGTGTCCCAGCCAGGCTCCTTTCGCAGCCCTGCTCCGAAAGTGCGAACGTCTGCAGATAGCTGGCAGCCAGAAGGGGCTAGCCTGGAAAGCTGTTGCTCAGCCTCATCTGCCCATGGCAGTGCTCGCACAGAGGCACAGAGAATGGGGCTGCTTGCTTGTCTTGCCACCTCAAACTTCAAACGTAGCCTGGGAAAGTTGGTGTCCCAGCCAGGCTCCTTTCGAAGCCCTGCTCTGAAAGTGCGAACGTCTGCAGATAGCTGGCAGGCAGAAGGGGCTAGCCTGGAAAGCTGTTGCTCAGCCTCATCTGCCCATGGCACTGTTCGCATAGAGGCACAGAGAATGGGGCTGCTTGCTTATCTTGCGACTTGAAACTTCAAACGCATGCTGGGAATGGTGGTGTCCCTGCCAGGCTCCTATCACAGCCCTGCTCCGAAAGTGCGAACGTCTGCAGATAGCTGGCAGCCAGAAGGGGCTAGCCTGGAAAGCTGTTGCTCAGCCTCATCTGCCCATGGCAGTGCTCGCACAGAGGCACAGAGAATGGGGCTGCTTGCTTATCTTGCCACCTCAAACTTCAAACGTAGCCTGGGAAAGATAGTGTACCTGCTAGGCTCCTTTCGCAGCCCTGCTCTTGAAATGCGAACGTCTGCAGATAGCTGGCAGCCAGAAGGGGCTAGCCTGGAAAGCTGTTGCTCAGCCTCATCTGCCCATGGCAGTGCTCGCACAGAGGCACAGAGAATGGGGCTGCTTGCTTGTCTTGCCACCTCAAACTTCAAACGCATGCTGGGAATGGTGGTGTCCCTGCCAGGCTCCTATCACAGCCCTGCTCCGAAAGTGCGAACGTCTGCAGATAGCTGGCAGCCAGAAGGGGCTAGCCTGGAAAGCTGTTGCTCAGCCTCATCTGCCCATGGCACTGTTCGCATAGAGGCACAGAGAATGGGGCTGCTTGCTTATCTTGCCACTTGAAACGTCAAACGCATGCTGGGAATGGTGGTGTCCCTGCCAGGCTCCTATCACAGCCCTGCTCCGAAAGTGCGAACGTCTGCAGATAGCTGGCAGCCAGAAGGGGCTAGCCTGGAAAGCTGTTGCTCAGCCTCATCTGCCCATGGCAGTGCTCGCACAGAGGCACAGAGAATGGGGCTGCTTGCTTGTCTTGCCACCTAAAACTTCAAACGTAGCCTGGGAAAGTTGGTGTCCCAGCCAGGCTCCTTTCGCAGCCCTGCTCCGAAAGTGCGAATGTCTGCAGATAGCTGGCAGCCAGAAGGGGCTATCCTGGAAAGCTGTTGCTCAGCCTCATCTGCCCATGGCAGTGCTCGCACAGAGGCACAGAGAATGGGGCTGCTTGCTTATCTTGCCACCTCAAACTTCAAACGTAGCCTGGGAAAGATGGTGTACCTGCTAGGCTCCTTTTTGCAGCCCTGCTCTTGAAATGCGAACGTCTGCAGATAGCTGGCAGGCAGAAGGGGCTAGCTTGGAAAGCTGTTGCTCAGCCTCATCTGCCCATGGCAGTGCTCGCACAGAGGCACAGAGAATGGGGCTGCTTGCTTATCTTGGCACTTGAAACTTCAAACGCATGCTGGGAATGGTGGTGTCCCTGCCAGGCTCCTATCACAGCCCTGCTCCGAAAGTGCGAACGTCTGCAGATAGCTGGCAGCCAGAAGGGGCTAGCCTGGAAAGCTGTTGCTCAGCCTCATCTGCCCATGGCAGTGCTCGCACAGAGGCACAGAGAATGGGGCTGCTTGCTTGTCTTGCCACCTCAAACTTCAAACGTAGCCTGGGAAAGTTGGTGTCCCAGTCAGGCTCCTTTCGCAGCCCTGCTCCGAAAGTGCGAACGTCTGCAGATAGCTGGCAGCCAGAAGGGGCTAGCCTGGAAAGCTGTTGCTCAGCCTCATCTGCCCATGGCACTGCTCGCACAGAGGCACAGAGAATGGGGCTGCTTGCTTGTCTTGCCACCTCAAACTTCAAACGCATGCTGGGAATGGTGGTGTCCCTGCCAGGCTCCTATCACAGCCCTGCTCCGAAAGTGCGAACGTCTGCAGATAGCTGGCAGGCAGAATGGGCTATCCTGGAAAGCTGTTGCTCAGCCTCATCTGCCCATGGCACTGTTCGCATAGAGGCACAGAGAATGGGGCTGCTTGCTTATCTTGCCACTTGAAACTTCAAACGCATGCTGGGAATGGTGGTGTCCCTGCCAGGCTCCTATCACAGCCCTGCTCCGAAAGTGCGAACATCTGCAGATAGCTGGCAGCCAGAAGGGGCTAGCCTGGAAAGCTGTTGCTCAGCCTCATCTGCCCATGGCAGTGCTCGCACAGAGGCACAGAGAATGCGGCTCCTTGCTTGTCTTGCCAGCTCAAACTTCAAACGTAGCCTGGGAAAGATGGTGTACCTGCTAGGCTCCTTTCGCAGCCCTGCTCTTGAAATGCGAACGTCTGCAGATAGCTGGCAGGCAGAAGGGGCTAGCCTGGAAAGCTGTTGCTCAGCCTCATCTGCCCATGGCAGTGCTCGCACAGAGGCACAGAGAATGGGGCTGCTTGCTTGTCTTGCCACCTCAAACTTCAAACGTAGCCTTGGAAAGTTGGTGTCCCAGCCAGGCTCCTTTCGCAGCCCTGCTCCGAAAGTGCGAACGTCTGCAGATAGCTGGCAGCCAGAAGGGGCTATCCTGGAAAGCTGTTTCTCAGCCTCATCTGCCCATGGCAGTGCTCGCACAGAGGCACAGAGAATGGGGCTGCTTGCTTATCTTGCCACTTGAAACTTCAAACGCATGCTGGGAATGGTGGTGTCCCTGCCAGGCTCCTATCACAGCCCTGCTCCGAAAGTGCGAACGTCTGCAGATAGCTGGCAGCCAGAAGGGGCTAGCCTGGAAAGCTGTTGCTCAGCCTCATCTGCCCATGGCAGTGCTCGCACAGAGGCACAGAGAATGGGGCTGCTTGCTTATCTTGCCACCTCAAACTTCAAACGTAGCTTGGGAAAGATGGTGTACCTGCTAGGCTCCTTTCGCAGCCCTGCTCTTGAAATGCGAACGTCTGCAGATACCTGGCAGGCAGAAGGGGCTAGCCTGGAAAGCTGTTGCTCAGCCTCATCTGCCCATGGCAGTGCTCGCACAGAGGCACAGAGAATGGGGCTGCTTGCTTGTCTTGCCACCTCAAACTTCAAACGCATGCTGGGAATGGTGGTGTCCCTGCCAGGCTCCTATCACAGCCCTGCTCCGAAAGTGCGAACGTCTGCAGATAGCTGGCAGGCAGAAGGGGCTAGCCTGGAAAGCTGTTGCTCAGCCTCATCTGCCCATGGCACTGTTCGCATAGAGGCACAGAGAATGGGGCTGCTTGCTTATCTTGCCACTTGAAACTTCAAACGCATGCTGGGAATGGTGGTGTCCCTGTCAGGCTCCTATCACAGCCCTGCTCCGAAAGTGCGAACGTCTGCAGATAGCTGGCAGGCAGAAGGGGCTAGCCTGGAAAGCTGTTGCTCAGCCTGATCTGCCCATGGCAGTGCTCGCACAGAGGCACAGAGAATGGGGCTGCTTGCTTGTCTTGCCACCTCAAACTTCAAACGTAGCCTGGGAAAGTTGGTGTCCCAGCCAGGCTCCTTTCGCAGCCCTGCTCCAAAAGTGCGAACGTCTGCAGATAGCTGGCAGCCAGAAGGGGCTAGCCTGGAAAGCTGTTGCTCAGCCTCATCTGCCCATGGCACTGTTCGCATAGAGGCACAGAGAATGGGGCTGCTTGCTTATCTTGCAACTTGAAACTTCAAACGCATGCTGGGAATGGTGGTGTCCCTGCCAGGCTCCTATCACAGCCCTGCTCCGAAAGTGCGAACGTCTGCAGATAGCTGGCAGCCAGAAGGGGCTAGCCTGGAAAGCTGTTGGTCAGCCTCATCTGCCCATGGCAGTGCTCGCACAGAGGCACAGAGAATGGGGCTGCTTGCTTATCTTGCCACCTCAAACTTCAAACGTAGCCTGGGAAAGAAGGTGTACCTGCTAGGCTCCTTTCGCAGCCCTGCTCTTGAAATGCGAACGTCTGCAGATAGCTGGCAGCCAGAAGGGGCTAGCCTGGAAAGCTGTTGCTCAGCCTGATCTGCCCATAGCAGTGCTCGCACAGAGGCACAGAGAATGGGGCTGCTTGCTTATCTTGCCACTTGAAACTTCAAACGCATGCTGGGAATGGTGGTGTCCCTGCCAGGCTCCTATCACAGCCCTGCTCCGAAAGTGCGAACGTCTGCAGATAGCTGGCAGGCAGAAGGGGCTAGCCTGGAAAGCTGTTGCTCAGCCTCATCTGCCCATGGCAGTGCTCGCACAGAGGCATAGAGAATGGGGCTGCTTGCTTGTCTTGCCACCTCAAACTTCAAACGTAGCCTGGGAAATTTGGTGTACCTGCTAGGCTCCTTTCGCAGCCCTGCTCTTGAAATGCGAACGTCTGCAGATAGCTGGCAGCCAGAAGGGGCTAGCCTGGAAAGCTGTTGCTCAGCCTCATCTGCCCATGGCACTGTTCGCATAGAGGCACAGAGAATGGGGCTGCTTGCTTATCTTGCCACTTGAAACTTCAAACGCATGCTGGGAATGGTGGTGTCCCTGCCAGGCTCCTATCACAGCCCTGCTCCGAAAGTGCGAACGTCTGCAGATAGCTGGCAGCCAGAAGGGGCTAGCCTGGAAAGCTGTTGCTCAGCCTGATCTGCCCATGGCAGTGCTCGCACAGAGGCACAGAGAATGGGGCTGCTTGCTTGTCTTGCCACCTCAAACTTCAAACGTAGCCTGGGAAAGTTGGTGTCCCTGCCAGGCTCCTTTCGCAGCCCTGCTCTTGAAATGCGAACGTCTGCAGATAGCTGGCAGGCAGAAGGGGCTAGCCTGGAAAGCTGTTGCTCAGCCTCATCTGCCCATGGCACTGTTCGCATAGAGGCACAGAGAATGCGGCTCCTTGCTTGTCTTGCCACCTCAAACTTCAAACGTAGCCTGGGAAAGATGGTGTACCTGCTAGGCTCCTTTCGCAGTCCTGCTCTTGAAATGCGAACGTCTGCAGATAGCTGGCAGCCAGAAGGGGCTAGCCTGGAAAGCTGTTGCTCAGCCTCATCTGCCCATGGCACTGCTCGCACAGAGGCACAGAGAATGGGGCTGCTTGCTTGTCTTGCCACCTCAAACTTCAAACGTAGCCTGGGAAAGTTGGTGTCCCAGCCAGGCTCCTTTTGCAGCCCTGCTCCGTAAGTGCGAACGTCTGCAGATAGCTGGCAGCCAGAAGGGGCTATCCTGGAAATCTGTTGCTCAGCCTCATCTGCCCATGGCAGTGCTCGCACAGAGGCACAGAGAATGGGGCTGCTTGCTTATCTTGCGACTTGAAACTTCAAACGCATGCTGGGAATGGTGGTGTCCCTGCCAGGCTCCTATCACAGCCCTGCTCCGAAAGTGCGAACGTCTGCAGATAGCTGGCAGGCAGAAGGGGCTAGCCTGGAAAGCTGTTGCTCAGCCTCATCTGCCCATGGCAGTGCTCGCACAGAGGCACAGAGAATGGGGCTGCTTGCTTATCTTGCCACCTCAAACTGCAAACATAGCCTGGGAAAGATGGTGTCCCTGCCAGGCTCCTATCACAGCCCTGCTCCGAAAGTGCGAACGTCTGCAGATAGCTGGCAGGCAGAAGGGGCTATCCTGGAAAGCTGTTGCTCAGCCTCATCTGCCCATGGCACTGTTCGCATAGAGGCACAGAGAATGGGGCTGCTTGCTTATCTTGCCACTTGAAACTTCAAACGCATGCTGGGAATGGTGGTGTCCCTGCCAGGCTCCTATCACAGCCCTGCTCCGAAAGTGCGAACGTCTGCAGATAGCTGGCAGGCAGAAGGGGCTAGCCTGGAAAGCTGTTGCTCAGCCTCATCTGCCCATGGCACTGTTCGCATAGAGGCACAGAGAATGGGGCTGCTTGCTTATCTTGCGACTTGAAACTTCAAACGCATGCTGGGAATGGTGGTGTCCCTGCCAGGCTCCTATCACAGCCCTGCTCCGAAAGTGCGAACGTCTGCAGATAGCTGGCAGGCAGAAGGGGCTAGCCTGGAAAGCTGTTGCTCAGCCTCATCTGCCCATGGCACTGCTCGCACAGAGGCACAGAGAATGGGGCTGCTTGCTTATCTTGCGACTTGAAACTTCAAACGCATGCTGGGAATGGTGGTGTCCCTGCCAGGCTCCTATCACAGCCCTGCTCCGAAAGTGCGAACGTCTGCAGATAGCTGGCAGGCAGAAGGGGCTATCCTGGAAAGCTGTTGCTCAGCCTCATCTGCCCATGGCACTGTTCGCATAGAGGCACAGAGAATGGGGCTGCTTGCTTATCTTGCCACTTGAAACTTCAAACGCATGCTGGGAATGGTGGTGTCCCTGCCAGGCTCCTATCACAGTCCTGCTCTTGAAATGCGAACGTCTGCAGATAGCTGGCAGGCAGAAGGGGCTAGCCTGGAAAGCTGTTGCTCAGCCTGATCTGCCCATGGCAGTGCTCGCACAGAGGCACAGAGAATGGGGCTGCTTGCTTGTCTTGCCACCTCAAACTTCAAACGTAGCCTGGGAAAGTTGGTGTCCCAGCCAGGCTCCTTTCGCAGCCCTGCTCCAAAAGTGCGAACGTCTGCAGATAGCTGGCAGCCAGAAGGGGCTATCCTGGAAAGCTGTTGCTCAGCCTCATCTGCCCATGGCACTGTTCGCATAGAGGCACAGAGAATGGGGCTGCTTGCTTATCTTGCGACTTGAAACTTCAAACGCATGCTTCAAACTTCAAACGCATGGTGGTGTCCCTGCCAGGCTCCTATCACAGCCCTGCTCCGAAAGTGCGAACGTCTGCAGATAGCTGGCAGCCAGAAGGGGCTAGCCTGGAAAGCTGTTGCTCAGCCTCATCTGCCCATGGCAGTGCTCGCACAGAGGCACAGAGAATGGGGCTGCTTGCTTATCTTGCCACCTCAAACTTCAAACGTAGCCTGGGAAAGATGGTGTACCTGCTAGGCTCCTTTCGCAGCCCTGCTCTTGAAATGCGAACGTCTGCAGATAGCTGGCAGCCAGAAGGGGCTAGCCTGGAAAGCTGTTGCTCAGCCTGATCTGCCCATAGCAGTGCTCGCACAGAGGCACAGAGAATGGGGCTGCTTGCTTATCTTGCCACTTGAAACTTCAAACGCATGCTGGGAATGGTGGTGTCCCTGCCAGGCTCCTATCACAGCCCTGCTCCGAAAGTGCGAACGTCTGCAGATAGCTGGCAGCCAGAAGGGGCTAGCCTGGAAAGCTGTTGCTCAGCCTCATCTGCCCATGGCAGTGCTCGCACAGAGGCATAGAGAATGGGGCTGCTTGCTTGTCTTGCCACCTCAAACTTCACACGTAGCCTGGGAAATTTGGTGTACCTGCTAGGCTCCTTTCGCAGCCCTGCTCTTGAAATGCGAACGTCTGCAGATAGCTGGCAGCCAGAAGGGGCTAGCCTGGAAAGCTGTTGCTCAGCCTCATCTGCCCATGGCACTGTTCGCATAGAGGCACAGAGAATGGGGCTGCTTGCTTATCTTGCCACTTGAAACTTCAAACGCATGCTGGGAATGGTGGTGTCCCTGCCAGGCTCCTATCACAGCCCTGCTCCGAAAGTGCGAACGTCTGCAGATAGCTGGCAGCCAGAAGGGGCTAGCCTGGAAAGCTGTTGCTCAGCCTGATCTGCCCATGGCAGTGCTCGCACAGAGGCACAGAGAATGGGGCTGCTTGCTTGTCTTGCCACCTCAAACTTCAAACGTAGCCTGGGAAAGATGGTGTACCTGCTAGGCTCCTTTCGCAGCCCTGCTCTTGAAATGCGAACGTCTGCAGATAGCTGGCAGGCAGAAGGGGCTATCCTGAAAAGCTGTTGGTCAGCCTCATCTGCCCATGGCACTGCTCGCACAGAGGCACAGAGAATGGGGCTGCTTGCTTGTCTTGCCACCTCAAACTTCAAACGTAGCCTGGGAAAGTTGGTGTCCCAGCCAGGCTCCTTTTGCAGCCCTGCTCCGAAAGTGCGAACGTCTGCAGATAGCTGGCAGCCAGAAGGGGCTATCCTGGAAAGCTGTTGCTCAGCCTCATCTGCCCATGGCAGTGCTCGCACAGAGGCACAGAGAATGGGGCTGCTTGCTTATCTTGCGACTTGAAACTTCAATCGCATGCTTGGAATGGTGGTGTCCCTGCCAGGCTCCTATCACAGCCCTGCTCCGAAAGTGCGAACGTCTGCAGATAGCTGGCAGGCAGAAGGGGCTAGCCTGGAAAGCTGTTGCTCAGCCTCATCTGCCCATGGCAGTGCTCGCACAGAGGCACAGAGAATGGGGCTGCTTGCTTATCTTGCCACCTCAAACTGCAAACGTAGCCTGGGAAAGATGGTGTACCTGCTAGGCTCCTTTCGCAGCCCTGCTTTGAAATGCGAACGTCTGCAGATAGCTGGCAGGCAGAAGGGGCTAGCTTGGAAAGCTGTTGCTCAGCCTCATCTGCCCATGGCAGTGCTCGCACAGAGGCACAGAGAATGCGGCTCCTTGCTTGTCTTGCCACCTCAAACTTCAAACGTAGCCTGGGAAAGATGGTGTACCTGCTAGGCTCCTTTCGCAGCCCTGCTCTTGAAATGCGAACGTCTGCAGATAGCTGGCAGGCAGAAGGGGCTAGCCTGGAAAGCTGTTGCTCAGCCTCATCTGCCCATGGCACTGCTCGCACAGAGGCACAGAGAATGGGGCTGCTTGCTTGTCTTGCCACCTCAAACTTCAAACGTAGCCTGGGAAAGTTGGTGTCCCAGCCAGGCTCCTTTTGCAGCCCTGCTCCGAAAGTGCGAACGTCTGCAGATAGCTGGCAGCCAGAAGGGGCTAGCCTGGAAAGCTGTTGCTCAGCCTTATCTGCCCATGGCAGTGCTCGCACAGAGGCACAGAGAATGGGGCTGCTTGCTTATCTTGCCACTTGAAACTTCAAACGCATGCTGGGAATGGTGGTGTCCCTGCCAGGCTCCTATCACAGCCCTGCTCCGAAAGTGCGAACGTCTGCAGATAGCTGGCAGCCAGAAGGGGCTAGCCTGGAAAGCTGTTGCTCAGCCTCATCTGCCCATGGCAGTGCTCGCACAGAGGCATAGAGAATGGGGCTGCTTGCTTGTCTTGCCACCTCAAACTTCAAACGTAGCCTAGGAAATTTGGTGTACCTGCTAGGCTCCTTTCGCAGCCCTGCTCTTGAAATGCGAACGTCTGCAGATAGCTGGCAGCCAGAAGGGGCTAGCCTGGAAAGCTGTTGCTCAGCCTGATCTGCCCATGGCAGTGCTCGCACAGAGGCACAGAGAATGGGGCTGCTTGCTTATCTTGCGACTTGAAACTTCAAACGCATGCTGGGAATGGTGGTGTCCCTGCCAGGCTCCTATCACAGCCCTGCTCCGAAAGTGCGAACGTCTGCAGATAGCTGGCAGGCAGAAGGGGCTAGCTTGGAAAGCTGTTGCTCAGCCTCATCTGCCCATGGCAGTGCTCGCACAGAGGCACAGAGAATGGGGCTGCTTGCTTGTCTTGCGACTTGAAACTTCAAACGCATGCTGGGAATGGTGGTGTCCCTGCCAGGCTCCTATCACAGCCCTGCTCCGAAAGTGCGAACGTCTGTAGATAGCTGGCAGGCAGAAGGGGCTAGCCTGGAAAGCTGTTGCTCAGCCTCATCTGCCCATGGCAGTGCTCGCACAGAGGCACAGAGAATGGGGCTGCTTGCTTATCTTGCCACTTGAAACTTCAAACGCATGCTGGGAATGGTGGTGTCCCTGCCAGGCTCCTATCACAGCCCTGCTCCGAAAGTGCGAACGTCTGCAGATAGCTGGCAGGCAGAAGGGGCTATCCTGGAAAGCTGTTGCTCAGCCTCATCTGCCCATGGCACTGTTCGCATAGAGGCACAGAGAATGGGGCTGCTTGCTTATCTTGCCACTTGAAACTTCAAACGCGTGCTGGGAATGGTGGTGTCCCTGCCAGGCTCCTATCACAGCCCTGCTCCGAAAGTGCGAACGTCTGCAGGTAGCTGGCAGCCAGAAGGGGCTAGCCTGGAAAGCTGCTGCTCAGCCTCATCTGCCCATGGCAGTGCTCGCACAGAGGCACAGAGAATGGGGCTGCTTGCTTGTCTTGCCTCCTCAAACTTCAAACGTAGCCTGGGAATGTTGGTGTCCCAGCCAGGCTCCTTTCGCAGCCCTGCTCTTGAAATGCGAACGTCTGCAGATAGCTGGCAGGCAGAAGGGGCTAGCCTGGAAAGCTGTTGCTCAGCCTCATCTGCCCATGGCAGTGCTCGCACAGAGGCACAGAGAATGGGGCTGCTTGCTTATCTTGCCACCTCAAACTTCAAACGTAGTCTTGGAAAGTTGGTGTCCCAGCCAGGCTCCTTTAGCAGCCCTGCTCCGAAAGTGCGAACGTCTGCAGATAGCTGGCAGCCAGAAGGGGCTATCCTGGAAAGCTGTTGCTCAGCCTCATCTGCCCATGGCAGTGCTCGCACAGAGGCACAGAGAATGGGGCTGCTTGCTTATCTTGCGACTTGAAACTTCAAACGCATGCTGGGAATGGTGGTGTCCCTGCCAGGCTCCTATCACAGCCCTGCTCCGAAAGTGCGAACGTCTGCAGATAGCTGGCAGCCAGAAGGGGCTAGCCTGGAAAGCTGTTGCTCAGCCTGATCTGCCCATGGCAGTGCTCGCACAGAGGCACAGAGAATGGGGCTGCTTGCTTGTCTTGCCACCTCAAACTTCAAACGTAGCCTGGGAAAGTTGGTGTCCCAGCCAGGCTCCTTTCGCAGCCCTGCTCCAAAAGTGCGAACGTCTGCAGATAGCTGGCAGCCAGAAGGGGCTAGCCTGGAAAGCTGTTGCTCAGCCTCATCTGCCCATGGCACTGTTCGCATAGAGGCACAGAGAATGGGGCTGCTTGCTTATCTTGCAACTTGAAACTTCAAACGCATGCTGGGAATGGTGGTGTCCCTGCCAGGCTCCTATCACAGCCCTGCTCCGAAAGTGCGAACGTCTGCAGATAGCTGGCAGCCAGAAGGGGCTAGCCTGGAAAGCTGTTGGTCAGCCTCATCTGCCCATGGCAGTGCTCGCACAGAGGCACAGAGAATGGGGCTGCTTGCTTATCTTGCCACCTCAAACTTCAAACGTAGCCTGGGAAAGATGGTGTACCTGCTAGGCTCCTTTCGCAGCCCTGCTCTTGAAATGCGAACGTCTGCAGATAGCTGGCAGGCAGAAGGGGCTAGCCTGGAAAGCTGTTGCTCAGCCTGATCTGCCCATAGCAGTGCTCGCACAGAGGCACAGAGAATGGGGCTGCTTGCTTATCTTGCCACTTGAAACTTCAAACGCATGCTGGGAATGGTGGTGTCCCTGCCAGGCTCCTATCACAGCCCTGCTCCGAAAGTGCGAACGTCTGCAGATAGCTGGCAGCCAGAAGGGGCTAGCCTGGAAAGCTGTTGCTCAGCCTCATCTGCCCATGGCAGTGCTCGCACAGAGGCATAGAGAATGGGACTGCTTGCTTGTCTTGCCACCTCAAACTTCAAACGTAGCCTGGGAAATTTGGTGTACCTGCTAGGCTCCTTTCGCAGCCCTGCTCTTGAAATGCGAACGTCTGCAGATAGCTGGCAGCCAGAAGGGGCTAGCCTGGAAAGCTGTTGCTCAGCCTGATCTGCCCATGGCAGTGCTCGCACAGAGGCACAGAGAATGGGGCTGCTTGCTTGTCTTGCCACCTCAAACTTCAAACGTAGCCTGGGAAAGTTGGTGTCCCTGCCAGGCTCCTTTCGCAGCCCTGCTCTTGAAATGCGAACGTCTGCAGATAGCTGGCAGGCAGAAGGGGCTAGCCTGGAAAGCTGTTGCTCAGCCTCATCTGCCCATGGCACTGTTCGCATAGAGGCACAGAGAATGCGGCTCCTTGCTTGTCTTGCCACCTCAAACTTCAAACGTAGCCTGGGAAAGATGGTGTACCTGCTAGGCTCCTTTCGCAGCCCTGCTCTTGAAATGCGAACGTCTGCAGATAGCTGGCAGCCAGAAGGGGCTAGCCTGGAAAGCTGTTGCTCAGCCTCATCTGCCCATGGCACTGCTCGCACAGAGGCACAGAGAATGGGGCTGCTTGCTTATCTTGCGACTTGAAACTTCAAACGCATGCTGGGAATGGTGGTGTCCCTGCCAGGCTCCTATCACAGCCATGCTCCGAAAGTGCGAACGTCTGCAGATAGCTGGCAGGCAGAAGGGGCTAGCCTGGAAAGCTGTTGCTCAGCCTCATCTGCCCATGGCAGTGCTCGCACAGAGGCACAGAGAATGGGGCTGCTTGCTTATCTTGCCACCTCAAACTGCAAACATAGCCTGGGAAAGATGGTGTACCTGCTAGGCTCCTTTCGCAGCCCTGCTCTTGAAATGCGAACGTCTGCAGATAGCTGGCAGGCAGAAGGGGCTAGCTTGGAAAGCTGTTGCTCAGCCTCATCTGCCCATGGCAGTGCTCGCACAGAGGCACAGAGAATGGGGCTGCTTGCTTGTCTTGCCACCTCAAACTTCAAACGCATGCTGGGAATGGTGGTGTCCCTGCCAGGCTCCTATCACAGCCCTGCTCCGAAAGTGCGAACGTCTGCAGATAGCTGGCAGGCAGAAGGGGCTATCCTGGAAAGCTGTTGCTCAGCCTCATCTGCCCATGGCACTGTTCGCATAGAGGCACAGAGAATGGGGCTGCTTGCTTATCTTGCGACTTGAAACTTCAAACGCATGCTGGGAATGGTGGTGTCCCTGCCAGGCTCCTATCACAGCCCTGCTCCGAAAGTGCGAACGTCTGCAGATAGCTGGCAGCCAGAAGGGGCTAGCCTGGAAAGCTGTTGCTCAGCCTCATCTGCCCATGGCACTGTTCGCATAGAGGCACAGAGAATGGGGCTGCTTGCTTATCTTGCGACTTGAAACTTCAAACGCATGCTGGGAATGGTGGTGTCCCTGCCAGGCTCCTATCACAGACCTGCTCTTGAAATGCGAACGTCTGCAGATAGCTGGCAGGCAGAAGGGGCTAGCCTGGAAAGCTGTTGCTCAGCCTGATCTGCCCATGGCAGTGCTCGCACAGAGGCACAGAGAATGGGGCTGCTTGCTTGTCTTGCCACCTCAAACTTCAAACGTAGCCTGGGAAAGTTGGTGTCCCTGCCAGGCTCCTTTCGCAGCCCTGCTCCAAAAGTGCGAACGTCTGCAGATAGCTGGCAGCCAGAAGGGGCTAGCCTGGAAAGCTGTTGCTCAGCCTCATCTGCCCATGGCACTGTTCGCATAGAGGCACAGAGAATGGGGCTGCTTGCTTATCTTGCGACTTGAAACTTCAAACGCATGCTGGGAATGGTGGTGTCCCTGCCAGGCTCCTATCACAGCCCTGCTCCGAAAGTGCGAACGTCTGCAGATAGCTGGCAGCCAGAAGGGGCTAGCCTGGAAAGCTGTTGCTCAGCCTCATCTGCCCATGGCAGTGCTCGCACAGAGGCACAGAGAATGGGGCTGCTTGCTTATCTTGCCACCTCAAACTTCAAACGTAGCCTGGGAAAGATGGTGTACCTGCTAGGCTCCTTTCGCAGCCCTGCTCTTGAAATGCGAACGTCTGCAGATAGCTGGCAGCCAGAAGGGGCTAGCCTGGAAAGCTGTTGCTCAGCCTGATCTGCCCATAGCAGTGCTCGCACAGAGGCACAGAGAATGGGGCTGCTTGCTTATCTTGCCACTTGAAACTTCAAACGCATGCTGGGAAAGTTGGTGTCCCTGCCAGGCTCCTATCACAGCCCTGCTCCGAAAGTGCGAACGTCTGCAGATAGCTGGCAGGCAGAAGGGGCTAGCCTGGAAAGCTGTTGCTCAGCCTGATCTGCCCATGGCAGTGCTCGCACAGAGGCATAGAGAATGGGGCTGCTTGCTTGTCTTGCCACCTCAAACTTCAAACGTAGCCTGGGAAATTTGGTGTACCTGCTAGGCTCCTTTCGCAGCCCTGCTCTTGAAATGCGAACGTCTGCAGATAGCTGGCAGCCAGAAGGGGCTAGCCTGGAAAGCTGTTGCTCAGCCTCATCTGCCCATGGCACTGTTCGCATAGAGGCACAGAGAATGGGGCTGCTTGCTTATCTTGCCACTTGAAACTTCAAATGCATGCTGGGAATGGTGGTGTCCCTGCCAGGCTCCTATCACAGCCCTGCTCCGAAAGTGCGAACGTCTGCAGATAGCTGGCAGCCAGAAGGGGCTAGCCTGGAAAGCTGTTGCTCAGCCTGATCTGCCCATGGCAGTGCTCGCACAGAGGCACAGAGAATGGGGCTGCTTGCTTGTCTTGCCACCTCAAACTTCAAACGTAGCCTGGGAAAGTTGGTGTACCTGCTAGGCTCCTTTCGCAGCCCTGCTTTGAAATGCGAACGTCTGCAGATAGCTGGCAGCCAGAAGGGGCTAGCCTGGAAAGCTGTTGCTCAGCCTGATCTGCCCATGGCACTGCTCGCACAGAGGCACAGAGAATGGGGCTGCTTGCTTGTCTTGCCACCTCAAACTTCAAACGTAGCCTGGGAAAGTTGGTGTCCCAGCCAGGCTCCTTTTGCAGCCCTGCTCCGAAAGTGCGAACGTCTGCAGATAGCTGGCAGCCAGAAGGGGCTAGCCTGGAAAGCTGTTGCTCAGCCTCATCTGCCCATGGCAGTGCTCGCACAGAGGCACAGAGAATGGGGCTGCTTGCTTATCTTGCGACTTGAAACTTCAAACGCATGCTGGGAATGGTGGTGTCCCTGCCAGGCTCCTATCACAGCCCTGCTCCGAAAGTGCGAACGTCTGCAGATAGCTGGCAGCCAGAAGGGGCTAGCTTGGAAAGCTGTTGCTCAGCCTCATCTGCCCATGGCAGTGCTCGCACAGAGGCACAGAGAACGGGGCTGCTTGCTTGTCTTGCCACCTCAAACTTCAAACGCATGCTGGGAATGGTGGTGTCCCTGCCAGGCTCCTATCACAGCCCTGCTCCGAAAGTGCGAACGTCTGTAGATAGCTGGCAGGCAGAAGGGGCTAGCCTGGAAAGCTGTTGCTCAGCCTCATCTGCCCATGGCAGTGCTCGCACAGAGGCACAGAGAATGGGGCTGCTTGCTTGTCTTGCCACCTCAAACTTCAAACGTAGCCTGGGAAAGTTGGTGTCCCTGCCAGGCTCCTTTCGCAGCCCTGCTCCAAAAGTGCGAACGTCTGCAGATAGCTGGCAGCCAGAAGGGGCTAGCCTGGAAAGCTGTTGCTCAGCCTCATCTGCCCATGGCACTGTTCGCATAGAGGCACAGAGAATGGGGCTGCTTGCTTATCTTGCGACTTGAAACTTCAAACGCATGCTGGGAATGGTGGTGTCCCTGCCAGGCTCCTATCACAGCCCTGCTCCGAAAGTGCGAACGTCTGCAGATAGCTGGCAGCCAGAAGGGGCTAGCCTGGAAAGCTGTTGCTCAGCCTCATCTGCCCATGGCAGTGCTCGCACAGAGGCACAGAGAATGGGGCTGCTTGCTTATCTTGCCACCTCAAACTTCAAACGTAGCCTGGGAAAGATGGTGTACCTGCTAGGCTCCTTTCGCAGCCCTGCTCTTGAAATGCGAACGTCTGCAGATAGCTGGCAGCCAGAAGGGGCTAGCCTGGAAAGCTGTTGCTCAGCCTGATCTGCCCATAGCAGTGCTCGCACAGAGGCACAGAGAATGGGGCTGCTTGCTTATCTTGCCACTTGAAACTTCAAACGCATGCTGGGAATGGTGGTGTCCCTGCCAGGCTCCTATCACAGCCCTGCTCCGAAAGTGCGAACGTCTGCAGATAGCTGGCAGCCAGAAGGGGCTAGCCTGGAAAGCTGTTGCTCAGCCTCATCTGCCCATGGCAGTGCTCGCACAGAGGCATAGAGAATGGGGCTGCTTGCTTGTCTTGCCACCTCAAACTTCAAACGTAGCCTGGGAAATTTGGTGTACCTGCTAGGCTCCTTTCGCAGCCCTGCTCTTGAAATGCGAACGTCTGCAGATAGCTGGCAGCCAGAAGGGGCTAGCCTGGAAAGCTGTTGCTCAGCCTCATCTGCCCATGGCACTGTTCGCATAGAGGCACAGAGAATGGGGCTGCTTGCTTATCTTGCCACTTGAAACTTCAAACGCATGCTGGGAATGGTGGTGTCCCTGCCAGGCTCCTATCACAGCCCTGCTCCGAAAGTGCGAACGTCTGCAGATAGCTGGCAGCCAGAAGGGGCTAGCCTGGAAAGCTGTTGCTCAGCCTGATCTGCCCATGGCAGTGCTCGCACAGAGGCACAGAGAATGGGGCTGCTTGCTTGTCTTGCCACCTCAAACTTCAAACGTAGCCTGGGAAAGTTGGTGTCCCAGCCAGGCTCCTTTCGCAGCCCTGCTCCAAAAGTGCGAACGTCTGCAGATAGCTGGCAGCCAGAAGGGGCTAGCCTGGAAAGCTGTTGCTCAGCCTCATCTGCCCATGGCAGTGCTCGCACAGAGGCACAGAGAATGCGGCTCCTTGCTTGTCTTGCCACCTCAAACTTCAAACGTAGCCTGGGAAAGATGGTGTACCTGCTAGGCTCCTTTCGCAGCCCTGCTTTGAAATGCGAACGTCTGCAGATAGCTGGCAGCCAGAAGGGGCTAGCCTGGAAAGCTGTTGCTCAGCCTCATCTGCCCATGGCACTGTTCGCACAGAGGCACAGAGAATGGGGCTGCTTGCTTGTCTTGCCACCTCAAACTTCAAACGTAGCCTGGGAAAGTTGGTGTCCCAGCCAGGCTCCTTTTGCAGCCCTGCTCCGAAAGTGCGAACGTCTGCAGATAGCTGGCAGCCAGAAGGGGCTAGCCTGGAAAGCTGTTGCTCAGCCTCATCTGCCCATGGCAGTGCTCGCACAGAGGCACAGAGAATGGGGCTGCTTGCTTATCTTGCGACTTGAAACTTCAAACGCATGCTGGGAATGGTGGTGTCCCTGCCAGGCTCCTATCACAGCCCTGCTCCGAAAGTGCGAACGTCTGCAGATAGCTGGCAGCCAGAAGGGGCTAGCTTGGAAAGCTGTTGCTCAGCCTCATCTGCCCATGGCAGTGCTCGCACAGAGGCACAGAGAATGGGGCTGCTTGCTTGTCTTGCCACCTCAAACTTCAAACGCATGCTGGGAATGGTGGTGTCCCTGCCAGGCTCCTATCACAGCCCTGCTCCGAAAGTGCGAACGTCTGTAGATAGCTGGCAGGCAGAAGGGGCTAGCCTGGAAAGCTGTTGCTCAGCCTCATCTGCCCATGGCAGTGCTCGCACAGAGGCACAGAGAATGGGGCTGCTTGCTTGTCTTGCCACCTCAAACTTCAAACGCATGCTGGGAATGGTGGTGTCCCTGCCAGGCTCCTATCACAGCCCTGCTCCGAAAGTGCGAACGTCTGCAGATAGCTGGCAGGCAGAAGGGGCTAGCCTGGAAAGCTGTTGCTCAGCCTCATCTGCCCATGGCACTGTTCGCATAGAGGCATAGAGAATGGGGCTGCTTGCTTATCTTGCCACTTGAAACTTCAAACGCATGCTGGGAATGGTGGTGTCCCTGCCAGGCTCCTATCACAGCCCTGCTCCGAAAGTGCGAACGTCTGCAGGTAGCTGGCAGCCAGAAGGGGCTAGCCTGGAAAGCTGCTGCTCAGCCTCATCTGCCCATGGCAGTGCTCGCACAGAGGCACAGAGAATGGGGCTGCTTGCTTGTCTTGCCTCCTCAAACTTCAAACGTAGCCTGGGAATGTTGGTGTCCCAGCCAGGCTCCTTTCGCAGCCCTGCTCTTGAAATGCGAACGTCTGCAGATAGCTGGCAGCCAGAAGGGGCTAGCCTGGAAAGCTGTTGCTCAGCCTGATCTGCCCATGGCAGTGCTCGCACAGAGGCACAGAGAATGGGGCTGCTTGCTTGTCTTGCCACCTCAAACTTCAAACGTAGCCTGGGAAAGATGGTGTACCTGCTAGGCTCCTTTCGCAGCCTGGCTCTTGAAATGCGAACGTCTGCAGATAGCTGGCAGCCAGAAGGGGCTAGCCTGGAAAGCTGTTGCTCAGCCTGATCTGCCCATGGCAGTGCTCGCACAGAGGCACAGAGAATGGGGCTGCTTGCTTATCTTGCCACTTGAAACTTCAAACGCATGCTGGGAATGGTGGTGTCCCTGCCAGGCTCCTATCACAGCCCTGCTCCGAAAGTGCGAACGTCTGCAGATAGCTGGCAGCCAGAAGGGGCTAGCCTGGAAAGCTGTTGCTCAGCCTCATCTGCCCATGGCACTGCTCGCACAGAGGCACAGAGAATGGGGCTGCTTGCTTGTCTTGCCACCTCAAACTTCAAACGTAGCCTGGGAAATTTGGTGTCCCAGCCAGGCTCCTTTCGCAGCCCTGCTCCGAAAGTGCGAACGTCTGCAGATAGCTGGCAGCCAGAAGGGGCTAGCCTGGAAAGCTGTTGCTCAGCCTCATCTGCCCATGGCAGTGCTCGCACAGAGGCACAGAGAATGCGGCTCCTTGCTTGTCTTGCCACCTCAAACTTCAAACGTAGCCTGGGAAAGTTGGTGTCCCAGCCAGGATCCTTTCGCAGCCCTGCTCCGAAAGTGCGAACGTCTGCAGATAGCTGGCAGGCAGAAGGGGTTATCCTGGAAAGCTGTTGCTCAGCCTCATCTGCCCATGGCAGTGCTCGCACAGAGGCACAGAGAATGGGGCTGCTTGCTTATCTTGCCACTTGAAACTTCAAACGCATGCTGGGAATGGTGGTGTCCCTGCCAGGGTCCTATCACAGCCCTGCTCCGAAAGTGCGAACGTCTGCAGATAGCTGGCAGGCAGAAGGGGCTAGCCTGGAAAGCTGTTGCTCAGCCTCATCTGCCCATGGCACTGTTCGCATAGAGGCACAGAGAATGGGGCTGCTTGCTTATCTTGCGACTTGAAACTTCAAACGCATGCTGGGAATGGTGGTGTCCCTGCCAGGCTCCTATCACAGCCCTGCTCCGAAAGTGCGAACGTCTGCAGATAGCTGGCAGCCAGAAGGGGCTAGCCTGGAAAGCTGTTGCTCAGCCTCATCTGCCCATGGCAGTGCTCGCACAGAGGCACAGAGAATGGGGCTGCTTGCTTGTCTTGCCACCTCAAACTTCAAACGTAGCCTGGGAAAGTTGGTGTCCCAGCCAGGCTCCTTTCGCAGCCCTGCTCCGAAAGTGCGAACATCTGCAGATAGCTGGCAGGCAGAAGGGGCTAGCCTGGAAAGCTGTTGCTCAGCCTCATCTGCCCATGGCACTGTTCGCATAGAGGCACAGAGAAAGGGGCTGCTTGCTTATCTTGCCACTTGAAACTTCAAACGCATGCTGGGAATGGTGGTGTCCCAGCCAGGCTCCTATCACAGCCCTGCTCCGAAAGTGCGAACGTCTGCAGATAGCTGGCAGCCAGAAGGGGCTAGCCTGGAAATCTGTTGCTCAGCCTCATCTGCCCATGGCACTGTTCGCATAGAGGCACAGAGAATGGGGCTGCTTGCTTGTCTTGCCACCTCAAACTTCAAACGTAGCCTGGGAAAGTTGGTGTCCCAGCCAGGGTCCTTTCGCAGCCCTGCTCCGAAAGTGCGAACGTCTGCAGATAGCTGGCAGGCAGAAGGGGCTAGCCTGGAAAGCTGTTGCTCAGCCTGATCTGCCCATGGCAGTGCTCGCACAGAGGCACAGAGAATGGGGCTGCTTGCTTGTCTTGCCACCTCAAACTTCAAACGTAGCCTGGGAAAGTTGGTGTCCCAGCCAGGCTCCTTTCGCAGCCCTGCTCCGAAAGTGCGAACGTCTGCAGATAGCTGGCAGGCAGAAGGGGCTAGCCTGGAAAGCTGTTGCTCAGCCTCATCTGCCCATGGCAGTGCTCGCACAGAGGCACAGAGAATGGGGCTGCTTGCTTGTCTTGCCACCTCAGACTTCAAACGTAGCCTGGGAAAGTTGGTGTCCCAGCCAGGCTCCTTTCGCAGCCCTGCTCCGAAAGTGCGAACGTCTGCAGATAGCTGGCAGGCAGAAGGGGCTAGCCTGGAAAACTGTTGCTCAGCCTCATCTGCCCATGGCAGTGCTCGCACAGAGGCACAGAGAATGGGGCTGCTTGCTTATCTTGCCACCTCAAATTTCAAACGTAGCCTGGGAAAGATGGTGTACCTGCTAGGCTCCTTTCGCAGCCCTGCTCTTGAAATGCGAACGTCTGCAGATAGCTGGCAGGCAGAAGGGGCTAGCTTGGAAAGCTGTTGCTCAGCCTCATCTGCCCATGGCAGTGCTCGCACAGAGGCACAGAGAATGGGGCTGCTTCCTTGTCTTGCCACCTCAAACTTCAAACGCATGCTGGGAATGGTGGTGTCCCTGCCAGGCTCCTATCACAGCCCTGCTCCGAAAGTGCGAACGTCTGCAGATAGCTGGCAGGCAGAAGGGGCTAGCCTGGAAAGCTGTTGCTCAGCCTCATCTGCCCATGGCACTGTTCGCATAGAGGCACAGAGAATGGGGCTGCTTGCTTATCTTGCCACTTGAAACTTCAAACGCATGCTGGGAATGGTGGTGTCCCTGCCAGGCTCCTATCACAGTCCTGCTCCGAAAGTGCGAACGTCTGCAGATAGCTGGCAGCCAGAAGGGGCTAGCCTGGAAAGCTGTTGCTCAGCCTCATCTGCCCATGGCAGTGCTCGCACAGAGGCACAGAGAATGGGGCTGCTTGCTTGTCTTGCCACCTCAAACTTCAAACGTAGCCTGGGAAATTTGGTGTACCTGCTAGGCTCCTTTCGCAGCCCTGCTCTTGAAATGCGAACGTCTGCAGATAGCTGGCAGGCAGAAGGGGCTAGCCTGGAAAGCTGTTGCTCAGCCTCATCTGCCCATGGCACAGTTCGCATAGAGGCACAGAGAATGGGGCTGCTTGCTTATCTTGCCACTTGAAACTTCAAACGCATGCTGGGAATGGTGGTGTCCCTGCCAGGCTCCTATCACAGCCCTGCTCCGAAAGTGCGAACGTCTGCAGATAGCTGGCAGCCAGAAGGGGCTAGCCTGGAAAGCTGTTGCTCAGCCTCATCTGCCCATGGCAGTGCTCGCACAGAGGCACAGAGAATGGGGCTGCTTGCTTGTCTTGCCACCTCAAACTTCAAACGTAGCCTGGGAAAGTTGGTGTCCCAGCCAGGCTCCTTTCGCAGCCCTGCTCCGAAAGTGCGAACATCTGCAGATAGCTGGCAGGCAGAAGGGGCTAGCCTGGAAAGCTGTTGCTCAGCCTCATCTGCCCATGGCACTGTTCGCATAGAGGCACAGAGAAAGGGGCTGCTTGCTTATCTTGCCACTTGAAACTTCAAACGCATGCTGGGAATGGTGGTGTCCCAGCCAGGCTCCTTTCACAGCCCTGCTCCGAAAGTGCGAACGTCTGCAGATAACTGGCAGCCAGAAGGGGCTAGCCTGGAAATCTGTTGCTCAGCCTCATCTGCCCATGGCACTGTTCGCATAGAGGCACAGAGAATGGGGCTGCTTGCTTGTCTTGCCACCTCAAACTTCAAACGTAGCCTGGGAAAGTTGGTGTCCCAGCCAGGGTCCTTTCGCAGCCCTGCTCCGAAAGTGCGAACGTCTGCAGATAGCTGGCAGGCAGAAGGGGCTAGCCTGGAAAGCTGTTGCTCAGCCTGATCTGCCCATGGCAGTGCTCGCACAGAGGCACAGAGAATGGGGCTGCTTGCTTGTCTTGCCACCTCAAACTTCAAACGTAGCCTGGGAAAGTTGGTGTCCCAGCCAGGCTCCTTTCGCAGCCCTGCTCCGAAAGTGCGAACGTCTGCAGATAGCTGGCAGGCAGAAGGGGCTAGCCTGGAAAGCTGTTGCTCAGCCTCATCTGCCCATGGCAGTGCTCGCACAGAGGCACAGAGAATGGGGCTGCTTGCTTGTCTTGCCACCTCAGACTTCAAACGTAGCCTGGGAAAGTTGGTGTCCCAGCCAGGCTCCTTTCGCAGCCCTGCTCCGAAAGTGCGAACGTCTGCAGATAGCTGGCAGGCAGAAGGGGCTAGCCTGGAAAGCTGTTGCTCAGCCTCATCTGCCCATGGCAGTGCTCGCACAGAGGCACAGAGAATGGGGCTGCTTGCTTATCTTGCCACCTCAAACTTCAAACGTAGCCTGGGAAAGATGGTGTACCTGCTAGGCTCCTTTCGCAGCCCTGCTCTTGAAATGCGAACGTCTGCAGATAGCTGGCAGCCAGAAGGGGCTAGCCTGGAAAGCTGTTGCTCAGCCTGATCTGCCCATAGCAGTGCTCGCACAGAGGCACAGAGAATGGGGCTGCTTCCTTGTCTTGCCACCTCAAACTTCAAACGCATGCTGGGAATGGTGGTGTCCCTGCCAGGCTCCTATCACAGCCCTGCTCCGAAAGTGCGAACGTCTGCAGATAGCTGGCAGGCAGAAGGGGCTAGCCTGGAAAGCTGTTGCTCAGCCTCATCTGCCCATGGCACTGTTCGCATAGAGGCACAGAGAATGGGGCTGCTTGCTTATCTTGCCACTTGAAACTTCAAACGCATGCTGGGAATGGTGGTGTCCCTGCCAGGCTCCTATCACAGTCCTGCTCCGAAAGTGCGAACGTCTGCAGATAGCTGGCAGCCAGAAGGGGCTAGCCTGGAAAGCTGTTGCTCAGCCTCATCTGCCCATGGCAGTGCTCGCACAGAGGCACAGAGAATGGGGCTGCTTGCTTGTCTTGCCACCTCAAACTTCAAACGTAGCCTGGGAAATTTGGTGTACCTGCTAGGCTCCTTTCGCAGCCCTGCTCTTGAAATGCGAACGTCTGCAGATAGCTGGCAGGCAGAAGGGGCTAGCCTGGAAAGCTGTTGCTCAGCCTCATCTGCCCATGGCACAGTTCGCATAGAGGCACAGAGAATGGGGCTGCTTGCTTATCTTGCCACTTGAAACTTCAAACGCATGCTGGGAATGGTGGTGTCCCTGCCAGGCTCCTATCACAGCCCTGCTCCGAAAGTGCGAACGTCTGCAGATAGCTGGCAGCCAGAAGGGGCTAGCCTGGAAAGCTGTTGCTCAGCCTCATCTGCCCATGGCAGTGCTCGCACAGAGGCACAGAGAATGGGGCTGCTTGCTTGTCTTGCCACCTCAAACTTCAAACGTAGCCTGGGAAATTTGGTGTACCTGCTAGGCTCCTTTCGCAGCCCTGCTCTTGAAATGCGAACGTCTGCAGATAGCTGGCAGCCAGAAGGGGCTAGCCTGGAAAGCTGTTGCTCAGCCTGATCTGCCCATGGCACTGTTCGCAAGAGGCATAGAGAATGGGGCTGCTTCCTTGTCTTGCCACCTCAAACTTCAAACGCATGCTGGGAATGGTGGTGTCCCTGCCAGGCTCCTATCACAGCCCTGCTCCGAAAGTGCGAACGTCTGCAGATAGCTGGCAGGCAGAAGGGGCTAGCCTGGAAAGCTGTTGCTCAGCCTCATCTGCCCATGGCACTGTTCGCATAGAGGCACAGAGAATGGGGCTGCTTGCTTATCTTGCGACTTGAAACTTCAAACGCATGCTGGGAAAGGTGGTGTCCCTGCCAGGCTCCTATCACAGCCCTGCTCCGAAAGTGCGAACGTCTGCAGATAGCTGGCAGCCAGAAGGGGCTAGCTTGGAAAGCTGTTGCTCAGCCTCATCTGCCCATGGCAGTGCTCGCACAGAGGCACAGAGAATGCGGCTCCTTGCTTGTCTTGCCACCTCAAACTTCAAACGTAGCCTGGGAAAGATGGTGTACCTGCTAGGCTCCTTTCGCAGCCCTGCTCTTGAAATGCGAACGTCTGCAGATAGCTGGCAGCCAGAAGGGGCTAGCCTGGAAAGCTGTTGCTCAGCCTGATCTGCCCATGGCAGTGCTCGCACAGAGGCACAGAGAATGGGGCTGCTTGCTTGTCTTGCCACCTCAAACTTCAAACGTAGCCTGGGAAATTTGGTGTACCTGCTAGGCTCCTTTCGCAGCCCTGCTCTTGAAATGCGAACGTCTGCAGATAGCTGGCAGGCAGAAGGGGCTAGCCTGGAAAGCTGTTGCTCAGCCTCATCTGCCCATGGCACTGTTCGCATAGAGGCACAGAGAATGGGGCTGCTTGCTTATCTTGCGACTTCAAACTTCAAACGCATGCTGGGAATGGTGGTGTCCCTGCCAGGCTCCTATCACAGCCCTGCTCCGAAAGTGCGAACGTCTGCAGATAGCTGGCAGCCAGAAGGGGCTAGCCTGGAAAGCTGTTGCTCAGCCTCATCTGCCCATGGCAGTGCTCGCACAGAGGCACAGAGAATGGGGCTGCTTGCTTGTCTTGCCACCTCAAACTTCAAACGTAGCCTGGGAAATTTGGTGTACCTGCTAGGCTCCTTTCGCAGCCCTGCTCTTGAAATGCGAACGTCTGCAGATAGCTGGCAGCCAGAAGGGGCTAGCCTGGAAAGCTGTTGCTCAGCCTCATCTGCCCATGGCACTGTTCGCATAGAGGCATAGAGAATGGGGCTGCTTGCTTATCTTGCCACTTGAAACTTCAAACGCATGCTGGGAATGGTGGTGTCCCTGCCAGGCTCCTATCACAGCCCTGCTCCGAAAGTGCGAACGTCTGCAGATAGCTGGCAGCCAGAAGGGGCTAGCTTGGAAAGCTGTTGCTCAGCCTCATCTGCCCATGGCAGTGCTCGCACAGAGGCACAGAGAATGGGGCTGCTTGCTTGTCTTGCCACCTCAAACTTCAAACGTAGCCTGGGAAAGATGGTGTCCCAGCCAGGCTCCTTTCGCAGCCCTGCTCCGAAAGTGCGAACGTCTGCAGATAGCTGGCAGCCAGAAGGGGCTATCCTGGAAAGCTGTTGCTCAGCCTCATCTGCCCATGGCAGTGCTCGCACAGAGGCACAGAGAATGGGGCTGCTTGCTTGTCTTGCCACCTCAAACTTCAAACGTAGCCTGGGAAAGTTGTTGTCCCAACCAGGCTCCTTTCGCAGCCCTGCTCCGAAAGTGCGAACGTCTGCAGATAGCTGGCAGCCAGAAGGTGCTAGCCTGGAAAGCTGTTGCTCAGCCTCATCTGCCCATGGCAGTGCTCTCACAGAGGCACAGAGAATGCGGCTCCTTGCTTGTCTTGCCACCTCAAACTTCAAACGTAGCCTGGGAAAGATGGTGTACCTGCTAGGCTCCTTTCGCAGCCCTGCTCTTGAAATGCAAAAGTCTGCAGATAGCTGGCAGGCAGAAGGGGCTATCCTGGAAAGCTGTTGCTCAGCCTCATCTGCCCATGGCAGTGCTCGCACAGAGGCACAGAGAATGGGGCTGCTTACTTGTCTTGCCAGTTGAAACTTCAAACGCATGCTGGGAATGGTGGTGTCCCTGCCAGGCTCCTATCACAGCCCTGCTCCGAAAGTGCGAACGTCTGCAGATAGCTGGCAGCCAGAAGGGGCTAGCCTGGAAAGCTGTTGCTCAGCCTGATCTGCCCATGGCAGTGCTCGCACAGAGGCACAGAGAATGGGGCTGCTTGCTTGTCTTGCCACCTCAAACTTCAAACGTAGCCTGGGAAAGTTGGTGTCCCAGCCAGGCTCCTTTCGCCGCCCTGCTCCGAAAGTGCGAACGTCTGCAGATAGCTGGCAGGCAGAAGGGGCTAGCCTGGAAAGCTGTTGCTCAGCCTCATCTGCCCATGGCACTGTTCGCATAGAGGCACAGAGAATGGGGCTGCTTGCTTGTCTTGCCACTTGAAACTTCAAACGCATGCTGGGAATGGTGGTGTCCCTGCCAGGCTCCTATCACAGCCCTGCTCCGAAAGTGCGAACGTCTGCAGATAGCTGGCAGCCAGAAGGGGCTAGCCTGTAAAGCTGTTGCTCAGCCTCATCTGCCCATGGCAGTGCTCGCACAGAGGCACAGAGAATGGGGCTGCTTGCTTGTCTTGCCACCTCAAACTTCAAACGTAGCCTGGGAAAGTTGGTGTCCCAGCCAGGCTCCTTTCGCAGCCCTGCTCTTGAAATGCGAACGTCTGCAGATAGCTGGCAGGCAGAAGGGGCTAGCCTGGAAAGCTGTTGCTCAGCCTCATCTGCCCATGGCACTGTTCGCATAGAGGCACAGAGAATGGGGCTGCTTGCTTGTCTTGCCACCTCAAACTTCAAACGTAGCCTGGGAAAGTTGGTGTCCCAGCCAGGCTCCTTTCGCAGCCCTGCTCTTGAAATGCGAACGTCTGAAGATAGCTGGCAGCCAGAAGGTGCTAGCCTGGAAAGCTGTTGCTCAGCCTCATCTGCCCATGGCACTGTTCGCACAGAGGCATAGAGAATGCGGCTCCTTGCTTGTCTTGCCACTTGAAACTTCAAACGCATGCTGGGAATGGTGGTGTCCCTGCCAGGCTCCTATCACAGCCCTGCTCCGAAAGTGCGAACGTCTGCAGATAGCTGGCAGGCAGAAGGGGCTATCCTGGAAAGCTGTTGGTCAGCCTCATCTGCCCATGGCACTGTTCGCATAGAGGCACAGAGAATGGGGCTGCTTGCTTATCTTGCCACTTGAAACTTCAAACGCATGCTGGGAAAGGTGGTGTCCCTGCCAGGCTCCTATCACAGCCCTGCTCCGAAAGTGCGAACGTCTGCAGATAGCTGGCAGCCAGAAGGGGCTAGCCTGGAAAGCTGTTGCTCAGCCTCATCTGCCCATGGCACTGTTCGCATAGAGGCACAGAGAATGGGGCTGCTTGCTTGTCTTGCCACCTCAAACTTCAAACGTAGCCTGGGAAATTTGGTGTACCTGCTAGGCTCCTTTCGCAGCCCTGCTCTTGAAATGCGAACGTCTGCAGATAGCTGGCAGCCAGAAGGGGCTAGCCTGGAAAGCTGTTGCTCAGCCTCATCTGCCCATGGCAGTGCTCGCACAGAGGCATAGAGAATGCGGCTCCTTGCTTGTCTTGCCACTTGAAACTTCAAACGCATGCTGGGAATGGTGGTGTCCCTGCCAGGCTCCTATCACAGCCCTGCTCCGAAAGTGCGAACGTCTGCAGATAGCTGGCAGGCAGAAGGGGCTAGCCTGGAAAGCTGTTGCTCAGCCTGATCTGCCCATGGCAGTGCTCGCACAGAGGCACAGAGAATGGGGCTGCTTGCTTGTCTTGCCACCTCAAACTTCAAACGTAGCCTGGGAAAGTTGGTGTCCCAGCCAGGCTCCTTTCGCAGCCCTGCTCCGAAAGTGCGAACGTCTGCAGATAGCTGGCAGCCAGAAGGGGCTAGCCTGGAAAGCTGTTGCTCAGCCTCATCTGCCCATGGCAGTGCTCGCACAGAGGCACAGAGAATGGGGCTGCTTGCTTGTCTTGCCACCTCAAACTTCAAACGTAGCCTGGGAAAGATGGTGTACCTGCTAGGCTCCTTTCGCAGCCCTGCTCTTGAAATGCGAACGTCTGCAGATAGCTGGCAGGCAGAAGGGGCTATCCTGGAAAGCTGTTGCTCAGCCTCATCTGCCCATGGCAGTGCTCGCACAGAGGCACAGAGAATGGGGCTGCTTGCTTATCTTGCCACTTGAAACTTCAAACGCGTGCTGGGAATGGTGGTGTCCCTGCCAGGCTCCTATCACAGCCCTGCTCCGAAAGTGCGAACGTCTGCAGATAGCTGGCAGCCAGAAGGGGCTAGCCTGGAAAGCTGTTGCTCAGCCTCATCTGCCCATGGCAGTGCTCGCACAGAGGCACAGAGAATGGGGCTGCTTGCTTGTCTTGCCACCTCAAACTTCAAACGTAGCCTGGGAAATTTGGTGTACCTGCTAGGCTCCTTTCGCAGCCCTGCTCTTGAAATGCGAACGTCTGCAGATAGCTGGCAGCCAGAAGGGGCTAGCCTGGAAAGCTCTTGCTCAGCCTGATCTGCCCATGGCACTGTTCGCAAGAGGCATAGAGAATGGGGCTGCTTCCTTGTCTTGCCACCTCAAACTTCAAACGCATGCTGGGAATGGTGGTGTCCCTGCCAGGCTCCTATCACAGCCCTGCTCCGAAAGTGCGAACGTCTGCAGATAGCTAGCAGGCAGAAGGGGCTATCCTGGAAAGCTGTTGCTCAGCCTCATCTGCCCATGGCACTGTTCGCATAGAGGCACAGAGAATGGGGCTGCTTGCTTATCTTGCGACTTGAAACTTCAAACGCATGCTGGGAAAGGTGGTGTCCCTGCCAGGCTCCTATCACAGCCCTGCTCCGAAAGTGCGAACGTCTGCAGATAGCTGGCAGCCAGAAGGGGCTAGCCTGGAAAGCTGTTGCTCAGCCTCATCTGCCCATGGCAGTGCTCGCACAGAGGCACAGAGAATGCGGCTCCTTGCTTGTCTTGCCACCTCAAACTTCAAACGTAGACTGGGAAAGATGGTGTACCTGCTAGGCTCCTTTCGCAGCCCTGCTCTTGAAATGCGAACGTCTGCAGATAGCTGGCAGCCAGAAGGGGCTAGCCTGGAAAGCTGTTGCTCAGCCTCATCTGCCCATGGCAGTGCTCGCACAGAGGCACAGAGAATGGGGCTGCTTGCTTGTCTTGCCACCTCAAACTTCAAACGTAGCCTGGGAAATTTGGTGTACCTGCTAGGCTCCTTTCGCAGCCCTGCTCCGAAAGTGCGAACGTCTGCAGATAGCTGGCAGGCAGAAGGGGCTAGCCTGGAAAGCTGTTGCTCAGCCTCATCTGCCCATGGCACTGTTCGCATAGAGGCACAGAGAATGGGGCTGCTTGCTTATCTTGCCACTTGAAACTTCAAACGCATGCTGGGAATGGTGGTGTCCCTGCCAGGCTCCTATCACAGCCCTGCTCCGAAAGTGCGAACGTCTGCAGATAGCTGGCAGGCAGAAGGGGCTAGCCTGGAAAGCTGTTGCTCAGCCTGATCTGCCCATGGCAGTGCTCGCACAGAGGCATAGAGAATGGGGCTGCTTGCTTGTCTTGCCAGTTGAAACTTCAAACGTAGCCTGGGAAAGTTGGTGTCCCAGCCAGGCTCCTTTCGCCGCCCTGCTCCGAAAGTGCGAACGTCTGCAGATAGCTGGCAGCCAGAAGGGGCTAGCCTGGAAAGCTGTTGCTCAGCCTCATCTGCCCATGGCAGTGCTCGCACAGAGGCACAGAGAATGGGGCTGCTTGCTTGTCTTGCCACCTCAAACTTCAAACGTAGCCTGGGAAAGATGGTGTACCTGCTAGGCTCCTTTCGCAGCCCTGCTCTTGAAATGCAAAAGTCTGCAGATAGCTGGCAGGCAGAAGGGGCTAGCCTGGAAAGCTGTTGCTCAGCCTCATCTGCCCATGGCAGTGCTCGCACAGAGGCACAGAGAATGGGGCTGCTTGCTTGTCTTGCCAGTTGAAACTTCAAACGCATGCTGGGAATGGTGGTGTCCCTGCCAGGCTCCTATCACAGCCCTGCTCCGAAAGTGCGAACGTCTGCAGATAGCTGGCAGCCAGAAGGGGCTAGCCTGGAAAGCTGTTGCTCAGCCTGATTTGCCCATGGCAGTGCTCGCACAGAGGCACAGAGAATGGGGCTGCTTGCTTGTCTTGCCACCTCAAACTTCAAACGTAGCCTGGGAAAGTTGGTGTCCCAGCCAGGCTCCTTTCGCCGCCCTGCTCCGAAAGTGCGAACGTCTGCAGATAGCTGGCAGCCAGAAGGGGCTAGCCTGGAAAGCTGTTGCTCAGCCTCATCTGCCCATGGCACTGTTCGCATAGAGGCACAGAGAATGGGGCTGCTTGCTTGTCTTGCCACCTCAAACTTCAAACGTAGCCTGGGAAAGTTGGTGTCCCAGCCAGGCTCCTTTCGCAGCCCTGCTCCAAAAGTGCGAACGTCTGCAGATAGCTGGCAGGCAGAAGGGGCTATCCTGGAAAGCTGTTGCTCAGCCTCATCTGCCCATGGCAGTGCTCGCACAGAGGCACAGAGAATGGGGCTGCTTGCTTATCTTGCCACTTGAAACTTCAAACGCATGCTGGGAATGGTGGTGTCCCTGCCAGGCTCCTATCACAGCCCTGCTCCGAAAGTGCGAACGTCTGCAGATAGCTGGCAGCCAGAAGGGGCTAGCCTGGAAAGCTGTTGCTCAGCCTCATCTGCCCATGGCAGTGCTCGCACAGAGGCACAGAGAATGGGGCTGCTTGCTTGTCTTGCCACCTCAAACTTCAAACGTAGCCTGGGAAATTTGGTGTACCTGCTAGGCTCCTTTCGCAGCCCTGCTCTTGAAATGCGAACGTCTGCAGATAGCTGGCAGCCAGAAGGGGCTAGCCTGGAAAGCTGTTGCTCAGCCTGATCTGCCCATGGCACTGTTCGCAAGAGGCATAGAGAATGGGGCTGCTTCCTTGTCTTCCCACCTCAAACTTCAAACGCATGCTGGGAATGGTGGTGTCCCTGCCAGGCTCCTATCACAGCCCTGCTCCGAAAGTGCGAACGTCTGCAGATAGCTAGCAGGCAGAAGGGGCTATCCTGGAAAGCTGTTGCTCAGCCTCATCTGCCCATGGCACTGTTCGCATAGAGGCACAGAGAATGGGGCTGCTTGCTTATCTTGCGACTTGAAACTTCAAACGCATGCTGGGAAAGGTGGTGTCCCTGCCAGGCTCCTATCACAGCCCTGCTCCGAAAGTGCGAACGTCTGCAGATAGCTGGCAGCCAGAAGGGGCTAGCCTGGAAAGCTGTTGCTCAGCCTCATCTGCCCATGGCAGTGCTCGCACAGAGGCACAGAGAATGCGGCTCCTTGCTTGTCTTGCCACCTCAAACTTCAAACGTAGACTGGGAAAGATGGTGTACCTGCTAGGCTCCTTTCGCAGCCCTGCTCTTGAAATGCGAACGTCTGCAGATAGCTGGCAGCCAGAAGGGGCTAGCCTGGAAAGCTGTTGCTCAGCCTCATCTGCCCATGGCAGTGCTCGCACAGAGGCACAGAGAATGGGGCTGCTTGCTTGTCTTGCCACCTCAAACTTCAAACGTAGCCTGGGAAATTTGGTGTACCTGCTAGGCTCCTTTCGCAGCCCTGCTCCGAAAGTGCGAACGTCTGCAGATAGCTGGCAGGCAGAAGGGGCTAGCCTGGAAAGCTGTTGCTCAGCCTCATCTGCCCATGGCACTGTTCGCATAGAGGCACAGAGAATGGGGCTGCTTGCTTATCTTGCCACTTGAAACTTCAAACGCATGCTGGGAATGGTGGTGTCCCTGCCAGGCTCCTATCACAGCCCTGCTCCGAAAGTGCGAACGTCTGCAGATAGCTGGCAGCCAGAAGGGGCTAGCCTGGAAAGCTGTTGCTCAGCCTGATCTGCCCATGGCAGTGCTCGCACAGAGGCACAGAGAATGGGGCTGCTTGCTTGTCTTGCCACCTCAAACTTCAAACGTAGCCTGGGAAAGATGGTGTCCCAGCCAGGCTCCTTTCGCAGCCCTGCTCCGAAAGTGCGAACGTCTGCAGATAGCTGGCAGGCAGAAGGGGCTAGCCTGGAAAGCTGTTGCTCAGCCTCATCTGCCCATGGCAGTGCTCGCACAGAGGCACAGAGAATGGGGCTGCTTGCTTGTCTTGCCACCTCAAACTTCAAACGTAGCCTGGGAAAGTTGGTGTCCCAGCCAGGCTCCTTTCGCAGCCCTGCTCCGAAAGTGCGAACGTCTGCAGATAGCTGGCAGCCAGAAGGTGCTAGCCTGGAAAGCTGTTGCTCAGCCTCATCTGCCCATGGCAGTGCTCGCACAGAGGCACAGAGAATGCGGCTCCTTGCTTGTCTTGCCACCTCAAACTTCAAACGTAGCCTGGGAAAGATGGTGTACCTGCTAGGCTCCTTTCGCAGCCCTGCTCTTGAAATGCAAAAGTCTGCAGATAGCTGGCAGGCAGAAGGGGCTAGCCTGGAAAGCTGTTGCTCAGCCTCATCTGCCCATGGCAGTGCTCGCACAGAGGCACAGAGAATGGGGCTGCTTGCTTGTCTTGCCAGTTGAAACTTCAAACGCATGCTGGGAATGGTGGTGTCCCTGCCAGGCTCCTATCACAGCCCTGCTCCGAAAGTGCGAACGTCTGCAGATAGCTGGCAGCCAGAAGGGGCTAGCCTGGAAAGCTGTTGCTCAGCCTGATTTGCCCATGGCAGTGCTCGCACAGAGGCACAGAGAATGGGGCTGCTTGCTTGTCTTGCCACCTCAAACTTCAAACGTAGCCTGGGAAAGTTGGTGTCCCAGCCAGGCTCCTTTCGCCGCCCTGCTCCGAAAGTGCGAACGTCTGCAGATAGCTGGCAGCCAGAAGGGGCTAGCCTGGAAAGCTGTTGCTCAGCCTCATCTGCCCATGGCACTGTTCGCATAGAGGCACAGAGAATGGGGCTGCTTGCTTGTCTTGCCACCTCAAACTTCAAACGTAGCCTGGGAAAGTTGGTGTCCCAGCCAGGCTCCTTTCGCAGCCCTGCTCCAAAAGTGCGAACGTCTGCAGATAGCTGGCAGGCAGAAGGGGCTATCCTGGAAAGCTGTTGCTCAGCCTCATCTGCCCATGGCAGTGCTCGCACAGAGGCACAGAGAATGGGGCTGCTTGCTTATCTTGCCACTTGAAACTTCAAACGCATGCTGGGAATGGTGGTGTCCCTGCCAGGCTCCTATCACAGCCCTGCTCCGAAAGTGCGAACGTCTGCAGATAGCTGGCAGCCAGAAGGGGCTAGCCTGGAAAGCTGTTGCTCAGCCTCATCTGCCCATGGCAGTGCTCGCACAGAGGCACAGAGAATGGGGCTGCTTGCTTGTCTTGCCACCTCAAACTTCAAACGTAGCCTGGGAAATTTGGTGTACCTGCTAGGCTCCTTTCGCAGCCCTGCTCTTGAAATGCGAACGTCTGCAGATAGCTGGCAGCCAGAAGGGGCTAGCCTGGAAAGCTGTTGCTCAGCCTGATCTGCCCATGGCACTGTTCGCAAGAGGCATAGAGAATGGGGCTGCTTCCTTGTCTTCCCACCTCAAACTTCAAACGCATGCTGGGAATGGTGGTGTCCCTGCCAGGCTCCTATCACAGCCCTGCTCCGAAAGTGCGAACGTCTGCAGATAGCTAGCAGGCAGAAGGGGCTATCCTGGAAAGCTGTTGCTCAGCCTCATCTGCCCATGGCACTGTTCGCATAGAGGCACAGAGAATGGGGCTGCTTGCTTATCTTGCGACTTGAAACTTCAAACGCATGCTGGGAAAGGTGGTGTCCCTGCCAGGCTCCTATCACAGCCCTGCTCCGAAAGTGCGAACGTCTGCAGATAGCTGGCAGCCAGAAGGGGCTAGCCTGGAAAGCTGTTGCTCAGCCTCATCTGCCCATGGCAGTGCTCGCACAGAGGCACAGAGAATGCGGCTCCTTGCTTGTCTTGCCACCTCAAACTTCAAACGTAGACTGGGAAAGATGGTGTACCTGCTAGGCTCCTTTCGCAGCCCTGCTCTTGAAATGCGAACGTCTGCAGATAGCTGGCAGCCAGAAGGGGCTAGCCTGGAAAGCTGTTGCTCAGCCTCATCTGCCCATGGCAGTGCTCGCACAGAGGCACAGAGAATGGGGCTGCTTGCTTGTCTTGCCACCTCAAACTTCAAACGTAGCCTGGGAAATTTGGTGTACCTGCTAGGCTCCTTTCGCAGCCCTGCTCCGAAAGTGCGAACGTCTGCAGATAGCTGGCAGGCAGAAGGGGCTAGCCTGGAAAGCTGTTGCTCAGCCTCATCTGCCCATGGCACTGTTCGCATAGAGGCACAGAGAATGGGGCTGCTTGCTTATCTTGCCACTTGAAACTTCAAACGCATGCTGGGAATGGTGGTGTCCCTGCCAGGCTCCTATCACAGCCCTGCTCCGAAAGTGCGAACGTCTGCAGATAGCTGGCAGCCAGAAGGGGCTAGCCTGGAAAGCTGTTGCTCAGCCTGATCTGCCCATGGCAGTGCTCGCACAGAGGCACAGAGAATGGGGCTGCTTGCTTGTCTTGCCACCTCAAACTTCAAACGTAGCCTGGGAAAGATGGTGTCCCAGCCAGGCTCCTTTCGCAGCCCTGCTCCGAAAGTGCGAACGTCTGCAGATAGCTGGCAGGCAGAAGGGGCTAGCCTGGAAAGCTGTTGCTCAGCCTCATCTGCCCATGGCAGTGCTCGCACAGAGGCACAGAGAATGGGGCTGCTTGCTTGTCTTGCCACCTCAAACTTCAAACGTAGCCTGGGAAAGTTGGTGTCCCAGCCAGGCTCCTTTCGCAGCCCTGCTCCGAAAGTGCGAACGTCTGCAGATAGCTGGCAGCCAGAAGGTGCTAGCCTGGAAAGCTGTTGCTCAGCCTCATCTGCCCATGGCAGTGCTCGCACAGAGGCACAGAGAATGCGGCTCCTTGCTTGTCTTGCCACCTCAAACTTCAAACGTAGCCTGGGAAAGATGGTGTACCTGCTAGGCTCCTTTCGCAGCCCTGCTCTTGAAATGCAAAAGTCTGCAGATAGCTGGCAGGCAGAAGGGGCTAGCCTGGAAAGCTGTTGCTCAGCCTCATCTGCCCATGGCAGTGCTCGCACAGAGGCACAGAGAATGGGGCTGCTTGCTTGTCTTGCCAGTTGAAACTTCAAACGCATGCTGGGAATGGTGGTGTCCCTGCCAGGCTCCTATCACAGCCCTGCTCCGAAAGTGCGAACGTCTGCAGATAGCTGGCAGCCAGAAGGGGCTAGCCTGGAAAGCTGTTGCTCAGCCTGATTTGCCCATGGCAGTGCTCGCACAGAGGCACAGAGAATGGGGCTGCTTGCTTGTCTTGCCACCTCAAACTTCAAACGTAGCCTGGGAAAGTTGGTGTCCCAGCCAGGCTCCTTTCGCCGCCCTGCTCCGAAAGTGCGAACGTCTGCAGATAGCTGGCAGCCAGAAGGGGCTAGCCTGGAAAGCTGTTGCTCAGCCTCATCTGCCCATGGCACTGTTCGCATAGAGGCACAGAGAATGGGGCTGCTTGCTTGTCTTGCCACCTCAAACTTCAAACGTAGCCTGGGAAAGTTGGTGTCCCAGCCAGGCTCCTTTCGCAGCCCTGCTCTTGAAATGCTAACGTCTGCAGATAGCTGGCAGGCAGAAGGGGCTAGCCTGGAAAGCTGTTGCTCAGCCTCATCTGCCCATGGCACTGTTCGCATAGAGGCACAGAGAATGGGGCTGCTTGCTTGTCTTGCCACCTCAAACTTCAAACGTAGCCTGGGAAATTTGGTGTACCTGCTAGGCTCCTTTCGCAGCCCTGCTCTTGAAATGCGAACGTCTGCAGATAGCTGGCAGCCAGAAGGTGCTAGCCTGGAAAGCTGTTGCTCAGCCTCATCTGCCCATGGCACTGCTCGCACACAGGCATAGAGAATGCGGCTCCTTGCTTGTCTTGCCACCTCAAACTTCAAACGCATGCTGGGCAAGTTGGTGTCCCAGCCAGGCTCCTATCACAGCCCTGCTCCGAAAGTGCGAACGTCTGCAGATAGCTGGCAGGCAGAAGGGGCTATCCTGGAAAGCTGTTGGTCAGCCTCATCTGCCCATGGCACTGTTCGCATAGAGGCACAGAGAATGGGGCTGCTTGCTTATCTTGCGACTTGAAACTTCAAACGCATGCTGGGAAAGGTGGTGTCCCTGCCAGGCTCCTATCACAGCCCTGCTCCGAAAGTGCGAACGTCTGCAGATAGCTGGCAGCCAGAAGGGGCTAGCCTGGAAAGCTGTTGCTCAGCCTCATCTGCCCATGGCAGTGCTCGCACAGAGGCACAGAGAATGGGGCTGCTTGCTTATCTTGCCACTTGAAACTTCAAACGCATGCTGGGAATGGTGGTGTCCCTGCCAGGCTCCTATCACAGCCCTGCTCCGAAAGTGCGAACGTCTGCAGATAGCTGGCAGCCAGAAGGGGCTAGCCTGGAAAGCTGTTGCTCAGCCTGATCTGCCCATGGCAGTGCTCGCACAGAGGCACAGAGAATGGGGCTGCTTGCTTGTCTTGCCACCTCAAACTTCAAACGCATGCTGGGCAAGTTGGTGTCCCAGCCAGGCTCCTTTCGCAGCCCTGCTCCGAAAGTGCGAACGTCTGCAGGTAGCTGGCAGCCAGAAGGGGCTAGTCTGGAAAGCTGTTGCTCAGCCTGATCTGCCCATGGCAGTGCTCGCACAGAGGCACAGAGAATGGGGCTGCTTGCTTGTCTTGCCACCTCAAACTTCAAACGCATGCTGGGAATGGTGGTGTCCCAGCCAGGCTCCTTTCGCAGCCCTGCTCTTGAAATGCGAACGTCTGCAGATAGCTGGCAGGCAGAAGGGGCTAGCCTGGAAAGCTGTTGCTCAGCCTCATCTGCCCATGCCACTGTTCGCATAGAGGCACAGAGAATGGGGCTGCTTGCTTATCTTGCGACTTGAAACTTCAAACGCATGCTGGGAAAGGTGGTGTCCCTGCCAGGCTCCTATCACAGCCCTGCTCCGAAAGTGCGAACGTCTGCAGATAGCTGGCAGCCAGAAGGGGCTAGCCTGGAAAGCTGTTGCTCAGCCTCATCTGCCCATGGCACTGTTCGCATAGAGGCACAGAGAATGGGGCTGCTTGCTTGTCTTGCCACCTCAAACTTCAAACGTAGCCTGGGAAATTTGGTGTACCTGCTAGGCTCCTTTCGCAGCCCTGCTCTTGAAATGCGAACGTCTGCAGATAGCTGGCAGGCAGAAGGGGCTAGCCTGGAAAGCTGTTGCTCAGCCTCATCTGCCCATGGCACTGCTCGCACAGAGGCATAGAGAATGCGGCTCCTTGCTTGTCTTGCCACTTGAAACTTCAAACGCATGCTGGGAATGGTGGTGTCCCTGCCAGGCTCCTATCACAGCCCTGCTCCGAAAGTGCGAACGTCTGCAGATAGCTGGCAGCCAGAAGGGGCTAGCCTGGAAAGCTGTTGCTCAGCCTCATCTGCCCATGGCAGTGCTCGCACAGAGGCACAGAGAATGGGGCTGCTTGCTTGTCTTGCCACCTCAAACTTCAAACGTAGCCTGGGAAAGTTGGTGTCCCAGCCAGGCTCCTATCACAGCCCTGCTCCGAAAGTGCGAACGTCTGCAGATAGCTGGCAGCCAGAAGGGGCTAGCCTGGAAAGCTGTTGCTCAGCCTGATCTGCCCATGGCAGTGCTCGCACAGAGGCACAGAGAATGGGGCTGCTTGCTTGTCTTGCCACCTCAAACTTCAAACGTAGCCTGGGAAATTTGGTGTACCTGCTAGGCTCCTTTCGCAGCCCTGCTCTTGAAATGCGAACGTCTGCAGATAGCTGGCAGGCAGAAGGGGCTAGCCTGGAAAGCTGTTGCTCAGCCTCATCTGCCCATGGCACTGTTCGCATAGAGGCACAGAGAATGGGGCTGCTTGCTTATCTTGCCACTTGAAACTTCAAACGCATGCTGGGAACGGTGGTGTCCCTGCCAGGCTCCTATCACAGCCCTGCTCCGAAAGTGCGAACGTCTGCAGATAGCTGACAGCCAGAAGGTGCTAGCCTGGAAAGCTGTTGCTCAGCCTCATCTGCCCATGGCAGTGCTCGCACAGAGGCACAGAGAATGCGGCTCCTTGCTTGTCTTGCCACCTCAAACTTCAAACGTAGCCTGGGAAAGATGGTGTACCTGCTAGGCTCCTTTCGCAGCCCTGCTCTTGAAATGCAAACGTCTGCAGATAGCTGGCAGGCAGAAGGGGCTAGCCTGGAAAGCTGTTGCTCAGCCTCATCTGCCCATGGCACTGTTCGCATAGAGGCACAGAGAATGGGGCTGCTTGCTTATCTTGCCACTTGAAACTTCAAACGCATGCTGGGAATGGTGGTGTCCCTGCCAGGCTCCTATCACAGCCCTGCTGCGAAAGTGCGAACGTCTGCAGATAGCTGGCAGGCAGAAGGGGCTAGCCTGGAAAGCTGTTGCTCAGCCTCATCTGCCCATGGCACTGTTCGCATAGAGGCACAGAGAATGGGGCTGCTTGCTTGTCTTGCCACCTCAAACTTCAAACGTAGCCTGGGAAAGTTGGTGTCCCAGCCAGGCTCCTTTCGCCGCCCTGCTCCGAAAGTGCGAACGTCTGCAGATAGCTGGCAGGCAGAAGGGGCTAGCCTGGAAAGCTGTTGCTCAGCCTCATCTGCCCATGGCACTGTTCGCACAGAGGCACAGAGAATGGGGCTGCTTGCTTGTCTTGCCACCTCAAACTTCAAACGTAGCCTGGGAAAGTTGGTGTCCCAGCCAGGCTCCTTTCGCAGCCCTGCTCCGAAAGTGCGAACGTCTGCAGATAGCTGGCAGGCAGAAGGGGCTAGCCTGGAAAGCTGTTGCTCAGCCTCATCTGCCCATGGCAGTGCTCGCACAGAGGCACAGAGAATGGGGCTGCTTGCTTGTCTTGCCACCTCAAACTTTAAACGCATGCTGGGAATGGTGGTGTCCTTGCCAGGCTCCTATCACAGCCCTGCTCCGAAAGTGCGAACGTCTGCAGATAGCTGGCAGGCAGAAGGGGCTAGCCTGGAAAGCTGTTGGTCAGCCTCATCTGCCCATGGCACTGTTCGCATAGAGGCACAGAGAATGGGGCTGCTTGCTTGTCTTGCCAGTTGAAACTTCAAACGCATGCTGGGAATGGTGGTGTCCCTGCCAGGCTCCTATCACAGCCCTGCTCCGAAAGTGCGAACGTCTGCAGATAGCTGGCAGGCAGAAGGGGCTAGCCTGGAAAGCTGTTGCTCAGCCTGATCTGCCCATGGCAGTGCTCGCACAGAGGCACAGAGAATGGGGCTGCTTGCTTGTCTTGCCACCTCAAACTTCAAACGTAGCCTGGGAAAGATGGTGTCCCAGCCAGGCTCCTTTCGCAGCCCTGCTCCGAAAGTGCGAACGTCTGCAGATAGCTGGCAGCCAGAAGGGGCTAGCCTGGAAAGCTGTTGCTCAGCCTCATCTGCCCATGGCAGTGCTCGCACAGAGGCACAGAGAATGGGGCTGCTTGCTTGTCTTGCCACCTCAAACTTCAAACGCATGCTGGGAATGGTGGTGTCCCAGCCAGGCTCCTTTCGCAGCCCTGCTCTTGAAATGCGAACGTCTGCAGATAGCTGGCAGGCAGAAGGGGCTAGCCTGGAAAGCTGTTGCTCAGCCTCATCTGCCCATGGCAGTGCTCGCACAGAGGCACAGAGAATGGGGCTGCTTGCTTGTCTTGCCACCTCAAACTTCAAACGTAGCCTGGGAAATTTGGTGTACCTGCTAGGCTCCTTTCGCAGCCCTGCTCTTCAAATGCGAACGTCTGCAGATAGCTGGCAGCCAGAAGGTGCTAGCCTGGAAAGCTGTTGCTCAGCCTCATCTGCCCATGGCACTGCTCGCACAGAGGCATAGAGAATGCGGCTCCTTGCTTGTCTTGCCACTTGAAACTTCAAACGCATGCTGGGAATGGTGGTGTCCCTGCCAGGCTCCTATCACAGCCCTGCTCCGAAAGTGCGAACGTCTGCAGATAGCTGGCAGCCAGAAGGGGCTAGCCTGGAAAGCTGTTGCTCAGCCTCATCTGCCCATGGCACTGTTCGCATAGAGGCACAGAGAATGCGGCTCCTTGCTTGTCTTGCCACTTGAAACTTCAAACGTAGCCTGGGAAATTTGGCGTACCTGCTAGGCTCCTTTCGCAGCCCTGCTCTTGAAATGCAAACGTCTGCAGATAGCTGGCAGCCAGAAGGGGTTAGCCTGGAAAGCTGTTGCTCAGCCTCATCTGCCCATGGCAGTGCTCGCACAGAGGCACAGAGAATGGGGCTGCTTGCTTGTCTTGCCACCTCAAACTTCAAACGTAGCCTTCGAAATTTGGTGTACCTGCTAGGCTCCTTTCGCAGCCCTGCTCTTGAAATGCGAACGTCTGCAGATAGCTGGCAGGCAGAAGGGGCTATCCTGGAAAGCTGTTGCTCAGCCTCATCTTCCCATGGCACTGTTCGCATAGAGGCACAGAGAATGGGGCTGCTTGCTTATCTTGCGACTTGAAACTTCAAACGCATGCTGGGAATGGTGGTGTCCCTGCCAGGCTCCTATCACAGCCCTGCTCCGAAAGTGCGAACGTCTGCAGATAGCTGGCAGCCAGAAGGGGCTAGCCTGGAAAGCTGTTGCTCAGCCTCATCTGCCCATGGCAGTGCTCGCACAGAGGCACAGAGAATGGGGCTGCTTGCTTGTCTTGCCACCTCAAACTTCAAACGTAGCCTGGGAAAGTTGGTGTCCCAACCAGGCTCCTTTCGCAGCCCTGCTCTTGAAATGCGAACGTCTGCAGATAGATGGCAGCCAGAAGGTGCTAGCCTGGAAAGCTGTTGCTCAGCCTCGTCTGCCCATGGCACTGTTCGCATAGAGGCACAGAGAATGGGGCTGCTTGCTTATCTTGCCACTTGAAACTTCAAACGCATGCTGGGAATGGTGGTGTCCCTGCCAGGCTCCTATCACAGCGCTGCTCCGAAAGTGCGAACGTCTGCAGATAGCTGGCAGCCAGAAGGGGCTAGCCTGGAAAGCTGTTGCTCAGCCTCATCTGCCCATGGCAGTGCTCGCACAGAGGCACAGAGAATGGGGCTGCTTGCTTGTCTTGCCACCTCAAACTTCAAACGTAGCCTGGGAAATTTGGTGTACCTGCTAGGCTCCTTTCGCAGCCCTGCTCTTGAAATGCGAACGTCTGCAGATAGCTGGCAGCCAGAAGGGGCTAGTCTGGAAAGCTGTTGCTCAGCCTCATCTGCCCATGGCAGTGCTCGCACAGAGGCACAGAGAATGGGGCTGCTTGCTTGTCTTGCCACCTCAAACTTCAAACGTAGCCTGGGAAAGTTGGTGTCCCAGCCAGGCTCCTTTCGCAGCCCTGCTCCGAAAGTGCGAACGTCTGCAGATAGCTGGCAGGCAGAAGGGGCTAGCCTGGAAAGCTGTTGCTCAGCCTCATCTGCCCATGGCAGTGCTCGCACAGAGGCACAGAGAATGGGGCTGCTTGCTTGTCTTGCCACCTCAAACTTTAAACGCATGCTGGGAATGGTGGTGTCCTTGCCAGGCTCCTATCACAGCCCTGCTCCGAAAGTGCGAACGTCTGCAGATAGCTGGCAGGCAGAAGGGGCTATCCTGAAAAGCTGTTGGTCAGCCTCATCTGCCCATGGCACTGTTCGCATAGAGGCACAGAGAATGGGGCTGCTTGCTTGTCTTGCCAGTTGAAACTTCAAACGCATGCTGGGAATGGTGGTGTCCCTGCCAGGCTCCTATCACAGCCCTGCTCCGAAAGTGCGAACGTCTGCAGATAGCTGGCAGGCAGAAGGGGCTAGCCTGGAAAGCTGTTGCTCAGCCTGATCTGCCCATGGCAGTGCTCGCACAGAGGCACAGAGAATGGGGCTGCTTGCTTGTCTTGCCACCTCAAACTTCAAACGTAGCCTGGGAAAGATGGTGTCCCAGCCAGGCTCCTTTCGCAGCCCTGCTCCGAAAGTGCGAACGTCTGCAGATAGCTGGCAGCCAGAAGGGGCTAGCCTGGAAAGCTGTTGCTCAGCCTCATCTGCCCATGGCAGTGCTCGCACAGAGGCACAGAGAATGGGGCTGCTTGCTTGTCTTGCCACCTCAAACTTCAAACGCATGCTGGGAATGGTGGTGTCCCAGCCAGGCTCCTATCACAGCCCTGCTCCGAAAGTGCGAACGTCTGCAGATAGCTGGCAGGCAGAAGGGGCTATACTGGAAAGCTGTTGCTCAGCCTCATCTGCCCATGGCAGTGCTCGCACAGAGGCACAGAGAATGGGGCTGCTTGCTTGTCTTGCCACCTCAAACTTCAAACGTAGCCTGGGAAATTTGGTGTACCTGCTAGGCTCCTTTCGCAGCCCTGCTCTTCAAATGCGAACGTCTGCAGATAGCTGGCAGCCAGAAGGTGCTAGCCTGGAAAGCTGTTGCTCAGCCTCATCTGCCCATGGCACTGTTCGCATAGAGGCACAGAGAATGGGGCTGCTTGCTTATCTTGCCACTTGAAACTTCAAACGCATGCTGGGAATGGTGGTGTCCCTGCCAGGCTCCTATCACAGCCCTGCTCCGAAAGTGCGAACGTCTGCAGATAGCTGGCAGCCAGAAGGGGCTAGCCTGGAAAGCTGTTGCTCAGCCTCATCTGCCCATGGCAGTGCTCGCACAGAGGCACAGAGAATGGGGCTGCTTGCTTGTCTTGCCACCTCAAACTTCAAACGTAGCCTGGGAAAGATGGTGTACCTGCTAGGCTCCTTTCGCAGCCCTGCTCTTGAAATGCGAACGTCTGCAGATAGATGGCAGGCAGAAGGGGCTAGCCTGGAAAGCTGTTGCTCAGCCTCATCTGCCCATGGCACTGTTCGCATAGAGGCACAGAGAATGGGGCTGCTTGCTTATCTTGCCACTTGAAACTTCAAACGCATGCTGGGAATGGTGGTGTCCCTGCCAGGCTCCTATCACAGCCCTGCTCCGAAAGTGCGAACGTCTGCAGATAGCTGGCAGCCAGAAGGGGCTAGCCTGGAAAGCTGTTGCTCAGCCTCATCTGCCCATGGCACTGTTCGCATAGAGGCACAGAGAATGGGGCTGCTTGCTTGTCTTGCCACCTCAAACTTCAAACGTAGCCTGGGAAAGTTGGTGTCCCAGCCAGGCTCCTTTCGCCGCCCTGCTCCGAAAGTGCGAACGTCTGCAGATAGCTGGCAGGCAGAAGGGGCTAGCCTGGAAAGCTGTTGCTCAGCCTCATCTGCCCATGGCACTGTTCACACAGAGGCACAGAGAATGGGGCTGCTTGCTTGTCTTGCCACCTCAAACTTCAAACGTAGCCTGGGAAAGTTGGTGTCCCAGCCAGGCTCCTTTCGCAGCCCTGCTCCGAAAGTGCGAACGTCTGCAGATAGCTGGCAGGCAGAAGGGGCTAGCCTGGAAAGCTGTTGCTCAGCCTGATCTGCCCATGGCAGTGCTCGCACAGAGGCACAGAGAATGGGGCTGCTTGCTTGTCTTGCCACCTCAAACTTCAAACGCATGCTGGGAATGGTGGTGTCCCAGCCAGGCTCCTTTCGCAGCCCTGCTCTTGAAATGCGAACGTCTGCAGATAGCTGGCAGGCAGAAGGGGCTAGCCTGGAAAGCTGTTGCTCAGCCTCATCTGCCCATGGCAGTGCTCGCACAGAGGCACAGAGAATGGGGCTGCTTGCTTGTCTTGCCACCTCAAACTTCAAACGTAGCCTGGGAAATTTGGTGTACCTGCTAGGCTCCTTTCGCAGCCCTCCTCTTCAAATGCGAACGTCTGCAGATAGCTGGCAGCCAGAAGGTGCTAGCCTGGAAAGCTGTTGCTCAGCCTCATCTGCCCATGGCACTGCTCGCACAGAGGCATAGAGAATGCGGCTCCTTGCTTGTCTTGCCACTTGAAACTTCAAACGCATGCTGGGAATGGTGGTGTCCCTGCCAGGCTCCTATCACAGCCCTGCTCCGAAAGTGCGAACGTCTGCAGATAGCTGGCAGCCAGAAGGGGCTAGCTTGGAAAGCTGTTACTCAGCCTGATCTGCCCATGGCAGTGCTCGCACAGAGGCACAGAGAATGGGGCTGCTTGCTTGTCTTGCCACCTCAAACTTCAAACGTAGCCTGGGAAAGATGGTGTCCCAGCCAGGCTCCTTTCGCAGCCCTGCTCCGAAAGTGCGAACGTCTGCAGATAGCTGGCAGCCAGAAGGGGCTAGTCTGGAAAGCTGTTGCTCAGCCTCATCTGCCCATGGCAGTGCTCGCACAGAGGCACAGAGAATGGGGCTGCTTGCTTGTCTTGCCACCTCAAACTTCAAACGTAGCCTGGGAAAGTTGGTGTCCCAACCAGGCTCCTTTCGCAGCCCTGCTCCGAAAGTGCGAACGTCTGCAGATAGCTGGCAGCCAGAAGGTGCTAGCCTGGAAAGCTGTTGCTCAGCCTCATCTGCCCATGGCAGTGCTCGCACAGAGGCACAGAGAATGCGGCTCCTTGCTTGTCTTGCCACCTCAAACTTCAAACGTAGCCTGGGAAAGATGGTGTACCTGCTAGGCTCCTTTCGCAGCCCTGCTCTTGAAATGCAAACGTCTGCAGATAGCTGGCAGGCAGAAGGGGCTAGCCTGGAAAGCTGTTGCTCAGCCTCATCTGCCCATGGCACTGTTCGCATAGAGGCACAGAGAATGGGGCTGCTTGCTTATCTTGCCACTTGAAACTTCAAACGCATGCTGGGAATGGTGGTGTCCCTGCCAGGCTCCTATCACAGCCCTGCTCCGAAAGTGCGAACGTCTGCAGATAGCTGGCAGCCAGAAGGGGCTAGCCTGGAAAGCTGTTGCTCAGCCTCATCTGCCCATGGCACTGTTCGCATAGAGGCACAGAGAATGGGGCTGCTTGCTTGTCTTGCCACCTCAAACTTCAAACGTAGCCTGGGAAAGTTGGTGTCCCAGCCAGGCTCCTTTCGCCGCCCTGCTCCGAAAGTGCGAACGTCTGCAGATAGCTGGCAGGCAGAAGGGGCTAGCCTGGAAAGCTGTTGCTCAGCCTCATCTGCCCATGGCACTGTTCACACAGAGGCACAGAGAATGGGGCTGCTTGCTTGTCTTGCCACCTCAAACTTCAAACGTAGCCTGGGAAAGTTGGTGTCCCAGCCAGGCTCCTTTCGCAGCCCTGCTCCGAAAGTGCGAACGTCTGCAGATAGCTGGCAGGCAGAAGGGGCTAGCCTGGAAAGCTGTTGCTCAGCCTGATCTGCCCATGGCAGTGCTCGCACAGAGGCACAGAGAATGGGGCTGCTTGCTTGTCTTGCCACCTCAAACTTCAAACGCATGCTGGGAATGGTGGTGTCCCAGCCAGGCTCCTTTCGCAGCCCTGCTCTTGAAATGCGAACGTCTGCAGATAGCTGGCAGGCAGAAGGGGCTAGCCTGGAAAGCTGTTGCTCAGCCTCATCTGCCCATGGCAGTGCTCGCACAGAGGCACAGAGAATGGGGCTGCTTGCTTGTCTTGCCACCTCAAACTTCAAACGTAGCCTGGGAAATTTGGTGTACCTGCTAGGCTCCTTTCGCAGCCCTGCTCTTCAAATGCGAACGTCTGCAGATAGCTGGCAGCCAGAAGGTGCTAGCCTGGAAAGCTGTTGCTCAGCCTCATCTGCCCATGGCACTGCTCGCACAGAGGCATAGAGAATGCGGCTCCTTGCTTGTCTTGCCACTTGAAACTTCAAACGCATGCTGGGAATGGTGGTGTCCCTGCCAGGCTCCTATCACAGCCCTGCTCCGAAAGTGCGAACGTCTGCAGATAGCTGGCAGCCAGAAGGGGCTAGCCTGGAAAGCTGTTGCTCAGCCTCATCTGCCCATGGCACTGTTCGCATAGAGGCACAGAGAATGCGGCTCCTTGCTTGTCTTGCCACCTCAAACTTCAAACGTAGCCTGGGAAATTTGGCGTACCTGCTAGGCTCCTTTCGCAGCCCTGCTCTTGAAATGCGCACGTCTGCAGATAGCTGGCAGCCAGAAGGGGTTAGCCTGGAAAGCTGTTGCTCAGCCTCATCTGCCCATGGCAGTGCTCGCACAGAGGCACAGAGAATGGGGCTGCTTGCTTGTCTTGCCACCTCAAACTTCAAACGTAGCCTTCGAAATTTGGTGTACCTGCTAGGCTCCTTTCGCAGCCCTGCTCTTGAAATGCGAACGTCTGCAGATAGCTGGCAGGCAGAAGGGGCTAGCCTGGAAAGCTGTTGCTCAGCCTCATCTGCCCATGGCACTGTTCGCATAGAGGCACAGAGAATGGGGCTGCTTGCTTATCTTGCGACTTGAAACTTCAAACGCATGCTGGGAATGGTGGTGTCCCTGCCAGGCTCCTATCACAGCCCTGCTCCGAAAGTGCGAACGTCTGCAGATAGCTGGCAGCCAGAAGGGGCTAGCCTGGAAAGCTGTTGCTCAGCCTCATCTGCCCATGGCAGTGCTCGCACAGAGGCACAGAGAATGGGGCTGCTTGCTTGTCTTGCCACCTCAAACTTCAAACGTAGCCTGGGAAAGTTGGTGTCCCAGCCAGGCTCCTTTCGCAGCCCTGCTCTTGAAATGCGAACGTCTGCAGATAGATGGCAGCCAGAAGGTGCTAGCCTGGAAAGCTGTTGCTCAGCCTCGTCTGCCCATGGCACTGTTCGCATAGAGGCACAGAGAATGGGGCTGCTTGCTTATCTTGCCACTTGAAACTTCAAACGCATGCTGGGAATGGTGGTGTCCCTGCCAGGCTCCTATCACAGCGCTGCTCCGAAAGTGCGAACGTCTGCAGATAGCTGGCAGCCAGAAGGGGCTAGCCTGGAAAGCTGTTGCTCAGCCTCATCTGCCCATGGCAGTGCTCGCACAGAGGCACAGAGAATGGGGCTGCTTGCTTGTCTTGCCACCTCAAACTTCAAACGTAGCCTGGGAAATTTGGTGTACCTGCTAGGCTCCTTTCGCAGCCCTGCTCTTGAAATGCGAACGTCTGCAGATAGCTGGCAGGCAGAAGGGGCTAGCCTGGAAAGCTGTTGCTCAGCCTCATCTGCCCATGGCACTGTTCGCATAGAGGCATAGAGAATGGGGCTGCTTGCTTATCTTGCCACTTGAAACTTCAAACGCATGCTGGGAATGGTGGTGTCCCTGCCAGGCTCCTATCACAGCCCTGCTCCGAAAGTGCGAACGTCTGCAGATAGCTGGCAGCCAGAAGGGGCTAGCTTGGAAAGCTGTTGCTCAGCCTGATCTGCCCATGGCAGTGCTCGCACAGAGGCACAGAGAATGGGGCTGCTTGCTTGTCTTGCCACCTCAAACTTCAAACGTAGCCTGGGAAAGATGGTGTCCCAGCCAGGCTCCTTTCGCAGCCCTGCTCCGAAAGTGCGAACGTCTGCAGATAGCTGGCAGCCAGAAGGTGCTAGCCTGGAAAGCTGTTGCTCAGCCTCATCTGCCCATGGCACTGTTCGCATAGAGGCACAGAGAATGGGGCTGCTTGCTTATCTTGCGACTTGAAACTTCAAACGCATGCTGGGAATGGTGGTGTCCCTGCCAGGCTCCTATCACAGCCCTGCTCCGAAAGTGCGAACGTCTGCAGATAGCTGGCAGCCAGAAGGGGCTAGCCTGGAAAGCTGTTGCTCAGCCTCATCTGCCCATGGCAGTGCTCGCACAGAGGCACAGAGAATGGGGCTGCTTGCTTGTCTTGCCACCTCAAACTTCAAACGTAGCCTGGGAAATTTGGTGTACCTGCTAGGCTCCTTTCGCAGCCCTGCTCTTGAAATGCGAACGTCTGCAGATAGCTGGCAGGCAGAAGGGGCTAGCCTGGAAAGCTGTTGCTCAGCCTGATCTGCCCATGGCACTGTTCGCATAGAGGCACAGAGAATGGGGCTGCTTGCTTATCTTGCCACTTGAAACTTCAAACGCATGCTGGGAATGGTGGTGTCCCTGCCAGGCTCCTATCACAGCCCTGCTCCGAAAGTGCGAACGTCTGCAGATAGCTGGCAGCCAGAAGGGGCTAGCCTGGAAAGCTGTTGCTCAGCCTCATCTGCCCATGGCAGTGCTCGCACAGAGGCACAGAGAATGGGGCTGCTTGCTTGTCTTGCCACCTCAAACTTCAAACGTAGCCTGGGAAACTTGGTGTACCTGCTAGGCTCCTTTCGCAGCCCTGCTCTTGAAATGCGAACGTCTGCAGATAGCTGGCAGCCAGAAGGGGCTAGCCTGGAAAGCTGTTGCTCAGCCTCATCTGCCCATGGCACTGTTCGCATAGAGGCACAGAGAATGGGGCTGCTTGCTTATCTTGCCACTTGAAACTTCAAACGCATGCTGGGAATGGTGGTGTCCCTGCCAGGCTCCTATCACAGCCCTGCTCCGAAAGTGCGAACGTCTGCAGATAGCTGGCAGCCAGAAGGGGCTAGCCTGGAAAGCTGTTGCTCAGCCTCATCTGCCCATGGCAGTGCTCGCACAGAGGCACAGAGAATGCGGCTCCTTGCTTGTCTTGCCACCTCAAACTTCAAACGTAGCCTGGGAAAGATGGTGTACCTGTTAGGCTCCTTTCGCAGCCCTGCTCTTGAAATGCAAACGTCTGCAGATAGCTGGCAGGCAGAAGGGGCTAGCCTGGAAAGCTGTTGCTCAGCCTCATCTGCCCATGGCACTGTTCGCATAGAGGCACAGAGAATGGGGCTGCTTGCTTATCTTGCCACTTGAAACTTCAAACGCATGCTGGGAATGGTGGTGTCCCTGCCAGGCTCCTATCACAGCCCTGCTCCGAAAGTGCGAACGTCTGCAGATAGCTGGCAGCCAGAAGGGGCTAGCCCGGAAAGCTGTTGCTCAGCCTCATCTGCCCATGGCACTGTTCGCATAGAGGCACAGAGAATGGGGCTGCTTGCTTGTCTTGCCACCTCAAACTTCAAACGTAGCCTGGGAAAGTTGGTGTCCCAGCCAGGCTCCTTTCGCCGCCCTGCTCCGAAAGTGCGAACGTCTGCAGATAGCTGGCAGGCAGAAGGGGCTAGCCTGGAAAGCTGTTGCTCAGCCTCATCTGCCCATGGCACTGTTCACACAGAGGCACAGAGAATGGGGCTGCTTGCTTGTCTTGCCACCTCAAACTTCAAACGTAGCCTGGGAAAGTTGGTGTCCCTGCCAGGCTCCTATCACAGCCCTGCTCCGAAAGTGCGAACGTCTGCAGATAGCTGGCAGGCAGAAGGGGCTAGCCTGGAAAGCTGTTGCTCAGCCTCATCTGCCCATGGCAGTGCTCGCACAGAGGCACAGAGAATGGGGCTGCTTGCTTGTCTTGCCACCTCAAACTTCAAACGCATGCTGGGAAAGTTGGTGTCCCAGCCAGGCTCCTTTCGCAGCCCTGCTCTTGAAATGCGAACGTCTGCAGATAGCTGGCAGCCAGAAGGGGCTAGCCTGGAAAGCTGTTGCTCAGCCTCATCTGCCCATGGCACTGTTCGCATAGAGGCACAGAGACTGGGGCTGCTTGCTTGTCTTGCCACCTCAAACTTCAAACGTAGCCTGGGAAATTTGGTGTACCTGCTAGGCTCCTTTCGCAGCCCTGCTCTTCAAATGCGAACGTCTGCAGATAGCTGGCAGCCAGAAGGTGCTAGCCTGGAAAGCTGTTGCTCAGCCTCATCTGCCCATGGCAGTGCTCGCACAGAGGCATAGAGAATGCGGCTCCTTGCTTGTCTTGCCACTTGAAACTTCAAACGCATGCTGGGAATGGTGGTGTCCCTGCCAGGCTCCTATCACAGCCCTGCTCCGAAAGTGCGAACGTCTGCAGATAGCTGGCAGCCAGAAGGGGCTAGCCTGGAAAGCTGTTGCTCAGCCTCATCTGCCCATGGCACTGTTCGCATAGAGGCACAGAGAATGGGGCTGCTTGCTTGTCTTGCCACCTCAAACTTCAAACGTAGCCTGGGAAATTTGGCGTACCTGCTAGGCTCCTTTCGCAGCCCTGCTCTTGAAATGCGAACGTCTGCAGATAGCTGGCAGCCAGAAGGGGTTAGCCTGGAAAGCTGTTGCTCAGCCTCATCTGCCCATGGCAGTGCTCGCACAGAGGCACAGAGAATGGGGCTGCTTGCTTGTCTTGCCACCTCAAACTTCAAACGTAGCCTGGGAAAGTTGGTGTCCCAACCAGGCTCCTTTCGCAGCCCTGCTCTTGAAATGCGAACGTCTGCAGAGAGCTGGCAGGCAGAAGGGGCTAGCCTGGAAAGCTGTTGCTCAGCCTCATCTGCCCATGGCACTGTTCGCATAGAGGCACAGAGAATGGGGCTGCTTGCTTATCTTGCGACTTGAAACTTCAAACGCATGCTGGGAATGGTGGTGTCCCTGCCAGGCTCCTATCACAGCCCTGCTCCGAAAGTGCGAACGTCTGCAGATAGCTGGCAGGCAGAAGGGGCTAGCCTGGAAAGCTGTTGCTCAGCCTCATCTGCCCATGGCAGTGCTCGCACAGAGGCACAGAGAATGGGGCTGCTTGCTTGTCTTGCCACCTCAAACTTCAAACGTAGCCTGGGAAAGTTGGTGTCCCAACCAGGCTCCTTTCGCAGCCCTGCTCTTGAAATGCGAACGTCTGCAGATAGCTGGCAGGCAGAAGGGGCTAGCCTGGAAAGCTGTTGCTCAGCCTCGTCTGCCCATGGCACTGTTCGCATAGAGGCACAGAGAATGGGGCTGCTTGCTTATCTTGCCACTTGAAACTTCAAACGCATGCTGGGAAAGGTGGTGTCCCTGCCAGGCTCCTATCACAGCCCTGCTCCGAAAGTGCGAACGTCTGCAGATAGCTGGCAGCCAGAAGGGGCTAGCCTGGAAAGCTGTTGCTCAGCCTCATCTGCCCATGGCACTGTTCGCATAGAGGCACAGAGAATGGGGCTGCTTGCTTATCTTGCCACTTGAAACTTCAAACGCATGCTGGGAATGGTGGTGTCCCTGCCAGGCTCCTATCACAGCCCTGCTCCGAAAGTGCGAACGTCTGCAGATAGCTGGCAGCCAGAAGGGGCTAGCCTGGAAAGCTGTTGCTCAGCCTCATCTGCCCATGGCAGTGCTCGCACAGAGGCACAGAGAATGGGGCTGCTTGCTTGTCTTGCCACCTCAAACTTCAAACGTAGCCTGGGAAAGATGGTGTCCCAGCCAGGCTCCTTTCGCAGCCCTGCTCCGAAAGTGCGAACGTCTGCAGATAGCTGGCAGCCAGAAGGGGCTAGTCTGGAAAGCTGTTGCTCAGCCTCATCTGCCCATGGCAGTGCTCGCACAGAGGCACAGAGAATGGGGCTGCTTGCTTGTCTTGCCACCTCAAACTTCAAACGTAGCCTGGGAAAGTTGGTGTCCCAACCAGGCTCCTTTCGCAGCCCTGCTCCGAAAGTGCGAACGTCTGCAGATAGCTGGCAGCCAGAAGGGGCTAGCCTGGAAAGCTGTTGCTCAGCCTCATCTGCCCATGGCAGTGCTCGCACAGAGGCACAGAGAATGGGGCTGCTTGCTTGTCTTGCCACCTCAAACTTCAAACGTAGCCTGGGAAAGATGGTGTACCTGCTAGGCTCCTTTCGCAGCCCTGCTCTTGAAATGCAAACGTCTGCAGATAGCTGGCAGCCAGAAGGGGCTAGCCTGGAAAGCTGTTGCTCAGCCTCATCTGCCCATGGCACTGTTCGCATAGAGGCACAGAGAATGGGGCTGCTTGCTTGTCTTGCCACCTCAAACTTCAAACGTAGCCTGGGAAAGTTTGTGTCCCAGCCAGGCTCCTTTCGCCGCCCTGCTCCGAAAGTGCGAACGTGTGCAGATAGCTGGCAGGCAGAAGGGGCTAGCCTGGAAAGCTGTTGCTCAGCCTCATCTGCCCATGGCACTGTTCGCACAGAGGCACAGAGAATGGGGCTGCTTGCTTGTCTTGCCACTTCAAACTTCAAACGTAGCCTGGGAAAGTTGGTGTCCCAGTCAGGCTCCTTTCGCAGCCCTGCTCCGAAAGTGCGAACGTCTGCAGATAGCTGGCAGGCAGAAGGGGCTAGCCTGGAAAGCTGTTGCTCAGCCTCATCTGCCCATGGCAGTGCTCGCACAGAGGCACAGAGAATGGGGCTGCTTGCTTGTCTTGCCACCTCAAACTTCAAACGCATGCTGGGAATGGTGGTGTCCCTGCCAGGCTCCTATCACAGCCCTGCTCCGAAAGTGCGAACGTCTGCAGATAGCTGGCAGGCAGAAGGGGCTATCCTGGAAAGCTGTTGCTCAGCCTCATCTGCCCATGGCACTGTTCGCATAGAGGCACAGAGAATGGGGCTGCTTGCTTATCTTGCGACTTCAAACTTCAAACGCATGCTGGGAATGGTGGTGTCCCTGCCAGGCTCCTATCACAGCCCTGCTCCGAAAGTGCGAACGTCTGCAGATAGCTGGCAGCCAGAAGGGGCTAGCCTGGAAAGCTGTTGCTCAGCCTCATCTGCCCATGGCAGTGCTCGCACAGAGGCACAGAGAATGGGGCTGCTTGCTTGTCTTGCCACCTCAAACTTCAAACGTAGCCTGGGAAACTTGGTGTACCTGCTAGGCTCCTTTCGCAGTCCTGCTCTTGAAATGCGAACGTCTGCAGATAGCTGGCAGGCAGAAGGGGCTAGCCTGAAAAGCTGTTGCTCAGCCTGATCTGCCCATGGCACTGTTCGCATAGAGGCACAGAGAATGGGGCTGCTTGCTTGTCTTGCCACCTCAAACTTCAAACGCATGCTGGGAATGGTGGTGTCCCAGCCAGGCTCCTATCACAGCCCTGCTCCGAAAGTGCGAACGTCTGCAGATAGCTGGCAGGCAGAAGGGGCTAGCCTGGAAAGCTGTTGCTCAGCCTCATCTGCCCATGGCACTGTTCGCATAGAGGCACAGAGAATGGGGCTGCTTGCTTATCTTGCCACTTGAAACTTCAAACGCATGCTGGGAATGGTGGTGTCCCTGCCAGGCTCCTATCACAGCCCTGCTCCGAAAGTGCGAACGTCTGCAGATAGCTGGCAGCCAGAAGGGGCTAGCCTGGAAAGCTGTTGCTCAGCCTGATCTGCCCATGGCAGTGCTCGCACAGAGGCACAGAGAATGGGGCTGCTTGCTTGTCTTGCCACCTCAAACTTCAAACGTAGCCTGGGAAAGTTGGTGTCCCAGCCAGGCTCCTTTCGCAGCCCTGCTCCAAAAGTGCGAACGTCTGCAGATAGCTGGCAGCCAGAAGGGGCTAGCCTGGAAAGCTGTTGCTCAGCCTCATCTGCCCATGGCAGTGCTCGCACAGAGGCACAGAGAATGCGGCTCCTTGCTTGTCTTTCCACCTCAAACTTCAAACGTAGCCTGGGAAAGATGGTGTACCTGCTAGGCTCATTTCGCAGCCCTGCTCTTGAAATGCGAACGTCTGCAGATAGCTGGCAGGCAGAAGGGGCTAGCCTGGAAAGCTGTTGCTCAGCCTCATCTGCCCATGGCACTGTTCGCATAGAGGCACAGAGAATGGGGCTGCTTGCTTATCTTGCCACTTGAAACTTCAAACGCATGCTGGGAAAGGTGGTGTCCCTGCCAGGCTCCTATCACAGCCCTGCTCCGAAAGTGCGAACGTCTGCAGATAGCTGGCAGGCAGAAGGGGCTAGCCTGGAAAGCTGTTGCTCAGCCTCATCTGCCCATGGCAGTGCTCGCACAGAGGCACAGAGAATGGGGCTGCTTGCTTATCTTGCCACCTCAAACTTCAAACGTAGACTGGGAAAAATGGTGTACCTGCTAGGCTCCTTTCGCAGCGCTGTTCTTGAAATGCGAACGTCTGCAGATAGCTGGCAGCCAGAAGGGGCTAGCTTGGAAAGCTGTTGCTCAGCCTCATCTGCCTATGGCAGTGCTCGCACAGAGGCACAGAGAATGCGGCTGCTTGCTTGTCTTGCCACCTCAAACTTCAAACGTAGCCTGGGAAAGTTGGTGTACCTGCTAGGCTCCTTTCGCAGCCCTGTTCTTGAAATGCGAACGTCTGCAGATAGCTGGCAGGCAGAAGGGGCTAGCTTGGAAAGCTGTTGCTCAGCCTCATCTGCCCATGGCAGTGCTCGCACAGAGGCACAGAGAATGGGGCTGCTTGCTTGTCTTGCCACCTCAAACTTCAAACGTAGCCTGGGAAATTTGGTGTACCTGCTAGGCTCCTTTCGCAGCCCTGTTCTTGAAATGCGAATATCTGCAGATAGCTGGCAGGCAGAAGGGGCTATCCTGGAAAGCTGTTGCTCAGCCTCATCTGCCCATGGCAGTGCTCGCACAGAGGCACAGAGAATGGGGCTGCTTGCTTATCTTGCCACCTCAAACTTCAAACGTAGACTGGGAAAAATGGTGTACCTGCTAGGCTCCTTTCGCAGCCCTGTTCTTGATACGCGAACGTCTGCAGATAGCTGGCAGGCAGAAGGGGCTAGCTTGGAAAGCTGTTGCTCAGCCTCATCTGCCCATGGCAGTGCTCGCACAGAGGCACAGAGAATGGGGCTGCTTGCTTGTCTTGCCACCTCAAACTTCAAACGTAGCCTGGGAAATTTGGTGTACCTGCTAGGCTCCTTTCGCAGCCCTGCTCTTGAAATGCGAACGTCTGCAGATAGCTGGCAGCCAGAAGGGGCTAGCCTGGAAAGCTGTTGGTCAGCCTCATCTGCCCATGGCACTGTTCGCATAGAGGCACAGAGAATGGGGCTGCTTGCTTGTCTTGCCACCTCAAACTTCAAACGTAGCCTGGGAAATTTGGTGTACCTGCTAGGCTCCTTTCGCAGCCCTGCTCTTGAAATGCGAACGTCTGCAGATAGCTGGCAGCCAGAAGGTGCTAGCCTGGAAAGCTGTTGCTCAGCCTGATCTGCCCATGGCAGTGCTCGCACAGAGGCACAGAGAATGGGGCTGCTTGCTTATCTTGCCACTTGAAACTTCAAACGCATGCTGGGAATGGTGGTGTCCCTGCCAGGCTCCTATCACAGCCCTGCTCCGAAAGTGCGAACGTCTGCAGATAGCTGGCAGCCAGAAGGGGCTAGCCTGGAAAGCTGTTGCTCAGCCTCATCTGCCCATGGCAGTGCTCGCACAGAGGCACAGAGAATGGGGCTGCTTGCTTGTCTTGCCACCTCAAACTTCAAACGTAGCCTGGGAAAGTTGGTGTCCCAGCCAGGCTCCTTTCGCAGCCCTGCTCCGAAAGTGCGAACGTCTGCAGATAGCTGGCAGCCAGAAGGGGCTAGCCTGGAAAGCTGTTGCTCAGCCTCATCTGCCCATGGCACTGCTCGCACAGAGGCACAGAGAATGGGGCTGCTTGCTTGTCTTGCCATCTCAAACTTCAAACGTAGCCTGGGAAAGTTGGTGTCCCAACCAGGCTCCTATCACAGCCCTGCTCTGAAAGTGCGAACGTCTGCAGATAGCTGGCAGGCAGAAGGGGCTAGCCTGGAAAGCTGTTGCTCAGCCTCATCTGCCCATGGCACTGTTCGCATAGAGGCCCAGAGAATGGGGCTGCTTGCTTATCTTGCCACTTGAAACTTCAAACGCATGCTGGGAATGGTGGTGTCCCTGCCATGCTCCTATCACAGCCCTGCTCCGAAAGTGCGAACGTCTGCAGATAGCTGGCAGCCAGAAGGGGCTAGCCTGGAAAGCTGTTGCTCAGCCTCATCTGCCCATGGCACTGTTCGCATAGAGGCACAGAGAATGGGGCTGCTTGCTTGTCTTGCCACCTCAAACTTCAAACGTAGCCTGGGAAAGTTGGTGTCCCAGCCAGGATCCTTTCGCCGCCCTGCTCCGAAAGTGCGAACGTCTGCAGATAGCTGGCAGGCAGAAGGGGCTAGCCTGGAAAGCTGTTGCTCAGCCTCATCTGCCCATGGCACTGTTCGCACAGAGGCACAGAGAATGGGGCTGCTTGCTTGTCTTGCCACCTCAAACTTCAAACGTATCCTGGGAAAGTTGGTGTCCCAGCCAGGCTCCTTTCGCAGCCCTGCTCCGAAATTGTGAACGTCTGCAGATAGCTGGCAGGCAGAAGGGGCTAGCCTGGAAAGCTGTTGCTCAGCCTCATCTGCCCATGGCAGTGCTCGCACAGAGGCACAGAGAATGGGGCTGCTTGCTTGTCTTGCCACCTCAAACTTCAAACGTAGCCTGGGAAATTTGGTGTACCTGCTAGGCTCCTTTCGCAGCCCTGCTCTTGAAATGCGAACGTCTGCAGATAGCTGGCAGGCAGAAGGGGCTAGCCTGGAAAGCTGTTGCTCAGCCTGATCTGCCCATGGCACTCTTCGCATAGAGGCACAGAGAATGGGGCTGCTTGCTTATCTTGCCACTTGAAACTTCAAACGCATGCTGGGAATGGTGGTGTCCCTGCCAGGCTCCTATCACAGCCCTGCTCCGAAAGTGCGAACGTCTGCAGATAGCTGGCAGGCAGAAGGGGCTAGCCTGGAAAGCTGTTGCTCAGCCTCATCTGCCCATGGCAGTGCTCGCACAGAGGCACAGAGAATGGGGCTGCTTGCTTGTCTTGCCACCTCAAACTTCAAACGCATGCTGGGAATGGTGGTGTCCTTGCCAGGCTCCTATCACAGCCCTGCTCCGAAAGTGCGAACGTCTGCAGATAGCTGGCAGGCATAAGGGGCTATCCTGGAAAGCTGTTGCTCAGCCTCATCTGCCCATGGCACTGTTCGCATAGAGGCACAGAGAATGGGGCTGCTTGCTTATCTTGGCACTTGAAACTTCAAACGCATGCTGGGAATGGTGGTGTCCCTGCCAGGCTCCTATCACAGCCCTGCTCTTGAAAGTGCGAACGTCTGCAGATAGCTGGCAGCCAGAAGGGGCTAGCCTGGAAAGCTGTTGCTCAGCCTCATCTGCCCATGGCAGTGCTCGCACAGAGGCACAGAGAATGGGGCTGCTTGCTTGTCTTGCCACCTCAAACTTCAAACGTAGCCTGGGAAAGTTGGTGTCCCAGCCAGGCTCCTTTCGCAGCCCTGCTCCAAAAGTGCGAACGTCTGCAGATAGCTGGCAGCCAGAAGGGGCTAGCCTGGAAAGCTGTTGCTCAGCCTCATCTGCCCATGGCAGTGCTCGCACAGAGGCACAGAGAATGCGGCTCCTTGCTTGTCTTGCCACCTAAAACTTCAAACGTAGCCTGGGAAAGATGGTGTACCTGCTAGGCTCATTTCACAGCCCTGCTCTTGAAATGCGAACGTCTGCAGATAGCTGGCAGGCAGAAGGGGCTAGCCTGGAAAGCTGTTGCTCAGCCTCATCTGCCCATGGCACTGTTCGCATAGAGGCACAGAGAATGGGGCTGCTTGCTTATCTTGCCACTTGAAACTTCAAACGCATGCTGGGAAAGGTGGTGTCCCTGCCAGGCTCCTATCACAGCCCTGCTCCGAAAGTGCGAACGTCTGCAGATAGCTGGCAGCCAGAAGGGGCTAGCCTGGAAAGCTGTTGCTCAGCCTCATCTGCCCATGGCAGTGCTCGCACAGAGGCACAGAGAATGGGGCTGCTTGCTTATCTTGCCACCTCAAACTTCAAACGTAGACTGGGAAAAATGGTGTACCTGCTAGGCTCCTTTCGCAGCGCTGTTCTTGAAATGCGAACGTCTGCAGATAGCTGGCAGGCAGAAGGGGCTAGCCTGGAAAGCTGTTGCTCAGCCTCATCTGCCCATGGCAGTGCTCGCACAGAGGCACAGAGAATGCGGCTGCTTGCTTGTCTTGCCACCTCAAACTTCAAACGTAGCCTGGGAAAGTTGGTGTACCTGCTAGGCTCCTTTCGCAGCCCTGCTCTTGAAATGCGAACGTCTGCAGATAGCTGGCAGGCAGAAGGGGCTATCCTGGAAAGCTGTTGCTCAGCCTCATCTGCCCATGGCACTGTTCGCATAGAGGCACAGAGAATGGGGCTGCTTGCTTATCTTGCCACCTCAAACTTCAAACGTAGCCTGGGAAATTTGGTGTACCTGCTAGGCTCCTTTCGCAGCCCTGCTCTTGAAATGCGAATGTCTGCAGATAGCTGGCAGCCAGAAGGGGCTAGCCTGGAAAGCTATTGCTCAGCCTCATCTGCCCATGGCAGTGCTCGCATAGAGGCACAGAGAATGGGGCTGCTTGCTTATCTTGCCACTTGAAACTTCAAACGCATGCTGGGAATGGTGGTGTCCCTGCCAGGCTCCTATCACAGCCCTGCTCCGAAAGTGCGAACGTCTGCAGATAGCTGGCAGCCAGAAGGGGCTAGCCTGGAAAGCTGTTGCTCAGCCTCATCTGCCCATGGCAGTGCTCGCACAGAGGCACAGAGAATGGGGCTGCTTGCTTGTCTTGCCACCTCAAACTTCAAACGTAGCCTGGGAAAGTTGGTGTACCTGCTAGGCTCCTTTCGCAGCCCTGTTCTTGAAATGCGAACGTCTGCAGATAGCTGGCAGCCAGAAGGGGCTAGCTTGGAAAGCTGTTGCTCAGCCTCATCTGCCCATGGCAGTGCTCGCACAGAGGCACAGAGAATGGGGCTGCTTGCTTGTCTTGCCACCTCAAACTTCAAACGCATGCTGGGAATGGTGGTGTCCCTGCCAGGCTCCTATCACAGCCCTGCTCCGAAAGTGCGAACGTCTGCAGATAGCTGGCAGGCAGAAGGGGCTAGCCTGGAAAGCTGTTGCTCAGCCTCATCTGCCCATGGCAGTGCTCGCACAGAGGCACAGAGAATGGGGCTGCTTGCTTGTCTTGCCACCTCAAACTTCAAACGTAGCCTGGGAAATTTGGTGTACCTGCTAGGCTCCTTTCGCAGCCCTGCTCCAAAAGTGCGAACGTCTGCAGATAGCTGGCAGCCAGAAGGGGCTAGCCTGGAAAGCTGTTGCTCAGCCTCATCTGCCCATGGCAGTGCTCGCACAGAGGCACAGAGAATGCGGCTCCTTGCTTGTCTTGCCACCTAAAACTTCAAACGTAGCCTGGGAAAGATGGTGTACCTGCTAGGCTCATTTCACAGCCCTGCTCTTGAAATGCGAACGTCTGCAGATAGCTGGCAGGCAGAAGGGGCTAGCCTGGAAAGCTGTTGCTCAGCCTCATCTGCCCATGGCACTGTTCGCATAGAGGCACAGAGAATGGGGCTGCTTGCTTATCTTGCCACTTGAAACTTCAAACGCATGCTGGGAAAGGTGGTGTCCCTGCCAGGCTCCTATCACAGCCCTGCTCCGAAAGTGCGAACGTCTGCAGATAGCTGGCAGCCAGAAGGGGCTAGCCTGGAAAGCTGTTGCTCAGCCTCATCTGCCCATGGCAGTGCTCGCACAGAGGCACAGAGAATGGGGCTGCTTGCTTATCTTGCCACCTCAAACTTCAAACGTAGACTGGGAAAAATGGTGTACCTGCTAGGCTCCTTTCGCAGCGCTGTTCTTGAAATGCGAACGTCTGCAGATAGCTGGCAGGCAGAAGGGGCTAGCCTGGAAAGCTGTTGCTCAGCCTCATCTGCCCATGGCAGTGCTCGCACAGAGGCACAGAGAATGCGGCTGCTTGCTTGTCTTGCCACCTCAAACTTCAAACGTAGCCTGGGAAAGTTGGTGTACCTGCTAGGCTCCTTTCGCAGCCCTGCTCTTGAAATGCGAACGTCTGCAGATAGCTGGCAGGCAGAAGGGGCTATCCTGGAAAGCTGTTGCTCAGCCTCATCTGCCCATGGCACTGTTCGCATAGAGGCACAGAGAATGGGGCTGCTTGCTTATCTTGCCACCTCAAACTTCAAACGTAGCCTGGGAAATTTGGTGTACCTGCTAGGCTCCTTTCGCAGCCCTGCTCTTGAAATGCGAATGTCTGCAGATAGCTGGCAGCCAGAAGGGGCTAGCCTGGAAAGCTATTGCTCAGCCTCATCTGCCCATGGCAGTGCTCGCATAGAGGCACAGAGAATGGGGCTGCTTGCTTATCTTGCCACTTGAAACTTCAAACGCATGCTGGGAATGGTGGTGTCCCTGCCAGGCTCCTATCACAGCCCTGCTCCGAAAGTGCGAACGTCTGCAGATAGCTGGCAGGCAGAAGGGGCTAGCCTGGAAAGCTGTTGCTCAGCCTCATCTGCCCATGGCAGTGCTCGCACAGAGGCACAGAGAATGAGGCTGCTTGCTTGTCTTGCCACCTCAAACTTCAAACGTAGCCTGGGAAAGTTGGTGTACCTGCTAGGCTCCTTTCGCAGCCCTGTTCTTGAAATGCGAACGTCTGCAGATAGCTGGCAGCCAGAAGGGGCTAGCTTGGAAAGCTGTTGCTCAGCCTCATCTGCCCATGGCAGTGCTCGCACAGAGGCACAGAGAATGGGGCTGCTTGCTTGTCTTGCCACCTCAAACTTCAAACGCATGCTGGGAATGGTGGTGTCCCTGCCAGGCTCCTATCACAGCCCTGCTCCGAAAGTGCGAACGTCTGCAGATAGCTGGCAGGCAGAAGGGGCTAGCCTGGAAAGCTGTTGCTCAGCCTCATCTGCCCATGGCAGTGCTCGCACAGAGGCACAGAGAATGGGGCTGCTTGCTTGTCTTGCCACCTCAAACTTCAAACGTAGCCTGGGAAATTTGGTGTACCTGCTAGGCTCCTTTCGCAGCCCTGCTCTTGAAATGCGAACGTCTGCAGATAGCTGGCAGGCAGAAGGGGCTAGCCTGGAAAGCTGTTGGTCAGCCTCATCTGCCCATGGCACTGTTCGCATAGAGGCACAGAGAATGGGGCTGCTTGCTTGTCTTGCCACCTCAAACTTCAAACGTAGCCTGGGAAATTTGGTGTACCTGCTAGGCTCCTTTCGCAGCCCTGCTCTTGAAATGCGAACGTCTGCAGATAGCTGGCAGCCAGAAGGTGCTAGCCTGGAAAGCTGTTGCTCAGCCTGATCTGCCCATGGCAGTGCTCGCACAGAGGCACAGAGAATGGGGCTGCTTGCTTATCTTGCCACTTGAAACTTCAAACGCATGCTAGGAATGGTGGTGTCCCTGCCATGCTCCTATCACAGCCCTGCTCCGAAAGTGCGAACGTCTGCAGATAGCTGGCAGCCAGAAGGGGCTAGCCTGGAAAGCTGTTGCTCAGCCTGATCTGCCCATGGCAGTGCTCGCACAGAGGCACAGAGAATGGGGCTGCTTGCTTGTCTTGCCACCTCAAACTTCAAACGTAGCCTGGGAAAGTTGGTGTCCCAGCCAGGCTCCTTTCGCAGCCCTGCTCCGAAAGTGCGAACGTCTGCAGATAGCTGGCAGCCAGAAGGGGCTAGCCTGGAAAGCTGTTGCTCAGCCTCATCTGCCCATGGCAGTGCTCGCACAGAGGCACAGAGAATGGGGCTGCTTGCTTGTCTTGCCATCTCAAACTTCAAACGTAGCCTGGGAAAGTTGGTGTCCCAACCAGGCTCCTATCACAGCCCTGCTCTGAAAGTGCGAACGTCTGCAGATAGCTGGCAGGCAGAAGGGGCTAGCCTGGAAAGCTGTTGCTCAGCCTCATCTGCCCATGGCACTGTTCGCATAGAGGCCCAGAGAATGGGGCTGCTTGCTTATCTTGCCACTTGAAACTTCAAACGCATGCTGGGAATGGTGGTGTCCCTGCCATGCTCCTATCACAGCCCTGCTCCGAAAGTGCGAACGTCTGCAGATAGCTGGCAGCCAGAAGGGGCTAGCCTGGAAAGCTGTTGCTCAGCCTCATCTGCCCATGGCACTGTTCGCATAGAGGCACAGAGAATGGGGCTGCTTGCTTGTCTTGCCACCTCAAACTTCAAACGTAGCCTGGGAAAGTTGGTGTCCCAGCCAGGATCCTTTCGCCGCCCTGCTCCGAAAGTGCGAACGTCTGCAGATAGCTGGCAGCCAGAAGGGGCTAGCCTGGAAAGCTGTTGCTCAGCCTCATCTGCCCATGGCAGTGCTCGCACAGAGGCACAGAGAATGGGGCTGCTTGCTTGTCTTGCCACCTCAAACTTCAAACGTAGCCTGGGAAACTTGGTGTACCTGCTAGGCTCCTTTCGCAGCCCTGCTCTTGAAATGCGAACGTCTGCAGATAGCTGGCAGGCAGAAGGGGCTAGCCTGAAAAGCTGTTGCTCAGCCTGATCTGCCCATGGCACTGTTCGCATAGAGGCACAGAGAATGGGGCTGCTTGCTTGTCTTGCCACCTCAAACTTCAAACGTAGCCTGGGAAAGTTGGTGTCCCAGCCAGGCTCCTTTCGCAGCCCTGCTCCGAAAGTGCGAACGTCTGCAGATAGCTGGCAGGCAGAAGGGGCTAGCCTGGAAAGCTGTTGCTCAGCCTCATCTGCCCATGGCAGTGCTCGCACAGAGGCACAGAGAATGGGGCTGCTTGCTTGTCTTGCCACCTCAAACTTCAAACGCATGCTGGGAATGGTGGTGTCCTTGCCAGGCTCCTATCACAGCCCTGCTCCGAAAGTGCGAACGTCTGCAGATAGCTGGCAGGCAGAAGGGGCTATCCTGGAAAGCTGTTGCTCAGCCTCATCTGCCCATGGCACTGTTCGCATAGAGGCACAGAGAATGGGGCTGCTTGCTTATCTTGCCACTTGAAACTTCAAACGCATGCTGGGAATGGTGGTGTCCCTGCCAGGCTCCTATCACAGCCCTGCTCCGAAAGTGCGAACGTCTGCAGATAGCTGGCAGCCAGAAGGGGCTAGCCTGGAAAGCTGTTGCTCAGCCTCATCTGCCCATGGCAGTGCTCGCACAGAGGCACAGAGAATGGGGCTGCTTGCTTGTCTTGCCACCTCAAACTTCAAACGTAGCCTGGGAAAGTTGGTGTCCCAGCCAGGGTCCTTTCGCAGCCCTGCTCCAAAAGTGCGAACGTCTGCAGATAGCTGGCAGCCAGAAGGGGCTAGCCTGGAAAGCTGTTGCTCAGCCTCATCTGCCCATGGCAGTGCTCGCACAGAGGCACAGAGAATGCGGCTCCTTGCTTGTCTTGCCACCTCAAACTTCAAACGTAGCCTGGGAAAGATGGTGTACCTGCTAAGCTCATTTCACAGCCCTGCTCTTGAAATGCGAACGTCTGCAGATAGCTGGCAGGCAGAAGGGGCTAGCCTGGAAAGCTGTTGCTCAGCCTCATCTGCCCATGGCAGTGCTCGCATAGAGGCACAGAGAATGGGGCTGCTTGCTTATCTTGCCACTTGAAACTTCAAACGCATGCTGGGAAAGGTGGTGTCCCTGCCAGGCTCCTATCACAGCCCTGCTCCGAAAGTGCGAACGTCTGCAGATAGCTGGCAGGCAGAAGGGGCTAGCCTGGAAAGCTGTTGCTCAGCCTCATCTGCCCATGGCAGTGCTCGCACAGAGGCACAGAGAATGGGGCTGCTTGCTTATCTTGCCACCTCAAACTTCAAACGTAGACTGGGAAAAATGGTGTACCTGCTAGGCTCCTTTCGCAGCCCTGCTCTTGAAATGCGAACGTCTGCAGATAGCTGGCAGGCAGAAGGGGCTAGCTTGGAAAGCTGTTGCTCAGCCTCATCTGCCCATGGCAGTGCTCGCACAGAGGCACAGAGAATGCGGCTGCTTGCTTGTCTTGCCACCTCAAACTTCAAACGTAGCCTGGGAAAGTTGGTGTACCTGCTAGGCTCCTTTCTCAGCCCTGCTCTTGAAATGCGAACGTCTGCAGATAGCTGGCAGGCAGAAGGGGCTAGCTTGGAAAGCTGTTGCTCAGCCTCATCTGCCCATGGCAGTGCTCGCACAGAGGCACAGAGAATGGGGCTGCTTGCTTGTCTTGCCACCTCAAACTTCAAACGTAGCCTGGGAAAGTTGGTGTACCTGCTAGGCTCCTTTCGCAGCCCTGTTCTTGAAATGCGAACGTCTGCCGATAGCTGGCAGCCAGAAGGGGCTAGCCTGGAAAGCTGTTGCTCAGCCTCATCTGCCCATGGCAGTGCTCGCACAGAGGCACAGAGAATGGGGCTGCTTGCTTATCTTGCCACCTCAAACTTCAAACGTAGACTGGGAAAAATGGTGTACCTGCTAGGCTCCTTTCGCAGCCCTGTTCTTGATATGCGAACGTCTGCAGATAGCTGGCAGGCAGAAGGGGCTAGCTTGGAAAGCTGTTGCTCAGCCTCATCTGCCCATGGCAGTGCTCGCACAGAGGCACAGAGAATGTGGCTGCTTGCTTGTCTTGCCACCTCAAACTTCAAACGCATGCTGGGAATGGTGGTGTCCCTGCCAGGGTCCTATCACAGCCCTGCTCCGAAAGTGCGAACGTCTGCAGATAGCTGGCAGGCAGAAGGGGCTAGCCTGGAAAGCTGTTGCTCAGCCTCATCTGCCCATGGCAGTGCTCGCACAGAGGCACAGAGAATGGGGCTGCTTGCTTGTCTTGCCACCTCAAACTTCAAACGTAGCCTGGGAAATTTGGTGTACCTGCTAGGCTCCTTTCGCAGCCCTGCTCTTGAAATGCGAACGTCTGCAGATAGCTGGCAGCCAGAAGGGGCTAGCCTGGAAAGCTGTTGGTCAGCCTCATCTGCCCATGGCACTGTTCGCATAGAGGCACAGAGAATGGGGCTGCTTGCTTGTCTTGCCACCTCAAACTTCAAACGTAGCCTGGGAAATTTGGTGTACCTGCTAGGCTCCTTTCGCAGCCCTGCTCTTGAAATGCGAATGTCTGCAGATAGCTGGCAGCCAGAAGGTGCTAGCCTGGAAAGCTATTGCTCAGCCTCATCTGCCCATGGCAGTGCTCGCATAGAGGCACAGAGAATGGGGCTGCTTGCTTATCTTGCCACTTGAAACTTCAAACGCATGCTGGGAATGGTGGTGTCCCTGCCAGGCTCCTATCACAGCCCTGCTCCGAAAGTGCGAACGTCTGCAGATAGCTGGCAGCCAGAAGGGGCTAGCCTGGAAAGCTGTTGCTCAGCCTCATCTGCCCATGGCAGTGCTCGCACAGAGGCACAGAGAATGGGGCTGCTCACTTGTCTTGCCACCTCAAACTTCAAACGTAGCCTGGGAAAGTTGGTGTACCTGCTAGGCTCCTTTCGCAGCCCTGTTCTTGAAATGCGAACGTCTGCAGATAGCTGGCAGCCAGAAGGGGCTAGCTTGGAAAGCTGTTGCTCAGCCTCATCTGCCCATGGCAGTGCTCGCACAGAGGCACAGAGAATGGGGCTGCTTGCTTGTCTTGCCACCTCAAACTTCAAACGCATGCTGGGAATGGTGGTGTCCCTGCCAGGCTCCTATCACAGCCCTGCTCCGAAAGTGCGAACGTCTGCAGATAGCTGGCAGGCAGAAGGGGCTAGCCTGGAAAGCTGTTGCTCAGCCTCATCTGCCCATGGCAGTGCTCGCACAGAGGCACAGAGAATGGGGCTGCTTGCTTGTCTTGCCACCTCAAACTTCAAACGTAGCCTGGGAAATTTGGTGTACCTGCTAGGCTCCTTTCGCAGCCCTGCTCTTGAAATGCGAACGTCTGCAGATAGCTGGCAGCCAGAAGGGGCTAGCCTGGAAAGCTGTTGGTCAGCCTCATCTGCCCATGGCACTGTTCGCATAGAGGCACAGAGAATGGGGCTGCTTGCTTGTCTTGCCACCTCAAACTTCAAACGTAGCCTGGGAAATTTGGTGTACCTGCTAGGCTCCTTTCGCAGCCCTGCTCTTGAAATGCGAACGTCTGCAGATAGCTGGCAGCCAGAAGGTGCTAGCCTGGAAAGCTGTTTCTCAGCCTGATCTGCCCATGGCAGTGCTCGCACAGAGGCACAGAGAATGGGGCTGCTTGCTTATCTTGCCACCTCAAACTTCAAACGCATGCTAGGAATGGTGGTGTCCCTGCCAGGCTCCTATCACAGCCCTGCTCCGAAAGTGCGAACGTCTGCAGATAGCTGGCAGCCAGAAGGGGCTAGCCTGGAAAGCTGTTGCTCAGCCTGATCTGCCCATGGCAGTGCTCGCACAGAGGCACAGAGAATGGGGCTGCTTGCTTGTCTTGCCACCTCAAACTTCAAAGGTAGCCTGGGAAAGTTGGTGTCCCAGCCAGGCTCCTTTCGCAGCCCTGCTCCGAAAGTGCGAACGTCTGCAGATAGCTGGCAGCCAGAAGGGGCTAGCCTGGAAAGCTGTTGCTCAGCCTCATCTGCCCATGGCACTGCTCGCACAGAGGCACAGAGAATGGGGCTGCTTGCTTGTCTTGCCATCTCAAACTTCAAACGTAGCCTGGGAAAGTTGGTGTCCCAACCAGGCTCCTATCACAGCCCTGCTCTGAAAGTGCGAACGTCTGCAGATAGCTGGCAGGCAGAAGGGGCTAGCCTGGAAAGCTGTTGCTCAGCCTCATCTGCCCATGGCACTGTTCGCATAGAGGCCCAGAGAATGGGGCTGCTTGCTTATCTTGCCACTTGAAACTTCAAACGCATGCTGGGAATGGTGGTGTCCCTGCCAGGCTCCTATCACAGCCCTGCTCCGAAAGTGCGAACGTCTGCAGATAGCTGGCAGCCAGAAGGGGCTAGCCTGGAAAGCTGTTGCTCAGCCTCATCTGCCCATGGCACTGTTCGCATAGAGGCACAGAGAATGGGGCTGCTTGCTTGTCTTGCCACCTCAAACTTCAAACGTAGCCTGGGAAAGTTGGTGTCCCAGCCAGGATCCTTTCGCCGCCCTGCTCCGAAAGTGCGAACGTCTGCAGATAGCTGGCAGGCAGAAGGGGCTAGCCTGGAAAGCTGTTGCTCAGCCTCATCTGCCCATGGCACTGTTCGCACAGAGGCACAGAGAATGGGGCTGCTTGCTTGTCTTGCCACCTCAAACTTCAAACGTAGCCTGGGAAAGTTGGTGTCCCAGCCAGGCTCCTTTCGCAGCCCTGCTCCGAAAGTGCGAACGTCTGCAGATAGCTGGCAGGCAGAAGGGGCTAGCCTGGAAAGCTGTTGCTCAGCCTCATCTGCCCATGGCAGTGCTCGCACAGAGGCACAGAGAATGGGGCTGCTTGCTTGTCTTGCCACCTCAAACTTCAAACGCATGCTAGGAATGGTGGTGTCCTTGCCAGGCTCCTATCACAGCCCTGCTCCGAAAGTGCGAACGTCTGCAGATAGCTGGCAGGCAGAAGGGGCTAGCCTGGAAAGCTGTTGCTCAGCCTCATCTGCCCATGGCACTGTTCGCATAGAGGCACAGAGAATGGGGCTACTTGCTTATCTTGGCACTTGAAACTTCAAACGCATGCTGGGAATGGTGGTGTCCCTGCCAGGCTCCTATCACAGCCCTGCTCCGAAAGTGCGAACGTCTGCAGATAGCTGGCAGGCAGAAGGGGCTAGCCTGGAAAGCTGTTGCTCAGCCTCATCTGCCCATGGCACTGCTCGCACAGAGGCACAGAGAATGGGGCTGCTTGCTTGTCTTGCCACCTCAAACTTCAAACGTAGCCTGGGAAAGTTGGTGTCCCAGCCAGGCTCCTTTCGCAGCCCTGCTCCAAAAGTGCGAACGTCTGCAGATAGCTGGCAGCCAGAAGGGGCTAGCCTGGAAAGCTGTTGCTCAGCCTCATCTGCCCATGGCAGTGCTCGCACAGAGGCACAGAGAATGCGGCTCCTTGCTTGTCTTGCCACCTCAAACTTCAAACGTAGCCTGGGAAAGATGGTGTACCTGCTAAGCTCATTTCAAAGCCCTGCTCTTGAAATGCGAACGTCTGCAGATAGCTGGCAGGCAGAAGGGGCTAGCCTGGAAAGCTGTTGCTCAGCCTCATCTGCCCATGGCAGTGCTCGCATAGAGGCACAGAGAATGGGGCTGCTTGCTTATCTTGCCACTTGAAACTTCAAACGCATGCTGGGAAAGGTGGTGTCCCTGCCAGGCTCCTATCACAGCCCTGCTCCGAAAGTGCGAACGTCTGCAGATAGCTGGCAGGCAGAAGGGGCTAGCCTGGAAAGCTGTTGCTCAGCCTCATCTGCCCATGGCAGTGCTCGCACAGAGGCACAGAGAATGGGGCTGCTTGCTTATCTTGCCACCTCAAACTTCAAACGTAGACTGGGAAAAATGGTGTACCTGCTAGGCTCCTTTCGCAGCGCTGTTCTTGAAATGCGAACGTCTGCAGATAGCTGGCAGGCAGAAGGGGCTAGCTTGGAAAGCTGTTGCTCAGCCTCATCTGCCCATGGCAGTGCTCGCACAGAGGCACAGAGAATGCGGCTGCTTGCTTGTCTTGCCACCTCAAACTTCAAACGTAGCCTGGGAAAGTTGGTGTACCTGCTAGGCTCCTTTCTCAGCCCTGTTCTTGAAATGCGAACGTCTGCAGATAGCTGGCAGGCAGAAGGGGCTAGCTTGGAAAGCTGTTGCTCAGCCTCATCTGCCCATGGCAGTGCTCGCACAGAGGCACAGAGAATGGGGCTGCTTGCTTGTCTTGCCACCTCAAACTTCAAACGTAGCCTGGGAAAGTTGGTGTACCTGCTAGGCTCCTTTCGCAGCCCTGTTCTTGAAATGCGAACGTCTGCCGATAGCTGGCAGCCAGAAGGGGCTAGCCTGGAAAGCTGTTGCTCAGCCTCATCTGCCCATGGCAGTGCTCGCACAGAGGCACAGAGAATGGGGCTGCTTGCTTATCTTGCCACCTCAAACTTCAAACGTAGACTGGGAAAAATGGTGTACCTGCTAGGCTCCTTTCGCAGCCCTGTTCTTGATATGCGAACGTCTGCAGATAGCTGGCAGCCAGAAGGGGCTAGCTTGGAAAGCTGTTGCTCAGCCTCATCTGCCCATGGCAGTGCTCGCACAGAGGCACAGAGAATGTGGCTGCTTGCTTGTCTTGCCACCTCAAACTTCAAACGCATGCTGGGAATGGTGGTGTCCCTGCCAGGGTCCTATCACAGCCCTGCTCCGAAAGTGCGAACGTCTGCAGATAGCTGGCAGGCAGAAGGGGCTAGCCTGGAAAGCTGTTGCTCAGCCTCATAGGCCCATGGCAGTGCTCGCACAGAGGCACAGAGAATGGGGCTGCTTGCTTGTCTTGCCACCTCAAACTTCAAACGTAGCCTGGGAAATTTGGTGTACCTGCTAGGCTCCTTTCGCAGCCCTGCTCTTGAAATGCGAACGTCTGCAGATAGCTGGCAGCCAGAAGGGGCTAGCCTGGAAAGCTGTTGCTCAGCCTCATCTGCCCATGGCACTGTTCGCATAGAGGCACAGAGAATGGGGCTGCTTGCTTGTCTTGCCACCTCAAACTTCAAACGTAGCCTGGGAAATTTGGTGTACCTGCTAGGCTTCTTTCGCAGCCCTGCTCTTGAAATGCGAATGTCTGCAGATAGCTGGCAGCCAGAAGGTGCTAGCCTGGAAAGCTATTGCTCAGCCTCATCTGCCCATGGCAGTGCTCGCATAGAGGCACAGAGAATGGGGCTGCTTGCTTATCTTGCCACTTGAAACTTCAAACGCATGCTGGGAATGGTGGTGTCCCTGCCAGGCTCCTATCACAGCCCTGCTCCGAAAGTGCGAACGTCTGCAGATAGCTGGCAGCCAGAAGGGGCTAGCCTGGAAAGCTGTTGCTCAGCCTCATCTGCCCATGGCAGTGCTCGCACAGAGGCACAGAGAATGGGGCTGCTCACTTGTCTTGCCACCTCAAACTTCAAACGTAACCTGGGAAAGATGGTGTACCTGCTAGGCTCCTTTCGCAGCCCTGTTCTTGAAATGCGAACGTCTGCAGATAGCTGGCAGCCAGAAGGGGCTATCCTGGAAAGCTGTTGCTCAGCCTCATCTGCCCATGGCAGTGCTCGCACAGAGGCACAGAGAATGGGGCTGCTTGCTTGTCTTGCCACCTCAAACTTCAAACGCATGCTGGGAATGGTGGTGTCCCTGCCAGGCTCCTATCACAGCCCTGCTCCGAAAGTGCGAACGTCTGCAGATAGCTGGCAGGCAGAAGGGGCTAGCCTGGAAAGCTGTTGCTCAGCCTCATCTGCCCATGGCAGTGCTCGCACAGAGGCACAGAGAATGGGGCTGCTTGCTTGTCTTGCCACCTCAAACTTCAAACGTAGCCTGGGAAATTTGGTGTACCTGCTAGGCTCCTTTCGCAGCCCTGCTCTTGAAATGCGAACGTCTGCAGATAGCTGGCAGCCAGAAGGGGCTAGCCTGGAAAGCTGTTGGTCAGCCTCATCTGCCCATGGCACTGTTCGCATAGAGGCACAGAGAATGGGGCTGCTTGCTTGTCTTGCCACCTCAAACTTCAAACGTAGCCTGGGAAATTTGGTGTACCTGCTAGGCTCCTTTCGCAGCCCTGCTCTTGAAATGCGAACGTCTGCAGATAGCTGGCAGCCAGAAGGTGCTAGCCTGGAAAGCTGTTGCTCAGCCTGATCTGCCCATGGCAGTGCTCGCACAGAGGCACAGAGAATGGGGCTGCTTGCTTATCTTGCCACTTGAAACTTCAAACGCATGCTAGGAATGGTGGTGTCCCTGCCAGGCTCCTATCACAGCCCTGCTCCGAAAGTGCGAACGTCTGCAGATAGCTGGCAGCCAGAAGGGGCTAGCCTGTAAAGCTGTTGCTCAGCCTGATCTGCCCATGGCAGTGCTCGCACAGAGGCACAGAGAATGGGGCTGCTTGCTTGTCTTGCCACCTCAAACTTCAAACGTAGCCTGGGAAAGTTGGTGTCCCAGCCAGGCTCCTTTCGCAGCCCTGCTCCGAAAGTGCGAACGTCTGCAGATAGCTGGCAGGCAGAAGGGGCTAGCCTGGAAAGCTGTTGCTCAGCCTCATCTGCCCATGGCACTGCTCGCACAGAGGCACAGAGAACGGGGCTGCTTGCTTGTCTTGCCATCTCAAACTTCAAACGTAGCCTGGGAAAGTTGGTGTCCCAACCAGGCTCCTATCACAGCCCTGCTCTGAAAGTGCGAACGTCTGCAGATAGCTGGCAGGCAGAAGGGGCTAGCCTGGAAAGCTGTTGCTCAGCCTCATCTGCCCATGGCACTGTTCGCATAGAGGCCCAGAGAATGGGGCTGCTTGCTTATCTTGCCACTTGAAACTTCAAACGCATGCTGGGAATGGTGGTGTCCCTGCCAGGGTCCTATCACAGCCCTGCTCCGAAAGTGCGAACGTCTGCAGATAGCTGGCAGGCAGAAGGGGCTAGCCTGGAAAGCTGTTGCTCAGCCTCATCTGCCCATGGCAGTGCTCGCACAGAGGCACAGAGAATGGGGCTGCTTGCTTGTCTTGCCACCTCAAACTTCAAACGTAGCCTGGGAAATTTGGTGTACCTGCTAGGCTCCTTTCGCAGCCCTGCTCTTGAAATGCGAACGTCTGCAGATAGCTGGCAGGCAGAAGGGGCTAGCCTGGAAAGCTGTTGCTCAGCCTCATCTGCCCATGGCACTGTTCGCATAGAGGCACAGAGAATGGGGCTGCTTGCTTGTCTTGCCACCTCAAACTTCAAACGTAGCCTGGGAAATTTGGTGTACCTGCTAGGCTCCTTTCGCAGCCCTGCTCTTGAAATGCGAATGTCTGCAGATAGCTGGCAGCCAGAAGGGGCTAGCCTGGAAAGCTATTGCTCAGCCTCATCTGCCCATGGCAGTGCTCGCATAGAGGCACAGAGAATGGGGCTGCTTGCTTATCTTGCCACTTGAAACTTCAAACGCATGCTGGGAATGGTGGTGTCCCTGCCAGGCTCCTATCACAGCCCTGCTCCGAAAGTGCGAACGTCTGCAGATAGCTGGCAGCCAGAAGGGGCTAGCCTGGAAAGCTGTTGCTCAGCCTCATCTGCCCATGGCAGTGCTCGCACAGAGGCACAGAGAATGGGGCTGCTCACTTGTCTTGCCACCTCAAACTTCAAACGTAGCCTGGGAAAGTTGGTGTACCTGCTAGGCTCCTTTCGCAGCCCTGTTCTTGAAATGCGAACGTCTGCAGATAGCTGGCAGCCAGAAGGGGCTAGCTTGGAAAGCTGTTGCTCAGCCTCATCTGCCCATGGCAGTGCTCGCACAGAGGCACAGAGAATGGGGCTGCTTGCTTGTCTTGCCACCTCAAACTTCAAACGCATGCTGGGAATGGTGGTGTCCCTGCCAGGCTCCTATCACAGCCCTGCTCCGAAAGTGCGAACGTCTGCAGATAGCTGGCAGGCAGAAGGGGCTAGCCTGGAAAGCTGTTGCTCAGCCTCATCTGCCCATGGCAGTGCTCGCACAGAGGCACAGAGAATGGGGCTGCTTGCTTGTCTTGCCACCTCAAACTTCAAACGTAGCCTGGGAAATTTGGTGTACCTGCTAGGCTCCTTTCGCAGCCCTGCTCTTGAAATGCGAACGTCTGCAGATAGCTGGCAGCCAGAAGGGGCTAGCCTGGAAAGCTGTTGGTCAGCCTCATCTGCCCATGGCACTGTTCGCATAGAGGCACAGAGAATGGGGCTGCTTGCTTGTCTTGCCACCTCAAACTTCAAACGTAGCCTGGGAAATTTGGTGTACCTGCTAGGCTCCTTTCGCAGCCCTGCTCTTGAAATGCGAACGTCTGCAGATAGCTGGCAGCCAGAAGGTGCTAGCCTGGAAAGCTGTTTCTCAGCCTGATCTGCCCATGGCAGTGCTCGCACAGAGGCACAGAGAATGGGGCTGCTTGCTTATCTTGCCACTTGAAACTTCAAACGCATGCTAGGAATGGTGGTGTCCCTGCCAGGCTCCTATCACAGCCCTGCTCCGAAAGTGCGAACGTCTGCAGATAGCTGGCAGCCAGAAGGGGCTAGCCTGTAAAGCTGTTGCTCAGCCTGATCTGCCCATGGCAGTGCTCGCACAGAGGCACAGAGAATGGGGCTGCTTGCTTGTCTTGCCACCTCAAACTTCAAAGGTAGCCTGGGAAAGTTGGTGTCCCAGCCAGGCTCCTTTCGCAGCCCTGCTCCGAAAGTGCGAACGTCTGCAGATAGCTGGCAGCCAGAAGGGGCTAGCCTGGAAAGCTGTTGCTCAGCCTCATCTGCCCATGGCACTGCTCGCACAGAGGCACAGAGAATGGGGCTGCTTGCTTGTCTTGCCATCTCAAACTTCAAACGTAGCCTGGGAAAGTTGGTGTCCCAACCAGGCTCCTATCACAGCCCTGCTCTGAAAGTGCGAACGTCTGCAGATAGCTGGCAGGCAGAAGGGGCTAGCCTGGAAAGCTGTTGCTCAGCCTCATCTGCCCATGGCACTGTTCGCATAGAGGCCCAGAGAATGGGGCTGCTTGCTTATCTTGCCACTTGAAACTTCAAACGCATGCTGGGAATGGTGGTGTCCCTGCCAGGCTCCTATCACAGCCCTGCTCCGAAAGTGCGAACGTCTGCAGATAGCTGGCAGCCAGAAGGGGCTAGCCTGGAAAGCTGTTGCTCAGCCTCATCTACCCATGGCACTGTTCGCATAGAGGCACATAGAATAGGGCTGCTTGCTTGTCTTGCCACCTCAAACTTCAAACGTAGCCTGGGAAAGTTGGTGTCCCAGCCAGGCTCCTTTCGCAGCCCTGCTCCGAAAGTGCGAACGTCTGCAGATAGCTGGCAGCCAGAAGGGGCTAGCCTGGAAAGCTGTTGGTCAGCCTCATCTGCCCATGGCAGTGCTCGCACAGAGGCACAGAGAATGGGGCTGCTTGCTTGTCTTGCCACCTCAAACTTCAAACGCATGCTGGGAATGGTGGTGTCCTTGCCAGGCTCCAATCACAGCCCTGCTCCGAAAGTGCGAACGTCTGCAGATAGCTGGCAGGCAGAAGGGGCTAGCCTGGAAAGCTGTTGCTCAGCCTCATCTGCCCATGGCACTGTTCGCATAGAGGCACAGAGAATGGGGCTACTTGCTTATCTTGGCACTTGAAACTTCAAACGCATGCTGAGAATGGTGGTGTCCCTGCCAGGCTCCTATCACAGCCCTGCTCCGAAAGTGCGAACGTCTGCAGATAGCTGGCAGCCAGAAGGGGCTAGCCTGGAAAGCTGTTGCTCAGCCTCATCTGCCCATGGCACTGCTCGCACAGAGGCACAGAGAATGGGGCTGCTTGCTTGTCTTGCCACCTCAAACTTCAAACGTAGCCTGGGAAAGTTGGTGTCCCAGCCAGGCTCCTTTCGCAGCCCTGCTCCAAAAGTGCGAACGTCTGCAGATAGCTGGCAGCCAGAAGGGGCTAGCCTGGAAAGCTGTTGCTCAGCCTCATCTGCCCATGGCAGTGCTCGCACAGAGGCACAGAGAATGCGGCTCCTTGCTTGTCTTGCCACCTCAAACTTCAAACGTAGCCTGGGAAAGATGGTGTACCTGCTAAGCTCATTTCACAGCCCTGCTCTTGAAATGCGAACGTCTGCAGATAGCTGGCAGGCAGAAGGGGCTAGCCTGGAAAGCTGTTGCTCAGCCTCATCTGCCCATGGCAGTGCTCGCATAGAGGCACAGAGAATGGGGCTGCTTGCTTATCTTGCCACTTGAAACTTCAAACGCATGCTGGGAAAGGTGGTGTCCCTGCCAGGCTCCTATCACAGCCCTGCTCCGAAAGTGCGAACGTCTGCAGATAGCTGGCAGGCAGAAGGGGCTAGCCTGGAAAGCTGTTGCTCAGCCTCATCTGCCCATGGCAGTGCTCGCACAGAGGCACAGAGAATGGGGCTGCTTGCTTGTCTTGCCACCTCAAACTTCAAACGTAGCCTGGGAAATTTGGTGTACCTGCTAGGCTCCTTTCGCAGCCCTGCTCTTGAAATGCGAACGTCTGCAGATAGCTGGCAGCCAGAAGGGGCTAGCCTGGAAAGCTGTTGCTCAGCCTGATCTGCCCATGGCACTGTTCGCATAGAGGCACAGAGAATGGGGCTGCTTGCTTGTCTTGCCACCTCAAACTTCAAACGTAGCCTGGGAAATTTGGTGTACCTGCTAGGCTTCTTTCGCAGCCCTGCTCTTGAAATGCGAATGTCTGCAGATAGCTGGCAGCCAGAAGGTGCTAGCCTGGAAAGCTATTGCTCAGCCTCATCTGCCCATGGCAGTGCTCGCATAGAGGCACAGAGAATGGGGCTGCTTGCTTATCTTGCCACTTGAAACTTCAAACGCATGCTGGGAATGGTGGTGTCCCTGCCAGGCTCCTATCACAGCCCTGCTCCGAAAGTGCGAACGTCTGCAGATAGCTGGCAGCCAGAAGGGGCTAGCCTGGAAAGCTGTTGCTCAGCCTCATCTGCCCATGGCAGTGCTCGCACAGAGGCACAGAGAATGGGGCTGCTCACTTGTCTTGCCACCTCAAACTTCAAACGTAGCCTGGGAAAGTTGGTGTCCCAGCCAGGCTCCTTTCGCAGCCCTGCTCCGAAAGTGCGAACGTCTGCAGATAGCTGGCAGCCAGAAGGGGCTAGCCTGGAAAGCTGTTGCTCAGCCTCATCTGCCCATGGCACTGCTCGCACAGAGGCACAGAGAATGGGGCTGCTTGCTTGTCTTGCCATCTCAAACTTCAAACGTAGCCTGGGAAAGTTGGTGTCCCAACCAGGCTCCTATCACAGCCCTGCTCTGAAAGTGTGAACGTCTGCAGATAGCTGGCAGGCAGAAGGGGCTAGCCTGGAAAGCTGTTGCTCAGCCTCATCTGCCCATGGCACTGTTCGCATAGAGGCCCAGAGAATGGGGCTGCTTGCTTATCTTGCCACTTGAAACTTCAAACGCATGCTGGGAATGGTGGTGTCCCTGCCAGGCTCCTATCACAGCCCTGCTCCGAAAGTGCGAACGTCTGCAGATAGCTGGCAGCCAGAAGGGGCTAGCCTGGAAAGCTGTTGCTCAGCCTCATCTGCCCATGGCACTGTTCGCATAGAGGCACAGAGAATGGGGCTGCTTGCTTGTCTTGCCACCTCAAACTTCAAACGTAGCCTGGGAAAGTTGGTGTCCCAGCCAGGATCCTTTCGCCGCCCTGCTCCGAAAGTGCGAACGTCTGCAGATAGCTGGCAGGCAGAAGGGGCTAGCCTGGAAAGCTGTTGCTCAGCCTCATCTGCCCATGGCACTGTTCGCACAGAGGCACAGAGAATGGGGCTGCTTGCTTGTCTTGCCACCTCAAACTTCAAACGTAGCCTGGAAAGTTGGTGTCCCAGCCAGGCTCCTTTCGCAGCCCTGCTCCGAAAGTGCGAACGTCTGCAGATAGCTGGCAGGCAGAAGGGGCTAGCCTGGAAAGCTGTTGCTCAGCCTCATCTGCCCATGGCAGTGCTCGCACAGAGGCACAGAGAATGTGGCTGCTTGCTTGTCTTGCCACCTCAAACTTCAAACGCATGCTGGGAATGGTGGTGTCCTTGCCAGGCTCCTATCACAGCCCTGCTCCGAAAGTGCGAACGTCTGCAGATAGCTGGCAGGCAGAAGGGGCTAGCCTGGAAAGCTGTTGCTCAGCCTCATCTGCCCATGGCACTGTTCGCATAGAGGCACAGAGAATGGGGCTACTTGCTTATCTTGGCACTTGAAACTTCAAACGCATGCTGGGAATGGTGGTGTCCCTGCCAGGCTCCTATCACAGCCCTGCTCCGAAAGTGCGAACGTCTGCAGATAGCTGGCAGCCAGAAGGGGCTAGCCTGGAAAGCTGTTGCTCAGCCTCATCTGCCCATGGCACTGCTCGCACAGAGGCACAGAGAATGGGGCTGCTTGCTTGTCTTGCCACCTCAAACTTCAAACGTAGCCTGGGAAAGTTGGTGTCCCAGCCAGGCTCCTTTCGCAGCCCTGCTCCAAAAGTGCGAACGTCTGCAGATAGCTGGCAGCCAGAAGGGGCTAGCCTGGAAAGCTGTTGCTCAGCCTCATCTGCCCATGGCAGTGCTCGCACAGAGGCACAGAGAATGCGGCTCCTTGCTTGTCTTGCCACCTCAAACTTCAAACGTAGCCTGGGAAAGATGGTGTACCTGCTAGGCTCATTTCGCAGCCCTGCTCTTGAAATGCGAACGTCTGCAGATAGCTGGCAGGCAGAAGGGGCTAGCCTGGAAAGCTGTTGCTCAGCCTCATCTGCCCATGGCAGTGCTCGCATAGAGGCACAGAGAATGGGGCTGCTTGCTTATCTTGCCACTTGAAACTTCAAACGCATGCTGGGAATGGTGGTGTCCCTGCCAGGCTCCTATCACAGCCCTGCTCCGAAAGTGCGAACGTCTGCAGATAGCTGGCAGGCAGAAGGGGCTAGCCTGGAAAGCTGTTGCTCAGCCTCATCTGCCCATGGCAGTGCTCGCACAGAGGCACAGAGAATGGGGCTGCTTGCTGATCTTGCAACCTCAAACTTCAAACGTAGACTGGGAAAAATGGTGTACCTGCTAGGCTCCTTTCGCAGCCCTGTTCTTGAAATGCGAACGTCTGCAGATAGCTGGCACTGTTCGCAAAGAGGCACAGAGAATGGGGGTGCTTGCTTATCTTGCGACTTGAAACTTCAAACGCATGCTGGGAAAGGTGGTGTCCCTGCCAGGCTCCTATCACAGCCCTGCTCCGAAAGTGCGAACGTCTGCAGATAGCTGGCAGCCAGAAGGGGCTAGCCTGGAAAGCTGTTGCTCAGCCTCATCTGCCCATGGCACTGTTCGCACAGAGGCACAGAGAATGGGGCTGCTTGCTTGTCTTGCCACCTCAAACTTCAAACGTAGCCTGGGAAAGTTGGTGTCCCAGCCAGGCTCCTTTCGCAGCCCTGCTCCGAAAGTGCGAACGTCTGCAGATAGCTGGCAGGCAGAAGGGGCTAGCCTGGAAAGCTGTTGCTCAGCCTCATCTGCCCATGGCAGTGCTCGCACAGAGGCACAGAGAATGGGGCTGCTTGCTTGTCTTGCCACCTCAAACTTCAAACGCATGCTGGGAATGGTGGTGTCCTTGCCAGGCTCCTATCACAGCCCTGCTCCAAAAGTGCGAACGTCTGCAGATAGCTGGCAGGCAGAAGGGGCTATCCTGGAAAGCTGTTGCTCAGCCTCATCTGCCCATGGCACTGTTCGCATAGAGGCACAGAGAATGGGGCTACTTGCTTATCTTGCGACTTCAAACTTCAAACGCATGCTGGGAATGGTGGTGTCCCTGCCAGGCTCCTATCACAGCCCTGCTCCGAAAGTGCGAACGTCTGCAGATAGCTGGCAGGCAGAAGGGGCTAGCCTGGAAAGCTGTTGCTCAGCCTCATCTGCCCATGGCAGTGCTCGCACAGAGGCACAGAGAATGGGGCTGCTTGCTTGTCTTGCCACCTCAAACTTCAAACGTAGCCTGGGAAAGTTGGTGTCCCAGCCAGGCTCCTTTCGCAGCCCTGCTCCAAAAGTGCGAACGTCTGCAGATAGCTGGCAGGCAGAAGGGGCTAGCCTGGAAAGCTGTTGCTCAGCCTCATCTGCCCATGGCAGTGCTCGCACAGAGGCACAGAGAATGCGGCTCCTTGCTTGTCTTGCCACCTCAAACTTCAAACGTAGCCTGGGAAAGATGGTGTACCTGCTAGGCTCATTTCGCAGCCCTGCTCTTGAAATGCGAACGTCTGCAGATAGCTGGCAGGCAGAAGGGGCTAGCCTGGAAAGCTGTTGCTCAGCCTCATCTGCCCATGGCAGTGCTCGCATAGAGGCACAGAGAATGGGGCTGCTTGCTTATCTTGCCACTTGAAACTTCAAACGCATGCTGGGAATGGTGGTGTCCCTGCCAGGCTCCTATCACAGCCCTGCTCCGAAAGTGCGAACGTCTGCAGATAGCTGGCAGGCAGAAGGGGCTAGCCTGGAAAGCTGTTGCTCAGCCTCATCTGCCCATGGCAGTGCTCGCACAGAGGCACAGAGAATGCGGCTCCTTGCTTATCTTGCCACTTGAAACTTCAAACGCATGCTGGGAATGGTGGTGTCCCTGCCAGGCTCCTATCACAGCCCTGCTCCGAAAGTGCGAACGTCTGCAGATAGCTGGCAGGCAGAAGGGGCTAGCCTGGAAAGCTGTTGCTCAGCCTCATCTGCCCATGGCAGTGCTCGCACAGAGGCACAGAGAATGGGGCTGCTTGCTTGTCTTGCCACCTCAAACTTCAAACGTAGCCTGGGAAATTTGGTGTACCTGCTAGGCTCCTTTCGCAGCCCTGCTCTTGAAATGCGAACGTCTGCAGATAGCTGGCAGCCAGAAGGGGCTAGCCTGGAAAGCTGTTGCTCAGCCTCATCTGCCCATGGCACTGTTCGCATAGAGGCACAGAGAATGGGGCTCCTTGCTTGTCTTGCCACCTCAAACTTCAAACGTAGCCTGGGAAAGTTGGTGTCCCAGCCAGGCTCCTTTCGCAGCCCTGCTCCGAAAGTGCGAACGTCTGCAGATAGCTGGCAGCCAGAAGGGGCTATCCTGGAAAGCTGTTGCTCAGCCTCATCTGCCCATGGCAGTGCTCGCACAGAGGCACAGAGAATGGGGCTGCTTGCTTATCTTGCGACTTGAAACTTCAAACGCATGCTGGGAATGGTGGTGTCCCTGCCAGGCTCCTATCACAGCCCTGCTCCGAAAGTGCGAACGTCTGCAGATAGCTGGCAGGCAGAAGGGGCTAGCCTGGAAAGCTGTTGCTCAGCCTCATCTGCCCATGGCACTGTTCGCATAGAGGCACAGAGAATGGGGCTGCTTGCTTGTCTTGCCACCTCAAACTTCAAACGTAGCCTGGGAAATTTGGTGTACCTGCTAGGCTCCTTTCGCAGCCCTGCTCTTGAAATGCGAACGTCTGCAGATAGCTGGCAGCCAGAAGGTGCTAGCCTGGAAAGCTGTTGCTCAGCCTCATCTGCCCATGGCAGTGCTCACATAGCGCACAGAGAATGGGGCTGCTTGCTTATCTTGCCACTTGAAACTTCAAACGCATGCTGGGAATGGTGGTGTCCCTGCCAGGCTCCTATCACAGCCCTGCTCCGAAAGTGCGAACGTCTGCAGATAGCTGGCAGCCAGAAGGGGCTAGCCTGGAAAGCTGTTGCTCAGCCTGATCTGCCCATGGCAGTGCTCGCACAGAGGCACAGAGAATGGGGCTGCTTGCTTATCTTGCCACTTGAAACTTCAAACGCATGCTGGGAATGGTGGTGTCCCTGCCAGGCTCCTATCACAGCCCTGCTCCGAAAGTGCGAACGTCTGCAGATAGCTGGCAGCCAGAAGGGGCTAGCCTGTAAAGCTGTTCTCAGCCTGATCTGCCCATGGCAGTGCTCACACAGAGGCACAGAGAATGGGGCTGCTTGCTTGTCTTGCCACCTCAAACTTCAAACGTAGCCTGGGAAAGTTGGTGTCCCAGCCAGGCTCCTTTCGCAGCCCTGCTCCGAAAGTGCGAACGTCTGCAGATAGCTGGCAGCCAGAAGGGGCTAGCCTGGAAAGCTGTTGCTCAGCCTCATCTGCCCATGGCACTGCTCGCACAGAGGCACAGAGAATGGGGCTGCTTGCTTGTCTTGCCATCTCAAACTTCAAACGTAGCCTGGGAAAGTTGGTGTCCCAACCAGGCTCCTATCACAGCCCTGCTCTGAAAGTGCGAACGTCTGCAGATAGCTGGCAGGCAGAAGGGGCTATCCTGGAAAGCTGTTGCTCAGCCTCATCTGCCCATGGCACTGTTCGCATAGAGGCACAGAGAATGGGGCTGCTTGCTTATATTGCCACTTGAAACTTCAAACGCATGCTGGGAATGGTGGTGTCCCTGCCAGGCTCCTATCACAGCCCTGCTCCGAAAGTGCGAACGTCTGCAGATAGCTGGCAGGCAGAAGGGGCTAGCCTGGAAAGCTGTTGCTCAGCCTCATCTGCCCATGGCACTGTTCGCATAGAGGCACAGAGAATGGGGCTGCTTGCTTGTCTTGCCACCTCAAACTTCAAACGTAGCCTGGGAAAGTTGGTGTCCCAGCCAGGCTCCTTTCGCAGCCCTGCTCCGAAAGTGCGAACGTCTGCAGATAGCTCGCAGGCAGAAGGGGCTAGCCTGGAAAGCTGTTGCTCAGCCTCATCTGCCCATGGCACTGTTCGCACAGAGGCACAGAGAATGCGGCTCCTTGCTTGTCTTGCCACCTCAAACTTCAAACGTAGCCTGGGAAAGTTGGTGTCCCAGCCAGGCTCCTTTCGCAGCCCTGCTCCGAAAGTGCGAACATCTGCAGATAGCTGGCAGGCAGAAGGGGCTAGCCTGGAAAGCTGTTGCTCAGCCTCATCTGCCCATGGCAGTGCTCGCACAGAGGCACAGAGAATGGGGCTGCTTGCTTGTCTTGCCACCTCAAACTTCAAACGCATGCTGGGAATGGTGGTGTCCTTGCCAGGCTCCTATCACAGCCCTGCTCCAAAAGTGCGAACGTCTGCAGATAGCTGGCAGGCAGAAGGGGCTAGCCTGGAAAGCTGTTGCTCAGCCTCATCTGCCCATGGCACTGTTCGCATAGAGGCACAGAGAATGGGGCTGCTTGCTTATCTTGCCACTTGAAACTTCAAACGCATGCTGGGAATGGTGGTGTCCCTGCCAGGCTCCTATCACAGCCCTGCTCCGAAAGTGCGAACGTCTGCAGATAGCTGGCAGGCAGAAGGGGCTAGCCTGGAAAGCTGTTGCTCAGCCTCATCTGCCCATGGCAGTGCTCGCACAGAGGCACAGAGAATGGGGCTGCTTGCTTGTCTTGCCACCTCAAACTTCAAACGTAGCCTGGGAAAGTTGGTGTCCCAGCCAGGCTCCTTTCGCAGCCCTGCTCCAAAAGTGCGAACGTCTGCAGATAGCTGGCAGCCAGAAGGGGCTAGCCTGGAAAGCTGTTGCTCAGCCTCATCTGCCCATGGCAGTGCTCGCACAGAGGCACAGAGAATGCGGCTCCTTGCTTGTCTTGCCACCTCAAACTTCAAACGTAGCCTGGGAAAGATGGTGTACCTGCTAGGCTCATTTCGCAGCCCTGCTCTTGAAATGCGAACGTCTGCAGATAGCTGGCAGGCAGAAGGGGCTAGCCTGGAAAGCTGTTGCTCAGCCTCATCTGCCCATGGCAGTGCTCGCATAGAGGCACAGAGAATGGGGCTGCTTGCTTATCTTGCCACTTGAAACTTCAAACGCATGCTGGGAATGGTGGTGTCCCTGCCAGGCTCCTATCACAGCCCTGCTCCGAAAGTGCGAACGTCTGCAGATAGCTGGCAGGCAGAAGGGGCTAGCCTGGAAAGCTGTTGCTCAGCCTCATCTGCCCATGGCAGTGCTCGCACAGAGGCACAGAGAATGGGGCTGCTTGCTTATCTTGCCACCTCAAACTTCAAACGTAGACTGGGAAAAATGGTGTACATGCTAGGCTCCTTTCGCAGCCCTGTTCTTGAAATGCGAACGTCTGCAGATAGCTGGCACTGTTCGCATAGAGACACAGAGAATGGGGCTGCTTGCTTATCTTGCGACTTGAAACTTCAAACGCATGCTGGGAAAGGTGGTGTCCCTGCCAGGCTCCTATCACAGCCCTGCTCCGAAAGTGCGAACGTCTGCAGATAGCTGGCAGCCAGAAGGGGCTAGCCTGGAAAGCTGTTGCTCAGCCTCATCTGCCCATGGCACTGTTCGCACAGAGGCACAGAGAATGGGGCTGCTTGCTTGTCTTGCCACCTCAAACTTCAAACGTAGCCTGGGAAAGTTGGTGTCCCAGCCAGGCTCCTTTCGCAGCCCTGCTCCGAAAGTGCGAACGTCTGCAGATAGCTGGCAGGCAGAAGGGGCTAGTCTGGAAAGCTGTTGCTCAGCCTCATCTGCCCATGGCAGTGCTCGCACAGAGGCACAGAGAATGGGGCTGCTTGCTTGTCTTGCCACCTCAAACTTCAAACGCATGCTGGGAATGGTGGTGTCCTTGCCAGGCTCCTATCACAGCCCTGCTCCGAAAGTGCGAACGTCTGCAGATAGCTGGCAGGCAGAAGGGGCTATCCTGGAAAGCTGTTGCTCAGCCTCATCTGCCCATGGCACTGTTCGCATAGAGGCACAGAGAATGGGGCTACTTGCTTATCTTGGCACTTGAAACTTCAAACGCATGCTGGGAATGGTGGTGTCCCTGCCAGGCTCCTATCACAGCCCTGCTCCGAAAGTGCGAACGTCTGCAGATAGCTGGCAGGCAGAAGGGGCTAGCCTGGAAAGCTGTTGCTCAGCCTCATCTGCCCATGGCAGTGCTCGCACAGAGGCACAGAGAATGGGGCTGCTTGCTTGTCTTGCCACCTCAAACTTCAAACGTAGCCTGGGAAAGTTGGTGTCCCAGCCAGGCTCCTTTCGCAGCCCTGCTCCAAAAGTGCGAACGTCTGCAGATAGCTGGCAGCCAGAAGGGGCTAGCCTGGAAAGCTGTTGCTCAGCCTCATCTGCCCATGGCAGTGCTCGCACAGAGGCACAGAGAATGCGGCTCCTTGCTTGTCTTGCCACCTCAAACTTCAAACGTAGCCTGGGAAAGATGGTGTACCTGCTAGGCTCATTTCGCAGCCCTGCTCTTGAAATGCGAACGTCTGCAGATAGCTGGCAGGCAGAAGGGGCTAGCCTGGAAAGCTGTTGCTCAGCCTCATCTGCCCATGGCAGTGCTCGCATAGAGGCACAGAGAATGGGGCTGCTTGCTTATCTTGCCACTTGAAAATTCAAACGCATGCTGGGAATGGTGGTGTCCCTGCCAGGCTCCTATCACAGCCCTGCTCCGAAAGTGCGAACGTCTGCAGATAGCTGGCAGGCAGAAGGGGCTAGCCTGGAAAGCTGTTGCTCAGCCTCATCTGCCCATGGCAGTGCTCGCACAGAGGCACAGAGAATGGGGCTGCTTGCTTATCTTGCCACCTCAAACTTCAAACGTAGACTGGGAAAAATGGTGTACCTGCTAGGCTCCTTTCGCAGCCCTGTTCTTGAAATGCGAACGTCTGCAGATAGCTGGCACTGTTCGCATAGAGGCACAGAGAATGGGGCTGCTTGCTTATCTTGCGACTTGAAACTTCAAACGCATGCTGGGAAAGGTGGTGTCCCTGCCAGGCTCCTATCACAGCCCTGCTCCGAAAGTGCGAACGTCTGCAGATAGCTGGCAGCCAGAAGGGGCTAGCCTGGAAAGCTGTTGCTCAGCCTGATCTGCCCATGGCAGTGCTCGCACAGAGGCACAGAGAATGGGGCTGCTTGCTTGTCTTGCCACCTCAAACTTCAAACGTAGCCTGGGAAATTTGGTGTACCTGCTAGGCTCCTTTCGCAGCCCTGCTCTTGAAATGCGAACGTCTGCAGATAGCTGGCAGCCAGAAGGTGCTAGCCTGGAAAGCTGTTGCTCAGCCTCATCTGCCCATGGCAGTGCTCACATAGCGCACAGAGAATGGGGCTGCTTGCTTATCTTGCCACTTGAAACTTCAAACGCAAGCTGGGAATGGTGGTGTCCCTGCCAGGCTCCTATCACAGCCCTGCTCCGAAAGTGCGAACGTCTGCAGATAGCTGGCAGCCAGAAGGGGCTAGCCTGGAAAGCTGTTGCTCAGCCTCATCTGCCCATGGCACTGTTCGCATAGAGGCACAGAGAATGGGGCTGCTTGCTTATCTTGCGACTTGAAACTTCAAACGCATGCTGGGAAAGGTGGTGTCCCTGCCAGGCTCCTATCACAGCCCTGCTCCGAAAGTGCGAACGTCTGCAGATAGCTGGCAGCCAGAAGGGGCTAGCCTGGAAAGCTGTTGCTCAGCCTGATCTGCCCATGGCAGTGCTCGCACAGAGGCACAGAGAATGGGGCTGCTTGCTTATCTTGCCACCTCAAACTTCAAACGTAGACTGGGAAAAATGGTGTACATGCTAGGCTCCTTTCGCAGCCCTGTTCTTGAAATGCGAACGTCTGCAGATAGCTGGCACTGTTCGCATAGAGACACAGAGAATGGGGCTGCTTGCTTATCTTGCGACTTGAAACTTCAAACGCATGCTGGGAAAGGTGGTGTCCCTGCCAGGCTCCTATCACAGCCCTGCTCCGAAAGTGCGAACGTCTGCAGATAGCTGGCAGCCAGAAGGGGCTAGCCTGGAAAGCTGTTGCTCAGCCTCATCTGCCCATGGCACTGTTCGCACAGAGGCACAGAGAATGGGGCTGCTTGCTTGTCTTGCCACCTCAAACTTCAAACGTAGCCTGGGAAAGTTGGTGTCCCAGCCAGGCTCCTTTCGCAGCCCTGCTCCGAAAGTGCGAACGTCTGCAGATAGCTGGCAGGCAGAAGGGGCTAGTCTGGAAAGCTGTTGCTCAGCCTCATCTGCCCATGGCAGTGCTCGCACAGAGGCACAGAGAATGGGGCTGCTTGCTTGTCTTGCCACCTCAAACTTCAAACGCATGCTGGGAATGGTGGTGTCCTTGCCAGGCTCCTATCACAGCCCTGCTCCGAAAGTGCGAACGTCTGCAGATAACTGGCAGGCAGAAGGGGCTAGCCTGGAAAGCTGTTGCTCAGCCTCATCTGCCCATGGCAGTGCTCGCACAGAGGCACAGAGAATGGGGCTGCTTGCTTGTCTTGCCACCTCAAACTTCAAACGTAGCCTGGGAAAGTTGGTGTCCCAGCCAGGCTCCTTTCGCAGCCCTGCTCCAAAAGTGCGAACGTCTGCAGATAGCTGGCAGCCAGAAGGGGCTAGCCTGGAAAGCTGTTGCTCAGCCTCATCTGCCCATGGCAGTGCTCGCACAGAGGCACAGAGAATGGGGCTGCTTGCTTATCTTGCCACCTCAAACTTCAAACGTAGACTGGGAAAAATGGTGTACCTGCTAGGCTCCTTTCGCAGCCCTGCTCTTGAAATGCGAACGTCTGCAGATAGCTGGCAGGCAGAAGGGGCTATCCTGGAAAGCTGTTGCTCAGCCTCATCTGCCCATGGCAGTGCTCGCACAGAGGCACAGAGAATGGGGCTGCTTGCTTATCTTGCCACCTCAAACTTCAAACGTAGCCTGGGAAAGATAGTGTACCTGCTAGGCTCCTATCACAGCCCTGCTCTTGAAATGCGAACGTCTGCAGATGGCTGGCAGGCAGAAGGGGCTAGCTTGGAAAGCTGTTGCTCAGCCTCATCTGCCCATGGCAGTGCTCGCACAGAGGCACAGAGAATGGGGCTGCTTGCTTGTCTTGCCACCTCAAACTTCAAACGCATGCTGGGAATGGTGGTGTCCCTGCCAGGCTCCTATCACAGCCCTGCTCCGAAAGTGCGAACGTCTGCAGATAGCTGGCAGGCAGAAGGGGCTAGCCTGGAAAGCTGTTGCTCAGCCTCATCTGCCCATGGCAGTGCTCGCACAGAGGCACAGAGAATGCGGCTCCTTGCTTATCTTGCCACTTGAAACTTCAAACGCATGCTGGGAATGGTGGTGTCCCTGCCAGGCTCCTATCACAGCCCTGCTCCGAAAGTGCGAACGTCTGCAGATAGCTGGCAGGCAGAAGGGGCTAGCCTGGAAAGCTGTTGCTCAGCCTCATCTGCCCATGGCAGTGCTCGCACAGAGGCACAGAGAATGGGGCTGCTTGCTTATCTTGCGACTTGAAACTTCAAACGCATGCTGGGAAAGGTGGTGTCCCTGCCAGGCTCCTATCACAGCCCTGCTCCGAAAGTGCGAACGTCTGCAGATAGCTGGCAGCCAGAAGGGGCTAGCCTGGAAAGCTGTTGCTCAGCCTGATCTGCCCATGGCAGTGCTCGCACAGAGGCACAGAGAATGGGGCTGCTTGCTTGTCTTGCCACCTCAAACTTCAAACGTAGCCTGGGAAAGTTGGTGTCCCAGCCACGCTCCTTTCGCAGCCCTGCTCCGAAAGTGCGAACGTCTGCAGATAGCTGGCAGCCAGAAGGGGCTAGCCTGGAAAGCTGTTGCTCAGCCTCATCTGCCCATGGCAGTGCTCGCACAGAGGCACAGAGAATGCGGCTCCTTGCTTATCTTGCCACTTGAAACTTCAAACGCATGCTGGGAATGGTGGTGTCCCTGCCAGGCTCCTATCACAGCCCTGCTCCGAAAGTGCGAACGTCTGCAGATAGCTGGCAGGCAGAAGGGGCTAGCCTGGAAAGCTGTTGCTCAGCCTCATCTGCCCATGGCAGTGCTCGCACAGAGGCACAGAGAATGGGGCTGCTTGCTTATCTTGCGACTTGAAACTTCAAACGCATGCTGGGAATGGTGGTGTCCCTGCCAGGCTCCTATCACAGCCCTGCTCCGAAAGTGCGAACGTCTGCAGATAGCTGGCAGGCAGAAGCGGCTAGCCTGGAAAGCTGTTGCTCAGCCTCATCTGCCCATGGCACTGTTCGCATAGAGGCACAGAGAATGGGGCTGCTTGCTTGTCTTGCCACCTCAAACTTCAAACGTAGCCTGGGAAATTTGGTGTACCTGCTAGGCTCCTTTCGCAGCCCTGCTCTTGAAATGCGAACGTCTGCAGATAGCTGGCAGCCAGAAGGTGCTAGCCTGGAAAGCTGTTGCTCAGCCTCATCTGCCCATGGCAGTGCTCACATAGCGCACAGAGAATGGGTCTGCTTGCTTATCTTGCCACTTGAAACTTCAAACGCAAGCTGGGAATGGTGGTGTCCCTGCCAGGCTCCTATCACAGCCCTGCTCCGAAAGTGCGAACGTCTGCAGATAGCTGGCAGCCAGAAGGGGCTAGCCTGGAAAGCTGTTGCTCAGCCTCATCTGCCCATGGCACTGTTCGCATAGAGGCACAGAGAATGGGGCTGCTTGCTTATCTTGCCACTTGAAACTTCAAACGCATGCTGGGAATGGTGGTGTCCCTGCCAGGCTCCTTTCGCAGCCCTGCTCCGAAAGTGCGAACGTCTGCAGATAGCTGGCAGGCAGAAGGGGCTAGCCTGGAAAGCTGTTGCTCAGCCTCATCTGCCCATGGCAGTGCTCGCACAGAGGCACAGAGAATGGGGCTGCTTGCTTGTCTTGCCACCTCAAACTTCAAACATAGCCTGGGAAAGTTGGTGTCCCAGCCAGGCTCCTTTCGCAGCCCTGCTCTTGAAATGCGAACGTCTGCAGATAACTGGCAGCCAGAAGGGGCTAGCCTGGAAAGCTGTTGCTCAGCCTCATCTGCCCATGGCAGTGCTCGCACAGAGGCACAGAGAATGGGGCTGCTTGCTTGTCTTGCCACCTCAAACTTCAAACGTAGCCTGGGAAAGTTGGTGTCCCAGCCAGGCTCCTTTCGCAGCCCTGCTCCGAAAATGCGAACGTCTGCAGATAGCTGGCAGGCAGAAGGGGCTATCCTGGAAAGCTGTTGCTCAGCCTCATCTGCCCATGGCACTGTTCGCATAGAGGCACAGAGAATGGGGCTGCTTGCTTATCTTGCCACTTGAAACTTCAAACGCATGCTGGGAATGGTGGTGTCCCTGCCAGGCTCCTATCACAGCCCTGCTCCGAAAGTGCGAACGTCTGCAGATAGCTGGCAGCCAGAAGGGGCTAGCCTGGAAAGCTGTTGCTCAGCCTCATCTGCCCATGGCACTGCTCGCACAGAGGCACAGAGAATGGGGCTGCTTTCTTATCTTGAACCTCAAACTTCAAACGTAGCCTGGGAAAGATAGTGTACCTGCTAGGCTCCTATCACAGCCCTGCTCTTGAAATGCGAACGTCTGCAGATGGCTGGCAGGAAGAAGGGGCTAGCTTGGAAAGCTGTTGCTCAGCCTCATCTGCCCATGGCAGTGCTCGCACAGAGGCACAGAGAATGGGGCTGCTTGCTTGTCTTGCCACCTCAAACTTCAAACGCATGCTGGGAATGGTGGTGTCCCTGCCAGGCTCCTATCACAGCCCTGCTCCGAAAGTGCGAACGTCTGCAGATAGCTGGCAGGCAGAAGGGGCTAGCCTGGAAAGCTGTTGCTCAGCCTCATCTGCCCATGGCAGTGCTCGCACAGAGGCACAGAGAATGCGGCTCCTTGCTTATCTTGCCACTTGAAACTTCAAACGCATGCTGGGAATGGTGGTGTCCCTGCCAGGCTCCTATCACAGCCCTGCTCCGAAAGTGCGAACGTCTGCAGATAGCTGGCAGGCAGAAGGGGCTAGCCTGGAAAGCTGTTGCTCAGCCTCATCTGCCCATGGCAGTGCTCGCACAGAGGCACAGAGAATGGGGCTGCTTGCTTGTCTTGCCACCTCAAACTTCAAACGTAGCCTGGGAAATTTGGTGTACCTGCTAGGCTCCTTTCGCAGCCCTGCTCTTGAAATGCGAACGTCTGCAGATAGCTGGCAGCCAGAAGGGGCTAGCCTGGAAAGCTGTTGCTCAGCCTCATCTGCCCATGGCACTGTTCGCATAGAGGCACAGAGAATGGGGCTGCTTGCTTATCTTGCCACTTGAAACTTCAAACGCATGCTGGGAATGGTGGTGTCCCTGCCAGGCTCCTTTCGCAGCCCTGCTCCGAAAGTGCGAACGTCTGCAGATAGCTGGCAGGCAGAAGGGGCTAGCCTGGAAAGCTGTTGCTCAGCCTCATCTGCCCATGGCAGTGCTCGCACAGAGGCACAGAGAATGGGGCTGCTTGCTTGTCTTGCCACCTCAAACTTCAAACATAGCCTGGGAAAGTTGGTGTCCCAGCCAGGCTCCTTTCGCAGCCCTGCTCTTGAAATGCGAACGTCTGCAGATAACTGGCAGCCAGAAGGGGCTAGCCTGGAAAGCTGTTGCTCAGCCTCATCTGCCCATGGCAGTGCTCGCACAGAGGCACAGAGAATGGGGCTGCTTGCTTGTCTTGCCACCTCAAACTTCAAAAGTAGCCTGGGAAAGTTGGTGTCCCAGCCAGGCTCCTTTCGCAGCCCTGCTCCGAAAGTGCGAACGTCTGCAGATAGCTGGCAGGCAGAAGGGGCTATCCTGGAAAGCTGTTGCTCAGCCTCATCTGCCCATGGCAGTGCTCGCACAGAGGCACAGAGAATGGGGCTGCTTGCTTGTCTTGCCATCTCAAACTTCAAACGTAGCCTGGGAAAGTTGGTGTCCCAGCCAGGCTCCTTTCGCAGCCCTGCTCTGAAAGTGCGAACGTCTGCAGATAGCTGGCAGGCAGAAGGGGCTATCCTGGAAAGCTGTTGCTCAGCCTCATCTGCCCATGGCACTGTTCGCATAGAGGCACAGAGAATGGGGCTGCTTGCTTATCTTGCCACTTGAAACTTCAAACGCATGCTGGGAATGGTGGTGTCCCTGCCAGGCTCCTATCACAGCCCTGCTCCGAAAGTGCGAACGTCTGCAGATAGCTGGCAGCCAGAAGGGGCTAGCCTGGAAAGCTGTTGCTCAGCCTCATCTGCCCATGGCACTGCTCGCACAGAGGCACAGAGAATGGGGCTGCTTTCTTATCTTGAACCTCAAACTTCAAACGTAGCCTGGGAAAGATAGTGTACCTGCTAGGCTCCTATCACAGCCCTGCTCTTGAAATGCGAACGTCTGCAGATGGCTGGCAGGAAGAAGGGGCTAGCTTGGAAAGCTGTTGCTCAGCCTCATCTGCCCATGGCAGTGCTCGCACAGAGGCACAGAGAATGGGGCTGCTTGCTTGTCTTGCCACCTCAAACTTCAAACGCATGCTGGGAATGGTGGTGTCCCTGCCAGGCTCCTATCACAGCCCTGCTCCGAAAGTGCGAACGTCTGCAGATAGCTGGCAGGCAGAAGGGGCTAGCCTGGAAAGCTGTTGCTCAGCCTCATCTGCCCATGGCACTGTTCGCATAGAGGCACAGAGAATGGGGCTGCTTGCTTGTCTTGCCACCTCAAACTTCAAACGTAGCCTGGGAAATTTGGTGTACCTGCTAGGCTCCTTTCGCAGCCCTGCTCTTGAAATGCGATCGTCTGCAGATAGCTGGCAGCCAGAAGGTGCTAGCCTGGAAAGCTGTTGCTCAGCCTCATCTGCCCATGGCAGTGCTCGCATAGAGGCACAGAGAATGGGGCTGCTTGCTTATCTTGCCACTTGAAACTTCAAACGCATGCTGGGAATGGTGGTGTCCCTGCCAGGCTCCTATCACAGCCCTGCTCCGAAAGTGCGAACGTCTGCAGATAGCTGGCAGCCAGAAGGGGCTAGCCTGGAAAGCTGTTGCTCAGCCTCATCTGCCCATGGCACTGTTCGCATAGAGGCACAGAGAATGGGGCTGCTTGCTTATCTTGCCACTTGAAACTTCAAACGCATGCTGGGAATGGTGGTGTCCCTGCCAGGCTCCTTTCGCAGCCCTGCTCCGAAAGTGCGAACGTCTGCAGATAGCTGGCAGGCAGAAGGGGCTAGCCTGGAAAGCTGTTGCTCAGCCTCATCTGCCCATGGCAGTGCTCGCACAGAGGCACAGAGAATGGGGCTGCTTGCTTGTCTTGCCACCTCAAACTTCAAACATAGCCTGGGAAAGTTGGTGTCCCAGCCAGGCTCCTTTCGCAGCCCTGCTCTTGAAATGCAAAAGTCTGCAGATAGCTGGCAGGCAGAAGGGGCTAGCCTGGAAAGCTGTTGCTCAGCCTCATCTGCCCATGGCAGTGCTCGCACAGAGGCACAGAGAATGGGGCTGCTTGCTTGTCTTGCCACCTCAAACTTCAAACGTAGCCTGGGAAAGTTGGTGTCCAAGCCAGGCTCCTTTCGCAGCCCTGCTCCGAAAATGCGAACGTCTGCAGATAGCTGGCAGGCAGAAGGGGCTATCCTGGAAAGCTGTTGCTCAGCCTCATCTGCCCATGGCAGTGCTCGCACAGAGGCACAGAGAATGGGGCTGCTTGCTTGTCTTGCCATCTCAAACTTCAAACGTAGCCTGGGAAAGTTGGTGTCCCTGCCAGGCTCCTTTCGCAGCCCTGCTCTGAAAGTGCGAACGTCTGCAGATAGCTGGCAGGCAGAAGGGGCTAGCCTGGAAAGCTGTTGCTCAGCCTCATCTGCCCATGGCACTGTTCGCATAGAGGCACAGAGAATGGGGCTGCTTGCTTATCTTGCCACTTGAAACTTCAAACGCATGCTGGGAATGGTGGTGTCCCTGCCAGGCTCCTATCACAGCCCTGCTCCGAAAGTGCGAACGTCTGCAGATAGCTGGCAGGCAGAAGGGGCTAGCCTGGAAAGCTGTTGCTCAGCCTCATCTGCCCATGGCACTGCTCGCACAGAGGCACAGAGAATGGGGCTGCTTTCTTATCTTGAACCTCAAACTTCAAACGTAGCCTGGGAAAGATAGTGTACCTGCTAGGCCCCTATCACAGCCCTGCTCTTGAAATGCGAACGTCTGCAGATGGCTGGCAGGAAGAAGGGACTAGCTTGGAAAGCTGTTGCTCAGCCTCATCTGCCCATGGCAGTGCTCGCACAGAGGCACAGAGAATGGGGCTGCTTGCTTGTCTTGCCACCTCAAACTTCAAACGCATGCTGGGAATGGTGGTGTCCCTGCCAGGCTCCTATCACAGCCCTGCTCCGAAAGTGCGAACGTCTGCAGATAGCTGGCAGGCAGAAGGGGCTAGCCTGGAAAGCTGTTGCTCAGCCTCATCTGCCCATGGCAGTGCTCGCACAGAGGCACAGAGAATGCGGCTCCTTGCTTATCTTGCCACTTGAAACTTCAAACGCATGCTGGGAATGGTGGTGTCCCTGCCAGGCTCCTATCACAGCCCTGCTCCGAAAGTGCGAACGTCTGCAGATAGCTGGCAGCCAGAAGGGGCTAGCCTGGAAAGCTGTTGCTCAGCCTCATCTGCCCATGGCAGTGCTCGCACAGAGGCACAGAGAATGGGGCTGCTTGCTTGTCTTGCCACCTCAAACTTCAAACGTAGCCTGGGAAAGTTGGTGTCCCAGCCAGGCTCCTTTCGCAGCCCTGCTCTGAAAGTGCGAACGTCTGCAGATAGCTGGCAGGCAGAAGGGGCTAGCCTGGAAAGCTGTTGCTCAGCCTCATCTGCCCATGGCACTGTTCGCATAGAGGCACAGAGAATGGGGCTGCTTGCTTATCTTGCCACTTGAAACTTCACACGCATGCTGGGAATGGTGGTGTCCCTGCCAGGCTCCTATCACAGCCCTGCTCCGAAAGTGCGAACGTCTGCAGATAGCTGGCAGCCAGAAGGGGCTAGCCTGGAAAGCTGTTGCTCAGCCTCATCTGCCCATGGCACTGCTCGCACAGAGGCACAGAGAATGGGGCTGCTTTCTTATCTTGAACCTCAAACTTCAAACGTAGCCTGGGAAAGATAGTGTACCTGCTAGGCCCCTATCACAGCCCTGCTCTTGAAATGCGAACGTCTGCAGATGGCAGGCAGGAAGAAGGGGCTAGCTTGGAAAGCTGTTGCTCAGCCTCATCTGCCCATGGCAGTGCTCGCACAGAGGCACAGAGAATGGGGCTGCTTGCTTGTCTTGCCACCTCAAACTTCAAACGCATGCTGGGAATGGTGGTGTCCCTGCCAGGCTCCTATCACAGCCCTGCTCCGAAAGTGCGAACGTCTGCAGATAGCTGGCAGGCAGAAGGGGCTAGCCTGGAAAGCTGTTGCTCAGCCTCATCTGCCCATGGCAGTGCTCGCACAGAGGCACAGAGAATGCGGCTCCTTGCTTATCTTGCCACTTGAAACTTCAAACGCATGCTGGGAATGGTGGTGTCCCTGCCAGGCTCCTATCACAGCCCTGCTCCGAAAGTGCGAACGTCTGCAGATAGCTGGCAGCCAGAAGGGGCTAGCCTGGAAAGCTGTTGCTCAGCCTCATCTGCCCATGGCAGTGCTCGCACAGAGGCACAGAGAATGGGGCTGCTTGCTTGTCTTGCCACCTCAAACTTCAAACGTAGCCTGGGAAAATTGGTGTACCTGCTAGGCTCCTTTCGCAGCCCTGCTCTTCAAATGCGAACGTCTGCAGATAGCTGGCAGCCAGAAGGGGCTAGCCTGGAAAGCTGTTGCTCAGCCTCATCTGCCCATGGCACTGTTCGCATAGAGGCACAGAGAATGGGGCTGCTTGCTTATCTTGCCACTTGAAACTTCAAACGCATGCTGGGAATGGTGGTGTCCCTGCCAGGCTCCTTTCGCAGCCCTGCTCCGAAAGTGCGAACGTCTGCAGATAGCTGGCAGGCAGAAGGGGCTAGCCTGGAAAGATGTTGCTCAGCCTGATCTGCCCATGGCAGTGCTCGCACAGAGGCACAGAGAATGGGGCTGCTTGCTTGTCTTGCCACCTCAAACTTCAAACGTAGCCTGGGAAAGTTGGTGTCCCAGCCAGGCTCCTTTCGCAGCCCTGCTCTTGAAATGCGAACGTCTGCAGATAGCTGGCAGGCAGAAGGGGCTAGCCTGGAAAGCTGTTGCTCAGCCTCATCTGCCCATGGCAGTGCTCGCACAGAGGCACAGAGAATGGGGCTGCTTGCTTATCTTGCGACTTGAAACTTCAAACGCATGCTGGGAATGGTGGTGTCCCTGCCAGGCTCCTATCACAGCCCTGCTCCGAAAGTGCGAACGTCTGCAGATAGCTGGCAGCCAGAAGGGGCTAGCCTGGAAAGCTGTTGCTCAGCCTCATCTGCCCATGGCAGTGCTCGCACAGAGGCACAGAGAATGGGGCTGCTTGCTTGTCTTGCCACCTCAAACTTCAAACGTAGCCTGGGAAATTTGGTGTACCTGCTAGGCTCCTTTCGCAGCCCTGCTCTTGAAATGCGAACGTCTGCAGATAGCTGGCAGGCAGAAGGGGCTAGCCTGGAAAGCTGTTGCTCAGCCTCATCTGCCCATGGCAGTGCTCGCACAGAGGCACAGAGAATGGGGCTGCTTGCTTATCTTGCCACCTCAAACTTCAAACGTAGACTGGGAAAAATGGTGTACCTGCTAGGCTCCTTTCGCAGCCCTGTTCTTGAAATGCGAACGTCTGCAGATAGCTGGCAGGCAGAAGGGGCTAGCTTGGAAAGCTGTTGCTCAGCCTCATCTGCCCATGGCAGTGCTCGCACAGAGGCACAGAGAATGGGGCTGCTTGCTTGTCTTGCCACCTCAAACTTCAAACGCATGCTGGGAATGGTGGTGTCCCTGCCAGGGTCCTATCACAGCCCTGCTCCGAAAGTGCGAACGTCTGCAGATAGCTGGCAGGCAGAAGGGGCTAGCCTGGAAAGCTGTTGCTCAGCCTGATCTGCCCATGGCAGTGCTCGCACAGAGGCACAGAGAATGGGGCTGCTTGCTTGTCTTGCCACCTCAAACTTCAAACGTAGCCTGGGAAATTTGGTGTACCTGCTAGGCTCCTTTCGCAGCCCTGCTCTTGAAATGCGAACGTCTGCAGATAGCTGGCAGGCAGAAGGGGCTAGCCTGGAAAGCTGTTGCTCAGCCTCATCTGCCCATGGCACTGTTCGCATAGAGGCACAGAGAATGGGGCTGCTTGCTTGTCTTGCCACCTCAAACTTCAAACGTAGCCTGGGAAATTTCGTGTACCTGCTAGGCTCCTTTCGCAGCCCTGCTCTTGAAATGCGAACGTCTGCAGATAGCTGGCAGCCAGAAGGTGCTAGCCTGGAAAGCTGTTGCTCAGCCTCATCTGCCCATGGCAGTGCTCGCATAGAGGCACAGAGAATGGGGCTGCTTGCTTATCTTGCGACTTGAAACTTCAAACGCATGCTGGGAAAGGTGGTGTCCCTGCCAGGCTCCTATCACAGCCCTGCTCCGAAAGTGCGAACGTCTGCAGATAGCTGGCAGCCAGAAGGGGCTAGCCTGGAAAGCTGTTGCTCAGCCTCATCTGCCCATGGCACTGCTCGCACAGAGGCACAGAGAATGGGGCTGCTTGCTTATCTTGCCACCTCAAACTTCAAACGTAGCCTGGGAAAGATAGTGTACCTGCTAGGCTACTTTCGCAGCCCTGCTCTTGAAATGCGAACGTCTGCAGATGGCTGGCAGGCAGAAGGGGCTAGCCTGGAAAGCTGTTGCTCAGCCTCATCTGCCCATGGCAGTGCTCGCACAGAGGCACAGAGAATGGGGCTGCTTGCTTGTCTTGCCACCTCAAACTTCAAACGCATGCTGGGAATGGTGGTGTCCCTGCCAGGCTCCTATCACAGCCCTGCTCCGAAAGTGCGAACGTCTGCAGATAGCTGGCAGGCAGAAGGGGCTATCCTGGAAAGCTGTTGCTCAGCCTCATCTGCCCATGGCAGTGCTCGCACAGAGGCACAGAGAATGGGGCTACTTGCTTATCTTGCCACTTGAAACTTCAAACGCATGCTGGGAATGGTGGTGTCCCTGCCAGGCTCCTATCACAGCCCTGCTCCGAAAGTGCGAACGTCTGCAGATAGCTGGCAGCCAGAAGGGGCTAGCCTGGAAAGCTGTTGCTCAGCCTCATCTGCCCATGGCACTGTTCGCATAGAGGCACAGAGAATGGGGCTGCTTGCTTATCTTGCGACTTGAAACTTCAAACGCATGCTGGGAATGGTGGTGTCCCTGCCAGGCTCCTATCACAGCCCTGCTCCGAAAGTGCGAACATCTGCAGATAGCTGGCAGGCAGAAGGGGCTAGCCTGGAAAGCTGTTGCTCAGCCTCATCTGCCCATGGCACTGCTCGCACAGAGGCACAGAGAATGGGGCTGCTTGCTTGTCTTGCCATCTCAAACTTCAAACGTAGCCTGGGAAAGTTGGTGTCCCAGCCAGGCTCCTTTCGCAGCCCTGCTCTGAAAGTGCGAACGTCTGCAGATATCTGGCAGGCAGAAGGGGCTAGCTTGGAATGCTGTTGCTCAGCCTCATCTGCCCATGGCAGTGCTCGCACAGAGGCACAGAGAATGGGGCTGCTTGCTTGTCTTGCCACCTCAAACTTCAAACGCATGCTGGGAATGGTGGTGTCCCTGCCAGGCTCCTATCACAGCCCTGCTCCGAAAGTGCGAACGTCTGCAGATAGCTGGCAGGCAGAAGGGGCTAGCCTGGAAAGCTGTTGCTCAGCCTGATCTGCCCATGGCAGTGCTCGCACAGAGGCACAGAGAATGGGGCTGCTTGCTTGTCTTGCCACCTCAAACTTCAAACGTAGCCTGGGAAATTTGGTGTACCTGCTAGGCTCCTTTCGCAGCCCTGCTCTTGAAATGCGAACGTCTGCAGATAGCTGGCAGGCAGAAGGGGCTAGCCTGGAAAGCTGTTGCTCAGCCTCATCTGCCCATGGCACTGTTCGCATAGAGGCACAGAGAATGGGGCTGCTTGCTTGTCTTGCCACCTCAAACTTCAAACGTAACCTGGGAAATTTGGTGTACCTGCTAGGCTCCTTTCGCAGCCCTGCTCTTGAAATGCGAACGTCTGCAGATAGCTGGCAGCCAGAAGGGGCTAGCCTGGAAAGCTGTTGCTCAGCCTCATCTGCCCATGGCAGTGCTCGCATAGAGGCACAGAGAATGGGGCTGCTTGCTTATCTTGCCACATGAAACTTCAAACGCATGCTGGGAATGGTGGTGTCCCTGCCAGGCTCCTATCACAGCCCTGCTCCGAAAGTGCGAACGTCTGCAGATAGCTGGCAGGCAGAAGGGGCTAGCCTGGAAAGCTGTTGCTCAGCCTCATCTGCCCATGGCACTGTTCGCATAGAGGCACAGAGAATGGGGCTGCTTGCTTATCTTGCGACTTGAAACTTCAAACGCATGCTGGGAAAGGTGGTGTCCCTGCCAGGCTCCTATCACAGCCCTGCTCCGAAAGTGCGAACGTCTGCAGATAGCTGGCAGCCAGAAGGGGCTAGCCTGGAAAGCTGTTGCTCAGCCTCATCTGCCCATGGCAGTGCTCGCACAGAGGCACAGAGAATGGGGCTGCTTGCTTGTCTTGCCACCTCAAACTTCAAACATAGCCTGGGAAAGTTGGTGTCCCAGCCAGGCTCCTTTCGCAGCCCTGCTCTTGAAATGCGAACGTCTGCAGATAGCTGGCAGGCAGAAGGGGCTAGCTTGGAAAGCTGTTGCTCAGCCTCATCTGCCCATGGCAGTGCTCGCACAGAGGCACAGAGAATGGGGCTGCTTGCTTGTCTTGCCACCTCAAACTTCAAACGTAGCCTGGGAAAGTTGGTGTACCTGCTAGGCTCCTTTCGCAGCCCTGTTCTTGAAATGCGAACGTCTGCAGATAGCTGGCAGGCAGAAGGGGCTAGCCTGGAAAGCTGTTGCTCAGCCTCATCTGCCCATGGCAGTGCTCGCACAGAGGCATAGAGAATGGGGCTGCTTGCTTATCTTGCCACCTCAAACTTCAAACGTAGACTGGGAAAAATGGTGTACCTGCTAGGCTCCTTTCGCAGCCCTGTTCTTGAAATGCGAACGTCTGCAGATAGCTGGCAGGCAGAAGGGGCTAGCTTGGAAAGCTGTTGCTCAGCCTCATCTGCCCATGGCAGTGCTCGCACAGAGGCACAGAGAATGGGGCTGCTTGCTTGTCTTGCCACCTCAAACTTCAAACGCATGCTGGGAATGGTGGTGTCCCTGCCAGGCTCCTATCACAGCCCTGCTCCGAAAGTGCGAACGTCTGCAGATAGCTGGCAGGCAGAAGGGGCTAGCCTGGAAAGCTGTTGCTCAGCCTCATCTGCCCATGGCAGTGCTCGCACAGAGGCACAGAGAATGGGGCTGCTTGCTTGTCTTGCCACCTCAAACTTCAAACGTAGCCTGGGAAATTTGGTGTACCTGCTAGACTCCTTTCGCAGCCCTGCTCTTGAAATGCGAACGTCTGCAGATAGCTGGCAGCCAGAAGGGGCTAGCCTGGAAAGCTGTTGCTCAGCCTCATCTGCCCATGGCACTGTTCGCATAGAGGCACAGAGAATGGGGCTGCTTGCTTGTCTTGCCACCTCAAACTTCAAACGTAGCCTGGGAAATTTGGTGTACCTGCTAGGCTCCTTTCGCAGCCCTGCTCTTGAAATGCGAACGTCTGCAGATAGCTGGCAGGCAGAAGGGGCTAGCTTGGAAAGCTGTTGCTCAGCCTCATCTGCCCATGGCAGTGCTCGCACAGAGGCACAGAGAATGGGGCTGCTTGCTTATCTTGCGACTTGAAACTTCAAACGCATGCTGGGAATGGTGGTGTCCCTGCCAGGCTCCTATCACAGCCCTGCTCCGAAAGTGCGAACGTCTGCAGATAGCTGGCAGCCAGAAGGGGCTAGCCTGGAAAGCTGTTGCTCAGCCTCATCTGCCCATGGCACTGCTCGCACAGAGGCACAGAGAATGGGGCTGCTTGCTTGTCTTGCCATCTCAAACTTCAAACGTAGCCTGGGAAAGTTGGTGTCCCAGCCAGGCTCCTTTCGCAGCCCTGCTCTGAAAGTGCGAACATCTGCAGATAGCTGGCAGGCAGAAGGGGCTAGCTTGGAATGCTGTTGCTCAGCCTCATCTGCCCATGGCAGTGCTCGCACAGAGGCACAGAGAATGGGGCTGCTTGCTTGTCTTGCCACCTCAAACTTCAAACGCATGCTGGGAATGGTGGTGTCCCTGCCAGGGTCCTATCACAGCCCTGCTCCGAAAGTGCGAACGTCTGCAGATAGCTGGCAGGCAGAAGGGACTAGCCTGGAAAGCTGTTGCTCAGCCTGATCTGCCCATGGCAGTGCTCGCACAGAGGCACAGAGAATGGGGCTGCTTGCTTGTCTTGCCACCTCAAACTTCAAACGTAGCCTGGGAAATTTGGTGTACCTGCTAGGCTCCTTTCGCAGCCCTGCTCTTGAAATGCGAACGTCTGCAGATAGCTGGCAGGCAGAAGGGGCTAGCCTGGAAAGCTGTTGCTCAGCCTCATCTGCCCATGGCACTGTTCGCATAGAGGCACAGAGAATGGGGCTGCTTGCTTGTCTTGCCACCTCAAACTTCAAACGTAGCCTGGGAAAGTTGGTGTCCCAGCCAGGCTCCTTTCGCAGCCCTGCTCTGAAAGTGCGAACGTCTGCAGATAGCTGGCAGACAGAAGGGGCTAGCTTGGAAAGCTGTTGCTCAGCCTCATCTGCCCATGGCAGTGCTCGCACAGAGGCACAGAGAATGGGGCTGCTTGCTTGTCTTGCCACCTCAAACTTCAAACGCATGCTGGGAATGGTGGTGTCCCTGCCAGGCTCCTATCACAGCCCTGCTCCGAAAGTGCGAACGTCTGCAGATAGCTGGCAGCCAGAAGGGGCTAGCCTGGAAAGCTGTTGCTCAGCCTCATCTGCCCATGGCAGTGCTCGCACAGAGGCACAGAGAATGGGGCTGCTTGCTTGTCTTGCCACCTCAAACTTCAAACGTAGCCTGGGAAATTTGGTGTACCTGCTAGGCTCCTTTCGCAGCCCTGCTCTTGAAATGCGAACGTCTGCAGATAGCTGGCAGCCAGAAGGGGCTAGCCTGGAAAGCTGTTGCTCAGCCTCATCTGCCCATGGCACTGTTCGCATAGAGGCACAGAGAATGGGGCTGCTTGCTTGTCTTGCCACCTCAAACTTCAAACGTAGCCTGGGAAATTTGGTGTACCTGCTAGGCTCCTTTCGCAGCCCTGCTCTTGAAATGCGAACGTCTGCAGATAGCTGGCAGGCAGAAGGGGCTAGCTTGGAAAGCTGTTGCTCAGCCTCATCTGCCCATGGCAGTGCTCGCACAGAGGCACAGAGAATGGGGCTGCTTGCTTGTCTTGCCACCTCAAACTTCAAACGCATGCTGGGAATGGTGGTGTCCCTGCCAGGCTCCTATCACAGCCCTGCTCCGAAAGTGCGAATGTCTGCAGATAGCTGGCAGCCAGAAGGGGCTAGCCTGGAAAGCTGTTGCTCAGCCTCATCTGCCCATGGCAGTGCTCGCACAGAGGCACAGAGAATGGGGCTGCTTGCTTATCTTGCCACTTGAAACTTCAAACGCATGCTGGGAATGGTGGTGTCCCTGCCAGGCTCCTATCACAGCCCTGCTCCGAAAGTGCGAACGTCTGCAGATAGCTGGCAGCCAGAAGGGGCTAGCCTGGAAAGCTGTTGCTCAGCCTCATCTGCCCATGGCACTGTTCGCATAGAGGCACAGAGAATGGGGCTGCTTGCTTGTCATGCCATCTCAAACTTCAAACGTAGCCTGGGAAAGTTGGTGTCCCAGCCAGTCTCCTTTCGCAGCCCTGCTCTGAAAGTGCGAACGTCTGCAGATAGCTGGCAGGCAGAAGGGGCTATCCTGGAAAGCTGTTGCTCAGCCTCATCTGCCCATGGCACTGTTCGCATAGAGGCACAGAGAATGGGGCTGCTTGCTTATCTTGCCTCTTGAAACTTCAAACGCATGCTGGGAATGGTGGTGTCCCTGCCAGTCTCCTTTCGCAGCCCTGCTCCGAAAGTGCGAACGTCTGCAGATAGCTGGCAGCCAGAAGGGGCTAGCCTGGAAAGCTGTTGCTCAGCCTCATCTGCCCATGGCACTGCTCGCACAGAGGCACAGAGAATGGGGCTGCTTGCTTGTCTTGCCACCTCAAACTTCAAACATAGCCTGGGAAAGTTGGTGTCCCAGCCAGGCTCCTTTCGCAGCCCTGCTCTTGAAATGCGAACGTCTGCAGATAGCTGGCAGGCAGAAGGGGCTAGCTTGGAAAGCTGTTGCTCAGCCTCATCTGCCCATGGCAGTGCTCGCACAGAGGCACAGAGAATGGGGCTGCTTGCTTGTCTTGCCACCTCAAACTTCAAACGCATGCTGGGAATGGTGGTGTCCCTGCCAGGCTCCTATCACAGCCCTGCTCCGAAAGTGCGAACGTCTGCAGATAGCTGGCAGCCAGAAGGGGCTAGCCTGGAAAGCTGTTGCTCAGCCTCAACTGCCCATGGCAATGCTCGCACAGAGGCACAGAGAATGGGGCTGCTTGCTTATCTTGCCACCTCAAACTTCAAACGTAGACTGGGAAAAATGGTGTACCTGCTAGGCTCCTTTCGCAGCCCTGTTCTTGAAATGCGAACGTCTGCAGATAGCTGGCAGCCAGAAGGGGCTAGCCTGGAAAGCTGTTGCTCAGCCTCATCTGCCCATGGCAGTGCTCGCACAGAGGCACAGAGAATGGGGCTGCTTGCTTGTCTTGCCACCTCAAACTTCAAACGTAGCCTGGGAAAGTTGGTGTACCTGCTAGGCTCCTTTCGCAGCCCTGTTCTTGAAATGCGAACGTCTGCAGATAGCTGGCAGGCAGAAGGGGCTAGCCTGGAAAGCTGTTGCTCAGCCTCATCTGCCCATGGCAGTGCTCGCACAGAGGCACAGAGAATGGGGCCGCTTGCTTATCTTGCCACCTCAAACTTCAAACGTAGCCTGGGAAATTTGGTGTACCTGCTAGGCTCCTTTCGCAGCCCTGTTCTTGAAATGCGAACGTCTGAAGATAGCTTTCAGGCAGAAGGGGCTAGCTTGGAAAGCTGTTGCTCAGCCTCATCTGCCCATGGCAGTGCTCGCACAGAGGCACAGAGAATGGGGCTGCTTGCTTGTCTTGCCACCTCAAACTTCAAACGCATGCTGGGAATGGTGGTGTCCCTGCCAGGCTCCTATCACAGCCCTGCTCCGAAAGTGCGAACGTCTGCAGATAGCTGGCAGCCAGAAGGGGCTAGCCTGGAAAGCTGTTGCTCAGCCTCATCTGCCCATGGCAGTGCTCGCACAGAGGCACAGAGAATGGGGCTGCTTGCTTGTCTTGCCACCTCAAACTTCAAACGTAGCCTGGGAAAGTTGGTTTACCTGCTAGGCTCCTTTCGCAGCCCTGTTCTTGAAATGCGAACGTCTGCAGATAGCTGGCAGGCAGAAGGGGCTAGCCTGGAAAGCTGTTGCTCAGCCTCAACTGCCCATGGCAATGCTCGCATAGAGGCACAGAGAATGGGGCTGCTTGCTTATCTTGCCACCTCAAACTTCAAACGTAGACTGGGAAAAATGGTGTACCTGCTAGGCTCCTTTCGCAGCCCTGTTCTTGAAATGCGAACGTCTGCAGATAGCTGGCAGCCAGAAGGGGCTAGCCTGGAAAGCTGTTGCTCAGCCTCATCTGCCCATGGCAGTGCTCGCACAGAGGCACAGAGAATGGGGCTGCTTGCTTGTCTTGCCACCTCAAACTTCAAACGTAGCCTGGGAAAGTTGGTGTACCTGCTAGGCTCCTTTCGCAGCCCTGTTCTTGAAATGCGAACGTCTGCAGATAGCTGGCAGGCAGAAGGGGCTAGCCTGGAAAGCTGTTGCTCAGCCTCATCTGCCCATGGCAGTGCTCGCACAGAGGCACAGAGAATGGGGCTGCTTGCTTATCTTGCCACCTCAAACTTCAAACGTAGCCTGGGAAATTTGGTGTACCTGCTAGGCTCCTTTCGCAGCCCTGCTCTTGAAATGCGAACGTCTGCAGATAGCTTTCAGGCAGAAGGGGCTAGCTTGGAAAGCTGTTGCTCAGCCTCATCTGCCCATGGCAGTGCTCGCACAGAGGCACAGAGAATGGGGCTGCTTGCTTGTCTTGCCACCTCAAACTTCAAACGCATGCTGGGAATGGTGGTGTCCCTGCCAGGCTCCTATCACAGCCCTGCTCCGAAAGTGCGAACGTCTGCAGATAGCTGGCAGCCAGAAGGGGCTAGCCTGGAAAGCTGTTGCTCAGCCTCATCTGCCCATGGCAGTGCTCGCACAGAGGCACAGAGAATGGGGCTGCTTGCTTGTCTTGCCACCTCAAACTTCAAACGTAGCCTGGGAAATTTGGTTTACCTGCTAGGCTCCTTTCGCAGCCCTGTTCTTGAAATGCGAACGTCTGCAGATAGCTGGCAGGCAGAAGGGGCTAGCCTGGAAAGCTGTTGCTCAGCCTCAACTGCCCATGGCAATGCTCGCACAGAGGCACAGAGAATGGGGCTGCTTGCTTATCTTGCCACCTCAAACTTCAAACGTAGCCTGGGAAAAATGGTGTACCTGCTAGGCTCCTTTCGCAGCCCTGTTCTTGAAATGCGAACGTCTGCAGATAGCTGGCAGGCAGAAGGGGCTAGCCTGGAAAGCTGTTGCTCAGCCTCATCTGCCCATGGCAGTGCTCGCACAGAGGCACAGAGAATGGGGCTGCTTGCTTGTCTTGCCACCTCAAACTTCAAACGTAGCCTGGGAAAGTTGGTGTACCTGCTAGGCTCCTTTCGCAGCCCTGTTCTTGAAATGCGAACGTCTGCAGATAGCTGGCAGGCAGAAGGGGCTAGCCTGGAAAGCTGTTGCTCAGCCTCATCTGCCCATGGCAGTGCTCACACAGAGGCACAGAGAATGGGGCTGCTTGCTTATCTTGCCACCTCAAACTTCAAATGTAGACTGGGAAAAATGGTGTACCTGCTAGGCTCCTTTCGCAGCCCTGTTCTTGAAATGCGAACGTCTGCAGATAGCTGGCAGGCAGAAGGGGCTAGCTTGGAAAGCTGTTGCTCAGCCTCATCTGCCCATGGCAGTGCTCGCACAGAGGCACAGAGAATGGGGCTGCTTGCTTGTCTTGCCACCTCAAACTTCAAACGCATGCTGGGAATGGTGGTGTCCCTGCCAGGCTCCTATCACAGCCCTGCTCCGAAAGTGCGAACGTCTGCAGATAGCTGGCAGGCAGAAGGGGCTAGCCTGGAAAGCTGTTGCTCAGCCTCATCTGCCCATGGCAGTGCTCGCACAGAGGCACAGAGAATGGGGCTGCTTGCTTGTCTTGCCACCTCAAACTTCAAACGTAGCCTGGGAAATTTGGTGTACCTGCTAGGCTCCTTTCGCAGCCCTGCTCTTGAAATGCGAACGTCTGCAGATAGCTGGCAGCCAGAAGGGGCTAGCCTGGAAAGCTGTTGCTCAGCCTCATCTGCCCATGGCACTGTTCGCATAGAGGCACAGAGAATGGGGCTGCTTGCTTGTCTTGCCACCTCAAACTTCAAACGTAGCCTGGGAAATTTGGTGTACCTGCTAGGCTCCTTTCGCAGCCCTGCTCTTGAAATGCGAACGTCTGCAGATAGCTGGCAGGCAGAAGGGGCTAGCTTGGAAAGCTGTTGCTCAGCCTCATCTGCCCATGGCAGTGCTCGCACAGAGGCACAGAGAATGGGGCTGCTTGCTTGTCTTGCCACCTCAAACTTCAAACGCATGCTGGGAATGGTGGTGTCCCTGCCAGGCTCCTATCACAGCCCTGCTCCGAAAGTGCGAACGTCTGCAGATAGCTGGCAGGCAGAAGGGGCTAGCCTGGAAAGCTGTTGCTCAGCCTCATCTGCCCATGGCAGTGCTCGCACAGAGGCACAGAGAATGGGGCTGCTTGCTTGTCTTGCCACCTCAAACTTCAAACGTAGCCTGGGAAATTTGGTGTACCTGCTAGGCTCCTTTCGCAGCCCTACTCTTGAAATGCGAACGTCTGCAGATAGCTGGCAGCCAGAAGGGGCTAGCCTGGAAAGCTGTTGCTCAGCCTCATCTGCCCATGGCACTGTTCGCATAGAGGCACAGAGAATGGGGCTGCTTGCTTGTCTTGCCACCTCAAACTTCAAACGTAGCCTGGGAAATTTGGTGTACCTGCTAGGCTCCTTTCGCAGCCCTGCTCTTGAAATGCGAACGTCTGCAGATAGCTGGCAGGCAGAAGGGGCTAGCTTGGAAAGCTGTTGCTCAGCCTCATCTGCCCATGGCAGTGCTCGCACAGAGGCACAGAGAATGGGGCTGCTTGCTTGTCTTGCCACCTCAAACTTCAAACGCATGCTGGGAATGGTGGTGTCCCTGCCAGGCTCCTATCACAGCCCTGCTCCGAAAGTGCGAATGTCTGCAGATAGCTGGCAGCCAGAAGGGGCTAGCCTGGAAAGCTGTTGCTCAGCCTCATCTGCCCATGGCACTGCTCGCACAGAGGCACAGAGAATGGGGCTGCTTGCTTGTCTTGCCACCTCAAACTTCAAACGTAGCCTGGGAAAGTTGGTGTACCTGCTAGGCTCCTTTCGCAGCCCTGTTCTTGAAATGCGAATGTCTGCAGATAGCTGGCAGGCAGAAGGGGCTAGCCTGGAAAGCTGTTGCTCAGCCTCATCTGCCCATGGCAATGCTCGCACAGATGCACAGAGAATGGGGCTGCTTGCTTATCTTGCCACCTCAAACTTCAAACGTAGACTGGGAAAAATGGTGTACCTGCTAGGCTCCTTTCGCAGCCCTGTTCTTGAAATGCGAACGTCTGCAGATAGCTGGCAGCCAGAAGGGGCTAGCCTGGAAAGCTGTTGCTCAGCCTCATCTGCCCATGGCAGTGCTCGCACAGAGGCACAGAGAATGGGGCTGCTTGCTTGTCTTGCCACCTCAAACTTCAAACGTAGCCTGGGAAAGTTGGTGTACCTGCTAGGCTCCTTTCGCAGCCCTGTTCTTGAAATGCGAACGTCTGCAGATAGCTGGCAGGCAGAAGGGGCTAGCCTGGAAAGCTGTTGCTCAGCCTCATCTGCCCATGGCAGTGCTCACACAGAGGCACAGAGAATGGGGCTGCTTGCTTATCTTGCCACCTCAAACTTCAAACGTAGACTGGGAAAAATGGTGTACCTGCTAGGCTCCTTTCGCAGCCCTGTTCTTGAAATGCGAACGTCTGCAGATAGCTGGCAGGCAGAAGGGGCTAGCTTGGAAAGCTGTTGCTCAGCCTCATCTGCCCATGGCAGTGCTCGCACAGAGGCACAGAGAATGGGGCTGCTTGCTTGTCTTGCCACCTCAAACTTCAAACGCATGCTGGGAATGGTGGTGTCCCTGCCAGGCTCCTATCACAGCCCTGCTCCGAAAGTGCGAACGTCTGCAGATAGCTGGCAGGCAGAAGGGGCTAGCCTGGAAAGCTGTTGCTCAGCCTCATCTGCCCATGGCAGTGCTCGCACAGAGGCACAGAGAATGGGGCTGCTTGCTTGTCTTGCCACCTCAAACTTCAAACGTAGCCTGGGAAATTTGGTGTACCTGCTAGGCTCCTTTCGCAGCCCTGCTCTTGAAATGCGAACGTCTGCAGATAGCTGGCAGGCAGAAGGGGCTAGCCTGGAAAGCTGTTGCTCAGCCTCATCTGCCCATGGCACTGTTCGCATAGAGGCACAGAGAATGGGGCTGCTTGCTTGTCTTGCCACCTCAAACTTCAAACGTAGCCTGGGAAATTTGGTGTACCTGCTAGGCTCCTTTCGCAGCCCTGCTCTTGAAATGCGAACGTCTGCAGATAGCTGGCAGGCAGAAGGGGCTAGCTTGGAAAGCTGTTGCTCAGCCTCATCTGCCCATGGCAGTGCTCGCACAGAGGCACAGAGAATGGGGCTGCTTGCTTGTCTTGCCACCTCAAACTTCAAACGCATGCTGGGAATGGTGGTGTCCCTGCCAGGCTCCTATCACAGCCCTGCTCCGAAAGTGCGAACGTCTGCAGATAGCTGGCAGCCAGAAGGGGCTAGCCTGGAAAGCTGTTGCTCAGCCTCATCTGCCCATGGCAGTGCTCGCACAGAGGCACAGAGAATGGGGCTGCTTGCTTGTCTTGCCACCTCAAACTTCAAACGTAGCCTGGGAAAGTTGGTTTACCTGCTAGGCTCCTTTCGCAGCCCTGTTCTTGAAATGCGAACGTCTGCAGATAGCTGGCAGGCAGAAGGGGCTAGCCTGGAAAGCTGTTGCTCAGCCTCAACTGCCCATGGCAATGCTCGCACAGAGGCACAGAGAATGGGGCTGCTTGCTTATCTTGCCACCTCAAACTTCAAACGTAGACTGGGAAAAATGGTGTACCTGCTAGGCTCCTTTCGCAGCCCTGTTCTTGAAATGCGAACGTCTGCAGATAGCTGGCAGCCAGAAGGGGCTAGCCTGGAAAGCTGTTGCTCAGCCTCATCTGCCCATGGCAGTGCTCGCACAGAGGCACAGAGAATGGGGCTGCTTGCTTGTCTTGCCACCTCAAACTTCAAACGTAGCCTGGGAAAGTTGGTGTACCTGCTAGGCTCCTTTCGCAGCCCTGTTCTTGAAATGCGAACGTCTGCAGATAGCTGGCAGGCAGAAGGGGCTAGCCTGGAAAGCTGTTGCTCAGCCTCATCTGCCCATGGCAGTGCTCGCACAGAGGCACAGAGAATGGGGCTGCTTGCTTATCTTGCCACCTCAAACTTCAAACGTAGCCTGGGAAATTTGGTGTACCTGCTAGGCTCCTTTCGCAGCCCTGTTCTTGAAATGCGAACGTCTGCAGATAGCTTTCAGGCAGAAGGGGCTAGCTTGGAAAGCTGTTGCTCAGCCTCATCTGCCCATGGCAGTGCTCGCACAGAGGCACAGAGAATGGGGCTGCTTGCTTGTCTTGCCACCTCAAACTTCAAACGCATGCTGGGAATGGTGGTGTCCCTGCCAGGCTCCTATCACAGCCCTGCTCCGAAAGTGCGAACGTCTGCAGATAGCTGGCAGCCAGAAGGGGCTAGCCTGGAAAGCTGTTGCTCAGCCTCATCTGCCCATGGCAGTGCTCGCACAGAGGCACAGAGAATGGGGCTGCTTGCTTGTCTTGCCACCTCAAACTTCAAACGTAGCCTGGGAAATTTGGTTTACCTGCTAGGCTCCTTTCGCAGCCCTGTTCTTGAAATGCGAACGTCTGCAGATAGCTGGCAGGCAGAAGGGGCTAGCCTGGAAAGCTGTTGCTCAGCCTCAACTGCCCATGGCAATGCTCGCACAGAGGCACAGAGAATGGGGCTGCTTGCTTATCTTGCCACCTCAAACTTCAAACGTAGACTGGGAAAAATGGTGTACCTGCTAGGCTCCTTTCGCAGCCCTGTTCTTGAAATGCGAACGTCTGCAGATAGCTGGCAGCCAGAAGGGGCTAGCCTGGAAAGCTGTTGCTCAGCCTCATCTGCCCATGGCAGTGCTCGCACAGAGGCACAGAGAATGGGGCTGCTTGCTTGTCTTGCCACCTCAAACTTCAAACGTAGCCTGGGAAAGTTGGTGTACCTGCTAGGCTCCTTTCGCAGCCCTGTTCTTGAAATGCGAACGTCTGCAGATAGCTGGCAGCCAGAAGGGGCTAGCCTGGAAAGCTGTTGCTCAGCCTCATCTGCCCATGGCAGTGCTCACACAGAGGCACAGAGAATGGGGCTGCTTGCTTATCTTGCCACCTCAAACTTCAAACGTAGACTGGGAAAAATGGTGTACCTGCTAGGCTCCTTTCGCAGCCCTGTTCTTGAAATGCGAACGTCTGCAGATAGCTGGCAGGCAGAAGGGGCTAGCTTGGAAAGCTGTTGCTCAGCCTCATCTGCCCATGGCAGTGCTCGCACAGAGGCACAGAGAATGGGGCTGCTTGCTTGTCTTGCCACCTCAAACTTCAAACGCATGCTGGGAATGGTGGTGTCCCTGCCAGGCTCCTATCACAGCCCTGCTCCGAAAGTGCGAACGTCTGCAGATAGCTGGCAGGCAGAAGGGGCTAGCCTGGAAAGCTGTTGCTCAGCCTCATCTGCCCATGGCAGTGCTCGCACAGAGGCACAGAGAATGGGGCTGCTTGCTTGTCTTGCCACCTCAAACTTCAAACGTAGCCTGGGAAATTTGGTGTACCTGCTAGGCTCCTTTCGCAGCCCTGCTCTTGAAATGCGAACGTCTGCAGATAGCTGGCAGCCAGAAGGGGCTAGCCTGGAAAGCTGTTGCTCAGCCTCATCTGCCCATGGCACTGTTCGCATAGAGGCACAGAGAATGGGGCTGCTTGCTTGTCTTGCCACCTCAAACTTCAAACGTAGCCTGGGAAATTTGGTGTACCTGCTAGGCTCCTTTCGCAGCCCTGCTCTTGAAATGCGAACGTCTGCAGATAGCTGGCAGGCAGAAGGAGCTAGCTTGGAAAGCTGTTGCTCAGCCTCATCTGCCCATGGCAGTGCTCGCACAGAGGCACAGAGAATGGGGCTGCTTGCTTGTCTTGCCACCTCAAACTTCAAACGCATGCTGGGAATGGTGGTGTCCCTGCCAGGCTCCTATCACAGCCCTGCTCCAAAAGTGCGAATGTCTGCAGATAGCTGGCAGCCAGAAGGGGCTAGCCTGGAAAGCTGTTGCTCAGCCTCATCTGCCCATGGCAGTGCTCGCACAGAGGCACAGAGAATGGGGCTGCTTGCTTATCTTGCCACTTGAAACTTCAAACGCATGCTGGGAATGGTGGTGTCCCTGCCAGGCTCCTATCACAGCCCTGCTCCGAAAGTGCGAACGTCTGCAGATAGCTGGCAGCCAGAAGGGGCTAGCCTGGAAAGCTGTTGCTCAGCCTCATCTGCCCATGGCACTGTTCGCATAGAGGCACAGAGAATGGGGCTGCTTGCTTATCTTGCCTCTTGAAACTTCAAACGCATGCTGGGAATGGTGGTGTCCCTGCCAGGCTCCTTTCGCAGCCTTGCTCCGAAAGTGCGAACGTCTGCAGATAGCTGGCAGCCAGAAGGGGCTAGCCTGGAAAGCTGTTGCTCAGCCTCATCTGCCCATGGCAGTGCTCGCACAGAGGCACAGAGAATGGGGCTGCTTGCTTGTCTTGCCACCTCAAACTTCAAACATAGCCTGGGTAAGTTGGTGTCCCAGCCAGGCTCCTTTCGCAGCCCTGCTCTTGAAATGCGAACGTCTGCAGATAGCTGGCAGGCAGAAGGGGCTAGCTTGGAAAGCTGTTGCTCAGCCTCATCTGCCCATGGCAGTGCTCGCACAGAGGCACAGAGAATGGGGCTGCTTGCTTGTCTTGCCACCTCAAACTTCAAACGTAGCCTGGGAAAGTTGGTGTACCTGCTAGGCTCCTTTCGCAGCCCTGTTCTTGAAATGCGAATGTCTGCAGATAGCTGGCAGGCAGAAGGGGCTAGCCTGGAAAGCTGTTGCTCAGCCTCAACTGCCCATGGCAATGCTCGCACAGATGCACAGAGAATGGGGCTGCTTGCTTATCTTGCCACCTCAAACTTCAAACGTAGACTGGGAAAAATGGTGTACCTGCTAGGCTCCTTTCGCAGCCCTGTTCTTGAAATGCGAACGTCTGCAGATAGCTGGCAGGCAGAAGGGGCTAGCTTGGAAAGCTGTTGCTCAGCCTCATCTGCCCATGGCAGTGCTCGCACAGAGGCACAGAGAATGGGGCTGCTTGCTTGTCTTGCCACCTCAAACTTCAAACGCATGCTGGGAATGGTGGTGTCCCTGCCAGGGTCCTATCACAGCCCTGCTCCGAAAGTGCGAACGTCTGCAGATAGTTGGCAGGCAGAAGGGGCTAGCCTGGAAAGCTGTTGCTCAGCCTCATCTGCCCATGGCAGTGCTCGCACAGAGGCACAGAGAATGGGGCTGCTTGCTTGTCTTGCCACCTCAAACTTCAAACGTAGCCTGGGAAATTTGGTGTACCTGCTAGGCTCCTTTCGCAGCCCTGCTCTTGAAATGCAAACGTCTGCAGATAGCTGGCAGCCAGAAGGGGCTAGCCTGGAAAGCTGTTGCTCAGCCTCATCTGCCCATGGCACTGTTCGCATAGAGGCACAGAGAATGGGGCTGCTTGCTTGTCTTGCCACCTCAAACTTCAAACGTAGCCTGGGAAATTTGGTGTACCTGCTAGGCTCCTTTCGCAGCCCTGCTCTTGAAATGCGAACGTCTGCAGATAGCTGGCAGGCAGAAGGGGCTAGCCTGGAAAGCTGTTGCTCAGCCTCATCTGCCCATGGCAGTGCTCGCATAGAGGCACAGAGAATGGGGCTGCTTGCTTATCTTGCCACTTGAAACTTCAAACGCATGCTGGGAATGGTGGTGTCCCTGCCAGGCTCCCATCACAGCCCTGCTCCGAAAGTGCGAACGTCTGCAGATAGCTGGCAGCCAGAAGGGGCTGGCCTGGAAAGCTGTTGCTCAGCCTCATCTGCCCATGGCACTGTTCGCATAGAGGCACAGAGAATGGGGCTGCTTGCTTATCTTGCGACTTGAAACTTCAAACGCATGCTGGGAAAGGTGGTGTCCCTGCCAGGCTCCTATCACAGCCCTGCTCCGAAAGTGCGAACGTCTGCAGATAGCTGGCAGGCAGAAGGGGCTAGCCTGGAAAGCTGTTGCTCAGCCTGATCTGCCCATGGCAGTGCTCGCACAGAGGCACAGAGAATGGGGCTGCTTGCTTGTCTTGCCACCTCAAACTTCAAACGTAGCCTGGGAAAGTTGGTGTCCCAGCCAGGCTCCTTTCGCAGCCCTGCTCCGAAAGTGCGAACGTCTGCAGATAGCTGGCAGCCAGAAGGGGCTAGCCTGGAAAGCTGTTGCTCAGCCTCATCTGCCCATGGCACTGCTCGCACAGAGGCACAGAGAATGGGGCTGCTTGCTTATCTTGCCACCTCAAATTTCAAACGTAGCCTGGGAAAGTTGGTGTCCCAGCCAGGCTCCTTTCGCAGCCCTGGTCTGAAAGTGCGAACGTCTGCAGATAGCTGGCAGGCAGAAGGGGCTATCCTGGAAAGCTGTTGCTCAGCCTCATCTGCCCATGGCACTGTTCGCATAGAGGCACAGAGAATGGGGCTGCTTGCTTATCTTGCCACTTGAAACTTCAAACGCATGCTAGGAAAGGTGGTGTCCCTGCCAGGCTCCTATCACAGCCCTGCTCCGAAAGTGCGAACGTCTGCAGATAGCTGGACGCCAGAAGGGGCTAGCTTGGAAAGCTGTTGCTCAGCCTCATCTGCCCATGGCAGTGCTCGCACAGAGGCACAGAGAATGGGGCTGCTTGCTTGTCTTGCCACCTCAAACTTCAAACGCATGCTGGGAATGGTGGTGTCCCTGCCAGGGTCCTATCACAGCCCTGCTCCGAAAGTGCGAACGTCTGCAGATAGCTGGCAGGCAGAAGGGGCTAGCCTGGAAAGCTGTTGCTCAGCCTCATCTGCCCATGGCAGTGCTCGCACAGAGGCACAGAGAATGGGGCTGCTTGCTTGTCTTGCCACCTCAAACTTCAAACGTAGCCTGGGAAATTTGGTGTACCTGCTAGGCTCCTTTCGCAGCCCTGCTCTTGAAATGCAAACGTCTGCAGATAGCTGGCAGGCAGAAGGGGCTAGCCTGGAAAGCTGTTGCTCAGCCTCATCTGCCCATGGCAGTGCTCGCACAGAGGCACAGAGAATGGGGCTGCTTGCTTATCTTGCCACCTCAAACTTCAAACGTAGCCTGGGAAAGATAGTGCACCTGCTAGGCTCCTATCACAGCCCTGCTCTTGAAATGCGAACGTCTGCAGATGGCTGGCAGGCAGAAGGGGCTAGCTTGGAAAGCTGTTGCTCAGCCTCATCTGCCCATGGCAGTGCTCGCACAGAGGCACAGAGAATGGGGCTGCTTGCTTGTCTTGCCACCTCAAACTTCAAACGCATGCTGGCAATGGTGGTGTCCCTGCCAGGCTCCTATCACAGCCCTGCTCCGAAAGTGCGAACGTCTGCAGATAGCTGGCAGGCAGAAGGGGCTAGCCTGGAAAGCTGTTGCTCAGCCTCATCTGCCCATGGCAGTGCTCGCACAGAGGCACAGAGAATGCGGCTCCTTGCTTATCTTGCCACTTGAAACTTCAAACGCATGCTGGGAATGGTGGTGTCCCAGCCAGGCTCCTATCACAGCCCTGCTCCGAAAGTGCGAACGTCTGCAGATAGCTGGCAGGCAGAAGGGGCTAGCCTGGAAAGCTGTTGCTCAGCGTCATCTGCCCATGGCAGTGCTCGCACAGAGGCACAGAGAATGGGGCTGCTTGCTTGTCTTGCCACCTCAAACTTCAAACGTAGCCTGGGAAATTTGGTGTACCTGCTAGGCTCCTTTCGCAGCCCTGCTCTTGAAATTCGAACGTCTGCAGATAGCTGGCAGGTAGAAGGGGCTATCCTGGAAAGCTGTTGCTCAGCCTGATCTGCCCATGGCAGTGCTCGCACAGAGGCACAGAGACTGGGGCTGCTTGCTTGTCTTGCCACCTCAAACTTCAAACATAGCCTGGGAAAGTTGGTGTCCCAGCCAGGCTCCTTTCGCAGCCCTGCTCTTGAAATGCGAACGTCTGCAGATAGCTGGCAGCCAGAAGGTGCTAGCCTGGAAAGCTGTTGGTCAGCCTCATCTACCCATGGCACTGCTCGCACAGAGGCATAGAGAATGCGGCTCCTTGCTTGTCTTGCCACCTCAAACTTCAAACGTAGCCTGGGAAAGTTGGTGTCCCAGCCAGGCTCCTATCACAGCCCTGCTCCGAAAGTGCGAACGTCTGCAGATAGCTGGCAGCCAGAAGGGGCTATCCTGGAAAGCTGTTGCTCAGCCTCATCTGCCCATGGCAGTGCTCGCACAGAGGCACAGAGAATGGGGCTGCTTGCTTATCTTGCGACTTGAAACTTCAAACGCATGCTGGTAATGGTGGTGTCCCTGCCAGGCTCCTATCACAGCCCTGCTCCGAAAGTGCGAACGTCTGCAGATAGCTGGCAGGCAGAAGGGGCTAGCCTGGAAAGCTGTTGCTCAGCCTGATCTGCCCATGGCACTGTTCGCATAGAGGCACAGAGAATGGGGCTGCTTGCTTATCTTGCCACTTGAAACTTCAAACGCATGCTGGGAAAGGTGGTGTCCCTGCCAGGCTCCTATCACAGCCCTGCTCCGAAAGTGCGAACGTCTGCAGATAGCTGGCAGCCAGAAGGGGCTAGCCTGGAAAGCTGTTGCTCAGCCTCATCTGCCCATGGCACTGCTCGCACAGAGGCACAGAGAATGGGGCTGCTTGCTTATCTTGCCACCTCAAACTTCAAACGTAGCCTGGGAAAGATAGTGCACCTGCTAGGCTCCTATCACAGCCCTGCTCTTGAAATGCGAACGTCTGCAGATGGCTGGCAGGCAGAAGGGGCTAGCTTGGAAAGCTGTTGCTCAGCCTCATCTGCCCATGGCACTGTTCGCATAGAGGCACAGAGAATGGGGCTGCTTGCTTGTCTTGCCACCTCAAACTTCAAACGTAGCCTGGGAAAGTTGGTGTACCTGCTAGGCTCCTTTCGCAGCCCTGCTCTTGAAATGCGAACGTCTGCAGATAGCTGGCAGGCAGAAGGGGCTAGCCTGGAAAGCTGTTGCTCAGCCTCATCTGCCCATGGCAGTGCTCGCATAGAGGCACAGAGAATGGGGCTGCTTGCTTATCTTGCCACTTGAAACTTCAAACGCATGCTGGGAATGGTGGTGTCCCTGCCAGGCTCCTATCACAGCCCTGCTCCGAAAGTGCGAACGTCTGCAGATAGCTGGCAGGCAGAAGGGGCTAGCTTGGAAAGCTGTTGCTCAGCCTCATCTGCCCATGGCAGTGCTCGCACAGAGGCACAGAGAATGGGGCTGCTTGCTTGTCTTGCCACCTCAAACTTCAAACACATGCTGGGAATGGTGGTGTCCCTGCCAGGGTCCTATCACAGCCCTGCTCCGAAAGTGCGAACGTCTGCAGATAGCTGGCAGGCAGAAGGGGCTAGCTTGGAAAGCTGTTGCTCAGCCTCATCTGCCCATGGCAGTGCTCGCACAGAGGCACAGAGACTGGGGCTGCTTGCTTGTCTTGCCACCTCAAACTTCAAACGTAGCCTGGGAAATTTGGTGTACCTGCTAGGCTCCTTTCGCAGCCCTGCTCTTGAAATGCAAACGTCTGCAGATAGCTGGCAGCCAGAAGGGGCTAGCCTGGAAAGCTGTTGCTCAGCCTCATCTGCCCATGGCACTGTTCGCATAGAGGCACAGAGAATGGGGCTGCTTGCTTGTCTTGCCACCTCAAACTTCAAACGTAGCCTGGGAAATTTGGTGTACCTGCTAGGCTCCTTTCGCAGCCCTGCTCTGGAAATGCGAACGTCTGCAGATAGCTGGCAGGCAGAAGGGGCTAGCCTGGAAAGCTGTTGCTCAGCCTCATCTGCCCATGGCAGTGCTCGCATAGAGGCACAGAGAATGGGGCTGCTTGCTTATCTTGCCACTTGAAACTTCAAACGCATGCTGGGAATGGTGGTGTCCCTGCCAGGCTCCCATCACAGCCCTGCTCCGAAAGTGCGAACGTCTGCAGATAGCTGGCAGCCAGAAGGGGCTGGCCTGGAAAGCTGTTGCTCAGCCTCATCTGCCCATGGCACTGTTCGCATAGAGGCACAGAGAATGGGGCTGCTTGCTTATCTTGCGACTTGAAACTTCAAACGCATGCTGGGAAAGGTGGTGTCCCTGCCAGGCTCCTATCACAGCCCTGCTCCGAAAGTGCGAACGTCTGCAGATAGCTGGCAGGCAGAAGGGGCTAGCCTGGAAAGCTGTTGCTCAGCCTCATCTGCCCATGGCAGTGCTCGCACAGAGGCACAGAGAATGGGGCTGCTTGCTTGTCTTGCCACCTCAAACTTCAAACGTAGCCTGGGAAAGTTGGTGTCCCAGCCAGGCTCCTTTCGCAGCCCTGCTCCGAAAGTGCGAACGTCTGCAGATAGCTGGCAGGCAGAAGGGGCTAGCCTGGAAAGCTGTTGCTCAGCCTCATCTGCCCATGGCAGTGCTCGCACAGAGGCACAGAGAATGGGGCTGCTTGCTTGTCTTGCCACCTCAAACTTCAAACGTAGCCTGGGAAATTTGGTGTACCTGCTAGGCTCCTTTCGCAGCCCTGCTCTTGAAATGCAAACGTCTGCAGATAGCTGGCAGGCAGAAGGGGCTAGCCTGGAAAGCTGTTGCTCAGCCTCATCTGCCCATGGCAGTGCTCGCACAGAGGCACAGAGAATGGGGCTGCTTGCTTATCTTGCCACCTCAAACTTCAAACGTAGCCTGGGAAAGATAGTGCACCTGCTAGGCTACTATCACAGCCCTGCTCTTGAAATGCGAACGTCTGCAGATGGCTGGCAGGCAGAAGGGGCTAGCTTGGAAAGCTGTTGCTCAGCCTCATCTGCCCATGGCAGTGCTCGCATAGAGGCACAGAGAATGGGGCTGCTTGCTTATCTTGCCACTTGAAACTTCAAACGCATGCTGGGAATGGTGGTGTCCCTGCCAGGCTCCCATCACAGCCCTGCTCCGAAAGTGCGAACGTCTGCAGATAGCTGGCAGCCAGAAGGGGCTAGCCTGGAAAGCTGTTGCTCAGCCTCATCTGCCCATGGCACTGCTCGCACAGAGGCACAGAGAATGGGGCTGCTTGCTTATCTTGCCACCTCAAATTTCAAACGTAGCCTGGGAAAGTTGGTGTCCCAGCCAGGCTCCTTTCGCAGCCCTGGTCTGAAAGTGCGAACGTCTGCAGATAGCTGGCAGGCAGAAGGGGCTATCCTGGAAAGCTGTTGCTCAGCCTCATCTGCCCATGGCACTGTTCGCATAGAGGCACAGAGAATGGGGCTGCTTGCTTATCTTGCCACTTGAAACTTCAAACGCATGCTAGGAAAGGTGATGTCCCTGCCAGGCTCCTATCACAGCCCTGCTCCGAAAGTGCGAACGTCTGCAGATAGCTGGCAGCCAGAAGGGGCTAGCTTGGAAAGCTGTTGCTCAGCCTCATCTGCCCATGGCAGTGCTCGCACAGAGGCACAGAGAATGGGGCTGCTTGCTTGTCTTGCCACCTCAAACTTCAAACGCATGCTGGGAATGGTGGTGTCCCTGCCAGGGTCCTATCACAGCCCTGCTCCGAAAGTGCGAACGTCTGCAGATAGCTGGCAGGCAGAAGGGGCTATCCTGGAAAGCTGTTGCTCAGCCTCATCTGCCCATGGCAGTGCTCGCACAGAGGCACAGAGAATGGGGCTGCTTGCTTGTCTTGCCACCTCAAACTTCAAACGTAGCCTGGGAAATTTGGTGTACCTGCTAGGCTCCTTTCGCAGCCCTGCTCTTGAAATGCAAACGTCTGCAGATAGCTGGCAGGCAGAAGGGGCTAGCCTGGAAAGCTGTTGCTCAGCCTCATCTGCCCATGGCAGTGCTCGCACAGAGGCACAGAGAATGGGGCTGCTTGCTTATCTTGCCACCTCAAACTTCAAACGTAGCCTGGGAAAGATAGTGCACCTGCTAGGCTCCTATCACAGCCCTGCTCTTGAAATGCGAACGTCTGCAGATGGCTGGCAGGCAGAAGGGGCTAGCTTGGAAAGCTGTTGCTCAGCCTCATCTGCCCATGGCAGTGCTCGCACAGAGGCACAGAGAATGGGGCTGCTTGCTTGTCTTGCCACCTCAAACTTCAAACGCATGCTGGCAATGGTGGTGTCCCTGCCAGGCTCCTATCACAGCCCTGCTCCGAAAGTGCGAACGTCTGCAGATAGCTGGCAGGCAGAAGGGGCTAGCCTGGAAAGCTGTTGCTCAGCCTGATCTGCCCATGGCAGTGCTCGCACAGAGGCACAGAGAATGCGGCTCCTTGCTTATCTTGCCACTTGAAACTTCAAACGCATGCTGGGAATGGTGGTGTCCCAGCCAGGCTCCTATCACAGCCCTGCTCCGAAAGTGCGAACGTCTGCAGATAGCTGGCAGGCAGAAGGGGCTAGCCTGGAAAGCTGTTGCTCAGCGTCATCTGCCCATGGCAGTGCTCGCACAGAGGCACAGAGAATGGGGCTGCTTGCTTGTCTTGCCACCTCAAACTTCAAACGTAGCCTGGGAAATTTGGTGTACCTGCTAGGCTCCTTTCGCAGCCCTGCTCTTGAAATTCGAACGTCTGCAGATGGCTGGCAGGCAGAAGGGGCTAGCTTGGAAAGCTGTTGCTCAGCCTCATCTGACTATGGCACTGTTCGCATAGAGGCACAGAGAATGGGGCTGCTTGCTTGTCTTGCCACCTCAAACTTCAAACGTAGCCTGGGAAAGTTGGTGTACCTGCTAGGCTCCTTTCGCAGCCCTGCTCTTGAAATGCGAACGTCTGCAGATAGCTGGCAGGCAGAAGGGGCTATCCTGGAAAGCTGTTGCTCAGCCTCATCTGCCCATGGCACTGTTCGCATAGAGGCACAGAGAATGGGGCTGCTTGCTTATCTTGCCACTTGAAACTTCAAACGCATGCTGGGAATGGTGGTGTCCCTGCCAGGCTCCCATCACAGCCCTGCTCCGAAAGTGCGAACGTCTGCAGATAGCTGGCAGCCAGAAGGGGCTGGCCTGGAAAGCTGTTGCTCAGCCTCATCTGCCCATGGCACTGTTCGCATAGAGGCACAGAGAATGGGGCTGCTTGCTTATCTTGCGACTTGAAACTTCAAACGCATGCTGGGAAAGGTGGTGTCCCTGCCAGGCTCCTATCACAGCCCTGCTCCGAAAGTGCGAACGTCTGCAGATAGCTGGCAGGCAGAAGGGGCTAGCCTGGAAAGCTGTTGCTCAGCCTCATCTGCCCATGGCAGTGCTCGCACAGAGGCACAGAGAATGGGGCTGCTTGCTTGTCTTGCCACCTCAAACTTCAAACGTAGCCTGGGAAAGTTGGTGTCCCAGCCAGGCTCCTTTCGCAGCCCTGCTCCGAAAGTGCGAACGTCTGCAGATAGCTGGCAGCCAGAAGGGGCTATCCTGGAAAGCTGTTGCTCAGCCTCATCTGCCCATGGCACTGCTCGCACAGAGGCACAGAGAATGGGGCTGCTTGCTTATCTTGCCACCTCAAATTTCAAACGTAGCCTGGGAAAGTTGGTGTCCCAGCCAGGCTCCTTTCGCAGCCCTGGTCTGAAAGTGCGAACGTCTGCAGATAGCTGGCAGGCAGAAGGGGCTATCCTGGAAAGCTGTTGCTCAGCCTCATCTGCCCATGGCACTGTTCGCATAGAGGCACAGAGAATGGGGCTGCTTGCTTATCTTGCCACTTGAAACTTCAAACGCATGCTAGGAAAGGTGGTGTCCCTGCCAGGCTCCTATCACAGCCCTGCTCCGAAAGTGCGAACGTCTGCAGATAGCTGGACGCCAGAAGGGGCTAGCTTGGAAAGCTGTTGCTCAGCCTCATCTGCCCATGGCAGTGCTCGCACAGAGGCACAGAGAATGGGGCTGCTTGCTTGTCTTGCCACCTCAAACTTCAAACGCATGCTGGGAATGGTGGTGTCCCTGCCAGGGTCCTATCACAGCCCTGCTCCGAAAGTGCGAACGTCTGCAGATAGCTGGCAGGCAGAAGGGGCTAGCCTGGAAAGCTGTTGCTCAGCCTCATCTGCCCATGGCAGTGCTCGCACAGAGGCACAGAGAATGGGGCTGCTTGCTTGTCTTGCCACCTCAAACTTCAAACGTAGCCTGGGAAATTTGGTGTACCTGCTAGGCTCCTTTCGCAGCCCTGCTCTTGAAATGCAAACGTCTGCAGATAGCTGGCAGGCAGACGGGGCTAGCCTGGAAAGCTGTTGCTCAGCCTCATCTGCCCATGGCAGTGCTCGCACAGAGGCACAGAGAATGGGGCTGCTTGCTTATCTTGCCACCTCAAACTTCAAACGTAGCCTGGGAAAGATAGTGCACCTGCTAGGCTCCTATCACAGCCCTGCTCTTGAAATGCGAACGTCTGCAGATGGCTGGCAGGCAGAAGGGGCTAGCTTGGAAAGCTGTTGCTCAGCCTCATCTGCCCATGGCAGTGCTCGCATAGAGGCACAGAGAATGGGGCTGCTTGCTTATCTTGCCACTTGAAACTTCAAACGCATGCTGGGAATGGTGGTGTCCCTGCCAGGCTCCCATCACAGCCCTGCTCCGAAAGTGCGAACGTCTGCAGATAGCTGGCAGCCAGAAGGGGCTAGCCTGGAAAGCTGTTGCTCAGCCTCATCTGCCCATGGCACTGCTCGCACAGAGGCACAGAGAATGGGGCTGCTTGCTTATCTTGCCACCTCAAATTTCAAACGTAGCCTGGGAAAGTTGGTGTCCCAGCCAGGCTCCTTTCGCAGCCCTGGTCTGAAAGTGCGAACGTCTGCAGATAGCTGGCAGGCAGAAGGGGCTATCCTGGAAAGCTGTTGCTCAGCCTCATCTGCCCATGGCACTGTTCGCATAGAGGCACAGAGAATGGGGCTGCTTGCTTATCTTGCCACTTGAAACTTCAAACGCATGCTAGGAAAGGTGGTGTCCCTGCCAGGCTCCTATCACAGCCCTGCTCCGAAAGTGCGAACGTCTGCAGATAGCTGGACGCCAGAAGGGGCTAGCTTGGAAAGCTGTTGCTCAGCCTCATCTGCCCATGGCAGTGCTCGCACAGAGGCACAGAGAATGGGGCTGCTTGCTTGTCTTGCCACCTCAAACTTCAAACGCATGCTGGGAATGGTGGTGTCCCTGCCAGGGTCCTATCACAGCCCTGCTCCGAAAGTGCGAACGTCTGCAGATAGCTGGCAGGCAGAAGGGGCTAGCCTGGAAAGCTGTTGCTCAGCCTCATCTGCCCATGGCAGTGCTCGCACAGAGGCACAGAGAATGGGGCTGCTTGCTTGTCTTGCCACCTCAAACTTCAAACGTAGCCTGGGAAATTTGGTGTACCTGCTAGGCTCCTTTCGCAGCCCTGCTCTTGAAATGCAAACGTCTGCAGATAGCTGGCAGGCAGAAGGGGCTAGCCTGGAAAGCTGTTGCTCAGCCTCATCTGCCCATGGCAGTGCTCGCACAGAGGCACAGAGAATGGGGCTGCTTGCTTATCTTGCCACCTCAAACTTCAAACGTAGCCTGGGAAAGATAGTGCACCTGCTAGGCTCCTATCACAGCCCTGCTCTTGAAATGCGAACGTCTGCAGATGGCTGGCAGGCAGAAGGGGCTAGCTTGGAAAGCTGTTGCTCAGCCTCATCTGCCCATGGCAGTGCTCGCACAGAGGCACAGAGAATGGGGCTGCTTGCTTGTCTTGCCACCTCAAACTTCAAACGCATGCTGGCAATGGTGGTGTCCCTGCCAGGCTCCTATCACAGCCCTGCTCCGAAAGTGCGAACGTCTGCAGATAGCTGGCAGGCAGAAGGGGCTAGCCTGGAAAGCTGTTGCTCAGCCTCATCTGCCCATGGCAGTGCTCGCACAGAGGCACAGAGAATGCGGCTCCTTGCTTATCTTGCCACTTGAAACTTCAAACGCATGCTGGGAATGGTGGTGTCCCAGCCAGGCTCCTATCACAGCCCTGCTCCGAAAGTGCGAACGTCTGCAGATAGCTGGCAGGCAGAAGGGGCTAGCCTGGAAAGCTGTTGCTCAGCGTCATCTGCCCATGGCAGTGCTCGCACAGAGGCACAGAGAATGGGGCTGCTTGCTTGTCTTGCCACCTCAAACTTCAAACGTAGCCTGGGAAATTTGGTGTACCTGCTAGGCTCCTTTCGCAGCCCTGCTCTTGAAATTCGAACGTCTGCAGATGGCTGGCAGGCAGAAGGGGCTAGCTTGGAAAGCTGTTGCTCAGCCTCATCTGACTATGGCACTGTTCGCATAGAGGCACAGAGAATGGGGCTGCTTGCTTGTCTTGCCACCTCAAACTTCAAACGTAGCCTGGGAAAGTTGGTGTACCTGCTAGGCTCCTTTCGCAGCCCTGCTCTTGAAATGCGAACGTCTGCAGATAGCTGGCAGGCAGAAGGGGCTATCCTGGAAAGCTGTTGCTCAGCCTCATCTGCCCATGGCACTGTTCGCATAGAGGCACAGAGAATGGGGCTGCTTGCTTATCTTGCCACTTGAAACTTCAAACGCATGCTAGGAAAGTTGGTGTCCCAGCCAGGCTCCTATCACAGCCCTGCTCCGAAAGTGCGAACGTCTGCAGATAGCTGGCAGCCAGAAGGGGCTATCCTGGAAAGCTGTTGCTCAGCCTCATCTGCCCATGGCAGTGCTCGCACAGAGGCACAGAGAATGGGGCTGCTTGCTTATCTTGCGACTTGAAACTTCAAACGCATGCTGGTAATGGTGGTGTCCCTGCCAGGCTCCTATCACAGCCCTGCTCCGAAAGTGCGAACGTCTGCAGATAGCTGGCAGGCAGAAGGGGCTAGCCTGGAAAGCTGTTGCTCAGCCTGATCTGCCCATGGCACTGTTCGCATAGAGGCACAGAGAATGGGGCTGCTTGCTTATCTTGCCACTTGAAACTTCAAACGCATGCTGGGAAAGGTGGTGTCCCTGCCAGGCTCCTATCACAGCCCTGCTCCGAAAGTGCGAACGTCTGCAGATAGCTGGCAGCCAGAAGGGGCTAGCCTGGAAAGCTGTTGCTCAGCCTCATCTGCCCATGGCACTGCTCGCACAGAGGCACAGAGAATGGGGCTGCTTGCTTATCTTGCCACCTCAAACTTCAAACGTAGCCTGGGAAAGATAGTGCACCTGCTAGGCTCCTATCACAGCCCTGCTCTTGAAATGCGAACGTCTGCAGATGGCTGGCAGGCAGAAGGGGCTAGCTTGGAAAGCTGTTGCTCAGCCTCATCTGACTATGGCACTGTTCGCATAGAGGCACAGAGAATGGGGCTGCTTGCTTGTCTTGCCACCTCAAACTTCAAACGTAGCCTGGGAAAGTTGGTGTACCTGCTAGGCTCCTTTCGCAGCCCTGCTCTTGAAATGCGAACGTCTGCAGATAGCTGGCAGGCAGAAGGGGCTATCCTGGAAAGCTGTTGCTCAGCCTCATCTGCCCATGGCACTGTTCGCATAGAGGCACAGAGAATGGGGCTGCTTGCTTATCTTGCCACTTGAAACTTCAAACGCATGCTAGGAAAGGTGGTGTCCCTGCCAGGCTCCTATCACAGCCCTGCTCCGAAAGTGCGAACGTCTGCAGATAGCTGGACGCCAGAAGGGGCTAGCTTGGAAAGCTGTTGCTCAGCCTCATCTGCCCATGGCAGTGCTCGCACAGAGGCACAGAGAATGGGGCTGCTTGCTTGTCTTGCCACCTCAAACTTCAAACGCATGCTGGGAATGGTGGTGTCCCTGCCAGGGTCCTATCACAGCCCTGCTCCGAAAGTGCGAACGTCTGCAGATAGCTGGCAGGCAGAAGAGGCTAGCCTGGAAAGCTGTTGCTCAGCCTCATCTGCCCATGGCAGTGCTCGCACAGAGGCACAGAGAATGGGGCTGCTTGCTTGTCTTGCCACCTCAAACTTCAAACGTAGCCTGGGAAATTTGGTGTACCTGCTAGGCTCCTTTCGCAGCCCTGCTCTTGAAATGCAAACGTCTGCAGATAGCTGGCAGGCAGAAGGGGCTAGCCTGGAAAGCTGTTGCTCAGCCTCATCTGCCCATGGCAGTGCTCGCACAGAGGCACAGAGAATGGGGCTGCTTGCTTATCTTGCCACCTCAAACTTCAAACGTAGCCTGGGAAAGATAGTGCACCTGCTAGGCTCCTATCACAGCCCTGCTCTTGAAATGCGAACGTCTGCAGATGGCTGGCAGGCAGAAGGGGCTAGCTTGGAAAGCTGTTGCTCAGCCTCATCTGCCCATGGCAGTGCTCGCACAGAGGCACAGAGAATGGGGCTGCTTGCTTGTCTTGCCACCTCAAACTTCAAACGCATGCTGGGAATGGTGGTGTCCCTGCCAGGCTCCTATCACAGCCCTGCTCCGAAAGTGCGAACGTCTGCAGATAGCTGGCAGGCAGAAGGGGCTAGCCTGGAAAGCTGTTGCTCAGCGTCATCTGCCCATGGCAGTGCTCGCACAGAGGCACAGAGAATGGGGCTGCTTGCTTGTCTTGCCACCTCAAACTTCAAACGTAGCCTGGGAAATTTGGTGTACCTGCTAGGCTCCTTTCGCAGCCCTGCTCTTGAAATTCGAACGTCTGCAGATAGCTGGCAGGCAGAAGGGGCTATCCTGGAAAGCTGTTGCTCAGCCTGATCTGCCCATGGCAGTGCTCGCACAGAGGCACAGAGACTGGGGCTGCTTGCTTGTCTTGCCACCTCAAACTTCAAACATAGCCTGGGAAAGTTGGTGTCCCAGCCAGGCTCCTTTCGCAGCCCTGCTCTTGAAATGCGAACGTCTGCAGATAGCTGGCAGCCAGAAGGTGCTAGCCTGGAAAGCTGTTGGTCAGCCTCATCTGCCCATGGCACTGCTCGCACAGAGGCATAGAGAATGCGGCTCCTTGCTTGTCTTGCCACCTCAAACTTCAAACGTAGCCTGGGAAAGTTGGTGTCCCAGCAAGGCTCCTATCACAGCCCTGCTCCGAAAGTGCGAACGTCTGCAGATAGCTGGCAGCCAGAAGGGGCTATCCTGGAAAGCTGTTGCTCAGCCTCATCTGCCCATGGCAGTGCTCGCACAGAGGCACAGAGAATGGGGCTGCTTGCTTATCTTGCCACTTGAAACTTCAAACGCATGCTGGTAATGGTGGTGTCCCTGCCAGGCTCCTATCACAGCCCTGCTCCGAAAGTGCGAACGTCTGCAGATAGCTGGCAGGCAGAAGGGGCTAGCCTGGAAAGCTGTTGCTCAGCCTGATCTGCCCATGGCACTGTTCGCATAGAGGCACAGAGAATGGGGCTGCTTGCTTATCTTGCCACTTGAAACTTCAAACGCATGCTGGGAAAGGTGGTGTCCCTGCCAGGCTCCTATCACAGCCCTGCTCCGAAAGTGCGAACGTCTGCAGATAGCTGGCAGCCAGAAGGGGCTAGCCTGGAAAGCTGTTGCTCAGCCTCATCTGCCCATGGCACTGCTCGCACAGAGGCACAGAGAATGGGGCTGCTTGCTTATCTTGCCACCTCAAACTTCAAACGTAGCCTGGGAAAGATAGTGCACCTGCTAGGCTCCTATCACAGCCCTGCTCTTGAAATGCGAACGTCTGCAGATGGCTGGCAGGCAGAAGGGGCTAGCTTGGAAAGCTGTTGCTCAGCCTCATCTGCCTATGGCACTGTTCGCATAGAGGCACAGAGAATGGGGCTGCTTGCTTGTCTTGCCACCTCAAACTTCAAACGTAGCCTGGGAAAGTTGGTGTACCTGCTAGGCTCCTTTCGCAGCCCTGCTCTTGAAATGCGAACGTCTGCAGATAGCTGGCAGGCAGAAGGGGCTAGCCTGGAAAGCTGTTGCTCAGCCTCATCTGCCCATGGCAGTGCTCGCATAGAGGCACAGAGAATGGGGCTGCTTGCTTATCTTGCCACTTGAAACTTCAAACGCATGCTGGGAATGGTGGTGTCCCTGCCAGGCTCCTATCACAGCCCTGCTCCGAAAGTGCGAACGTCTGCAGATAGCTGGCAGGCAGAAGGGGCTAGCTTGGAAAGCTGTTGCTCAGCCTCATCTGCCCATGGCAGTGCTCGCACAGAGGCACAGAGAATGGGGCTGCTTGCTTGTCTTGCCACCTCAAACTTCAAACGCATGCTGGGAATGGTGGTGTCCCTGCCAGGGTCCTATCACAGCCCTGCTCCGAAAGTGCGAACGTCTGCAGATAGCTGGCAGGCAGAAGGGGCTAGCCTGGAAAGCTGTTGCTCAGCCTCATCTGCCCATGGCAGTGCTCGCACAGAGGCACAGAGAATGGGGCTGCTTGCTTGTCTTGCCACCTCAAACTTCAAACGTAGCCTGGGAAATTTGGTGTACCTGCTAGGCTCCTTTCGCAGCCCTGCTCTTGAAATGCAAACGTCTGCAGATAGCTGGCAGCCAGAAGGGGCTAGCCTGGAAAGCTGTTGCTCAGCCTCATCTGCCCATGGCACTGTTCGCATAGAGGCACAGAGAATGGGGCTGCTTGCTTGTCTTGCCACCTCAAACTTCAAACGTAGCCTGGGAAATTTGGTGTACCTGCTAGGCTCCTTTCGCAGCCCTGCTCTTGAAATGCGAACGTCTGCAGATAGCTGGCAGCCAGAAGGTGCTAGCCTGGAAAGCTGTTGCTCAGCCTCATCTGCCCATGGCAGTGCTCGCACAGAGGCACAGAGAATGGGGCTGCTTGCTTATCTTGCCACCTCAAACTTCAAACGTAGCCTGGGAAAGATAGTGCACCTGCTAGGCTCCTATCACAGCCCTGCTCTTGAAATGCGAACGTCTGCAGATGGCTGGCAGGCAGAAGGGGCTAGCTTGGAAAGCTGTTGCTCAGCCTCATCTGCCCATGGCAGTGCTCGCACAGAGGCACAGAGAATGGGGCTGCTTGCTTGTCTTGCCACCTCAAACTTCAAACGCATGCTGGCAATGGTGGTGTCCCTGCCAGGCTCCTATCACAGCCCTGCTCCGAAAGTGCGAACGTCTGCAGATAGCTGGCAGCCAGAAGGGGCTAGCCTGGAAAGCTGTTGCTCAGCCTCATCTGCCCATGGCAGTGCTCGCACAGAGGCACAGAGAATGCGGCTCCTTGCTTATCTTGCCACTTGAAACTTCAAACGCATGCTGGGAATGGTGGTGTCCCAGCCAGGCTCCTATCACAGCCCTGCTCCGAAAGTGCGAACGTCTGCAGATAGCTGGCAGGCAGAAGGGGCTAGCCTGGAAAGCTGTTGCTCAGCGTCATCTGCCCATGGCAGTGCTCGCACAGAGGCACAGAGAATGGGGCTGCTTGCTTGTCTTGCCACCTCAAACTTCAAACATAGCCTGGGAAAGTTGGTGTCCCAGCCAGGCTCCTTTCGCAGCCCTGCTCTTGAAATGCGAACGTCTGCAGATAGGTGGCAGCCAGAAGGTGCTAGCCTGGAAAGCTGTTGGTCAGCCTCATCTGCCCATGGCACTGCTCGCACAGAGGCATAGAGAATGCGGCTCCTTGCTTGTCTTGCCACCTCAAACTTCAAACGTAGCCTGGGAAAGTTGGTTTCCCAGCCAGGCTCCTATCACAGCCCTGCTCCGAAAGTGCGAACGTCTGCAGATAGCTGGCAGGCAGAAGGGGCTATCCTGGAAAGCTGTTGCTCAGCCTCATCTGCCCATGGCAGTGCTCGCACAGAGGCACAGAGAATGGGGCTGCTTGCTTATCTTGCGACTTGAAACTTCAAACGCATGCTGGTAATGGTGGTGTCCCTGCCAGGCTCCTATCACAGCCCTGCTCCGAAAGTGCGAACGTCTGCAGATAGCTGGCAGCCAGAAGGGGCTAGCCTGGAAAGCTGTTGCTCAGCCTGATCTGCCCATGGCAGTGCTCGCACAGAGGCACAGAGAATGGGGCTGCTTGCTTGTCTTGCCACCTCAAACTTCAAACGTAGCCTGGGAAAGTTGGTGTCCCAGCCAGGCTCCTTTCGCAGCCCTGCTCCGAAAGTGCGAACGTCTGCAGATAGCTGGCAGCCAGAAGGGGCTAGCCTGGAAAGCTGTTGCTCAGCCTGATCTGCCCATGGCAGTGCTCGCACAGAGGCACAGAGAATGGGGCTGCTTGCTTATCTTGCCACCTCAAATTTCAAACGTAGCCTGGGAAAGTTGGTGTCCCAGCCAGGCTCCTTTCGCAGCCCTGGTCTGAAAGTGCGAACGTCTGCAGATAGCTGGCAGGCAGAAGGGGCTATCCTGGAAAGCTGTTGCTCAGCCTCATCTGCCCATGGCAGTGCTCGCACAGAGGCACAGAGAATGCGGCTCCTTGCTTATCTTGCCACTTGAAACTTCAAACGCATGCTGGGAATGGTGGTGTCCCTGCCAGGCTCCTATCACAGCCCTGCTCCGAAAGTGCGAACGTCTGCAGATAGCTGGCAGGCAGAAGGGGCTAGCCTGGAAAGCTGTTGCTCAGCGTCATCTGCCCATGGCAGTGCTCGCACAGAGGCACAGAGAATGGGGCTGCTTGCTTGTCTTGCCACCTCAAACTTCAAACGTAGCCTGGGAAATTTGGTGTACCTGCTAGGCTCCTTTCGCAGCCCTGCTCTTGAAATGCGAACGTCTGCAGATAGCTGGCAGGCAGAAGGGGCTAGCCTGGAAAGCTGTTGCTCAGCCTGATCTGCCCATGGCAGTGCTCGCACAGAGGCACAGAGAATGGGGCTGCTTGCTTGTCTTGCCACCTCAAACTTCAAACATAGCCTGGGAAAGTTGGTGTCCCTGCCAGGCTCCTTTCGCAGCCCTGCTCTTGAAATGCGAACGTCTGCAGATAGCTGGCAGCCAGAAGGTGCTAGCCTGGAAAGCTGTTGGTCAGCCTCATCTGCCCATGGCACTGCTCGCACAGAGGCATAGAGAATGCGGCTCCTTGCTTGTCTTGCCACCTCAAACTTCAAACGTAGCCTGGGAAAGTTGGTGTCCCAGCCAGGCTCCTATCACAGCCCTGCTCCGAAAGTGCGAACGTCTGCAGATAGCTGGCAGCCAGAAGGGGCTATCCTGGAAAGCTGTTGCTCAGCCTCATCTGCCCATGGCAGTGCTCGCACAGAGGCACAGAGAATGGGGCTGCTTGCTTATCTTGCGACTTGAAACTTCAAACGCATGCTGGTAATGGTGGTGTCCCTGCCAGGCTCCTATCACAGCCCTGCTCCGAAAGTGCGAACGTCTGCAGATAGCTGGCAGCCAGAAGGGGCTAGCCTGGAAAGCTGTTGCTCAGCCTGATCTGCCCATGGCAGTGCTCGCACAGAGGCACAGAGAATGGGGCTGCTTGCTTGTCTTGCCACCTCAAACTTCAAACGTAGCCTGGGAAAGTTGGTGTCCCAGCCAGGCTCCTTTCGCAGCCCTGCTCCGAAAGTGCGAACGTCTGCAGATAGCTGGCAGCCAGAAGGGGCTAGCCTGGAAAGCTGTTGCTCAGCCTCATCTGCCCATGGCACTGCTCGCACAGAGGCACAGAGAATGGGGCTGCTTGCTTATCTTGCCACCTCAAATTTAAAAAGTAGCCTGGGAAAGTTGGTGTCCCAGCCAGGCTCCTTTCGCAGCCCTGGTCTGAAAGTGCGAACGTCTGCAGATAGCTGGCAGGCAGAAGGGGCTATCCTGGAAAGCTGTTGCTCAGCCTCATCTGCCCATGGCAGTGCTCGCACAGAGGCACAGAGAATGCGGCTCCTTGCTTATCTTGCCACTTGAAACTTCAAACGCATGCTGGGAATGGTGGTGTCCCTGCCAGGCTCCTATCACAGCCCTGCTCCGAAAGTGCGAACGTCTGCAGATAGCTGGCAGGCAGAAGGGGCTAGCCTGGAAAGCTGTTGCTCAGCCTCATCTGCCCATGGCAGTGCTCGCACAGAGGCACAGAGAATGGGGCTGCTTGCTTGTCTTGCCACCTCAAACTTCAAACGTAGCCTGGGAAATTTGGTGTACCTGCTAGGCTCCTTTCGCAGCCCTGCTCTTGAAATGCGAACGTCTGCAGATAGCTGGCAGGCAGAAGGGGCTAGCCTGGAAAGCTGTTGCTCAGCCTCATCTGCCCATGGCACTGTTCGCATAGAGGCACAGAGAATGGGGCTGCTTGCTTGTCTTGCCACCTCAAACTTCAAACGTAGCCTGGGAAATTTGGTGTACCTGCTAGGCTCCTTTCGCAGCCCTGCTCTTGAAATGCGAACGTCTGCAGATAGCTGGCAGCCAGAAGGTCCTAGCCTGGAAAGCTGTTGCTCAGCCTCATCTGCCCATGGCAGTGCTCGCATAGACGCACAGAGAATGGGGCTGCTTGCTTACCTTGCCACTTGAAACTTCAAACGCATGCTGGGAATGGTGGTGTCCCTGCCAGGCTCCTATCACAGCCCTGCTCCGAAAGTGCGAACGTCTGCAGATAGCTGGCAGGCAGAAGGGGCTAGCCTGGAAAGCTGTTGCTCAGCCTCATCTGCCCATGGCACTGTTCGCATAGAGGCACAGAGAATGGGGCTGCTTGCTTATCTTGCGACTTGAAACTTCAAACGCATGCTGGAAAAGGTAGTGTCCCTGCCAGGCTCCTATCACAGCCCTGCTCCGAAAGTGCGAACGTCTGCAGATAGCTGGCAGGCAGAAGGGGCTAGCCTGGAAAGCTGTTGCTCAGCCTGATCTGCCCATGGCAGTGCTCGCACAGAGGCACAGAGAATGGGGCTGCTTGCTTGTCTTGCCACCTCAAACTTCAAACGTAGCCTGGGAAAGTTGGTGTCCCAGCCAGGCTCCTTTCGCAGCCCTGCTCCGAAAGTGCGAACGTCTGCAGATAGCTGGCAGCCAGAAGGGGCTAGCCTGGAAAGCTGTTGCTCAGCCTCATCTGCCCATGGCAGTGCTCGCACAGAGGCACAGAGAATGGGGCTGCTTGCTTGTCTTGCCACCTCAAACTTCAAACGTAGCCTGGGAAATTTGGTGTACCTGCTAGGCTCCTTTCGCAGCCCTGCTCTTGAAATGCGAACGTCTGCAGATAGCTGGCAGGCAGAAGGGGCTAGCCTGGAAAGCTGTTGCTCAGCCTCATCTGCCCATGGCACTGTTCGCATAGAGGCACAGAGAATGGGGCTGCTTGCTTATCTTGCCACTTGAAACTTCAAACGCATGCTGGGAATGGTGGTGTCCCTGCCAGGCTCCTTTCGCAGCCCTGCTCCGAAAGTGCGAACGTCTGCAGATAGCTGGCAGGCAGAAGGGGCTAGCCTGGAAAGCTGTTGCTCAGCCTGATCTGCCCATGGCAGTGCTCGCACAGAGGCACAGAGAATGGGGCTGCTTGCTTGTCTTGCCACCTCAAACTTCAAACGTAGCCTGGGAAAGTTGGTGTCCCAGCCAGGCTCCTTTCGCAGCCCTGCTCTTGAAATGCGAACGTCTGCAGATAGCTGGCAGCCAGAAGGTGCTAGCCTGGAAAGCTGTTGGTCAGCCTCATCTGCCCATGGCACTGCTCGCACAGAGGCATAGAGAATGCGGCTCCTTGCTTGTCTTGCCACCTCAAACTTCAAACGTAGCCTGGGAAAGTTGGTGTCCCAGCCAGGCTCCTATCACAGCCCTGCTCCGAAAGTGCGAACGTCTGCAGATAGCTGGCAGCCAGAAGGGGCTATCCTGGAAAGCTGTTGCTCAGCCTCATCTGCCCATGGCAGTGCTCGCACAGAGGCACAGAGAATGGGGCTGCTTGCTTGTCTTGCCACCTCAAACTTCAAACGTAGCCTGGGAAAGTTGGTGTACCTGCTAGGCTCCTTTCGCAGCCCTGTTCTTGAAATGCGAACGTCTGCAGATAGCTGGCAGGCAGAAGGGGCTAGCCTGGAAAGCTGTTGCTCAGCCTCATCTGCCCATGGCAGTGCTCGCACAGATGCACAGAGAATGGGGCTGCTTGCTTATCTTGCCACCTCAAACTTCAAACGCATGCTGGGAATGGTGGTGTCCCTGCCAGGGTCCTATCACAGCCCTGCTCCGATAGTGCGAACGTCTGCAGATAGCTGGCAGGCAGAAGGGGCTAGCCTGGAAAGCTGTTGCTCAGCCTGATCTGCCCATGGCAGTGCTTGCACAGAGGCACAGAGAATGGGGCTGCTTGCTTGTCTTGCCACCTCAAACTTCAAACGTAGCCTGGGAAAGTTGGTGTACCTGCTAGGCTCCTTTCGCAGCCCTGCTCTTGAAATGCGAACGTCTGCAGATAGCTGGCAGGCAGAAGGGGCTAGCCTGGAAAGCTGTTGCTCAGCCTCATCTGCCCATGGCACTGTTCGCATAGAGGCATAGAGAATGCGGCTCCTTGCTTGTCTTGCCACCTCAAACTTCAAACGTAGCCTGGGAAAGTTGGTGTCCCAGCCAGGCTCCTATCACAGCCCTGCTCCGAAAGTGCGAACGTCTGCAGATAGCTGGCAGCCAGAAGGGGCTATCCTGGAAAGCTGTTGCTCAGCCTCATCTGCCCATGGCACTGCTCGCATAGAGGCACAGAGAATGGGGCTGCTTGCTTATCTTGCCACTTGAAACTTCAAACGCATGCTGGGAAAGGTGGTGTCCCTGCCAGGCTCCTATCACAGCCCTGCTCCGAAAGTGCGAACGTCTGCAGATAGCTGGCAGGCAGAAGGGGCTATCCTGGAAAGCTGTTGCTCAGCCTCATCTGCCCATGGCACTGTTCGCATAGAGGCACAGAGAATGGGGCTGCTTGCTTATCTTGCCACTTGAAACTTCAAACGCATGCTGGGAATGGTGGTGTCCCTGCCAGGCTCCTATCACAGCCCTGCTCCGAAAGTGCGAACGTCTGCAGATAGCTGACAGCCAGAAGGGGCTAGCCTGGAAAGCTGTTGCTCAGCCTCATCTGCCCATGGCAGTGCTCGCACAGAGGCACAGAGAATGGGGCTGCTTGCTTATCTTGCCACCTCAAACTTCAAACGTAGCCTGGGAAAGATGGTGTCCCAGCCAGGATCCTATCACAGCCCTGCTCTTGAAATGCGAACGTCTGCAGATAGCTGGCAGGCAGAAGGGGCTAGCCTGGAAAGCTGTTGCTCAGCCTCATCTGCCCATGGCAGTGCTCGCACAGAGGCACAGAGAATGGGGCTGCTTGCTTATCTTGCCACCTCAAACTTCAAACGCATGCTGGGAATGGTGGTGTCCCTGCCAGGCTCCTATCACAGCCCTGCTCCGATAGTGCGAACGTCTGCAGATAGCTGGCAGGCAGAAGGGGCTAGCCTGGAAAGCTGTTGCTCAGCCTGATCTGCCCATGGCAGTGCTTGCACAGAGGAACAGAGAATGGGGCTGCTTGCTTGTCTTGCCACCTCAAACTTCAAACGTAGCCTGGGAAATTTGGTGTACCTGCTAGGCTCCTTTCGCAGCCCTGCTCTTGAAATGCGAACGTCTGCAGATAGCTGGCAGGCAGAAGGGGCTAGCCTGGAAAGCTGTTGCTCAGCCTCATCTGCCCATGGCACTGTTCGCATAGAGGCACAGAGAATGGGGCTGCTTGCTTGTCTTGCCACCTCAAACTTCAAACGTAGCCTGGGAAATTTGGTGTACCTGCTAGGCTCCTATCACAGCCCTGCTCTTGAAATGCGAACGTCTGCAGATAGCTGGCAGGCAGAAGGGGCTAGCCTGGAAAGCTGTTGCTCAGCCTCATCTGCCCATGGCAGTGCTCGCATAGAGGCACAGAGAATGGGGCTGCTTGCTTATCTTGCCACTTGAAACTTCAAACGCATGCTGGGAAAGGTGGTGTCCCTGCCAGGCTCCTATCACAGCCCTGCTCCGAAAGTGCGAACGTCTGCAGATAGCTGGCAGGCAGAAGGGGCTATCCTGGAAAGCTGTTGCTCAGCCTCATCTGCCCATGGCACTGTTCGCATAGAGGCACAGAGAATGGGGCTGCTTGCTTATCTTGCCACTTGAAACTTCAAACGCATGCTGGGAATGGTGGTGTCCCTGCCGGGCTCCTTTCGCAGCCCTGCTCCGAAAGTGCGAACGTCTGCAGATAGCTGGCAGCCAGAAGGGGCTAGCCTGGAAAGCTGTTGCTCAGCCTGATCTGCCCATGGCAGTGCTCGCACAGAGGCACAGAGAATGGGGCTGCTTGCTTGTCTTGCCACCTCAAACTTCAAACGTAGCCTGGGAAAGTTGGTGTCCCAGCCAGGCTCCTTTCGCAGCCCTGCTCTTGAAATGCGAACGTCTGCAGATAGCTGGCAGCCAGAAGGTGCTAGCCTGGAAAGCTGTTGGTCAGCCTCATCTGCCCATGGCACTGCTCGCACAGAGGCATAGAGAATGCGGCTCCTTGCTTGTCTTGCAACCTCAAACTTCAAACGTAGCCTGGGAAAGTTGGTGTCCCAGCCAGGCTCCTATCACAGCCCTGCTCCGAAAGTGCGAACGTCTGCAGATAGCTGGCAGGCAGAAGGGGCTATCCTGGAAAGCTGTTGCTCAGCCTCATCTGCCCATGGCAGTGCTCGCACAGAGGCACAGAGAATGGGGCTGCTTGCTTATCTTGCGACTTGAAACTTCAAACGCATGCTGGTAATGGTGGTGTCCCTGCCAGGCTCCTATCACAGCCCTGCTCCGAAAGTGCGAACGTCTGCAGATAGCTGGCAGGCAGAAGGGGCTAGCCTGGAAAGCTGTTGCTCAGCCTCATCTGCCCATGGCACTGTTCGCATAGAGGCACAGAGAATGGGGCTGCTTGCTTGTCTTGCCACCTCAAACTTCAAACGTAGCCTGGGAAATTTGGTGTACCTGCTAGGCTCCTTTCGCAGCCCTGCTCTTGAAATGCGAACGTCTGCAGATAGCTGGCAGCCAGAAGGTGCTAGCCTGGAAAGCTGTTGCTCAGCCTGATCTGCCCATGGCAGTGCTCGCACAGAGGCACAGAGAATGGGGCTGCTTGCTTATCTTGCCACTTGAAACTTCAAACGCATGCTGGGAAAGGTGGTGTCCCTGCCAGGCTCCTATCACAGCCCTGCTCCGAAAGTGCGAACGTCTGCAGATAGCTGGCAGGCAGAAGGGGCTATCCTGGAAAGCTGTTGCTCAGCCTCATCTGCCCATGGCACTGTTCGCATAGAGGCACAGAGAATGGGACTGCTTGCTTATCTTGCCACTTGAAACTTCAAACGCATGCTGGGAATGGTGGTGTCCCTGCCAGGCTCCTATCACCGCCCTGCTCCGAAAGTGCGAACGTCTGCAGATAGCTGGCAGGCAGAAGGGGCTAGCCTGGAAAGCTGTTGCTCAGCCTCATCTGCCCATGGCACTGCTCGCACAGAGGCACAGAGAATGGGGCTGCTTGCTTATCTTGCCATCTCAAACTTGAAACGTAGCCTGGGAAAGATGGTGTCCCATCTAGGCTCCTATCACAGCCCTGCTCTTGAAATGCGAACGTCTGCAGATGTCTGGCAGGCAGAAGTGGCTAGCTTGGAAAGCTGTTGCTCAGCCTCATCTGCCCATGGCAGTGCTCGCACAGAGGCACAGAGAATGGGGCTGCTTGCTTGTCTTGCCACCTCAAACTTCAAACGCATGCTGGGAATGGTGGTGTCCCTGCCAGGCTCCTATCACACCCCTGCTCCGAAAGTGCGAACGTCTGCAGATAGCTGGCAGCCAGAAGGGGCTAGCCTGGAAAGCTGTTGCTCAGCCTCATCTGCCCATGGCAGTGCTCGCACAGAGGCACAGAGAATGGGGCTGCTTGCTTGTCTTGCCACCTCAAACTTCAAACGTAGCCTGGGAAATTTGGTGTACCTGCTAGGCTTCTTTCGCAGCCCTGCTCTTGAAATGCGAACGTCTGCAGATAGCTGGCAGCCAGAAGGGGCTAGCCTGGAAAGCTGTTGCTCAGCCTCATCTGCCCATGGCACTGTTCGCATAGAGGCACAGAGAATGGGGCTGCTTGCTTATCTTGCCACTTGAAACTTCAAACGCATGCTGGGAATGGTGGTGTCCCTGCCAGGCTCCTTTCGCAGCCCTGCTCCGAAAGTGCGAACGTCTGCAGATAGCTGGCAGCCAGAAGGGGCTAGCCTGGAAAGCTGTTGCTCAGCCTGATCTGCCCATGGCAGTGCTCGCACAGAGGCACAGAGAATGGGGCTGCTTGCTTGTCTTGCCACCTCAAACTTCAAACATAGCCTGGGAAAGTTGGTGTCCCAGCCAGGCTCCTTTCGCAGCCCTGCTCTTGAAATGCGAACGTCTGCAGATAGCTGGCAGCCAGAAGGTGCTAGCCTGGAAAGCTGTTGGTCAGCCTCATCTGCCCATGGCACTGCTCGCACAGAGGCATAGAGAATGCGGCTCCTTGCTTGTCTTGCCACCTCAAACTTCAAACGTAGCCTGGGAAAGCTGGTGTCCCAGCCAGGCTCCTATCACAGCCCTGCTCCGAAAGTGCGAACGTCTGCAGATAGCTGGCAGCCAGAAGGGGCTAGCCTGGAAAGCTGTTGCTCAGCCTCATCTGCCCATGGCACTGCTCGCACAGAGGCACAGAGAATGGGGCTGCTTGCTTATCTTGCGACTTGAAACTTCAAACGCATGCTGGTAATGGTGGTGTCCCAGCCAGGCTCCTATCACAGCCCTGCTGCGAAAGTGCGAACGTCTGCAGATAGCTGGCAGGCAGAAGGGGCTAGCCTGGAAAGCTGTTGCTCAGCCTCATCTGCCCATGGCACTGTTCGCATAGAGGCACAGAGAATGGGGCTGCTTGCTTATCTTGCCACTTGAAACTTCAAACGCATGCTGGGAATGGTGGTGTCCCTGCCAGGCTCCTATCACAGCCCTGCTCCGAAAGTGCGAACGTCTGCAGATAGCTGGCAGCCAGAAGGGGCTAGCCTGGAAAGCTGTTGGTCAGCCTCATCTGCCCATGGCAGTGCTCGCACAGAGGCACAGAGAATGGGGCTGCTTGCTTGTCTTGCCACCTCAAACTTCAAACGTAGCCTGGGAAAGTTGGTGTCCCAACCAGGCTCCTTTCGCAGCCCTGCTCCGAAAGTGCGAACGTCTGCAGATAGCTGGCAGCCAGAAGGGGCTAGCCTGGAAAGCTGTTGCTCAGCCTCATCTGCCCATGGCACTGTTCGCATAGAGGCACAGAGAATGGGGCTGCTTGCTTATCTTGCCACTTGAAACTTCAAACGCATGCTGGGAATGGTGGTGTCCCTGCCAGGCTCCTATCACAGCCTTGCCCCGAAAGTGCGAACGTCTGCAGATAGCTGGCAGGCAGTAGGGGCTAGCCTGGAAAGCTGTTGCTCAGCCTCATCTGCCCATGGCAGTGCTCGCACAGAGGCACAGAGAATGGGGCTGCTTGCTTATCTTGCCACCTCAAACTTCAAACGTAGCCTGGGAAAGATGGTGTACCTGCTAGGCTCCTTTCGCAGCCCTGCTCTTGAAATGCGAACGTCTGCAGATAGCTGGCAGGCAGAAGGGGCTAGCTTGGAAAGCTGTTGCTCAGCCTCATCTGCCCATGGCAGTGCTCGCACAGAGGCACAGAGAATGGGGCTGCTTGCTTATCTTGCCACTTGAAACTTCAAACGCATGCTGGGAATGGTGGTGTCCCTGCCAGGCTCCTATCACAGCCTTGCCCCGAAAGTGCGAACGTCTGCAGATAGCTGGCAGGCAGAAGGGGCTAGCCTGGAAAGCTGTTGCTCAGCCTCATCTGCCCATGGCAGTGCTCGCACAGAGGCACAGAGAATGGGGCTGCTTGCTTATCTTGCCACCTCAAACTTCAAACGTAGCCTGGGAAAGATGGTGTACCTGCTAGGCTCCTTTCGCAGCCCTGCTCTTGAAATGCGAACGTCTGCAGATAGCTGGCAGGCAGAAGGGGCTAGCTTGGAAAGCTGTTGCTCAGCCTCATCTGCCCATGGCAGTGCTCGCATAGAGGCACAGAGAATGGGGCTGCTTGCTTATCTTGCCACTTGAAACTTCAAACGCATGCTGGGAATGGTGGTGTCCCTGCCAGGCTCCTATCACAGCCCTGCTCCGAAAGTGCGAACGTCTGCAGATAGCTGGCAGCCAGAAGGGGCTAGCCTGGAAAGCTGTTGCTCAGCCTCATCTGCCCATGGCACTGTTCGCATAGAGGCACAGAGAATGGGGCTGCTTGCTTATCTTGCCACTTGAAACTTCAAACGCATGCTGGGAATGGTGGTGTCCCTGCCAGGCTCCTATCACAGCCTTGCCCCGAAAGTGCGAACGTCTGCAGATAGCTGGCAGGCAGAAGGGGCTAGCCTGGAAAGCTGTTGCTCAGCCTCATCTGCCCATGGCAGTGCTCGCACAGAGGCACAGAGAATGGGGCTGCTTGCTTATCTTGCCACCTCAAACTTCAAACGTAGCCTGGGAAAGATGGTGTACCTGCTAGGCTCCTTTCGCAGCCCTGCTCTTGAAATGCGAACGTCTGCAGATAGCTGGCAGGCAGAAGGGGCTAGCTTGGAAAGCTGTTGCTCAGCCTCATCTGCCCATGGCAGTGCTCGCACAGAGGCACAGAGAATGGGGCTGCTTGCTTATCTTGCCACTTGAAACTTCAAACGCATGCTGGGAATGGTGGTGTCCCTGCCAGGCTCCTATCACAGCCCTGCTCCGAAAGTGCGAACGTCTGCAGATAGCTGGCAGGCAGAAGGGGCTAGCCTGGAAAGCTGTTGCTCAGCCTCATCTGCCCATGGCACTGTTCGCATAGAGGCACAGAGAATGGGGCTGCTTGCTTATGTTGAAACTTGAAACTTCAAACGCATGCTGGGAATGGTTGTGTCCCTGCCAGGCTCCTATCACAGCCTTGCCCCGAAAGTGCGAACGTCTGCAGATAGCTGGCAGGCAGAAGGGGCTAGCCTGGAAAGCTGTTGCTCAGCCTCATCTGCCCATGGCAGTGCTCGCACAGAGGCACAGAGAATGGGGCTGCTTGCTTATCTTGCCACTTGAAACTTCAAACGTAGCCTGGGAAAGTTGGTGTCCCAACCAGGCTCCTTTCGCAGCCCTGCTCCGAAAGTGCGAACGTCTGCAGATAGCTGGCAGGCAGAAGGGGCTAGCCTGGAAAGCTGTTGCTCAGCCTCATCTGCCCATGGCACTGTTCGCATAGAGGCACAGAGAATGGGGCTGCTTGCTTATCTTGCCACTTGAAACTTCAAACGCATGCTGGGAATGGTGGTGTCCCTGCCAGGCTCCTATCACAGCCTTGCCCCGAAAGTGCGAACGTCTGCAGATAGCTGGCAGGCAGAAGGGGCTAGCCTGGAAAGCTGTTGCTCAGCCTCATCTGCCCATGGCAGTGCTCGCACAGAGGCACAGAGAATGGGGCTGCTTGCTTATCTTGCCACCTCAAACTTCAAACGTAGCCTGGGAAAGATGGTGTACCTGCTAGGCTCCTTTCGCAGCCCTGCTCTTGAAATGCGAACGTCTGCAGATAGCTGGCAGGCAGAAGGGGCTAGCTTGGAAAGCTGTTGCTCAGCCTCATCTGCCCATGGCAGTGCTCGCACAGAGGCACAGAGAATGGGGCTGCTTGCTTATCTTGCCACTTGAAACTTCAAACGCATGCTGGGAATGGTGGTGTCCCTGCCAGGCTCCTATCACAGCCCTGCTCCGAAAGTGCGAACGTCTGCAGATAGCTGGCAGCCAGAAGGGGCTAGCCTGGAAAGCTGTTGCTCAGCCTGATCTGCCCATGGCACTGTTCGCATAGAGGCACAGAGAATGGGGCTGCTTGCTTATGTTGAAACTTGAAACTTCAAACGCATGCTGGGAATGGTGGTGTCCCTGCCAGGCTCCTATCACAGCCCTGCTCCGAAAGTGCGAACGTCTGCAGATAGCTGGCAGCCAGAAGGGGCTAGCCTGGAAAGCTGTTGCTCAGCCTGATCTGCCCATGGCACTGTTCGCATAGAGGCACAGAGAATGGGGCTGCTTGCTTATGTTGAAACTTGAAACTTCAAACGCATGCTGGGAACGGTGGTGTCCCTGCCAGGCTCCTATCACAGCCCTGCTCCGAAAGTGCGAACGTCTGCAGATAGCTGGACGCCAGAAGGGGCTAGCCTGGAAAGCTGTTGCTCAGCCTGATCTGCCCATGGCACTGTTCGCATAGAGGCACAGAGAATGGGGCTGCTTGCTTATGTTGAAACTTGAAACTTCAAACGCATGCTGGGAATGGTGGTGTCCCTGCCAGGCTCCTATCACAGCCCTGCTCCGAAAGTGCGAACGTCTGCAGATAGCTGGCAGGCAGAAGGGGCTAGCCTGGAAAGCTGTTGCTCAGCCTCATCTGCCCATGGCAGTGCTCGCACAGAGGCACAGAGAATGGGGCTGCTTGCTTGTCTTGCCACCTCAAACTTCAAACGTAGACTGGGAAAGATGGTGTCCCAGCCAGGCTCCTTTCGCAGCCCTGCTCCAAAAGTGCGAACGTCTGCAGATAGCTGGCAGCCAGAAGGGGCTAGTCTGGAAAGCTGTTGCTCAGCCTCATCTGCCCATGGCAGTGCTCGCACAGAGGCACAGAGAATGGGGCTGCTTGCTTGTCTTGCCACCTCAAACTTCAAACGTAGCCTGGGAAAGTTGGTGTCCCAACCAGGCTCCTTTCGCAGCCCTGCTCCGAAAGTGCGAACGTCTGCAGATAGCTGGCAGGCAGAAGGGGCTAGCCTGGAAAGCTGTTGCTCAGCCTGATCTGCCCATGGCAGTGCTCGCACAGAGGCACAGAGAATGGGGCTGCTTGCTTGTCTTGCCACCTCAAACTTCAAACGTAGCCTGGGAAAGTTGGTGTCCCAGCCAGGCTCCTTGCGCAGCCCTGCTCCAAAAGTGCGAACGTCTGCAGATAGCTGGCAGCCAGAAGGGGCTAGCCTGGAAAGCTGTTGCTCAGCCTCATCTGCCCATGGCAGTGCTCGCACAGAGGCACAGAGAATGCGGCTCCTTGCTTGTCTTGCCACCTCAAACTTCAAACGTAGCCTGGGAAAGATGGTGTACCTGCTAGGCTCCTTTCGCAGCCCTGCTCTTGAAATGCGAACGTCTGCAGATAGCTGGCAGGCAGAATGGGCTAGCCTGGAAAGCTGTTGCTCAGCCTCATCTGCCCATGGCACTGTTCGCATAGAGGCACAGAGAATGGGGCTGCTTGCTTATCTTGCCACTTGAAATTTCAAACGCATGCTGGGAATGGTGGTGTCCCTGCCAGGCTCCTTTCGCAGCCCTGCTCCGAAAGTGCGAACGTCTGCAGATAGCTGGCAGCCAGAAGGGGCTAGCCTGGAAAGCTGTTGCTCAGCCTCATCTGCCCATGGCAGTGCTCGCACAGAGGCACAGAGAATGGGGCTGCTTGCTTGTCTTGCGACTTGAAACTTCAAACGCATGCTGGGAATGGTGGTGTCCCTGCCAGGCTCCTATCACAGCCCTGCTCCGAAAGTGCGAACGTCTGCAGATAGCTGGCAGCCAGAAGGGGCTAGCCTGGAAAGCTGTTGCTCAGCCTCATCTGCCCATGGCACTGTTCGCATAGAGGCACAGAGAATGGGGCTGCTTGCTTATCTTGCCACCTCAAACTTCAAACGTAGCCTGGGAAAGATGGTGTACCTGCTAGGCTCCTTTCGCAGCCCTGCTCTTGAAATGCGAACGTCTGCAGATAGCTGGCAGGCAGAAGGGGCTAGCTTGGAAAGCTGTTGCTCAGCCTCATCTGCCCATGGCAGTGCTCGCACAGAGGCACAGAGAATGGGGCTGCTTGCTTATCTTGCCACTTGAAACTTCAAACGCATGCTGGGAATGGTGGTGTCCCTGCCAGGCTCCTATCACAGCCCTGCTCCGAAAGTGCGAACGTCTGCAGATAGCTGGCAGGCAGAAGGGGCTAGCCTGGAAAGCTGTTGCTCAGCCTCATCTGCCCATGGCACTGTTCGCATAGAGGCACAGAGAATGGGGCTGCTTGCTTATGTTGAAACTTGAAACTTCAAACGCATGCTGGGAATGGTTGTGTCCCTGCCAGGCTCCTATCACAGCCTTGCCCCGAAAGTGCGAACGTCTGCAGATAGCTGGCAGGCAGAAGGGGCTAGCCTGGAAAGCTGTTGCTCAGCCTCATCTGCCCATGGCAGTGCTCGCACAGAGGCACAGAGAATGGGGCTGCTTGCTTATCTTGCCACTTGAAACTTCAAACGTAGCCTGGGAAAGTTGGTGTCCCAACCAGGCTCCTTTCGCAGCCCTGCTCCGAAAGTGCGAACGTCTGCAGATAGCTGGCAGCCAGAAGGGGCTAGCCTGGAAAGCTGTTGCTCAGCCTCATCTGCCCATGGCACTGTTCGCATAGAGGCACAGAGAATGGGGCTGCTTGCTTATCTTGCCACTTGAAACTTCAAACGCATGCTGGGAATGGTGGTGTCCCTGCCAGGCTCCTATCACAGCCTTGCCCCGAAAGTGCGAACGTCTGCAGATAGCTGGCAGGCAGAAGGGGCTAGCCTGGAAAGCTGTTGCTCAGCCTCATCTGCCCATGGCAGTGCTCGCACAGAGGCACAGAGAATGGGGCTGCTTGCTTATCTTGCCACCTCAAACTTCAAACGTAGCCTGGGAAAGATGGTGTACCTGCTAGGCTCCTTTCGCAGCCCTGCTCTTGAAATGCGAACGTCTGCAGATAGCTGGCAGGCAGAAGGGGCTAGCTTGGAAAGCTGTTGCTCAGCCTCATCTGCCCATGGCAGTGCTCGCACAGAGGCACAGAGAATGGGGCTGCTTGCTTATCTTGCCACTTGAAACTTCAAACGCATGCTGGGAATGGTGGTGTCCCTGCCAGGCTCCTATCACAGCCCTGCTCCGAAAGTGCGAACGTCTGCAGATAGCTGGCAGCCAGAAGGGGCTAGCCTGGAAAGCTGTTGCTCAGCCTCATCTGCCCATGGCACTGTTCGCATAGAGGCACAGAGAATGGGGCTGCTTGCTTATGTTGAAACTTGAAACTTCAAACGCATGCTGGGAATGGTGGTGTCCCTGCCAGGCTCCTATCACAGCCCTGCTCCGAAAGTGCGAACGTCTGCAGATAGCTGGCAGCCAGAAGGGGCTAGCCTGGAAAGCTGTTGCTCAGCCTGATCTGCCCATGGCACTGTTCGCATAGAGGCACAGAGAATGGGGCTGCTTGCTTATGTTGAAACTTGAAACTTCAAACGCATGCTGGGAATGGTGGTGTCCCTGCCAGGCTCCTATCACAGCCCTGCTCCGAAAGTGCGAACGTCTGCAGATAGCTGGCAGGCAGAAGGGGCTAGCCTGGAAAGCTGTTGCTCAGCCTCATCTGCCCATGGCAGTGCTCGCACAGAGGCACAGAGAATGGGGCTGCTTGCTTGTCTTGCCACCTCAAACTTCAAACGTAGCCTGGGAAATATGGTGTCCCAGCCAGGCTCCTTTCGCAGCCCTGCTCCGAAAGTGCGAACGTCTGCAGATAGCTGGCAGCCAGAAGGGGCTAGTCTGGAAAGCTGTTGCTCAGCCTCATCTGCCCATGGCAGTGCTCGCACAGAGGCACAGAGAATGGGGCTGCTTGCTTGTCTTGCCACCTCAAACTTCAAACGTAGCCTGGGAAAGATGGTGTCCCAGCCAGGCTCCTTTGGCAGCCCTGCTCCGAAAGTGCGAACGTCTGCAGATAGCTGGCAGGCAGAAGGGGCTAGCCTGGAAAGCTGTTGCTCAGCCTCATCTGCCCATGGCAGTGCTCGCACAGAGGCACAGAGAATGGGGCTGCTTGCTTGTCTTGCCACCTCAAACTTCAAACGCATGCTGGGAATGGTGGTGTCCCTGCCAGGCTCCTATCACAGCCCTGCTCCGAAAGTGCGAACGTCTGCAGATAGCTGGCAGGCAGAAGGGGCTAGCCTGGAAAGCTGTTGCTCAGCCTCATCTGCCCATGGCACTGTTCGCATAGAGGCACAGAGAATGGGGCTGCTTGCTTATGTTGAAACTTGAAACTTCAAACGCATGCTGGGAATGGTTGTGTCCCTGCCAGGCTCCTATCACAGCCTTGCCCCGAAAGTGCGAACGTCTGCAGATAGCTGGCAGGCAGAAGGGGCTAGCCTGGAAAGCTGTTGCTCAGCCTCATCTGCCCATGGCAGTGCTCGCACAGAGGCACAGAGAATGGGGCTGCTTGCTTATCTTGCCACTTGAAACTTCAAACGTAGCCTGGGAAAGTTGGTGTCCCAACCAGGCTCCTTTCGCAGCCCTGCTCCGAAAGTGCGAACGTCTGCAGATAGCTGGCAGCCAGAAGGGGCTAGCCTGGAAAGCTGTTGCTCAGCCTCATCTGCCCATGGCACTGTTCGCATAGAGGCACAGAGAATGGGGCTGCTTGCTTATCTTGCCACTTGAAACTTCAAACGCATGCTGGGAATGGTGGTGTCCCTGCCAGGCTCCTATCACAGCCTTGCCCCGAAAGTGCGAACGTCTGCAGATAGCTGGCAGGCAGAAGGGGCTAGCCTGGAAAGCTGTTGCTCAGCCTCATCTGCCCATGGCAGTGCTCGCACAGAGGCACAGAGAATGGGGCTGCTTGCTTATCTTGCCACCTCAAACTTCAAACGTAGCCTGGGAAAGATGGTGTACCTGCTAGGCTCCTTTCGCAGCCCTGCTCTTGAAATGCGAACGTCTGCAGATAGCTGGCAGGCAGAAGGGGCTAGCTTGGAAAGCTGTTGCTCAGCCTCATCTGCCCATGGCAGTGCTCGCACAGAGGCACAGAGAATGGGGCTGCTTGCTTATCTTGCCACTTGAAACTTCAAACGCATGCTGGGAATGGTGGTGTCCCTGCCAGGCTCCTATCACAGCCCTGCTCCGAAAGTGCGAACGTCTGCAGATAGCTGGCAGCCAGAAGGGGCTAGCCTGGAAAGCTGTTGCTCAGCCTCATCTGCCCATGGCACTGTTCGCATAGAGGCACAGAGAATGGGGCTGCTTGCTTATGTTGAAACTTGAAACTTCAAACGCATGCTGGGAATGGTGGTGTCCCTGCCAGGCTCCTATCACAGCCCTGCTCCGAAAGTGCGAACGTCTGCAGATAGCTGGCAGCCAGAAGGGGCTAGCCTGGAAAGCTGTTGCTCAGCCTGATCTGCCCATGGCACTGTTCGCATAGAGGCACAGAGAATGGGGCTGCTTGCTTATGTTGAAACTTGAAACTTCAAACGCATGCTGGGAATGGTGGTGTCCCTGCCAGGCTCCTATCACAGCCCTGCTCCGAAAGTGCGAACGTCTGCAGATAGCTGGCAGGCAGAAGGGGCTAGCCTGGAAAGCTGTTGCTCAGCCTCATCTGCCCATGGCAGTGCTCGCACAGAGGCACAGAGAATGGGGCTGCTTGCTTGTCTTGCCACCTCAAACTTCAAACGTAGCCTGGGAAATATGGTGTCCCAGCCAGGCTCCTTTCGCAGCCCTGCTCCGAAAGTGCGAACGTCTGCAGATAGCTGGCAGCCAGAAGGGGCTAGTCTGGAAAGCTGTTGCTCAGCCTCATCTGCCCATGGCAGTGCTCGCACAGAGGCACAGAGAATGGGGCTGCTTGCTTGTCTTGCCACCTCAAACTTCAAACGTAGCCTGGGAAAGATAGTGTCCCAGCCAGGCTCCTTTGGCAGCCCTGCTCCGAAAGTGCGAACGTCTGCAGATAGCTGGCAGGCAGAAGGGGCTAGCCTGGAAAGCTGTTGCTCAGCCTCATCTGCCCATGGCAGTGCTCGCACAGAGGCACAGAGAATGGGGCTGCTTGCTTGTCTTGCCACCTCAAACTTCAAACGCATGCTGGGAATGGTGGTGTCCTTGCCAGGCTCCTATCACAGCCCTGCTCCGAAAGTGCGAACTTCTGCAGATAGCTGGCAGGCAGAAGGGGCTATCCTGGAAAGCTGTTGCTCAGCCTCATCTGCCCATGGCACTGTTCGCATAGAGGCACAGAGAATGGGGCTGCTTGCTTATCTTGGCACTTGAAACTTCAAACGCATGCTGGGAATGGTGGTGTCCCTGCCAGGCTCCTATCACAGCCCTGCTCCGAAAGTGCGAACGTCTGCAGATAGCTGGCAGCCAGAAGGGGCTAGCCTGGAAAGCTGTTGCTCAGCCTGATCTGCCCATGGCAGTGCTCGCACAGAGGCACAGAGAATGGGGCTGCTTGCTTGTCTTGCCACCTCAAACTTCAAACGTAGCCTGGGAAAGATGGTGTACCTGCTAGGCTCCTTTCGCAGCCCTGCTCTTGAAATGCGAACGTCTGCAGATAGCTGGCAGGCAGAAGGGGCTAGCTTGGAAAGCTGTTGCTCAGCCTCATCTGCCCATGGCAGTGCTCGCACAGAGGCACAGAGAATGGGGCTGCTTGCTTATCTTGCCACTTGAAACTTCAAACGCATGCTGGGAATGGTGGTGTCCCTGCCAGGCTCCTATCACAGCCCTGCTCCGAAAGTGCGAACGTCTGCAGATAGCTGGCAGCCAGAAGGGGCTAGCCTGGAAAGCTGTTGCTCAGCCTGATCTGCCCATGGCACTGTTCGCATAGAGGCACAGAGAATGGGGCTGCTTGCTTGTCTTGCGACTTGAAACTTCAAACGCATGCTGGGAATGGTGGTGTCCCTGCCAGGCTCCTATCACAGCCCTGCTCTTGAAATGCGAACGTCTGCAGATAGCTGGCAGGCAGAAGGGGCTAGCTTGGAAAGCTGTTGCTCAGCCTCATCTGCCCATGGCAGTGCTCGCACAGAGGCACAGAGAATGGGGCTGCTTGCTTATCTTGCCACTTGAAACTTCAAACGCATGCTGGGAATGGTGGTGTCCCTGCCAGGCTCCTATCACAGCCCTGCTCCGAAAGTGCGAACGTCTGCAGATAGCTGGCAGCCAGAAGGGGCTAGCCTGGAAAGCTGTTGCTCAGCCTCATCTGCCCATGGCACTGTTCGCATAGAGGCACAGAGAATGGGGCTGCTTGCTTATGTTGAAACTTGAAACTTCAAACGCATGCTGGGAATGGTTGTGTCCCTGCCAGGCTCCTATCACAGCCTTGCCCCGAAAGTGCGAACGTCTGCAGATAGCTGGCAGGCAGAAGGGGCTAGCCTGGAAAGCTGTTGCTCAGCCTCATCTGCCCATGGCAGTGCTCGCACAGAGGCACAGAGAATGGGGCTGCTTGCTTATCTTGCCACTTGAAACTTCAAACGTAGCCTGGGAAAGTTGGTGTCCCAACCAGGCTCCTTTCGCAGCCCTGCTCCGAAAGTGCGAACGTCTGCAGATAGCTGGCAGCCAGAAGGGGCTAGCCTGGAAAGCTGTTGCTCAGCCTCATCTGCCCATGGCACTGTTCGCATAGAGGCACAGAGAATGGGGCTGCTTGCTTATCTTGCCACTTGAAACTTCAAACGCATGCTGGGAATGGTGGTGTCCCTGCCAGGCTCCTATCACAGCCTTGCCCCGAAAGTGCGAACGTCTGCAGATAGCTGGCAGGCAGAAGGGGCTAGCCTGGAAAGCTGTTGCTCAGCCTCATCTGCCCATGGCAGTGCTCGCACAGAGGCACAGAGAATGGGGCTGCTTGCTTATCTTGCCACTTGAAACTTCAAACGCATGCTGGGAATGGTGGTGTCCCTGCCAGGCTCCTATCACAGCCCTGCTCCGAAAGTGCGAACGTCTGCAGATAGCTGGCAGCCAGAAGGGGCTAGCCTGGAAAGCTGTTGCTCAGCCTCATCTGCCCATGGCACTGTTCGCATAGAGGCACAGAGAATGGGGCTGCTTGCTTATGTTGAAACTTGAAACTTCAAACGCATGCTGGGAATGGTTGTGTCCCTGCCAGGCTCCTATCACAGCCTTGCCCCGAAAGTGCGAACGTCTGCAGATAGCTGGCAGGCAGAAGGGGCTAGCCTGGAAAGCTGTTGCTCAGCCTCATCTGCCCATGGCAGTGCTCGCACAGAGGCACAGAGAATGGGGCTGCTTGCTTATCTTGCCACTTGAAACTTCAAACGTAGCCTGGGAAAGTTGGTGTCCCAGCCAGGCTCCTTTCGCAGCCCTGCTCCGAAAGTGCGAACGTCTGCAGATAGCTGGCAGCCAGAAGGGGCTAGCCTGGAAAGCTGTTGCTCAGCCTCATCTGCCCATGGCACTGTTCGCATAGAGGCACAGAGAATGGGGCTGCTTGCTTATCTTGCCACTTGAAACTTCAAACGCATGCTGGGAATGGTGGTGTCCCTGCCAGGCTCCTATCACAGCCTTGCCCCGAAAGTGCGAACGTCTGCAGATAGCTGGCAGGCAGAAGGGGCTAGCCTGGAAAGCTGTTGCTCAGCCTCATCTGCCCATGGCAGTGCTCGCACAGAGGCACAGAGAATGGGGCTGCTTGCTTATCTTGCCACCTCAAACTTCAAACGTAGCCTGGGAAAGATGGTGTACCTGCTAGGCTCCTTTCGCAGCCCTGCTCTTGAAATGCGAACGTCTGCAGATAGCTGGCAGGCAGAAGGGGCTAGCTTGGAAAGCTGTTGCTCAGCCTCATCTGCCCATGGCAGTGCTCGCACAGAGGCACAGAGAATGGGGCTGCTTGCTTATCTTGCCACTTGAAACTTCAAACGCATGCTGGGAATGGTGGTGTCCCTGCCAGGCTCCTATCACAGCCCTGCTCCGAAAGTGCGAACGTCTGCAGATAGCTGGCAGCCAGAAGGGGCTAGCCTGGAAAGCTGTTGCTCAGCCTCATCTGCCCATGGCACTGTTCGCATAGAGGCACAGAGAATGGGGCTGCTTGCTTATGTTGAAACTTGAAACTTCAAACGCATGCTGGGAATGGTGGTGTCCCTGCCAGGCTCCTATCACAGCCCTGCTCCGAAAGTGCGAACGTCTGCAGATAGCTGGCAGCCAGAAGGGGCTAGCCTGGAAAGCTGTTGCTCAGCCTGATCTGCCCATGGCACTGTTCGCATAGAGGCACAGAGAATGGGGCTGCTTGCTTATGTTGAAACTTGAAACTTCAAACGCATGCTGGGAATGGTGGTGTCCCTGCCAGGCTCCTATCACAGCCCTGCTCCGAAAGTGCGAACGTCTGCAGATAGCTGGCAGGCAGAAGGGGCTAGCCTGGAAAGCTGTTGCTCAGCCTCATCTGCCCATGGCAGTGCTCGCACAGAGGCACAGAGAATGGGGCTGCTTGCTTGTCTTGCCACCTCAAACTTCAAACGTAGCCTGGGAAATATGGTGTCCCAGCCAGGCTCCTTTCGCAGCCCTGCTCCGAAAGTGCGAACGTCTGCAGATAGCTGGCAGCCAGAAGGGGCTAGTCTGGAAAGCTGTTGCTCAGCCTCATCTGCCCATGGCAGTGCTCGCACAGAGGCACAGAGAATGGGGCTGCTTGCTTGTCTTGCCACCTCAAACTTCAAACGTAGCCTGGGAAAGATGGTGTCCCAGCCAGGCTCCTTTGGCAGCCCTGCTCCGAAAGTGCGAACGTCTGCAGATAGCTGGCAGGCAGAAGGGGCTAGCCTGGAAAGCTGTTGCTCAGCCTCATCTGCCCATGGCAGTGCTCGCACAGAGGCACAGAGAATGGGGCTGCTTGCTTGTCTTGCCACCTCAAACTTCAAACGCATGCTGGGAATGGTGGTGTCCTTGCCAGGCTCCTATCACAGCCCTGCTCCGAAAGTGCGAACGTCTGCAGATAGCTGGCAGGCAGAAGGGGCTATCCTGGAAAGCTGTTGCTCAGCCTCATCTGCCCATGGCACTGTTCGCATAGAGGCACAGAGAATGGGGCTGCTTGCTTATCTTGGCACTTGAAACTTCAAACGCATGCTGGGAATGGTGGTGTCCCTGCCAGGCTCCTATCACAGCCCTGCTCCGAAAGTGCGAACGTCTGCAGATAGCTGGCAGCCAGAAGGGGCTAGCCTGGAAAGCTGTTGCTCAGCCTGATCTGCCCATGGCAGTGCTCGCACAGAGGCACAGAGAATGGGGCTGCTTGCTTGTCTTGCCACCTCAAACTTCAAACGTAGCCTGGGAAAGTTGGTGTCCCAGCCAGGCTCCTTTCGCAGCCCTGCTCCAAAAGTGCGAACGTCTGCAGATAGCTGGCAGCCAGAAGGGGCTAGCCTGGAAAGCTGTTGCTCAGCCTCATCTGCCCATGGCAGTGCTCGCACAGAGGCACAGAGAATGCGGCTCCTTGCTTGTCTTGCCACTTCAAACTTCAAACGCAGCCTGGGAAAGATGGTGTACCTGCTAGGCTCCTTTCGCAGCCCTGCTCTTGAAATGCGAACGTCTGCAGATAGCTGGCAGGCAGAAGGGGCTAGCTTGGAAAGCTGTTGCTCAGCCTCATCTGCCCATGGCAGTGCTCGCACAGAGGCACAGAGAATGGGGCTGCTTGCTTGTCTTGCCACCTCAAACTTCAAACGTAGCCTGGGAAAGTTGGTGTACCTGCTAGGCTCCTTTCGCAGCCCTGTTCTTGAAATGCGAACGTCTGCAGATAGCTGGCAGGCAGAAGGGGCTAGCTTGGAAAGCTGTTGCTCAGCCTCATCTGCCCATGGCAGTGCTCGCACAGAGGCACAGAGAATGGGGCTGCTTGCTTATCTTGCCACTTGAAACTTCAAACGTAGCCTGGGAAAGTTGGTGTCCCAACCAGGATCCTTTCGCAGCCCTGCTCCGAAAGTGCGAACGTCTGCAGATAGCTGGCAGCCAGAAGAGGCTAGCCTGGAAAGCTGTTGCTCAGCCTCATCTGCCCATGGCACTGTTCGCATAGAGGCACAGAGAATGGGGCTGCTTGCTTATCTTGCCACTTGAAACTTCAAACGCATGCTGGGAATGGTGGTGTCCCTGCCAGGCTCCTATCACAGCCTTGCCCCGAAAGTGCGAACGTCTGCAGATAGCTGGCAGGCAGAAGGGGCTAGCCTGGAAAGCTGTTGCTCAGCCTCATCTGCCCATGGCAGTGCTCGCACAGAGGCACAGAGACTGGGGCTGCTTGCTTGTCTTGCCACCTCAAACTTCAAACGTAGCCTGGGAAAGATGGTGTACCTGCTAGGCTCCTTTCGCAGCCCTGCTCTTGAAATGCGAACGTCTGCAGATAGCTGGCAGGCAGAAGGGGCTAGCTTGGAAAGCTGTTGCTCAGCCTCATCTGCCCATGGCAGTGCTCGCACAGAGGCACAGAGAATGGGGCTGCTTGCTTATCTTGCCACTTGAAACTTCAAACGCATGCTGGGAATGGTGGTGTCCCTGCCAGGCTCCTATCACAGCCCTGCTCCGAAAGTGCGAACGTCTGCAGATAGCTGGCAGCCAGAAGGGGCTAGCCTGGAAAGCTGTTGCTCAGCCTGATCTGCCCATGGCACTGTTCGCATAGAGGCACAGAGAATGGGGCTGCTTGCTTATGTTGAAACTTGAAACTTCAAACGCATGCTGGGAATGGTGGTGTCCCTGCCAGGCTCCTATCACAGCCCTGCTCCGAAAGTGCGAACGTCTGCAGATAGCTGGCAGCCAGAAGGGGCTAGCCTGGAAAGCTGTTGCTCAGCCTGATCTGCCCATGGCACTGTTCGCATAGAGGCACAGAGAATGGGGCTGCTTGCTTATGTTGAAACTTGAAACTTCAAACGCATGCTGGGAATGGTGGTGTCCCTGCCAGGCTCCTATCACAGCCCTGCTCCGAAAGTGCGAACGTCTGCAGATAGCTGGCAGGCAGAAGGGGCTAGCCTGGAAAGCTGTTGCTCAGCCTCATCTGCCCATGGCAGTGCTCGCACAGAGGCACAGAGAATGGGGCTGCTTGCTTGTCTTGCCACCTCAAACTTCAAACGTAGCCTGGGAAAGATGGTGTCCCAGCAAGGCTCCTTTCGCAGCCCTGCTCCGAAAGTGCAAACGTCTGCAGATAGCTGGCAGCCAGAAGGGGCTAGTCTGGAAAGCTGTTGCTCAGCCTCATCTGCCCATGGCAGTGCTCGCACAGAGGCACAGAGAATGGGGCTGCTTGCTTGTCTTGCCACCTCAAACTTCAAACGTATCCTGGGAAAGTTGGTGTCCCAACCAGGCTCCTTTCGCAGCCCTGCTCCGAAAGTGCGAACGTCTGCAGATAGCTGGCAGCCAGAAGGGGCTATCCTGGAAAGCTGTTGCTCAGCCTCATCTGCCCATGGCAGTGCTCGCACAGAGGCACAGAGAATGGGGCTGCTTGCTTGTCTTGCCACCTCAAACTTCAAACGCATGCTGGGAATGGTGGTGTCCTTGCCAGGCTCCTATCACAGCCCTGCTCCGAAAGTGCGAACTTCTGCAGATAGCTGGCAGGCAGAAGGGGCTATCCTGGAAAGCTGTTGCTCAGCCTCATCTGCCCATGGCACTGTTCGCATAGAGGCACAGAGAATGGGGCTGCTTGCTTATCTTGGCACTTGAAACTTCAAACGCATGCTGGGAATGGTGGTGTCCCTGCCAGGCTCCTATCACAGCCCTGCTCCGAAAGTGCGAACGTCTGCAGATAGCTGGCAGCCAGAAGGGGCTAGCCTGGAAAGCTGTTGCTCAGCCTGATCTGCCCATGGCAGTGCTCGCACAGAGGCACAGAGAATGGGGCTGCTTGCTTGTCTTGCCACCTCAAACTTCAAACGTAGCCTGGGAAAGTTGGTGTCCCAGCCAGGCTCCTTTCGCAGCCCTGCTCCAAAAGTGCGAACGTCTGCAGATAGCTGGCAGCCAGAAGGGGCTAGCCTGGAAAGCTGTTGCTCAGCCTCATCTGCCCATGGCAGTGCTCGCACAGAGGCACAGAGAATGGGGCTGCTTGCTTGTCTTGCCACCTCAAACTTCAAACGCATGCTGGGAATGGTGGTGTCCCTGCCAGGCTCCTTTCGCAGCCCTGCTCTTGAAATGCGAACGTCTGCAGATAGCTGGCAGGCAGAAGGGGCTAGCTTGGAAAGCTGTTGCTCAGCCTCATCTGCCCATGGCAGTGCTCGCACAGAGGCACAGAGAATGGGGCTGCTTGCTTGTCTTGCCACCTCAAACTTCAAACGTAGCCTGGGAAAGTTGGTCTACCTGCTAGGCTCCTTTCGCAGCCCTGTTCTTGAAATGCGAACGTCTGCAGATAGCTGGCAGGCAGAAGGGGCTAGCTTGGAAAGCTGTTGCTCAGCCTCATCTGCCCATGGCAGTGCTCGCACAGAGGCACAGAGAATGGGGCTGCTTGCTTGTCTTGCCACCTCAAACTTCAAACGCATGCTGGGAATGGTGGTGTCCCTGCCAGGCTCCTATCACAGCCCTGCTCCGAAAGTGCGAACGTCTGCAGATAGCTGGCAGGCAGAAGGGGCTAGCCTGGAAAGCTGTTGCTCAGCCTCATCTGCCCATGGCAGTGCTCGCACAGAGGCACAGAGAATGGGGCTGCTTGCTTGTCTTGCCACCTCAAACTTCAAACGTAGCCTGGGAAATTTGGTGTACCTGATAGGCTCCTTTTGCAGCCCTGCTCTTGAAATGCGAACGTCTGCAGATAGCTGGCAGCCAGAAGGGGCTAGCCTGGAAAGCTGTTGCTCAGCCTCATCTGCCCATGGCACTGTTCGCATAGAGGCACAGAGAATGGGGCTGCTTGCTTATCTTGCCACTTGAAACTTCAAACGCATGCTGGGAATGGTGGTGTCCCTGCCAGGCTCCTATCACAGCCTTGCCCCGAAAGTGCGAACGTCTGCAGATAGCTGGCAGCCAGAAGGGGCTAGCCTGGAAAGCTGTTGCTCAGCCTGATCTGCCCATGGCAGTGCTCGCACAGAGGCACAGAGAATGGGGCTGCTTGCTTATGTTGAAACTTGAAACTTCAAACGCATGCTGGGAATGGTGGTGTCCCTGCCAGGCTCCTATCACAGCCCTGCTCCGAAAGTGCGAACGTCTGCAGATAGCTGGCAGCCAGAAGGGGCTAGCCTGGAAAGCTGTTGCTCAGCCTGATCTGCCCATGGCACTGTTCGCATAGAGGCACAGAGAATGGGGCTGCTTGCTTATGTTGAAACTTGAAACTTCAAACGCATGCTGGGAATGGTGGTGTCCCTGCCAGGCTCCTATCACAGCCCTGCTCCGAAAGTGCGAACGTCTGCAGATAGCTGGCAGGCAGAAGGGGCTAGCCTGGAAAGCTGTTGCTCAGCCTCATCTGCCCATGGCAGTGCTCGCACAGAGGCACAGAGAATGGGGCTGCTTGCTTATCTTGCCACTTGAAACTTCAAATGTAGCCTGGGAAAGTTGGTGTCCCAGCCAGGCTCCTTTCGCAGCCCTGCTCCGAAAGTGCGAACGTTTGCAGATAGCTGGCAGCCAGAAGGGGCTAGCCTGGAAAGCTGTTGCTCAGCCTCATCTGCCCATGGCACTGTTCGCATAGAGGCACAGAGAATGGGGCTGCTTGCTTATCTTGCCACTTGAAACTTCAAACGCATGCTGGGAATGGTGGTGTCCCTGCCAGGCTCCTATCACAGCCTTGCCCCGAAAGTGCGAACGTCTGCAGATAGCTGGCAGCCAGAAGGGGCTAGCCTGGAAAGCTGTTGCTCAGCCTCATCTGCCCATGGCAGTGCTCGCACAGAGGCACAGAGAATGGGGCTGCTTGCTTATCTTGCCACCTCAAACTTCAAACGTAGCCTGGGAAAGATGGTGTACCTGCTAGGCTCCTTTCGCAGCCCTGCTCTTGAAATGCGAACGTCTGCAGATAGCTGGCAGCCAGAAGGTGCTAGCCTGGAAAGCTGTTGCTCAGCCTCATCTGCCCATGGCACTGTTCGCATAGAGGCACAGAGAATGGGGCTGCTTGCTTATGTTGAAACTTGAAACTTCAAACGCATGCTGGGAATGGTGGTGTCCCTGCCAGGCTCCTATCCCAGCCCTGCTCCGAAAGTGCGAACGTCTGCAGATAGCTGGCAGGCAGAAGGGGCTAGCCTGGAAAGCTGTTGCTCAGCCTCATCTGCCCATGGCAGTGCTCGCACAGAGGCACAGAGAATGGGGCTGCTTGCTTGTCTTGCCACCTCAAACTTCAAACGTAGCCTGGGAAAGATGGTGTCCCAGCCAGGCTCCTTTCGCAGCCCTGCTCCGAAAGTGCGAACGTCTGCAGATAGCTGGCAGGCAGAAGGGGCTAGTCTGGAAAGCTGTTGCTCAGCCTCATCTGCCCATGGCAGTGCTCGCACAGAGGCACAGAGAATGGGGCTGCTTGCTTGTCTTGCCACCTCAAACTTCAAACGTAGCCTGGGAAAGTTGGTGTCCCAACCAGGCTCCTTTCGCAGCCCTGCTCCGAAAGTGCGAACGTCTGCAGATAGCTGGCAGGCAGAAGGGGCTAGCCTGGAAAGCTGTTGCTCAGCCTCATCTGCCCATGGCAGTGCTCGCACAGAGGCACAGAGAATGGGGCTGCTTGCTTGTCTTGCCACCTCAAACTTCAAACGCATGCTGGGAATGGTGGTGTCCTTGCCAGGCTCCTATCACAGCCCTGCTCCGAAAGTGCGAACGTCTGCAGATAGCTGGCAGGCAGAAGGGGCTATCCTGGAAAGCTGTTGCTCAGCCTCATCTGCCCATGGCACTGTTCGCATAGAGGCACAGAGAATGGGGCTGCTTGCTTATCTTGGCACTTGAAACTTCAAACGCATGCTGGGAATGGTGGTGTCCCTGCCAGGCTCCTATCACAGCCCTGCTCCGAAAGTGCGAACGTCTGCAGATAGCTGGCAGGCAGAAGGGGCTAGCCTGGAAAGCTGTTGCTCAGCCTCATCTGCCCATGGCAGTGCTCGCACAGAGGCACAGAGAATGGGGCTGCTTGCTTGTCTTGCCACCTCAAACTTCAAACGTAGCCTGGGAAAGTTGGTGTCCCAGCCAGGCTCCTTTCGCAGCCCTGCTCCAAAAGTGCGAACGTCTGCAGATAGCTGGCAGCCAGAAGGGGCTAGCCTGGAAAGCTGTTGCTCAGCCTCATCTGCCCATGGCAGTGCTCGCACAGAGGCACAGAGAATGGGGCTGCTTGCTTATCTTGCCACCTCAAACTTCAAACGTAGACTGGGAAAAATGGTGTACCTGCTAGGCTCCTTTCGCAGCCCTGTTCTTGAAATGCGAACGTCTGCAGATAGCTGGCAGGCAGAAGGGGCTATCCTGGAAAGCTGTTGCTCAGCCTCATCTGCCCATGGCAGTGCTCGCACAGAGGCACAGAGAATGGGGCTGCTTGCTTGTCTTGCCACCTCAAACTTCAAACGTAGCCTGGGAATGGTGGTGTCCCTGCCAGGGTCCTATCACAGCCCTGCTCCGAAAGTGCGAACGTCTGCAGATAGCTGGCAGGCAGAAGGGGCTAGCCTGGAAAGCTGTTGCTCAGCCTCATCTGCCCATGGCAGTGCTCGCACAGAGGCACAGAGAATGGGGCTGCTTGCTTGTCTTGCCACCTCAAACTTCAAACATAGCCTGGGAAATTTGGTGTACCTGCTAGGCTCCTTTTGCAGCCCTGCTCTTGAAATGCGAACGTCTGCAGATAGCTGGCAGCCAGAAGGGGCTAGCCTGGAAAGCTGTTGCTCAGCCTCATCTGCCCATGGCACTGTTCGCATAGAGGCACAGAGAATGGGGCTGCTTGCTTATCTTGCCACTTGAAACTTCAAACGCATGCTGGGAATGGTGGTGTCCCTGCCAGGCTCCTTTCGCAGCCCTGCTCCGAAAGTGCGAACGTCTGCAGATAGCTGGCAGCCAGAAGGGGCTAGCCTGGAAAGCTGTTGCTCAGCCTCATCTGCCCATGGCAGTGCTCGCACAGAGGCACAGAGAATGGGGCTGCTTGCTTGTCTTGCCACCTCAAACTTCAAACGCATGCTGGGAATGGTGGTGTCCCTGCCAGGCTCCTTTCGCAGCCCTGCTCTTGAAATGCGAACGTCTGCAGATAGCTGGCAGCCAGAAGGTGCTAGCCTGGAAAGCTGTTGGTCAGCCTCATCTGCCCATGGCACTGCTCGCACAGAGGCATAGAGAATGCGGCTCCTTGCTTGTCTTGCCACCTCAAATTTCAAACGTAGCCTGGGAAATTTGGTGTACCTGCTATGCTCCTTTCGCAGCCCTGCTCTTGAAATGCGAACGTCTGCAGATAGCTGGCAGCCAGAAGGGGCTAGCCTGGAAAGCTGTTGCTCAGCCTCATCTGCCCATGGCACTGTTCGCATAGAGGCACAGAGAATGGGGCTGCTTGCTTATCTTGCCACTTGAAACTTCAAACGCATGCTGGGAATGGTGGTGTCCCTGCCAGGCTCCTATCACAGCCCTGCTCCGAAAGTGCGAACGTCTGCAGATAGCTGGCAGGCAGAAGGGGCTAGCCTGGAAAGCTGTTGCTCAGCCTGATCTGCCCATGGCAGTGCTCGCACAGAGGCACAGAGAATGGGGCTGCTTGCTTGTCTTGCCACCTCAAACTTCAAACGTAGCCTGGGAAAGTTGGTGTCCCAGCCAGGCTCCTTTAGCAGCCCTGCTCCGAAAGTGCGAACGTCTGCAGATAGCTGGCAGGCAGAAGGGGCTAGCCTGGAAAGCTGTTGCTCAGCCTCATCTGCCCATGGCAGTGCTCGCACAGAGGCACAGAGAATGGGGCTGCTTGCTTGTCTTGCCACCTCAAACTTCAAACGTAGCCTGGGAAAGTTGGTGTCCCAGCCAGGCTCCTTTCGCAGCCCTGCTCTGAAAGTGCGAACGTCTGCAGATAGCTGGCAGGCAGAAGGGGCTAGCCTGGAAAGCTGTTGCTCAGCCTCATCTGCCCATGGCACTGTTCGCATAGAGGCACAGAGAATGGGGCTGCTTGCTTATCTTGCCACTTGAAACTTCAAACGCATGCTGGGAATGGTGGTGTCCCTGCCAGGCTCCTATCACAGCCCTGCTCCGAAAGTGCGAACGTCTGCAGATAGCTGGCAGCCAGAAGGGGCTAGCCTGGAAAGCTGTTGCTCAGCCTGATCTGCCCATGGCAGTGCTCGCACAGAGGCACAGAGAATGGGGCTGCTTGCTTGTCTTGCCACCTCAAACTTCAAACGTAGCCTGGGAAAGTTGGTGTCCCAGCCAGGCTCCTTTCGCAGCCCTGCTCTGAAAGTGCGAACGTTTACAGATAGCTGGCAGCCAGCAGGGACTAGCCTGGAAAGCTGTTGCTCAGCCTCATCTGCCCATGGCACTGTTCGCATAGAGGCACAGAGAATGGGGCTGCTTGCTTATCTTGCCACTTGAAACTTCAAACGCATGCTGGGAATGGTGGTGTCCCTGCCAGGCTCCCATCACAGCCCTGCTCCGAAAGTGCGAACGTCTGCAGATAGCTGGCAGCCAGAAGGGGCTAGCCTGGAAAGCTGTTGCTCAGCCTCATCTGCCCATGGCAGTGCTCGCACAGAGGCACAGAGAATGGGGCTGCTTGCTTGTCTTGCCACCTCAAACTTCAAACGTAGCCTGGGAAAGTTGGTGTCCCAGCCAGGCTCCTTTCGCAGCCCTGCTCCGAAAGTGCGAACGTCTGCAGATAGCTGGCAGGCAGAAGGGGCTATACTGGAAAGCTGTTGCTCAGCCTCATCTGCCCATGGCACTGCTCGCACAGAGGCACAGAGAATGGGGCTTCTTGCTTGTCTTGCCACCTCAAACTTCAAACGTAGACTGGGAAAGTTGGTGTCCCAGCCAGGCTCCTTTCGCAGCCCTGCTCCAAAAGTGCGAACGTCTGCAGATAGCTGGCAGGCAGAAGGGGCTAGCCTGGAAAGCTGTTGCTCAGCCTCATCTGCCCATGGCAGTGCTCGCACAGAGGCACAGAGAATGGGGCTGCTTGCTTGTCTTGCCACCTCAAACTTCAAACGTAGCCTGGGAAAGTTGGTGTCCCAGCCAGGCTCCTTTCGCAGCCCTGCTCCGAAAGTGCGAACGTCTGCAGATAGCTGGCAGGCAGAAGGGGCTATCCTGGAAAGCTGTTGCTCAGCCTCATCTGCCCATGGCACTGCTCGCACAGAGGCACAGAGAATGGGGCTGCTTGCTTGTCTTGCCACCTCAAACTTCAAACGTAGCCTGGGAAAGTTGGTGTCCCAGCCAGGCTCCTTTCGCAGCCCTGCTCCAAAAGTGCGAACGTCTGCAGATAGCTGGCAGGCAGAAGGGGCTAGCCTGGAAAGCTGTTGCTCAGCCTCATCTGCCCATGGCAGTGCTCGCACAGAGGCACAGAGAATGCGGCTCCTTGCTTGTCTTGCCACCTCAAACTTCAAACGTAGCCTGGGAAAGATGGTGTACCTGCTAGGCTCCTTTCGCAGCCCTGCTCTTGAATTGCGAACGTCTGCAGATAGCTGGCAGCCAGAAGGGGCTAGCCTGGAAAGCTGTTGCTCAGCCTCATCTGCCCATGGCAGTGCTCGCACAGAGGCACAGAGAATGGGGCTGCCTGCTTGTCTTGCCACCTCAAACTTCAAACGTAGCCTGGGAAAGTTGGTGTCCCAGCCAGGCTCCTTTCGCAGCCCTGCTCTGAAAGTGCGAACGTCTGCAGATAGCTGGCAGCCAGAAGGGGCTAGCCTGGAAAGCTGTTGCTCAGCCTCATCTGCCCATGGCACTGTTCGCATAGAGGCACAGAGAATGGGGCTGCTTGCTTATCTTGCCACTTGAAACTTCAAACGCATGCTGGGAATGGTGGTGTCCCTGCCAGGCTCCTATCACAGCCCTGCTCCGAAAGTGCGAACGTCTGCAGATAGCTGGCAGGCAGAAGGGGCTAGCCTGGAAAGCTGTTGCTCAGCCTCATCTGCCCATGGCAGTGCTCGCACAGAGGCACAGAGAATGGGGCTGCTTGCTTGTCTTGCCACCTCAAGCTTCAAACGTAGCCTGGGAAAGTTGGTGTCCCAGCCAGGCTCCTTTCGCAGCCCTGCTCCGAAAGTGCGAACGTCTGCAGATAGCTGGCAGGCAGAAGGGGCTAGCCTGGAAAGCTGTTGCTCAGCCTCATCTGCCCATGGCACTGCTCGCACAGAGGCACAGAGAATGGGGCTGCTTGCTTGTCTTGCCACCTCAAACTTCAAACGCATGCTGGGAATGGTGGTGTCCCTGCCAGGCTCCTATCACAGCCCTGCTCCGAAAGTGTGAACGTCTGCAGATAGCTGGCAGCCAGAAGGGGCTAGCCTGGAAAGCTGTTGCTCAGCCTGATCTGCCCATGGCAGTGCTCGCACAGAGGCACAGAGAATGGGGCTGCTTGCTTGTCTTGCCACCTCAAACTTCAAACGTAGCCTGGGAAAGTTGGTGTCCCAGCCAGGCTCCTTTCGCAGCCCTGCTCCGAAAGTGCGAACGTCTGCAGATAGCTGGCAGGCAGAAGGGGCTATCCTGGAAAGCTGTTGCTCAGCCTCATCTGCCCATGACAGTGCTCGCACAGAGGCACAGAGAATGCGGCTCCTTGCTTGTCTTGCCACCTCAAACTTCAAACGCATGCTGGGAATGGTGGTGTCCCTGCCAGGCTCCTATCACAGCCCTGCTCCGAAAGTGCGAACATCTGCAGATAGCTGGCAGCCAGAAGGGGCTAGCCTGGAAAGCTGTTGCTCAGCCTGATCTGCCCATGGCAGTGCTCGCACAGAGGCACAGAGAATGGGGCTGCTTGCTTGTCTTGCCACCTCAAACTTCAAACGCATGCTGGGAATGGTGGTGTCCCAGCCAGGCTCCTTTCGCAGCCCTGCTCTGAAAGTGCGAACGTCTGCAGATAGCTGGCAGCCAGAAGGGGCTAGCCTGGAAAGCTGTTGCTCAGCCTCATCTGCCCATGGCACTGTTCGCATAGAGGCACAGAGAATGGGGCTGCTTGCTTATCTTGCCACTTGAAACTTCAAACGCATGCTGGGAATGGTGGTGTCCCTGCCAGGCTCCTATCCCAGCCCTGCTCCGAAAGTGCGAACGTCTGCAGATAGCTGGCAGGCAGAAGGGGCTAGTCTGGAAAGCTGTTGCTCAGCCTCATCTGCCCATGGCAGTGCTCGCACAGAGGCACAGAGAATGGGGCTGCTTGCTTGTCTTGCCACCTCAAACTTCAAACGTAACCTGGGAAAGTTGGTGTCCCAGCCAGGCTCCTTTCGCAGCCCTGCTCTGAAAGTGCGAACGTCTGCAGATAGCTGGCAGGCAGAAGGGGCTAGCCTGGAAAGCTGTTGCTCAGCCTCATCTGCCCATGGCAGTGCTCGCACAGAGGCACAGAGAATGGGGCTGCTTGCTTGTCTTGCCACCTCAAACTTCAAACGTAGCCTGGGAAAGTTGGTGTCCCAGCCAGGCTCCTTTCGCAGCCCTGCTCTGAAAGTGCGAACGTCTGCAGATAGCTGGCAGGCAGAAGGGGCTAGCCTGGAAAGCTGTTGCTCAGCCTCATCTGCCCATGGCACTGTTCGCATAGAGGCACAGAGAATGGGGCTGCTTGCTTATCTTGCCACTTGAAACTTCAAACGCATGCTGGGAATGGTGGTGTCCCTGCCAGGCTCCTATCACAGCCCTGCTCCGAAAGTGCGAACGTCTGCAGATAGCTGGCAGCCAGAAGAGGCTAGCCTGGAAAGCTGTTGCTCAGCCTCATCTGCCCATGGCAGTGCTCGCACAGAGGCACAGAGAATGGGGCTGCTTGCTTATCTTGCCACCTCAAACTTCAAACGTAGCCTGGGAAAGACAGTGTACCTGCTAGGCTCCTTTCGCAGCCCTGCTCTTGAAATGCGAACGTCTGCAGATAGCTGGCAGGCAGAAGGGGCTAGCTTGGAAAGCTGTTGCTCAGCCTCATCTGCCCATGGCAGTGCTCGCACAGAGGCACAGAGAATGGGGCTGCTTGCTTGTCTTGCCACCTCAAACTTCAAACGCATGCTGGGAATGGTGGTGTCCCTGCCAGGCTCCTATCACAGCCCTGCTCCGAAAGTGCGAACGTCTGCAGATAGCTGGCAGGCAGAAGGGGCTAGCCTGGAAAGCTGTTGCTCAGCCTCATCTGCCCATGGCACTGTTCGCACAGAGGCACAGAGAATGGGGCTGCTTGCTTATCTTGCCACTTGAAACTTCAAACGCATGCTGGGAATGGTGGTGTCCCTGCCAGGCTCCTATCACAGCCCTGCTCCGAAAGTGCGAACGTCTACAGATAGCTGGCAGCCAGAAGGGGCTAGCCTGGAAAGCTGTTGCTCAGCCTCATCTGCCCATGGCACTGTTCGCATAGAGGCACAGAGAATGGGGCTGCTTGCTTATCTTGCCACTTGAAACTTCAAACGCATGCTGGGAATGGTGGTGTCCCTGCCAGGCTCCTATCACAGCCCTGCTCCGAAACTGCAAACGTCTGCAGATAGCTGGCAGGCAGAAGGGGCTAGCCTGGAAAGCTGTTGCTCAGCCTCATCTGCCCATGGCAGTGCTCGCACAGAGGCACAGAGAATGGGGCTGCTTGCTTGTCTTGCCACCTCAAACTTCAAACGTAGCCTGGGAAAGATGGTGTACCTGCTAGGCTCCTTTCGCAGCCCTGCTCCGAAAGTGCGAACGTCTGCAGATAGCTGGCAGCCAGAAGGGGCTAGTCTGGAAAGCTGTTGCTCAGCCTCATCTGCCCATGGCAGTGCTCGCACAGAGACACAGAGAATGGGGCTGCTTGCTTGTCTTGCCACCTCAAACTTAAAACGTAGCCTGGGAAAGTTGGTGTCCCAACCAGGCTCCTTTCGCAGCCCTGCTCCGAAAGTGCGAACGTCTGCAGATAGCTGGCAGCCAGAAGGTGCTAGCCTGGAAAGCTGTTGCTCAGCCTCATCTGCCCATGGCAGTGCTCGCACAGAGGCACAGAGAATGGGGCTGCTTGCTTATCTTGCGACTTGAAACTTCAAACGCATGCTGGGAATGGTGGTGTACCTGCTAGGCTCCTTTCGCAGCCCTGCTCCGAAAGTGCGAACGTCTGCAGATAGCTGGCAGGCAGAAGGGGCTAGTCTGGAAAGCTGTTGCTCAGCCTCATCTGCCCATGGCAGTGCTCGCACAGAGGCACAGAGAATGGGGCTGCTTGCTTGTCTTGCCACCTCAAACTTCAAACGTAGCCTGGGAAAGTTGGTGTCCCAACCAGGCTCCTTTCGCAGCCCTGCTCCGAAAGTGCGAACGTCTGCAGATAGCTGGCAGCCAGAAGGTGCTAGCCTGGAAAGCTGTTGCTCAGCCTCATCTGCCCATGGCAGTGCTCGCACAGAGGCACAGATAATGCGGCTCCTTGCTTGTCTTGCCACCTCAAACTTCAAACGTAGCCTGGGAAAGATGGTGTACCTGCTAGGCTCCTTTCGCAGCCCTGCTCTTGAAATGCAAACGTCTGCAGATAGCTGGCAGGCAGAAGGGGCTAGCCTGGAAAGCTGTTGCTCAGCCTCATCTGCCCATGGCACTGTTCGCATAGAGGCCCAGAGAATGGGGCTGCTTGCTTATCTTGCCACTTGAAACTTCAAACGCATGCTGGGAATGGTGGTGTCCCTGCCAGGCTCCTATCACAGCCCTGCTCCGAAAGTGCGAACGTCTGCAGATAGCTGGCAGCCAGAAGGGGCTAGCCTGGAAAGCTGTTGTTCAGCCTCATCTGCCCATGGCAGTGCTCGCACACAAGCACAGAGAATGGGGCTGCTTGCTTGTCTTGCCACCTCAAACTTCAAACGTAGCCTGGGAAAGTTGGTGTCCCAGCCAGGCTCCTTTCGCAGCCCTGCTCCAAAAGTGCGAACGTCTGCAGATAGCTGGCAGGCAGAAGGGGCTAGCCTGGAAAGCTGTTGCTCAGCCTCATCTGCCCATGGCACTGCTCGCACAGAGGCACAGAGAATGCGGCTGCTTGCTTGTCTTGCCACCTCAAACTTCAAACGTAGCCTGGGAAAGTTGGTGTCCCAGTCAGGCTCCTTTCGCAGCCCTGCTCCGAAAGTGCGAACGTCTGCAGATAGCTGGCAGGCAGAAGGGTCTAGCCTGGAAAGCTGTTGCTCAGCCTCATCTGCCCATGGCAGTGCTCGCACAGAGGCACAGAGAATGGGGCTGCTTGCTTGTCTTGCCACCTCAAACTTCAAACGCATGCTGGGAATGGTGGTGTCCCTGCAAGCTTCTATCACAGCCCTGCTCCGAAAGTGCGAACGTCTGCAGATAGCTGGCAGGCAGAAGGGGCTATCCTGGAAAGCCTTTGCTCAGCCTCATCTGCCCATGGCACTGTTCGCATAGAGGCACAGAGAATGGGGCTGCTTGCTTATCTTGCCACTTGAAACTTCAAACGCATGCTGGGAATGGTGGTGTCCCTGCCAGGCTCCTATCACAGCCCTGCTCCGAAAGTGCGAACGTCTGCAGATAGCTGGCAGGCAGAAGGGGCTAGCCTGGAAAGCTGTTGCTCAGCCTCATCTGCCCATGGCAGTGCTCGCACAGAGGCACAGAGAATGGGGCTGCTTGCTTATCTTGCCACTTGAAACTTCAAACGTAGCCTGGGAAAGATGGTGTACCTGCTAGGCTCCTTTCGCAGCCCTGCTCTTCAAATGCGAACGTCTGCAGATAGCTGGCAGGCAGAAGGGGCTAGCTTGGAAAGCTGTTGCTCAGCCTCATCTGCCCATGGCAGTGCTCGCACAGAGGCACAGAGAATGGGGCTGCTTGCTTGTCTTGCCACCTCAAACTTCAAACGCATGCTGGGAATGGTGGTGTCCCTGCCAGGCTCCTATCACAGCCCTGCTCCGAAAGTGCGAACGTCTGCAGATAGCTGGCAGCCAGAAGGGGCTAGCCTGGAAAGCTGTTGCTCAGCCTGATCTGCCCATGGCAGTGCTCGCACAGAGGCACAGAGAATGGGGCTGCTTGCTTGTCTTGCCACCTCAAACTTCAAACGTAGCCTGGGAAATTTGGCGTACCTGCTAGGCTCCTTTCGCAGCCCTGCTCTTGAAATGCGAACGTCTGCAGATAGCTGGCAGCCAGAAGGGGCTAGTCTGGAAAGCTGTTGCTCAGCCTCATCTGCCCATGGCAGTGCTCGCACAGAGGCACAGAGAATGGGGCTGCTTGCTTGTCTTGCCACCTCAAACTTCAAACGTAGCCTGGGAAATTTGGTGTACCTGCTAGGCTCCTTTCGCAGCCCTACTCTTGAAATGCGAACGTCTGCAGATAGCTGGCAGCCAGAAGGGGCTAGCCTGGAAAGCTGTTGCTCAGCCTGATCTGCCCATGGCAGTGCTCGCACAGAGGCACAGAGAATGGGGCTGCTTGCTTGTCTTGCCACCTCAAACTTCAAACGCATGCTGGGAATGGTGGTGTCCCTGCAAGCTTCTATCACAGCCCTGCTCCGAAAGTGCGAACGTCTGCAGATAGCTGGCAGGCAGAAGGGGCTATCCTGGAAAGCCTTTGCTCAGCCTCATCTGCCCATGGCACTGTTCGCATAGAGGCACAGAGAATGGGGCTGCTTGCTTATCTTGCCACTTGAAACTTCAAACGCATGCTGGGAAAGGTGGTGTCCCTGCCAGGCTCCTATCACAGCCCTGCTCCGAAAGTGCGAACGTCTGCAGATAGCTTGCAGCCAGAAGGGGCTAGCCTGGAAAGCTGTTGCTCAGCCTCATCTGCCCATGGCAGTGCTCGCACAGAGGCACAGAGAATGGGGCTGCTTGCTTGTCTTGCCACCTCAAACTTCAAACGTATCCTGGGAAAGATGGTGTACCTGCTAGGCTCCTTTCGCAGCCCTGCTCTTCAAATGCGAACGTCTGCAGATAGCTGGCAGGCAGAAGGGGCTAGCTTGGAAAGCTGTTGCTTAGCCTCATCTGCCCATGGCAGTGCTCGCACAGAGGCACAGAGAATGGGGCTGCTTGCTTGTCTTGCCACCTCAAACTTCAAACGCATGCTGGGAATGGTGGTGTCCCTGCCAGGCTCCTATCACAGCCCTGCTCCGAAAGTGCGAACGTCTGCAGATAGCTGGCAGCCAGAAGGGGCTAGCCTGGAAAGCTGTTGCTCAGCCTCATCTGCCCATGGCACTGTTCGCATAGAGGCACAGAGAATGGGGCTGCTTGCTTATCTTGCCACTTGAAACTTCAAACGCATGCTGGGAATGGTGGTGTCCCTGCCAGGCTCCTATCACAGCCCTGCTCCGAAAGTGCGAACGTCTGCAGATAGCTGGCAGCCAGAAGGGGCTAGCCTGGAAAGCTGTTGCTCAGCCTGATCTGCCCATGGCAGTGCTCGCACAGAGGCACAGAGAATGGGGCTGCTTGCTTGTCTTGCCACCTCAAACTTCAAACGTAGCCTGGGAAATTTGGCGTACCTGCTAGGCTCCTTTCGCAGCCCTGCTCTTGAAATGCGAACGTCTGCAGATAGCTGGCAGCCAGAAGGGGCTAGCCTGGAAAGCTGTTGCTCAGCCTCATCTGCCCATGGCAGTGCTCGCACAGAGGCACAGAGAATGGGGCTGCTTGCTTGTCTTGCCACCTCAAACTTCAAACGTAGCCTGGGAAATTTGGTGTACCTGCTAGGCTCCTTTCGCAGCCCTACTCTTGAAATGCGAACGTCTGCAGATAGATGGCAGGCAGAAGGGGCTAGCCTGGAAAGCTGTTGCTCAGCCTCATCTGCCCATGGCACTGTTCGCATAGAGGCACAGAGAATGGGGCTGCTTGCTTATCTTGCCACTTGAAACTTCAAACGCATGCTGGGAATGGTGGTGTCCCTGCCAGGCTCCTATCACAGCCCTGCTCCGAAAGTGCGAACGTCTGCAGATAGCTGGCAGCCAGAAGGGGCTAGCCTGGAAAGCTGTTGCTCAGCCTCATCTGCCCATGGCAGTGCTCGCACAGAGGCACAGAGAATGGGGCTGCTTGCTTGTCTTGCCACCTCAAACTTCAAACGTAGCCTGGGAAATTTGGTGTACCTGCTAGGCTCCTTTCGCAGCCCTGCTCTTGAAATGCGAACGTCTGCAGATAGCTGGCAGCCAGAAGGGGCTAGCCTGGAAAGCTGTTGCTCAGCCTCATCTGCCCATGGCACTGTTCGCATAGAGGCACAGAGAATGGGGCTGCTTGCTTATCTTGCCACTTGAAACTTCAAACGCATGCTGGGAATGGTGGCGTCCCTGCCAGGCTCCTATCACAGCCCTGCTCCGAAAGTGCGAACGTCTGCAGATAGCTGGCAGGCAGAAGGGGCTAGCCTGGAAAGCTGTTGCTCAGCCTCATCTGCCCATGGCAGTGCTCGCACAGAGGCACAGAGAATGGGGCTGCTTGCTTGTCTTGCCACCTCAAACTTCAAACGTAGCCTGGGAAAGATGGTGTACCTGCTAGGCTCCTTTCGCAGCCCTGCTCTTCAAATGCGAACGTCTGCAGATAGCTGGCAGGCAGAAGGGGCTAGCCTGGAAAGCTGTTGCTCAGCCTCATCTGCCCATGGCAGTGCTCGCACAGAGGCACAGAGAATGGGGCTGCTTGCTTGTCTTGCCACCTCAAACTTCAAACGCATGCTGGGAAAGTTGGTGTCCCAGCCAGGGTCCTTTCGCAGCCCTGCTCCGAAAGTGCGAACGTCTGCAGATAGCTGGCAGGCAGAAGGGGCTATCCTGGAAAGCTGTTGCTCAGCCTCATCTGCCCATGGCAGTGCTCGCACAGAGGCACAGAGAATGGGGCTGCTTGCTTATCTTGCCACTTGAAACTTCAAACGCATGCTGGGAATGGTGGTGTCCCTGCCAGGCTCCTATCACAGCCCTGCTCCGAAAGTGCGAACGTCTGCAGATAGCTGGCAGCCAGAAGAGACTAGCCTGGAAAGCTGTTGCTCAGCCTCATCTGCCCATGGCAGTGCTCGCACAGAGGCACAGAGAATGGGGCTGCTTGCTTATCTTGCCACCTCAAACTTCAAACGTAGCCTGGGAAAGATGGTGTACCTGCTAGGCTCCTTTTTGCAGCCCTGCTCTTGAAATGCGAACGTCTGCAGATAGCTGGCAGGCAGAAGGGGCTAGCCTGGAAAGCTGTTGCTCAGCCTCATCTGCCCATGGCACTGTTCGCATAGAGGCCCAGAGAATGGGGCTGCTTGCTTATCTTGCCACTTGAAACTTCAAACGCATGCTGGGAATGGTGGTGTCCCTGCCAGGCTCCTATCACAGCCCTGCTCCGAAAGTGCGAACGTCTGCAGATAGCTGGCAGGCAGAAGGGGCTAGCCTGGAAAGCTGTTGCTCAGCCTCATCTGCCCATGGCAGTGCTCGCACAGAAGCACAGAGAATGGGGCTGCTTGCTTGTCTTGCCACCTCAAACTTCAAACGTAGCATGGGAAAGTTGGTGTCCCAGCCAGGCTCCTTTCGCAGCCCTGCTCCGAAAGTGCGAACGTCTGCAGATAGCTGGCAGGCAGAAGGGGCTAGCCTGGAAAGCTGTTGCTCAGCCTCATCTGCCCATGGCAGTGCTCGCACAGAGGCACAGAGAATGCGGCTGCTTGCTTGTCTTGCCACCTCAAACTTCAAACGTAGCCTGGGAAAGATGTTGTACCTGCTAGGCTCCTTTCGCAGCCCTGCTCTTCAAATGCGAACGTCTGCAGATAGCTGGCAGGCAGAAGGGGCTAGCCTGGAAAGCTGTTGCTCAGCCTCATCTGCCCATGGCAGTGCTCGCACAGAGGCACAGAGAATGGGGCTGCTTGCTTATCTTGCCACCTCAAACTTCAAACGTAGCCTGGGAAAGTTGGTGTCCCAGCCAGGCTCCTTTCGCAGCCCTGCTCCAAAAGTGCGAACGTCTGCAGATAGCTGGCAGGCAGAAGGGGCTAGCCTGGAAAGCTGTTGCTCAGCCTCATCTGCCCATGGCAGTGCTCGCACAGAGGCACAGAGAATGGGGCTGCTTGCTTATCTTGGCACTTGAAACTTCAAACGCATGCTGGGAATGGTGGTGTCCCTGCCAGGCTCCTATCACAGCCCTGCTCCGAAAGTGCGAACGTCTGCAGATAGCTGGCAGGCAGAAGGGGCTAGCCTGGAAAGCTGTTGCTCAGCCTGATCTGCCCATGGCAGTGCTCGCACAGAGGCACAGAGAATGGGGCTGCTTGCTTATCTTGCCACCTCAAACTTCAAACGTAGCCTGGGAAAGTTGGTGTCCCAGTCAGGCTCCTTTCGCAGCCCTGCTCCGAAAGTGCGAACGTCTGCAGATAGCTGGCAGCCAGAAGGGGCTAGCCTGGAAAGCTGTTGCTCAGCCTCATCTGCCCATGGCACTGCTCGCACAGAGGCACAGAGAATGGGGCTGCTTGCTTGTCTTGCCACCTCAAACTTCAAACGTAGCCTGGGAAATTTGGTGTACCTGCTAGGCTCCTTTCGCAGCCCTGCTCTTGAAATGCGAACGTCTGCAGATAGCTGGCAGGCAGAAGGGGCTAGCCTGGAAAGCTGTTGCTCAGCCTCATCTGCCCATGGCACTGTTCGCATAGAGGCACAGAGAATGGGGCTGCTTGCTTATCTTGCGACTTGAAACTTCAAACGCATGCTGGGAATGGTGTTGTCCCTGCCAGGCTCCTATCACAGCCCTGCTCCGAAAGTGCGAACGTCTGCAGATAGCTGGCAGGCAGAAGGGGCTAGCCTGGAAAGCTGTTGCTCAGCCTGATCTGCCCATGGCAGTGCTCGCACAGAGGCACAGAGAATGGGGCTGCTTGCTTATCTTGCCACCTCAAACTTCAAACGTAGCCTGGGAAAGTTGGTGTCCCAGTCAGGCTCCTTTCGCAGCCCTGCTCCGAAAGTGCGAACGTCTGCAGATAGCTGGCAGCCAGAAGGGGCTAGCCTGGAAAGCTGTTGCTCAGCCTCATCTGCCCATGGCACTGCTCGCACAGAGGCACAGAGAATGGGGCTGCTTGCTTGTCTTGCCACCTCAAACTTCAAACGTAGCCTGGGAAATTTGGTGTACCTGCTAGGCTCCTTTCGCAGCCCTGCTCTTGAAATGCGAACGTCTGCAGATAGCTGGCAGGCAGAAGGGGCTAGCCTGGAAAGCTGTTGCTCAGCCTCATCTGCCCATGGCACTGTTCGCATAGAGGCACAGAGAATGGGGCTGCTTGCTTATCTTGCGACTTGAAACTTCAAACGCATGCTGGGAATGGTGTTGTCCCTGCCAGGCTCCTATCACAGCCCTGCTCCGAAAGTGCGAACGTCTGCAGATAGCTGGCAGCCAGAAGGGGCTAGTCTGGAAAGCTGTTGCTCAGCCTGATCTGCCCATGGCAGTGCTCGCACAGAGGCACAGAGAATGGGGCTGCTTGCTTGTCTTGCCACCTCAAACTTCAAACGTAGCCTGGGAAAGTTGGTGTCCCAGCCAGGCTCCTTTCGCAGCCCTGCTCCGAAAGTGCGAACGTCTGCAGATAGCTGGCAGCCAGAAGGGGCTAGCCTGGAAAGCTGTTGCTCAGCCTCATCTGCCCATGGCACTGCTCGCACAGAGGCACAGAGAATGGGGCTGCTTGCTTGTCTTGCCACCTCAAACTTCAAACGCATGCTGGGAATGGTGGTGTCCCTGCCAGGCTCCTATCACAGCCCTGCTCCGAAAGTGCGAACGTCTGCAGATAGCTGGCAGCCAGAAGGGGCTAGCCTGGAAAGCTGTTGCTCAGCCTCATCTGCCCATGGCACTGTTCGCATAGAGGCACAGAGAATGGGGCTGCTTGCTTATCTTGCCACTTGAAACGTCAAACGCATGCTGGGAATGGTGGTGTCCCTGCCAGGCTCCTATCACAGCCCTGCTCCGAAAGTGCGAACGTCTGCAGATAGCTGGCAGCCAGAAGGGGCTAGCCTGGAAAGCTGTTGCTCAGCCTCATCTGCCCATGGCAGTGCTCGCACAGAGGCACAGAGAATGGGGCTGCTTGCTTGTCTTGCCACCTCAAACTTCAAACGTAGCCTGGGAAATTTGGCGTACCTGCTAGGCTCCTTTCGCAGCCCTGCTCTTGAAATGCGAACGTCTGCAGATAGCTGGCAGGCAGAAGGGGCTAGCCTGGAAAGCTGTTGCTCAGCCTCATCTGCCCATGGCACTGTTCGCATAGAGGCACAGAGAATGGGGCTGCTTGCTTATCTTGCGACTTGAAACTTCAAACGCATGCTGGGAATGGTGGTGTCCCTGCCAGGCTCCTATCACAGCCCTGCTCCGAAAGTGCGAACGTCTGCAGATAGCTGGCAGCCAGAAGGGGCTAGCCTGGAAAGCTGTTGCTCAGCCTGATCTGCCCATGGCAGTGCTCGCACAGAGGCACAGAGAATGGGGCTGCTTGCTTGTCTTGCCACCTCAAACTTCAAACGTAGCCTGGGAAATTTGGTGTACCTGCTAGGCTCCTTTCGCAGCCCTGCTCTTGAAATGCGAACGTCTGCAGATAGCTGGCAGCCAGAAGGGGCTAGCCTGGAAAGCTGTTGCTCAGCCTGATCTGCCCATGGCACTGTTCACATAGAGGCACAGAGAATGGGGCTGCTTGCTTATCTTGCCACTTGAAACTTCAAACGCATGCTGGGAATGGTGGTGTCCCTGCCAGGCTCCTATCACAGCCCTGCTCCGAAAGTGCGAACGTCTGCAGATAGCTGGCAGGCAGAAGGGGCTAGCCTGGAAAGCTGTTGCTCAGCCTCATCTGCCCATGGCAGTGCTCGCACAGAGGCACAGAGAATGGGGCTGCTTGCTTGTCTTGCCACCTCAAACTTCAAACGTAGCCTGGGAAAGATGGTGTACCTGCTAGGCTCCTTTCGCAGCCCTGCTCCGAAAGTGCGAACGTCTGCAGATAGCTGGCAGCCAGAAGAGGCTAGTCTGGAAAGCTGTTGCTCAGCCTCATCTGCCCATGGCAGTGCTCGCACAGAGGCACAGAGAATGGGGCTGCTTGCTTGTCTTGCCACCTCAAACTTCAAACGTAGCCTGGGAAAGTTGGTGTCCCTACCAGGCTCCTTTCTCAGCCCTGCTCCGAAAGTGCGAACGTCTGTAGAAAACTGGCAGCCAGAAGGTGCTAGCTTGGAAAGCTGTTGCTCAGCCTCATCTGCCCATGGCAGTGCTCGCACAGAGGCACAGAGAATGCGGCTCCTTGCTTGTCTTGCCACCTCAAACTTCAAACGTAGCCTGGGAAAGATGGTGTACCTGCTAGGCTCCTTTCGCAGCCCTGCTCTTGAAATGTAAACGTCTGCAGATAGCTGGCAGCCAGAAGGGGCTAGCCTGGAAAGCTGTTGCTCAGCCTCATCTGCCCATGGCACTGTTCGCATAGAGGCACAGAGAATGGGGCTGCTTGCTTATCTTGGCACTTGAAACTTCAAACGCATGCTGGGAATGGTGGTGTCCCTGCCAGGCTCCTATCACAGCCCTGCTCCGAAAGTGCGAACGTCTGCAGATAGCTGGCAGCCAGAAGGGGCTAGCCTGGAAAGCTGTTGCTCAGCCTCATCTGCCCATGGCAGTGCTCGCACAGAAGCACAGAGAATGGGGCTGCTTGCTTGTCTTGCCACCTCAAACTTCAAACGTAGCCTGGGAAAGTTGGTGTCCCAGCCAGGCTCCTTTCGCAGCCCTGCTCCGAAAGTGCGAACATCTGCAGATAGCTGGCAGGCAGAAGGGGCTAGCCTGGAAAGCTGTTGCTCAGCCTCATCTGCCCATGGCAGTGCTCGCACAGAGGCACAGAGAATGCGGCTGCTTGCTTGTCTTGCCACCTCAAACTTCAAACGTAGCCTGGGAAAGATGGTGTACCTGCTAGGCTCCTTTCGCAGCCCTGCTCTTCAAATGCGAACGTCTGCAGATAGCTGGCAGGCAGAAGGGGCTAGCCTGGAAAGCTGTTGCTCAGCCTCATCTGCCCATGGCAGTGCTCGCACAGAGGCACAGAGAATGGGGCTGCTTGCTTGTCTTGCCACCTCAAACTTCAAACGTAGCCTGGGAAAGTTGGTGTCCCAGCCAGGCTCCTTTCGCAGCCCTGCTCCGAAAGTGCGAATGTCTGCAGATAGCTGGCAGGCAGAAGGGGCTATCCTGGAAAGCTGTTGCTCAGCCTCATCTGCCCATGGCAGTGCTCGCACAGAGGCACAGAGAATGGGGCTGCTTGCTTATCTTGCCACCTCAAACTTCAAACGTAGCCTGGGAAAGATGGTGTACCTGCTAGGCTCCTTTTTGCAGCCCTGCTCTTGAAATGCGAACGTCTGCAGATAGCTGGCAGCCAGAAGGGGCTAGCTTGGAAAGCTGTTGCTCAGCCTCATCTGCCCATGGCAGTGCTCGCATAGAGGCACAGAGAATGGGGCTGCTTGCTTATCTTGCCACTTGAAACTTCAAACGCATGCTGGGAATGGTGGTGTCCCTACCAGGCTCCTATCACAGCCCTGCTCCGAAAGTGCGAACGTCTGCAGATAGCTGGCAGCCAGAAGGGGCTAGCCTGGAAAGCTGTTGCTCAGCCTGATCTGCCCATGGCAGTGCTCGCACAGAGGCACAGAGAATGGGGCTGCTTGCTTGTCTTGCCACCTCAAACTTCAAACGTAGCCTGGGAAAGTTGGTGTCCCAGTCAGGCTCCTTTCGCAGCCCTGCTCCGAAAGTGCGAACGTCTGCAGATAGCTGGCAGGCAGAAGGGGCTAGCCTGGAAAGCTGTTGCTCAGCCTCATCTGCCCATGGCACTGCTCGCACAGAGGCACAGAGAATGGGGCTGCTTGCTTGTCTTGCCACCTCAAACTTCAAACGCATGCTGGGAATGGTGGTGTCCCTGCCAGGCTCCTATCACAGCCCTGCTCCGAAAGTGCGAACGTCTGCAGATAGCTGGCAGGCAGAAGGGGCTATCCTGGAAAGCTGTTGCTCAGCCTCATCTGCCCATGGCACTGTTCGCATAGAGGCACAGACAATGGGGCTGCTTGCTTATCTTGCCACTTGAAACTTCAAACGCATGCTGGGAATGGTGGTGTCCCTGCCAGGCTCCTATCACAGCCCTGCTCCGAAAGTGCGAACATCTGCAGATAGCTGGCAGCCAGAAGGGGCTAGCCTGGAAAGCTGTTGCTCAGCCTCATCTGCCCATGGCAGTGCTCGCACAGAGGCACAGAGAATGCGGCTCCTTGCTTGTCTTGCCAGCTCAAACTTCAAACGTAGCCTGGGAAAGATGGTGTACCTGCTAGGCTCCTTTCGCAGCCCTGCTCTTGAAATGCGAACGTCTGCAGATAGCTGGCAGGCAGAAGGGGCTAGCCTGGAAAGCTGTTGCTCAGCCTCATCTGCCCATGGCAGTGCTCGCACAGAGGCACAGAGAATGGGGCTGCTTGCTTGTCTTGCCACCTCAAACTTCAAACGTAGCCTTGGAAAGTTGGTGTCCCAGCCAGGCTCCTTTCGCAGCCCTGCTCCGAAAGTGCGAACGTCTGCAGATAGCTGGCAGCCAGAAGGGGCTAGCCTGGAAAGCTGTTGCTCAGCCTCATCTGCCCATGGCAGTGCTCGCACAGAGGCACAGAGAATGGGGCTGCTTGCTTATCTTGCGACTTGAAACTTCAAACGCATGCTGGTAATGATGGTGTCCCTGCCAGGCTCCTATCACAGCCCTGCTCCGAAAGTGCGAACGTCTGCAGATAGCTGGCAGCCAGAAGGGGCTAGCCTGGAAAGCTGTTGCTCAGCCTCATCTGCCCATGGCAGTGCTCGCACAGAGGCACAGAGAATGGGGCTGCTTGCTTATCTTGCCACCTCAAACTTCAAACGTAGCCTGGGAAAGATGGTGTACCTGCTAGGCTCCTTTCGCAGCCCTGCTCTTGAAATGCGAACGTCTGCAGATAGCTGGCAGGCAGAAGGGGCTAGCTTGGAAAGCTGTTGCTCAGCCTCATCTGCCCATGGCAGTGCTCGCACAGAGGCACAGAGAATGGGGCTGCTTGCTTGTCTTGCCACCTCAAACTTCAAACGCATGCTGGGAATGGTGGTGTCCCTGCCAGGCTCCTATCACAGCCCTGCTCCGAAAGTGCGAACGTCTGCAGATAGCTGGCAGGCAGAAGGGGCTATCCTGGAAAGCTGTTGCTCAGCCTCATCTGCCCATGGCACTGTTCGCATAGAGGCACAGAGAATGGGGCTGCTTGCTTATCTTGCCACCTCAAACTTCAAACGTAGCCTGGGAAAGTTGGTGTCCCAGCCAGGCTCCTTTCGCAGCCCTGCTCCAAAAGTGCGAACGTCTGCAGATAGCTGGCAGCCAGAAGGGGCTAGCCTGGAAAGCTGTTGCTCAGCCTCATCTGCCCATGGCACTGTTCGCATAGAGGCACAGAGAATGGGGCTGCTTGCTTATCTTGCAACTTGAAACTTCAAACGCATGCTGGGAATGGTGGTGTCCCTGCCAGGCCCCTATCACAGCCCTGCTCCGAAAGTGCGAACGTCTGCAGATAGCTGGCAGCCAGAAGGGGCTAGCCTGGAAAGCTGTTGCTCAGCCTCATCTGCCCATGGCAGTGCTCGCACAGAGGCACAGAGAATGGGGCTGCTTGCTTATCTTGCCACCTCAAACTTCAAACGTAGCCTGGGAAAGATGGTGTACCTGCTAGGCTCCTTTCGCAGCCCTGCTCTTGAAATGCGAACGTCTGCAGATAGCTGGCAGCCAGAAGGGGCTAGCCTGGAAAGCTGTTGCTCAGCCTCATCTGCCCATGGCACTGTTCGCATAGAGGCACAGAGAATGAGGCTGCTTGCTTATCTTGCCACTTGAAACTTCAAACGCATGCTGGGAATGGTGGTGTCCCTGCCAGGCTCCTATCACAGCCCTGCTCCGAAAGTGCGAACGTCTGCAGATAGCTGGCAGCCAGAAGGGGCTAGCCTGGAAAGCTGTTGCTCAGCCTCATCTGCCCATGGCAGTGCTCGCACAGAGGCACAGAGAATGGGGCTGCTTGCTTGTCTTGCCACCTCAAACTTCAAACGTAGCCTGGGAAAGTTGGTGTCCCTGCCAGGCTCCTTTCGCAGCCCTGCTCTTGAAATGCGAACGTCTGCAGATAGCTGGCAGGCAGAAGGGGCTAGCCTGGAAAGCTGTTGCTCAGCCTCATCTGCCCATGGCACTGTTCGCATAGAGGCACAGAGAATGCGGCTCCTTGCTTGTCTTGCCACCTCAAACTTCAAACGTAGCCTGGGAAAGATGGTGTACCTGCTAGGCTCCTTTCGCAGCCCTGCTCTTGAAATGCGAACGTCTGCAGATAGCTGGCAGCCAGAAGGGGCTAGCCTGGAAAGCTGTTGCTCAGCCTCATCTGCCCATGGCACTGCTCGCACAGAGGCACAGAGAATGGGGCTGCTTGCTTGTCTTGCCACCTCAAACTTCAAACGTAGCCTGGGAAAGTTGGTGTCCCAGCCAGACTCCTTTTGCAGCCCTGCTCCGTAAGTGCGAACGTCTGCAGATAGCTGGCAGCCAGAAGGGGCTATCCTGGAAATCTGTTGCTCAGCCTCATCTGCCCATGGCAGTGCTCGCACAGAGGCACAGAGAATGGGGCTGCTTGCTTATCTTGCGACTTGAAACTTCAAACGCATGCTGGTAATGGTGGTGTCCCTGCCAGGCTCCTATCACAGCCCTGCTCCGAAAGTGCGAACGTCTGCAGATAGCTGGCAGCCAGAAGGGGCTAGCCTGGAAAGCTGTTGCTCAGCCTCATCTGCCCATGGCAGTGCTCGCACAGAGGCACAGAGAATGGGGCTGCTTGCTTATCTTGCCACCTCAAACTTCAAACGTAGCCTGGGAAAGATGGTGTACCTGCTAGGCTCCTTTCGCAGCCCTGCTCTTGAAATGCGAACGTCTGCAGATAGCTGGCAGGCAGAAGGGGCTAGCCTGGAAAGCTGTTGCTCAGCCTCATCTGCCCATGGCAGTGCTCGCACAGAGGCACAGAGAATGGGGCTGCTTGCTTGTCTTGCCACCTCAAACTTCAAACGCATGCTGGGAATGGTGGTGTCCCTGCCAGGCTCCTATCACAGCCCTGCTCCGAAAGTGCGAACGTCTGCAGATAGCTGGCAGCCAGAAGGGGCTAGCCTGGAAAGCTGTTGCTCAGCCTCATCTGCCCATGGCACTGTTCGCATAGAGGCACAGAGAATGGGGCTGCTTGCTTATCTTGCCACCTCAAACTTCAAACGTAGCCTGGGAAAGTTGGTGTCCCAGCCAGGCTCCTTTCGCAGCCCTGCTCCAAAAGTGCGAACGTCTGCAGATAGCTGGCAGCCAGAAGGGGCTAGCCTGGAAAGCTGTTGCTCAGCCTCATCTGCCCATGGCACTGTTCGCATAGAGGCACAGAGAATGGGGCTGCTTGCTTATCTTGCAACTTGAAACTTCAAACGCATGCTGGGAATGGTGGTGTCCCTGCCAGGCCCCTATCACAGCCCTGCTCCGAAAGTGCGAACGTCTGCAGATAGCTGGCAGCCAGAAGGGGCTAGCCTGGAAAGCTGTTGCTCAGCCTCATCTGCCCATGGCAGTGCTCGCACAGAGGCACAGAGAATGGGGCTGCTTGCTTATCTTGCCACCTCAAACTTCAAACGTAGCCTGGGAAAGTTGGTGTACCTGCTAGGCGCCTTTCGCAGCCCTGCTCTTGAAATGCGAACGTCTGCAGATAGCTGGCAGCCAGAAGGGGCTAGCCTGGAAAGCTGTTGCTCAGCCTCATCTGCCCATGGCACTGTTCGCATAGAGGCACAGAGAATGGGGCTGCTTGCTTATCTTGCCACCTCAAACTTCAAACGTAGCCTGGGAAAGTTGGTGTCCCAGCCAGACTCCTTTTGCAGCCCTGCTCCGTAAGTGCGAACGTCTGCAGATAGCTGGCAGCCAGAAGGGGCTAGCCTGGAAAGCTGTTGCTCAGCCTCATCTGCCCATGGCAGTGCTCGCACAGAGGCACAGAGAATGGGGCTGCTTGCTTATCTTGCCACCTCAAACTGCAAACATAGCCTGGGAAAGATGGTGTACCTGCTAGGCTCCTTTCGCAGCCCTGCTCTTGAAATGCGAACGTCTGCAGATAGCTGGCAGGCAGAAGGGGCTAGCTTGGAAAGCTGTTGCTCAGCCTCATCTGCCCATGGCAGTGCTCGCACAGAGGCACAGAGAATGGGGCTGCTTGCTTGTCTTGCCACCTCAAACTTCAAACGCATGCTGGGAATGGTGGTGTCCCTGCCAGGCTCCTATCACAGCCCTCCTCCGAAAGTGCGAACGTCTGCAGATAGCTGGCAGGCAGAAGGGGCTATCCTGGAAAGCTGTTGCTCAGCCTCATCTGCCCATGGCACTGTTCGCATAGAGGCACAGAGAATGGGGCTGCTTGCTTATCTTGCCACTTGAAACTTCAAACGCATGCTGGGAATGGTAGTGTCCCTGCCAGGCTCCTATCACAGCCCTGCTCCGAAAGTGCGAACGTCTGCAGATAGCTGGCAGCCAGAAGGGGCTAGCCTGGAAAGCTGTTGCTCAGCCTGATCTGCCCATGGCAGTGCTCGCACAGAGGCACAGAGAATGGGGCTGCTTGCTTGTCTTGCCACCTCAAACTTCAAACGTAGACTGGGAAAGATGGTGTACCTGCTAGGCTCCTTTCGCAGCCCTGCTCTTGAAATGCGAACGTCTGCAGATAGCTGGCAGGCAGAAGGGGCTAGCCTGGAAAGCTGTTGCTCAGCCTGATCTGCCCATGGCAGTGCTCGCACAGAGGCACAGAGAATGGGGCTGCTTGCTTATCTTGCCACCTCAAACTGCAAACGTAGCCTGGGAAAGATGGTGTACCTGCTAGGCTCCTTTCGCAGCCCTGCTTTGAAATGCGAACGTCTGCAGATAGCTGGCAGGCAGAAGGGGCTAGCTTGGAAAGCTGTTGCTCAGCCTCATCTGCCCATGGCAGTGCTCGCACAGAGGCACAGAGAATGCGGCTGCTTGCTTGTCTTGCCACCTCAAACTTCAAACGTAGCCTGGGAAAGATGGTGTACCTGCTAGGCTCCTTTCGCAGCCCTGCTCTTGAAATGCGAACGTCTGCAGATAGCTGGCAGCCAGAAGGAGCTAGCCTGGAAAGCTGTTGCTCAGCCTGATCTGCCCATGGCACTGCTCGCACAGAGGCACAGAGAATGGGGCTGCTTGCTTGTCTTGCCACCTCAAACTTCAAACGTAGCCTGGGAAAGTTGGTGTCCCAGCCAGGCTCCTTATGCAGCCCTGCTCCGAAAGTGCGAACGTCTGCAGATAGCTGGCAGGCAGAAGGGGCTAGCCTGGAAAGCTGTTGCTCAGCCTCATCTGCCCATGGCAGTGCTCGCACAGAGGCACAGAGAATGGGGCTGCTTGCTTATCTTGCGACTTGAAACTTCAAACGCATGCTGGGAATGGTGGTGTCCCTGCCAGGCTCCTATCACAGCCCTGCTCCGAAAGTGTGAACGTCTGCAGATAGCTGGCAGCCAGAAGGGGCTAGCTTGGAAAGCTGTTGCTCAGCCTCATCTGCCCATGGCAGTGCTCGCACAGAGGCACAGAGAATGGGGCTGCTTGCTTGTCTTGCCACCTCAAACTTCAAACGCATGCTGGGAATGGTGGTGTCCCTGCCAGGCTCCTATCACAGCCCTGCTCCGAAAGTGCGAACGTCTGTAGATAGCTGGCAGGCAGAAGGGGCTAGCCTGGAAAGCTGTTGCTCAGCCTCATCTGCCCATGGCAGTGCTCGCACAGAGGCACAGAGAATGGGGCTGCTTGCTTGTCTTGCCACCTCAAACTTCAAACGCATGCTGGGAATGGTGGTGTCCCTGCCAGGCTCCTATCACAGCCCTGCTCCGAAAGTGCGAACGTCTGCAGATAGCTGGCAGGCAGAAGGGGCTAGCCTGGAAAGCTGTTGCTCAGCCTCATCTGCCCATGGCACTGTTCGCATAGAGGCACAGAGAATGGGGCTGCTTGCTTATCTTGCCACTTGAAACTTCAAACGCATGCTGGGAATGGTGGTGTCCCTGCCAGGCTCCTATCACAGCCCTGCTCCGAAAGTGCGAACGTCTGCAGGTAGCTGGCAGCCAGAAGGGGCTAGCCTGGAAAGCTGCTGCTCAGCCTCATCTGCCCATGGCAGTGCTCGCACAGAGGCACAGAGAATGGGGCTGCTTGCTTGTCTTGCCTCCTCAAACTTCAAACGTAACCTGGGAATGTTGGTGTCCCAGCCAGGCTCCTTTCGCAGCCCTGCTCTTGAAATGCGAACGTCTGCAGATAGCTGGCAGGCAGAAGGGGCTAGCCTGGAAAGCTGTTGCTCAGCCTCATCTGCCCATGGCAGTGCTCGCACAGAGGCACAGAGAATGGGGCTGCTTGCTTGTCTTGCCACCTCAAACTTCAAACGTAGCCTGGGAAAGATGGTGTACCTGCTAGGCTCCTTTCGCAGCCCTGCTCTTGAAATGCGAACGTCTGCAGATAGCTGGCAGCCAGAAGGGGCTAGCCTGGAAAGCTGTTGCTCAGCCTGATCTGCCCATGGCAGTGCTCGCACAGAGGCACAGAGAATGGGGCTGCTTGCTTATCTTGCCACTTGATACTTCAAACGCATGCTGGGAATGGTGGTGTCCCTGCCAGGCTCCTATCACAGCCCTGCTCCGAAAGTGCGAACGTCTGCAGATAGCTGGCAGCCAGAAGGGGCTAGCCTGGAAAGCTGTTGCTCAGCCTCATCTGCCCATGGCACTGTTCGCATAGAGGCACAGAGAATGGGGCTGCTTGCTTATCTTGCGACTTGAAACTTCAAACGCATGCTGGGAATGGTGGTGTCCCTGCCAGGCTCCTATCACAGCCCTGCTCCGAAAGTGCGAACGTCTGCAGATAGCTGGCAGCCAGAAGGGGCTAGCCTGGAAAGCTGTTGCTCAGCCTGATCTGCCCATGGCAGTGCTCGCACAGAGGCACAGAGAATGGGGCTGCTTGCTTGTCTTGCCACCTCAAACTTCAAACGTAGCCTGGGAAAGTTGGTGTCCCAGCCAGGCTCCTTTCGCAGCCGTGCTCCGAAAGTGCGAACATCTGCAGATAGCTGGCAGGCAGAAGGGGCTAGCCTGGAAAGCTGTTGCTCAGCCTCATCTGCCCATGGCACTGTTCGCATAGAGGCACAGAGAATGGGGCTGCTTGCTTATCTTGCCACTTGAAACTTCAAACGCATGCTGGGAATGGTGGTGTCCCAGCCAGGCTCCTATCACAGCCCTGCTCCGAAAGTGCGAACGTCTGCAGATAGCTGGCAGGCAGAAGGGGCTAGCCTGGAAAGCTGTTGCTCAGCCTCATCTGCCCATGGCACTGTTCGCATAGAGGCACAGAGAATGGGGCTGCTTGCTTGTCTTGCCACCTCAAACTTCAAACGTAGCCTGGGAAAGTTGGTGTCCCAGCCAGGGTCCTTTCGCAGCCCTGCTCCGAAAGTGCGAACGTCTGCAGATAGCTGGCAGGCAGAAGGGGCTAGCCTGGAAAGCTGTTGCTCAGCCTCATCTGCCCATGGCAGTGCTCGCACAGAGGCACAGAGAATGGGGCTGCTTGCTTGTCTTGCCACCTCAAACTTCAAACGTAGCCTGGGAAAGTTGGTGTCCCAGCCAGGCTCCTTTCGCAGCCCTGCTCCGAAAGTGCGAACGTCTGCAGATAGCTGGCAGGCAGAAGGGGCTAGCCTGGAAAGCTGTTGCTCAGCCTGATCTGCCCATGGCAGTGCTCGCACAGAGGCACAGAGAATGGGGCTGCTTGCTTGTCTTGCCACCTCAAACTTCAAACGTAGCCTGGGAAAGTTGGTGTCCCAGCCAGGCTCCTTTCGCAGCCCTGCTCTTGAAATGCGAACGTCTGCAGATAGCTGGCAGGCAGAAGGGGCTAGCCTGGAAAGCTGTTGCTCAGCCTCATCTGCCCATGGCACTGTTCGCATAGAGGCACAGAGAATGGGGCTGCTTGCTTGTCTTGCCACCTCAAACTTCAAACGTAGCCTGGGAAAGTTGGTGTCCCAGCCAGGCTCCTTTCGCAGCCCTGCTCTTGAAATGCGAACGTCTGAAGATAGCTGGCAGCCAGAAGGTGCTAGCCTGGAAAGCTGTTGCTCAGCCTCATCTGCCCATGGCACTGCTCGCACAGAGGCATAGAGAATGCGGCTCCTTGCTTGTCTTGCCACTTGAAACTTCAAACGCATGCTGGGAATGGTGGTGTCCCTGCCAGGCTCCTATCACAGCCCTGCTCCGAAAGTGCGAACGTCTGCAGATAGCTGGCAGGCAGAAGGGGCTATCCTGGAAAGCTGTTGGTCAGCCTCATCTGCCCATGGCACTGTTCGCATAGAGGCACAGAGAATGGGGCTGCTTGCTTATCTTGCCACTTGAAACTTCAAACGCATGCTGGGAAAGGTGGTGTCCCTGCCAGGCTCCTATCACAGCCCTGCTCCGAAAGTGCGAACGTCTGCAGATAGCTGGCAGGCAGAAGGGGCTAGCCTGGAAAGCTGTTGCTCAGCCTCATCTGCCCATGGCACTGTTCGCATAGAGGCACAGAGAATGGGGCTGCTTGCTTGTCTTGCCACCTCAAACTTCAAACGTAGCCTGGGAAATTTGGTGTACCTGCTAGGCTCCTTTCGCAGCCCTGCTCTTGAAATGCGAACGTCTGCAGATAGCTGGCAGCCAGAAGGTGCTAGCCTGGAAAGCTGTTGCTCAGCCTCATCTGCCCATGGCACTGCTCGCACAGAGGCATAGAGAATGCGGCTCCTTGCTTGTCTTGCCACTTGAAACTTCAAACGCATGCTGGGAATGGTGGTGTCCCTGCCAGGCTCCTATCACAGCCCTGCTCCGAAAGTGCGAACGTCTGCAGATAGCTGGCAGCCAGAAGGGGCTAGCCTGGAAAGCTGTTGCTCAGCCTGATCTGCCCATGGCAGTGCTCGCACAGAGGCACAGAGAATGGGGCTGCTTGCTTGTCTTGCCACCTCAAACTTCAAACGTAGCCTGGGAAAGTTGGTGTCCCAGCCAGGCTCCTTTCGCAGCCCTGCTCCGAAAGTGCGAACGTCTGCAGATAGCTGGCAGGCAGAAGGGGCTAGCCTGGAAAGCTGTTGCTCAGCCTCATCTGCCCATGGCAGTGCTCGCACAGAGGCACAGAGAATGGGGCTGCTTGCTTGTCTTGCCACCTCAAACTTCAAACGTAGCCTGGGAAATTTGGTGTACCTGCTAGGCTCCTTTCGCAGCCCTGCTCTTGAAATGCGAACGTCTGCAGATAGCTGGCAGGCAGAAGGGGCTAGCCTGGAAAGCTGTTGCTCAGCCTCATCTGCCCATGGCACTGTTCGCATAGAGGCACAGAGAATGGGGCTGCTTGCTTATCTTGCCACTTGAAACTTCAAACGCATGCTGGGAATGGTGGTGTCCCTGCCAGGCTCCTATCACAGCCCTGCTCCGAAAGTGCGAACGTCTGCAGATAGCTGGCAGCCAGAAGGGGCTAGCCTGGAAAGCTGTTGCTCAGCCTCATCTGCCCATGGCAGTGCTCGCACAGAGGCACAGAGAATGGGGCTGCTTGCTTGTCTTGCCACCTCAAACTTCAAACGTAGCCTGGGAAATTTGGTGTACCTGCTAGGCTCCTTTCGCAGCCCTGCTCTTGAAATGCGAACGTCTGCAGATAGCTGGCAGCCAGAAGGGGCTAGCCTGGAAAGCTGTTGCTCAGCCTGATCTGCCCATGGCACTGTTCGCAAGAGGCATAGAGAATGGGGCTGCTTCCTTGTCTTGCCACCTCAAACTTCAAACGCATGCTGGGAATGGTGGTGTCCCTGCCAGGCTCCTATCACAGCCCTGCTCCGAAAGTGCGAACGTCTGCAGATAGCTGGCAGGCAGAAGGGGCTAGCCTGGAAAGCTGTTGCTCAGCCTCATCTGCCCATGGCACTGTTCGCATAGAGGCACAGAGAATGGGGCTGCTTGCTTATCTTGCGACTTGAAACTTCAAACGCATGCTGGGAAAGGTGGTGTCCCTGCCAGGACCCTATCACAGCCCTGCTCCGAAAGTGCGAACGTCTGCAGATAGCTGGCAGCCAGAAGGGGCTAGCCTGGAAAGCTGTTGCTCAGCCTCATCTGCCCATGGCAGTGCTCGCACAGAGGCACAGAGAACGCGGCTCCTTGCTTGTCTTGCCACCTCAAACTTCAAACGTAGCCTGGGAAAGATGGTGTACCTGCTAGGCTCCTTTCGCAGCCCTGCTCTTGAAATGCGAACGTCTGCAGATAGCTGGCAGCCAGAAGGGGCTAGCCTGGAAAGCTGTTGCTCAGCCTGATCTGCCCATGGCAGTGCTCGCACAGAGGCACAGAGAATGGGGCTGCTTGCTTGTCTTGCCACCTCAAACTTCAAACGTAGCCTGGGAAATTTGGTGTACCTGCTAGGCTCCTTTCGCAGCCCTGCTCTTGAAATGCGAACGTCTGCAGATAGCTGGCAGGCAGAAGGGGCTAGCCTGGAAAGCTGTTGCTCAGCCTCATCTGCCCATGGCACTGTTCGCATAGAGGCACAGAGAATGGGGCTGCTTGCTTATCTTGCCACTTGAAACTTCAAACGCATGCTGGGAATGGTGGTGTCCCTGCCAGGCTCCTATCACAGCCCTGCTCCGAAAGTGCGAACGTCTGCAGATAGCTGGCAGCCAGAAGGGGCTAGCCTGGAAAGCTGTTGCTCAGCCTCATCTGCCCATGGCAGTGCTCGCACAGAGGCACAGAGAATGGGGCTGCTTGCTTGTCTTGCCACCTCAAACTTCAAACGTAGCCTGGGAAATTTGGTGTACCTGCTAGGCTCCTTTCGCAGCCCTGCTCTTGAAATGCGAACGTCTGCAGATAGCTGGCAGCCAGAAGGGGCTAGCCTGGAAAGCTGTTGCTCAGCCTCATCTGCCCATGGCACTGTTCGCATAGAGGCATAGAGAATGGGGCTGCTTGCTTATCTTGCCACTTGAAACTTCAAACGCATGCTGGGAATGGTGGTGTCCCTGCCAGGCTCCTATCACAGCCCTGCTCCGAAAGTGCGAACGTCTGCAGATAGCTGGCAGCCAGAAGGGGCTAGCTTGGAAAGCTGTTGCTCAGCCTGATCTGCCCATGGCAGTGCTCGCACAGAGGCACAGAGAATGGGGCTGCTTGCTTGTCTTGCCACCTCAAACTTCAAACGTAGCCTGGGAAAGATGGTGTCCCAGCCAGGCTCCTTTCGCAGCCCTGCTCCGAAAGTGCGAACGTCTGCAGATAGCTGGCAGGCAGAAGGGGCTAGCCTGGAAAGCTGTTGCTCAGCCTCATCTGCCCATGGCAGTGCTCGCACAGAGGCACAGAGAATGGGGCTGCTTGCTTGTCTTGCCACCTCAAACTTCAAACGTAGCCTGGGAAAGTTGGTGTCCCAACCAGGCTCCTTTCGCAGCCCTGCTCCGAAAGTGCGAACGTCTGCAGATAGCTGGCAGCCAGAAGGTGCTAGCCTGGAAAGCTGTTGCTCAGCCTCATCTGCCCATGGCAGTGCTCGCACAGAGGCACAGAGAATGCGGCTCCTTGCTTGTCTTGCCACCTCAAACTTCAAACGTAGCCTGGGAAAGATGGTGTACCTGCTAGGCTCCTTTCGCAGCCCTGCTCTTGAAATGCAAAAGTCTGCAGATAGCTGGCAGGCAGAAGGGGCTAGCCTGGCAAGCTGTTGCTCAGCCTCATCTGCCCATGGCAGTGCTCGCACAGAGGCACAGAGAATGGGGCTGCTTGCTTGTCTTGCCAGTTGAAACTTCAAACGCATGCTGGGAATGGTGGTGTCCCTGCCAGGCTCCTATCACAGCCCTGCTCCGAAAGTGCGAACGTCTGCAGATAGCTGGCAGCCAGAAGGGGCTAGCCTGGAAAGCTGTTGCTCAGCCTCATCTGCCCATGGCAGTGCTCGCACAGAGGCACAGAGAATGGGGCTGCTTGCTTGTCTTGCCACCTCAAACTTCAAACGTAGCCTGGGAAAGTTGGTGTCCCAGCCAGGCTCCTTTCGCCGCCCTGCTCCGAAAGTGCGAACGTCTGCAGATAGCTGGCAGCCAGAAGGGGCTAGCCTGGAAAGCTGTTGCTCAGCCTCATCTGCCCATGGCACTGTTCGCATAGAGGCACAGAGAATGGGGCTGCTTGCTTATCTTGCGACTTGAAACTTCAAACGCATGCTGGGAAAGGTGGTGTCCCTGCCAGGACCCTATCACAGCCCTGCTCCGAAAGTGCGAACGTCTGCAGATAGCTGGCAGCCAGAAGGGGCTAGCCTGGAAAGCTGTTGCTCAGCCTCATCTGCCCATGGCAGTGCTCGCACAGAGGCACAGAGAACGCGGCTCCTTGCTTGTCTTGCCACCTCAAACTTCAAACGTAGCCTGGGAAAGATGGTGTACCTGCTAGGCTCCTTTCGCAGCCCTGCTCTTGAAATGCGAACGTCTGCAGATAGCTGGCAGCCAGAAGGGGCTAGCCTGGAAAGCTGTTGCTCAGCCTGATCTGCCCATGGCAGTGCTCGCACAGAGGCACAGAGAATGGGGCTGCTTGCTTGTCTTGCCACCTCAAACTTCAAACGTAGCCTGGGAAATTTGGTGTACCTGCTAGGCTCCTTTCGCAGCCCTGCTCTTGAAATGCGAACGTCTGCAGATAGCTGGCAGGCAGAAGGGGCTAGCCTGGAAAGCTGTTGCTCAGCCTCATCTGCCCATGGCACTGTTCGCATAGAGGCACAGAGAATGGGGCTGCTTGCTTATCTTGCCACTTGAAACTTCAAACGCATGCTGGGAATGGTGGTGTCCCTGCCAGGCTCCTATCACAGCCCTGCTCCGAAAGTGCGAACGTCTGCAGATAGCTGGCAGCCAGAAGGGGCTAGCCTGGAAAGCTGTTGCTCAGCCTCATCTGCCCATGGCAGTGCTCGCACAGAGGCACAGAGAATGGGGCTGCTTGCTTGTCTTGCCACCTCAAACTTCAAACGTAGCCTGGGAAATTTGGTGTACCTGCTAGGCTCCTTTCGCAGCCCTGCTCTTGAAATGCGAACGTCTGCAGATAGCTGGCAGCCAGAAGGGGCTAGCCTGGAAAGCTGTTGCTCAGCCTCATCTGCCCATGGCACTGTTCGCATAGAGGCATAGAGAATGGGGCTGCTTGCTTATCTTGCCACTTGAAACTTCAAACGCATGCTGGGAATGGTGGTGTCCCTGCCAGGCTCCTATCACAGCCCTGCTCCGAAAGTGCGAACGTCTGCAGATAGCTGGCAGGCAGAAGGGGCTAGCCTGGAAAGCTGTTGCTCAGCCTGATCTGCCCATGGCAGTGCTCGCACAGAGGCACAGAGAATGGGGCTGCTTGCTTGTCTTGCCACCTCAAACTTCAAACGTAGCCTGGGAAAGATGGTGTCCCAGCCAGGCTCCTTTCGCAGCCCTGCTCCGAAAGTGCGAACGTCTGCAGATAGCTGGCAGGCAGAAGGGGCTAGCCTGGAAAGCTGTTGCTCAGCCTCATCTGCCCATGGCAGTGCTCGCACAGAGGCACAGAGAATGGGGCTGCTTGCTTGTCTTGCCACCTCAAACTTCAAACGTAGCCTGGGAAAGTTGGTGTCCCAACCAGGCTCCTTTCGCAGCCCTGCTCCGAAAGTGCGAACGTCTGCAGATAGCTGGCAGCCAGAAAATGCTAGCCTGGAAAGCTGTTGCTCAGCCTCATCTGCCCATGGCAGTGCTCGCACAGAGGCACAGAGAATGCGGCTCCTTGCTTGTCTTGCCACCTCAAACTTCAAACGTAGCCTGGGAAAGATGGTGTACCTGCTAGGCTCCTTTCGCAGCCCTGCTCTTGAAATGCAAAAGTCTGCAGATAGCTGGCAGGCAGAAGGGGCTAGCCTGGCAAGCTGTTGCTCAGCCTCATCTGCCCATGGCAGTGCTCGCACAGAGGCACAGAGAATGGGGCTGCTTGCTTGTCTTGCCACCTCAAACTTCAAACGCATGCTGGGAATGGTGGTGTCCCTGCCAGGCTCCTATCACAGCCCTGCTCCGAAAGTGCGAACGTCTGCAGATAGCTGGCAGCCAGAAGGGGCTAGCCTGGAAAGCTGTTGCTCAGCCTCATCTGCCCATGGCAGTGCTCGCACAGAGGCACAGAGAATGGGGCTGCTTGCTTGTCTTGCCACCTCAAACTTCAAACGTAGCCTGGGAAAGTTGGTGTCCCAGCCAGGCTCCTTTCGCCGCCCTGCTCCGAAAGTGCGAACGTCTGCAGATAGCTGGCAGCCAGAAGGGGCTAGCCTGGAAAGCTGTTGCTCAGCCTCATCTGCCCATGGCACTGTTCGCATAGAGGCACAGAGAATGGGGCTGCTTGCTTATCTTGCCACTTGAAACTTCAAACGCATGCTGGGAATGGTGGTGTCCCTGCCAGGCTCCTATCACAGCCCTGCTCCGAAAGTGCGAACGTCTGCAGATAGCTGGCAGGCAGAAGGGGCTAGCCTGGAAAGCTGTTGCTCAGCCTCATCTGCCCATGGCAGTGCTCGCACAGAGGCACAGAGAATGGGGCTGCTTGCTTGTCTTGCCACCTCAAACTTCAAACATAGCCTGGGAAAGTTGGTGTCCCAGCCAGGCTCCTTTCGCAGCCCTGCTCTTGAAATGCGAACGTCTGCAGATAGCTGGCAGCCAGAAGGGGCTAGCCTGGAAAGCTGTTGCTCAGCCTCATCTGCCCATGGCACTGTTCGCATAGAGGCACAGAGAATGGGGCTGCTTGCTTGTCTTGCCACCTCAAACTTCAAACGTAGCCTGGGAAAGTTGGTGTCCCAGCCAGGCTCCTTTCGCAGCCCTGCTCTTGAAATGCGAACGTCTGAAGATAGCTGGCAGCCAGAAGGTGCTAGCCTGGAAAGCTGTTGCTCAGCCTCATCTGCCCATGGCACTGCTCGCACAGAGGCATAGAGAATGCGGCTCCTTGCTTGTCTTCCAACTTGAAACTTCAAACGCATGCTGGGAATGGTGGTGTCCCTGCCAGGCTCCTATCACAGCCCTGCTCCGAAAGTGCGAACGTCTGCAGATAGCTGGCAGGCAGAAGGGGCTATCCTGGAAAGCTGTTGGTCAGCCTCATCTGCCCATGGCACTGTTCGCATAGAGGCACAGAGAATGGGGCTGCTTGCTTATCTTGCCACTTGACACTTCAAACGCATGCTGGGAAAGGTGGTGTCCCTGCCAGGCTCCTATCACAGCCCTGCTCCGAAAGTGCGAACGTCTGCAGATAGCTGGCAGCCAGAAGGGGCTAGCCTGGAAAGCTGTTGCTCAGCCTCATCTGCCCATGGCACTGTTCGCATAGAGGCACAGAGAATGGGGCTGCTTGCTTGTCTTGCCACCTCAAACTTCAAACGTAGCCTGGGAAATTTGGTGTACCTGCTAGGCTCCTTTCGCAGCCCTGCTCTTGAAATGCGAACGTCTGCAGATAGCTGGCAGCCAGAAGGTGCTAGCCTGGAAAGCTGTTGCTCAGCCTCATCTGCCCATGGCACTGCTCGCACAGAGGCATAGAGAATGCGGCTCCTTGCTTGTCTTGCCACTTGAAACTTCAAACGCATGCTGGGAATGGTGGTGTCCCTGCCAGGCTCCTATCACAGCCCTGCTCCGAAAGTGCGAACGTCTGCAGATAGCTGGCAGCCAGAAGCGGCTAGCCTGGAAAGCTGTTGCTCAGCCTCATCTGCCCATGGCACTGTTCGCATAGAGGCACAGAGAATGGGGCTGCTTGCTTATCTTGCCACTTGAAACTTCAAACGCATGCTGGGAATGGTGGTGTCCCTGCCAGGCTCCTATCACAGCCCTGCTCCGAAAGTGCGAACGTCTGCAGATAGCTGGCAGCCAGAAGGGGCTAGCCTGGAAAGCTGTTGCTCAGCCTCATCTGCCCATGGCAGTGCTCGCACAGAGGCACAGAGAATGGGGCTGCTTGCTTGTCTTGCCACCTCAAACTTCAAACGTAGCCTGGGAAATTTGGTGTACCTGCTAGGCTCCTTTCGCAGCCCTGCTCTTGAAATGCGAACGTCTGCAGATAGCTGGCAGCCAGAAGGGGCTAGCCTGGAAAGCTGTTGCTCAGCCTGATCTGCCCATGGCACTGTTCGCAAGAGGCATAGAGAATGGGGCTGCTTGCTTATCTTGCCACCTCAAACTTCAAACGCATGCTGGGAATGGTGGTGTCCCTGCCAGGCTCCTATCACAGCCCTGCTCCGAAAGTGCGAACGTCTGCAGATAGCTGGCAGGCAGAAGGGGCTAGCCTGGAAAGCTGTTGCTCAGCCTCATCTGCCCATGGCACTGTTCGCATAGAGGCACAGAGAATGGGGCTGCTTGCTTATCTTGCGACTTGAAACTTCAAACGCATGCTGGGAAAGGTGGTGTCCCTGCCAGGCTCCTATCACAGCCCTGCTCCGAAAGTGCGAACGTCTGCAGATAGCTGGCAGGCAGAAGGGGCTAGCCTGGAAAGCTGTTGCTCAGCCTCATCTGCCCATGGCAGTGCTCGCACAGAGGCACAGAGAATGCGGCTCCTTGCTTGTCTTGCCACCTCAAACTTCAAACGTAGCCTGGGAAAGATGGTGTACCTGCTAGGCTCCTTTCGCAGCCCTGCTCTTGAAATGCGAACGTCTGCAGATAGCTGGCAGCCAGAAGGGGCTAGCCTGGAAAGCTGTTGCTCAGCCTCATCTGCCCATGGCAGTGCTCGCACAGAGGCACAGAGAATGGGGCTGCTTGCTTGTCTTGCCACCTCAAACTTCAAACGTAGCCTGGGAAATTTGGTGTACCTGCTAGGCTCCTTTCGCAGCCCTGCTCTTGAAATGCGAACGTCTGCAGATAGCTGGCAGGCAGAAGGGGCTAGCCTGGAAAGCTGTTGCTCAGCCTCATCTGCCCATGGCACTGTTCGCATAGAGGCACAGAGAATGGGGCTGCTTGCTTATCTTGCCACTTGAAACTTCAAACGCATGCTGGGAATGGTGGTGTCCCTGCCAGGCTCCTATCACAGCCCTGCTCCGAAAGTGCGAACGTCTGCAGATAGCTGGCAGACAGAAGGGGCTAGCCTGGAAAGCTGTTGCTCAGCCTCATCTGCCCATGGCAGTGCTCGCACAGAGGCACAGAGAATGGGGCTGCTTGCTTGTCTTGCCACCTCAAACTTCAAACGTAGCCTGGGAAATTTGGTGTACCTGCTAGGCTCCTTTCGCAGCCCTGCTCCGAAAGTGCGAACGTCTGCAGATAGCTGGCAGGCAGAAGGGGCTAGCCTGGAAAGCTGTTGCTCAGCCTCATCTGCCCATGGCAGTGCTCGCACAGAGGCACAGAGAATGGGGCTGCTTGCTTATCTTGCCACTTGAAACTTCAAACGCATGCTGGGAATGGTGGTGTCCCTGCCAGGCTCCTATCACAGCCCTGCTCCGAAAGTGCGAACGTCTGCAGATAGCTGGCAGTCAGAAGGGGCTAGCCTGGAAAGCTGTTGCTCAGCCTCATCTGCCCATGGCAGTGCTCGCACAGAGGCACAGAGAATGGGGCTGCTTGCTTGTCTTGCCACCTCAAACTTCAAACGTAGCCTGGGAAATTTGGTGTACCTGCTAGGCTCCTTTCGCAGCCCTGCTCTTGAAATGCGAACGTCTGCAGATAGCTGGCAGCCAGAAGGGGCTAGCCTGGAAAGCTGTTGCTCAGCCTGATCTGCCCATGGCACTGTTCGCAAGAGGCATAGAGAATGGGGCTGCTTGCTTATCTTGCCACCTCAAACTTCAAACGCATGCTGGGAATGGTGGTGTCCCTGCCAGGCTCCTATCACAGCCCTGCTCCGAAAGTGCGAACGTCTGCAGATAGCTGGCAGGCAGAAGGGGCTAGCCTGGAAAGCTGTTGCTCAGCCTCATCTGCCCATGGCACTGTTCGCATAGAGGCACAGAGAATGGGGCTGCTTGCTTATCTTGCGACTTGAAACTTCAAACGCATGCTGGGAAAGGTGGTGTCCCTGCCAGGCTCCTATCACAGCCCTGCTCCGAAAGTGCGAACGTCTGCAGATAGCTGGCAGGCAGAAGGGGCTAGCCTGGAAAGCTGTTGCTCAGCCTCATCTGCCCATGGCAGTGCTCGCACAGAGGCACAGAGAATGCGGCTCCTTGCTTGTCTTGCCACCTCAAACTTCAAACGTAGCCTGGGAAAGATGGTGTACCTGCTAGGCTCCTTTCGCAGCCCTGCTCTTGAAATGCGAACGTCTGCAGATAGCTGGCAGCCAGAAGGGGCTAGCCTGGAAAGCTGTTGCTCAGCCTCATCTGCCCATGGCAGTGCTCGCACAGAGGCACAGAGAATGGGGCTGCTTGCTTGTCTTGCCACCTCAAACTTCAAACGTAGCCTGGGAAATTTGGTGTACCTGCTAGGCTCCTTTCGCAGCCCTGCTCTTGAAATGCGAACGTCTGCAGATAGCTGGCAGGCAGAAGGGGCTAGCCTGGAAAGCTGTTGCTCAGCCTCATCTGCCCATGGCACTGTTCGCATAGAGGCACAGAGAATGGGGCTGCTTGCTTATCTTGCCACTTGAAACTTCAAACGCATGCTGGGAATGGTGGTGTCCCTGCCAGGCTCCTATCACAGCCCTGCTCCGAAAGTGCGAACGTCTGCAGATAGCTGGCAGACAGAAGGGGCTAGCCTGGAAAGCTGTTGCTCAGCCTCATCTGCCCATGGCAGTGCTCGCACAGAGGCACAGAGAATGGGGCTGCTTGCTTGTCTTGCCACCTCAAACTTCAAACGTAGCCTGGGAAATTTGGTGTACCTGCTAGGCTCCTTTCGCAGCCCTGCTCCGAAAGTGCGAACGTCTGCAGATAGCTGGCAGGCAGAAGGGGCTAGCCTGGAAAGCTGTTGCTCAGCCTCATCTGCCCATGGCAGTGCTCGCACAGAGGCACAGAGAATGGGGCTGCTTGCTTATCTTGCCACTTGAAACTTCAAACGCATGCTGGGAATGGTGGTGTCCCTGCCAGGCTCCTATCACAGCCCTGCTCCGAAAGTGCGAACGTCTGCAGATAGCTGGCAGTCAGAAGGGGCTAGCCTGGAAAGCTGTTGCTCAGCCTCATCTGCCCATGGCAGTGCTCGCACAGAGGCACAGAGAATGGGGCTGCTTGCTTGTCTTGCCACCTCAAACTTCAAACGTAGCCTGGGAAATTTGGTGTACCTGCTAGGCTCCTTTCGCAGCCCTGCTCTTGAAATGCGAACGTCTGCAGATAGCTGGCAGCCAGAAGGGGCTAGCCTGGAAAGCTGTTGCTCAGCCTGATCTGCCCATGGCACTGTTCGCAAGAGGCATAGAGAATGGGGCTGCTTGCTTATCTTGCCACCTCAAACTTCAAACGCATGCTGGGAATGGTGGTGTCCCTGCCAGGCTCCTATCACAGCCCTGCTCCGAAAGTGCGAACGTCTGCAGATAGCTGGCAGGCAGAAGGGGCTAGCCTGGAAAGCTGTTGCTCAGCCTCATCTGCCCATGGCACTGTTCGCATAGAGGCACAGAGAATGGGGCTGCTTGCTTATCTTGCGACTTGAAACTTCAAACGCATGCTGGGAAAGGTGGTGTCCCTGCCAGGCTCCTATCACAGCCCTGCTCCGAAAGTGCGAACGTCTGCAGATAGCTGGCAGGCAGAAGGGGCTAGCCTGGAAAGCTGTTGCTCAGCCTCATCTGCCCATGGCAGTGCTCGCACAGAGGCACAGAGAATGCGGCTCCTTGCTTGTCTTGCCACCTCAAACTTCAAACGTAGCCTGGGAAAGATGGTGTACCTGCTAGGCTCCTTTCGCAGCCCTGCTCTTGAAATGCGAACGTCTGCAGATAGCTGGCAGCCAGAAGGGGCTAGCCTGGAAAGCTGTTGCTCAGCCTCATCTGCCCATGGCAGTGCTCGCACAGAGGCACAGAGAATGGGGCTGCTTGCTTGTCTTGCCACCTCAAACTTCAAACGTAGCCTGGGAAATTTGGTGTACCTGCTAGGCTCCTTTCGCAGCCCTGCTCTTGAAATGCGAACGTCTGCAGATAGCTGGCAGGCAGAAGGGGCTAGCCTGGAAAGCTGTTGCTCAGCCTCATCTGCCCATGGCACTGTTCGCATAGAGGCACAGAGAATGGGGCTGCTTGCTTATCTTGCCACTTGAAACTTCAAACGCATGCTGGGAATGGTGGTGTCCCTGCCAGGCTCCTATCACAGCCCTGCTCCGAAAGTGCGAACGTCTGCAGATAGCTGGCAGGCAGAAGGGGCTAGCCTGGAAAGCTGTTGCTCAGCCTCATCTGCCCATGGCAGTGCTCGCACAGAGGCACAGAGAATGGGGCTGCTTGCTTGTCTTGCCACCTCAAACTTCAAACGTAGCCTGGGAAATTTGGTGTACCTGCTAGGCTCCTTTCGCAGCCCTGCTCCGAAAGTGCGAACGTCTGCAGATAGCTGGCAGGCAGAAGGGGCTAGCCTGGAAAGCTGTTGCTCAGCCTCATCTGCCCATGGCAGTGCTCGCACAGAGGCACAGAGAATGGGGCTGCTTGCTTGTCTTGCCACCTCAAACTTCAAACGCATGCTGGGAATGGTGGTGTCCCTGCCAGGCTCCTATCACAGCCCTGCTCCGAAAGTGCGAACGTCTGCAGATAGCTGGCAGCCAGAAGGGGCTAGCCTGGAAAGCTGTTGCTCAGCCTCATCTGCCCATGGCAGTGCTCGCACAGAGGCACAGAGAATGGGGCTGCTTGCTTGTCTTGCCACCTCAAACTTCAAACGTAGCCTGGGAAATTTGGTGTACCTGCTAGGCTCCTTTCGCAGCCCTGCTCTTGAAATGCGAACGTCTGCAGATAGCTGGCAGGCAGAAGGGGCTAGCCTGGAAAGCTGTTGCTCAGCCTCATCTGCCCATGGCACTGTTCGCATAGAGGCACAGAGAATGGGGCTGCTTGCTTATCTTGCCACTTGAAACTTCAAACGCATGCTGGGAATGGTGGTGTCCCTGCCAGGCTCCTATCACAGCCCTGCTCCGAAAGTGCGAACGTCTGCAGATAGCTGGCAGCCAGAAGGGGCTAGCCTGGAAAGCTGTTGCTCAGCCTCATCTGCCCATGGCAGTGCTCGCACAGAGGCACAGAGAATGGGGCTGCTTGCTTGTCTTGCCACCTCAAACTTCAAACGTAGCCTGGGAAATTTGGTGTACCTGCTAGGCTCCTTTCGCAGCCCTGCTCCGAAAGTGCGAACGTCTGCAGATAGCTGGCAGGCAGAAGGGGCTAGCCTGGAAAGCTGTTGCTCAGCCTCATCTGCCCATGGCAGTGCTCGCACAGAGGCACAGAGAATGGGGCTGCTTGCTTATCTTGCCACTTGAAACTTCAAACGCATGCTGGGAATGGTGGTGTCCCTGCCAGGCTCCTATCACAGCCCTGCTCCGAAAGTGCGAACGTCTGCAGATAGCTGGCAGCCAGAAGGGGCTAGCCTGGAAAGCTGTTGCTCAGCCTCATCTGCCCATGGCAGTGCTCGCACAGAGGCACAGAGAATGGGGCTGCTTGCTTGTCTTGCCACCTCAAACTTCAAACGTAGCCTGGGAAATTTGGTGTACCTGCTAGGCTCCTTTCGCAGCCCTGCTCTTGAAATGCGAACGTCTGCAGATAGCTGGCAGCCAGAAGGGGCTAGCCTGGAAAGCTGTTGCTCAGCCTGATCTGCCCATGGCACTGTTCGCAAGAGGCATAGAGAATGGGGCTGCTTGCTTATCTTGCCACCTCAAACTTCAAACGCATGCTGGGAATGGTGGTGTCCCTGCCAGGCTCCTATCACAGCCCTGCTCCGAAAGTGCGAACGTCTGCAGATAGCTGGCAGGCAGAAGGGGCTAGCCTGGAAAGCTGTTGCTCAGCCTCATCTGCCCATGGCACTGTTCGCATAGAGGCACAGAGAATGGGGCTGCTTGCTTATCTTGCGACTTGAAACTTCAAACGCATGCTGGGAAAGGTGGTGTCCCTGCCAGGCTCCTATCACAGCCCTGCTCCGAAAGTGCGAACGTCTGCAGATAGCTGGCAGGCAGAAGGGGCTAGCCTGGAAAGCTGTTGCTCAGCCTCATCTGCCCATGGCAGTGCTCGCACAGAGGCACAGAGAATGCGGCTCCTTGCTTGTCTTGCCACCTCAAACTTCAAACGTAGCCTGGGAAAGATGGTGTACCTGCTAGGCTCCTTTCGCAGCCCTGCTCTTGAAATGCGAACGTCTGCAGATAGCTGGCAGCCAGAAGGGGCTAGCCTGGAAAGCTGTTGCTCAGCCTCATCTGCCCATGGCAGTGCTCGCACAGAGGCACAGAGAATGGGGCTGCTTGCTTGTCTTGCCACCTCAAACTTCAAACGTAGCCTGGGAAATTTGGTGTACCTGCTAGGCTCCTTTCGCAGCCCTGCTCTTGAAATGCGAACGTCTGCAGATAGCTGGCAGGCAGAAGGGGCTAGCCTGGAAAGCTGTTGCTCAGCCTCATCTGCCCATGGCACTGTTCGCATAGAGGCACAGAGAATGGGGCTGCTTGCTTATCTTGCCACTTGAAACTTCAAACGCATGCTGGGAATGGTGGTGTCCCTGCCAGGCTCCTATCACAGCCCTGCTCCGAAAGTGCGAACGTCTGCAGATAGCTGGCAGCCAGAAGGGGCTAGCCTGGAAAGCTGTTGCTCAGCCTCATCTGCCCATGGCAGTGCTCGCACAGAGGCACAGAGAATGGGGCTGCTTGCTTGTCTTGCCACCTCAAACTTCAAACGTAGCCTGGGAAATTTGGTGTACCTGCTAGGCTCCTTTCGCAGCCCTGCTCCGAAAGTGCGAACGTCTGCAGATAGCTGGCAGGCAGAAGGGGCTAGCCTGGAAAGCTGTTGCTCAGCCTCATCTGCCCATGGCAGTGCTCGCACAGAGGCACAGAGAATGGGGCTGCTTGCTTGTCTTGCCACCTCAAACTTCAAACGCATGCTGGGAATGGTGGTGTCCCTGCCAGGCTCCTATCACAGCCCTGCTCCGAAAGTGCGAACGTCTGCAGATAGCTGGCAGCCAGAAGGGGCTAGCCTGGAAAGCTGTTGCTCAGCCTGATCTGCCCATGGCAGTGCTCGCACAGAGGCACAGAGAATGGGGCTGCTTGCTTGTCTTGCCACCTCAAACTTCAAACGTAGCCTGGGAAAGTTGGTGTCCCAGCCAGGCTCCTTTCGCCGCCCTGCTCCGAAAGTGCGAACGTCTGCAGATAGCTGGCAGGCAGAAGGGGCTAGCCTGGAAAGCTGTTGCTCAGCCTCATCTGCCCATGGCACTGTTCGCATAGAGGCACAGAGAATGGGGCTGCTTGCTTGTCTTGCCACCTCAAACTTCAAACGTAGCCTGGGAAATTTGGTGTACCTGCTAGGCTCCTTTCGCAGCCCTGCTCTTGAAATGCGAACGTCTGCAGATAGCTGGCAGGCAGAAGGTGCTAGCCTGGAAAGCTGTTGCTCAGCCTCATCTGCCCATGGCACTGCTCGCACAGAGGCATAGAGAATGCGGCTCCTTGCTTGTCTTGCCACTTGAAACTTCAAACGCATGCTGGGAATGGTGGTGTCCCTGCCAGGCTCCTATCACAGCCCTGCTCCGAAAGTGCGAACGTCTACAGATAGCTGGCAGGCAGAAGGGGCTAGCCTGGAAAGCTGTTGGTCAGCCTCATCTGCCCATGGCACTGTTCGCATAGAGGCACAGAGAATGGGGCTGCTTGCTTATCTTGCCACTTGAAACTTCAAACGCATGCTGGGAAAGGTGGTGTACCTGCCAGGCTCCTATCACAGCCCTGCTCCGAAAGTGCGAACGTCTGCAGATAGCTGGCAGCCAGAAGGGGCTAGCCTGGAAAGCTGTTGCTCAGCCTCATCTGCCCATGGCACTGTTCGCATAGAGGCACAGAGAATGGGGCTGCTTGCTTGTCTTGCCACCTCAAACTTCAAACGTAGCCTGGGAAAGTTGGTGTCCCAGCCAGGCTCCTTTCGCAGCCCTGCTCTTGAAATGCGAACGTCTGAAGATAGCTGGCAGCCAGAAGGTGCTAGCCTGGAAAGCTGTTGCTCAGCCTCATCTGCCCATGGCACTGCTCGCACAGAGGCATAGAGAATGCGGCTCCTTGCTTGTCTTGCCACTTGAAACTTCAAACGCATGCTGGGAATGGTGGTGTCCCTGCCAGGCTCCTATCACAGCCCTGCTCCGAAAGTGCGAACGTCTGCAGATAGCTGGCAGCCAGAAGGGGCTATCCTGGAAAGCTGTTGGTCAGCCTCATCTGCCCATGGCACTGTTCGCATAGAGGCACAGAGAATGGGGCTGCTTGCTTGTCTTGCCACTTGAAACTTCAAACGCATGCTGTGAATGGTGGTGTCCCTGCCAGGCTCCTATCACAGCCCTGCTCCGAAAGTGCGAACGTCTGCAGATAGCTGGCAGCCAGAAGGGGCTAGCCTGGAAAGCTGTTGCTCAGCCTGATCTGCCCATGGCAGTGCTCGCACAGAGGCACAGAGAATGGGGCTGCTTGCTTGTCTTGCCACCTCAAACTTCAAACGTAGCCTGGGAAAGTTGGTGTCCCAGCCAGGCTCCTTTCGCCGCCCTGCTCCGAAAGTGCGAACGTCTGCAGATAGCTGGCAGGCAGAAGGGGCTAGCCTGGAAAGCTGTTGCTCAGCCTCATCTGCCCATGGCACTGTTCGCATAGAGGCACAGAGAATGGGGCTGCTTGCTTGTCTTGCCACCTCAAACTTCAAACGTAGCCTGGGAAATTTGGTGTACCTGCTAGGCTCCTTTCGCAGCCCTGCTCTTGAAATGCGAATGTCTGCAGATAGCTGGCAGCCAGAAGGTGCTAGCCTGGAAAGCTGTTGCTCAGCCTCATCTGCCCATGGCACTGCTCGCACAGAGGCATAGAGAATGCGGCTCCTTGCTTGTCTTGCCACTTGAAACTTCAAACGCATGCTGGGAATGGTGGTGTCCCTGCCAGGCTCCTATCACAGCCCTGCTCCGAAAGTGCGAACGTCTGCAGATAGCTGGCAGGCAGAAGGGGCTATCCTGGAAAGCTGTTGCTCAGCCTCATCTGCCCATGGCACTGTTCGCATAGAGGCACAGAGAATGGGGCTGCTTGCTTATCTTGCCACTTGAAACTTCAAACGCATGCTGGGAATGGTGGTGTCCCTGCCAGGCTCCTATCACAGCCCTGCTCCGAAAGTGCGAACGTCTGCAGATAGCTGGCAGCCAGAAGGGGCTAGCCTGGAAAGCTGTTGCTCAGCCTCATCTGCCCATGGCAGTGCTCGCACAGAGGCACAGAGAATGGGGCTGCTTGCTTGTCTTGCCACCTCAAACTTCAAACGTAGCCTGGGAAAGTTGGTGTCCCAGCCAGGCTCCTTTCGCAGCCCTGCTCTTGAAATGCGAACGTCTGCAGATAGCTGGCAGGCAGAAGGGGCTAGCCTGGAAAGCTGTTGCTCAGCCTCATCTGCCCATGGCACTGTTCGCATAGAGGCACAGAGAATGGGGCTGCTTGCTTGTCTTGCCACCTCAAACTTCAAACGTAGCCTGGGAAAGTTGGTGTCCCAGCCAGGCTCCTTTCGCAGCCCTGCTCTTGAAATGCGAACGTCTGAAGATAGCTGGCAGCCAGAAGGTGCTAGCCTGGAAAGCTGTTGCTCAGCCTCATCTGCCCATGGCACTGCTCGCACAGAGGCATAGAGAATGCGGCTCCTTGCTTGTCTTGCCACTTGAAACTTCAAACGCATGCTGGGAATGGTGGTGTCCCTGCCAGGCTCCTATCACAGCCCTGCTCCGAAAGTGCGAACGTCTGCAGATAGCTGGCAGGCAGAAGGGGCTATCCTGGAAAGCTGTTGGTCAGCCTCATCTGCCCATGGCACTGTTCGCATAGAGGCACAGAGAATGGGGCTGCTTGCTTATCTTGCCACTTGAAACTTCAAACGCATGCTGGGAAAGGTGGTGTCCCTGCCAGGCTCCTATAACAGCCCTGCTCCGAAAGTGCGAACGTCTGCAGATAGCTGGCAGCCAGAAGGGGCTAGCCTGGAAAGCTGTTGCTCAGCCTCATCTGCCCATGGCACTGTTCGCATAGAGGCACAGAGAATGGGGCTGCTTGCTTGTCTTGCCACCTCAAACTTCAAACGTAGCCTGGGAAATTTGGTGTACCTGCTAGGCTCCTTTCGCAGCCCTGCTCTTGAAATGCGAACGTCTGCAGATAGCTGGCAGCCAGAAGGTGCTAGCCTGGAAAGCTGTTGCTCAGCCTCATCTGCCCATGGCACTGCTCGCACAGAGGCATAGAGAATGCGGCTCCTTGCTTGTCTTGCCACTTGAAACTTCAAACGCATGCTGGGAATGGTGGTGTCCCTGCCAGGCTCCTATCACAGCCCTGCTCCGAAAGTGCGAACGTCTGCAGATAGCTGGCAGCCAGAAGGGGCTAGCCTGGAAAGCTGTTGCTCAGCCTGATCTGCCCATGGCAGTGCTCGCACAGAGGCACAGAGAATGGGGCTGCTTGCTTGTCTTGCCACCTCAAACTTCAAACGTAGCCTGGGAAAGTTGGTGTCCCAGCCAGGCTCCTTTCGCCGCCCTGCTCCGAAAGTGCGAACGTCTGCAGATAGCTGGCAGGCAGAAGGGGCTAGCCTGGAAAGCTGTTGCTCAGCCTCATCTGCCCATGGCACTGTTCGCATAGAGGCACAGAGAATGGGGCTGCTTGCTTGTCTTGCCACCTCAAACTTCAAACGTAGCCTGGGAAATTTGGTGTACCTGCTAGGCTCCTTTCGCAGCCCTGCTCTTGAAATGCGAACGTCTGCAGATAGCTGGCAGGCAGAAGGGGCTAGCCTGGAAAGCTGTTGCTCAGCCTCATCTGCCCATGGCACTGTTCGCATAGAGGCACAGAGAATGGGGCTGCTTGCTTGTCTTGCCACCTCAAACTTCAAACGTAGCCTGGGAAAGTTGGTGTCCCAGCCAGGCTCCTTTCGCAGCCCTGCTCTTGAAATGCGAACGTCTGCAGATAGCTGGCAGCCAGAAGGTGCTAGCCTGGAAAGCTGTTGCTCAGCCTCATCTGCCCATGGCACTGCTCGCACAGAGGCATAGAGAATGCGGCTCCTTGCTTGTCTTGCCACTTGAAACTTCAAACGCATGCTGGGAATGGTGGTGTCCCTGCCAGGCTCCTATCACAGCCCAGCTCCGAAAGTGCGAACGTCTGCAGATAGCTGGCAGGCAGAAGGGGCTAGCCTGGAAAGCTGTTGGTCAGCCTCATCTGCCCATGGCACTGTTCGCATAGAGGCACAGAGAATGGGGCTGCTTGCTTATCTTGCCACTTGAAACTTCAAACGCATGCTGGGAAAGGTGGTGTCCCTGCCAGGCTCCTATAACAGCCCTGCTCCGAAAGTGCGAACGTCTGCAGATAGCTGGCAGCCAGAAGGGGCTAGCCTGGAAAGCTGTTGCTCAGCCTCATCTGCCCATGGCACTGTTCGCATAGAGGCACAGAGAATGGGGCTGCTTGCTTGTCTTGCCACCTCAAACTTCAAACGTAGCCTGGGAAATTTGGTGTACCTGCTAGGCTCCTTTCGCAGCCCTGCTCTTGAAATGCGAACGTCTGCAGATAGCTGGCAGCCAGAAGGTGCTAGCCTGGAAAGCTGTTGCTCAGCCTCATCTGCCCATGGCACTGCTCGCACAGAGGCATAGAGAATGCGGCTCCTTGCTTGTCTTGCCACTTGAAACTTCAAACGCATGCTGGGAATGGTGGTGTCCCTGCCAGGCTCCTATCACAGCCCTGCTCCGAAAGTGCGAACGTCTGCAGATAGCTGGCAGCCAGAAGGGGCTAGCCTGGAAAGCTGTTGCTCAGCCTGATCTGCCCATGGCAGTGCTCGCACAGAGGCACAGAGAATGGGGCTGCTTGCTTGTCTTGCCACCTCAAACTTCAAACGTAGCCTGGGAAAGTTGGTGTCCCAGCCAGGCTCCTTTCGCAGCCCTGCTCTTGAAATGCGAACGTCTGCAGATAGCTGGCAGGCAGAAGGGGCTAGCCTGGAAAGCTGTTGCTCAGCCTCATCTGCCCATGGCACTGTTCGCATAGAGGCACAGAGAATGGGGCTGCTTAATTGTCTTGCCACCTCAAACTTCAAACGTAGCCTGGGAAAGTTGGTGTCCCAGCCAGGCTCCTTTCGCAGCCCTGCTCTTGAAATGCGAACGTCTGAAGATAGCTGGCAGCCAGAAGGTGCTAGCCTGGAAAGCTGTTGCTCAGCCTCATCTGCCCATGGCACTGCTCGCACAGAGGCATAGAGAATGCGGCTCCTTGCTTGTCTTGCCACTTGAAACTTCAAACGCATGCTGGGAATGGTGGTGTCCCTGCCAGGCTCCTATCACAGCCCTGCTCCGAAAGTGCGAACGTCTGCAGATAGCTGGCAGGCAGAAGGGGCTATCCTGGAAAGCTGTTGGTCAGCCTCATCTGCCCATGGCACTGTTCGCATAGAGGCACAGAGAATGGGGCTGCTTGCTTGTCTTGCCACTTGAAACTTCAAACGCATGCTGGGAATGGTGGTGTCCCTGCCAGGCTCCTATCACAGCCCTGCTCCGAAAGTGCGAACGTCTGCAGATAGCTGGCAGCCAGAAGGGGCTAGCCTGGAAAGCTGTTGCTTAGCCTGATCTGCCCATGGCAGTGCTCGCACAGAGGCACAGAGAATGGGGCTGCTTGCTTGTCTTGCCACCTCAAACTTCAAACGTAGCCTGGGAAAGTTGGTGTCCCAGCCAGGCTCCTTTCGCCGCCCTGCTCCGAAAGTGCGAACGTCTGCAGATAGCTGGCAGGCAGAAGGGGCTAGCCTGGAAAGCTGTTGCTCAGCCTCATCTGCCCATGGCACTGTTCGCATAGAGGCACAGAGAATGGGGCTGCTTGCTTGTCTTGCCACCTCAAACTTCAAACGTAGCCTGGGAAATTTGGTGTACCTGCTAGGCTCCTTTCGCAGCCCTGCTCTTGAAATGCGAATGTCTGCAGATAGCTGGCAGCCAGAAGGTGCTAGCCTGGAAAGCTGTTGCTCAGCCTCATCTGCCCATGGCACTGCTCGCACAGAGGCATAGAGAATGCGGCTCCTTGCTTGTCTTGCCACTTGAAACTTCAAACGCATGCTGGGAATGGTGGTGTCCCTGCCAGGCTCCTATCACAGCCCTGCTCCGAAAGTGCGAACGTCTGCAGATAGCTGGCAGGCAGAAGGGGCTATCCTGGAAAGCTGTTGCTCAGCCTCATCTGCCCATGGCACTGTTCGCATAGAGGCACAGAGAATGGGGCTGCTTGCTTATCTTGCCACTTGAAACTTCAAACGCATGCTGGGAATGGTGGTGTCCCTGCCAGGCTCCTATCACAGCCCTGCTCCGAAAGTGCGAACGTCTGCAGATAGCTGGCAGCCAGAAGGGGCTAGCCTGGAAAGCTGTTGCTCAGCCTCATCTGCCCATGGCAGTGCTCGCACAGAGGCACAGAGAATGGGGCTGCTTGCTTGTCTTGCCACCTCAAACTTCAAACGTAGCCTGGGAAAGTTGGTGTCCCAGCCAGGCTCCTTTCGCAGCCCTGCTCTTGAAATGCGAACGTCTGCAGATAGCTGGCAGGCAGAAGGGGCTAGCCTGGAAAGCTGTTGCTCAGCCTCATCTGCCCATGGCACTGTTCGCATAGAGGCACAGAGAATGGGGCTGCTTGCTTGTCTTGCCACCTCAAACTTCAAACGTAGCCTGGGAAAGTTGGTGTCCCAGCCAGGCTCCTTTCGCAGCCCTGCTCTTGAAATGCGAACGTCTGAAGATAGCTGGCAGCCAGAAGGTGCTAGCCTGGAAAGCTGTTGCTCAGCCTCATCTGCCCATGGCACTGCTCGCACAGAGGCATAGAGAATGCGGCTCCTTGCTTGTCTTGCCACTTGAAACTTCAAACGCATGCTGGGAATGGTGGTGTCCCTGCCAGGCTCCTATCACAGCCCTGCTCCGAAAGTGCGAACGTCTGCAGATAGCTGGCAGGCAGAAGGGGCTATCCTGGAAAGCTGTTGGTCAGCCTCATCTGCCCATGGCACTGTTCGCATAGAGGCACAGAGAATGGGGCTGCTTGCTTATCTTGCCACTTGAAACTTCAAACGCATGCTGGGAAAGGTGGTGTCCCTGCCAGGCTCCTATAACAGCCCTGCTCCGAAAGTGCGAACGTCTGCAGATAGCTGGCAGCCAGAAGGGGCTAGCCTGGAAAGCTGTTGCTCAGCCTCATCTGCCCATGGCACTGTTCGCATAGAGGCACAGAGAATGGGGCTGCTTGCTTGTCTTGCCACCTCAAACTTCAAACGTAGCCTGGGAAATTTGGTGTACCTGCTAGGCTCCTTTCGCAGCCCTGCTCTTGAAATGCGAACGTCTGCAGATAGCTGGCAGCCAGAAGGTGCTAGCCTGGAAAGCTGTTGCTCAGCCTCATCTGCCCATGGCACTGCTCGCACAGAGGCATAGAGAATGCGGCTCCTTGCTTGTCTTGCCACTTGAAACTTCAAACGCATGCTGGGAATGGTGGTGTCCCTGCCAGGCTCCTATCACAGCCCTGCTCCGAAAGTGCGAACGTCTGCAGATAGCTGGCAGGCAGAAGGGGCTATCCTGGAAAGCTGTTGCTCAGCCTCATCTGCCCATGGCACTGTTCGCATAGAGGCACAGAGAATGGGGCTGCTTGCTTATCTTGCCACTTGAAACTTCAAACGCATGCTGGGAATGGTGGTGTCCCTGCCAGGCTCCTATCACAGCCCTGCTCCGAAAGTGCGAACGTCTGCAGATAGCTGGCAGCCAGAAGGGGCTAGCCTGGAAAGCTGTTGCTCAGCCTCATCTGCCCATGGCAGTGCTCGCACAGAGGCACAGAGAATGGGGCTGCTTGCTTGTCTTGCCACCTCAAACTTCAAACGTAGCCTGGGAAAGTTGGTGTCCCAGCCAGGCTCCTTTCGCAGCCCTGCTCTTGAAATGCGAACGTCTGCAGATAGCTGGCAGGCAGAAGGGGCTAGCCTGGAAAGCTGTTGCTCAGCCTCATCTGCCCATGGCACTGTTCGCATAGAGGCACAGAGAATGGGGCTGCTTGCTTGTCTTGCCACCTCAAACTTCAAACGTAGCCTGGGAAAGTTGGTGTCCCAGCCAGGCTCCTTTCGCAGCCCTGCTCTTGAAATGCGAACGTCTGAAGATAGCTGGCAGCCAGAAGGTGCTAGCCTGGAAAGCTGTTGCTCAGCCTCATCTGCCCATGGCAGTGCTCGCACAGAGGCATAGAGAATGCGGCTCCTTGCTTGTCTTGCCACTTGAAACTTCAAACGCATGCTGGGAATGGTGGTGTCCCTGCCAGGCTCCTATCACAGCCCTGCTCCGAAAGTGCGAACGTCTGCAGATAGCTGGCAGGCAGAAGGGGCTATCCTGGAAAGCTGTTGGTCAGCCTCATCTGCCCATGGCACTGTTCGCATAGAGGCACAGAGAATGGGGCTGCTTGCTTATCTTGCCACTTGAAACTTCAAACGCATGCTGGGAAAGGTGGTGTCCCTGCCAGGCTCCTATAACAGCCCTGCTCCGAAAGTGCGAACGTCTGCAGATAGCTGGCAGCCAGAAGGGGCTAGCCTGGAAAGCTGTTGCTCAGCCTCATCTGCCCATGGCACTGTTCGCATAGAGGCACAGAGAATGGGGCTGCTTGCTTGTCTTGCCACCTCAAACTTCAAACGTAGCCTGGGAAATTTGGTGTACCTGCTAGGCTCCTTTCGCAGCCCTGCTCTTGAAATGCGAACGTCTGCAGATAGCTGGCAGCCAGAAGGTGCTAGCCTGGAAAGCTGTTGCTCAGCCTCATCTGCCCATGGCACTGCTCGCACAGAGGCATAGAGAATGCGGCTCCTTGCTTGTCTTGCCACTTGAAACTTCAAACGCATGCTGGGAATGGTGGTGTCCCTGCCAGGCTCCTATCACAGCCCTGCTCCGAAAGTGCGAACGTCTGCAGATAGCTGGCAGCCAGAAGGGGCTAGCCTGGAAAGCTGTTGCTCAGCCTGATCTGCCCATGGCAGTGCTCGCACAGAGGCACAGAGAATGGGGCTGCTTGCTTGTCTTGCCACCTCAAACTTCAAACGTAGCCTGGGAAAGTTGGTGTCCCAGCCAGGCTCCTTTCGCAGCCCTGCTCTTGAAATGCGAACGTCTGAAGATAGCTGGCAGCCAGAAGGTGCTAGCCTGGAAAGCTGTTGCTCAGCCTCATCTGCCCATGGCACTGCTCGCACAGAGGCATAGAGAATGCGGCTCCTTGCTTGTCTTGCCACTTGAAACTTCAAACGCATGCTGGGAATGGTGGTGTCCCTGCCAGGCTCCTATCACAGCCCTGCTCCGAAAGTGCGAACGTCTGCAGATAGCTGGCAGGCAGAAGGGGCTATCCTGGAAAGCTGTTGGTCAGCCTCATCTGCCCATGGCACTGTTCGCATAGAGGCACAGAGAATGGGGCTGCTTGCTTATCTTGCCACTTGAAACTTCAAACGCATGCTGGGAAAGGTGGTGTCCCTGCCAGGCTCCTATCACAGCCCTGCTCCGAAAGTGCGAACGTCTGCAGATAGCTGGCAGCCAGAAGGGGCTAGCCTGGAAAGCTGTTGCTCAGCCTCATCTGCCCATGGCACTGTTCGCATAGAGGCACAGAGAATGGGGCTGCTTGCTTGTCTTGCCACCTCAAACTTCAAACGTAGCCTGGGAAATTTGGTGTACCTGCTAGGCTCCTTTCGCAGCCCTGCTCTTGAAATGCGAACGTCTGCAGATAGCTGGCAGCCAGAAGGTGCTAGCCTGGAAAGCTGTTGCTCAGCCTCATCTGCCCATGGCACTGCTCGCACAGAGGCATAGAGAATGCGGCTCCTTGCTTGTCTTGCCACTTGAAACTTCAAACGCATGCTGGGAATGGTGGTGTCCCTGCCAGGCTCCTATCACAGCCCTGCTCCGAAAGTGCGAACGTCTGCAGATAGCTGGCAGCCAGAAGGGGCTAGCCTGGAAAGCTGTTGCTCAGCCTGATCTACCCATGGCAGTGCTCGCACAGAGGCACAGAGAATGGGGCTGCTTGCTTGTCTTGCCACCTCAAACTTCAAACGTAGCCTGGGAAAGTTGGTGTCCCAGCCAGGCTCCTTTCGCAGCCCTGCTCCGAAAGTGCGAACGTCTGCAGATAGCTGGCAGCCAGAAGGGGCTAGCCTGGAAAGCTGTTGCTCAGCCTGATCTGCCCATGGCAGTGCTCGCACAGAGGCACAGAGAATGGGGCTGCTTGCTTGTCTTGCCACCTCAAACTTCAAACGTAGCCTGGGAAAGATGGTGTACCTGCTAGGCTCCTTTCGCAGCCCTGCTCCGAAAGTGCGAACGTCTGCAGATAGCTGGCAGGCAGAAGGGGCTAGCCTGGAAAGCTGTTGCTCAGCCTCATCTGCCCATGGCAGTGCTCGCACAGAGGCACAGAGAATGGGGCTGCTTGCTTATCTTGCCACTTGAAACTTCAAACGCATGCTGGTAATGGTGGTGTCCCTGCCAGGCTCCTATCACAGCCCTGCTCCGAAAGTGCGAACGTCTGCAGATAGCTGGCAGCCAGAAGGGGCTAGCCTGGAAAGCTGTTGCTCAGCCTCATCTGCCCATGGCAGTGCTCGCACAGAGGCACAGAGAATGGGGCTGCTTGCTTGTCTTGCCACCTCAAACTTCAAACGTAGCCTGGGAAATTTGGTGTACCTGCTAGGCTCCTTTCGCAGCCCTGCTCTTGAAATGCGAACGTCTGCAGATAGCTGGCAGCCAGAAGGGGCTAGCCTGGAAAGCTGTTGCTCAGCCTGATCTGCCCATGGCACTGTTCGCAAGAGGCATAGAGAATGGGGCTGCTTCCTTGTCTTGCCACCTCAAACTTCAAACGCATGCTGGGAATGGTGGTGTCCCTGCCAGGCTCCTATCACAGCCCTGCTCCGAAAGTGCGAACGTCTGCAGATAGCTGGCAGGCAGAAGGGGCTAGCCTGGAAAGCTGTTGCTCAGCCTCATCTGCCCATGGCACTGTTCGCATAGAGGCACAGAGAATGGGGCTGCTTGCTTATCTTGCGACTTGAAACTTCAAACGCATGCTGGGAAAGGTGGTGTCCCTGCCAGGCTCCTATCACAGCCCTGCTCCGAAAGTGCGAACGTCTGCAGATAGCTGGCAGCCAGAAGGGGCTAGCCTGGAAAGCTGTTGCTCAGCCTCATCTGCCCATGGCAGTGCTCGCACAGAGGCACAGAGAATGCGGCTCCTTGCTTGTCTTGCCACCTCAAACTTCAAACGTAGCCTGGGAAAGATGGTGTACCTGCTAGGCTCCTTTCGCAGCCCTGCTCTTGAAATGCGAACGTCTGCAGATAGCTGGCAGCCAGAAGGGGCTAGCCTGGAAAGCTGTTGCTCAGCCTCATCTGCCCATGGCAGTGCTCGCACAGAGGCACAGAGAATGGGGCTGCTTGCTTGTCTTGCCACCTCAAACTTCAAACGCATGCTGGGAAATTTGGTGTACCTGCTAGGCTCCTTTCGCAGCCCTGCTCCGAAAGTGCGAACGTCTGCAGATAGCTGGCAGGCAGAAGGGGCTAGCCTGGAAAGCTGTTGCTCAGCCTCATCTGCCCATGGCACTGTTCGCATAGAGGCACAGAGAATGGGGCTGCTTGCTTATCTTGCCACTTGAAACTTCAAACGCATGCTGGGAATGGTGGTGTCCCTGCCAGGCTCCTATCACAGCCCTGCTCCGAAAGTGCGAACGTCTGCAGATAGCTGGCAGCCAGAAGGGGCTAGCTTGGAAAGTTGTTGCTCAGCCTGATCTGCCCATGGCAGTGCTCGCACAGAGGCACAGAGAATGGGGCTGCTTGCTTGTCTTGCCACCTCAAACTTCAAACGTAGCCTGGGAAAGATGGTGTCCCAGCCAGGCTCCTTTCGCAGCCCTGCTCCGAAAGTGCGAACGTCTGCAGATAGCTGGCAGCCAGAAGGGGCTATCCTGGAAAGCTGTTGCTCAGCCTCATCTGCCCATGGCAGTGCTCGCACAGAGGCACAGAGAATGGGGCTGCTTGCTTGTCTTGCCACCTCAAACTTCAAACGTAGCCTGGGAAAGTTGGTGTCCCAACCAGGCTCCTTTCGCAGCCCTGCTCTGAAAGTGCGAACGTCTGCAGATAGCTGGCAGCCAGAAGGTGCTAGCCTGGAAAGCTGTTGCTCAGCCTCATCTGCCCATGGCAGTGCTCGCACAGAGGCACAGAGAATGCGGCTCCTTGCTTGTCTTGCCACCTCAAACTTCAAACGTAGCCTGGGAAAGATGGTGTACCTGCTAGGCTCCTTTCGCAGCCCTGCTCTTGAAATGCGAACGTCTGCAGATAGCTGGCAGCCAGAAGGTGCTAGCCTGGAAAGCTGTTGCTCAGCCTCATCTGCCCATGGCACTGCTCGCACAGAGGCATAGAGAATGCGGCTCCTTGCTTGTCTTGCCACTTGAAACTTCAAACGCATGCTGGGAATGGTGGTGTCCCTGCCAGGCTCCTATCACAGCCCTGCTCCGAAAGTGCGAACGTCTGCAGATAGCTGGCAGCCAGAAGGGGCTAGCCTGGAAAGCTGTTGCTCAGCCTCATCTGCCCATGGCAGTGCTCGCACAGAGGCACAGAGAATGGGGCTGCTTGCTTGTCTTGCCACCTCAAACTTCAAACGTAGCCTGGGAAAGTTGGTGTCCCAGCCAGGCTCCTTTCGCAGCCCTGCTCCGAAAGTGCGAACATCTGCAGATAGCTGGCAGCCAGAAGGGGCTAGCCTGGAAAGCTGTTGCTCAGCCTGATCTGCCCATGGCAGTGCTCGCACAGAGGCACAGAGAATGGGGCTGCTTGCTTGTCTTGCCACCTCAAACTTCAAACGCATGCTGGGCAAGTTGGTGTCCCAGCCAGGCTCCTTTCGCAGCCCTGCTCTTGAAATGCGAACGTCTGCAGATAGCTGGCAGGCAGAAGGGGCTAGCCTGGAAAGCTGTTGCTCAGCCTCATCTGCCCATGGCACTGTTCGCATAGAGGCACAGAGAATGGGGCTGCTTGCTTGTCTTGCCACCTCAAACTTCAAAGGTAGCATGGGAAATTTGGTGTACCTGCTAGGCTCCTTTCGCAGCCCTGCTCTTGAAATGCGAACGTCTGCAGATAGGTGGCAGGCAGAAGGGGCTAGCCTGGAAAGCTGTTGCTCAGCCTCATCTGCCCATGGCACTGCTCGCACAGAGGCATAGAGAATGCGGCTCCTTGCTTGTCTTGCCACTTGAAACTTCAAACGCATGCTGGGAATGGTGGTGTCCCTGCCAGGCTCCTATCACAGCCCTGCTCCGAAAGGGCGAACGTCTGCAGATAGCTGGCAGCCAGAAGGGGCTAGCCTGGAAAGCTGTTGCTCAGCCTCATCTGCCCATGGCACTGTTCGCATAGAGGCACAGAGAATGGGGCTGCTTGCTTGTCTTGCCACCTCAAACTTCAAACGTAGCCTGGGAAATTTGGTGTACCTGCTAGGCTCCTTTCGCAGCCCTGCTCTTGAAATGCGAACGTCTGCAGATAGCTGGCAGCCAGAAGGGGCTAGCCTGGAAAGCTGTTGCTCAGCCTGATCTGCCCATGGCACTGTTCGCAAGAGGCACAGAGAATGGGGCTGCTTCCTTGTCTTGCCACCTCAAACTTCAAACGCATGCTGGGAATGGTGGTGTCCCTGCCAGGCTCCTATCACAGCCCTGCTCCGAAAGTGCGAACGTCTGCAGATAGCTGGCAGGCAGAAGGGGCTAGCCTGGAAAGCTGTTGCTCAGCCTCATCTGCCCATGGCACTGTTCGCATAGAGGCACAGAGAATGGGGCTGCTTGCTTATCTTGCGACTTGAAACTTCAAACGCATGCTGGGAAAGGTGGTGTCCCTGCCAGGCTCCTATCACAGCCCTGCTCCGAAAGTGCGAACGTCTGCAGATAGCTGGCAGCCAGAAGGGGCTAGCCTGGAAAGCTGTTGCTCAGCCTCATCTGCCCATGGCAGTGCTCGCACAGAGGCACAGAGAATGCGGCTCCTTGCTTGTCTTGCCACCTCAAACTTCAAACGTAGCCTGGGAAAGATGGTGTACCTGCTAGGCTCCTTTCGCAGCCCTGCTCTTGAAATGCGAACGTCTGCAGATAGCTGGCAGCCAGAAGGGGCTAGCCTGGAAAGCTGTTGCTCAGCCTCATCTGCCCATGGCAGTGCTCGCACAGAGGCACAGAGAATGGGGCTGCTTGCTTGTCTTGCCACCTCAAACTTCAAACGCATGCTGGGAAATTTGGTGTACCTGCTAGGCTCCTTTCGCAGCCCTGCTCCGAAAGTGCGAACGTCTGCAGATAGCTGGCAGGCAGAAGGGGCTAGCCTGGAAAGCTGTTGCTCAGCCTCATCTGCCCATGGCACTGTTCGCATAGAGGCACAGAGAATGGGGCTGCTTGCTTATCTTGCCACTTGAAACTTCAAACGCATGCTGGGAATGGTGGTGTCCCTGCCAGGCTCCTATCACAGCCCTGCTCCGAAAGTGCGAACGTCTGCAGATAGCTGGCAGCCAGAAGGGGCTAGCTTGGAAAGTTGTTGCTCAGCCTGATCTGCCCATGGCAGTGCTCACACAGAGGCACAGAGAATGGGGCTGCTTGCTTGTCTTGCCACCTCAAACTTCAAACGTAGCCTGGGAAAGATGGTGTCCCAGCCAGGCTCCTTTCGCAGCCCTGCTCCGAAAGTGCGAACGTCTGCAGATAGCTGGCAGGCAGAAGGGGCTATCCTGGAAAGCTGTTGCTCAGCCTCATCTGCCCATGGCAGTGCTCGCACAGAGGCACAGAGAATGGGGCTGCTTGCTTGTCTTGCCACCTCAAACTTCAAACGTAGCCTGGGAAAGTTGGTGTCCCAACCAGGCTCCTTTCGCAGCCCTGCTCTGAAAGTGCGAACGTCTGCAGATAGCTGGCAGCCAGAAGGTGCTAGCCTGGAAAGCTGTTGCTCAGCCTCATCTGCCCATGGCAGTGCTCGCACAGAGGCACAGAGAATGCGGCTCCTTGCTTGTCTTGCCACCTCAAACTTCAAACGTAGCCTGGGAAAGATGGTGTACCTGCTAGGCTCCTTTCGCAGCCCTGCTCTTGAAATGCGAACGTCTGCAGATAGCTGGCAGCCAGAAGGTGCTAGCCTGGAAAGCTGTTGCTCAGCCTCATCTGCCCATGGCACTGCTCGCACAGAGGCATAGAGAATGCGGCTCCTTGCTTGTCTTGCCACTTGAAACTTCAAACGCATGCTGGGAATGGTGGTGTCCCTGCCAGGCTCCTATCACAGCCCTGCTCCGAAAGTGCGAACGTCTGCAGATAGCTGGCAGCCAGAAGGGGCTAGCCTGGAAAGCTGTTGCTCAGCCTCATCTGCCCATGGCAGTGCTCGCACAGAGGCACAGAGAATGGGGCTGCTTGCTTGTCTTGCCACCTCAAACTTCAAACGTAGCCTGGGAAAGTTGGTGTCCCAACCAGGCTCCTTTCGCAGCCCTGCTCCGAAAGTGCGAACATCTGCAGATAGCTGGCAGCCAGAAGGGGCTAGCCTGGAAAGCTGTTGCTCAGCCTGATCTGCCCATGGCAGTGCTCGCACAGAGGCACAGAGAATGGGGCTGCTTGCTTGTCTTGCCACCTCAAACTTCAAACGCATGCTGGGCAAGTTGGTGTCCCAGCCAGGCTCCTTTCGCAGCCCTGCTCTTGAAATGCGAACGTCTGCAGATAGCTGGCAGGCAGAAGGGGCTAGCCTGGAAAGCTGTTGCTCAGCCTCATCTGCCCATGGCACTGTTCGCATAGAGGCACAGAGAATGGGGCTGCTTGCTTGTCTTGCCACCTCAAACTTCAAAGGTAGCATGGGAAATTTGGTGTACCTGCTAGGCTCCTTTCGCAGCCCTGCTCTTGAAATGCGAACGTCTGCAGATAGGTGGCAGGCAGAAGGGGCTAGCCTGGAAAGCTGTTGCTCAGCCTCATCTGCCCATGGCACTGCTCGCACAGAGGCATAGAGAATGCGGCTCCTTGCTTGTCTTGCCACTTGAAACTTCAAACGCATGCTGGGAATGGTGGTGTCCCTGCCAGGCTCCTATCACAGCCCTGCTCCGAAAGGGCGAACGTCTGCAGATAGCTGGCAGCCAGAAGGGGCTAGCCTGGAAAGCTGTTGCTCAGCCTCATCTGCCCATGGCACTGTTCGCATAGAGGCACAGAGAATGGGGCTGCTTGCTTGTCTTCCCACCTCAAACTTCAAACGTAGCATGGGAAATTTGGTGTACCTGCTAGGCTCCTTTCGCAGCCCTGCTCTTGAAATGCGAACGTCTGCAGATAGCTGGCAGCCAGAAGGGGCTAGCCTGGAAAGCTGTTGCTCAGCCTCATCTGCCCATGGCAGTGCTCGCACAGAGGCACAGAGAATGGGGCTGCTTGCTTGTCTTGCCACCTCAAACTTCAAACGTAGCCTGGGAAATTTGGTGTACCTGCTAGGCTCCTTTCGCAGCCCTGCTCTTGAAATGCGAACATCTGCAGATAGCTGGCAGGCAGAAGGGGCTAGCCTGGAAAGCTGTTGCTCAGCCTCATCTGCCCATGGCACTGTTCGCATAGAGGCACAGAGAATGGGGCTGCTTGCTTATCTTGCCACTTGAAACTTCAAACGCATGCTGGGAATGGTGGTGTCCCTGCCAGGCTCCTATCACAGCCCTGCTCCGAAAGTGCGAACGTCTGCAGATAGCTGGCAGCCAGAAGGGGCTAGCCTGGAAAGCTGTTGCTCAGCCTGATCTGCCCATGGCACTGTTCGCATAGAGGCATAGAGAATGGGGCTGCTTGCTTATCTTGCCACTTGAAACTTCAAACGCATGCTGGGAATGGTGGTGTCCCTGCCAGGCTCCTATCACAGCCCTGCTCCGAAAGTGCGAACGTCTGCAGATAGCTGGCAGCCAGAAGGGGCTAGCTCGGAAAGCTGTTGCTCAGCCTCATCTGCCCATGGCAGTGCTCGCACAGAGGCACAGAGAATGGGGCTGCTTGCTTGTCTTGCCACCTCAAACTTCAAACGTAGCCTGGGAAAGATGGTGTACCTGCTAGGCTCCTTTCGCAGCCCTGCTCTTGAAATGCAAACGTCTGCAGATAGCTGGCAGCCAGAAGGGGCTAGCCTGGAAAGCTGTTGCTCAGCCTCATCTGCCCATGGCACTGTTCGCATAGAGGCACAGAGAATGGGGCTGCTTGCTTGTCTTGCCACCTCAAACTTCAAACGTAGCCTGGGAAAGTTGGTGTCCCAGCCAGGCTCCTTTCGCCGCCCTGCTCCGAAAGTGCGAACGTCTGCAGATAGCTCGCAGGCAGAAGGGGCTAGCCTGGAAAGCTGTTGCTCAGCCTCATCTGCCCATGGCACTGTTCGCACAGAGGCACAGAGAATGGGGCTGCTTGCTTGTCTTGCCACCTCAAACTTCAAACGTAGCCTGGGAAAGTTGGTGTCCCAGCCAGGCTCCTTTCGCAGCCCTGCTCCGAAAGTGCGAACGTCTGCAGATAGCTGGCAGGCAGAAGGGGCTAGCCTGGAAAGCTGTTGCTCAGCCTGATCTGCCCATGGCAGTGCTCGCACAGAGGCACAGAGAATGGGGCTGCTTGCTTGTCTTGCCACCTCAAACTTCAAACGCATGCTGGGAATGGTGGTGTCCTTGCCAGGCTCCTATCACAGCCCTGCTCCGAAAGTGCGAACGTCTGCAGATAGCTGGCAGGCAGAAGGGGCTATCCTGGAAAGCTGTTGGTCAGCCTCATCTGCCCATGGCACTGTTCGCATAGAGGCACAGAGAATGGGGCTGCTTGCTTATCTTGCCACCTCAAACTTCAAACGTAGCCTGGGAAAGTTGGTGTCCCAGCCAGGCTCCTTTCGCAGCCCTGCTCCGAAAGTGCGAACGTCTGCAGATAGCTGGCAGCCAGAAGGGGCTAGCCTGGAAAGCTGTTGCTCAGCCTGATCTGCCCATGGCAGTGCTCGCACAGAGGCACAGAGAATGGGGCTGCTTGCTTGTCTTGCCACCTCAAACTTCAAACGCATGCTGGGAATGGTGGTGTCCCAGCCAGGCTCCTTTCGCAGCCCTGCTCTTGAAATGCGAACGTCTGCAGATAGCTGGCAGGCAGAAGGGGCTAGCCTGGAAAGCTGTTGCTCAGCCTCATCTGCCCATGGCACTGTTCGCATAGAGGCACAGAGAATGGGGCTGCTTGCTTGTCTTGCCACCTCAAACTTCAAACGTAGCCTGGGAAATTTGGTGTACCTGCTAGGCTCCTTTCGCAGCCCTGCTCTTGAAATGCGAACATCTGCAGATAGCTGGCAGGCAGAAGGGGCTAGCCTGGAAAGCTGTTGCTCAGCCTCATCTGCCCATGGCACTGTTCGCATAGAGGCACAGAGAATGGGGCTGCTTGCTTATCTTGCCACTTGAAACTTCAAACGCATGCTGGGAATGGTGGTGTCCCTGCCAGGCTCCTATCACAGCCCTGCTCCGAAAGTGCGAACGTCTGCAGATAGCTGGCAGCCAGAAGGGGCTAGCCTGGAAAGCTGTTGCTCAGCCTGATCTGCCCATGGCACTGTTCGCATAGAGGCATAGAGAATGGGGCTGCTTGCTTATCTTGCCACTTGAAACTTCAAACGCATGCTGGGAATGGTGGTGTCCCTGCCAGGCTCCTATCACAGCCCTGCTCCGAAAGTGCGAACGTCTGCAGATAGCTGGCAGCCAGAAGGGGCTAGCTCGGAAAGCTGTTGCTCAGCCTCATCTGCCCATGGCAGTGCTCGCACAGAGGCACAGAGAATGGGGCTGCTTGCTTGTCTTGCCACCTCAAACTTCAAACGTAGCCTGGGAAAGATGGTGTACCTGCTAGGCTCCTTTCGCAGCCCTGCTCTTGAAATGCAAACGTCTGCAGATAGCTGGCAGCCAGAAGGGGCTAGCCTGGAAAGCTGTTGCTCAGCCTCATCTGCCCATGGCACTGTTCGCATAGAGGCACAGAGAATGGGGCTGCTTGCTTGTCTTGCCACCTCAAACTTCAAACGTAGCCTGGGAAAGTTGGTGTCCCAGCCAGGCTCCTTTCGCCGCCCTGCTCCGAAAGTGCGAACGTCTGCAGATAGCTCGCAGGCAGAAGGGGCTAGCCTGGAAAGCTGTTGCTCAGCCTCATCTGCCCATGGCACTGTTCGCATAGAGGCACAGAGAATGGGGCTGCTTGCTTATCTTGCCACCTCAAACTTCAAACGTAGCCTGGGAAAGTTGGTGTCCGAGCCAGGCTCCTTTCGCAGCCCTGCTCCGAAAGTGCGAACGTCTGCAGATAGCTGGCAGGCAGAAGGGGCTAGCCTGGAAAGCTGTTGCTCAGCGTCATCTGCCCATGGCAGTGCTCGCACAGAGGCACAGAGAATGGGGCTGCTTGCTTGTCTTGCCACCTCAAACTTCAAACGCATGCTGGGAATGGTGGTGTCCCAGCCAGGCTCCTTTCGCAGCCCTGCTCTTGAAATGCGAACGTCTGCAGATAGCTGGCAGGCAGAAGGGGCTAGCCTGGAAAGCTGTTGCTCAGCCTCATCTGCCCATGGCACTGTTCGCATAGAGGCACAGAGAATGGGGCTGCTTGCTTGTCTTGCCACCTCAAACTTCAAACGTAGCCTGGGAAATTTGGTGTACCTGCTAGGCTCCTTTCGCAGCCCTGCTCTTGAAATGCAAACGTCTGCAGATAGCCGGCAGGCAGAAGGGGCTATCCTGGAAAGCTGTTGGTCAGCCTCATCTGCCCATGGCACTGTTCGCATAGAGGCACAGAGAATGGGGCTGCTTGCTTATCTTGCGACTTGAAACTTCAAACGCATGCTGGGAAAGGTGGTGTCCCTGCCAGGCTCCTATCACAGCCCTGCTCCGAAAGTGCGAACGTCTGCAGATAGCTGGCAGCCAGAAGGGGCTAGCCTGGAAAGCTGTTGCTCAGCCTCATCTGCCCATGGCAGTGCTCGCACAGAGGCACAGAGAATGGGGCTGCTTGCTTGTCTTGCCACCTCAAACTTCAAACGTAGCCTGGGAAAGTTGGTGTCCCAGCCAGGCTCCTTTCGCAGCCCTGCTCCGAAAGTGCGAACGTCTGCAGATAGCTGGCAGGCAGAAGGGGCTATCCTGGAAAGCTGTTGGTCAGCCTCATCTGCCCATGGCACTGTTCGCATAGAGGCACAGAGAATGGGGCTGCTTGCTTATCTTGCCACCTCAAACTTCAAACGTAGCCTGGGAAAGTTGGTGTCCCAGCCAGGCTCCTTTCGCAGCCCTGCTCCGAAAGTGCGAACGTCTGCAGATAGCTGGCAGCCAGAAGGGGCTAGCCTGGAAAGCTGTTGCTCAGCCTGATCTGCCCATGGCAGTGCTCGCACAGAGGCACAGAGAATGGGGCTGCTTGCTTGTCTTGCCACCTCAAACTTCAAACGCATGCTGGGAATGGTGGTGTCCCAGCCAGGCTCCTTTCGCAGCCCTGCTCTTGAAATGCGAACGTCTGCAGATAGCTGGCAGGCAGAAGGGGCTAGCCTGGAAAGCTGTTGCTCAGCCTCATCTGCCCATGGCACTGTTCGCATAGAGGCACAGAGAATGGGGCTGCTTGCTTGTCTTGCCACCTCAAACTTCAAACGTAGCCTGGGAAATTTGGTGTACCTGCTAGGCTCCTTTCGCAGCCCTGCTCTTGAAATGCAAACGTCTGCAGATAGCCGGCAGGCAGAAGGGGCTATCCTGGAAAGCTGTTGGTCAGCCTCATCTGCCCATGGCACTGTTCGCATAGAGGCACAGAGAATGGGGCTGCTTGCTTATCTTGCGACTTGAAACTTCAAACGCATGCTGGGAAAGGTGGTGTCCCTGCCAGGCTCCTATCACAGCCCTGCTCCGAAAGTGCGAACGTCTGCAGATAGCTGGCAGCCAGAAGGGGCTAGCCTGGAAAGCTGTTGCTCAGCCTCATCTGCCCATGGCAGTGCTCGCACAGAGGCACAGAGAATGGGGCTGCTTGCTTGTCTTGCCACCTCAAACTTCAAACGTAGCCTGGGAAAGTTGGTGTCCCAGCCAGGCTCCTTTCGCAGCCCTGCTCCGAAAGTGCGAACGTCTGCAGATAGCTGGCAGGCAGAAGGGGCTAGCCTGGAAAGCTGTTGCTCAGCCTGATCTGCCCATGGCAGTGCTCGCACAGAGGCACAGAGAATGGGGCTGCTTGCTTGTCTTGCCACCTCAAACTTCAAACGCATGCTGGGAATGGTGGTGTCCCAGCCAGGCTCCTTTCGCAGCCCTGCTCTTGAAATGCGAACGTCTGCAGATAGCTGGCAGGCAGAAGGGGCTAGCCTGGAAAGCTGTTGCTCAGCCTCATCTGCCCATGGCACTGTTCGCATAGAGGCACAGAGAATGGGGCTGCTTGCTTGTCTTGCCACCTCAAACTTCAAACGTAGCCTGGGAAATTTGGTGTACCTGCTAGGCTCCTTTCGCAGCCCTGCTCTTGAAATGCAAACGTCTGCAGATAGCTGGCAGCCAGAAGGTGCTAGCCTGGAAAGCTGTTGCTCAGCCTCATCTGCCCATGGCACTGCTCGCACAGAGGCATAGAGAATGCGGCTCCTTGTTTTTCTTGCCACTTGAAACTTCAAACGCATGCTGGGAATGGTGGTGTCCCTGCCAGGCTCCTATCACAGCCCTGCTCCGAAAGTGCGAACGTCTGCAGATAGCTGGCAGGCAGAAGGGGCTATCCTGGAAAGCTGTTGCTCAGCCTCATCTGCCCATGGCACTGTTCGCATAGAGGCACAGAGAATGGGGCTGCTTGCTTATCTTGCAACTTGAATCTTCAAACGCATGCTGGGAAAGGTGGTGTCCCTGCCAGGCTCCTATCACAGCCCTGCTCCGAAAGTGCGAACGTCTGCAGATAGCTGGCAGGCAGAAGGGGCTAGCCTGGAAAGCTGTTGCTCAGCCTCATCTGCCCATGGCAGTGCTCGCACAGAGGCACAGAGAATGCGGCTCCTTGCTTGTCTTGCCACCTCAAACTTCAAACGTAGCCTTGGAAAGATGGTGTACCTGCTAGGCTCCTTTCGCAGCCCTGCTCTTGAAATGCGAACGTCTGCAGATAGCTGGCAGCCAGAAGGGGCTAGCCTGGAAAGCTGTTGCTCAGCCTCATCTGCCCATGGCAGTGCTCGCACAGAGGCACAGAGAATGGGACTGCTTGCTTATCTTGCCACTTGAAACTTCAAACGCATGCTGGGAATGGTGGTGTCCCTGCCAGGCTCCTATCACAGCCCTGCTCCGAAAGTGCGAACGTCTGCAGATAGCTGGCAGCCAGAAGGGGCTAGCCTGGAAAGCTGTTGCTCAGCCTCATCTGCCCATGGCACTGTTCGCATAGAGGCACAGAGAATGGGGCTGCTTGCTTGTCTTGCCACCTCAAACTTCAAACGTAGCCTGGGAAATTTGGTGTACCTGCTAGGCTCCTTTCGTAGCCCTGCTCTTGAAATGCGAACGTCTGCAGATAGCTGGCAGCCAGAAGGGGTTAGCCTGGAAAGCTGTTGCTCAGCCTCATCTGCCCATGGCACTGCTCGCACAGAGGCATAGAGAATGCGGCTCCTTGCTTGTCTTGCCACTTGAAACTTCAAACGCATGCTGGGAATGGTGGTGTCCCTGCCAGGCTCCTATCACAGCCCTGCTCCGAAAGTGCGAACGTCTGCAGATAGCTGGCAGGCAGAAGGGGCTAGCCTGGAAAGCTGTTGCTCAGCCTGATCTGCCCATGGCACTGTTCGCATAGAGGCACAGAGAATGCGGCTCCTTGCTTGTCTTGCCACCTCAAACTTCAAACGTAGCCTGGGAAATTTGGCGTACCTGCTAGGCTCCTTTCGCAGCCCTGCTCTTGAAATGCGAACGTCTGCAGATAGCTGGCAGGCAGAAGGTGCTAGCCTGGAAAGCTGTTGCTCAGCCTCATCTGCCCATGGCACTGTTCGCATAGAGGCACAGAGAATGGGGCTGCTTGCTTATCTTGCCACTTGAAACTTCAAACGCATGCTGGGAATGGTGGTGTCCCTGCCAGGCTCCTATCACAGCCCTGCTCCGAAAGTGCGAACGTCTGCAGATAGCTGGCAGCCAGAAGGGGCTAGCCTGGAAAGCTGTTGCTCAGCCTCATCTGCCCATGGCAGTGCTCGCACAGAGGCACAGAGAATGGGGCTGCTTGCTTGTCTTGCCACCTCAAACTTCAAACGTAGCCTGGGAAATTTGGTGTACCTGCTAGGCTCCTTTCGCAGCCCTGCTCTTGAAATGCGAACGTCTGCAGATAGCTGGCAGCCAGAAGGGGCTAGCCTGGAAAGCTGTTGCTCAGCCTGATCTGCCCATGGCACTGTTCGCATAGAGGCATAGAGAATGGGGCTGCTTGCTTATCTTGCCACTTGAAACTTCAAACGCATGCTGGGAATGGTGGTGTCCCTGCCAGGCTCCTATCACAGCCCTGCTCCGAAAGTGCGAACATCTGCAGATAGCTGGCAGCCAGAAGGGGCTAGCCTGGAAAGCTGTTGCTCAGCCTCATCTGCCCATGGCAGTGCTCGCACAGAGGCACAGAGAATGGGGCTGCTTGCTTGTCTTGCCACCTCAAACTTCAAACGTAGCCTGGGAAAGTTGGTGTCCCAGCCAGGCTCCTTTCGCAGCCCTGCTCCGAAAGTGCGAACGTCTGCAGATAGCTGGCAGGCAGAAGGGGCTAGCCTGGAAAGCTGTTGCTCAGCCTCATCTGCCCATGGCACTGTTCGCATAGAGGCACAGAGAATGGGGCTGCTTGCTTATCTTGCGACTTGAAACTTCAAACGCATGCTGGGAAAGGTGGTGTCCCTGCCAGGCTCCTATCACAGCCCTGCTCCGAAAGTGCGAACGTCTGCAGATAGCTGGCAGGCAGAAGGGGCTAGCCTGGAAAGCTGTTGCTCAAGCCTCATCTGCCCATGGCAGTGCTCGCACAGAGGCACAGAGAATGGGGCTGCTTGCTTATCTTGCCACTTGAAACTTCAAACGCATGCTGGGAATGGTGGTGTCCCTGCCAGGCTCCTATCACAGCCCTGCTCCGAAAGTGCGAACGTCTGCAGATAGCTGGCAGGCAGAAGGGGCTAGCCTGGAAAGCTGTTGCTCAGCCTCATCTGCCCATGGCAGTGCTCGCACAGAGGCACAGAGAATGGGGCTGCTTGCTTGTCTTGCCACCTCAAACTTCAAACGTAGACTGGGAAAGTTGGTGTCCCAGCCAGGCTCCTTTCGCAGCCCTGCTCCGAAAGTGCGAACGTCTGCAGGTAGCTGGCAGCCAGAAGGGGCTAGTCTGGAAAGCTGTTGCTCAGCCTGATCTGCCCATGGCAGTGCTCGCACAGAGGCACAGAGAATGGGGCTGCTTGCTTGTCTTGCCACCTCAAACTTCAAACGCATGCTGGGAATGGTGGTGTCCCAGCCAGGCTCCTTTCGCAGCCCTGCTCTTGAAATGCGAACGTCTGCAGATAGCTGGCAGGCAGAAGGGGCTAGCCTGGAAAGCTGTTGCTCAGCCTCATCTGCCCATGCCACTGTTCGCATAGAGGCACAGAGAATGGGGCTGCTTGCTTATCTTGCGACTTGAAACTTCAAACGCATGCTGGGAAAGGTGGTGTCCCTGCCAGGCTCCTATCACAGCCCTGCTCCGAAAGTGCGAACGTCTGCAGATAGCTGGCAGCCAGAAGGGGCTAGCCTGGAAAGCTGTTGCTCAGCCTCATCTGCCCATGGCACTGTTCGCATAGAGGCACAGAGAATGGGGCTGCTTGCTTGTCTTGCCACCTCAAACTTCAAACGTAGCCTGGGAAATTTGGTATACCTGCTAGGCTCCTTTCGCAGCCCTGCTCTTGAAATGCGAACGTCTGCAGATAGCTGGCAGGCAGAAGGGGCTAGCCTGGAAAGCTGTTGCTCAGCCTCATCTGCCCATGGCACTGCTCGCACAGAGGCATAGAGAATGCGGCTCCTTGCTTGTCTTGCCACTTGAAACTTCAAACGCATGCTGGGAATGGTGGTGTCCCTGCCAGGCTCCTATCACAGCCCTGCTCCGAAAGTGCGAACGTCTGCAGATAGCTGGCAGCCAGAAGGGGCTAGCCTGGAAAGCTGTTGCTCAGCCTGATCTGCCCATGGCAGTGCTCGCACAGAGGCACAGAGAATGGGGCTGCTTGCTTGTCTTGCCACCTCAAACTTCAAACGTAGCATGGGAAAGTTGGTGTCCCAGCCAGGCTCCTATCACAGCCCTGCTCCGAAAGTGCGAACGTCTGCAGATAGCTGGCAGCCAGAAGGGGCTAGCCTGGAAAGCTGTTGCTCAGCCTCATCTGCCCATGGCAGTGCTCGCACAGAGGCACAGAGAATGGGGCTGCTTGCTTATCTTGCCACCTCAAACTTCAAACGTAGCCTGGGAAATTTGGTGTACCTGCTAGGCTCCTTTCGCAGCCCTGCTCTTGAAATGCGAACGTCTGCAGATAGCTGGCAGGCAGAAGGGGCTAGCCTGGAAAGCTGTTGCTCAGCCTCATCTGCCCATGGCAGTGCTCGCACAGAGGCACAGAGAATGCGGCTCCTTGCTTGTCTTGCCACCTCAAACTTCAAACGTAGCCTGGGAAAGATGGTGTACCTGCTAGGCTCCTTTCGCAGCCCTGCTCTTGAAATGCAAACGTCTGCAGATAGCTGGCAGGCAGAAGGGGCTAGCCTGGAAAGCTGTTGCTCAGCCTCATCTGCCCATGGCACTGTTCGCATAGAGGCACAGAGAATGGGGCTGCTTGCTTATCTTGCCACTTGAAACTTCAAACGCATGCTGGGAATGGTGGTGTCCCTGCCAGGCTCCTATCACAGCCCTGCTCCGAAAGTGCGAACGTCTGCAGATAGCTGGCAGCCAGAAGGGGCTAGCCTGGAAAGCTGTTGCTCAGCCTCATCTGCCCATGGCACTGTTCGCATAGAGGCACAGAGAATGGGGCTGCTTGCTTGTCTTGCCACCTCAAACTTCAAACGTAGCCTGGGAAAGTTGGTGTCCCAGCCAGGCTCCTTTCGCCGCCCTGCTCCGAAAGTGCGAACGTCTGCAGATAGCTGGCAGCCAGAAGGGGCTAGCCTGGAAAGCTGTTGCTCAGCCTCATCTGCCTATGGCAGTGTTCGCATAGAGGCACAGAGAATGGGGCTGCTTGCTTGTCTTGCCACCTCAAACTTCAAACGCATGCTGGGAATGGTGGTGTCCCTGCCAGGCTCCTATCACAGCCCTGCTCCGAAAGTGCGAACGTCTGCAGATAGCTGGCAGGCAGAAGGGGCTAGCCTGGAAAGCTGTTGCTCAGCCTCATCTGCCCATGGCAGTGCTCGCACAGAGGCACAGAGAATGGGGGTGCTTGCTTGTCTTGCCACCTCAAACTTCAAACGCATGCTGGGAATGGTGGTGTCCCAGCCAGGCTCCTTTCGCAGCCCTGCTCTTGAAATGCGAACGTCTGCAGATAGCTGGCAGCCAGAAGGGGCTAGCCTGGAAAGCTGTTGCTCAGCCTCATCTGCCCATGGCAGTGCTCGCACAGAGGCACAGAGAATGGGGCTGCTTGCTTGTCTTGCCACCTCAAACTTCAAACGTAGCCTGGGAAATTTGGTGTACCTGCTAGGCTCCTTTCGCAGCCCTGCTCTTGAAATGCGAACGTCTGCAGATAGCTGGCAGCCAGAAGGGGTTAGCCTGGAAAGCTGTTGCTCAGCCTCATCTGCCCATGGCACTGCTCGCACAGAGGCATAGAGAATGCGGCTCCTTGCTTGTCTTGCCACTTGAAACTTCAAACGCATGCTGGGAATGGTGGTGTCCCTGCCAGGCTCCTATCACAGCCCTGCTCCGAAAGTGCGAACGTCTGCAGATAGCTGGCAGGCAGAAGGGGCTAGCCTGGAAAGCTGTTGCTCAGCCTGATCTGCCCATGGCACTGTTCACATAGAGGCACAGAGAATGCGGCTCCTTGCTTGTCTTGCCACCTCAAACTTCAAACGTAGCCTGGGAAATTTGTCGTACCTGCTAGGCTCCTTTCGCAGCCCTGCTCTTGAAATGCGAACGTCTGCAGATAGCTGGCAGGCAGAAGGGGCTAGCCTGGAAAGCTGTTGCTCAGCCTCATCTGCCCATGGCAGTGCTCGCACAGAGGCACAGAGAATGGGGCTGCTTGCTTGTCTTGCCACCTCAAACTTCAAACGTAGCCTGGGAAATTTGGTGTACCTGCTAGGCTCCTTTCGCAGCCCTGCTCTTGAAATGCGAACGTCTGCAGATAGCTGGCAGGCAGAAGGTGCTAGCCTGGAAAGCTGTTGCTCAGCCTCATCTGCCCATGGCACTGTTCGCATAGAGGCACAGAGAATGGGGCTGCTTGCTTATCTTGCCACTTGAAACTTCAAACGCATGCTGGGAATGGTGGTGTCCCTGCCAGGCTCCTATCACAGCCCTGCTCCGAAAGTGCGAACGTCTGCAGATAGCTGGCAGCCAGAAGGGGCTAGCCTGGAAAGCTGTTGCTCAGCCTCATCTGCCCATGGCAGTGCTCGCACAGAGGCACAGAGAATGGGGCTGCTTGCTTGTCTTGCCACCTCAAACTTCAAACGTAGCCTGGGAAATTTGGTGTACCTGCTAGGCTCCTTTCGCAGCCCTGCTCTTGAAATGCGAACGTCTGCAGATAGCTGGCAGCCAGAAGGGGCTAGCCTGGAAAGCTGTTGCTCAGCCTGATCTGCCCATGGCACTGTTCGCATAGAGGCATAGAGAATGGGGCTGCTTGCTTATCTTGCCACTTGAAACTTCAAACGCATGCTGGGAATGGTGGTGTCCCTGCCAGGCTCCTATCACAGCCCTGCTCCGAAAGTGCGAACATCTGCAGATAGCTGGCAGCCAGAAGGGGCTAGCCTGGAAAGCTGTTGCTCAGCCTCATCTGCCCATGGCAGTGCTCGCACAGAGGCACAGAGAATGGGGCTGCTTGCTTGTCTTGCCACCTCAAACTTCAAACGTAGCCTGGGAAATTTGGTGTCCCAGCCAGGCTCCTTTCGCAGCCCTGCTCCGAAAGTGCGAACGTCTGCAGATAGCTGGCAGCCAGAAGGGGCTAGCCTGGAAAGCTGTTGCTCAGCCTCATCTGCCCATGGCACTGTTCGCATAGAGGCACAGAGAATGGGGCTGCTTGCTTATCTTGCGACTTGAAACTTCAAACGCATGCTGGGAAAGGTGGTGTCCCTGCCAGGCTCCTATCACAGCCCTGCTCCGAAAGTGCGAACGTCTGCAGATAGCTGGCAGGCAGAAGGGGCTAGCCTGGAAAGCTGTTGCTCAAGCCTCATCTGCCCATGGCAGTGCTCGCACAGAGGCACAGAGAATGGGGCTGCTTGCTTATCTTGCCACTTGAAACTTCAAACGCATGCTGGGAATGGTGGTGTCCCTGCCAGGCTCCTATCACAGCCCTGCTCCGAAAGTGCGAACGTCTGCAGATAGCTGGCAGGCAGAAGGGGCTAGCCTGGAAAGCTGTTGCTCAGCCTCATCTGCCCATGGCAGTGCTCGCACAGAGGCACAGAGAATGGGGCTGCTTGCTTGTCTTGCCACCTCAAACTTCAAACGTAGACTGGGAAAGTTGGTGTCCCAGCCAGGCTCCTTTCGCAGCCCTGCTCCGAAAGTGCGAACGTCTGCAGGTAGCTGGCAGCCAGAAGGGGCTAGTCTGGAAAGCTGTTGCTCAGCCTGATCTGCCCATGGCAGTGCTCGCACAGAGGCACAGAGAATGGGGCTGCTTGCTTGTCTTGCCACCTCAAACTTCAAACGCATGCTGGGAATGGTGGTGTCCCAGCCAGGCTCCTTTCGCAGCCCTGCTCTTGAAATGCGAACGTCTGCAGATAGCTGGCAGGCAGAAGGGGCTAGCCTGGAAAGCTGTTGCTCAGCCTCATCTGCCCATGCCACTGTTCGCATAGAGGCACAGAGAATGGGGCTGCTTGCTTATCTTGCGACTTGAAACTTCAAACGCATGCTGGGAAAGGTGGTGTCCCTGCCAGGCTCCTATCACAGCCCTGCTCCGAAAGTGCGAACGTCTGCAGATAGCTGGCAGCCAGAAGGGGCTAGCCTGGAAAGCTGTTGCTCAGCCTCATCTGCCCATGGCACTGTTCGCATAGAGGCACAGAGAATGGGGCTGCTTGCTTGTCTTGCCACCTCAAACTTCAAACGTAGCCTGGGAAATTTGGTATACCTGCTAGGCTCCTTTCGCAGCCCTGCTCTTGAAATGCGAACGTCTGCAGATAGCTGGCAGGCAGAAGGGGCTAGCCTGGAAAGCTGTTGCTCAGCCTCATCTGCCCATGGCACTGCTCGCACAGAGGCATAGAGAATGCGGCTCCTTGCTTGTCTTGCCACTTGAAACTTCAAACGCATGCTGGGAATGGTGGTGTCCCTGCCAGGCTCCTATCACAGCCCTGCTCCGAAAGTGCGAACGTCTGCAGATAGCTGGCAGCCAGAAGGGGCTAGCCTGGAAAGCTGTTGCTCAGCCTGATCTGCCCATGGCAGTGCTCGCACAGAGGCACAGAGAATGGGGCTGCTTGCTTGTCTTGCCACCTCAAACTTCAAACGTAGCATGGGAAAGTTGGTGTCCCAGCCAGGCTCCTATCACAGCCCTGCTCCGAAAGTGCGAACGTCTGCAGATAGCTGGCAGCCAGAAGGGGCTAGCCTGGAAAGCTGTTGCTCAGCCTCATCTGCCCATGGCAGTGCTCGCACAGAGGCACAGAGAATGGGGCTGCTTGCTTGTCTTGCCACCTCAAACTTCAAACGTAGCCTGGGAAATTTGGTGTACCTGCTAGGCTCCTTTCGCAGCCCTGCTCTTGAAATGCGAACGTCTGCAGATAGCTGGCAGGCAGAAGGGGCTAGCCTGGAAAGCTGTTGCTCAGCCTCATCTGCCCATGGCAGTGCTCGCACAGAGGCACAGAGAATGCGGCTCCTTGCTTGTCTTGCCACCTCAAACTTCAAACGTAGCCTGGGAAAGATGGTGTACCTGCTAGGCTCCTTTCGCAGCCCTGCTCTTGAAATGCAAACGTCTGCAGATAGCTGGCAGGCAGAAGGGGCTAGCCTGGAAAGCTGTTGCTCAGCCTCATCTGCCCATGGCACTGTTCGCATAGAGGCACAGAGAATGGGGCTGCTTGCTTATCTTGCCACTTGAAACTTCAAACGCATGCTGGGAATGGTGGTGTCCCTGCCAGGCTCCTATCACAGCCCTGCTCCGAAAGTGCGAACGTCTGCAGATAGCTGGCAGCCAGAAGGGGCTAGCCTGGAAAGCTGTTGCTCAGCCTCATCTGCCCATGGCACTGTTCGCATAGAGGCACAGAGAATGGGGCTGCTTGCTTGTCTTGCCACCTCAAACTTCAAACGTAGCCTGGGAAAGTTGGTGTCCCAGCCAGGCTCCTTTCGCCGCCCTGCTCCGAAAGTGCGAACGTCTGCAGATAGCTGGCAGCCAGAAGGGGCTAGCCTGGAAAGCTGTTGCTCAGCCTCATCTGCCTATGGCAGTGTTCGCATAGAGGCACAGAGAATGGGGCTGCTTGCTTGTCTTGCCACCTCAAACTTCAAACGCATGCTGGGAATGGTGGTGTCCCTGCCAGGCTCCTATCACAGCCCTGCTCCGAAAGTGCGAACGTCTGCAGATAGCTGGCAGGCAGAAGGGGCTAGCCTGGAAAGCTGTTGCTCAGCCTCATCTGCCCATGGCAGTGCTCGCACAGAGGCACAGAGAATGGGGGTGCTTGCTTGTCTTGCCACCTCAAACTTCAAACGCATGCTGGGAATGGTGGTGTCCCAGCCAGGCTCCTTTCGCAGCCCTGCTCTTGAAATGCGAACGTCTGCAGATAGCTGGCAGCCAGAAGGGGCTAGCCTGGAAAGCTGTTGCTCAGCCTCATCTGCCCATGGCAGTGCTCGCACAGAGGCACAGAGAATGGGGCTGCTTGCTTGTCTTGCCACCTCAAACTTCAAACGTAGCCTGGGAAATTTGGTGTACCTGCTAGGCTCCTTTCGCAGCCCTGCTCTTGAAATGCGAACGTCTGCAGATAGCTGGCAGCCAGAAGGGGTTAGCCTGGAAAGCTGTTGCTCAGCCTCATCTGCCCATGGCACTGCTCGCACAGAGGCATAGAGAATGCGGCTCCTTGCTTGTCTTGCCACTTGAAACTTCAAACGCATGCTGGGAATGGTGGTGTCCCTGCCAGGCTCCTATCACAGCCCTGCTCCGAAAGTGCGAACGTCTGCAGATAGCTGGCAGGCAGAAGGGGCTAGCCTGGAAAGCTGTTGCTCAGCCTGATCTGCCCATGGCACTGTTCACATAGAGGCACAGAGAATGCGGCTCCTTGCTTGTCTTGCCACCTCAAACTTCAAACGTAGCCTGGGAAATTTGTCGTACCTGCTAGGCTCCTTTCGCAGCCCTGCTCTTGAAATGCGAACGTCTGCAGATAGCTGGCAGGCAGAAGGGGCTAGCCTGGAAAGCTGTTGCTCAGCCTCATCTGCCCATGGCAGTGCTCGCACAGAGGCACAGAGAATGGGGCTGCTTGCTTGTCTTGCCACCTCAAACTTCAAACGTAGCCTGGGAAATTTGGTGTACCTGCTAGGCTCCTTTCGCAGCCCTGCTCTTGAAATGCGAACGTCTGCAGATAGCTGGCAGGCAGAAGGTGCTAGCCTGGAAAGCTGTTGCTCAGCCTCATCTGCCCATGGCACTGTTCGCATAGAGGCACAGAGAATGGGGCTGCTTGCTTATCTTGCCACTTGAAACTTCAAACGCATGCTGGGAATGGTGGTGTCCCTGCCAGGCTCCTATCACAGCCCTGCTCCGAAAGTGCGAACGTCTGCAGATAGCTGGCAGCCAGAAGGGGCTAGCCTGGAAAGCTGTTGCTCAGCCTCATCTGCCCATGGCAGTGCTCGCACAGAGGCACAGAGAATGGGGCTGCTTGCTTGTCTTGCCACCTCAAACTTCAAACGTAGCCTGGGAAATTTGGTGTACCTGCTAGGCTCCTTTCGCAGCCCTGCTCTTGAAATGCGAACGTCTGCAGATAGCTGGCAGCCAGAAGGGGCTAGCCTGGAAAGCTGTTGCTCAGCCTGATCTGCCCATGGCACTGTTCGCATAGAGGCATAGAGAATGGGGCTGCTTGCTTATCTTGCCACTTGAAACTTCAAACGCATGCTGGGAATGGTGGTGTCCCTGCCAGGCTCCTATCACAGCCCTGCTCCGAAAGTGCGAACATCTGCAGATAGCTGGCAGCCAGAAGGGGCTAGCCTGGAAAGCTGTTGCTCAGCCTCATCTGCCCATGGCAGTGCTCGCACAGAGGCACAGAGAATGGGGCTGCTTGCTTGTCTTGCCACCTCAAACTTCAAACGTAGCCTGGGAAATTTGGTGTCCCAGCCAGGCTCCTTTCGCAGCCCTGCTCCGAAAGTGCGAACGTCTGCAGATAGCTGGCAGCCAGAAGGGGCTAGCCTGGAAAGCTGTTGCTCAGCCTCATCTGCCCATGGCACTGTTCGCATAGAGGCACAGAGAATGGGGCTGCTTGCTTATCTTGCGACTTGAAACTTCAAACGCATGCTGGGAAAGGTGGTGTCCCTGCCAGGCTCCTATCACAGCCCTGCTCCGAAAGTGCGAACGTCTGCAGATAGCTGGCAGGCAGAAGGGGCTAGCCTGGAAAGCTGTTGCTCAAGCCTCATCTGCCCATGGCAGTGCTCGCACAGAGGCACAGAGAATGGGGCTGCTTGCTTATCTTGCCACTTGAAACTTCAAACGCATGCTGGGAATGGTGGTGTCCCTGCCAGGCTCCTATCACAGCCCTGCTCCGAAAGTGCGAACGTCTGCAGATAGCTGGCAGGCAGAAGGGGCTAGCCTGGAAAGCTGTTGCTCAGCCTCATCTGCCCATGGCAGTGCTCGCACAGAGGCACAGAGAATGGGGCTGCTTGCTTGTCTTGCCACCTCAAACTTCAAACGTAGACTGGGAAAGTTGGTGTCCCAGCCAGGCTCCTTTCGCAGCCCTGCTCCGAAAGTGCGAACGTCTGCAGGTAGCTGGCAGCCAGAAGGGGCTAGTCTGGAAAGCTGTTGCTCAGCCTGATCTGCCCATGGCAGTGCTCGCACAGAGGCACAGAGAATGGGGCTGCTTGCTTGTCTTGCCACCTCAAACTTCAAACGCATGCTGGGAATGGTGGTGTCCCAGCCAGGCTCCTTTCGCAGCCCTGCTCTTGAAATGCGAACGTCTGCAGATAGCTGGCAGGCAGAAGGGGCTAGCCTGGAAAGCTGTTGCTCAGCCTCATCTGCCCATGCCACTGTTCGCATAGAGGCACAGAGAATGGGGCTGCTTGCTTATCTTGCGACTTGAAACTTCAAACGCATGCTGGGAAAGGTGGTGTCCCTGCCAGGCTCCTATCACAGCCCTGCTCCGAAAGTGCGAACGTCTGCAGATAGCTGGCAGCCAGAAGGGGCTAGCCTGGAAAGCTGTTGCTCAGCCTCATCTGCCCATGGCACTGTTCGCATAGAGGCACAGAGAATGGGGCTGCTTGCTTGTCTTGCCACCTCAAACTTCAAACGTAGCCTGGGAAATTTGGTATACCTGCTAGGCTCCTTTCGCAGCCCTGCTCTTGAAATGCGAACGTCTGCAGATAGCTGGCAGGCAGAAGGGGCTAGCCTGGAAAGCTGTTGCTCAGCCTCATCTGCCCATGGCACTGCTCGCACAGAGGCATAGAGAATGCGGCTCCTTGCTTGTCTTGCCACTTGAAACTTCAAACGCATGCTGGGAATGGTGGTGTCCCTGCCAGGCTCCTATCACAGCCCTGCTCCGAAAGTGCGAACGTCTGCAGATAGCTGGCAGCCAGAAGGGGCTAGCCTGGAAAGCTGTTGCTCAGCCTGATCTGCCCATGGCAGTGCTCGCACAGAGGCACAGAGAATGGGGCTGCTTGCTTGTCTTGCCACCTCAAACTTCAAACGTAGCATGGGAAAGTTGGTGTCCCAGCCAGGCTCCTATCACAGCCCTGCTCCGAAAGTGCGAACGTCTGCAGATAGCTGGCAGCCAGAAGGGGCTAGCCTGGAAAGCTGTTGCTCAGCCTCATCTGCCCATGGCAGTGCTCGCACAGAGGCACAGAGAATGGGGCTGCTTGCTTGTCTTGCCACCTCAAACTTCAAACGTAGCCTGGGAAATTTGGTGTACCTGCTAGGCTCCTTTCGCAGCCCTGCTCTTGAAATGCGAACGTCTGCAGATAGCTGGCAGGCAGAAGGGGCTAGCCTGGAAAGCTGTTGCTCAGCCTCATCTGCCCATGGCAGTGCTCGCACAGAGGCACAGAGAATGCGGCTCCTTGCTTGTCTTGCCACCTCAAACTTCAAACGTAGCCTGGGAAAGATGGTGTACCTGCTAGGCTCCTTTCGCAGCCCTGCTCTTGAAATGCAAACGTCTGCAGATAGCTGGCAGGCAGAAGGGGCTAGCCTGGAAAGCTGTTGCTCAGCCTCATCTGCCCATGGCACTGCTCGCACAGAGGCATAGAGAATGCGGCTCCTTGCTTGTCTTGCCACTTGAAACTTCAAACGCATGCTGGGAATGGTGGTGTCCCTGCCAGGCTCCTATCACAGCCCTGCTCCGAAAGTGCGAACGTCTGCAGATAGCTGGCAGCCAGAAGGGGCTAGCCTGGAAAGCTGTTGCTCAGCCTGATCTGCCCATGGCAGTGCTCGCACAGAGGCACAGAGAATGGGGCTGCTTGCTTGTCTTGCCACCTCAAACTTCAAACGTAGCATGGGAAAGTTGGTGTCCCAGCCAGGCTCCTATCACAGCCCTGCTCCGAAAGTGCGAACGTCTGCAGATAGCTGGCAGCCAGAAGGGGCTAGCCTGGAAAGCTGTTGCTCAGCCTCATCTGCCCATGGCAGTGCTCGCACAGAGGCACAGAGAATGGGGCTGCTTGCTTGTCTTGCCACCTCAAACTTCAAACGTAGCCTGGGAAATTTGGTGTACCTGCTAGGCTCCTTTCGCAGCCCTGCTCTTGAAATGCGAACGTCTGCAGATAGCTGGCAGGCAGAAGGGGCTAGCCTGGAAAGCTGTTGCTCAGCCTCATCTGCCCATGGCAGTGCTCGCACAGAGGCACAGAGAATGCGGCTCCTTGCTTGTCTTGCCACCTCAAACTTCAAACGTAGCCTGGGAAAGATGGTGTACCTGCTAGGCTCCTTTCGCAGCCCTGCTCTTGAAATGCAAACGTCTGCAGATAGCTGGCAGGCAGAAGGGGCTAGCCTGGAAAGCTGTTGCTCAGCCTCATCTGCCCATGGCACTGTTCGCATAGAGGCACAGAGAATGGGGCTGCTTGCTTATCTTGCCACTTGAAACTTCAAACGCATGCTGGGAATGGTGGTGTCCCTGCCAGGCTCCTATCACAGCCCTGCTCCGAAAGTGCGAACGTCTGCAGATAGCTGGCAGGCAGAAGGGGCTAGCCTGGAAAGCTGTTGCTCAGCCTCATCTGCCCATGGCACTGTTCGCATAGAGGCACAGAGAATGGGGCTGCTTGCTTGTCTTGCCACCTCAAACTTCAAACGTAGCCTGGGAAAGTTGGTGTCCCAGCCAGGCTCCTTTCGCCGCCCTGCTCCGAAAGTGCGAACGTCTGCAGATAGCTGGCAGCCAGAAGGGGCTAGCCTGGAAAGCTGTTGCTCAGCCTCATCTGCCCATGGCACTGTTCGCATAGAGGCACAGAGAATGGGGCTGCTTGCTTGTCTTGCCACCTCAAACTTCAAACGCATGCTGGGAATGGTGGTGTCCCTGCCAGGCTCCTATCACAGCCCTGCTCCGAAAGTGCGAACGTCTGCAGATAGCTGGCAGGCAGAAGGGGCTAGCCTGGAAAGCTGTTGCTCAGCCTCATCTGCCCATGGCAGTGCTCGCACAGAGGCACAGAGAATGGGGCTGCTTGCTTGTCTTGCCACCTCAAACTTCAAACGCATGCTGGGAATGGTGGTGTCCCAGCCAGGCTCCTTTCGCAGCCCTGCTCTTGAAATGCGAACGTCTGCAGATAGCTGGCAGCCAGAAGGGGCTAGCCTGGAAAGCTGTTGCTCAGCCTCATCTGCCCATGGCAGTGCTCGCACAGAGGCACAGAGAATGGGGCTGCTTGCTTGTCTTGCCACCTCAAACTTCAAACGTAGCCTGGGAAATTTGGTGTACCTGCTAGGCTCCTTTCGCAGCCCTGCTCTTGAAATGCGAACGTCTGCAGATAGCTGGCAGCCAGAAGGTGCTAGCCTGGAAAGCTGTTGCTCAGCCTCATCTGCCCATGGCACTGCTCGCACAGAGGCATAGAGAATGCGGCTCCTTGCTTGTCTTGCCACTTGAAACTTCAAACGCATGCTGGGAATGGTGGTGTCCCTGCCAGGCTCCTATCACAGCCCTGCTCCGAAAGTGCGAACGTCTGCAGATAGCTGGCAGCCAGAAGGGGCTAGCCTGGAAAGCTGTTGCTCAGCCTCATCTGCCCATGGCACTGTTCGCATAGAGGCACAGAGAATGCGGCTCCTTGCTTGTCTTGCCACCTCAAACTTCAAACGTAGCCTGGGAAATTTGGCGTACCTGCTAGGCTCCTTTCGCAGCCCTGCTCTTGAAATGCGAACGTCTGCAGATAGCTGGCAGCCAGAAGGGGTTAGCCTGGAAAGCTGTTGCTCAGCCTCATCTGCCCATGGCAGTGCTCGCACAGAGGCACAGAGAATGGGGCTGCTTGCTTGTCTTGCCACCTCAAACTTCAAACGTAGCCTTCGAAATTTGGTGTACCTGCTAGGCTCCTTTCGCAGCCCTGCTCTTGAAATGCGAACGTCTGCAGATAGCTGGCAGGCAGAAGGGGCTAGCCTGGAAAGCTGTTGCTCAGCCTCATCTGCCCATGGCACTGTTCGCATAGAGGCACAGAGAATGGGGCTGCTTGCTTATCTTGCGACTTGAAACTTCAAACGCATGCTGGGAATGGTGGTGTCCCTGCCAGGCTCCTATCACAGCCCTGCTCCGAAAGTGCGAACGTCTGCAGATAGCTGGCAGCCAGAAGGGGCTAGCCTGGAAAGCTGTTGCTCAGCCTCATCTGCCCATGGCAGTGCTCGCACAGAGGCACAGAGAATGGGGCTGCTTGCTTGTCTTGCCACCTCAAACTTCAAACGTAGCCTGGGCAAGTTGGTGTCCCAACCAGGCTCCTTTCGCAGCCCTGCTCTTGAAATGCGAACGTCTGCAGATAGATGGCAGTCAGAAGGTGCTAGCCTGGAAAGCTGTTGCTCAGCCTCATCTGCCCATGGCAGTGCTCGCACAGAGGCACAGAGAATGCGGCTCCTTGCTTGTCTTGCCACCTCAAACTTCAAACGTAGCCTGGGAAAGATGGTGTACCTGCTAGGCTCCTTTCGCAGCCCTGCTCTTGAAATGCAAACGTCTGCAGATAGCTGGCAGGCAGAAGGGGCTAGCCTGGAAAGCTGTTGCTCAGCCTCATCTGCCCATGGCACTGTTCGCATAGAGGCACAGAGAATGGGGCTGCTTGCTTATCTTGCCACTTGAAACTTCAAACGCATGCTGGGAAAGTTGGTGTCCCAGCCAGGCTCCTTTCGCAGCCCTGCTCCGAAAGTGCGAACGTCTGCAGATAGCTGGCAGCCAGAAGGGGCTAGCCTGGAAAGCTGTTGCTCAGCCTCATCTGCCCATGGCACTGTTCGCATAGAGGCACAGAGAATGGGGCTGCTTGCTTGTCTTGCCACCTCAAACTTCAAACGTAGCCTGGGAAAGTTGGTGTCCCAGCCAGGCTCCTTTCGCCGCCCTGCTCCGAAAGTGCGAACGTCTGCAGATAGCTGGCAGCCAGAAGGGGCTATCCTTGAAAGCTCTTGCTCAGCCTCATCTGCCCATGGCACTGTTCGCACAGAGGCACAGAGAATGGGGCTGCTTGCTTGTCTTGCCACTTCAAACTTCAAACGTAGCCTGGGAAAGTTGGTGTCCCAGTCAGGCTCCTTTCACAGCCCTGCTCCGAAAGTGCGAACGTCTGCAGATAGCTGGCAGGCAGAAGGGGCTAGCCTGGAAAGCTGTTGCTCAGCCTCATCTGCCCATGGCAGTGCTCGCACAGAGGCACAGAGAATGGGGCTGCTTGCTTGTCTTGCCACCTCAAACGTCAAACGCATGCTGGGAATGGTGGTGTCCCTGCCAGGCTCCTATCACAGCCCTGCTCCGAAAGTGCGAACGTCTGCAGATAGCTGGCAGGCAGAAGGGGCTAGCCTGGAAAGCTGTTGCTCAGCCTCATCTGCCCATGGCAGTGCTCGCACAGAGGCACAGAGAATGGGGCTGCTTGCTTATCTTGCGACTTGAAACTTCAAACGCATGCTAGGAATGGTGGTGTCCCTGCCAGGCTCCTATCACAGCCCTGCTCCGAAAGTGCGAACGTCTGCAGATAGCTGGCAGGCAGAAGGGGCTAGCCTGGAAAGCTGTTGCTCAGCCTGATCTGCCCATGGCAGTGCTCGCACAGAGGCACAGAGAATGGGGCTGCTTGCTTGTCTTGCCACCTCAAACTTCAAACGTAGCCTGGGAAATTTGGTGTACCTGCTAGGCTCCTTTCGCAGCCCTGCTCTTGAAATGCGAACGTCTGCAGATAGCTGGCAGGCAGAAGGGGCTAGCCTGGAAAGCTGTTGCTCAGCCTGATCTGCCCATGGCACTGTTCGCATAGAGGCACAGAGAATGGGGCTGCTTGCTTATCTTGCCACTTGAAACTTCAAACGCATGCTGGGAATGGTGGTGTCCCTGCCAGGCTCCTATCACAGCCCTGCTCCGAAAGTGCGAACGTCTGCAGATAGCTGGCAGCCAGAAGGGGCTAGCCTGGAAAGCTGTTGCTCAGCCTCATCTGCCCATGGCAGTGCTCGCACAGAGGCACAGAGAATGGGGCTGCTTGCTTGTCTTGCCACCTCAAACTTCAAACGCATGCTGGGAATGGTGGTGTCCCAGCCAGGCTCCTTTCGCAGCCCTGCTCTTGAAATGCGAACGTCTGCAGATAGCTGGCAGGCAGAAGGGGCTAGCCTGGAAAGCTGTTGCTCAGCCTCATCTGCCCATGGCACTGTTCGCATAGAGGCACAGAGACTGGGGCTGCTTGCTTGTCTTGCCACCTCAAACTTCAAACGTAGCCTGGGAAATTTGGTGTACCTGCTAGGCTCCTTTCGCAGCCCTGCTCTTGAAATGCGAACGTCTGCAGATAGCTGGCAGCCAGAAGGTGCTAGCCTGGAAAGCTGTTGCTCAGCCTCATCTGCCCATGGCACTGCTCGCACGGAGGCATAGAGAATGCGGCTCCTTGCTTGTCTTGCCACCTCAAACTTCAAACGTAGCCTGGGAAAGTTGGTGTCCCTGCCAGGCTCCTATCACAGCCCTGCTCCGAAAGTGCGAACGTCTGCAGATAGCTGGCAGCCAGAAGGGGCTAGCCTGGAAAGCTGTTGCTCAGCCTCATCTGCCCATGGCACTGTTCGCATAGAGGCACAGAGAATGGGGCTCCTTGCTTGTCTTGCCACCTCAAACTTCAAACGTAGCCTGGGAAATTTGGCGTACCTGCTAGGCTCCTTTCGCAGCCCTGCTCTTGAAATGCGAACGTCTGCAGATAGCTGGCAGGCAGAAGGGGCTAGCCTGGAAAGCTGTTGCTCAGCCTCATCTGCCCATGGCACTGCTCGCACAGAGGCATAGAGAATGCGGCTCCTTGCTTGTCTTGCCACTTGAAACTTCAAACGCATGCTGGGAATGGTGGTGTCCCTGCCAGGCTCCTATCACAGCCCAGCTCCGAAAGTGCGAACGTCTGCAGATAGCTGGCAGCCAGAAGGGGCTAGCCTGGAAAGCTGTTGCTCAGCCTGATCTGCCCATGGCAGTGCTCGCACAGAGGCACAGAGAATGGGGCTGCTTGCTTGTCTTGCCACCTCAAACTTCAAACGTAGCCTGGGAAAGTTGGTGTCCCACCCAGGCTCCTATCACAGCCCTGCTCCGAAAGTGCGAACGTCTGCAGATAGCTGGCAGCCAGAAGGGGCTAGCCTGGAAAGCTGTTGCTCAGCCTCATCTGCCCATGGCAGTGCTCGCACAGAGGCACAGAGAATGGGGCTGCTTGCTTGTCTTGCCACCTCAAACTTCAAACGTAGCCTGGGAAATTTGGTGTACCTGCTAGGCTCCTTTCGCAGCCCTGCTCTTGAAATGCGAACGTCTGCAGATAGCTGGCAGGCAGAAGGGGCTAGCCTGGAAAGCTGTTGCTCAGCCTCATCTGCCCATGGCACTGTTCGCATAGAGGCACAGAGAATGGGGCTGCTTGCTTATCTTGCCACTTGAAACTTCAAACGCATGCTGGGAATGGTGGTGTCCCTGCCAGGCTCCTATCACAGCCCTGCTCCGAAAGTGCGAACGTCTGCAGATAGCTGGCAGCCAGAAGGTGCTAGCCTGGAAAGCTGTTGCTCAGCCTCATCTGCCCATGGCAGTGCTCGCACAGAGGCACAGAGAATGCGGCTCCTTGCTTGTCTTGCCACCTCAAACTTCAAACGTAGCCTGGGAAAGATGGTGTACCTGCTAGGCTTCTTTCGCAGCCCTGCTCTTGAAATGCAAACGTCTGCAGATAGCTGGCAGGCAGAAGGGGCTAGCCTGGAAAGCTGTTGCTCAGCCTCATCTGCCCATGGCACTGTTCGCATAGAGGCACAGAGAATGGGGCTGCTTGCTTATCTTGCCACTTGAAACTTCAAACGCATGCTGGGAATGGTGGTGTCCCTGCCAGGCTCCTATCACAGCCCTGCTCCGAAAGTGCGAACGTCTGCAGATAGCTGGCAGCCAGAAGGGGCTAGCCTGGAAAGCTGTTGCTCAGCCTCATCTGCCCATGGCACTGTTCGCATAGAGGCACAGAGAATGGGGCTGCTTGCTTGTCTTGCCACCTCAAACTTCAAACGTAGCCTGGGAAAGTTGGTGTCCCAGCCAGGCTCCTTTCGCCGCCCTGCTCCGAAAGTGCGAACGTCTGCAGATAGCTGGCAGCCAGAAGGGGCTAGCCTGGAAAGCTGTTGCTCAGCCTCATCTGCCCATGGCACTGTTCGCACAGAGGCACAGAGAATGGGGCTGCTTGCTTGTCTTGCCACCTCAAACTTCAAACGTAGCCTGGGAAAGTTGGTGTCCCAGCCAGGCTCCTTTCGCAGCCCTGCTCCAAAAGTGCGAACGTCTGCAGATAGCTGGCAGGCAGAAGGGGCTAGCCTGGAAAGCTGTTGCTCAGCCTCATCTGCCCATGGCAGTGCTCGCACAGAGGCACAGAGAATGGGGCTGCTTGCTTGTCTTGCCACCTCAAACTTCAAACGCATGCTGGGAATGGTGGTGTCCCAGCCAGGCTCCTTTCGCAGCCCTGCTCTTGAAATGCGAACGTCTGCAGATAGCTGGCAGGCAGAAGGGGCTAGCTTGGAAAGCTGTTGCTCAGCCTCATCTGCCCATGGCACTGTTCGCATAGAGGCACAGAGACTGGGGCTGCTTGCTTGTCTTGCCACTTGAAACTTCAAACGCATGCTGGGAATGGTGGTGTCCCTGCCAGGCTCCTATCACAGCCCTGCTCCGAAAGTGCGAACGTCTGCAGATAGCTGGCAGCCAGAAGGGGCTAGCCTGGAAAGCTGTTGCTCAGCCTCATCTGCCCATGGCACTGTTCGCATAGAGGCACAGAGAATGCGGCTCCTTGCTTGTCTTGCCACCTCAAACTTCAAACGTAGCCTGGGAAATTTGGCGTACCTGCTAGGCTCCTTTCGCAGCCCTGCTCTTGAAATGCGAACGTCTGCAGATAGCTGGCAGCCAGAAGGGGTTAGCCTGGAAAGCTGTTGCTCAGCCTGATCTGCCCATGGCAGTGCTCGCACAGAGGCACAGAGAATGGGGCTGCTTGCTTGTCTTGCCACCTCAAACTTCAAACGTAGCCTTCGAAATTTGGTGTACCTGCTAGGCTCCTTTCGCAGCCCTGCTCTTGAAATGCGAACGTCTGCAGATAGCTGGCAGGCAGAAGGGGCTAGCCTGGAAAGCTGTTGCTCAGCCTCATCTGCCCATGGCACTGTTCGCATAGAGGCACAGAGAATGGGGCTGCTTGCTTATCTTGCGACTTGAAACTTCAAACGCATGCTGGGAATGGTGGTGTCCCTGCCAGGCTCCTATCACAGCCCTGCTCCGAAAGTGCGAACGTCTGCAGATAGCTGGCAGCCAGAAGGGGCTAGCCTGGAAAGCTGTTGCTCAGCCTCATCTGCCCATGGCAGTGCTCGCACAGAGGCACAGAGAATGGGGCTGCTTGCTTGTCTTGCCACCTCAAACTTCAAACGTAGCCTGGGAAAGTTGGTGTCCCAGCCAGGCTCCTTTCGCAGCCCTGCTCTTGAAATGCGAACGTCTGCAGATAGCTGGCAGGCAGAAGGGGCTAGCCTGGAAAGCTGTTGCTCAGCCTCATCTGCCCATGGCACTGTTCGCACAGAGGCACAGAGACTGGGGCTGCTTGCTTGTCTTGCCACCTCAAACTTCAAACGTAGCCTGGGAAATTTGGTGTACCTGCTAGGCTCCTTTCGCAGCCCTGCTCTTGAAATGCGAACGTCTGCAGATAGCTGGCAGCCAGAAGGTGCTAGCCTGGAAAGCTGTTGCTCAGCCTCATCTGCCCATGGCACTGCTCGCACAGAGGCATAGAGAATGCGGCTCCTTGCTTGTCTTGCCACTTGAAGCTTCAAACGCATGCTGGGAATGGTGGTGTCCCTGCCAGGCTCCTATCACAGCCCTGCTCCGAAAGTGCGAACGTCTGCAGATAGCTGGCAGCCAGAAGGGGCTAGCCTGGAAAGCTGTTGCTCAGCCTCATCTGCCCATGGCACTGTTCGCATAGAGGCACAGAGAATGCGGCTCCTTGCTTGTCTTGCCACCTCAAACTTCAAACGTAGCCTGGGAAATTTGGCGTACCTGCTAGGCTCCTTTCGCAGCCCTGCTCTTGAAATGCGAACGTCTGCAGATAGCTGGCAGGCAGAAGGGGCTAGCCTGGAAAGCTGTTGCTCAGCCTCATCTGCCCATGGCACTGCTCGCACAGAGGCATAGAGAATGCGGCTCCTTGCTTGTCTTGCCACTTGAAACTTCAAACGCATGCTGGGAATGGTGGTGTCCCTGCCAGGCTCCTATCACAGCCCTGCTCCGAAAGTGCGAACGTCTGCAGATAGCTGGCAGCCAGAAGGGGCTAGCCTGGAAAGCTGTTGCTCAGCCTGATCTGCCCATGGCAGTGCTCGCACAGAGGCACAGAGAATGGGGCTGCTTGCTTGTCTTGCCACCTCAAACTTCAAACGTAGCCTGGGAAAGTTGGTGTCCCAGCCAGGCTCCTATCACAGCCCTGCTCCGAAAGTGCGAACGTCTGCAGATAGCTGGCAGCCAGAAGGGGCTAGCCTGGAAAGCTGTTGCTCAGCCTCATCTGCCCATGGCAGTGCTCGCACAGAGGCACAGAGAATGGGGCTGCTTGCTTGTCTTGCCACCTCAAACTTCAAACGTAGCCTGGGAAATTTGGTGTACCTGCTAGGCTCCTTTCGCAGCCCTGCTCTTGAAATGCGAACGTCTGCAGATAGCTGGCAGGCAGAAGGGGCTAGCCTGGAAAGCTGTTGCTCAGCCTCATCTGCCCATGGCACTGTTCGCATAGAGGCACAGAGAATGGGGCTGCTTGCTTATCTTGCCACTTGAAACTTCAAACGCATGCTGGGAATGGTGGTGTCCCTGCCAGGCTCCTATCACAGCCCTGCTCCGAAAGTGCGAACGTCTGCAGATAGCTGGCAGCCAGAAGGTGCTAGCCTGGAAAGCTGTTGCTCAGCCTCATCTGCCCATGGCAGTGCTCGCACAGAGGCACAGAGAATGCGGCTCCTTGCTTGTCTTGCCACCTCAAACTTCAAACGTAGCCTGGGAAAGATGGTGTACCTGCTAGGCTCCTTTCGCAGCCCTGCTCTTGAAATGCAAACGTCTGCAGATAGCTGGCAGGCAGAAGGGGCTAGCCTGGAAAGCTGTTGCTCAGCCTCATCTGCCCATGGCACTGTTCGCATAGAGGCACAGAGAATGGGGCTGCTTGCTTATCTTGCCACTTGAAACTTCAAACGCATGCTGGGAATGGTGGTGTCCCTGCCAGGCTCCTATCACAGCCCTGCTCCGAAAGTGCGAACGTCTGCAGATAGCTGGCAGCCAGAAGGGGCTAGCCTGGAAAGCTGTTGCTCAGCCTCATCTGCCCATGGCACTGTTCGCATAGAGGCACAGAGAATGGGGCTGCTTGCTTGTCTTGCCACCTCAAACTTCAAACGTAGCCTGGGAAAGTTGGTGTCCCAGCCAGGCTCCTTTCGCCGCCCTGCTCCGAAAGTGCGAACGTCTGCAGATAGCTGGCAGGCAGAAGGGGCTAGCCTGGAAAGCTGTTGCTCAGCCTCATCTGCCCATGGCACTGTTCGCACAGAGGCACAGAGAATGGGGCTGCTTGCTTGTCTTGCCACCTCAAACTTCAAACGTAGCCTGGGAAAGTTGGTGTCCCAGCCAGGCTCCTTTCGCAGCCCTGCTCCAAAAGTGCGAACGTCTGCAGATAGCTGGCAGGCAGAAGGGGCTAGCCTGGAAAGCTGTTGCTCAGCCTCATCTGCCCATGGCAGTGCTCGCACAGAGGCACAGAGAATGGGGCTGCTTGCTTGTCTTGCCACCTCAAACTTCAAACGCATGCTGGGAATGGTGGTGTCCCAGCCAGGCTCCTTTCGCAGCCCTGCTCTTGAAATGCGAACGTCTGCAGATAGCTGGCAGGCAGAAGGGGCTAGCCTGGAAAGCTGTTGCTCAGCCTCATCTGCCCATGGCACTGTTCGCATAGAGGCACAGAGACTGGGGCTGCTTGCTTGTCTTGCCACTTGAAACTTCAAACGCATGCTGGGAATGGTGGTGTCCCTGCCAGGCTCCTATCACAGCCCTGCTCCGAAAGTGCGAACGTCTGCAGATAGCTGGCAGCCAGAAGGGGCTAGCCTGGAAAGCTGTTGCTCAGCCTCATCTGCCCATGGCACTGTTCGCATAGAGGCACAGAGAATGCGGCTCCTTGCTTGTCTTGCCACCTCAAACTTCAAACGTAGCCTGGGAAATTTGGTGTACCTGCTAGGCTCCTTTCGCAGCCCTGCTCTTGAAATGCGAACGTCTGCAGATAGCTGGCAGCCAGAAGGTGCTAGCCTGGAAAGCTGTTGCTCAGCCTCATCTGCCCATGGCAGTGCTCGCACAGAGGCACAGAGAATGTGGCTCCTTGCTTGTCTTGCCACCTCAAACTTCAAACGTAGCCTGGGAAAGATGGTGTACCTGCTAGGCTCCTTTCGCAGCCCTGCTCTTGAAATGCAAACGTCTGCAGATAGCTGGCAGGCAGAAGGGGCTAGCCTGGAAAGCTGTTGCTCAGCCTCATCTGCCCATGGCAGTGCTCGCACAGAGGCACAGAGAATGCGGCTCCTTGCTTGTCTTGCCACCTCAAACTTCAAACGTAGCCTGGGAAAGTTGGTGTCCCAGCCAGGCTCCTTTCGCCGCCCTGCTCCGAAAGTGCGAACGTCTGCAGATAGCTGGCAGGCAGAAGGGGCTAGCCTGGAAAGCTGTTGCTCAGCCTCATCTGCCCATGGCACTGTTCGCACAGAGGCACAGAGAATGGGGCTGCTTGCTTGTCTTGCCACCTCAAACTTCAAACGTAGCCTGGGAAAGTTGGTGTCCCAGCCAGGCTCCTTTCGCAGCCCTGCTCCAAAAGTGCGAACGTCTGCAGATAGCTGGCAGGCAGAAGGGGCTAGCCTGGAAAGCTGTTGCTCAGCCTCATCTGCCCATGGCAGTGCTCGCACAGAGGCACAGAGAATGGGGCTGCTTGCTTGTCTTGCCACCTCAAACTTCAAACGCATGCTGGGAATGGTGGTGTCCCAGCCAGGCTCCTTTCGCAGCCCTGCTCTTGAAATGCGAACGTCTGCAGATAGCTGGCAGGCAGAAGGGGCTAGCCTGGAAAGCTGTTGCTCAGCCTCATCTGCCCATGGCACTGTTCGCATAGAGGCACAGAGACTGGGGCTGCTTGCTTGTCTTGCCACTTGAAACTTCAAACGCATGCTGGGAATGGTGGTGTCCCTGCCAGGCTCCTATCACAGCCCTGCTCCGAAAGTGCGAACGTCTGCAGATAGCTGGCAGCCAGAAGGGGCTAGCCTGGAAAGCTGTTGCTCAGCCTCATCTGCCCATGGCACTGTTCGCATAGAGGCACAGAGAATGCGGCTCCTTGCTTGTCTTGCCACCTCAAACTTCAAACGTAGCCTGGGAAATTTGGTGTACCTGCTAGGCTCCTTTCGCAGCCCTGCTCTTGAAATGCGAACGTCTGCAGATAGCTGGCAGCCAGAAGGGGTTAGCCTGGAAAGCTGTTGCTCAGCCTGATCTGCCCATGGCAGTGCTCGCACAGAGGCACAGAGAATGGGGCTGCTTGCTTGTCTTGCCACCTCAAACTTCAAACGTAGCCTTCGAAATTTGGTGTACCTGCTAGGCTCCTTTCGCAGCCCTGCTCTTGAAATGCGAACGTCTGCAGATAGCTGGCAGGCAGAAGGGGCTAGCCTGGAAAGCTGTTGCTCAGCCTCATCTGCCCATGGCACTGTTCGCATAGAGGCACAGAGAATGGGGCTGCTTGCTTATCTTGCGACTTGAAACTTCAAACGCATGCTGGGAATGGTGGTGTCCCTGCCAGGCTCCTATCACAGCCCTGCTCCGAAAGTGCGAACGTCTGCAGATAGCTGGCAGGCAGAAGGGGCTAGCCTGGAAAGCTGTTGCTCAGCCTCATCTGCCCATGGCAGTGCTCGCACAGAGGCACAGAGAATGGGGCTGCTTGCTTGTCTTGCCACCTCAAACTTCAAACGTAGCCTGGGAAAGTTGGTGTCCCAACCAGGCTCCTTTCGCAGCCCTGCTCTTGAAATGCGAACGTCTGCAGATAGCTGGCAGGCAGAAGGGGCTAGCCTGGAAAGCTGTTGCTCAGCCTCATCTGCCCATGGCACTGTTCGCACAGAGGCACAGAGACTGGGGCTGCTTGCTTGTCTTGCCACCTCAAACTTCAAACGTAGCCTGGGAAATTTGGTGTACCTGCTAGGCTCCTTTCGCAGCCCTGCTCTTGAAATGCGAACGTCTGCAGATAGCTGGCAGCCAGAAGGTGCTAGCCTGGAAAGCTGTTGCTCAGCCTCATCTGCCCATGGCACTGCTCGCACAGAGGCATAGAGAATGCGGCTCCTTGCTTGTCTTGCCACTTGAAACTTCAAACGCATGCTGGGAATGGTGGTGTCCCTGCCAGGCTCCTATCACAGCCCTGCTCCGAAAGTGCGAACGTCTGCAGATAGCTGGCAGCCAGAAGGGGCTAGCCTGGAAAGCTGTTGCTCAGCCTCATCTGCCCATGGCACTGTTCGCATAGAGGCACAGAGAATGCGGCTCCTTGCTTGTCTTGCCACCTCAAACTTCAAACGTAGCCTGGGAAATTTGGCGTACCTGCTAGGCTCCTTTCGCAGCCCTGCTCTTGAAATGCGAACGTCTGCAGATAGCTGGCAGGCAGAAGGGGCTAGCCTGGAAAGCTGTTGCTCAGCCTCATCTGCCCATGGCACTGCTCGCACAGAGGCATAGAGAATGCGGCTCCTTGCTTGTCTTGCCACTTGAAACTTCAAACGCATGCTGGGAATGGTGGTGTCCCAGCCAGGCTCCTATCACAGCCCAGCTCCGAAAGTGCGAACGTCTGCAGATAGCTGGCAGCCAGAAGGGGCTAGCCTGGAAAGCTGTTGCTCAGCCTGATCTGCCCATGGCAGTGCTCGCACAGAGGCACAGAGAATGGGGCTGCTTGCTTGTCTTGCCACCTCAAACTTCAAACGTAGCCTGGGAAAGTTGGTGTCCCAGCCAGGCTCCTATCACAGCCCTGCTCCGAAAGTGCGAACGTCTGCAGATAGCTGGCAGCCAGAAGGTGCTAGCCTGGAAAGCTGTTGCTCAGCCTTATCTGCCCATGGCAGTGCTCGCACAGAGGCACAGAGAATGCGGCTCCTTGCTTGTCTTGCCACCTCAAACTTCAAACGTAGCCTGGGAAAGATGGTGTACCTGCTAGGCTCCTTTCGCAGCCCTGCTCTTGAAATGCAAACATCTGCAGATAGCTGGCAGGCAGAAGGGGCTAGCCTGGAAAGCTGTTGCTCAGCCTCATCTGCCCATGGCACTGTTCGCATAGAGGCACAGAGAATGGGGCTGCTTGCTTATCTTGCCACTTGAAACTTCAAACGCATGCTGGGAATGGTGGTGTCCCTGCCAGGCTCCTATCACAGCCCTGCTCCGAAAGTGCGAACGTCTGCAGATAGCTGGCAGCCAGAAGGGGCTAGCCTGGAAAGCTGTTGCTCAGCCTCATCTGCCCATGGCACTGTTCGCATAGAGGCACAGAGAATGGGGCTGCTTGCTTGTCTTGCCACCTCAAACTTCAAACGTAGCCTGGGAAAGTTGGTGTCCCAGCCAGGCTCCTTTCGCCGCCCTGCTCCGAAAGTGCGAACGTCTGCAGATAGGTGGCAGCCAGAAGGGGCTAGCCTGGAAAGCTGTTGCTCAGCCTCATCTGCCCATGGCACTGTTCGCACAGAGGCACAGAGAATGGGGCTGCTTGCTTGTCTTGCCACCTCAAACTTCAAACGTAGCCTGGGAAAGTTGGTGTCCCAGCCAGGCTCCTTTCGCAGCCCTGCTCCAAAAGTGCGAACGTCTGCAGATAGCTGGCAGGCAGAAGGGGCTAGCCTGGAAAGCTGTTGCTCAGCCTCATCTGCCCATGGCAGTGCTCGCACAGAGGCACAGAGAATGCGGCTCCTTGCTTGTCTTGCCACCTCAAACTTCAAACGTAGCCTGGGAAATTTGGCGTACCTGCTAGGCTCCTTTCGCAGCCCTGCTCTTGAAATGCGAACGTCTGCAGATAGCTGGCAGGCAGAAGGGGCTAGCCTGGAAAGCTGTTGCTCAGCCTCATCTGCCCATGGCACTGCTCGCACAGAGGCATAGAGAATGCGGCTCCTTGCTTGTCTTGCCACTTGAAACTTCAAACGCATGCTGGGAATGGTGGTGTCCCTGCCAGGCTCCTATCACAGCCCTGCTCCGAAAGTGCGAACGTCTGCAGATAGCTGGCAGCCAGAAGGGGCTAGCCTGGAAAGCTGTTGCTCAGCCTGATCTGCCCATGGCAGTGCTCGCACAGAGGCACAGAGAATGGGGCTGCTTGCTTGTCTTGCCACCTCAAACTTCAAACGTAGCCTGGGAAAGTTGGTGTCCCAGCCAGGCTCCTATCACAGCCCTGCTCCGAAAGTGCGAACGTCTGCAGATAGCTGGCAGCCAGAAGGGGCTAGCCTGGAAAGCTGTTGCTCAGCCTCATCTGCCCATGGCAGTGCTCGCACAGAGGCACAGAGAATGGGGCTGCTTGCTTGTCTTGCCACCTCAAACTTCAAACGTAGCCTGGGAAATTTGGTGTACCTGCTAGGCTCCTTTCGCAGCCCTGCTCTTGAAATGCGAACGTCTGCAGATAGCTGGCAGGCAGAAGGGGCTAGCTTGGAAAGCTGTTGCTCAGCCTCATCTGCCCATGGCACTGTTCGCATAGAGGCACAGAGAATGGGGCTGCTTGCTTATCTTGCCACTTGAAACTTCAAACGCATGCTGGGAATGGTGGTGTCCCTGCCAGGCTCCTATCACAGCCCTGCTCCGAAAGTGCGAACGTCTGCAGATAGCTGGCAGCCAGAAGGTGCTAGCCTGGAAAGCTGTTGCTCAGCCTCATCTGCCCATGGCAGTGCTCGCACAGAGGCACAGAGAATGCGGCTCCTTGCTTGTCTTGCCACCTCAAACTTCAAACGTAGCCTGGGAAAGATGGTGTACCTGCTAGGCTCCTTTCGCAGCCCTGCTCTTGAAATGCAAACGTCTGCAGATAGCTGGCAGGCAGAAGGGGCTAGCCTGGAAAGCTGTTGCTCAGCCTCATCTGCCCATGGCACTGTTCGCATAGAGGCACAGAGAATGGGGCTGCTTGCTTATCTTGCCACTTGAAACTTCAAACGCATGCTGGGAATGGTGGTGTCCCTGCCAGGCTCCTATCACAGCCCTGCTCCGAAAGTGCGAACGTCTGCAGATAGCTGGCAGCCAGAAGGGGCTAGCCTGGAAAGCTGTTGCTCAGCCTCATCTGCCCATGGCACTGTTCGCACAGAGGCACAGAGAATGGGGCTGCTTGCTTGTCTTGCCACCTCAAACTTCAAACGTAGCCTGGGAAAGTTGGTGTCCCAGCCAGGCTCCTTTCGCCGCCCTGCTCCGAAAGTGCGAACGTCTGCAGATAGCTGGCAGGCAGAAGGGGCTAGCCTGGAAAGCTGTTGCTCAGCCTCATCTGCCCATGGCACTGTTCGCACAGAGGCACAGAGAATGGGGCTGCTTGCTTGTCTTGCCACATCAAACTTCAAACGCATGCTGGGAATGGTGGTGTCCCAGCCAGGCTCCTTTCGCAGCCCTGCTCTTGAAATGCGAACGTCTGCAGATAGCTGGCAGGCAGAAGGGGCTAGCCTGGAAAGCTGTTGCTCAGCCTCATCTGCCCATGGCACTGTTCGCATAGAGGCACAGAGACTGGGGCTGCTTGCTTGTCTTGCCACTTGAAACTTCAAACGCATGCTGGGAATGGTGGTGTCCCTGCCAGGCTCCTATCACAGCCCTGCTCCGAAAGTGCGAACGTCTGCAGATAGCTGGCAGCCAGAAGGGGCTAGCCTGGAAAGCTGTTGCTCAGCCTCATCTGCCCATGGCACTGTTCGCATAGAGGCACAGAGAATGCGGCTCCTTGCTTGTCTTGCCACCTCAAACTTCAAACGTAGCCTGGGAAATTTGGCGTACCTGCTAGGCTCCTTTCGCAGCCCTGCTCTTGAAATGCGAACGTCTGCAGATAGCTGGCAGCCAGAAGGGGCTAGCCTGGAAAGCTGTTGCTCAGCCTGATCGGCCCATGGCAGTGCTCGCACAGAGGCACAGAGAATGGGGCTGCTTGCTTGTCTTGCCACCTCAAACTTCAAACGCATGCTGGGAATGGTGGTGTCCCAGCCAGGCTCCTTTCGCAGCCCTGCTCTTGAAATGCGAACGTCTGCAGATAGCTGGCAGGCAGAAGGGGCTAGCCTGGAAAGCTGTTGCTCAGCCTCATCTGCCCATGGCACTGTTCGCATAGAGGCACAGAGACTGGGGCTGCTTGCTTGTCTTGCCACTTGAAACTTCAAACGCATGCTGGGAATGGTGGTGTCCCTGCCAGGCTCCTATCACAGCCCTGCTCCGAAAGTGCGAACGTCTGCAGATAGCTGGCAGCCAGAAGGGGCTAGCCTGGAAAGCTGTTGCTCAGCCTCATCTGCCCATGGCACTGTTCGCATAGAGGCACAGAGAATGCGGCTCCTTGCTTGTCTTGCCACCTCAAACTTCAAACGTAGCCTGGGAAATTTGGCGTACCTGCTAGGCTCCTTTCGCAGCCCTGCTCTTGAAATGCGAACGTCTGCAGATAGCTGGCAGCCAGAAGGGGTTAGCCTGGAAAGCTGTTGCTCAGCCTGATCTGCCCATGGCAGTGCTCGCACAGAGGCACAGAGAATGGGGCTGCTTGCTTGTCTTGCCACCTCAAACTTCAAACGTAGCCTTCGAAATTTGGTGTACCTGCTAGGCTCCTTTCGCAGCCCTGCTCTTGAAATGCGAACGTCTGCAGATAGCTGGCAGGCAGAAGGGGCTAGCCTGGAAAGCTGTTGCTCAGCCTCATCTGCCCATGGCACTGTTCGCATAGAGGCACAGAGAATGGGGCTGCTTGCTTATCTTGCGACTTCAAACTTCAAACGCATGCTGGGAATGGTGGTGTCCCTGCCAGGCTCCTATCACAGCCCTGCTCCGAAAGTGCGAACGTCTGCAGATAGCTGGCAGCCAGAAGGGGCTAGCCTGGAAAGCTGTTGCTCAGCCTCATCTGCCCATGGCAGTGCTCGCACAGAGGCACAGAGAATGGGGCTGCTTGCTTGTCTTGCCACCTCAAACTTCAAACGTAGCCTGGGAAAGTTGGTGTCCCAACCAGGCTCCTTTCGCAGCCCTGCTCTTGAAATGCGAACGTCTGCAGATAGCTGGCAGGCAGAAGGGGCTAGCCTGGAAAGCTGTTGCTCAGCCTCGTCTGCCCATGGCACTGTTCGCATAGAGGCACAGAGAATGGGGCTGCTTGCTTATCTTGCCACTTGAAACTTCAAACGCATGCTGGGAATGGTGGTGTCCCTGCCAGGCTCCTATCACAGCCCTGCTCCGAAAGTGCGAACGTCTGCAGATAGCTGGCAGCCAGAAGGGGCTAGCCTGGAAAGCTGTTGCTCAGCCTCATCTGCCCATGGCAGTGCTCGCACAGAGGCACAGAGAATGGGGCTGCTTGCTTGTCTTGCCACCTCAAACTTCAAACGTAGCCTGGGAAATATGGTGTCCCATCCAGGCTCCTTTCGCAGCCCTGCTCCGAAAGTGCGAACGTCTGCAGATAGCTGGCAGCCAGAAGGGGCTAGTCTGGAAAGCTGTTGCTCAGCCTCATCTGCCCATGGCAGTGCTCGCACAGAGGCACAGAGAATGGGGCTGCTTGCTTGTCTTGCCACCTCAAACTTCAAACGTAGCCTGGGAAAGTTGGTGTCCCAACCAGGCTCCTTTCGCAGCCCTGCTCCGAAAGTGCGAACGTCTGCAGATAGCTGGCAGCCAGAAGGTGCTAGCCTGGAAAGCTGTTGCTCAGCCTCATCTGCCCATGGCAGTGCTCGCACAGAGGCACAGAGAATGCGGCTCCTTGCTTGTCTTGCCACCTCAAACTTCAAACGTAGCCTGGGAAAGATGGTGTACCTGCTAGGCTCCTTTCGCAGCCCTGCTCTTGAAATGCGAACGTCTGCAGATAGCTGGCAGGCAGAAGGGGCTAGCCTGGAAAGCTGTTGCTCAGCCTCATCTGCCCATGGCACTGTTCGCATAGAGGCACAGAGAATGGGGCTGCTTGCTTATCTTGCCACTTGAAACTTCAAACGCATGCTGGGAAAGTTGGTGTCCCAGCCAGGCTCCTTTCGCAGCCCTGCTCCGAAAGTGCGAACGTCTGCAGATAGCTGGCAGCCAGAAGGGGCTAGCCTGGAAAGCTGTTGCTCAGCCTCATCTGCCCATGGCACTGTTCGCATAGAGGCACAGAGAATGGGGCTGCTTGCTTGTCTTGCCACCTCAAACTTCAAACGTAGCCTGGGAAAGTTGGTGTCCCAGCCAGGCTCCTTTCGCCGCCCTGCTCCGAAAGTGCGAACGTCTGCAGATAGCTGGCAGGCAGAAGGGGCTAGCCTGGAAAGCTGTTGCTCAGCCTCGTCTGCCCATGGCACTGTTCGCATAGAGGCACAGAGAATGGGGCTGCTTGCTTATCTTGCCACTTGAAACTTCAAACGCATGCTGGGAATGGTGGTGTCCCTGCCAGGCTCCTATCACAGCCCTGCTCCGAAAGTGCGAACGTCTGCAGATAGCTGGCAGCCAGAAGGGGCTAGCCTGGAAAGCTGTTGCTCAGCCTCATCTGCCCATGGCAGTGCTCGCACAGAGGCACAGAGAATGGGGCTGCTTGCTTGTCTTGCCACCTCAAACTTCAAACGTAGCCTGGGAAAGATGGTGTCCCATCCAGGCTCCTTTCGCAGCCCTGCTCCGAAAGTGCGAACGTCTGCAGATAGCTGGCAGCCAGAAGGGGCTAGTCTGGAAAGCTGTTGCTCAGCCTCATCTGCCCATGGCAGTGCTCGCACAGAGGCACAGAGAATGGGGCTGCTTGCTTGTCTTGCCACCTCAAACTTCAAACGTAGCCTGGGAAAGTTGGTGTCCCAACCAGGCTCCTTTCGCAGCCCTGCTCCGAAAGTGCGAACGTCTGCAGATAGCTGGCAGCCAGAAGGTGCTAGCCTGGAAAGCTGTTGCTCAGCCTCATCTGCCCATGGCAGTGCTCGCACAGAGGCACAGAGAATGCGGCTCCTTGCTTGTCTTGCCACCTCAAACTTCAAACGTAACCTGGGAAAGATGGTGTACCTGCTAGGCTCCTTTCGCAGCCCTGCTCTTGAAATGCGAACGTCTGCAGATAGCTGGCAGGCAGAAGGGGCTAGCCTGGAAAGCTGTTGCTCAGCCTCATCTGCCCATGGCACTGTTCGCATAGAGGCACAGAGAATGGGGCTGCTTGCTTATCTTGCCACTTGAAACTTCAAACGCATGCTGGGAAAGTTGGTGTCCCAGCCAGGCTCCTTTCGCAGCCCTGCTCCGAAAGTGCGAACGTCTGCAGATAGCTGGCAGCCAGAAGGGGCTAGCCTGGAAAGCTGTTGCTCAGCCTCATCTGCCCATGGCACTGTTCGCATAGAGGCACAGAGAATGGGGCTGCTTGCTTGTCTTGCCACCTCAAACTTCAAACGTAGCCTGGGAAAGTTGGTGTCCCAGCCAGGCTCCTTTCGCCGCCCTGCTCCGAAAGTGCGAACGTCTGCAGATAGCTGGCAGGCAGAAGGGGCTAGCCTGGAAAGCTGTTGCTCAGCCTCATCTGCCCATGGCACTGTTCGCACAGAGGCACAGAGAATGGGGCTGCTTGCTTGTCTTGCCACTTCAAACTTCAAACGTAGCCTGGGAAAGTTGGTGTCCCAGTCAGGCTCCTTTCGCAGCCCTGCTCCGAAAGTGCGAACGTCTGCAGATAGCTGGCAGGCAGAAGGGGCTAGCCTGGAAAGCTGTTGCTCAGCCTCATCTGCCCATGGCACTGCTCGCACAGAGGCATAGAGAATGGGGCTCCTTGCTTGTCTTGCCACTTGAAACTTCAAACGCATGCTGGGAATGGTGGTGTCCCTGCCAGGCTCCTATCACAGCCCTGCTCCGAAAGTGCGAACGTCTGCAGATAGCTGGCAGCCAGAAGGGGCTAGCCTGGAAAGCTGTTGCTCAGCCTGATCTGCCCATGGCACTGTTCGCATAGAGGCACAGAGAATGCGGCTCCTTGCTTGTCTTGCCACCTCAAACTTCAAACGTAGCCTGGGAAATTTGGCGTACCTGCTAGGCTCCTTTCGCAGCCCTGCTCTTGAAATGCGAACGTCTGCAGATAGCTGGCAGCCAGAAGGGGTTAGCCTGGAAAGCTGTTGCTCAGCCTCATCTGCCCATGGCAGTGCTCGCACAGAGGCACAGAGAATGGGGCTGCTTGCTTGTCTTGCCACCTCAAACTTCAAACGTAGCCTTCGAAATTTGGTGTACCTGCCAGGCTCCTTTCGCAGCCCTGCTCTTGAAATGCGAACGTCTGCAGATAGCTGGCAGGCAGAAGGGGCTAGCCTGGAAAGCTGTTGCTCAGCCTCATCTGCCCATGGCACTGTTCGCATAGAGGCACAGAGAATGGGGCTGCTTGCTTATCTTGCGACTTGAAACTTCAAACGCATGCTGGGAATGGTGGTGTCCCTGCCAGGCTCCTATCACAGCCCTGCTCCGAAAGTGCGAACGTCTGCAGATAGCTGGCAGCCAGAAGGGGCTAGCTTGGAAAGCTGTTGCTCAGCCTCATCTGCCCATGGCAGTGCTCGCACAGAGGCACAGAGAATGGGGCTGCTTGCTTGTCTTGCCACCTCAAACTTCAAACGTAGCCTGGGAAACTTGGTGTCCCAACCAGGCTCATTTCGCAGCCCTGCTCTTGAAATGCGAACGTCTGCAGATAGCTGGCAGGCAGAAGGGGCTAGCCTGGAAAGCTGTTGCTCAGCCTCGTCTGCCCATGGCACTGTTCGCATAGAGGCACAGAGAATGGGGCTGCTTGCTTATCTTGCCACTTGAAACTTCAAACGCATGCTGGGAATGGTGGTGTCCCTGCCAGGCTCCTATCACAGCCCTGCTCCGAAAGTGCGAACGTCTGCAGATAGCTGGCAGCCAGAAGGGGCTAGCCTGGAAAGCTGTTGCTCAGCCTCATCTGCCCATGGCAGTGCTCGCACAGAGGCACAGAGAATGGGGCTGCTTGCTTGTCTTGCCACCTCAAACTTCAAACGTAGCCTGGGAAATTTGGTGTACCTGCTAGGCTCCTTTCGCAGCCCTGCTCTTGAAATGCGAACGTCTGCAGATAGCTGGCAGGCAGAAGGGGCTAGCCTGAAAAGCTGTTGCTCAGCCTGATCTGCCCATGGCACTGTTCGCATAGAGGCATAGAGAATGGGGCTGCTTGCTTATCTTGCCACTTGAAACTTCAAACGCATGCTGGGAATGGTGGTGTCCCTGCCAGGCTCCTATCACAGCCCTGCTCCGAAAGTGCGAACGTCTGCAGATAGCTGGCAGCCAGAAGGGGCTAGCTTGGAAAGCTGTTGCTCAGCCTCATCTGCCCATGGCAGTGCTCGCACAGAGGCACAGAGAATGGGGCTGCTTGCTTGTCTTGCCACCTCAAACTTCAAACGTAGCCTTGGAAAGATGGTGTCCCAGCCAGGCTCCTTTCGCAGCCCTGCTCCGAAAGTGCGAACGTCTGCAGATAGCTGGCAGCCAGAAGGGGCTAGTCTGGAAAGCTGTTGCTCAGCCTCATCTGCCCATGGCAGTGCTCGCACAGAGGCACAGAGAATGGGGCTGCTTGCTTGTCTTGCCACCTCAAACTTCAAACGTAGCCTGGGAAAGTTGGTGTCCCAACCAGGCTCCTTTCGCAGCCCTGCTCCGAAAGTGCGAACGTCTGCAGATAGCTGGCAGCCAGAAGGTGCTAGCCTGGAAAGCTGTTGCTCAGCCTCATCTGCCCATGGCAGTGCTCGCACAGAGGCACAGAGAATGCGGCTCCTTGCTTGTCTTGCCACCTCAAACTTCAAACGTAGATTGGGAAAGATGGTGTACCTGCTAGGCTCCTTTCGCAGCCCTGCTCTTGAAATGCAAACGTCTGCAGATAGCTGGCAGGCAGAAGGGGCTAGCCTGGAAAGCTGTTGCTCAGCCTCATCTGCCCATGGCACTGTTCGCATAGAGGCACAGAGAATGGGGCTGCTTGCTTATCTTGCCACTTGAAACTTCAAACGCATGCTGGGAAAGTTGGTGTCCCAGCCAGGCTCCTTTCGCAGCCCTGCTCCGAAAGTGCGAACGTCTGCAGATAGCTGGCAGCCAGAAGGGGCTAGCCTGGAAAGCTGTTGCTCAGCCTCATCTGCCCATGGCACTGTTCGCATAGAGGCACAGAGAATGGGGCTGCTTGCTTGTCTTGCCACTTCAAACTTCAAACGTAGCCTGGGAAAGTTGGTGTCCCAGTCAGGCTCCTTTCGCAGCCCTGCTCCGATAGTGCGAACGTCTGCAGATAGCTGGCAGGCAGAAGGGGCTAGCCTGGAAAGCTGTTGCTCAGCCTCATCTGCCCATGGCACTGCTCGCACAGAGGCATAGAGAATGCGGCTCCTTGCTTGTCTTGCCACTTGAAACTTCAAACGCATGCTGGGAATGGTGGTGTCCCTGCCAGGCTCCTATCACAGCCCTGCTCCGAAAGTGCGAACGTCTGCAGATAGCTGGCAGCCAGAAGGGGCTAGCCTGGAAAGCTGTTGCTCAGCCTCATCTGCCCATGGCAGTGCTCGCACAGAGGCACAGAGAATGGGGCTGCTTGCTTGTCTTGCCACCTCAAACTTCAAACGTAGCCTGGGAAATTTGGTGTACCTGCTAGGCTCCTTTCGCAGCCCTGCTCTTGAAATGCGAACGTCTGCAGATAGCTGGCAGGCAGAAGGGGCTAGCCTGAAAAGCTGTTGCTCAGCCTGATCTGCCCATGGCACTGTTCGCATAGAGGCATAGAGAATGGGGCTGCTTGCTTATCTTGCCACTTGAAACTTCAAACGCATGCTGGGAATGGTGGTGTCCCTGCCAGGCTCCTATCACAGCCCTGCTCCGAAAGTGCGAACGTCTGCAGATAGCTGGCAGCCAGAAGGGGCTAGCTTGGAAAGCTGTTGCTCAGCCTGATCTGCCCATGGCACTGTTCGCATAGAGGCACAGAGAATGGGGCTGCTTGCTTGTCTTGCCACCTCAAACTTCAAACGTAGCCTGGGAAAGATGGTGTCCCAGCCAGGCTCCTTTCGCAGCCCTGCTCCGAAAGTGCGAACGTCTGCAGATAGCTGGCAGCCAGAAGGGGCTAGCCTGGAAAGCTGTTGCTCAGCCTCATCTGCCCATGGCAGTGCTCGCACAGAGGCACAGAGAATGGGGCTGCTTGCTTGTCTTGCCACCTCAAACTTCAAACGCATGCTGGGAATGGTGGTGTCCCAGCCAGGCTCCTATCACAGCCCTGCTCCGAAAGTGCGAACGTCTGCAGATAGCTGGCAGGCAGAAGGGGCTATCCTGGAAAGCTGTTGCTCAGCCTCATCTGCCCATGGCACTGTTCGCATAGAGGCACAGAGAATGGGGCTGCTTGCTTATCTTGCCACTTGAAACTTCAAACGCATGCTGGGAATGGTGGTGTCCCTGCCATGCTCCTATCACAGCCCTGCTCCGAAAGTGCGAACGTCTGCAGATAGCTGGCAGCCAGAAGGGGCTAGCCTGGAAAGCTGTTGCTCAGCCTGATCTGCCCATGGCAGTGCTCGCACAGAGGCACAGAGAATGGGGCTGCTTGCTTGTCTTGCCACCTCAAACTTCAAACGTAGCCTGGGAAAGTTGGTGTCCCAGCCAGGCTCCTTTCGCAGCCCTGCTCCAAAAGTGCGAACGTCTGCAGATAGCTGGCAGCCAGAAGGGGCTAGCCTGGAAAGCTGTTGCTCAGCCTCATCTGCCCATGGCAGTGCTCGCACAGAGGCACAGAGAATGCGGCTCCTTGCTTGTCTTTCCACCTCAAACTTCAAACGTAGCCTGGGAAAGATGGTGTACCTGCTAGGCTCATTTCGCAGCCCTGCTCTTGAAATGCGAACGTCTGCAGATAGCTGGCAGGCAGAAGGGGCTAGCCTGGAAAGCTGTTGCTCAGCCTCATCTGCCCATGGCAGTGCTCGCATAGAGGCACAGAGAATGGGGCTGCTTGCTTATCTTGCCACTTGAAACTTCAAACGCATGCTGGGAAAGGTGGTGTCCCTGCCAGGCTCCTATCACAGCCCTGCTCCGAAAGTGCGAACGTCTGCAGATAGCTGGCAGCCAGAAGGGGCTAGCCTGGAAAGCTGTTGCTCAGCCTCATCTGCCCATGGCAGTGCTCGCACAGAGGCACAGAGAATGGGGCTGCTTGCTTGTCTTGCCACCTCAAACTTCAAACGTAGACTGGGAAAAATGGTGTACCTGCTAGGCTCCTTTCGCAGCCCTGCTCTTGAAATGCGAACGTCTGCAGATAGCTGGCAGGCAGAAGGGGCTAGCCTGAAAAGCTGTTGCTCAGCCTGATCTGCCCATGGCACTGTTCGCATAGAGGCATAGAGAATGGGGCTGCTTGCTTATCTTGCCACTTGAAACTTCAAACGCATGCTGGGAATGGTGGTGTCCCTGCCAGGCTCCTATCACAGCCCTGCTCCGAAAGTGCGAACGTCTGCAGATAGCTGGCAGCCAGAAGGGGCTAGCTTGGAAAGCTGTTGCTCAGCCTGATCTGCCCATGGCACTGTTCGCATAGAGGCACAGAGAATGGGGCTGCTTGCTTGTCTTGCCACCTCAAACTTCAAACGTAGCCTGGGAAAGATGGTGTCCCAGCCAGGCTCCTTTCGCAGCCCTGCTCCGAAAGTGCGAACGTCTGCAGATAGCTGGCAGCCAGAAGGGGCTAGCCTGGAAAGCTGTTGCTCAGCCTCATCTGCCCATGGCAGTGCTCGCACAGAGGCACAGAGAATGGGGCTGCTTGCTTGTCTTGCCACCTCAAACTTCAAACGCATGCTGGGAATGGTGGTGTCCCAGCCAGGCTCCTATCACAGCCCTGCTCCGAAAGTGCGAACGTCTGCAGATAGCTGGCAGGCAGAAGGGGCTATCCTGGAAAGCTGTTGCTCAGCCTCATCTGCCCATGGCACTGTTCGCATAGAGGCACAGAGAATGGGGCTGCTTGCTTATCTTGCCACTTGAAACTTCAAACGCATGCTGGGAATGGTGGTGTCCCTGCCATGCTCCTATCACAGCCCTGCTCCGAAAGTGCGAACGTCTGCAGATAGCTGGCAGGCAGAAGGGGCTAGCCTGGAAAGCTGTTGCTCAGCCTCATCTGCCCATGGCAGTGCTCGCACAGAGGCACAGAGAATGCGGCTCCTTGCTTGTCTTTCCACCTCAAACTTCAAACGTAGCCTGGGAAAGATGGTGTACCTGCTAGGCTCATTTCGCAGCCCTGCTCTTGAAATGCGAACGTCTGCAGATAGCTGGCAGGCAGAAGGGGCTAGCCTGGAAAGCTGTTGCTCAGCCTCATCTGCCCATGGCAGTGCTCGCATAGAGGCACAGAGAATGGGGCTGCTTGCTTATCTTGCCACTTGAAACTTCAAACGCATGCTGGGAAAGGTGGTGTCCCTGCCAGGCTCCTATCACAGCCCTGCTCCGAAAGTGCGAACGTCTGCAGATAGCTGGCAGCCAGAAGGGGCTAGCCTGGAAAGCTGTTGCTCAGCCTCATCTGCCCATGGCAGTGCTCGCACAGAGGCACAGAGAATGGGGCTGCTTGCTTATCTTGCCACCTCAAACTTCAAACGTAGACTGGGAAAAATGGTGTACCTGCTAGGCTCCTTTCGCAGCGCTGTTCTTGAAATGCGAACGTCTGCAGATAGCTGGCAGCCAGAAGGGGCTAGCCTGGAAAGCTGTTGCTCAGCCTCATCTGCCCATGGCAGTGCTCGCACAGAGGCACAGAGAATGGGGCTGCTTGCTTGTCTTGCCACCTCAAACTTCAAACGTAGCCTGGGAAATTTGGTGTACCTGCTAGGCTCCTTTCGCAGCCCTGCTCTTGAAATGCGAACGTCTGCAGATAGCTGGCAGGCAGAAGGGGCTAGCCTGAAAAGCTGTTGCTCAGCCTGATCTGCCCATGGCACTGTTCGCATAGAGGCATAGAGAATGGGGCTGCTTGCTTATCTTGCCACTTGAAACTTCAAACGCATGCTGGGAATGGTGGTGTCCCTGCCAGGCTCCTATCACAGCCCTGCTCCGAAAGTGCGAACGTCTGCAGATAGCTGGCAGCCAGAAGGGGCTAGCTTGGAAAGCTGTTGCTCAGCCTGATCTGCCCATGGCACTGTTCGCATAGAGGCACAGAGAATGGGGCTGCTTGCTTGTCTTGCCACTTGAAACTTCAAACGCATGCTGGGAAAGTTGGTGTCCCAGCCAGGCTCCTTTCGCAGCCCTGCTCCAAAAGTGCGAACGTCTGCAGATAGCTGGCAGGCAGAAGGGGCTAGCCTGGAAAGCTGTTGCTCAGCCTCATCTGCCCATGGCAGTGCTCGCACAGAGGCACAGAGAATGCGGCTCCTTGCTTGTCTTTCCACCTCAAACTTCAAACGTAGCCTGGGAAAGATGGTGTACCTGCTAGGCTCATTTCGCAGCCCTGCTCTTGAAATGCGAACGTCTGCAGATAGCTGGCAGGCAGAAGGGGCTAGCCTGGAAAGCTGTTGCTCAGCCTCATCTGCCCATGGCAGTGCTCGCATAGAGGCACAGAGAATGGGGCTGATTGCTTATCTTGCCACTTGAAACTTCAAACGCATGCTGGGAAAGGTGGTGTCCCTGCCAGGCTCCTATCACAGCCCTGCTCCGAAAGTGCGAACGTCTGCAGATAGCTGGCAGGCAGAAGGGGCTAGCCTGGAAAGCTGTTGCTCAGCCTCATCTGCCCATGGCAGTGCTCGCACAGAGGCACAGAGAATGGGGCTGCTTGCTTATCTTGCCACCTCAAACTTCAAACGTAGACTGGGAAAAATGGTGTACCTGCTAGGCTCCTTACGCAGCGCTGTTCTTGAAATGCGAACGTCTGCAGATAGCTGGCAGGCAGAAGGGGCTAGCTTGGAAAGCTGTTGCTCAGCCTCATCTGCCCATGGCAGTGCTCGCACAGAGGCACAGAGAATGCGGCTGCTTGCTTGTCTTGCCACCTCAAACTTCAAACGTAGCCTGGGAAAGTTGGTGTCCCAGCCAGGCTCCTTTCGCAGCCCTGTTCTTGAAATGCGAACGTCTGCAGATAGCTGGCAGGCAGAAGGGGCTAGCTTGGAAAGCTGTTGCTCAGCCTCATCTGCCCATGGCAGTGCTCGCACAGAGGCACAGAGAATGGGGCTGCTTGCTTGTCTTGCCACCTCAAACTTCAAACGTAGCCTGGGAAAGTTGGTGTACCTGCTAGGCTCCTTTCGCAGCCCTGTTCTTGAAATGCGAATATCTGCAGATAGCTGGCAGGCAGAAGGGGCTATCCTGGAAAGCTGTTGCTCAGCCTCATCTGCCCATGGCAGTGCTCGCACAGAGGCACAGAGAATGGGGCTGCTTGCTTATCTTGCCACCTCAAACTTCAAACGTAGACTGGGAAAAATGGTGTACCTGCTAGGCTCCTTTCGCAGCCCTGTTCTTGAAATGCGAACGTTTGCAGATAGCTGGCAGCCAGAAGGGGCTAGCCTGGAAAGCTGTTGCTCAGCCTCATCTGCCCATGGCAGTGCTCGCACAGAGGCACAGAGAATGGGGCTGCTTGCTTATCTTGCCACTTGAAACTTCAAACGCATGCTGGGAATGGTGGTGTCCCTGCCATGCTCCTATCACAGCCCTGCTCCGAAAGTGCGAACGTCTGCAGATAGCTGGCAGCCAGAAGGGGCTAGCCTGGAAAGCTGTTGCTCAGCCTCATCTGCCCATGGCACTGTTCGCATAGAGGCACAGAGAATGGGGCTGCTTGCTTGTCTTGCCACCTCAAACTTCAAACGTAGCCTGGGAAAGTTGGTGTCCCAGCCAGGATCCTTTCGCCGCCCTGCTCCGAAAGTGCGAACGTCTGCAGATAGCTGGCAGGCAGAAGGGGCTAGCCTGGAAAGCTGTTGCTCAGCCTCATCTGCCCATGGCACTGTTCGCACAGAGGCACAGAGAATGGGGCTGCTTGCTTGTCTTGCCACCTCAAACTTCAAACGTAGCCTGGGAAAGTTGGTGTCCCAGCCAGGCTCCTTTCGCAGCCCTGCTCCGAAAGTGCGAACGTCTGCAGATAGCTGGCAGCCAGAAGGGGCTAGCCTGGAAAGCTGTTGCTCAGCCTCATCTGCCCATGGCAGTGCTCGCACAGAGGCACAGAGAATGGGGCTGCTTGCTTGTCTTGCCACCTCAAACTTCAAACGTAGCCTGGGAAATTTGGTGTACCTGCTAGGCTCCTTTCGCAGCCCTGCTCTTGAAATGCGAACGTCTGCAGATAGCTGGCAGGCAGAAGGGGCTAGCCTGAAAAGCTGTTGCTCAGCCTCATCTGCCCATGGCACTGTTCGCATAGAGGCACAGAGAATGGGGCTGCTTGCTTGTCTTGCCACCTCAAACTTCAAACGTAGCCTGGGAAAGTTGGTGTCCCAGCCAGGCTCCTTTCGCAGCCCTGCTCCGAAAGTGCGAACGTCTGCAGATAGCTGGCAGGCAGAAGGGGCTATCCTGGAAAGCTGTTGCTCAGCCTCATCTGCCCATGGCAGTGCTCGCACAGAGGCACAGAGAATGGGGCTGCTTGCTTGTCTTGCCACCTCAAACTTCAAACGCATGCTGGGAATGGTGGTGTCCTTGCCAGGCTCCTATCACAGCCCTGCTCCGAAAGTGCGAACGTCTGCAGATAGCTGGCAGGCAGAAGGGGCTATCCTGGAAAGCTGTTGCTCAGCCTCATCTGCCCATGGCACTGTTCGCATAGAGGCACAGAGAATGGGGCTGCTTGCTTATCTTGGCACTTGAAACTTCAAACGCATGCTGGGAATGGTGGTGTCCCTGCCAGGCTCCTATCACAGCCCTGCTCCGAAAGTGCGAACGTCTGCAGATAGCTGGCAGCCAGAAGGGGCTAGCCTGGAAAGCTGTTGCTCAGCCTCATCTGCCCATGGCAGTGCTCGCACAGAGGCACAGAGAATGGGGCTGCTTGCTTGTCTTGCCACCTCAAACTTCAAACGTAGCCTGGGAAAGTTGGTGTCCCAGCCAGGCTCCTTTCGCAGCCCTGCTCCAAAAGTGCGAACGTCTGCAGATAGCTGGCAGCCAGAAGGGGCTAGCCTGGAAAGCTGTTGCTCAGCCTCATCTGCCCATGGCAGTGCTCGCACAGAGGCACAGAGAATGCGGCTCCTTGCTTGTCTTGCCACCTCAAACTTCAAACGTAGCCTGGGAAAGATGGTGTGCCTGCTAGGCTCATTTCACAGCCCTGCTCTTGAAATGCGAACGTCTGCAGATAGCTGGCAGGCAGAAGGGGCTAGCCTGGAAAGCTGTTGCTCAGCCTCATCTGCCCATGGCAGTGCTCGCATAGAGGCACAGAGAATGGGGCTGCTTGCTTATCTTGCCACTTGAAACTTCAAACGCATGCTGGGAAAGGTGGTGTCCCTGCCAGGCTCCTATCACAGCCCTGCTCCGAAAGTGCGAACGTCTGCAGATAGCTGGCAGCCAGAAGGGGCTAGCCTGGAAAGCTGTTGCTCAGCCTCATCTGCCCATGGCAGTGCTCGCACAGAGGCACAGAGAATGGGGCTGCTTGCTTATCTTGCCACCTCAAACTTCAAACGTAGACTGGGAAAAATGGTGTACCTGCTAGGCTCCTTTCGCAGCGCTGTTCTTGAAATGCGAACGTCTGCCGATAGCTGGCAGGCAGAAGGGGCTAGCCTGGAAAGCTGTTGCTCAGCCTCATCTGCCCATGGCAGTGCTCGCACAGAGGCACAGAGAATGTGGCTGCTTACTTGTCTTGCCACCTCAAACTTCAAACGCATGCTGGGAATGGTGGTGTCCCTGCCAGGGTCCTATCACAGCCCTGCTCCAAAAGTGCGAACGTCTGCAGATAGCTGGCAGGCAGAAGGGGCTAGCTTGGAAAGCTGTTGCTCAGCCTCATCTGCCCATGGCACTGTTCGCATAGAGACACAGAGAATGGGGCTGCTTGCTTGTCTTGCCACCTCAAACTTCAAACGTAGCCTGGGAAATTTGGTGTACCTGCTAGGCTCCTTTCGCAGCCCTGCTCTTGAAATGCGAATGTCTGCAGATAGCTGGCAGCCAGAAGGTGCTAGCCTGGAAAGCTATTGCTCAGCCTCATCTGCCCATGGCAGTGCTCGCATAGAGGCACAGAGAATGGGGCTGCTTGCTTATCTTGCCACTTGAAACTTCAAACGCATGCTGGGAATGGTGGTGTCCCAGCCAGGCTCCTATCACAGCCCTGCTCCGAAAGTGCGAACGTCTGCAGATAGCTGGCAGGCAGAAGGGGCTAGCCTGGAAAGCTGTTGCTCAGCCTCATCTGCCCATGGCAGTGCTCGCACAGAGGCACAGAGAATGGGGCTGCTTGCTTGTCTTGCCACCTCAAACTTCAAACGTAGCCTGGGAAAGTTGGTGTACCTGCTAGGCTCCTTTCGCAGCCCTGCTCTTGAAATGCGAACGTCTGCAGATAGCTGGCAGCCAGAAGGTGCTAGCCTGGAAAGCTGTTGCTCAGCCTGATCTGCCCATGGCAGTGCTCGCACAGAGGCACAGAGAATGGGGCTGCTTGCTTATCTTGGCACTTGAAACTTCAAACGCATGCTGGGAATGGTGGTGTCCCTGCCAGGCTCCTATCGCAGCCCTGCTCCGAAAGTGCGAACGTCTGCAGATAGCTGGCAGCCAGAAGGGGCTAGCCTGTAAAGCTGTTGCTCAGCCTGATCTGCCCATGGCAGTGCTCGCACAGAGGCACAGAGAATGGGGCTGCTTGCTTGTCTTGCCACCTCAAACTTCAAACGTAGCCTGGGAAAGATGGTGTACCTGCTAGGCTCATTTCACAGCCCTGCTCTTGAAATGCGAACGTCTGCAGATAGCTGGCAGGCAGAAGGGGCTAGCCTGGAAAGCTGTTGCTCAGCCTCATCTGCCCATGGCAGTGCTCGCATAGAGGCACAGAGAATGGGGCTGCTTGCTTATCTTGCCACTTGAAACTTCAAACGCATGCTGGGAAAGGTGGTGTCCCTGCCAGGCTCCTATCACAGCCCTGCTCCGAAAGTGCGAACGTCTGCAGATAGCTGGCAGCCAGAAGGGGCTAGCCTGGAAAGCTGTTGCTCAGCCTCATCTGCCCATGGCAGTGCTCGCACAGAGGCACAGAGAATGGGGCTGCTTGCTTATCTTGCCACCTCAAACTTCAAACGTAGACTGGGAAAAATGGTGTACCTGCTAGGCTCCTTTCGCAGCGCTGTTCTTGAAATGCGAACGTCTGCCGATAGCTGGCAGGCAGAAGGGGCTAGCCTGGAAAGCTGTTGCTCAGCCTCATCTGCCCATGGCAGTGCTCGCACAGAGGCACAGAGAATGGGGCTGCTTGCTTATCTTGCCACCTCAAACTTCAAACGTAGACTGGGAAAAATGGTGTACCTGCTAGGCTCCTTTCGCAGCCCTGTTCTTGATATGCGAACGTCTGCAGATAGCTGGCAGGCAGAAGGGGCTAGCTTGGAAAGCTGTTGCTCAGCCTCATCTGCCCATGGCAGTGCTCGCACAGAGGCACAGAGAATGTGGCTGCTTACTTGTCTTGCCACCTCAAACTTCAAACGCATGCTGGGAATGGTGGTGTCCCTGCCAGGGTCCTATCACAGCCCTGCTCCGAAAGTGCGAACGTCTGCAGATAGCTGGCAGGCAGAAGGGGCTAGCCTGGAAAGCTGTTGCTCAGCCTCATCTGCCCATGGCACTGTTCGCATAGAGACACAGAGAATGGGGCTGCTTGCTTGTCTTGCCACCTCAAACTTCAAACGTAGCCTGGGAAATTTGGTGTACCTGCTAGGCTCCTTTCGCAGCCCTGCTCTTGAAATGCGAATGTCTGCAGATAGCTGGCAGCCAGAAGGTGCTAGCCTGGAAAGCTATTGCTCAGCCTCATCTGCCCATGGCAGTGCTCGCATAGAGGCACAGAGAATGGGGCTGCTTGCTTATCTTGCCACTTGAAACTTCAAACGCATGCTGGGAATGGTGGTGTCCCAGCCAGGCTCCTATCACAGCCCTGCTCCGAAAGTGCGAACGTCTGCAGATAGCTGGCAGGCAGAAGGGGCTAGCCTGGAAAGCTGTTGCTCAGCCTCATCTGCCCATGGCAGTGCTCGCACAGAGGCACAGAGAATGGGGCTGCTTGCTTGTCTTGCCACCTCAAACTTCAAACGTAGCCTGGGAAAGTTGGTGTACCTGCTAGGCTCCTTTCGCAGCCCTGCTCTTGAAATGCGAACGTCTGCAGATAGCTGGCAGCCAGAAGGTGCTAGCCTGGAAAGCTGTTGCTCAGCCTGATCTGCCCATGGCAGTGCTCGCACAGAGGCACAGAGAATGGGGCTGCTTGCTTATCTTGGCACTTGAAACTTCAAACGCATGCTGGGAATGGTGGTGTCCCTGCCAGGCTCCTATCGCAGCCCTGCTCCGAAAGTGCGAACGTCTGCAGATAGCTGGCAGCCAGAAGGGGCTAGCCTGTAAAGCTGTTGCTCAGCCTGATCTGCCCATGGCAGTGCTCGCACAGAGGCACAGAGAATGGGGCTGCTTGCTTGTCTTGCCACCTCAAACTTCAAACGTAGCCTGGGAAAGTTGGTGTCCCAGCCAGGCTCCTTTCGCAGCCCTGCTCCAAAAGTGCGAACGTCTGCAGATAGCTGGCAGGCAGAAGGGGCTAGCCTGGAAAGCTGTTGCTCAGCCTCATCTGCCCATGGCACTGTTCGCATAGAGGCCCAGAGAATGGGGCTGCTTGCTTATCTTGCCACTTGAAACTTCAAACGCATGCTGGGAATGGTGGTGTCCCTGCCAGGCTCCTATCACAGCCCTGCTCCGAAAGTGCGAACGTCTGCAGATAGCTGGCAGCCAGAAGGGGCTAGCCTGGAAAGCTGTTGCTCAGCCTCATCTGCCCATGGCACTGTTCGCATAGAGGCACAGAGAATGGGGCTGCTTGCTTGTCTTGCCACCTCAAACTTCAAACGTAGCCTGGGAAAGTTGGTGTCCCAGCCAGGATCCTTTCGCCGCCCTGCTCCAAAAGTGCGAACGTCTGCAGATAGCTGGCAGGCAGAAGGGGCTAGCCTGGAAAGCTGTTGCTCAGCCTCATCTGCCCATGGCACTGTTCGCACAGAGGCACAGAGAATGGGGCTGCTTGCTTGTCTTGCCACCTCAAACTTCAAACGTAGCCTGGGAAAGTTGGTGTCCCAGCCAGGCTCCTTTCGCAGCCCTGCTCCGAAAGTGCGAACGTCTGCAGATAGCTGGCAGGCAGAAGGGGCTAGCCTGGAAAGCTGTTGCTCAGCCTCATCTGCCCATGGCAGTGCTCGCACAGAGGCACAGAGAATGGGGCTGCTTGCTTGTCTTGCCACCTCAAACTTCAAACGCATGCTGGGAATGGTGGTGTCCTTGCCAGGCTCCTATCACAGCCCTGCTCCGAAAGTGCGAACGTCTGCAGATAGCTGGCAGGCAGAAGGGGCTAGCCTGGAAAGCTGTTGCTCAGCCTCATCTGCCCATGGCACTGTTCGCATAGAGGCACAGAGAATGGGGCTACTTGCTTATCTTGGCACTTGAAACTTCAAACGCATGCTGGGAATGGTGGTGTCCCTGCCAGGCTCCTATCACAGCCCTGCTCCGAAAGTGCGAACGTCTGCAGATAGCTGGCAGGCAGAAGGGGCTAGCCTGGAAAGCTGTTGCTCAGCCTCATCTGCCCATGGCACTGCTCGCACAGAGGCACAGAGAATGGGGCTGCTTGCTTGTCTTGCCACCTCAAACTTCAAACGTAGCCTGGGAAAGTTGGTGTCCCAGCCAGGCTCCTTTCGCAGCCCTGCTCCAAAAGTGCGAACGTCTGCAGATAGCTGGCAGCCAGAAGGGGCTAGCCTGGAAAGCTGTTGCTCAGCCTCATCTGCCCATGGCAGTGCTCGCACAGACGCACAGAGAATGCGGCTCCTTGCTTGTCTTGCCACCTCAAACTTCAAACGTAGCCTGGGAAAGATGGTGTACCTGCTAGGCTCCTTTCGCAGCCCTGCTCTTGAAATGCGAACGTCTGCAGATAGCTGGCAGGCAGAAGGGGCTAGCCTGGAAAGCTGTTGCTCAGCCTCATCTGCCCATGGCACTGTTCGCACAGAGGCACAGAGAATGGGGCTGCTTGCTTGTCTGGCCACCTCAAACTTCAAACGTAGCCTGGGAAAGTTGGTGTCCCAGCCAGGCTCCTTTCGCAGCCCTGCTCCGAAAGTGCGAACGTCTGCAGATAGCTGGCAGGCAGAAGGGGCTAGCCTGGAAAGCTGTTGCTCAGCCTCATCTGCCCATGGCAGTGCTCGCACAGAGGCACAGAGAATGGGGCTGCTTGCTTGTCTTGCCACCTCAAACTTCAAACGCATGCTGGGAATGGTGGTGTCCTTGCCAGGCTCCTATCACAGCCCTGCTCCGAAAGTGCGAACGTCTGCAGATAGCTGGCAGGCAGAAGGGGCTATCCTGGAAAGCTGTTGCTCAGCCTCATCTGCCCATGGCACTGTTCGCATAGAGGCACAGAGAATGGGGCTACTTGCTTATCTTGGCACTTGAAACTTCAAACGCATGCTGGGAATGGTGGTGTCCCTGCCAGGCTCCTATCACAGCCCTGCTCCGAAAGTGCGAACGTCTGCAGATAGCTGGCAGCCAGAAGGGGCTAGCCTGGAAAGCTGTTGCTCAGCCTCATCTGCCCATGGCAGTGCTCGCACAGAGGCACAGAGAATGGGGCTGCTTGCTTGTCTTGCCACCTCAAACTTCAAACGTAGCCTGGGAAAGTTGGTGTCCCAGCCAGGCTCCTTTCGCAGCCCTGCTCCAAAAGTGCGAACGTCTGCAGATAGCTGGCAGCCAGAAGGGGCTAGCCTGGAAAGCTGTTGCTCAGCCTCCTCTGCCCATGGCAGTGCTCGCACAGAGGCACAGAGAATGCGGATCCTTGCTTGTCTTGCCACCTCAAACTTCAAACGTAGCCTGGGAAAGATGGTGTACCTGCTAGGCTCATTTCGCAGCCCTGCTCTTGAAATGAGAACGTCTGCAGATAGCTGGCAGGCAGAAGGGGCTAGCCTGGAAAGCTGTTGCTCAGCCTCATCTGCCCATGGCAGTGCTCGCATAGAGGCACAGAGAATGGGGCTGCTTGCTTATCTTGCCACTTGAAACTTCAAACGCATGCTGGGAACGGTGGTGTCCCTGCCAGGCTCCTATCACAGCCCTGCTCCGAAAGTGCGAACGTCTGCAGATAGCTGGCAGGCAGAAGGGGCTAGCCTGGAAAGCTGTTGCTCAGCCTCATCTGCCCATGGCAGTGCTCGCACAGAGGCACAGAGAATGGGGCTGCTTGCTTATCTTGCCACCTCAAACTTCAAACGTAGACTGGGAAAAATGGTGTACCTGCTAGGCTCCTTACGCAGCGCTGTTCTTGAAATGCGAACGTCTGCAGATAGCTGGCACTGTTCGCATAGAGGCACAGAGAATGGGGCTGCTTGCTTATCTTGCGACTTGAAACTTCAAACGCATGCTGGGAAAGGTGGTGTCCCTGCCAGGCTCCTATCACAGCCCTGCTCCGAAAGTGCGAACGTCTGCAGATAGCTGGCAGCCAGAAGGGGCTAGCCTGGAAAGCTGTTGCTCAGCCTGATCTGCCCATGGCAGTGCTCGCACAGAGGCACAGAGAATGGGGCTGCTTGCTTGTCTTGCCACCTCAAACTTCAAACGTAGCCTGGGAAAGTTGGTGTCCCAGCCAGGCTCCTTTCGCAGCCCTGCTCCGAAAGTGCGAACGTCTGCAGATAGCTGGCAGCCAGAAGGGGCTAGCCTGGAAAGCTGTTGCTCAGCCTCATCTGCCCATGGCACTGCTCGCACAGAGGCACAGAGAATGGGGCTGCTTGCTTGTCTTGCCATCTCAAACTTCAAACGTAGCCTGGGAATATTTGTGTCCCAGCCAGGCTCCTTTCGCAGCCCTGCTCTGAAAGTGCGAACGTCTGCAGATAGCTGGCAGGCAGAAGGGGCTAGCCTGGAAAGCTGTTGCTCAGCCTCATCTGCCCATGGCAGTGCTCGCACAGAGGCACAGAGAATGGGGCTGCTTGCTTATCTTGCCACCTCAAACTTCAAACGTAGCCTGGGAAAGATAGTGTACCTGCTAGGCTCCTATCACAGCCCTGCTCTTGAAATGCGAACGTCTGCAGATGGCTGGCAGGCAGAAGGGGCTAGCTTGGAAAGCTGTTGCTCAGCCTCATCTGCCCATGGCAGTGCTCGCACAGAGGCACAGAGAATGGGGCTGCTTGCTTGTCTTGCCACCTCAAACTTCAAACGCATGCTGGGAATGGTGGTGTCCCTGCCAGGCTCCTATCACAGCCCTGCTCCGAAAGTGCGAACGTCTGCAGATAGCTGGCAGGCAGAAGGGGCTAGCCTGGAAAGCTGTTGCTCAGCCTCATCTGCCCATGGCAGTGCTCGCACAGAGGCACAGAGAATGCGGCTCCTTGCTTATCTTGCCACTTGAAACTTCAAACGCATGCTGGGAATGGTGGTGTCCCTGCCAGGCTCCTATCACAGCCCTGCTCCGAAAGTGCGAACGTCTGCAGATAGCTGGCAGGCAGAAGGGGCTAGCCTGGAAAGCTGTTGCTCAGCCTCATCTGCCCATGGCAGTGCTCGCACAGAGGCACAGAGAATGGGGCTGCTTGCTTGTCTTGCCACCTCAAACTTCAAACGTAGCCTGGGAAATTTGGTGTACCTGCTAGGCTCCTTTCGCAGCCCTGCTCTTGAAATGCGAACGTCTGCAGATAGCTGGCAGCCAGAAGGGGCTAGCCTGGAAAGCTGTTGCTCAGCCTCATCTGCCCATGGCACTGTTCGCATAGAGGCACAGAGAATGGGGCTCCTTGCTTGTCTTGCCACCTCAAACTTCAAACGTAGCCTGGGAAAGTTGGTGTCCCAGCCAGGCTCCTTTCGCAGCCCTGCTCCGAAAGTGCGAACGTCTGCAGATAGCTGGCAGCCAGAAGGGGCTATCCTGGAAAGCTGTTGCTCAGCCTCATCTGCCCATGGCAGTGCTCGCACAGAGGCACAGAGAATGGGGCTGCTTGCTTATCTTGCGACTTGAAACTTCAAACGCATGCTGGGAATGGTGGTGTCCCTGCCAGGCTCCTATCACAGCCCTGCTCCGAAAGTGCGAACGTCTGCAGATAGCTGGCAGGCAGAAGGGGCTAGCCTGGAAAGCTGTTGCTCAGCCTCATCTGCCCATGGCACTGTTCGCATAGAGGCACAGAGAATGGGGCTGCTTGCTTGTCTTGCCACCTCAAACTTCAAACGTAGCCTGGGAAATTTGGTGTACCTGCTAGGCTCCTTTCGCAGCCCTGCTCTTGAAATGCGAACGTCTGCAGATAGCTGGCAGGCAGAAGGTGCTAGCCTGGAAAGCTGTTGCTCAGCCTGATCTGCCCATGGCAGTGCTCGCACAGAGGCACAGAGAATGGGGCTGCTTGCTTATCTTGCCACTTGAAACTTCAAACGCATGCTGGGAATGGTGGTGTCCCTGCCAGGCTCCTATCACAGCCCTGCTCCGAAAGTGCGAACGTCTGCAGATAGCTGGCAGCCAGAAGGGGCTAGCCTGGAAAGCTGTTGCTCAGCCTGATCTGCCCATGGCAGTGCTCGCACAGAGGCACAGAGAATGGGGCTGCTTGCTTGTCTTGCCACCTCAAACTTCAAACGTAGCCTGGGAAAGTTGGTGTCCCAGCCAGGCTCCTTTCGCAGCCCTGCTCCGAAAGTGCGAACGTCTGCAGATAGCTGGCAGCCAGAAGGGGCTAGCCTGGAAAGCTGTTGCTCAGCCTCATCTGCCCATGGCACTGCTCGCACAGAGGCACAGAGAATGGGGCTGCTTGCTTGTCTTGCCATCTCAAACTTCAAACGTAGCCTGGGAAAGTTGGTGTCCCAACCAGGCTCCTATCACAGCCCTGCTCTGAAAGTGCGAACGTCTGCAGATAGCTGGCAGGCAGAAGGGGCTAGCCTGGAAAGCTGTTGCTCAGCCTCATCTGCCCATGGCACTGTTCGCATAGAGGCCCAGAGAATGGGGCTGCTTGCTTATCTTGCCACTTGAAACTTCAAACGCATGCTGGGAATGGTGGTGTCCCTGCCAGGCTCCTATCACAGCCCTGCTCCGAAAGTGCGAACGTCTGCAGATAGCTGGCAGCCAGAAGGGGCTAGCCTGGAAAGCTGTTGCTCAGCCTCATCTGCCCATGGCAGTGCTCGCACAGAGGCACAGAGAATGGGGCTGCTTGCTTGTCTTGCCACCTCAAACTTCAAACGTAGCCTGGGAAACTTGGTGTACCTGCTAGGCTCCTTTCGCAGCCCTGCTCTTGAAATGCGAACGTCTGCAGATAGCTGGCAGGCAGAAGGGGCTAGCCTGAAAAGCTGTTGCTCAGCCTGATCTGCCCATGGCACTGTTCGCATAGAGGCACAGAGAATGGGGCTGCTTGCTTGTCTTGCCACCTCAAACTTCAAACGTAGCCTGGGAAAGTTGGTGTCCCAGCCAGGCTCCTTTCGCAGCCCTGCTCCGAAAGTGCGAACGTCTGCAGATAGCTGGCAGGCAGAAGGGGCTAGCCTGGAAAGCTGTTGCTCAGCCTCATCTGCCCATGGCAGTGCTCGCACAGAGGCACAGAGAATGGGGCTGCTTGCTTGTCTTGCCACCTCAAACTTCAAACGCATGCTGGGAATGGTGGTGTCCTTGCCAGGCTCCTATCACAGCCCTGCTCCGAAAGTGCGAACGTCTGCAGATAGCTGGCAGGCAGAAGGGGCTATCCTGGAAAGCTGTTGCTCAGCCTCATCTGCCCATGGCACTGTTCGCATAGAGGCACAGAGAATGGGGCTGCTTGCTTGTCTTGCCACCTCAAACTTCAAACGTAGCCTGGGAAAGTTGGTGTCCCAGCCAGGCTCCTTTCGCAGCCCTGCTCCGAAAGTGCGAACGTCTGCAGATAGCTGGCAGCCAGAAGGGGCTAGCCTGGAAAGCTGTTGCTCAGCCTCATCTGCCCATGGCAGTGCTCGCACAGAGGCACAGAGAATGCGGCTCCTTGCTTGTCTTGCCACCTCAAACTTCAAACGTAGCCTGGGAAAGATGGTGTACCTGCTAGGCTCATTTCACAGCCCTGCTCTTGAAATGCGAACGTCTGCAGATAGCTGGCAGGCAGAAGGGGCTAGCCTGGAAAGCTGTTGCTCAGCCTCATCTGCCCATGGCAGTGCTCGCATAGAGGCACAGAGAATGGGGCTGCTTGCTTATCTTGCCACTTGAAACTTCAAACGCATGCTGGGAAAGGTGGTGTCCCTGCCAGGCTCCTATCACAGCCCTGCTGCGAAAGTGCGAACGTCTGCAGATAGCTGGCAGCCAGAAGGGGCTATCGTGGAAAGCTGTTGCTCAGCCTCATCTGCCCATGGCAGTGCTCGCACAGAGGCACAGAGAATGGGGCTGCTTGCTTATCTTGCGACTTGAAACTTCAAACGCATGCTGGGAATGGTGGTGTCCCTGCCAGGCTCCTATCACAGCCCTGCTCCGAAAGTGCGAACGTCTGCAGACAGCTGGCAGCCAGAAGGGGCTAGCCTGGAAAGCTGTTGCTCAGCCTCATCTGCCCATGGCACTGTTCGCATAGAGGCACAGAGAATGGGGCTGCTTGCTTGTCTTGCCACCTCAAACTTCAAACGTAGCCTGGGAAATTTGGTGTACCTGCTAGGCTCCTTTCGCAGCCCTGCTCTTGAAATGCGAACGTCTGCAGATAGCTGGCAGGCAGAAGGTGCTAGCCTGGAAAGCTGTTGCTCAGCCTGATCTGCCCATGGCAGTGCTCGCACAGAGGCACAGAGAATGGGGCTGCTTGCTTATCTTGCCACTTGAAACTTCAAACGCATGCTGGGAATGGTGGTGTCCCTGCCAGGCTCCTATCACAGCCCTGCTCCGAAAGTGCGAACGTCTGCAGATAGCTGGCAGCCAGAAGGGGCTAGCCTGGAAAGCTGTTGCTCAGCCTCATCTGCCCATGGCACTGTTCGCATAGAGGCACAGAGAATGGGGCTGCTTGCTTGTCTTGCCACCTCAAACTTCAAACGTAGCCTGGGAAAGTTGGTGTCCCAGCCAGGCTCCTTTCGCAGCCCTGCTCCGAAAGTGCGAACGTCTGCAGATAGCTGGCAGGCAGAAGGGGCTAGCCTGGAAAGCTGTTGCTCAGCCTCATCTGCCCATGGCAGTGCTCGCACAGAGGCACAGAGAATGGGGCTGCTTGCTTGTCTTGCCACCTCAAACTTCAAACGCATGCTGGGAATGGTGGTGTCCTTGCCAGGCTCCTATCACAGCCCTGCTCCGAAAGTGCGAACGTCTGCAGATAGCTGGCAGGCAGAAGGGGCTATCCTGGAAAGCTGTTGCTCAGCCTCATCTGCCCATGGCACTGTTCGCATAGAGGCACAGAGAATGGGGCTGCTTGCTTATCTTGGCACTTGAAACTTCAAACGCATGCTGGGAATGGTGGTGTCCCTGCCAGGCTCCTATCACAGCCCTGCTCCGAAAGTGCGAACGTCTGCAGATAGCTGGCAGCCAGAAGGGGCTAGCCTGGAAAGCTGTTGCTCAGCCTCATCTGCCCATGGCAGTGCTCGCACAGAGGCACAGAGAATGGGGCTGCTTGCTTGTCTTGCCACCTCAAACTTCAAAAGTAGCCTGGGAAAGTTGGTGTCCCAGCCAGGCTCCTTTCGCAGCCCTGCTCCAAAAGTGCGAACGTCTGCAGATAGCTGGCAGCCAGAAGGGGCTAGCCTGGAAAGCTGTTGCTCAGCCTCATCTGCCCATGGCAGTGCTCGCACAGAGGCACAGAGAATGCGGCTCCTTGCTTGTCTTGCCACCTCAAACTTCAAACGTAGCCTGGGAAAGATAGTGTACCTGCTAGGCTCATTTCACAGCTCTGCTCTTGAAATGCGAACGTCTGCAGATAGCTGGCAGGCAGAAGGGGCTAGCCTGGAAAGCTGTTGCTCAGCCTCATCTGCCCATGGCAGTGCTCGCATAGAGGCACAGAGAATGGGGCTGCTTGCTTATCTTGCCACTTGAAACTTCAAACGCATGCTGGGAAAGGTGGTGTCCCTGCCAGGCTCCTATCACAGCCCTGCTGCGAAAGTGCGAACGTCTGCAGATAGCTGGCAGGCAGAAGGGGCTAGCCTGGAAAGCTGTTGCTCAGCCTCATCTGCCCATGGCAGTGCTCGCACAGAGGCACAGAGAATGGGGCTGCTTGCTTATCTTGCCACCTCAAACTTCAAACGTAGACTGGGAAAAATGGTGTACCTGCTAGGCTCCTTTCGCAGCGCTGTTCTTGAAATGCGAACGTCTGCAGATAGCTGGCAGGCAGAATGGGCTAGCTTGGAAAGCTGTTGCTCAGCCTCATCTGCCCATGGCAGTGCTCGCACAGAGGCACAGAGAATGTGGCTGCTTGCTTGTCTTGCCACCTCAAACTTCAAACGCATGCTGGGAATGGTGGTGTCCCTGCCAGGGTCCTATCACAGCCCTGCTCCGAAAGTGCGAACGTCTGCAGATAGCTGGCAGCCAGAAGGGGCTAGCCTGGAAAGCTGTTGCTCAGCCTCATCTGCCCATGGCAGTGCTCGCACAGAGGCACAGAGAATGGGGCTGCTTGCTTGTCTTGCCACCTCAAACTTCAAACGTAGCCTGGGAAATTTGGTGTACCTGCTAGGCTCCTTTCGCAGCCCTGCTCTTGAAATGCGAACGTCTGCAGATAGCTGGCAGCCAGAAGGGGCTAGCCTGGAAAGCTGTTGCTCAGCCTCATCTGCCCATGGCACTGTTCGCATAGAGGCACAGAGAATGGGGCTGCTTGCTTGTCTTGCCACCTCAAACTTCAAACGTAGCCTGGGAAATTTGGTGTACCTGCTAGGCTCCTTTCGCAGCCCTGATCTTGAAATGCGAATGTCTGCAGATAGCTGGCAGCCAGAAGGTGCTAGCCTGGAAAGCTATTGCTCAGCCTCATCTGCCCATGGCAGTGCTCGCATAGAGGCACAGAGAATGGGGCTGCTTGCTTATCTTGCCACTTGAAACTTCAAACGCATGCTGGGAATGGTGGTGTCCCTGCCAGGCTCCTATCACAGCCCTGCTCCGAAAGTGCGAACGTCTGCAGATAGCTGGCAGCCAGAAGGGGCTAGCCTGGAAAGCTGTTGCTCAGCCTCATCTGCCCATGGCAGTGCTCGCACAGAGGCACAGAGAATGGGGCTGCTTGCTTGTCTTGCCACCTCAAACTTCAAACGTAACCTGGGAAAGTTGGTGTACCTGCTAGGCTCCTTTCGCAGCCCTGTTCTTGAAATGCGAACGTCTGCAGATAGCTGGCAGCCAGAAGGGGCTAGCTTGGAAAGCTGTTGCTCAGCCTCATCTGCCCATGGCAGTGCTCGCACAGAGGCACAGAGAATGGGGCTGCTTGCTTGTCTTGCCACCTCAAACTTCAAACGTAGCCTGGGAAATTTGGTGTACTTGCTAGGCTCCTTTCGCAGCCCTGCTCCGAAAGTGCGAACGTCTGCAGATAGCTGGCAGCCAGAAGGGGCTAGCCTGGAAAGCTGTTGCTCAGCCTCATCTGCCCATGGCAGTGCTCGCACAGAGGCACAGAGAATGGGGCTGCTTGCTTGTCTTGCCACCTCAAACTTCAAACGTAGCCTGGGAAATTTGGTGTACCTGCTAGGCTCCTTTCGCAGCCCTGCTCTTGAAATGCGAACGTCTGCAGATAGCTGGCAGCCAGAAGGGGCTAGCCTGGAAAGCTGTTGCTCAGCCTCATCTGCCCATGGCACTGTTCGCATAGAGGCACAGAGAATGGGGCTGCTTGCTTGTCTTGCCACCTCAAACTTCAAACGTAGCCTGGGAAATTTGGTGTACCTGCTAGGCTCCTTTCGCAGCCCTGATCTTGAAATGCGAATGTCTGCAGATAGCTGGCAGCCAGAAGGTGCTAGCCTGGAAAGCTATTGCTCAGCCTCATCTGCCCATGGCAGTGCTCGCATAGAGGCACAGAGAATGGGGCTGCTTGCTTATCTTGCCACTTGAAACTTCAAACGCATGCTGGGAATGGTGGTGTCCCTGCCAGGCTCCTATCACAGCCCTGCTCCGAAAGTGCGAACGTCTGCAGATAGCTGGCAGCCAGAAGGGGCTAGCCTGGAAAGCTGTTGCTCAGCCTCATCTGCCCATGGCAGTGCTCGCACAGAGGCACAGAGAATGGGGCTGCTTGCTTGTCTTGCCACCTCAAACTTCAAACGTAACCTGGGAAAGTTGGTGTACCTGCTAGGCTCCTTTCGCAGCCCTGTTCTTGAAATGCGAACGTCTGCAGATAGCTGGCAGCCAGAAGGGGCTAGCCTGGAAAGCTGTTGGTCAGCCTCATCTGCCCATGGCACTGTTCGCATAGAGGCACAGAGAATGGGGCTGCTTGCTTGTCTTGCCACCTCAAACTTCAAACGTAGCCTGGGAAATTTTGTGTACCTGCTAGGCTCCTTTCGCAGCCCTGCTCTTGAAATGCGAACGTCTGCAGATAGCTGGCAGCCAGAAGGTGCTAGCCTGGAAAGCTGTTGCTCAGCCTGATCTGCCCATGGCAGTGCTCGCACAGAGGCACAGAGAATGGGGCTGCTTTCTTATCTTGCCACTTGAAACTTCAAACGCATGCTGGGAATGGTGGTGTCCCTGCCAGGCTCCTATCACAGCCCTGCTCCGAAAGTGCGAACGTCTGCAGATAGCTGGCAGCCAGAAGGGGCTAGCCTGGAAAGCTGTTGCTCAGCCTGATCTGCCCATGGCAGTGCTCGCACAGAGGCACAGAGAATGGGGCTGCTTGCTTGTCTTGCCACCTCAAACTTCAAACGTAGCCTGGGAAAGTTGGTGTCCCAGCCAGGCTCCTTTCGCAGCCCTGCTCCGAAAGTGCGAACGTCTGCAGATAGCTGGCAGGCAGAAGGGGCTAGCCTGGAAAGCTGTTGCTCAGCCTCATCTGCCCATGGCACTGTTCGCACAGAGGCACAGATAATGGGGCTGCTTGCTTGTCTTGCCACCTCAAACTTCAAACGTAGCCTGGGAAAGTTGGTGTCCCAACCAGGCTCCTATCACAGCCCTGCTCTGAAAGTGCGAACGTCTGCAGATAGCTGGCAGGCAGAAGGGGCTAGCCTGGAAAGCTGTTGCTCAGCCTCATCTGCCCATGGCACTGTTCGCATAGAGGCACAGAGAATGGGGCTGCTTGCTTATCTTGCCACTTGAAACTTCAAACGCATGCTGGGAATGGTGGTGTCCCTGCCAGGCTCCTATCACAGCCCTGCTCCGAAAGTGCGAACGTCTGCAGATAGCTGGCAGCCAGAAGGGGCTAGCCTGGAAAGCTGTTGCTCAGCCTCATCTGCCCATGGCACTGTTCGCACAGAGGCACAGAGAATGGGGCTGCTTGCTTGTCTTGCCACCTCAAACTTCAAACGTAGCCTGGGAAAGTTGGTGTCCCAGCCAGGCTCCTTTCGCAGCCCTGCTCCGAAAGTGCGAACGTCTGCAGATAGCTGGCAGCCAGAAGGGGCTAGCCTGGAAAGCTGTTGCTCAGCCTCATCTGCCCATGGCAGTGCTCGCACAGAGGCACAGAGAATGCGGCTCCTTGCTTGTCTTGCCACCTCAAACTTCAAACGTAGCCTGGGAAAGATGGTGTACCTGCTAGGCTCATTTCGCAGCCCTGCTCTTGAAATGCGAACGTCTGCAGATAGCTGGCAGGCAGAAGGGGCTAGCCTGGAAAGCTGTTGCTCAGCCTCATCTGCCCATGGCAGTGCTCGCACAGAGGCACAGAGAATGGGGCTGCTTGCTTATCTTGCCACCTCAAACTTCAAACGTAGACTGGGAAAAATGGTGTACCTGCTAGGCTCCTTTCGCAGCCCTGTTCTTGAAATGCGAACGTCTGCAGATAGCTGGCACTGTTCGCATAGAGGCACAGAGAATGGGGCTGCTTGCTTATCTTGCGACTTCAAACTTCAAACGCATGCTGGGAAAGGTGGTGTCCCTGCCAGGCTCCTATCACAGCCCTGCTCCGAAAGTGCGAACGTCTGCAGATAGCTGGCAGCCAGAAGGGGCTAGCCTGGAAAGCTGTTGCTCAGCCTGATCTGCCCATGGCAGTGCTCGCACAGAGGCACAGAGAATGGGGCTGCTTGCTTGTCTTGCCACCTCAAACTTCAAACGTAGCCTGGGAAAGTTGGTGTCCCAGCCAGGCTCCTTTCGCAGCCCTGCTCCGAAAGTGCGAACGTCTGCAGATAGCTGGCAGCCAGAAGGGGCTAGCCTGGAAAGCTGTTGCTCAGCCTCATCTGCCCATGGCACTGCTCGCACAGAGGCACAGAGAATGGGGCTGCTTGCTTGTCTTGCCACCTCAAACTTCAAACGTAGCCTGGGAAAGTTGGTGTCCCAACCAGGCTCCTATCACAGCCCTGCTCTGAAAGTGCGAACGTCTGCAGATAGCTGGCAGGCAGAAGGGGCTAGCCTGGAAAGCTGTTGCTCAGCCTCATCTGCCCATGGCACTGTTCGCATAGAGGCCCAGAGAATGGGGCTGCTTGCTTATCTTGCCACTTGAAACTTCAAACGCATGCTGGGAATGGTGGTGTCCCTGCCAGGCTCCTATCACAGCCCTGCTCCGAAAGTGCGAACGTCTGCAGATAGCTGGCAGCCAGAAGGGGCTAGCCTGGAAAGCTGTTGCTCAGCCTCATCTGCCCATGGCACTGTTCGCACAGAGGCACAGAGAATGGGGCTGCTTGCTTGTCTTGCCACCTCAAACTTCAAACGTAGCCTGGGAAAGTTGGTGTCCCAGCCAGGCTCCTTTCGCAGCCCTGCTCCGAAAGTGCGAACGTCTGCAGATAGCTGGCAGGCAGAAGGGGCTAGCCTGGAAAGCTGTTGCTCAGCCTCATCTGCCCATGGCAGTGCTCGCACAGAGGCACAGAGAATGCGGCTCCTTGCTTGTCTTGCCACCTCAAACTTCAAACGTAGCCTGGGAAAGATGGTGTACCTGCTAGGCTCATTTCGCAGCCCTGCTCTTGAAATGCGAACGTCTGCAGATAGCTGGCAGGCAGAAGGGGCTAGCCTGGAAAGCTGTTGCTCAGCCTGATCTGCCCATGGCAGTGCTCGCACAGAGGCACAGAGAATGGGGCTGCTTTCTTATCTTGCCACTTGAAACTTCAAACGCATGCTGGGAATGGTGGTGTCCCTGCCAGGCTCCTATCACAGCCCTGCTCCGAAAGTGCGAACGTCTGCAGATAGCTGGCAGCCAGAAGGGGCTAGCCTGGAAAGCTGTTGCTCAGCCTGATCTGCCCATGGCAGTGCTCGCACAGAGGCACAGAGAATGGGGCTGCTTGCTTGTCTTGCCACCTCAAACTTCAAACGTAGCCTGGGAAAGTTGGTGTCCCAGCCAGGCTCCTTTCGCAGCCCTGCTCCGAAAGTGCGAACGTCTGCAGATAGCTGGCAGGCAGAAGGGGCTAGCCTGGAAAGCTGTTGCTCAGCCTCATCTGCCCATGGCACTGTTCGCACAGAGGCACAGAGAATGGGGCTGCTTGCTTGTCTTGCCACCTCAAACTTCAAACGTAGCCTGGGAAAGTTGGTGTCCCAACCAGGCTCCTATCACAGCCCTGCTCTGAAAGTGCGAACGTCTGCAGATAGCTGGCAGGCAGAAGGGGCTAGCCTGGAAAGCTGTTGCTCAGCCTCATCTGCCCATGGCACTGTTCGCATAGAGGCCCAGAGAATGGGGCTGCTTGCTTATCTTGCCACTTGAAACTTCAAACGCATGCTGGGAATGGTGGTGTCCCTGCCAGGCTCCTATCACAGCCCTGCTCCGAAAGTGCGAACGTCTGCAGATAGCTGGCAGCCAGAAGGGGCTAGCCTGGAAAGCTGTTGCTCAGCCTCATCTGCCCATGGCACTGTTCGCACAGAGGCACAGAGAATGGGGCTGCTTGCTTGTCTTGCCACCTCAAACTTCAAACGTAGCCTGGGAAAGTTGGTGTCCCAGCCAGGCTCCTTTCGCAGCCCTGCTCCGAAAGTGCGAACGTCTGCAGATAGCTGGCAGCCAGAAGGGGCTAGCCTGGAAAGCTGTTGCTCAGCCTCATCTGCCCATGGCAGTGCTCGCACAGAGGCACAGAGAATGCGGCTCCTTGCTTGTCTTGCCACCTCAAACTTCAAACGTAGCCTGGGAAAGATGGTGTACCTGCTAGGCTCATTTCGCAGCCCTGCTCTTGAAATGCGAACGTCTGCAGATAGCTGGCAGGCAGAAGGGGCTAGCCTGGAAAGCTGTTGCTCAGCCTCATCTGCCCATGGCAGTGCTCGCACAGAGGCACAGAGAATGGGGCTGCTTGCTTATCTTGCCACCTCAAACTTCAAACGTAGACTGGGAAAAATGGTGTACCTGCTAGGCTCCTTTCGCAGCCCTGTTCTTGAAATGCGAACGTCTGCAGATAGCTGGCACTGTTCGCATAGAGGCACAGAGAATGGGGCTGCTTGCTTATCTTGCGACTTGAAACTTCAAACGCATGCTGGGAAAGGTGGTGTCCCTGCCAGGCTCCTATCACAGCCCTGCTCCGAAAGTGCGAACGTCTGCAGATAGCTGGCAGCCAGAAGGGGCTAGCCTGGAAAGCTGTTTCTCAGCCTGATCTGCCCATGGCAGTGCTCGCACAGAGGCACAGAGAATGGGGCTGCTTGCTTGTCTTGCCACCTCAAACTTCAAACGTAGCCTGGGAAAGTTGGTGTCCCAGCCAGGCTCCTTTCGCAGCCCTGCTCCGAAAGTGCGAACGTCTGCAGATAGCTGGCAGCCAGAAGGGGCTAGCCTGGAAAGCTGTTGCTCAGCCTCATCTGCCCATGGCACTGCTCGCACAGAGGCACAGAGAATGGGGCTGCTTGCTTGTCTTGCCACCTCAAACTTCAAACGTAGCCTGGGAAAGTTGGTGTCCCAACCAGGCTCCTATCACAGCCCTGCTCTGAAAGTGCGAACGTCTGCAGATAGCTGGCAGGCAGAAGGGGCTAGCCTGGAAAGCTGTTGCTCAGCCTCATCTGCCCATGGCACTGTTCGCATAGAGGCCCAGAGAATGGGGCTGCTTGCTTATCTTGCCACTTGAAACTTCAAACGCATGCTGGGAATGGTGGTGTCCCTGCCAGGCTCCTATCACAGCCCTGCTCCGAAAGTGCGAACGTCTGCAGATAGCTGGCAGCCAGAAGGGGCTAGCCTGGAAAGCTGTTGCTCAGCCTCATCTGCCCATGGCACTGTTCGCACAGAGGCACAGAGAATGGGGCTGCTTGCTTGTCTTGCCACCTCAAACTTCAAACGTAGCCTGGGAAAGTTGGTGTCCCAGCCAGGCTCCTTTCGCAGCCCTGCTCCGAAAGTGCGAACGTCTGCAGATAGCTGGCAGGCAGAAGGGGCTAGCCTGGAAAGCTGTTGCTCAGCCTCATCTGCCCATGGCAGTGCTCGCACAGAGGCACAGAGAATGCGGCTCCTTGCTTGTCTTGCCACCTCAAACTTCAAACGTAGCCTGGGAAAGATGGTGTACCTGCTAGGCTCATTTCGCAGCCCTGCTCTTGAAATGCGAACGTCTGCAGATAGCTGGCAGGCAGAAGGGGCTAGCCTGGAAAGCTGTTGCTCAGCCTCATCTGCCCATGGCAGTGCTCGCACAGAGGCACAGAGAATGGGGCTGCTTGCTTATCTTGCCACCTCAAACTTCAAACGTAGACTGGGAAAAATGGTGTACCTGCTAGGCTCCTTTCGCAGCCCTGTTCTTGAAATGCGAACGTCTGCAGATAGCTGGCACTGTTCGCATAGAGGCACAGAGAATGGGGCTGCTTGCTTATCTTGCGACTTGAAACTTCAAACGCATGCTGGGAAAGGTGGTGTCCCTGCCAGGCTCCTATCACAGCCCTGCTCCGAAAGTGCGAACGTCTGCAGATAGCTGGCAGCCAGAAGGGGCTAGCCTGGAAAGCTGTTGCTCAGCCTGATCTGCCCATGGCAGTGCTCGCACAGAGGCACAGAGAATGGGGCTGCTTGCTTGTCTTGCCACCTCAAACTTCAAACGTAGCCTGGGAAAGTTGGTGTCCCAGCCAGGCTCCTTTCGCAGCCCTGCTCCGAAAGTGCGAACGTCTGCAGATAGCTGGCAGCCAGAAGGGGCTAGCCTGGAAAGCTGTTGCTCAGCCTCATCTGCCCATGGCACTGCTCGCACAGAGGCACAGAGAATGGGGCTGCTTGCTTGTCTTGCCATCTCAAACTTCAAACGTAGCCTGGGAATATTTGTGTCCCAGCCAGGCTCCTTTCGCAGCCCTGCTCTGAAAGTGCGAACGTCTGCAGATAGCTGGCAGGCAGAAGGGGCTAGCCTGGAAAGCTGTTGCTCAGCCTCATCTGCCCATGGCAGTGCTCGCACAGAGGCACAGAGAATGGGGCTGCTTGCTTATCTTGCCACCTCAAACTTCAAACGTAGCCTGGGAAAGATAGTGTACCTGCTAGGCTCCTATCACAGCCCTGTTCTTGAAATGCGAACGTCTGCAGATGGCTGGCAGGCAGAAGGGGCTAGCTTGGAAAGCTGTTGCTCAGCCTCATCTGCCCATGGCAGTGCTCGCACAGAGGCACAGAGAATGGGGCTGCTTGCTTGTCTTGCCACCTCAAACTTCAAACGTAGCCTGGGAAAGTTGGTGTCCCTGCCAGGGTCCTATCACAGCCCTGCTCCGAAAGTGCGAACGTCTGCAGATAGCTGGCAGGCAGAAGGGGCTAGCCTGGAAAGCTGTTGCTCAGCCTCATCTGCCCATGGCAGTGCTCGCACAGAGGCACAGAGAATGCGGCTCCTTGCTTATCTTGCCACTTGAAACTTCAAACGCATGCTGGGAATGGTGGTGTCCCTGCCAGGCTCCTATCACAGCCCTGCTCCGAAAGTGCGAACGTCTGCAGATAGCTGGCAGGCAGAAGGGGCTAGCCTGGAAAGCTGTTGCTCAGCCTGATCTGCCCATGGCAGTGCTCGCACAGAGGCACAGAGAATGGGGCTGCTTGCTTGTCTTGCCACCTCAAACTTCAAACGTAGCCTGGGAAATTTGGTGTACCTGCTAGGCTCCTTTCGCAGCCCTGCTCTTGAAATGCGAACGTCTGCAGATAGCTGGCAGCCAGAAGGGGCTAGCCTGGAAAGCTGTTGCTCAGCCTCATCTGCCCATGGCACTGTTCGCATAGAGGCACAGAGAATGGGGCTCCTTGCTTGTCTTGCCACCTCAAACTTCAAACGTAGCCTGGGAAAGTTGGTGTCCCAGCCAGGCTCCTTTCGCAGCCCTGCTCTGAAAGTGCGAACGTCTGCAGATAGCTGGCAGCCAGAAGGGGCTATCCTGGAAAGCTGTTGCTCAGCCTTATCTGCCCATGGCAGTGCTCGCACAGAGGCACAGAGAATGGGGCTGCTTGCTTATCTTGCCACTTGAAACTTCAAACGCATGCTGGGAATGGTGGTGTCCCTGCCAGGCTCCTATCACAGCCCTGCTCCGAAAGTGCGAACGTCTGCAGATAGCTGGCAGGCAGAAGGGGCTAGCCTGGAAAGCTGTTGCTCAGCCTCATCTGCCCATGGCACTGTTCGCATAGAGGCACAGAGAATGGGGCTGCTTGCTTGTCTTGCCACCTCAAACTTCAAACGTAGCCTGGGAAATTTGGTGTACCTGCTAGGCTCCTTTCGCAGCCCTGCTCTTGAAATGCGAACGTCTGCAGATAGCTGGCAGCCAGAAGGTGCTAGCCTGGAAAGCTGTTGCTCAGCCTGATCTGCCCATGGCAGTGCTCGCACAGAGGCACAGAGAATGGGGCTGCTTGCTTATCTTGCCACTTGAAACTTCAAACGCATGCTGGGAATGGTGGTGTCCCTGCCAGGCTCCTATCACAGCCCTGCTCCGAAAGTGCGAACGTCTGCAGATAGCTGGCAGCCAGAAGGGGCTAGCCTGGAAAGCTGTTGCTCAGCCTCATCTGCCCATGGCAGTGCTCGCACAGAGGCACAGAGAATGGGGCTGCTTGCTTGTCTTGCCACCTCAAACTTCAAACGTAGCCTGGGAAAGTTGGTGTCCCAGCCAGGCTCCTTTCGCAGCCCTGCTCCGAAAGTGCGAACGTCTGCAGATAGCTGGCAGCCAGAAGGGGCTAGCCTGGAAAGCTGTTGCTCAGCCTCATCTGCCCATGGCAGTGCTCGCACAGAGGCACAGAGAATGGGGCTGCTTGCTTGTCTTGCCATCTCAAACTTCAAACGTAGCCTGGGAAAGTTGGTGTCCCAACCAGGCTCCTATCACAGCCCTGCTCTGAAAGTGCGAACGTCTGCAGATAGCTGGCAGGCAGAAGGGGCTAGCCTGGAAAGCTGTTGCTCAGCCTCATCTGCCCATGGCACTGTTCGCATAGAGGCCCAGAGAATGGGGCTGCTTGCTTATCTTGCCACTTGAAACTTCAAACGCATGCTGGGAATGGTGGTGTCCCTGCCATGCTCCTATCACAGCCCTGCTCCGAAAGTGCGAACGTCTGCAGATAGCTGGCAGCCAGAAGGGGCTAGCCTGGAAAGCTGTTGCTCAGCCTCATCTGCCCATGGCAGTGCTCGCACAGAGGCACAGAGAATGCGGCTCCTTGCTTGTCTTGCAACCTCAAACTTCAAACGTAGCCTGGGAAAGATAGTGTACCTGCTAGGCTCATTTCACAGCCCTGCTCTTGAAATGCGAACGTCTGCAGATAGCTGGCAGGCAGAAGGGGCTAGCCTGGAAAGCTGTTGCTCAGCCTCATCTGCCCATGGCAGTGCTCGCATAGAGGCACAGAGAATGGGGCTGCTTGCTTATCTTGCGACTTGAAACTTCAAACGCATGCTGGGAATGGTGGTGTCCCTGCCAGGCTCCTATCACAGCCCTGCTCCGAAAGTGCGAACGTCTGCAGATAGCTGGCAGGCAGAAGGGGCTAGCCTGGAAAGCTGTTGCTCAGCCTCATCTGCCCATGGCACTGTTCGCATAGAGGCACAGAGAATGGGGCTGCTTGCTTGTCTTGCCACCTCAAACTTCAAACGTATCCTGGGAAATTTGGTGTACCTGCTAGGCTCCTTTCGCAGCCCTGCTCTTGAAATGCGAACGTCTGCAGATAGCTGGCAGCCAGAAGGTGCTAGCCTGGAAAGCTGTTGCTCAGCCTCATCTGCCCATGGCAGTGCTCGCACAGAGGCACAGAGAATGGGGCTGCTTGCTTATCTTGCCACTTGAAACTTCAAACGCATGCTGGGAATGGTGGTGTCCCTGCCAGGCTCCTATCACAGCCCTGCTCCGAAAGTGCGAACGTCTGCAGATAGCTGGCAGCCAGAAGGGGCTAGCCTGGAAAGCTGTTGCTCAGCCTGATCTGCCCATGGCAGTGCTCGCACAGAGGCACAGAGAATGGGGCTGCTTGCTTGTCTTGCCACCTCAAACTTCAAACGTAGCCTGGGAAAGTTGGTGTCCCAGCCAGGCTCCTTTCGCAGCCCTGCTCCGAAAGTGCGAACGTCTGCAGATAGCTGGCAGCCAGAAGGGGCTAGCCTGGAAAGCTGTTGCTCAGCCTCATCTGCCCATGGCACTGCTCGCACAGAGGCACAGAGAATGGGGCTGCTTGCTTGTCTTGCCATCTCAAACTTCAAACGTAGCCTGGGAAAGTTGGTGTCCCAACCAGGCTCCTATCACAGCCCTGCTCTGAAAGTGCGAACGTCTGCAGATAGCTGGCAGGCAGAAGGGGCTAGCCTGGAAAGCTGTTGCTCAGCCTCATCTGCCCATGGCAGTGCTCGCATAGAGGCACAGAGAATGGGGCTGCTTGCTTATCTTGCCACTTGAAACTTCAAACGCATGCTGGGAATGGTGGTGTCCCTGCCATGCTCCTATCACAGCCCTGCTCCGAAAGTGCGAACGTCTGCAGATAGCTGGCAGCCAGAAGGGGCTAGCCTGGAAAGCTGTTGCTCAGCCTCATCTGCCCATGGCACTGTTCGCATAGAGGCACAGAGAATGGGGCTGCTTGCTTGTCTTGCCACCTCAAACTTCAAACGTAGCCTGGGAAAGTTGGTGTCCCAGCCAGGCTCCTTTCGCCGCCCTGCTCCGAAAGTGCGAACGTCTGCAGATAGCTGGCAGGCAGAAGGGGCTAGCCTGGAAAGCTGTTGCTCAGCCTCATCTGCCCATGGCACTGTTCGCACAGAGGCACAGAGAATGGGGCTGCTTGCTTGTCTTGCCACCTCAAACTTCAAACGTAGCCTGGGAAAGTTGGTGTCCCAGCCAGGCTCCTTTCGCAGCCCTGCTCCGAAAGTGCGAACGTCTGCAGATAGCTGGCAGGCAGAAGGGGCTAGCCTGGAAAGCTGTTGCTCAGCCTCATCTGCCCATGGCAGTGCTCGCACAGAGGCACAGAGAATGGGGCTGCTTGCTTGTCTTGCCACCTCAAACTTCAAACGTAGCCTGGGAAATTTGGTGTACCTGCTAGGCTCCTTTCGCAGCCCTGCTCTTGAAATGCGAACGTCTGCAGATAGCTGGCAGCCAGAAGGGGCTAGCCTGGAAAGCTGTTGCTCAGCCTGATCTGCCCATGGCACTGTTCACATAGAGGCACAGAGAATGGGGCTGCTTGCTTATCTTGCCACTTGAAACTTCAAACGCATGCTGGGAATGGTGGTGTCCCTGCCAGGCTCCTATCACAGCCCTGCTCCGAAAGTGCGAACGTCTGCAGATAGCTGGCAGGCAGAAGGGGCTAGCCTGGAAAGCTGTTGCTCAGCCTCATCTGCCCATGGCAGTGCTCGCACAGAGGCACAGAGAATGGGGCTGCTTGCTTGTCTTGCCACCTCAAACTTCAAACGTAGCCTGGGAAACTTGGTGTACCTGCTAGGCTCCTTTCGCAGCCCTGCTCTTGAAATGCGAACGTCTGCAGATAGCTGGCAGGCAGAAGGGGCTAGCCTGAAAAGCTGTTGCTCAGCCTGATCTGCCCATGGCACTGTTCGCATAGAGGCACAGAGAATGGGGCTGCTTGCTTGTCTTGCCACCTCAAACTTCAAACGTAGCCTGGGAAAGTTGGTGTCCCAGCCAGGCTCCTTTCGCAGCCCTGCTCCGAAAGTGCGAACGTCTGCAGATAGCTGGCAGCCAGAAGGGGCTAGCCTGGAAAGCTGTTGCTCAGCCTCATCTGCCCATGGCAGTGCTCGCACAGAGGCACAGAGAATGGGGCTGCTTGCTTGTCTTGCCACCTCAAACTTCAAACGCATGCTGGGAATGGTGGTGTCCTTGCCAGGCTCCTATCACAGCCCTGCTCCGAAAGTGCGAACGTCTGCAGATAGCTGGCAGGCAGAAGGGGCTATCCTGGAAAGCTGTTGCTCAGCCTCATCTGCCCATGGCACTGTTCGCATAGAGGCACAGAGAATGGGGCTGCTTGCTTATCTTGGCACTTGAAACTTCAAACGCATGCTGGGAATGGTGGTGTCCCTGCCAGGCTCCTATCACAGCCCTGCTCCGAAAGTGCGAACGTCTGCAGATAGCTGGCAGCCAGAAGGGGCTAGCCTGGAAAGCTGTTGCTCAGCCTCATCTGCCCATGGCAGTGCTCGCACAGAGGCACAGAGAATGGGGCTGCTTGCTTGTCTTGCCACCTCAAACTTCAAACGTAGCCTGGGAAAGTTGGTGTCCCAGCCAGGCTCCTTTCGCAGCCCTGCTCCAAAAGTGCGAACGTCTGCAGATAGCTGGCAGCCAGAAGGGGCTAGCCTGGAAAGCTGTTGCTCAGCCTCATCTGCCCATGGCAGTGCTCGCACAGAGGCACAGAGAATGCGGCTCCTTGCTTGTCTTGCCACCTCAAACTTCAAACGTAGCCTGGGAAAGATAGTGTACCTGCTAGGCTCATTTCACAGCCCTGCTCTTGAAATGCGAACGTCTGCAGATAGCTGGCAGCCAGAAGGGGCTAGCCTGGAAAGCTGTTGCTCAGCCTCATCTGCCCATGGCAGTGCTCGCATAGAGGCACAGAGAATGGGGCTGCTTGCTTATCTTGCCACTTGAAACTTCAAACGCATGCTGGGAAAGGTGGTGTCCCTGCCAGGCTCCTATCACAGCCCTGCTGCGAAAGTGCGAACGTCTGCAGATAGCTGGCAGGCAGAAGGGGCTAGCCTGGAAAGCTGTTGCTCAGCCTCATCTGCCCATGGCAGTGCTCGCACAGAGGCACAGAGAATGGGGCTGCTTGCTTATCTTGCCACCTCAAACTTCAAACGTAGACTGGAAAAAATGGTGTACCTGCTAGGCTCCTTTCGCAGCGCTGTTCTTGAAATGCGAACGTCTGCAGATAGCTGGCAGGCAGAATGGGCTAGCTTGGAAAGCTGTTGCTCAGCCTCATCTGCCCATGGCACTGCTCGCACAGAGGCACAGAGAATGCGACTGCTTGCTTGTCTTGCCACCTCAAACTTCAAACGTAGCCTGGGAAAGTTGGTGTACCTGCTAGGCTCCTTTCGCAGCCCTGTTCTTGAAATGCGAACGTCTGCAGATAGCTGGCAGGCAGAAGGGGCTAGCTTGGAAAGCTGTTACTCAGCCTCATCTGCCCATGGCAGTGCTCGCACAGAGGCACAGAGAATGTGGCTGCTTGCTTGTCTTGCCACCTCAAACTTCAAACGCATGCTGGGAATGGTGGTGTCCCTGCCAGGGTCCTATCACAGCCCTGCTCCGAAAGTGCGAACGTCTGCAGATAGCTGGCAGCCAGAAGGGGCTAGCCTGGAAAGCTGTTGCTCAGCCTCATCTGCCCATGGCAGTGCTCGCACAGAGGCACAGAGAATGGGGCTGCTTGCTTGTCTTGCCACCTCAAACTTCAAACGTAGCCTGGGAAATTTGGTGTACCTGCTAGGCTCCTTTCGCAGCCCTGCTCTTGAAATGCGAACGTCTGCAGATAGCTGGCAGGCAGAAGGGGCTAGCCTGGAAAGCTGTTGCTCAGCCTCATCTGCCCATGGCACTGTTCGCATAGAGGCACAGAGAATGGGGCTGCTTGCTTGTCTTGCCACCTCAAACTTCAAACGTAGCCTGGGAAATTTGGTGTACCTGCTAGGCTCCTTTCGCAGCCCTGCTCTTGAAATGCGAATGTCTGCAGATAGCTGGCAGCCAGAAGGTGCTAGCCTGGAAAGCTATTGCTCAGCCTCATCTGCCCATGGCAGTGCTCGCATAGAGGCACAGAGAATGGGGCTGCTTGCTTATCTTGCCACTTGAAACTTCAAACGCATGCTGGGAATGGTGGTGTCCCTGCCAGGCTCCTATCACAGCCCTGCTCCGAAAGTGCGAACGTCTGCAGATAGCTGGCAGCCAGAAGGGGCTAGCCTGGAAAGCTGTTGCTCAGCCTCATCTGCCCATGGCAGTGCTCGCACAGAGGCACAGAGAATGGGGCTGCTTGCTTGTCTTGCCACCTCAAACTTCAAACGTAGCCTGGGAAAGTTGGTGTCCCAACCAGGCTCCTATCACAGCCCTGCTCTGAAAGTGCGAACGTCTGCAGATAGCTGGCAGGCAGAAGGGGCTAGCCTGGAAAGCTGTTGCTCAGCCTCATCTGCCCATGGCACTGTTCGCATAGAGGCACAGAGAATGGGGCTGCTTGCTTATCTTGCAACTTGAAACTTCAAACGCATGCTGGGAATGGTGGTGTCCCTGCCAGGCTCCTATCACAGCCCTGCTCCGAAAGTGCGAACGTCTGCAGATAGCTGGCAGCCAGAAGGGGCTAGCCTGGAAAGCTGTTGCTCAGCCTCATCTGCCCATGGCACTGTTCGCATAGAGGCACAGAGAATGGGGCTGCTTGCTTGTCTTGCCACCTCAAACTTCAAACGTAGCCTGGGAAAGTTGGTGTCCCAGCCAGGATCCTTTCGCCGCCCTGCTCCGAAAGTGCGAACGTCTGCAGATAGCTGGCAGGCAGAAGGGGCTAGCCTGGAAAGCTGTTGCTCAGCCTCATCTGCCCATGGCACTGTTCGCACAGAGGCACAGAGAATGGGGCTGCTTGCTTGTCTTGCCACCTCAAACTTCAAACGTAGCCTGGGAAAGTTGGTGTCCCAGCCAGGCTCCTTTCGCAGCCCTGCTCCGAAAGTGCGAACGTCTGCAGATAGCTGGCAGGCAGAAGGGGCTAGCCTGGAAAGCTGTTGCTCAGCCTCATCTGCCCATGGCAGTGCTCGCACAGAGGCACAGAGAATGGGGCTGCTTGCTTGTCTTGCCACCTCAAACTTCAAACGCATGCTGGGAATGGTGGTGTCCTTGCCAGGCTCCTATCACAGCCCTGCTCCGAAAGTGCGAACGTCTGCAGATAGCTGGCAGGCAGAAGGGGCTAGCCTGGAAAGCTGTTGCTCAGCCTCATCTGCCCATGGCACTGTTCGCATAGAGGCACAGATAATGGGGCTACTTGCTTATCTTGGCACTTGAAACTTCAAACGCATGCTGGGAATGGTGGTGTCCCTGCCAGGCTCCTATCACAGCCCTGCTCCGAAAGTGCGAACGTCTGCAGATAGCTGGCAGGCAGAAGGGGCTAGCCTGGAAAGCTGTTGCTCAGCCTCATCTGCCCATGGCACTGCTCGCACAGAGGCACAGAGAATGGGGCTGCTTGCTTGTCTTGCCACCTCAAACTTCAAACGTAGCCTGGGAAAGTTGGTGTCCCAGCCAGGCTCCTTTCGCAGCCCTGCTCCAAAAGTGCGAACGTCTGCAGATAGCTGGCAGCCAGAAGGGGCTAGCCTGGAAAGCTGTTGCTCAGCCTCATCTGCCCATGGCAGTGCTCGCACAGAGGCACAGAGAATGCGGCTCCTTGCTTGTCTTGCCACCTCAAACTTCAAACGTAGCCTGGGAAAGATGGTGTACCTGCTAGGCTCATTTCGCAGCCCTGCTCTTGAAATGCGAACGTCTGCAGATAGCTGGCAGGCAGAAGGGGCTAGCCTGGAAAGCTGTTGCTCAGCCTCATCTGCCCATGGCAGTGCTCGCATAGAGGCACAGAGAATGGGGCTGCTTGCTTATCTTGCCACTTGAAACTTCAAACGCATGCTGGGAAAGTTGGTGTCCCTGCCAGGCTCCTATCACAGCCCTGCTCCGAAAGTGCGAACATCTGCAGATAGCTGGCAGGCAGAAGGGGCTAGCCTGGAAAGCTGTTGCTCAGCCTCATCTGCCCATGGCAGTGCTCGCACAGAGGCACAGAGAATGGGGCTGCTTGCTTATCTTGCCACCTCAAACTTCAAACGTAGACTGGGAAAAATGGTGTACCTGCTAGGCTCCTTTCGCAGCCCTGTTCTTGAAATGAGAACGTCTGCAGATAGCTGGCACTGTTCGCATAGAGGCACAGAGAATGGGGCTGCTTGCTTATCTTGCGACTTGAAACTTCAAACGCATGCTGGGAAAGGTGGTGTCCCTGCCAGGCTCCTATCACAGCCCTGCTCCGAAAGTGCGAACGTCTGCAGATAGCTGGCAGCCAGAAGGGGCTAGCCTGGAAAGCTGTTGCTCAGCCTCATCTGCCCATGGCAGTGCTCGCACAGAGGCACAGAGAATGGGGCTGCTTGCTTGTCTGGCCACCTCAAACTTCAAACGTAGCCTGGGAAAGTTCGTGTCCCAGCCAGGCTCCTTTCGCAGCCCTGCTCCGAAAGTGCGAACGTCTGCAGATAGCTGGCAGCCAGAAGGGGCTAGCCTGGAAAGCTGTTGCTCAGCCTCATCTGCCCATGGCAGTGCTCGCACAGAGGCACAGAGAATGGGGCTGCTTGCTTGTCTTGCCACCTCAAACTTCAAACGCATGCTGGGAATGGTGGTGTCCTTGCCAGGCTCCTATCACAGCCCTGCTCCGAAAGTGCGAACGTCTGCAGATAGCTGGCAGGCAGAAGGGGCTATCCTGGAAAGCTGTTGCTCAGCCTCATCTGCCCATTACACTGTTCGCATAGAGGCACAGAGAATGGGGCTGCTTGCTTGTCTTGCCACCTCAAACTTCAAACGTAGCCTGGGAAAGTTGGTGTCCCAGCCAGGCTCCTTTCGCAGCCCTGCTCCAAAAGTGCGAACGTCTGCAGATAGCTGGCAGCCAGAAGGGGCTAGCCTGGAAAGCTGTTGCTCAGCCTCATCTGCCCATGGCAGTGCTCGCACAGAGGCACAGAGAATGCGGCTCCTTGCTTGTCTTGCCACCTCAAACTTCAAACGTAGCCTGGGAAAGATGGTGTACCTGCTAGGCTCATTTCGCAGCCCTGCTCTTGAAATGCGAACGTCTGCAGATAGCTGGCAGGCAGAAGGGGCTAGCCTGGAAAGCTGTTGCTCAGCCTCATCTGCCCATGGCAGTGCTCGCATAGAGGCACAGAGAATGGGGCTGCTTGCTTATCTTGCCACTTGAAACTTCAAACGCATGCTGGGAAAGGTGGTGTCCCTGCCAGGCTCCTATCACAGCCCTGCTGCGAAAGTGCGAACGTCTGCAGATAGCTGGCAGCCAGAAGGGGCTAGCCTGGAAAGCTGTTGCTCAGCCTCATCTGCCCATGGCAGTGCTCGCACAGAGGCACAGAGAATGGGGCTGCTTGCTTGTCTTGCCACCTCAAACTTCAAACGTAGCCTGGGAAATTTGGTGTACCTGCTAGGCTCCTTTCGCAGCCCTGCTCTTGAAATGCGAACGTCTGCAGATAGCTGGCAGCCAGAAGGGGCTAGCCTGGAAAGCTGTTGCTCAGCCTCATCTGCCCATGGCACTGTTCGCATAGAGGCACAGAGAATGGGGCTGCTTGCTTGTCTTGCCACCTCAAACTTCAAACGTAGCCTGGGAAATTTGGTGTACCTGCTAGGCTCCTTTCGCAGCCCTGCTCTTGAAATGCGAATGTCTGCAGATAGCTGGCAGCCAGAAGGTGCTAGCCTGGAAAGCTATTGCTCAGCCTCATCTGCCCATGGCAGTGCTCGCATAGAGGCACAGAGAATGGGGCTGCTTGCTTATCTTGCCACTTGAAACTTCAAACGCATGCTGGGAATGGTGGTGTCCCTGCCAGGCTCCTATCACAGCCCTGCTCCGAAAGTGCGAACGTCTGCAGATAGCTGGCAGCCAGAAGGGGCTAGCCTGGAAAGCTGTTGCTCAGCCTCATCTGCCCATGGCAGTGCTCGCACAGAGGCACAGAGAATGGGGCTGCTTGCTTGTCTTGCCACCTCAAACTTCAAACGTAGCCTGGGAAAGTTGGTGTACCTGCTAGGCTCCTTTCGCAGCCCTGTTCTTGAAATGCGAACGTCTGCAGATAGCTGGCAGCCAGAAGGGGCTAGCTTGGAAAGCTGTTGCTCAGCCTCATCTGCCCATGGCAGTGCTCGCACAGAGGCACAGAGAATGGGGCTGCTTGCTTGTCTTGCCACCTCAAACTTCAAACGCATGCTGGGAATGGTGGTGTCCCTGCCAGGCTCCTATCACAGCCCTGCTCCGAAAGTGCGAACGTCTGCAGATAGCTGGCAGCCAGAAGGGGCTAGCCTGGAAAGCTGTTGCTCAGCCTCATCTGCCCATGGCAGTGCTCGCACAGAGGCACAGAGAATGGGGCTGCTTGCTTGTCTTGCCACCTCAAACTTCAAACGTAGCCTGGGAAATTTGGTGTACCTGCTAGGCTCCTATCACAGCCCTGCTCTTGAAATGCGAACGTCTGCAGATAGCTGGCAGCCAGAAGGGGCTAGCCTGGAAAGCTGTTGGTCAGCCTCATCTGCCCATGGCACTGTTCGCATAGAGGCACAGAGAATGGGGCTGCTTGCTTGTCTTGCCACCTCAAACTTCAAACGTAGCCTGGGAAATTTGGTGTACCTGCTAGGCTCCTTTCGCAGCCCTGCTCTTGAAATGCGAACGTCTGCAGATAGCTGGCAGCCAGAAGGTGCTAGCCTGGAAAGCTGTTGCTCAGCCTGATCTGCCCATGGCAGTGCTCGCACAGAGGCACAGAGAATGGGGCTGCTTGCTTATCTTGCCACTTGAAACTTCAAACGCATGCTGGGAATGGTGGTGTCCCTGCCAGGCTCCTATCACAGCCCTGCTCCGAAAGTGCGAACGTCTGCAGATAGCTGGCAGCCAGAAGGGGCTAGCCTGGAAAGCTGTTGCTCAGCCTGATCTGCCCATGGCAGTGCTCGCACAGAGGCACAGAGAATGGGGCTGCTTGCTTGTCTTGCCACCTCAAACTTCAAACGTAGCCTGGGAAAGTTGGTGTCCCAGCCAGGCTCCTTTCGCAGCCCTGCTCCGAAAGTGCGAACGTCTGCAGATAGCTGGCAGGCAGAAGGGGCTAGCCTGGAAAGCTGTTGCTCAGCCTCATCTGCCCATGGCACTGTTCGCATAGAGGCACAGAGAATGGGGCTGCTTGCTTGTCTTGCCACCTCAAACTTCAAACGTAGCCTGGGAAAGTTGGTGTCCCAACCAGGCTTCTATCACAGCCCTGCTCTGAAAGTGCGAACGTCTGCAGATAGCTGGCAGGCAGAAGGGGCTAGCCTGGAAAGCTGTTGCTCAGCCTCATCTGCCCATGGCACTGTTCGCATAGAGGCCCAGAGAATGGGGCTGCTTGCTTATCTTGCCACTTGAAACTTCAAACGCATGCTGGGAATGGTGGTGTCCCTGCCAGGCTCCTATCACAGCCCTGCTCCGAAAGTGCGAACGTCTGCAGATAGCTGGCTGGCAGAAGGGGCTAGCCTGGAAAGCTGTTGCTCAGCCTCATCTGCCCATGGCACTGTTCGCACAGAGGCACAGAGAATGGGGCTGCTTGCTTGTCTTGCCACCTCAAACTTCAAACGTAGCCTGGGAAAGTTGGTGTCCCAGCCAGGCTCCTTTCGCAGCCCTGCTCCGAAAGTGCGAACGTCTGCAGATAGCTGGCAGGCAGAAGGGGCTAGCCTGGAAAGCTGTTGCTCAGCCTCATCTGCCCATGGCAGTGCTCGCACAGAGGCACAGAGAATGGGGCTGCTTGCTTGTCTTGCCACCTCAAACTTCAAACGCATGCTGGGAATGGTGGTGTCCTTGCCAGGCTCCTATCACAGCCCTGCTCCGAAAGTGCGAACGTCTGCAGATAGCTGGCAGGCAGAAGGGGCTAGCCTGGAAAGCTGTTGCTCAGCCTCATCTGCCCATGGCACTGTTCGCATAGAGGCACAGAGAATGGGGCTGCTTGCTTATCTTGGCACTTGAAACTTCAAACGCATGCTGGGAATGGTGGTGTCCCTGCCAGGCTCCTATCACAGCCCTGCTCCGAAAGTGCGAACGTCTGCAGATAGCTGGCAGGCAGAAGGGGCTAGCCTGGAAAGCTGTTGCTCAGCCTCATCTGCCCATGGCACTGCTCGCACAGAGGCACAGAGAATGGGGCTGCTTGCTTGTCTTGCCACCTCAAACTTCAAACGTAGCCTGGGAAAGTTGGTGTCCCAGCCAGGCTCCTTTCGCAGCCCTGCTCCAAAAGTGCGAACGTCTGCAGATAGCTGGCAGCCAGAAGGGGCTAGCCTGGAAAGCTGTTGCTCAGCCTCATCTGCCCATGGCAGTGCTCGCACAGAGGCACAGAGAATGCGGCTCCTTGCTTGTCTTGCCACCTCAAACTTCAAACGTAGCCTGGGAAAGATGGTGTACCTGCTAGGCTCATTTCGCAGCCCTGCTCTTGAAATGCGAACGTCTGCAGATAGCTGGCAGGCAGAAGGGGCTAGCCTGGAAAGCTGTTGCTCAGCCTCATCTGCCCATGGCAGTGCTCGCATAGAGGCACAGAGAATGGGGCTGCTTGCTTATCTTGCCACTTGAAACTTCAAACGCATGCTGGGAATGGTGGTGTCCCTGCCAGGCTCCTATCACAGCCCTGCTCCGAAAGTGCGAACGTCTGCAGATAGCTGGCAGGCAGAAGGGGCTAGCCTGGAAAGCTGTTGCTCAGCCTCATCTGCCCATGGCAGTGCTCGCACAGAGGCACAGAGAATGGGGCTGCTTGCTTGTCTTGCCACCTCAAACTTCAAACGTAGCCTGGGAAAGTTGGTGTCCCAGCCAGGCTCCTTTCGCAGCCCTGCTCCAAAAGTGCGAACGTCTGCAGATAGCTGGCAGCCAGAAGGGGCTATCCTGGAAAGCTGTTGCTCAGCCTCATCTGCCCATGGCAGTGCTCGCACAGAGGCACAGAGAATGCGGCTCCTTGCTTGTCTTGCCACCTCAAACTTCAAACGTAGCCTGGGAAAGATGGTGTACCTGCTAGGCTCATTTCGCAGCCCTGCTCTTGAAATGCGAACGTCTGCAGATAGCTGGCAGGCAGAAGGGGCTAGCCTGGAAAGCTGTTGCTCAGCCTCATCTGCCCATGGCAGTGCTCGCATAGAGGCACAGAGAATGGGGCTGCTTGCTTATCTTGCCACTTGAAACTTCAAACGCATGCTGGGAATGGTGGTGTCCCTGCCAGGCTCCTATCACAGCCCTGCTCCGAAAGTGCGAACGTCTGCAGATAGCTGGCAGGCAGAAGGGGCTAGCCTGGAAAGCTGTTGCTCAGCCTCATCTGCCCATGGCAGTGCTCGCACAGAGGCACAGAGAATGGGGCTGCTTGCTTATCTTGCCACCTCAAACTTCAAACGTAGACTGGGAAAAATGGTGTACCTGCTAGGCTCCTTTCGCAGCCCTGTTCTTGAAATGCGAACGTCTGCAGATAGCTGGCACTGTTCGCATAGAGGCACAGAGAATGGGGCTGCTTGCTTATCTTGCGACTTGAAACTTCAAACGCATGCTGGGAAAGGTGGTGTCCCTGCCAGGCTCCTATCACAGCCCTGCTCCGAAAGTGCGAACGTCTGCAGATAGCTGGCAGGCAGAAGGGGCTATCCTGGAAAGCTGTTGCTCAGCCTCATCTGCCCATGGCACTGTTCGCACAGAGGCACAGAGAATGGGGCTGCTTGCTTGTCTTGCCACCTCAAACTTCAAACGTAGCCTGGGAAAGTTGGTGTCCCAGCCAGGCTCCTTTCGCAGCCCTGCTCCGAAAGTGCGAACGTCTGCAGATAGCTGGCAGGCAGAAGGGGCTAGCCTGGAAAGCTGTTGCTCAGCCTCATCTGCCCATGGCAGTGCTCGCACAGAGGCACAGAGAATGGGGCTGCTTGCTTGTCTTGCCACCTCAAACTTCAAACGCATGCTGGGAATGGTGGTGTCCCTGCCAGGCTCCTATCACAGCCCTGCTCCGAAAGTGCGAACGTCTGCAGATAGCTGGCAGGCAGAAGGGGCTAGCCTGGAAAGCTGTTGCTCAGCCTCATCTGCCCATGGCACTGCTCGCACAGAGGCACAGAGAATGGGGCTGCTTGCTTGTCTTGCCATCTCAAACTTCAAACGTAGCCTGGGAATATTTGTGTCCCAGCCAGGCTCCTTTCGCAGCCCTGCTCTGAAAGTGCGAACGTCTGCAGATAGCTGGCAGGCAGAAGGGGCTATCCTGGAAAGCTGTTGCTCAGCCTCATCTGCCCATGGCAGTGCTCGCACAGAGGCACAGAGAATGGGGCTGCTTGCTTATCTTGCCACCTCAAACTTCAAACGCATGCTGGGAAAGATAGTGTACCTGCTAGGCTCCTATCACAGCCCTGCTCTTGAAATGCGAACGTCTGCAGATGGCTGGCAGGCAGAAGGGGCTAGCTTGGAAAGCTGTTGCTCAGCCTCATCTGCCCATGGCAGTGCTCGCACAGAGGCACAGAGAATGGGGCTGCTTGCTTGTCTTGCCACCTCAAACTTCAAACGCATGCTGGGAATGGTGGTGTCCCTGCCAGGCTCCTATCACAGCCCTGCTCCGAAAGTGCGAACGTCTGCAGATAGCTGGCAACCAGAAGGGGCTAGCCTGGAAAGCTGTTGCTCAGCCTGATCTGTCCATGGCAGTGCTCGCACAGAGGCACAGAGAATGCGGCTCCTTGCTTATCTTGCCACTTGAAACTTCAAACGCATGCTGGGAATGGTGGTGTCCCTGCCAGGCTCCTATCACAGCCCTGCTCCGAAAGTGCGAACGTCTGCAGATAGCTGGCAGGCAGAAGGGGCTAGCCTGGAAAGCTGTTGCTCAGCCTCATCTGCCCATGGCACTGTTCGCATAGAGGCACAGAGAATGGGGCTGCTTGCTTGTCTTGCCACCTCAAACTTCAAACGTAGCCTGGGAAATTTGGTGTACCTGCTAGGCTCCTTTCGCAGCCCTGCTCTTGAAATGCGAACGTCTGCAGATAGCTGGCAGGCAGAAGGGGCTAGCCTGGAAAGCTGTTGCTCAGCCTCATCTGCCCATGGCACTGTTCGCATAGAGGCACAGAGAATGGGGCTCCTTGCTTGTCTTGCCACCTCAAACTTCAAACGTAGCCTGGGAAAGTTGGTGTCCCAGCCAGGCTCCTTTCGCAGCCCTGCTCCGAAAGTGCGAACGTCTGCAGATAGCTGGCAGCCAGAAGGGGCTATCCTGGAAAGCTGTTGCTCAGCCTCATCTGCCCATGGCAGTGCTCGCACAGAGGCACAGAGAATGGGGCTGCTTGCTTGTCTTGCCACCTCAAACTTCAAACGTAGCCTGGGAAATTTGGTGTACCTGCTAGGCTCCTTTCGCAGCCCTGCTCTTGAAATGCGAACGTCTGCAGATAGCTGGCAGCCAGAAGGTGCTATCCTGGAAAGCTGTTGCTCAGCCTCATCTGCCCATGGCAGTGCTCACATAGCGCACAGAGAATGGGGCTGCTTGCTTATCTTGCCACTTGAAACTTCAAACGCATGCTGGGAATGGTGGTGTCCCTGCCAGGCTCCTATCACAGCCCTGCTCCGAAAGTGCGAACGTCTGCAGATAGCTGGCAGCCAGAAGGGGCTAGCCTGGAAAGCTGTTGCTCAGCCTGATCTGCCCATGGCAGTGCTCGCACAGAGGCACAGAGAATGGGGCTGCTTGCTTATCTTGCCACTTGAAACTTCAAACGTAGCCTGGGAAAGTTGGTGTCCCAGCCAGGCTCCTTTCGCAGCCCTGCTCCAAAAGTGCGAACGTCTGCAGATAGCTGGCAGGCAGAAGGGGCTAGCCTGGAAAGCTGTTGCTCAGCCTCATCTGCCCATGGCAGTGCTCGCACAGAGGCACAGAGAATGCGGCTCCTTGCTTGTCTTGCCACCTCAAACTTCAAACGTAGCCTGGGAAAGATGGTGTACCTGCTAGGCTCATTTCGCAGCCCTGCTCTTGAAATGCGAACGTCTGCAGATAGCTGGCAGGCAGAAGGGGCTAGCCTGGAAAGCTGTTGCTCAGCCTCATCTGCCCATGGCAGTGCTCGCATAGAGGCACAGAGAATGGGGCTGCTTGCTTATCTTGCCACTTGAAACTTCAAACGCATGCTGGGAATGGTGGTGTCCCTGCCAGGCTCCTATCACAGCCCTGCTCCGAAAGTGCGAACGTCTGCAGATAGCTGGCAGGCAGAAGGGGCTAGCCTGGAAAGCTGTTGCTCAGCCTCATCTGCCCATGGCAGTGCTCGCACAGAGGCACAGAGAATGGGGCTGCTTGCTTATCTTGCCACCTCAAACTTCAAACGTAGACTGGGAAAAATGGTGTACCTGCTAGGCTCCTTTCGCAGCCCTGTTCTTGAAATGCGAACGTCTGCAGATAGCTGGCAGGCAGAAGGGGCTAGCTTGGAAAGCTGTTGCTCAGCCTCATCTGCCCATGGCAGTGCTCGCACAGAGGCACAGAGAATGGGGCTGCTTGCTTGTCTTGCCACCTCAAACTTCAAACGCATGCTGGAAATGGTGGTGTCCCAGCCAGTCTCCTTTCGCAGCCCTGCTCCGAAAGTGCGAACGTCTGCAGATAGCTGGCAGCCAGAAGGGGCTAGCCTGGAAAGCTGTTGCTCAGCCTCATCTGCCCATGGCAGTGCTCGCACAGAGGCACAGAGAATGGGGCTGCTTGCTTATCTTGCGACTTGAAACTTCAAACGCATGCTGGGAATGGTGGTGTCCCTGCCAGGCTCCTATCACAGCCCTGCTCCGAAAGTGCGAACGTCTGCAGATAGCTGGCAGGCAGAAGGGGTTAGCCTGGAAAGCTGTTGCTCAGCCTCATCTGCCCATGGCACTGTTCGCATAGAGGCACAGAGAATGGGGCTGCTTGCTTGTCTTGCCACCTCAAACTTCAAACGTAGCCAGGGAAATTTGGTGTACCTGCTAGGCTCCTTTCGCAGCCCTGCTCTTGAAATGCGAACGTCTGCAGATAGCTGGCAGCCAGAAGGTGCTAGCCTGGAAAGCTGTTGCTCAGCCTCATCTGCCCATGGCAGTGCTCACATAGCGCACAGAGAATGGGGCTGCTTGCTTATCTTGCCACCTCAAACTTCAAACGTAGACTGGGAAAAATGGTGTACCTGCTAGGCTCCTTTCGCAGCCCTGTTCTTGAAATGCGAACGTCTGCAGATAGCTGGCACTGTTCGCATAGAGGCACAGAGAATGGGGCTGCTTGCTTATCTTGCGACTTGAAACTTCAAACGCATGCTGGGAAAGGTGGTGTCCCTGCCAGGCTCCTATCACAGCCCTGCTCCGAAAGTGCGAACGTCTGCAGATAGCTGGCAGCCAGAAGGGGCTAGCCTGGAAAGCTGTTGCTCAGCCTCATCTGCCCATGGCACTGTTCGCACAGAGGCACAGAGAATGGGGCTGCTTGCTTGTCTTGCCACCTCAAACTTCAAACGTAGCCTGGGAAAGTTGGTGTCCCAGCCAGGCTCCTTTCGCAGCCCTGCTCCGAAAGTGCGAACGTCTGCAGATAGCTGGCAGGCAGAAGGGGCTAGCCTGGAAAGCTGTTGCTCAGCCTGATCTGCCCATGGCAGTGCTCGCACAGAGGCACAGAGAATGCGGCTCCTTGCTTATCTTGCCACTTGAAACTTCAAACGCATGCTGGGAATGGTGGTGTCCCTGCCAGGCTCCTATCACAGCCCTGCTCCGAAAGTGCGAACGTCTGCAGATAGCTGGCAGGCAGAAGGGGCTAGCCTGGAAAGCTGTTGCTCAGCCTCATCTGCCCATGGCAGTGCTCGCACAGAGGCACAGAGAATGGGGCTGCTTGCTTGTCTTGCCACCTCAAACTTCAAACGTAGCCTGGGAAAGTTGGTGTACCTGCTAGGCTCCTTTCGCAGCCCTGCTCTTGAAATGCGAACGTCTGCAGATAGCTGGCAGCCAGAAGGGGCTAGCCTGGAAAGCTGTTGCTCAGCCTCATCTGCCCATGGCACTGTTCGCATAGAGGCACAGAGAATGGGGCTCCTTGCTTGTCTTGCCACCTCAAACTTCAAACGTAGCCTGGGAAAGTTGGTGTCCCAGCCAGGCTCCTTTCGCAGCCCTGCTCCGAAAGTGCGAACGTCTGCAGATAGCTGGCAGCCAGAAGGGGCTATCCTGGAAAGCTGTTGCTCAGCCTCATCTGCCCATGGCAGTGCTCGCACAGAGGCACAGAGAATGCGGCTCCTTGCTTGTCTTGCCACCTCAAACTTCAAACGTAGCCTGGGAAAGATGGTGTACCTGCTAGGCTCATTTCGCAGCCCTGCTCTTGAAATGCGAACGTCTGCAGATAGCTGGCAGGCAGAAGGGGCTAGCCTGGAAAGCTGTTGCTCAGCCTCATCTGCCCATGGCAGTGCTCGCATAGAGGCACAGAGAATGGGGCTGCTTGCTTATCTTGCCACTTGAAACTTCAAACGCATGCTGGGAATGGTGGTGTCCCTGCCAGGCTCCTATCACAGCCCTGCTCCGAAAGTGCGAACGTCTGCAGATAGCTGGCAGGCAGAAGGGGCTAGCCTGGAAAGCTGTTGCTCAGCCTCATCTGCCCATGGCAGTGCTCGCACAGAGGCACAGAGAATGGGGCTGCTTGCTTATCTTGCCACCTCAAACTTCAAACGTAGACTGGGAAAAATGGTGTACCTGCTAGGCTCCTTTCGCAGCCCTGTTCTTGAAATGCGAACGTCTGCAGATAGCTGGCACTGTTCGCATAGAGGCACAGAGAATGGGGCTGCTTGCTTATCTTGCGACTTGAAACTTCAAACGCATGCTGGGAAAGGTGGTGTCCCTGCCAGGCTCCTATCACAGCCCTGCTCCGAAAGTGCGAACGTCTGCAGATAGCTGGCAGCCAGAAGGGGCTAGCCTGGAAAGCTGTTGCTCAGCCTCATCTGCCCATGGCACTGTTCGCACAGAGGCACAGAGAATGGGGCTGCTTGCTTGTCTTGCCACCTCAAACTTCAAACGTAGCCTGGGAAAGTTGGTGTCCCAGCCAGGCTCCTTTCGCAGCCCTGCTCCGAAAGTGCGAACGTCTGCAGATAGCTGGCAGGCAGAAGGGGCTAGCCTGGAAAGCTGTTGCTCAGCCTCATCTGCCCATGGCAGTGCTCGCACAGAGGCACAGAGAATGGGGCTGCTTGCTTGTCTTGCCACCTCAAACTTCAAACGCATGCTGGGAATGGTGGTGTCCCTGCCAGGCTCCTATCACAGCCCTGCTCCGAAAGTGCGAACGTCTGCAGATAGCTGGCAGGCAGAAGGGGCTAGCCTGGAAAGCTGTTGCTCAGCCTCATCTGCCCATGGCACTGCTCGCACAGAGGCACAGAGAATGGGGCTGCTTGCTTGTCTTGCCATCTCAAACTTCAAACGTAGCCTGGGAATATTTGTGTCCCAGCCAGGCTCCTTTCGCAGCCCTGCTCTGAAAGTGCGAACGTCTGCAGATAGCTGGCAGGCAGAAGGGGCTATCCTGGAAAGCTGTTGCTCAGCCTCATCTGCCCATGGCAGTGCTCGCACAGAGGCACAGAGAATGGGGCTGCTTGCTTATCTTGCCACCTCAAACTTCAAACGCATGCTGGGAAAGATAGTGTACCTGCTAGGCTCCTATCACAGCCCTGCTCTTGAAATGCGAACGTCTGCAGATGGCTGGCAGGCAGAAGGGGCTAGCTTGGAAAGCTGTTGCTCAGCCTCATCTGCCCATGGCAGTGCTCGCACAGAGGCACAGAGAATGGGGCTGCTTGCTTGTCTTGCCACCTCAAACTTCAAACGCATGCTGGGAATGGTGGTGTCCCTGCCAGGCTCCTATCACAGCCCTGCTCCGAAAGTGCGAACGTCTGCAGATAGCTGGCAGGCAGAAGGGGCTAGCCTGGAAAGCTGTTGCTCAGCCTGATCTGCCCATGGCAGTGCTCGCACAGAGGCACAGAGAATGCGGCTCCTTGCTTATCTTGCCACTTGAAACTTCAAACGCATGCTGGGAATGGTGGTGTCCCTGCCAGGCTCCTATCACAGCCCTGCTCCGAAAGTGCGAACGTCTACAGATAGCTGGCAGGCAGAAGGGGCTAGCCTGGAAAGCTGTTGCTCAGCCTCATCTGCCCATGGCAGTGCTCGAACAGAGGCACAGAGAATGGGGCTGCTTGCTTGTCTTGCCACCTCAAACTTCAAACGTAGCCTGGGAAATTTGGTGTACCTGCTAGGCTCCTTTCGCAGCCCTGCTCTTGAAATGCGAACGTCTGCAGATAGCTGGCAGGCAGAAGGGGCTAGCCTGGAAAGCTGTTGCTCAGCCTCATCTGCCCATGGCACTGTTCGCATAGAGGCACAGAGAATGGGGCTCCTTGCTTGTCTTGCCACCTCAAACTTCAAACGTAGCCTGGGAAAGTTGGTGTCCCAGCCAGGCTCCTTTCGCAGCCCTGCTCCGAAAGTGCGAACGTCTGCAGATAGCTGGCAGCCAGAAGGGGCTATCCTGGAAAGCTGTTGCTCAGCCTCATCTGCCCATGGCAGTGCTCGCACAGAGGCACAGAGAATGGGGCTGCTTGCTTGTCTTGCCACCTCAAACTTCAAACGTAGCCTGGGAAATTTGGTGTACCTGCTAGGCTCCTTTCGCAGCCCTGCTCTTGAAATGCGAACGTCTGCAGATAGCTGGCAGCCAGAAGGTGCTAGCCTGGAAAGCTGTTGCTCAGCCTCATCTGCCCATGGCAGTGCTCACATAGCGCACAGAGAATGGGGCTGCTTGCTTATCTTGCCACTTGAAACTTCAAACGCATGCTGGGAATGGTGGTGTCCCTGCCAGGCTCCTATCACAGCCCTGCTCCGAAAGTGCGAACGTCTGCAGATAGCTGGCAGCCAGAAGGGGCTAGCCTGGAAAGCTGTTGCTCAGCCTGATCTGCCCATGGCAGTGCTCGCACAGAGGCACAGAGAATGGGGCTGCTTGCTTATCTTGCCACTTGAAACTTCAAACGTAGCCTGGGAAAGTTGGTGTCCCAGCCAGGCTCCTTTCGCAGCCCTGCTCCAAAAGTGCGAACGTCTGCAGATAGCTGGCAGGCAGAAGGGGCTAGCCTGGAAAGCTGTTGCTCAGCCTCATCTGCCCATGGCAGTGCTCGCACAGAGGCACAGAGAATGCGGCTCCTTGCTTGTCTTGCCACCTCAAACTTCAAACGTAGCCTGGGAAAGATGGTGTACCTGCTAGGCTCATTTCGCAGCCCTGCTCTTGAAATGCGAACGTCTGCAGATAGCTGGCAGGCAGAAGGGGCTAGCCTGGAAAGCTGTTGCTCAGCCTCATCTGCCCATGGCAGTGCTCGCATAGAGGCACAGAGAATGGGGCTGCTTGCTTATCTTGCCACTTGAAACTTCAAACGCATGCTGGGAATGGTGGTGTCCCTGCCAGGCTCCTATCACAGCCCTGCTCCGAAAGTGCGAACGTCTGCAGATAGCTGGCAGGCAGAAGGGGCTAGCCTGGAAAGCTGTTGCTCAGCCTCATCTGCCCATGGCAGTGCTCGCACAGAGGCACAGAGAATGGGGCTGCTTGCTTATCTTGCCACCTCAAACTTCAAACGTAGACTGGGAAAAATGGTGTACCTGCTAGGCTCCTTTCGCAGCCCTGTTCTTGAAATGCGAACGTCTGCAGATAGCTGGCAGGCAGAAGGGGCTAGCTTGGAAAGCTGTTGCTCAGCCTCATCTGCCCATGGCAGTGCTCGCACAGAGGCACAGAGAATGGGGCTGCTTGCTTGTCTTGCCACCTCAAACTTCAAACGCATGCTGGAAATGGTGGTGTCCCAGCCAGTCTCCTTTCGCAGCCCTGCTCCGAAAGTGCGAACGTCTGCAGATAGCTGGCAGCCAGAAGGGGCTAGCCTGGAAAGCTGTTGCTCAGCCTCATCTGCCCATGGCAGTGCTCGCACAGAGGCACAGAGAATGGGGCTGCTTGCTTATCTTGCGACTTGAAACTTCAAACGCATGCTGGGAATGGTGGTGTCCCTGCCAGGCTCCTATCACAGCCCTGCTCCGAAAGTGCGAACGTCTGCAGATAGCTGGCAGGCAGAAGGGGTTAGCCTGGAAAGCTGTTGCTCAGCCTCATCTGCCCATGGCACTGTTCGCATAGAGGCACAGAGAATGGGGCTGCTTGCTTGTCTTGCCACCTCAAACTTCAAACGTAGCCAGGGAAATTTGGTGTACCTGCTAGGCTCCTTTCGCAGCCCTGCTCTTGAAATGCGAACGTCTGCAGATAGCTGGCAGCCAGAAGGTGCTAGCCTGGAAAGCTGTTGCTCAGCCTCATCTGCCCATGGCAGTGCTCACATAGCGCACAGAGAATGGGGCTGCTTGCTTATCTTGCCACCTCAAACTTCAAACGTAGACTGGGAAAAATGGTGTACCTGCTAGGCTCCTTTCGCAGCCCTGTTCTTGAAATGCGAACGTCTGCAGATAGCTGGCACTGTTCGCATAGAGGCACAGAGAATGGGGCTGCTTGCTTATCTTGCGACTTGAAACTTCAAACGCATGCTGGGAAAGGTGGTGTCCCTGCCAGGCTCCTATCACAGCCCTGCTCCGAAAGTGCGAACGTCTGCAGATAGCTGGCAGCCAGAAGGGGCTAGCCTGGAAAGCTGTTGCTCAGCCTCATCTGCCCATGGCACTGTTCGCACAGAGGCACAGAGAATGGGGCTGCTTGCTTGTCTTGCCACCTCAAACTTCAAACGTAGCCTGGGAAAGTTGGTGTCCCAGCCAGGCTCCTTTCGCAGCCCTGCTCCGAAAGTGCGAACGTCTGCAGATAGCTGGCAGGCAGAAGGGGCTAGCCTGGAAAGCTGTTGCTCAGCCTGATCTGCCCATGGCAGTGCTCGCACAGAGGCACAGAGAATGCGGCTCCTTGCTTATCTTGCCACTTGAAACTTCAAACGCATGCTGGGAATGGTGGTGTCCCTGCCAGGCTCCTATCACAGCCCTGCTCCGAAAGTGCGAACGTCTGCAGATAGCTGGCAGGCAGAAGGGGCTAGCCTGGAAAGCTGTTGCTCAGCCTCATCTGCCCATGGCAGTGCTCGCACAGAGGCACAGAGAATGGGGCTGCTTGCTTGTCTTGCCACCTCAAACTTCAAACGTAGCCTGGGAAAGTTGGTGTACCTGCTAGGCTCCTTTCGCAGCCCTGCTCTTGAAATGCGAACGTCTGCAGATAGCTGGCAGCCAGAAGGGGCTAGCCTGGAAAGCTGTTGCTCAGCCTCATCTGCCCATGGCACTGTTCGCATAGAGGCACAGAGAATGGGGCTCCTTGCTTGTCTTGCCACCTCAAACTTCAAACGTAGCCTGGGAAAGTTGGTGTCCCAGCCAGGCTCCTTTCGCAGCCCTGCTCCGAAAGTGCGAACGTCTGCAGATAGCTGGCAGCCAGAAGGGGCTATCCTGGAAAGCTGTTGCTCAGCCTCATCTGCCCATGGCAGTGCTCGCACAGAGGCACAGAGAATGGGGCTGCTTGCTTGTCTTGCCACCTCAAACTTCAAACGTAGCCTGGGAAATTTGGTGTACCTGCTAGGCTCCTTTCGCAGCCCTGCTCTTGAAATGCGAACGTCTGCAGATAGCTGGCAGCCAGAAGGTGCTAGCCTGGAAAGCTGTTGCTCAGCCTCATCTGCCCATGGCAGTGCTCACATAGCGCACAGAGAATGGGGCTGCTTGCTTATCTTGCCACTTGAAACTTCAAACGCATGCTGGGAATGGTGGTGTCCCTGCCAGGCTCCTATCACAGCCCTGCTCCGAAAGTGCGAACGTCTGCAGATAGCTGGCAGGCAGAAGGGGCTAGCCTGGAAAGCTGTTGCTCAGCCTCATCTGCCCATGGCAGTGCTCGCACAGAGGCACAGAGAATGGGGCTGCTTGCTTATCTTGCCACCTCAAACTTCAAACGTAGACTGGGAAAAATGGTGTACCTGCTAGGCTCCTTTCGCAGCCCTGTTCTTGAAATGCGAACGTCTGCAGATAGCTGGCACTGTTCGCATAGAGGCACAGAGAATGGGGCTGCTTGCTTATCTTGCGACTTGAAACTTCAAACGCATGCTGGGAAAGGTGGTGTCCCTGCCAGGCTCCTATCACAGCCCTGCTCTGAAAGTGCGAACGTCTGCAGATAGCTGGCAGCCAGAAGGGGCTAGCCTGGAAAGCTGTTGCTCAGCCTCATCTGCCCATGGCACTGTTCGCATAGAGGCACAGAGAATGGGGCTGCTTGCTTGTCTTGCCACCTCAAACTTCAAACGTAGCCTGGGAAAGTTGGTGTCCCAGCCAGGCTCCTTTCGCAGCCCTGCTCCGAAAGTGCGAACGTCTGCAGATAGCTGGCAGCCAGAAGGGGCTAGCCTGGAAAGCTGTTGCTCAGCCTCATCTGCCCATGGCAGTGCTCGCACAGAGGCACAGAGAATGGGGCTGCTTGCTTGTCTTGCCACCTCAAACTTCAAACGCATGCTGGGAATGGTGGTGTCCCTGCCAGGCTCCTATCACAGCCCTGCTCTTGCAATGCGAACGTCTGCAGATAGCTGGCAGGCAGAAGGGGCTAGCCTGGAAAGCTGTTGCTCAGCCTCATCTGCCCATGGCACTGCTCGCACAGAGGCACAGAGAATGGGGCTGCTTGCTTGTCTTGCCATCTCAAACTTCAAACGTAGCCTGGGAATATTTGTGTCCCAGCCAGGCTCCTTTCGCAGCCCTGCTCTGAAAGTGCGAACGTCTGCAGATAGCTGGCAGGCAGAAGGGGCTATCCTGGAAAGCTGTTGCTCAGCCTCATCTGCCCATGGCAGTGCTCGCACAGAGGCACAGAGAATGGGGCTGCTTGCTTATCTTGCCACCTCAAACTTCAAACGTAGCCTGGGAAAGATAGTGTACCTGCTAGGCTCCTATCACAGCCCTGCTCTTGAAATGCGAACGTCTGCAGATGGCTGGCAGGCAGAAGGGGCTAGCTTGGAAAGCTGTTGCTCAGCCTCATCTGCCCATGGCAGTGCTCGCACAGAGGCACAGAGAATGGGGCTGCTTGCTTGTCTTGCCACCTCAAACTTCAAACGCATGCTGGGAATGGTGGTGTCCCTGCCAGGCTCCTATCACAGCCCTGCTCCGAAAGTGCGAACGTCTGCAGATAGCTGGCAGGCAGAAGGGGCTAGCCTGGAAAGCTGTTGCTCAGCCTGATCTGCCCATGGCAGTGCTCGCACAGAGGCACAGAGAATGCGGCTCCTTGCTTATCTTGCCACTTGAAACTTCAAACGCATGCTGGGAATGGTGGTGTCCCTGCCAGGCTCCTATCACAGCCCTGCTCCGAAAGTGCGAACGTCTGCAGATAGCTGGCAGGCAGAAGGGGCTAGCCTGGAAAGCTGTTGCTCAGCCTCATCTGCCCATGGCACTGTTCGCATAGAGGCACAGAGAATGGGGCTGCTTGCTTATCTTGCCGCTTGAAACTTCAAACGCATGCTGGGAATGGTGGTGTCCCTGCCAGGCTCCTATCACAGCCCTGCTCCGAAAGTGCGAACGTCTGCAGATAGCTGGCAGCCAGAAGGGGCTAGCCTGGAAAGCTGTTGCTCAGCCTCATCTGCCCATGGCAGTGCTCACATAGCGCACAGAGAATGGGGCTGCTTGCTTATCTTGCCGCTTGAAACTTCAAACGCATGCTGGGAATGGTGGTGTCCCTGCCAGGCTCCTATCACAGCCCTGCTCCGAAAGTGCGAACGTCTGCAGATAGCTGGCAGCCAGAAGGGGCTAGCCTGGAAAGCTGTTGCTCAGCCTGATCTGCCCATGGCAGTGCTCGCACAGAGGCACAGAGAATGGGGCTGCTTGCTTATCTTGCCACTTGAAACTTCAAACGCATGCTGGGAATGGTGGTGTCCCTGCCAGGCTCCTATCACAGCCCTGCTCCGAAAGTGCGAACGTCTGCAGATAGCTGGCAGCCAGAAGGGGCTAGCCTGGAAAGCTGTTGCTCAGCCTCATCTGCCCATGGCAGTGCTCGCACAGAGGCACAGAGAATGGGGCTGCTTGCTTGTCTTGCCACCTCAAACTTCAAACGTAGCCTGGGAAAGTTGGTGTCCCAGCCAGGCTCCTTTCGCAGCCCTGCTCCGAAAGTGCGAACGTCTGCAGATAGCTGGCAGCCAGAAGGGGCTAGCCTGGAAAGCTGTTGCTCAGCCTCATCTGCCTATGGCAGTGCTCGCACAGAGGCACAGAGAATGGGGCTGCTTGCTTGTCTTGCCATCTCAAACTTCAAACGTAGCCTGGGAAAGTTGGTGTCCCAACCAGGCTCCTATCACAGCCCTGCTCTGAAAGTGCGAACGTCTGCAGATAGCTGGCAGGCAGAAGGGGCTAGCCTGGAAAGCTGTTGCTCAGCCTCATCTGCCCATGGCACTGTTCGCATAGAGGCCCAGAGAATGGGGCTGCTTGCTTATCTTGCCACTTGAAACTTCAAACGCATGCTGGGAATGGTGGTGTCCCTGCCAGGCTCCTATCACAGCCCTGCTCCGAAAGTGCGAACGTCTGCAGATAGCTGGCAGCCAGAAGGGGCTAGCCTGGAAAGCTGTTGCTCAGCCTCATCTGCCCATGGCACTGTTCGCATAGAGGCACAGAGAATGGGGCTGCTTGCTTGTCTTGCCACCTCAAACTTCAAACGTAGCCTGGGAAAGTTGGTGTCCCAGCCAGGATCCTTTCGCCGCCCTGCTCCGAAAGTGCGAACGTCTGCAGATAGCTGGCAGGCAGAAGGGGCTAGCCTGGAAAGCTGTTGCTAAGCCTCATCTGCCCATGGCACTGTTCGCATAGAGGCACAGAGAATGGGGCTGCTTGCTTGTCTTGCCACCTCAAACTTCAAACGTAGCCTGGGAAAGTTGGTGTCCCAGCCAGGCTCCTTTCGCAGCCCTGCTCCGAAAGTGCGAACGTCTGCAGATAGCTGGCAGGCAGAAGGGGCTAGCCTGGAAAGCTGTTGCTCAGCCTCATCTGCCCATGGCAGTGCTCGCACAGAGGCACAGAGAATGGGGCTGCTTGCTTGTCTTGCCACCTCAAACTTCAAACGAATGCTGGGAATGGTGGTGTCCTTGCCAGGCTCCTATCACAGCCCTGCTCCGAAAGTGCGAACGTCTGCAGATAGCTGGCAGGCAGAAGGGGCTATCCTGGAAAGCTGTTGCTCAGCCTCATCTGCCCATGGCACTGTTCGCATAGAGGCACAGAGAATGGGGCTGCTTGCTTATCTTGCCACTTGAAACTTCAAACGCATGCTGGGAATGGTGGTGTCCCTGCCAGGCTCCTATCACAGCCCTGCTCTGAAAGTGCGAACGTCTGCAGATAGCTGGCAGGCAGAAGGGGCTAGCCTGGAAAGCTGTTGCTCAGCCTCATCTGCCCATGGCAGTGCTCGCATAGAGGCACAGAGAATGGGGCTGCTTGCTTGTCTTGCCACCTCAAACTTCAAACGTAGCCTGGGAAAGTTGGTGTCCCAGCCAGGCTCCTTTCGCAGCCCTGCTCCAAAAGTGCGAACGTCTGCAGATAGCTGGCAGCCAGAAGGGGCTAGCCTGGAAAGCTGTTGCTCAGCCTCATCTGCCCATGGCAGTGCTCGCACAGAGGCACAGAGAATGGGGCTGCTTGCTTGTCTTGCCACCTCAAACTTCAAACGTAGCCTGGGAAAGTTGGTGTCCCAGCCAGGCTCCTTTCGCAGCCCTGCTCCGAAAGTGCGAACGTCTGCAGATAGCTGGCAGCCAGAAGGGGCTAGCCTGGAAAGCTGTTGCTCAGCCTCATCTGCCCATGGCACTGTTCGCATAGAGGCACAGAGAATGGGGCTCCTTGCTTGTCTTGCCACCTCAAACTTCAAACGTAGCCTGGGAAAGTTGGTGTCCCAGCCAGGCTCCTTTCGCAGCCCTGCTCCGAAAGTGCGAACGTCTGCAGATAGCTGGCAGCCAGAAGGGGCTATCCTGGAAAGCTGTTGCTCAGCCTCATCTGCCCATGGCAGTGCTCGCACAGAGGCACAGAGAATGGGGCTGCTTGCTTATCTTGCGACTTGAAACTTCAAACGCATGCTGGGAATGGTGGTGTCCCTGCCAGGCTCCTATCACAGCCCTGCTCCGAAAGTGCGAACGTCTGCAGATAGCTGGCAGGCAGAAGGGGCTAGCCTGGAAAGCTGTTGCTCAGCCTCATCTGCCCATGGCACTGTTCGCATAGAGGCACAGAGAATGGGGCTGCTTGCTTGTCTTGCCACCTCAAACTTCAAACGTAGCCTGGGAAATTTGGTGTACCTGCTAGGCTCCTTTCGCAGCCCTGCTCTTGAAATGCGAACGTCTGCAGATAGCTGGCAGGCAGAAGGGGCTAGCCTGGAAAGCTGTTGCTCAGCCTCATCTGCCCATGGCAGTGCTCACATAGCGCACAGAGAATGGGGCTGCTTGCTTATCTTGCGACTTGAAACTTCAAACGCATGCTGGGAAAGGTGGTGTCCCTTCCAGGCTCCTATCACAGCCCTGCTCCGAAAGTGCGAACGTCTGCAGATAGCTGGCAGCCAGAAGGGGCTAGCCTGGAAAGCTGTTGCTCAGCCTGATCTGCCCATGGCAGTGCTCGCACAGAGGCACAGAGAATGGGGCTGCTTGCTTGTCTTGCCACCTCAAACTTCAAACGTAGCCTGGGAAAGTTGGTGTCCCAGCCACGCTCCTTTCGCAGCCCTGCTCCGAAAGTGCGAACGTCTGCAGATAGCTGGCAGGCAGAAGGGGCTAGCCTGGAAAGCTGTTGCTCAGCCTGATCTGCCCATGGCACTGCTCGCACAGAGGCACAGAGAATGGGGCTGCTTGCTTGTCTTGCCATCTCAAACTTCAAACGTAGCCTGGGAAAGTTGGTGTCCCAACCAGGCTCCTATCACAGCCCTGCTCTGAAAGTGCGAACGTCTGCAGATAGCTGGCAGGCAGAAGGGGCTAGCCTGGAAAGCTGTTGCTCAGCCTCATCTGCCCATGGCACTGTTCGCATAGAGGCCCAGAGAATGGGGCTGCTTGCTTATCTTGCCACTTGAAACTTCAAACGCATGCTGGGAATGGTGGTGTCCCTGCCAGGCTCCTATCACAGCCCTGCTCCGAAAGTGCGAACGTCTGCAGATAGCTGGCAGCCAGAAGGGGCTAGCCTGGAAAGCTGTTGCTCAGCCTCATCTGCCCATGGCACTGTTCGCACAGAGGCACAGAGAATGGGGCTGCTTGCTTGTCTTGCCACCTCAAACTTCAAACGTAGCCTGGGAAAGTTGGTGTCCCAGCCAGGCTCCTTTCGCAGCCCTGCTCCGAAAGTGCGAACGTCTGCAGATAGCTGGCAGGCAGAAGGGGCTAGCCTGGAAAGCTGTTGCTCAGCCTCATCTGCCCATGGCAGTGCTCGCACAGAGGCACAGAGAATGGGGCTGCTTGCTTGTCTTGCCACCTCAAACTTCAAACACATGCTGGGAATGGTGGTGTCCTTGCCAGGCTCCTATCACAGCCCTGCTCCGAAAGTGCGAACGTCTGCAGATAGCTGGCAGGCAGAAGGGGCTATCCTGGAAAGCTGTTGCTCAGCCTCATCTGCCCATGGCACTGTTCGCATAGAGGCACAGAGAATGGGGCTGCTTGCTTATCTTGCCACTTGAAACTTCAAACGCATGCTGGGAATGGTGGTGTCCCTGCCAGGCTCCTATCACAGCCCTGCTCCGAAAGTGCGAACGTCTGCAGATAGCTGGCAGGCAGAAGGGGCTAGCCTGGAAAGCTGTTGCTCAGCCTCATCTGCCCATGGCAGTGCTCGCATAGAGGCACAGAGAATGGGGCTGCTTGCTTGTCTTGCCACCTCAAACTTCAAACGTAGCCTGGGAAAGTTGGTGTCCCAGCCAGGCTCCTTTCGCAGCCCTGCTCCAAAAGTGCGAACGTCTGCAGATAGCTGGCAGCCAGAAGGGGCTAGCCTGGAAAGCTGTTGCTCAGCCTCATCTGCCCATGGCAGTGCTCGCACAGAGGCACAGAGAATGCGGCTCCTTGCTTGTCTTGCCACCTCAAACTTCAAACGTAGCCTGGGAAAGATGGTGTACCTGCTAGGCTCATTTCGCAGCCCTGCTCTTGAAATGCGAACGTCTGCAGATAGCTGGCAGGCAGAAGGGGCTAGCCTGGAAAGCTGTTGCTCAGCCTCATCTGCCCATGGCAGTGCTCGCATAGAGGCACAGAGAATGGGGCTGCTTGCTTATCTTGCCACTTGAAACTTCAAACGCATGCTGGGAATGGTGGTGTCCCTGCCAGGCTCCTATCACAGCCCTGCTCCGAAAGTGCGAACGTCTGCAGATAGCTGGCAGGCAGAAGGGGCTAGCCTGGAAAGCTGTTGCTCAGCCTCATCTGCCCATGGCAGTGCTCGCACAGAGGCACAGAGAATGGGGCTGCTTGCTTATCTTGCCACCTCAAACTTCAAACGTAGACTGGGAAAAATGGTGTACCTGCTAGGCTCCTTTCGCAGCCCTGTTCTTGAAATGCGAACGTCTGCAGATAGCTGGCACTGTTCGCATAGAGGCACAGAGAATGGGGCTGCTTGCTTATCTTGCGACTTGAAACTTCAAACGCATGCTGGGAAAGGTGGTGTCCCTGCCAGGCTCCTATCACAGCCCTGCTCCGAAAGTGCGAACGTCTGCAGATAGCTGGCAGCCAGAAGGGGCTAGCCTGGAAAGCTGTTGCTCAGCCTCATCTGCCCATGGCACTGTTCGCACAGAGGCACAGAGAATGGGGCTGCTTGCTTGTCTTGCCACCTCAAACTTCAAACGTAGCCTGAGAAAGTTGGTGTCCCAGCCAGGCTCCTTTCGCAGCCCTGCTCCGAAAGTGCGAACGTCTGCAGATAGCTGGCAGGCAGAAGGGGCTAGCCTGGAAAGCTGTTGCTCAGCCTCATCTGCCCATGGCAGTGCTCGCACAGAGGCACAGAGAATGCGGCTGCTTGCTTGTCTTGCCACCTCAAACTTCAAACGCATGCTGGGAATGGTGGTGTCCCTGCCAGGCTCCTATCACAGCCCTGCTCCGAAAGTGCGAACGTCTGCAGATAGCTGGCAGGCAGAAGGGGCTAGCCTGGAAAGCTGTTGCTCAGCCTCATCTGCCCATGGCAGTGCTCGCACAGAGGCCCAGAGAATGGGGCTGCTTGCTTGTCTTGCCACCTCAAACTTCAAACGTAGCCTGGGAAAGTTGGTGTCCCAGCCAGGCTCCTTTCGCAGCCCTGCTCCAAAAGTGCGAACGTCTGCAGATAGCTGGCAGCCAGAAGGGGCTAGCCTGGAAAGCTGTTGCTCAGCCTCATCTGCCCATGGCAGTGCTCGCACAGAGGCACAGAGAATGCGGCTCCTTGCTTGTCTTGCCACCTCAAACTTCAAACGTAGCCTGGGAAAGATGGTGTACCTGCTAGGCTCATTTCGCAGCCCTGCTCTTGAAATGCGAACGTCTGCAGATAGCTGGCAGGCAGAAGGGGCTAGCCTGGAAAGCTGTTGCTCAGCCTCATCTGCCCATGGCAGTGCTCGCATAGAGGCACAGAGAATGGGGCTGCTTGCTTATCTTGCCACTTGAAACTTCAAACGCATGCTGGGAATGGTGGTGTCCCTGCCAGGCTCCTATCACAGCCCTGCTCCGAAAGTGCGAACGTCTGCAGATAGCTGGCAGGCAGAAGGGGCTAGCCTGGAAAGCTGTTGCTCAGCCTCATCTGCTCATGGCAGTGCTCGCACAGAGGCACAGAGAATGGGGCTGCTTGCTTATCTTGCCACCTCAAACTTCAAACGTAGCCTGGGAAAAATGGTGTACCTGCTAGGCTCCTTTCGCAGCCCTGTTCTTGAAATGCGAACGTCTGCAGATAGCTGGCACTGTTCGCATAGAGGCACAGAGAATGGGGCTGCTTGCTTATCTTGCGACTTGAAACTTCAAACGCATGCTGGGAAAGGTGGTGTCCCTGCCAGGCTCCTATCACAGCCCTGCTCCGAAAGTGCGAACGTCTGCAGATAGCTGGCAGCCAGAAGGGGCTAGCCTGGAAAGCTGTTGCTCAGCCTGATCTGCCCATGGCAGTGCTCGCACAGAGGCACAGAGAATGGGGCTGCTTGCTTGTCTTGCCACCTCAAACTTCAAACGTAGCCTGGGAAAGTTGGTGTCCCAGCCAGGCTCCTTTCGCAGCCCTGCTCCGAAAGTGCGAACGTCTGCAGATAGCTGGCAGCCAGAAGGGGCTAGCCTGGAAAGCTGTTGCTCAGCCTCATCTGCCCATGGCAGTGCTCGCACAGAGGCACAGAGAATGGGGCTGCTTGCTTATCTTGCCACCTCAAACTTCAAACGTAGCCTGGGAAAGATAGTGTACCTGCTAGGCTCCTATCACAGCCCTGCTCTTGAAATGCGAACGTCTGCAGATGGCTGGCAGGCAGAAGGGGCTAGCTTGGAAAGCTGTTGCTCAGCCTCATCTCCCCATGGCAGTGCTCGCACAGAGGCACAGAGAATGGGGCTGCTTGCTTGTCTTGCCACCTCAAACTTCAAACGCATGCTGGGAATGGTGGTGTCCCTGCCAGGCTCCTATCACAGCCCTGCTCCGAAAGTGCGAACGTCTGCAGATAGCTGGCAGGCAGAAGGGGCTATCCTGGAAAGCTGTTGCTCAGCCTCATCTGCCCATGGCAGTGCTCGCACAGAGGCACAGAGAATGCGGCTCCTTGCTTATCTTGCCACTTGAAACTTCAAACGCATGCTGGGAATGGTGGTGTCCCTGCCAGGCTCCTATCACAGCCCTGCTCCGAAAGTGCGAACGTCTGCAGATAGCTGGCAGGCAGAAGGGGCTAGCCTGGAAAGCTGTTGCTCAGCCTCATCTGCCCATGGCAGTGCTCGCACAGAGGCACAGAGAATGGGGCTGCTTGCTTGTCTTGCCACCTCAAACTTCAAACGTAGCCTGAGAAATTTGGTGTACCTGCTAGGCTCCTTTTGCAGCCCTGCTCTTGAAATGCGAACGTCTGAAGATAGCTGGCAGGCAGAAGGGGCTAGCCTGGAAAGCTGTTGCTCAGCCTCATCTGCCCATGGCACTGTTCGCATAGAGGCACAGAGAATGGGGCTCCTTGCTTGTCTTGCCACCTCAAACTTCAAACGTAGCCTGGGAAAGTTGGTGTCCCAGCCAGGCTCCTTTCGCAGCCCTGCTCCGAAAGTGCGAACGTCTGCAGATAGCTGGCAGCCAGAAGGGGCTATCCTGGAAAGCTGTTGCTCAGCCTCATCTGCCCATGGCAGTGCTCGCACAGAGGCACAGAGAATGGGGCTGCTTGCTTATCTTGCGACTTGAAACTTCAAACGCATGCTGGGAATGGTGGTGTCCCTGCCAGGCTCCTATCACAGCCCTGCTCCGAAAGTGCGAACGTCTGCAGATAGCTGGCAGGCAGAAGGGGCTAGCCTGGAAAGCTGTTGCTCAGCCTCATCTGCCCATGGCACTGTTCGCATAGAGGCACAGAGAATGGGGCTGCTTGCTTGTCTTGCCACCTCAAACTTCAAACGTAGCCTGGGAAATTTGGTGTACCTGCTAGGCTCCTTTCGCAGCCCTGCTCTTGAAATGCGAACGTCTGCAGATAGCTGGCAGCCAGAAGGTGCTAGCCTGGAAAGGTGTTGCTCAGCCTCATCTGCCCATGGCAGTGCTCACATAGCGCACAGAGAATGGGGCTGCTTGCTTATCTTGCCACTTGAAACTTCAAACGCATGCTGGGAATGGTGGTGTCCCTGCCAGGCTCCTATCACAGCCCTGCTCCGAAAGTGCGAACGTCTGCAGATAGCTGGCAGGCAGAAGGGGCTAGCCTGGAAAGCTGTTGCTCAGCCTCATCTGCCCATGGCACTGTTCGCATAGAGGCACAGACAATGGGGCTGCTTGCTTATCTTGCGACTTGAAACTTCAAACGCAGCCTGGGAAAGGTGGTGTCCCTTCCAGGCTCCTATCACAGCCCTGCTCCGAAAGTGCGAACGTCTGCAGATAGCTGGCAGCCAGAAGGGGCTAGCCTGGAAAGCTGTTGCTCAGCCTGATCTGCCCATGGCAGTGCTCGCACAGAGGCACAGAGAATGGGGCTGCTTGCTTGTCTTGCCACCTCAAACTTCAAACGTAGCCTGGGAAAGTTGGTGTCCCAGCCACGCTCCTTTCGCAGCCCTGCTCCGAAAGTGCGAACGTCTGCAGATAGCTGGCAGGCAGAAGGGGCTAGCCTGGAAAGCTGTTGCTCAGCCTCATCTGCCCATGGCACTGCTCGCACAGAGGCACAGAGAATGGGGCTGCTTGCTTGTCTTGCCATCTCAAACTTCAAACGTAGCCTGGGAAAGTTGGTGTCCCAACCAGGCTCCTATCACAGCCCTGCTCTGAAAGTGCGAACGTCTGCAGATAGCTGGCAGGCAGAAGGGGCTAGCCTGGAAAGCTGTTGCTCAGCCTCATCTGCCCATGGCACTGTTCGCATAGAGGCCCAGAGAATGGGGCTGCTTGCTTATCTTGCCACTTGAAACTTCAAACGCATGCTGGGAATGGTGGTGTCCCTGCCAGGCTCCTATCACAGCCCTGCTCCGAAAGTGCGAACGTCTGCAGATAGCTGGCAGCCAGAAGGGGCTAGCCTGGAAAGCTGTTGCTCAGCCTCATCTGCCCATGGCACTGTTCGCATAGAGGCACAGAGAATGGGGCTGCTTGCTTGTCTTGCCACCTCAAACTTCAAACGTAGCCTGGGAAAGTTGGTGTCCCAGCCAGGATCCTTTCGCCGCCCTGCTCCGAAAGTGCGAACGTCTGCAGATAGCTGGCAGGCAGAAGGGGCTAGCCTGGAAAGCTGTTGCTAAGCCTCATCTGCCCATGGCACTGTTCGCACAGAGGCACAGAGAATGGGGCTGCTTGCTTGTCTTGCCACCTCAAACTTCAAACGTAGCCTGGGAAAGTTGGTGTCCCAGCCAGGCTCCTTTCGCAGCCCTGCTCCGAAAGTGCGAACGTCTGCAGATAGCTGGCAGGCAGAAGGGGCTAGCCTGGAAAGCTGTTGCTCAGCCTCATCTGCCCATGGCAGTGCTCGCACAGAGGCACAGAGAATGGGGCTGCTTGCTTGTCTTGCCACCTCAAACTTCAAACGCATGCTGGGAATGGTGGTGTCCTTGCCAGGCTCCTATCACAGCCCTGCTCCGAAAGTGCGAACGTCTGCAGATAGCTGGCAGGCAGAAGGGGCTATCCTGGAAAGCTGTTGCTCAGCCTCATCTGCCCATGGCACTGTTCGCATAGAGGCACAGAGAATGGGGCTGCTTGCTTATCTTGCCACTTGAAACTTCAAACGCATGCTGGGAATGGTGGTGTCCCTGCCAGGCTCCTATCACAGCCCTGCTCCGAAAGTGCGAACGTCTGCAGATAGCTGGCAGGCAGAAGGGGCTAGCCTGGAAAGCTGTTGCTCAGCCTCATCTGCCCATGGCAGTGCTCGCATAGAGGCACAGAGAATGGGGCTGCTTGCTTGTCTTGCCACCTCAAACTTCAAACGTAGCCTGGGAAAGTTGGTGTCCCAGCCAGGCTCCTTTCGCAGCCCTGCTCCAAAAGTGCGAACGTCTGCAGATAGCTGGCAGGCAGAAGGGGCTAGCCTGGAAAGCTGTTGCTCAGCCTCATCTGCCCATGGCAGTGCTCGCACAGAGGCACAGAGAATGCGGCTCCTTGCTTGTCTTGCCACCTCAAACTTCAAACGTAGCCTGGGAAAGATGGTGTACCTGCTAGGCTCATTTCGCAGCCCTGCTCTTGAAATGCGAACGTCTGCAGATAGCTGGCAGGCAGAAGGGGCTAGCCTGGAAAGCTGTTGCTCAGCCTCATCTGCCCATGGCAGTGGTCGCATAGAGGCACAGAGAATGGGGCTGCTTGCTTATCTTGCCACTTGAAACTTCAAACGCATGCTGGGAATGGTGGTGTCCCTGCCAGGCTCCTATCACAGCCCTGCTCCGAAAGTGCGAACGTCTGCAGATAGCTGGCAGGCAGAAGGGGCTAGCCTGGAAAGCTGTTGCTCAGCCTCATCTGCCCATGGCAGTGCTCGCACAGAGGCACAGAGAATGGGGCTGCTTGCTTGTCTTGCCACCTCAAACTTCAAACGCATGCTGGGAATGGTGGTGTCCTTACCAGGCTCCTATCACAGCCCTGCTCCGAAAGTGCGAACGTCTGCAGATAGCTGGCAGGCAGAAGGGGCTATCCTGGAAAGCTGTTGCTCAGCCTCATCTGCCCATGGCACTGTTCGCATAGAGGCACAGAGAATGGGGCTGCTTGCTTATCTTGCCACTTGAAACTTCAAACGCATGCTGGGAATGGTGGTGTCCCTGCCAGGCTCCTATCACAGCCCTGCTCCGAAAGTGCGAACGTCTGCAGATAGCTGGCAGGCAGAAGGGGCTAGCCTGGAAAGCTGTTGCTCAGCCTCATCTGCCCATGGCAGTGCTCGCATAGAGGCACAGAGAATGGGGCTGCTTGCTTGTCTTGCCACCTCAAACTTCAAACGCATGCTGGGAATGGTGGTGTCCCAGCCAGGCTCCTTTCGCAGCCCTGCTCCAAAAGTGCGAACGTCTGCAGATAGCTGGCAGGCAGAAGGGGCTAGCCTGGAAAGCTGTTGCTCAGCCTCATCTGCCCATGGCAGTGCTCGCACAGAGGCACAGAGAATGCGGCTCCTTGCTTGTCTTTCCACCTCAAACTTCAAACGTAGCCTGGGAAAGATGGTGTACCTGCTAGGCTCATTTCGCAGCCCTGCTCTTGAAATGCGAACGTCTGCAGATAGCTGGCAGGCAGAAGGGGCTAGCCTGGAAAGCTGTTGCTCAGCCTCATCTGCCCATGGCAGTGCTCGCATAGAGGCACAGAGAATGGGGCTGCTTGCTTATCTTGCCACTTGAAACTTCAAACGCATGCTGGGAATGGTGGTGTCCCTGCCAGGCTCCTATCACAGCCCTGCTCCGAAAGTGCGAACGTCTGCAGATAGCTGGCAGGCAGAAGGGGCTAGCCTGGAAAGCTGTTGCTCAGCCTCATCTGCCCATGGCAGTACTCGCACAGAGGCACAGAGAATGGGGCTGCTTGCTTATCTTGCGACTTGAAACTTCAAACGCATGCTGGGAAAGTTGGTGTCCCAGCCAGGCTCCTTTCGCAGCCCTGCTCCAAAAGTGCGAACGTCTGCAGATAGCTGGCAGCCAGAAGGGGCTAGCCTGGAAAGCTGTTGCTCAGCCTCATCTGCCCATGGCAGTGCTCGCACAGAGGCACAGAGAATGCGGCTCCTTGCTTGTCTTGCCACCTCAAACTTCAAACGTAGCCTGGGAAAGATGGTGTACCTGCTAGGCTCATTTCGCAGCCCTGCTCTTGAAATGCGAACGTCTGCAGATAGCTGGCAGGCAGAAGGGGCTAGCCTGGAAAGCTGTTGCTCAGCCTCATCTGCCCATGGCAGTGGTCGCATAGAGGCACAGAGAATGGGGCTGCTTGCTTATCTTGCCACTTGAAACTTCAAACGCATGCTGGGAATGGTGGTGTCCCTGCCAGGCTCCTATCACAGCCCTGCTCCGAAAGTGCGAATGTCTGCAGATAGCTGGCAGCCAGAAGGGGCTAGCCTGGAAAGCTGTTGCTCAGCCTCATCTGCCCATGGCACTGTTCGCACAGAGGCACAGAGAATGGGGCTGCTTGCTTGTCTTGCCACCTCAAACTTCAAACGTAGCCTGGGAAAGTTGGTGTCCCAGCCAGGCTCCTTTCGCAGCCCTGCTCCGAAAGTGCGAACGTCTGCAGATAGCTGGCAGGCAGAAGGGGCTAGCCTGGAAAGCTGTTGCTCAGCCTCATCTGCCCATGGCAGTGCTCGCACAGAGGCACAGAGAATGGGGCTGCTTGCTTGTCTTGCCACCTCAAACTTCAAACGCATGCTGGGAATGGTGGTGTCCCTGCCAGGCTCCTATCACAGCCCTGCTCCGAAAGTGCGAACGTCTGCAGATAGCTGGCAGGCAGAAGGGGCTAGCCTGGAAAGCTGTTGCTCAGCCTCATCTGCCCATGGCACTGCTCGCACAGAGGCACAGAGAATGGGGCTGCTTGCTTGTCTTGCCACCTCAAACTTCAAACGTAGCCTGGGAAAGTTGGTGTCCCAGCCAGACTCCTTTCGCAGCCCTGCTCCAAAAGTGCGAACGTCTGCAGATAGCTGGCAGCCAGAAGGGGCTAGCCTGGAAAGCTGTTGCTCAGCCTCATCTGCCCATGGCAGTGCTCGCACAGAGGCACAGAGAATGCGGCTCCTTGCTTGTCTTGCCACCTCAAACTTCAAACGTAGCCTGGGAAAGATGGTGTACCTGCTAGGCTCATTTCACAGCCCTGCTCTTGAAATGCGAACGTCTGCAGATAGCTGGCAGGCAGAAGGGGCTAGCCTGGAAAGCGGTTGCTCAGCCTCATCTGCCCATGGCAGTGCTCGCATAGAGGCACAGAGAATGGGGCTGCTTGCTTATCTTGCCACTTGAAACTTCAAACGCCTGCTGGGAATGGTGGTGTCCCTGCCAGGCTCCTATCACAGCCCTGCTCCGAAAGTGCGAACGTCTGCAGATAGCTGGCAGGCAGAAGGGGCTAGCCTGGAAAGCTGTTGCTCAGCCTCATCTGCCCATGGCAGTGCTCGCACAGAGGCACAGAGAATGGGGCTGCTTGCTTATCTTGCCACCTCAAACTTCAAACGTAGCCTGGGAAAAATGGTGTACCTGCTAGGCTCCTTTCGCAGCCCTGTTCTTGAAATGCGAACGTCTGCAGATAGCTGGCACTGTTCGCATAGAGGCACAGAGAATGGGGCTGCTTGCTTATCTTGCGACTTGAAACTTCAAACGCATGCTGGGAAAGGTGGTGTCCCTGCCAGGCTCCTATCACAGCCCTGCTCCGAAAGTGCGAACGTCTGCAGATAGCTGGCAGGCAGAAGGGGCTAGCCTGGAAAGCTGTTGCTCAGCCTCATCTGCCCATGGCAGTGCTCGCACAGAGGCACAGAGAATGCGGCTCCTTGCTTATCTTGCCACTTGAAACTTCAAACGCATGCTGGGAATGGTGGTGTCCCTGCCAGGCTCCTATCACAGCCCTGCTCCGAAAGTGCGAACGTCTGCAGATAGCTGGCAGGCAGAAGGGGCTAGCCTGGAAAGCTGTTGCTCAGCCTCATCTGCCCATGGCAGTGCTCGCACAGAGGCACAGAGAATGGGGCTGCTTGCTTGTCTTGCCACCTCAAACTTCAAACGTAGCCTGGGAAATTTGGTGTACCTGCTAGGCTCCTTTCGCAGCCCTGCTCTTGAAATGCGAACGTCTGAAGATAGCTGGCAGCCAGAAGGGGCTAGCCTGGAAAGCTGTTGCTCAGCCTCATCTGCCCATGGCACTGTTCGCATAGAGGCACAGAGAATGGGGCTCCTTGCTTGTCTTGCCACCTCAAACTTCAAACGTAGCCTGGGAAAGTTGGTGTCCCAGCCAGGCTCCTTTCGCAGCCCTGCTCCGAAAGTGCGAACGTCTGCAGATAGCTGGCAGGCAGAAGGGGCTATCCTGGAAAGCTGTTGCTCAGCCTCATCTGCCCATGGCAGTGCTCGCACAGAGGCACAGAGAATGGGGCTGCTTGCTTATCTTGCGACTTGAAACTTCAAACGCATGCTGGGAATGGTGGTGTCCCTGCCAGGCTCCTATCACAGCCCTGCTCCGAAAGTGCGAACGTCTGCAGATAGCTGGCAGGCAGAAGGGGCTAGCCTGGAAAGCTGTTGCTCAGCCTCATCTGCCCATGGCACTGTTCGCATAGAGGCACAGAGAATGGGGCTGCTTGCTTGTCTTGCCACCTCAAACTTCAAACGTAGCCTGGGAAATTTGGTGTACCTGCTAGGCTCCTTTCACAGCCCTGCTCTTGAAATGCGAACGTCTGCAGATAGCTGGCAGCAAGAAGGTGCTAGCCTGGAAAGCTGTTGCTCAGCCTCATCTGCCCATGGCAGTGCTCACATAGCGCACAGAGAATGGGGCTGCTTGCTTATCTTGCCACTTGAAACTTCAAACGCATGCTGGGAATGGTGGTGTCCCTGCCAGGCTCCTATCACAGCCCTGCTCCGAAAGTGCGAACGTCTGCAGATAGCTGGCAGGCAGAAGGGGCTAGCCTGGAAAGCTGTTGCTCAGCCTCATCTGCCCATGGCACTGTTCGCATAGAGGCACAGAGAATGGGGCTGCTTGCTTATCTTGCGACTTGAAACTTCAAACGCATGCTGGGAAAGGTTGTGTCCCTGCCAGGCTCCTATCACAGCCCTGCTCCGAAAGTGCGAACGTCTGCAGATAGCTGGCAGCCAGAAGGGGCTAGCCTGGAAAGCTGTTGCTCAGCCTGATCTGCCCATGGCAGTGCTCGCACAGAGGCACAGAGAATGGGGCTGCTTGCTTGTCTTGCCACCTCAAACTTCAAACGTAGCCTGGGAAAGTTGGTGTCCCAGCCACGCTCCTTTCGCAGCCCTGCTCCGAAAGTGCGAACGTCTGCAGATAGCTGGCAGCCAGAAGGGGCTAGCCTGGAAAGCTGTTGCTCAGCCTCATCTGCCCCATGGCACTGCTCGCACAGAGGCACAGAGAATGGGGCTGCTTGCTTGTCTTGCCATCTCAAACTTCAAACGTAGCCTGGGAAAGTTGGTGTCCCAGCCAGGCTCCTTTCGCAGCCCTGCTCTGAAAGTGCGAACGTCTGCAGATAGCTGGCAGGCAGAAGGGGCTAGCCTGGAAAGCTGTTGCTCAGCCTCATCTGCCCATGGCACTGTTCGCATAGAGGCACAGAGAATGGGGCTGCTTGCTTATCTTGCCACTTGAAACTTCAAACGCATGCTGGGAATGGTGGTGTCCCTGCCAGGCTCCTATCACAGCCCTGCTCCGAAAGTGCGAACGTCTGCAGATAGCTGGCAGCCAGAAGGGCCTAGCCTGGAAAGCTGTTGCTCAGCCTCATCTGCCCATGGCACTGCTCGCACAGAGGCACAGAGAATGGGGCTGCTTGCTTATCTTGAACCTCAAACTTCAAACGTAGCCTGGGAAAGATAGTGTACCTGCTAGGCTCCTATCACAGCCCTGCTCTTGAAATGCGAACGTCTGCAGATGGCTGGCAGGAAGAAGGGGCTAGCTTGGAAAGCTGTTGCTCAGCCTCATCTGCCCATGGCAGTGCTCGCACAGAGGCACAGAGAATGGGGCTGCTTGCTTGTCTTGCCACCTCAAACTTCAAACGCATGCTGGGAATGGTGGTGTCCCTGCCAGGCTCCTATCACAGCCCTGCTCCGAAAGTGCGAACGTCTGCAGATAGCTGGCAGGCAGAAGGGGCTAGCCTGGAAAGCTGTTGCTCAGCCTCATCTGCCCATGGCAGTGCTCGCACAGAGGCACAGAGAATGCGGCTCCTTGCTTATCTTGCCACTTGAAACTTCAAACGCATGCTGGGAATGGTGGTGTCCCTGCCAGGCTCCTATCACAGCCCTGCTCCGAAAGTGCGAACGTCTGCAGATAGCTGGCAGGCAGAAGGGGCTAGCCTGGAAAGCTGTTGCTCAGCCTCATCTGCCCATGGCAGTGCTCGCACAGAGGCACAGAGAATGGGGCTGCTTGCTTGTCTTGCCACCTCAAACTTCAAACGTAGCCTGGGAAATTTGGTGTACCTGCTAGGCTCCTTTCGCAGCCCTGCTCTTCAAATGCGAACGTCTGCAGATAGCTGGCAGCCAGAAGGGGCTAGCCTGGAAAGCTGTTGCTCAGCCTCATCTGCCCATGGCACTGTTCGCATAGAGGCACAGAGAATGGGGCTGCTTGCTTATCTTGCCACTTGAAACTTCAAACGCATGCTGGGAATGGTGGTGTCCCTGCCAGGCTCCTTTCGCAGCCCTGTTCTTGAAATGCGAACGTCTACAGATAGCTGGCAGGCAGAAGGGGCTAGCCTGGAAAGATGTTGCTCAGCCTCATCTGCCCATGGCAGTGCTCGCACAGAGGCACAGAGAATGGGGCTGCTTGCTTGTCTTGCGACTTGAAACTTCAAACGCATGCTGGGAATGGTGGTGTCCCTGCCAGGCTCCTATCACAGCCCTGCTCCGAAAGTGCGAACGTCTGCAGATAGCTGGCAGGCAGAAGGGGCTAGCCTGGAAAGCTGTTGCTCAGCCTCATCTGCCCATGGCAGTGCTCGCACAGAGGCACAGAGAATGGGGCTGCTTGCTTGTCTTGCCACCTCAAACTTCAAACGTAGCCTGGGAAATTTGGTGTACCTGCTAGGCTCCTTTCGCAGCCCTGCTCTTGAAATGCGAACGTCTGCAGATAGCTGGCAGGCAGAAGGGGCTAGCCTGGAAAGCTGTTGCTCAGCCTCATCTGCCCATGGCAGTGCTCGCACAGAGGCACAGAGAATGGGGCTGCTTGCTTATCTTGCCACCTCAAACTTCAAACGTATCCTGGGAAAAATGGTGTACCTGCTAGGCTCCTTTCGCAGCCCTGTTCTTGAAATGCGAACGTCTGCAGATAGCTGGCAGGCAGAAGGGGCTAGCTTGGAAAGCTGTTGCTCAGCCTCATCTACCCATGGCAGTGCTCGCACAGAGGCACAGAGAATGGGGCTGCTTGCTTGTCTTGCCACCTCAAACTTCAAACGCATGCTGGGAATGGTGGTGTCCCTGCCAGGGTCCTATCACAGCCCTGCTCCGAAAGTGCGAACGTCTGCAGATAGCTGGCAGGCAGAAGGGGCTAGCCTGGAAAGCTGTTGCTCAGCCTGATCTGCCCATGGCAGTGCTCGCACAGAGGCACAGAGAATGGGGCTGCTTGCTTGTCTTGCCACCTCAAACTTCAAACGTAGCCTGGGAAATTTGGTGTACCTGCTAGGCTCCTTTCGCAGCCCTGCTCTTGAAATGCGAACGTCTGCAGATAGCTGGCAGGCAGAAGGGGCTAGCCTGGAAAGCTGTTGCTCAGCCTCATCTGCCCATGGCACTGTTCGCATAGAGGCACAGAGAATGGGGCTGCTTGCTTGTCTTGCCACCTCAAACTTCAAACGTAGCCTGGGAAATTTGGTGTACCTGCTACGCTCCTTTCTCAGCCCTGCTCTTGAAATGCGAACTTCTGCAGATAGCTGGCAGCCAGAAGGTGCTAGCCTGGAAAGCTGTTGCTCAGCTTGATCTGCCCATGGCAGTGCTCGCATAGAGGCACAGAGAATGGGGCTGCTTGCTTATCTTGCCACTTGAAACTTCAAACGCATGCTGGGAATGGTGGTGTCCCTGCCAGGCTCCTATCACAGCCCTGCTCCGAAAGTGCGAACGTCTGCAGATAGCTGGCAGCCAGAAGGGGCTAGCCTGGAAAGCTGTTGCTCAGCCTCATCTGCCCATGGCACTGTTCGCACAGAGGCACAGAGAATGGGGCTGCTTGCTTATCTTGCCACCTCAAACTTCAAACGTAGCCTGGGAAAGATAGTGTACCTGCTAGGCTCCTTTCGCAGCCCTGCTCTTGAAATGCGAACGTCTGCAGATAGCTGGCAGGCAGAAGGGGCTAGCCTGGAAAGCTGTTGCTCAGCCTCATCTGCCCATGGCAGCGCTCGCACAGAGGCACAGAGAATGGGGCTGCTTGCTTGTCTTGCCACCTCAAACTTCAAACGCATGCTGGGAATGGAGGTGTCCCTGCCAGGCTCCTATCACAGCCCTGCTCCGAAAGTGCGAACGTCTGCAGATAGCTGGCAGGCAGAAGGGGCTAGCCTGGAAAGCTGTTGCTCAGCCTCATCTGCCCATGGCAGTGCTCGCACAGAGGCACAGAGAATGGGGCTGCTTGCTTATCTTGCCACTTGAAACTTCAAACGCGTGCTGGGAATGGTGGTGTCCCTGCCAGGCTCCTATCACAGCCCTGCTCCGAAAGTGCGAACGTCTGCAGATAGCTGGCAGCCAGAAGGGGCTAGCCTGGAAAGCTGTTGCTCAGCCTCATCTGCCCATGGCACTGTTCGCATAGAGGCACAGAGAATGGGGCTGCTTGCTTATCTTGCGACTTGAAACTTCAAACGCATGCTGGGAAAGGTGGTGTCCCTGCCAGGCTCCTATCACAGCCCTGCTCCGAAAGTGCGAACGTCTGCAGATAGCTGGCAGGCAGAAGGGGCTAGCCTGGAAAGCTGTTGCTCAGCCTCATCTGCCCATGGCAGTGCTCGCACAGAGGCACAGAGAATTGGTCTGCTTGCTTGTCTTGCCATCTCAAACTTCAAACGTAGCCTGGGAAAGTTGGTGTCCCAGCCAGGCTCCTTTCGCAGCCCTGCTCTGAAAGTGCGAACGTCTGCAGATAGCTGGCAGGCAGAAGGGGCTAGCTTGGAATGCTGTTGCTCAGCCTCATCTGCCCATGGCAGTGCTCGCACAGAGGCACAGAGAATGGGGCTGCTTGCTTGTCTTGCCACCTCAAACTTCAAACGCATGCTGGGAATGGTGGTGTCCCTGCCAGGGTCCTATCACAGCCCTGCTCCGAAAGTGCGAACGTCTGCAGATAGCTGGCAGGCAGAAGGGGCTAGCCTGGAAAGCTGTTGCTCAGCCTGATCTGCCCATGGCAGTGCTCGCACAGAGGCACAGAGAATGGGGCTGCTTGCTTGTCTTGCCACCTCAAACTTCAAACGTAGCCTGGGAAATTTGGTGTACCTGCTAGGCTCCTTTCGCAGCCCTGCTCTTGAAATGCGAACGTCTGCAGATAGCTGGCAGGCAGAAGGGGCTAGCCTGGAAAGCTGTTGCTCAGCCTCATCTGCCCATGGCACTGTTCGCATAGAGGCACAGAGAATGGGGCTGCTTGCTTGTCTTGCCACCTCAAACTTCAAACGTAGCCTGGGAAATTTGGTGTACCTGCTAGGCTCCTTTCGCAGCCCTGCTCTTGAAATGCGAACGTCTGCAGATAGCTGGCAGGCAGAAGGGGCTAGCCTGGAAAGCTGTTGCTCAGCCTCATCTGCCCATGGCACTGTTCGCATAGAGGCACAGAGAATGGGGCTGCTTGCTTGTCTTGCCACCTCAAACTTCAAACGTAGCCTGGGAAATTTGGTGTACCTGCTAGGCTCCTTTCGCAGCCCTGCTCTTGAAATGCGAACGTCTGCAGATAGCTGGCAGGCAGAAGGGGCTAGCCTGGAAAGCTGTTGCTCAGCCTCATCTGCCCATGGCAGTGCTCGCACAGAGGCACAGAGAATGGGGCTGCTTGCTTGTCTTGCCACCTCAAACTTCAAACGCATGCTGGGAATGGTGGTGTCCCTGCCAGGCTCCTATCACAGCCCTGCTCCGAAAGTGCGAACGTCTGCAGATAGCTGGCAGGCAGAAGGGGCTAGCCTGGAAAGCTGTTGCTCAGCCTCATCTGCCCATGGCACTGCTCGCACAGAGGCACAGAGAATGGGGCTGCTTGCTTGTCTTGCCATCTCAAACTTCAAACGTAGCCTGGGAATATTTGTGTCCCAGCCAGGCTCCTTTCGCAGCCCTGCTCTGAAAGTGCGAACGTCTGCAGATAGCTGGCAGGCAGAAGGGGCTATCCTGGAAAGCTGTTGCTCAGCCTCATCTGCCCATGGCAGTGCTCGCACAGAGGCACAGAGAATGGGGCTGCTTGCTTATCTTGCCACCTCAAACTTCAAACGTAGCCTGGGAAAGATAGTGTACCTGCTAGGCTCCTATCACAGCCCTGCTCTTGAAATGCGAACGTCTGCAGATGGCTGGCAGGCAGAAGGGGCTAGCTTGGAAAGCTGTTGCTCAGCCTCATCTGCCCATGGCAGTGCTCGCACAGAGGCACAGAGAATGGGGCTGCTTGCTTGTCTTGCCACCTCAAACTTCAAACGCATGCTGGGAATGGTGGTGTCCCTGCCAGGCTCCTATCACAGCCCTGCTCCGAAAGTGCGAACGTCTGCAGATAGCTGGCAGGCAGAAGGGGCTAGCCTGGAAAGCTGTTGCTCAGCCTCATCTGCCCATGGCACTGTTCGCATAGAGGCACAGAGAATGGGGCTCCTTGCTTGTCTTGCCACCTCAAACTTCAAACGTAGCCTGGGAAAGTTGGTGTCCCAGCCAGGCTCCTTTCGCAGCCCTGCTCCGAAAGTGCGAACGTCTGCAGATAGCTGGCAGCCAGAAGGGGCTATCCTGGAAAGCTGTTGCTCAGCCTCATCTGCCCATGGCAGTGCTCGTACAGAGGTACAGAGAATGGGGCTGCTTGCTTGTCTTGCCACCTCAAACTTCAAACGTAGCCTGGGAAATTTGGTGTACCTGCTAGGCTCCTTTCGCAGCCCTGCTCTTGAAATGCGAACGTCTGCAGATAGCTGGCAGCCAGAAGGTGCTAGCCTGGAAAGCTGTTGCTCAGCCTCATCTGCCCATGGCAGTGCTCACATAGCGCACAGAGAATGGGGCTGCTTGCTTATCTTGCCACTTGAAACTTCAAACGCATGCTGGGAATGGTGGTGTCCCTGCCAGGCTCCTATCACAGCCCTGCTCCGAAAGTGCGAACGTCTGCAGATAGCTGGCAGGCAGAAGGGGCTAGCCTGGAAAGCTGTTGCTCAGCCTGATCTGCCCATGGCAGTGCTCGCACAGAGGCACAGAGAATGGGGCTGCTTGCTTATCTTGCCACCTCAAACTTCAAACGTAGCCTGGGAAAGATAGTGTACCTGCTAGGCTCCTTTCGCAGCCCTGCTCTTGAAATGCGAACGTCTGCAGATAGCTGGCAGGCAGAAGGGGCTAGCCTGGAAAGCTGTTGCTCAGCCTCATCTGCCCATGGCAGCGCTCGCACAGAGGCACAGAGAATGGGGCTGCTTGCTTGTCTTGCCACCTCAAACTTCAAACGCATGCTGGGAATGGAGGTGTCCCTGCCAGGCTCCTATCACAGCCCTGCTCCGAAAGTGCGAACGTCTGCAGATAGCTGGCAGGCAGAAGGGGCTAGCCTGGAAAGCTGTTGCTCAGCCTCATCTGCCCATGGCAGTGCTCGCACAGAGGCACAGAGAATGGGGCTGCTTGCTTATCTTGCCACTTGAAACTTCAAACGCGTGCTGGGAATGGTGGTGTCCCTGCCAGGCTCCTATCACAGCCCTGCTCCGAAAGTGCGAACGTCTGCAGATAGCTGGCAGCCAGAAGGGGCTAGCCTGGAAAGCTGTTGCTCAGCCTCATCTGCCCATGGCACTGTTCGCATAGAGGCACAGAGAATGGGGCTGCTTGCTTATCTTGCGACTTGAAACTTCAAACGCATGCTGGGAAAGGTGGTGTCCCTGCCAGGCTCCTATCACAGCCCTGCTCCGAAAGTGCGAACGTCTGCAGATAGCTGGCAGGCAGAAGGGGCTAGCCTGGAAAGCTGTTGCTCAGCCTCATCTGCCCATGGCAGTGCTCGCACAGAGGCACAGAGAATTGGTCTGCTTGCTTGTCTTGCCATCTCAAACTTCAAACGTAGCCTGGGAAAGTTGGTGTCCCAGCCAGGCTCCTTTCGCAGCCCTGCTCTGAAAGTGCGAACGTCTGCAGATAGCTGGCAGGCAGAAGGGGCTAGCTTGGAATGCTGTTGCTCAGCCTCATCTGCCCATGGCAGTGCTCGCACAGAGGCACAGAGAATGGGGCTGCTTGCTTGTCTTGCCACCTCAAACTTCAAACGCATGCTGGGAATGGTGGTGTCCCTGCCAGGGTCCTATCACAGCCCTGCTCCGAAAGTGCGAACGTCTGCAGATAGCTGGCAGGCAGAAGGGGCTAGCCTGGAAAGCTGTTGCTCAGCCTGATCTGCCCATGGCAGTGCTCGCACAGAGGCACAGAGAATGGGGCTGCTTGCTTGTCTTGCCACCTCAAACTTCAAACGTAGCCTGGGAAATTTGGTGTACCTGCTAGGCTCCTTTCGCAGCCCTGCTCTTGAAATGCGAACGTCTGCAGATAGCTGGCAGGCAGAAGGGGCTAGCCTGGAAAGCTGTTGCTCAGCCTCATCTGCCCATGGCACTGTTCGCATAGAGGCACAGAGAATGGGGCTGCTTGCTTGTCTTGCCACCTCAAACTTCAAACGTAGCCTGGGAAATTTGGTGTACCTGCTAGGCTCCTTTCGCAGCCCTGCTCTTGAAATGCGAACGTCTGCAGATAGCTGGCAGGCAGAAGGGGCTAGCCTGGAAAGCTGTTGCTCAGCCTCATCTGCCCATGGCACTGTTCGCATAGAGGCACAGAGAATGGGGCTGCTTGCTTGTCTTGCCACCTCAAACTTCAAACGTAGCCTGGGAAATTTGGTGTACCTGCTAGGCTCCTTTCGCAGCCCTGCTCTTGAAATGCGAACGTCTGCAGATAGCTGGCAGGCAGAAGGGGCTAGCCTGGAAAGCTGTTGCTCAGCCTCATCTGCCCATGGCAGTGCTCGCACAGAGGCACAGAGAATGGGGCTGCTTGCTTGTCTTGCCACCTCAAACTTCAAACGCATGCTGGGAATGGTGGTGTCCCTGCCAGGCTCCTATCACAGCCCTGCTCCGAAAGTGCGAACGTCTGCAGATAGCTGGCAGGCAGAAGGGGCTAGCCTGGAAAGCTGTTGCTCAGCCTCATCTGCCCATGGCACTGCTCGCACAGAGGCACAGAGAATGGGGCTGCTTGCTTGTCTTGCCATCTCAAACTTCAAACGTAGCCTGGGAATATTTGTGTCCCAGCCAGGCTCCTTTCGCAGCCCTGCTCTGAAAGTGCGAACGTCTGCAGATAGCTGGCAGGCAGAAGGGGCTATCCTGGAAAGCTGTTGCTCAGCCTCATCTGCCCATGGCAGTGCTCGCACAGAGGCACAGAGAATGGGGCTGCTTGCTTATCTTGCCACCTCAAACTTCAAACGTAGCCTGGGAAAGATAGTGTACCTGCTAGGCTCCTATCACAGCCCTGCTCTTGAAATGCGAACGTCTGCAGATGGCTGGCAGGCAGAAGGGGCTAGCTTGGAAAGCTGTTGCTCAGCCTCATCTGCCCATGGCAGTGCTCGCACAGAGGCACAGAGAATGGGGCTGCTTGCTTGTCTTGCCACCTCAAACTTCAAACGCATGCTGGGAATGGTGGTGTCCCTGCCAGGCTCCTATCACAGCCCTGCTCCGAAAGTGCGAACGTCTGCAGATAGCTGGCAGGCAGAAGGGGCTAGCCTGGAAAGCTGTTGCTCAGCCTCATCTGCCCATGGCACTGTTCGCATAGAGGCACAGAGAATGGGGCTCCTTGCTTGTCTTGCCACCTCAAACTTCAAACGTAGCCTGGGAAAGTTGGTGTCCCAGCCAGGCTCCTTTCGCAGCCCTGCTCCGAAAGTGCGAACGTCTGCAGATAGCTGGCAGCCAGAAGGGGCTATCCTGGAAAGCTGTTGCTCAGCCTCATCTGCCCATGGCAGTGCTCGTACAGAGGTACAGAGAATGGGGCTGCTTGCTTGTCTTGCCACCTCAAACTTCAAACGTAGCCTGGGAAATTTGGTGTACCTGCTAGGCTCCTTTCGCAGCCCTGCTCTTGAAATGCGAACGTCTGCAGATAGCTGGCAGCCAGAAGGTGCTAGCCTGGAAAGCTGTTGCTCAGCCTCATCTGCCCATGGCAGTGCTCACATAGCGCACAGAGAATGGGGCTGCTTGCTTATCTTGCCACTTGAAACTTCAAACGCATGCTGGGAATGGTGGTGTCCCTGCCAGGCTCCTATCACAGCCCTGCTCCGAAAGTGCGAACGTCTGCAGATAGCTGGCAGGCAGAAGGGGCTAGCCTGGAAAGCTGTTGCTCAGCCTGATCTGCCCATGGCAGTGCTCGCACAGAGGCACAGAGAATGGGGCTGCTTGCTTTCTTGCCACTTGAAACTTCAAACGTAGCCTGGGAAAGTTGGTGTCCCAGCCAGGCTCCTTTCGCAGCCCTGCTCCAAAAGTGCGAACGTCTGCAGATAGCTGGCAGGCAGAAGGGGCTAGCCTGGAAAGCTGTTGCTCAGCCTCATCTGCCCATGGCAGTGCTCGCACAGAGGCACAGAGAATGCGGCTCCTTGCTTGTCTTGCCACCTCAAACTTCAAACGTAGCCTGGGAAAGATGGTGTACCTGCTAGGCTCATTTCGCAGCCCTGCTCTTGAAATGCGAACGTCTGCAGATAGCTGGCAGGCAGAAGGGGCTAGCCTGGAAAGCTGTTGCTCAGCCTCATCTGCCCATGGCAGTGCTCGCATAGAGGCACAGAGAATGGGGCTGCTTGCTTATCTTGCCACTTGAAACTTCAAACGCATGCTGGGAATGGTGGTGTCCCTGCCAGGCTCCTATCACAGCCCTGCTCCGAAAGTGCGAACGTCTGCAGATAGCTGGCAGGCAGAAGGGGCTAGCTTGGAAAGCTGTTGCTCAGCCTCATCTGCCCATGGCAGTGCTCGCACAGAGGCACAGAGAATGGGGCTGCTTGCTTGTCTTGCCACCTCAAACTTCAAACGCATGCTGGAAATGGTGGTGTCCCAGCCAGTCTCCTTTCGCAGCCCTGCTCCGAAAGTGCGAACGTCTGCAGATAGCTGGCAGCCAGAAGGGGCTAGCCTGGAAAGCTGTTGCTCAGCCTCATCTGCCCATGGCAGTGCTCGCACAGAGGCACAGAGAATGGGGCTGCTTGCTTATCTTGCGACTTGAAACTTCAAACGCATGCTGGGAATGGTGGTGTCCCTGCCAGGCTCCTATCACAGCCCTGCTCCGAAAGTGCGAACGTCTGCAGATAGCTGGCAGGCAGAAGGGGTTAGCCTGGAAAGCTGTTGCTCAGCCTCATCTGCCCATGGCACTGTTCGCATAGAGGCACAGAGAATGGGGCTGCTTGCTTGTCTTGCCACCTCAAACTTCAAACGTAGCCTGGGAAATTTGGTGTACCTGCTAGGCTCCTTTCGCAGCCCTGCTCTTGAAATGCGAACGTCTGCAAATAACTGGCAGCCAGAAGGTGCTAGCCTGGAAAGCTGTTGCTCAGCCTCATCTGCCCATGGCAGTGCTCACATAGCGCACAGAGAATGGGGCTGCTTGCTTATCTTGCCACCTCAAACTTCAAACGTAGACTGGGAAAAATGGTGTACCTGCTAGGCTCCTTTCGCAGCCCTGTTCTTGAAATGCGAACGTCTGCAGATAGCTGGCACTGTTCGCATAGAGGCACAGAGAATGGGGCTGCTTGCTTATCTTGCGACTTGAAACTTCAAACGCATGCTGGGAAAGGTGGTGTCCCTGCCAGGCTCCTATCACAGCCCTGCTCCGAAAGTGCGAACGTCTGCAGATAGCTGGCAGCCAGAAGGGGCTAGCCTGGAAAGCTGTTGCTCAGCCTCATCTGCCCATGGCACTGTTCGCATAGAGGCACAGAGAATGGGGCTGCTTGCTTATCTTGCCACTTGAAACTTCAAACGCATGCTGGGAAAGGTGGTGTCCCTGCCAGGCTCCTATCACAGCCCTGCTCCGAAAGTGCGAACGTCTGCAGATAGCTGGCAGCCAGAAGGGGCTAGCCTGGAAAGCTGTTGCTCAGCCTGATCTGCCCATGGCAGTGCTCGCACAGAGGCACAGAGAATGGGGCTGCTTGCTTGTCTTACCACCTCAAACTTCAAACGTAGCCTGGGAAAGTTGGTGTCCCAGCCACGCTCCTTTCGCAGCCCTGCTCCGAAAGTGCGAACGTCTGCAGATAGCTGGCAGCCAGAAGGGGCTAGCCTGGAAAGCTGTTGCTCAGCCTCATCTGCCCCATGGCACTGCTCGCACAGAGGCACAGAGAATGGGGCTGCTTGCTTGTCTTGCCATCTCAAACTTCAAACGTAGCCTGGGAAAGTTGGTGTCCCAGCCAGGCTCCTTTCGCAGCCCTGCTCTGAAAGTGCGAACGTCTGCAGATAGCTGGCAGGCAGAAGGGGCTAGCCTGGAAAGCTGTTGCTCAGCCTCATCTGCCCATGGCACTGTTCGCATAGAGGCCCAGAGAATGGGGCTGCTTGCTTATCTTGCCACTTGAAACTTCAAACGCATGCTGGGAATGGTGGTGTCCCTGCCAGGCTCCTATCACAGCCCTGCTCCGAAAGTGCGAACGTCTGCAGATAGCTGGCAGGCAGAAGGGGCTAGCCTGGAAAGCTGTTGCTCAGCCTCATCTGCCCATGGCAGTGCTCGCACAGAGGCACAGAGAATGGGGCTGCTTGCTTGTCTTGCCACCTCAAACTTCAAACGTAGCCTGGGAAATTTGGTGTACCTGCTAGGCTCCTTTCGCAGCCCTGCTCTTGAAATGCGAACGTCTGCAGATAGCTGGCAGGCAGAAGGGGCTAGCCTGGAAAGCTGTTGCTCAGCCTCATCTGCCCATGGCAGTGCTCGCACAGAGGCACAGAGAATGGGGCTGCTTGCTTATCTTGCCACCTCAAACTTCAAACGTATCCTGGGAAAAATGGTGTACCTGCTAGGCTCCTTTCGCAGCCCTGTTCTTGAAATGCGAACGTCTGCAGATAGCTGGCAGGCAGAAGGGGCTAGCTTGGAAAGCTGTTGCTCAGCCTCATCTACCCATGGCAGTGCTCGCACAGAGGCACAGAGAATGGGGCTGCTTGCTTGTCTTGCCACCTCAAACTTCAAACGCATGCTGGGAATGGTGGTGTCCCTGCCAGGCTCCTATCACAGCCCTGCTCCGAAAGTGCGAACGTCTGCAGATAGCTGGCAGGCAGAAGGGGCTAGCCTGGAAAGCTGTTGCTCAGCCTGATCTGCCCATGGCAGTGCTCGCACAGAGGCACAGAGAATGGGGCTGCTTGCTTGTCTTGCCACCTCAAACTTCAAACGTAGCCTGGGAAATTTGGTGTACCTGCTAGGCTCCTTTCGCAGCCCTGCTCTTGAAATGCGAACGTCTGCAGATAGCTGGCAGGCAGAAGGGGCTAGCCTGGAAAGCTGTTGCTCAGCCTCATCTGCCCATGGCACTGTTCGCATAGAGGCACAGAGAATGGGGCTGCTTGCTTGTCTTGCCACCTCAAACTTCAAACGTAGCCTGGGAAATTTGGTGTACCTGCTAGGCTCCTTTCTCAGCCCTGCTCTTGAAATGCGAACTTCTGCAGATAGCTGGCAGCCAGAAGGTGCTAGCCTGGAAAGCTGTTGCTCAGCCTCATCTGCCCATGGCAGTGCTCACATAGCGCACAGAGAATGGGGCTGCTTGCTTATCTTGCCACTTGAAACTTCAAACGCATGCTGGGAATGGTGGTGTCCCTGCCAGGCTCCTATCACAGCCCTGCTCCGAAAGTGCGAACGTCTGCAGATAGCTGGCAGCCAGAAGGGGCTAGCCTGGAAAGCTGTTGCTCAGCCTGATCTGCCCATGGCAGTGCTCGCACAGAGGCACAGAGAATGGGGCTGCTTGCTTATCTTGCCACTTGAAACTTCAAACGTAGCCTGGGAAAGTTGGTGTCCCAGCCAGGCTCCTTTCGCAGCCCTGCTCCAAAAGTGCGAACGTCTGCAGATAGCTGGCAGGCAGAAGGGGCTAGCCTGGAAAGCTGTTGCTCAGCCTCATCTGCCCATGGCAGTGCTCGCACAGAGGCACAGAGAATGCGGCTCCTTGCTTGTCTTGCCACCTCAAACTTCAAACGTAGCCTGGGAAAGATGGTGTACCTGCTAGGCTCATTTCGCAGCCCTGCTCTTGAAATGCGAACGTCTGCAGATAGCTGGCAGGCAGAAGGGGCTAGCCTGGAAAGCTGTTGCTCAGCCTCATCTGCCCATGGCAGTGCTCGCACAGAGGCACAGAGAATGGGGCTGCTTGCTTATCTTGCGACTTGAAACTTCAAACGCATGCTGGGAATGGTGGTGTCCCTGCCAGGCTCCTATCACAGCCCTGCTCCGAAAGTGCGAACGTCTGCAGATAGCTGGCAGGCAGAAGGGGTTAGCCTGGAAAGCTGTTGCTCAGCCTCATCTGCCCATGGCACTGTTCGCATAGAGGCACAGAGAATGGGGCTGCTTGCTTGTCTTGCCACCTCAAACTTCAAACGTAGCCTGGGAAATTTGGTGTACCTGCTAGGCTCCTTTCGCAGCCCTGCTCTTGAAATGCGAACGTCTGCAAATAACTGGCAGCCAGAAGGTGCTAGCCTGGAAAGCTGTTGCTCAGCCTCATCTGCCCATGGCAGTGCTCACATAGCGCACAGAGAATGGGGCTGCTTGCTTATCTTGCCACCTCAAACTTCAAACGTAGACTGGGAAAAATGGTGTACCTGCTAGGCTCCTTTCGCAGCCCTGTTCTTGAAATGCGAACGTCTGCAGATAGCTGGCACTGTTCGCATAGAGGCACAGAGAATGGGGCTGCTTGCTTATCTTGCGACTTGAAACTTCAAACGCATGCTGGGAAAGGTGGTGTCCCTGCCAGGCTCCTATCACAGCCCTGCTCCGAAAGTGCGAACGTCTGCAGATAGCTGGCAGCCAGAAGGGGCTAGCCTGGAAAGCTGTTGCTCAGCCTCATCTGCCCATGGCACTGTTCGCATAGAGGCACAGAGAATGGGGCTGCTTGCTTATCTTGCCACTTGAAACTTCAAACGCATGCTGGGAAAGGTGGTGTCCCTGCCAGGCTCCTATCACAGCCCTGCTCCGAAAGTGCGAACGTCTGCAGATAGCTGGCAGCCAGAAGGGGCTAGCCTGGAAAGCTGTTGCTCAGCCTGATCTGCCCATGGCAGTGCTCGCACAGAGGCACAGAGAATGGGGCTGCTTGCTTGTCTTACCACCTCAAACTTCAAACGTAGCCTGGGAAAGTTGGTGTCCCAGCCACGCTCCTTTCGCAGCCCTGCTCCGAAAGTGCGAACGTCTGCAGATAGCTGGCAGCCAGAAGGGGCTAGCCTGGAAAGCTGTTGCTCAGCCTCATCTGCCCCATGGCACTGCTCGCACAGAGGCACAGAGAATGGGGCTGCTTGCTTGTCTTGCCATCTCAAACTTCAAACGTAGCCTGGGAAAGTTGGTGTCCCAGCCAGGCTCCTTTCGCAGCCCTGCTCTGAAAGTGCGAACGTCTGCAGATAGCTGGCAGGCAGAAGGGGCTAGCCTGGAAAGCTGTTGCTCAGCCTCATCTGCCCATGGCACTGTTCGCATAGAGGCCCAGAGAATGGGGCTGCTTGCTTATCTTGCCACTTGAAACTTCAAACGCATGCTGGGAATGGTGGTGTCCCTGCCAGGCTCCTATCACAGCCCTGCTCCGAAAGTGCGAACGTCTGCAGATAGCTGGCAGGCAGAAGGGGCTAGCCTGGAAAGCTGTTGCTCAGCCTCATCTGCCCATGGCAGTGCTCGCACAGAGGCACAGAGAATGGGGCTGCTTGCTTGTCTTGCCACCTCAAACTTCAAACGTAGCCTGGGAAATTTGGTGTACCTGCTAGGCTCCTTTCGCAGCCCTGCTCTTGAAATGCGAACGTCTGCAGATAGCTGGCAGGCAGAAGGGGCTAGCCTGGAAAGCTGTTGCTCAGCCTCATCTGCCCATGGCAGTGCTCGCACAGAGGCACAGAGAATGGGGCTGCTTGCTTATCTTGCCACCTCAAACTTCAAACGTATCCTGGGAAAAATGGTGTACCTGCTAGGCTCCTTTCGCAGCCCTGTTCTTGAAATGCGAACGTCTGCAGATAGCTGGCAGGCAGAAGGGGCTAGCTTGGAAAGCTGTTGCTCAGCCTCATCTACCCATGGCAGTGCTCGCACAGAGGCACAGAGAATGGGGCTGCTTGCTTGTCTTGCCACCTCAAACTTCAAACGCATGCTGGGAATGGTGGTGTCCCTGCCAGGCTCCTATCACAGCCCTGCTCCGAAAGTGCGAACGTCTGCAGATAGCTGGCAGGCAGAAGGGGCTAGCCTGGAAAGCTGTTGCTCAGCCTGATCTGCCCATGGCAGTGCTCGCACAGAGGCACAGAGAATGGGGCTGCTTGCTTGTCTTGCCACCTCAAACTTCAAACGTAGCCTGGGAAATTTGGTGTACCTGCTAGGCTCCTTTCGCAGCCCTGCTCTTGAAATGCGAACGTCTGCAGATAGCTGGCAGGCAGAAGGGGCTAGCCTGGAAAGCTGTTGCTCAGCCTCATCTGCCCATGGCACTGTTCGCATAGAGGCACAGAGAATGGGGCTGCTTGCTTGTCTTGCCACCTCAAACTTCAAACGTAGCCTGGGAAATTTGGTGTACCTGCTAGGCTCCTTTCTCAGCCCTGCTCTTGAAATGCGAACTTCTGCAGATAGCTGGCAGCCAGAAGGTGCTAGCCTGGAAAGCTGTTGCTCAGCCTCATCTGCCCATGGCAGTGCTCACATAGCGCACAGAGAATGGGGCTGCTTGCTTATCTTGCCACTTGAAACTTCAAACGCATGCTGGGAATGGTGGTGTCCCTGCCAGGCTCCTATCACAGCCCTGCTCCGAAAGTGCGAACGTCTGCAGATAGCTGGCAGCCAGAAGGGGCTAGCCTGGAAAGCTGTTGCTCAGCCTGATCTGCCCATGGCAGTGCTCGCACAGAGGCACAGAGAATGGGGCTGCTTGCTTATCTTGCCACTTGAAACTTCAAACGTAGCCTGGGAAAGTTGGTGTCCCAGCCAGGCTCCTTTCGCAGCCCTGCTCCAAAAGTGCGAACGTCTGCAGATAGCTGGCAGGCAGAAGGGGCTAGCCTGGAAAGCTGTTGCTCAGCCTCATCTGCCCATGGCAGTGCTCGCACAGAGGCACAGAGAATGCGGCTCCTTGCTTGTCTTGCCACCTCAAACTTCAAACGTAGCCTGGGAAAGATGGTGTACCTGCTAGGCTCATTTCGCAGCCCTGCTCTTGAAATGCGAACGTCTGCAGATAGCTGGCAGGCAGAAGGGGCTAGCCTGGAAAGCTGTTGCTCAGCCTCATCTGCCCATGGCAGTGCTCGCATAGAGGCACAGAGAATGGGGCTGCTTGCTTATCTTGCCACTTGAAACTTCAAACGCATGCTGGGAATGGTGGTGTCCCTGCCAGGCTCCTATCACAGCCCTGCTCCGAAAGTGCGAACGTCTGCAGATAGCTGGCAGGCAGAAGGGGCTAGCCTGGAAAGCTGTTGCTCAGCCTCATCTGCCCATGGCAGTGCTCGCACAGAGGCACAGAGAATGGGGCTGCTTGCTTATCTTGCCACCTCAAACTTCAAACGTAGACTGGGAAAAATGGTGTACCTGCTAGGCTCCTTTCGCAGCCCTGTTCTTGAAATGCGAACGTCTGCAGATAGCTGGCAGGCAGAAGGGGCTAGCTTGGAAAGCTGTTGCTCAGCCTCATCTGCCCATGGCAGTGCTCGCACAGAGGCACAGAGAATGGGGCTGCTTGCTTGTCTTGCCACCTCAAACTTCAAACGCATGCTGGAAATGGTGGTGTCCCAGCCAGTCTCCTTTCGCAGCCCTGCTCCGAAAGTGCGAACGTCTGCAGATAGCTGGCAGGCAGAAGGGGCTATCCTGGAAAGCTGTTGCTCAGCCTCATCTGCCCATGGCAGTGCTCGCACAGAGGCACAGAGAATGGGGCTGCTTGCTTATCTTGCGACTTGAAACTTCAAACGCATGCTGGGAATGGTGGTGTCCCTGCCAGGCTCCTATCACAGCCCTGCTCCGAAAGTGCGAACGTCTGCAGATAGCTGGCAGGCAGAAGGGGTTAGCCTGGAAAGCTGTTGCTCAGCCTCATCTGCCCATGGCACTGTTCGCATAGAGGCACAGAGAATGGGGCTGCTTGCTTGTCTTGCCACCTCAAACTTCAAACGTAGCCTGGGAAATTTGGTGTACCTGCTAGGCTCCTTTCGCAGCCCTGCTCTTGAAATGCGAACGTCTGCAGATAGCTGGCAGGCAGAAGGGGCTAGCCTGGAAAGCTGTTGCTCAGCCTCATCTGCCCATGGCAGTGCTCACATAGCGCACAGAGAATGGGGCTGCTTGCTTATCTTGCCACCTCAAACTTCAAACGTAGACTGGGAAAAATGGTGTACCTGCTAGGCTCCTTTCGCAGCCCTGTTCTTGAAATGCGAACGTCTGCAGATAGCTGGCACTGTTCGCATAGAGGCACAGAGAATGGGGCTGCTTGCTTATCTTGCGACTTGAAACTTCAAACGCATGCTGGGAAAGGTGGTGTCCCTGCCAGGCTCCTATCACAGCCCTGCTCCGAAAGTGCGAACGTCTGCAGATAGCTGGCAGCCAGAAGGGGCTAGCCTGGAAAGCTGTTGCTCAGCCTCATCTGCCCATGGCACTGTTCGCATAGAGGCACAGAGAATGGGGCTGCTTGCTTATCTTGCGACTTGAAACTTCAAACGCATGCTGGGAAAGGTGGTGTCCCTGCCAGGCTCCTATCACAGCCCTGCTCCGAAAGTGCGAACGTCTGCAGATAGCTGGCAGCCAGAAGGGGCTAGCCTGGAAAGCTGTTGCTCAGCCTGATCTGCCCATGGCAGTGCTCGCACAGAGGCACAGAGAATGGGGCTGCTTGCTTGTCTTGCCACCTCAAACTTCAAACGTAGCCTGGGAAAGTTGGTGTCCCAGCCACGCTCCTTTCGCAGCCCTGCTCCGAAAGTGCGAACGTCTGCAGATAGCTGGCAGCCAGAAGGGGCTAGCCTGGAAAGCTGTTGCTCAGCCTCATCTGCCCATGGCACTGTTCGCATAGAGGCACAGAGAATGGGGCTGCTTGCTTATCTTGCCACTTGAAACTTCAAACGCATGCTGGGAATGGTGGTGTCCCTGCCAGGCTCCTATCACAGCCCTGCTCCGAAAGTGCGAACGTCTGCAGATAGCTGGCAGGCAGAAGGGCCTAGCCTGGAAAGCTGTTGCTCAGCCTCATCTGCCCATGGCACTGCTCGCACAGAGGCACAGAGAATGGGGCTGCTTGCTTATCTTGAACCTCAAACTTCAAACGTAGCCTGGGAAAGATAGTGTACCTGCTAGGCTCCTATCACAGCCCTGCTCTTGAAATGCGAACGTCTGCAGATGGCTGGCAGGAAGAAGGGGCTAGCTTGGAAAGCTGTTGCTCAGCCTCATCTGCCCATGGCAGTGCTCGCACAGAGGCACAGAGAATGGGGCTGCTTGCTTGTCTTGCCACCTCAAACTTCAAACGCATGCTGGGAATGGTGGTGTCCCTGCCAGGCTCCTATCACAGCCCTGCTCCGAAAGTGCGAACGTCTGCAGATAGCTGGCAGGCAGAAGGGGCTAGCCTGGAAAGCTGTTGCTCAGCCTCATCTGCCCATGGCAGTGCTCGCACAGAGGCACAGAGAATGCGGCTCCTTGCTTATCTTGCCACTTGAAACTTCAAACGCATGCTGGGAATGGTGGTGTCCCTGCCAGGCTCCTATCACAGCCCTGCTCCGAAAGTGCGAACGTCTGCAGATAGCTGGCAGGCAGAAGGGGCTAGCCTGGAAAGCTGTTGCTCAGCCTCATCTGCCCATGGCAGTGCTCGCACAGAGGCACAGAGAATGGGGCTGCTTGCTTGTCTTGCCACCTCAAACTTCAAACGTAGCCTGGGAAATTTGGTGTACCTGCTAGGCTCCTTTCGCAGCCCTGCTCTTCAAATGCGAACGTCTGCAGATAGCTGGCAGCCAGAAGGGGCTAGCCTGGAAAGCTGTTGCTCAGCCTCATCTGCCCATGGCACTGTTCGCATAGAGGCACAGAGAATGGGGCTGCTTGCTTATCTTGCCACTTGAAACTTCAAACGCATGCTGGGAATGGTGGTGTCCCTGCCAGGCTCCTTTCGCAGCCCTGTTCTTGAAATGCGAACGTCTACAGATAGCTGGCAGGCAGAAGGGGCTAGCCTGGAAAGATGTTGCTCAGCCTCATCTGCCCATGGCAGTGCTCGCACAGAGGCACAGAGAATGGGGCTGCTTGCTTGTCTTGCGACTTGAAACTTCAAACGCATGCTGGGAATGGTGGTGTCCCTGCCAGGCTCCTATCACAGCCCTGCTCCGAAAGTGCGAACGTCTGCAGATAGCTGGCAGGCAGAAGGGGCTAGCCTGGAAAGCTGTTGCTCAGCCTCATCTGCCCATGGCAGTGCTCGCACAGAGGCACAGAGAATGGGGCTGCTTGCTTGTCTTGCCACCTCAAACTTCAAACGTAGCCTGGGAAATTTGGTGTACCTGCTAGGCTCCTTTCGCAGCCCTGCTCTTGAAATGCGAACGTCTGCAGATAGCTGGCAGGCAGAAGGGGCTAGCCTGGAAAGCTGTTGCTCAGCCTCATCTGCCCATGGCAGTGCTCGCACAGAGGCACAGAGAATGGGGCTGCTTGCTTATCTTGCCACCTCAAACTTCAAACGTATCCTGGGAAAAATGGTGTACCTGCTAGGCTCCTTTCGCAGCCCTGTTCTTGAAATGCGAACGTCTGCAGATAGCTGGCAGGCAGAAGGGGCTAGCTTGGAAAGCTGTTGCTCAGCCTCATCTACCCATGGCAGTGCTCGCACAGAGGCACAGAGAATGGGGCTGCTTGCTTGTCTTGCCACCTCAAACTTCAAACGCATGCTGGGAATGGTGGTGTCCCTGCCAGGGTCCTATCACAGCCCTGCTCCGAAAGTGCGAACGTCTGCAGATAGCTGGCAGGCAGAAGGGGCTAGCCTGGAAAGCTGTTGCTCAGCCTCATCTGCCCATGGCAGTGCTCGCACAGAGGCACAGAGAATGGGGCTGCTTGCTTGTCTTGCCACCTCAAACTTCAAACGTAGCCTGGGAAAGTTGGTGTACCTGCTAGGCTCCTTTCGCAGCCCTGCTCTTGAAATGCGAACGTCTGCAGATAGCTGGCAGGCAGAAGGGGCTAGCCTGGAAAGCTGTTGCTCAGCCTCATCTGCCCATGGCACTGTTCGCATAGAGGCACAGAGAATGGGGCTGCTTGCTTGTCTTGCCACCTCAAACTTCAAACGTAGCCTGGGAAATTTGGTGTACCTGCTAGGCTCCTTTCTCAGCCCTGCTCTTGAAATGCGAACTTCTGCAGATAGCTGGCAGCCAGAAGGTGCTATCCTGGAAAGCTGTTGCTCAGCCTGATCTGCCCATGGCAGTGCTCGCATAGAGGCACAGAGAATGGGGCTGCTTGCTTATCTTGCCACTTGAAACTTCAAACGCATGCTGGGAATGGTGGTGTCCCTGCCAGGCTCCTATCACAGCCCTGCTCCGAAAGTGCGAACGTCTGCAGATAGCTGGCAGCCAGAAGGGGCTAGCCTGGAAAGCTGTTGCTCAGCCTCATCTGCCCATGGCACTGTTCGCACAGAGGCACAGAGAATGGGGCTGCTTGCTTATCTTGCCACCTCAAACTTCAAACGTAGCCTGGGAAAGATAGTGTACCTGCTAGGCTCCTTTCGCAGCCCTGCTCTTGAAATGCGAACGTCTGCAGATAGCTGGCAGGCAGAAGGGGCTAGCCTGGAAAGCTGTTGCTCAGCCTCATCTGCCCATGGCAGCGCTCGCACAGAGGCACAGAGAATGGGGCTGCTTGCTTGTCTTGCCACCTCAAACTTCAAACGCATGCTGGGAATGGAGGTGTCCCTGCCAGGCTCCTATCACAGCCCTGCTCCGAAAGTGCGAACGTCTGCAGATAGCTGGCAGGCAGAAGGGGCTAGCCTGGAAAGCTGTTGCTCAGCCTCATCTGCCCATGGCAGTGCTCGCACAGAGGCACAGAGAATGGGGCTGCTTGCTTATCTTGCCACTTGAAACTTCAAACGCGTGCTGGGAATGGTGGTGTCCCTGCCAGGCTCCTATCACAGCCCTGCTCCGAAAGTGCGAACGTCTGCAGATAGCTGGCAGCCAGAAGGGGCTAGCCTGGAAAGCTGTTGCTCAGCCTCATCTGCCCATGGCACTGTTCGCATAGAGGCACAGAGAATGGGGCTGCTTGCTTATCTTGCGACTTGAAACTTCAAACGCATGCTGGGAATGGTGGTGTCCCTGCCAGGCTCCTATCACAGCCCTGCTCCGAAAGTGCGAACGTCTGCAGATAGCTGGCAGGCAGAAGGGGCTAGCCTGGAAAGCTGTTGCTCAGCCTCATCTGCCCATGGCACTGCTCGCACAGAGGCACAGAGAATTGGTCTGCTTGCTTGTCTTGCCATCTCAAACTTCAAACGTAGCCTGGGAAAGTTGGTGTCCCAGCCAGGCTCCTTTCGCAGCCCTGCTCTGAAAGTGCGAACGTCTGCAGATAGCTGGCAGGCAGAAGGGGCTAGCTTGGAATGCTGTTGCTCAGCCTCATCTGCCCATGGCAGTGCTCGCACAGAGGCACAGAGAATGGGGCTGCTTGCTTGTCTTGCCACCTCAAACTTCAAACGCATGCTGGGAATGGTGGTGTCCCTGCCAGGGTCCTATCACAGCCCTGCTCCGAAAGTGCGAACGTCTGCAGATAGCTGGCAGGCAGAAGGGGCTAGCCTGGAAAGCTGTTGCTCAGCCTGATCTGCCCATGGCAGTGCTCGCACAGAGGCACAGAGAATGGGGCTGCTTGCTTGTCTTGCCACCTCAAACTTCAAACGTAGCCTGGGAAATTTGGTGTACCTGCTAGGCTCCTTTCGCAGCCCTGCTCTTGAAATGCGAACGTCTGCAGATAGCTGGCAGGCAGAAGGGGCTAGCCTGGAAAGCTGTTGCTCAGCCTCATCTGCCCATGGCACTGTTCGCATAGAGGCACAGAGAATGGGGCTGCTTGCTTGTCTTGCCACCTCAAACTTCAAACGTAGCCTGGGAAATTTGGTGTACCTGCTAGGCTCCTTTCGCAGCCCTGCTCTTGAAATGCGAACGTCTGCAGATAGCTGGCAGGCAGAAGGGGCTAGCCTGGAAAGCTGTTGCTCAGCCTCATCTGCCCATGGCACTGTTCGCATAGAGGCACAGAGAATGGGGCTGCTTGCTTGTCTTGCCACCTCAAACTTCAAACGTAGCCTGGGAAATTTGGTGTACCTGCTAGGCTCCTTTCGCAGCCCTGCTCTTGAAATGCGAACGTCTGCAGATAGCTGGCAGGCAGAAGGGGCTAGCCTGGAAAGCTGTTGCTCAGCCTCATCTGCCCATGGCAGTGCTCGCACAGAGGCACAGAGAATGGGGCTGCTTGCTTGTCTTGCCACCTCAAACTTCAAACGCATGCTGGGAATGGTGGTGTCCCTGCCAGGCTCCTATCACAGCCCTGCTCCGAAAGTGCGAACGTCTGCAGATAGCTGGCAGGCAGAAGGGGCTAGCCTGGAAAGCTGTTGCTCAGCCTCATCTGCCCATGGCACTGCTCGCACAGAGGCACAGAGAATGGGGCTGCTTGCTTGTCTTGCCATCTCAAACTTCAAACGTAGCCTGGGAATATTTGTGTCCCAGCCAGGCTCCTTTCGCAGCCCTGCTCTGAAAGTGCGAACGTCTGCAGATAGCTGGCAGGCAGAAGGGGCTAGCCTGGAAAGCTGTTGCTCAGCCTCATCTGCCCATGGCAGTGCTCGCACAGAGGCACAGAGAATGGGGCTGCTTGCTTATCTTGCCACCTCAAACTTCAAACGTAGCCTGGGAAAGATAGTGTACCTGCTAGGCTCCTATCACAGCCCTGCTCTTGAAATGCGAACGTCTGCAGATGGCTGGCAGGCAGAAGGGGCTAGCTTGGAAAGCTGTTGCTCAGCCTCATCTGCCCATGGCAGTGCTCGCACAGAGGCACAGAGAATGGGGCTGCTTGCTTGTCTTGCCACCTCAAACTTCAAACGCATGCTGGGAATGGTGGTGTCCCTGCCAGGCTCCTATCACAGCCCTGCTCCGAAAGTGCGAACGTCTGCAGATAGCTGGCAGGCAGAAGGGGCTAGCCTGGAAAGCTGTTGCTCAGCCTGATCTGCCCATGGCAGTGCTCGCACAGAGGCACAGAGAATGCGGCTCCTTGCTTATCTTGCCACTTGAAACTTCAAACGCATGCTGGGAATGGTGGTGTCCCTGCCAGGCTCCTATCACAGCCCTGCTCCGAAAGTGCGAACGTCTGCAGATAGCTGGCAGGCAGAAGGGGCTAGCCTGGAAAGCTGTTGCTCAGCCTCATCTGCCCATGGCAGTGCTCGCACAGAGGCACAGAGAATGGGGCTGCTTGCTTGTCTTGCCACCTCAAACTTCAAACGTAGCCTGGGAAATTTGGTGTACCTGCTAGGCTCCTTTCGCAGCCCTGCTCTTGAAATGCGCACGTCTGCAGATAGCTGGCAGGCAGAAGGGGCTAGCCTGGAAAGCTGTTGCTCAGCCTCATCTGCCCATGGCACTGTTCGCATAGAGGCACAGAGAATGGGGCTCCTTGCTTGTCTTGCCACCTCAAACTTCAAACGTAGCCTGGGAAAGTTGGTGTCCCAGCCAGGCTCCTTTCGCAGCCCTGCTCCGAAAGTGCGAACGTCTGCAGATAGCTGGCAGCCAGAAGGGGCTAGCCTGGAAAGCTGTTGCTCAGCCTGATCTGCCCATGGCAGTGCTCGCACAGAGGCACAGAGAATGGGGCTGCTTGCTTATCTTGCCACTTGAAACTTCAAACGTAGCCTGGGAAAGTTGGTGTCCCAGCCAGGCTCCTTTCGCAGCCCTGCTCCAAAAGTGCGAACGTCTGCAGATAGCTGGCAGGCAGAAGGGGCTAGCCTGGAAAGCTGTTGCTCAGCCTCATCTGCCCATGGCAGTGCTCGCACAGAGGCACAGAGAATGCGGCTCCTTGCTTGTCTTGCCACCTCAAACTTCAAACGTAGCCTGGGAAAGATGGTGTACCTGCTAGGCTCATTTCACAGCCCTGCTCTTGAAATGCGAACGTCTGCAGATAGCTGGCAGGCAGAAGGGGCTAGCCTGGAAAGCTGTTGCTCAGCCTCATCTGCCCATGGCAGTGCTCGCATAGAGGCACAGAGAATGGGGCTGCTTGCTTATCTTGCCACTTGAAACTTCAAACGCATGCTGGGAATGGTGGTGTCCCTGCCAGGCTCCTATCACAGCCCTGCTCCGAAAGTGCGAACGTCTGCAGATAGCTGGCAGGCAGAAGGGGCTAGCCTGGAAAGCTGTTGCTCAGCCTCATCTGCCCATGGCAGTGCTCGCACAGAGGCACAGAGAATGGGGCTGCTTGCTTATCTTGCCACCTCAAACTTCAAACGTAGACTGGGAAAAATGGTGTACCTGCTAGGCTCCTTTCGCAGCCCTGTTCTTGAAATGCGAACGTCTGCAGATAGCTGGCAGGCAGAAGGGGCTAGCTTGGAAAGCTGTTGCTCAGCCTCATCTGCCCATGGCAGTGCTCGCACAGAGGCACAGAGAATGGGGCTGCTTGCTTGTCTTGCCACCTCAAACTTCAAACGCATGCTGGAAATGGTGGTGTCCCAGCCAGTCTCCTTTCGCAGCCCTGCTCCGAAAGTGCGAACGTCTGCAGATAGCTGGCAGCCAGAAGGGGCTAGCCTGGAAAGCTGTTGCTCAGCCTCATCTGCCCATGGCAGTGCTCGCACAGAGGCACAGAGAATGGGGCTGCTTGCTTATCTTGCGACTTGAAACTTCAAACGCATGCTGGGAATGGTGGTGTCCCTGCCAGGCTCCTATCACAGCCCTGCTCCGAAAGTGCGAACGTCTGCAGATAGCTGGCAGGCAGAAGGGGTTAGCCTGGAAAGCTGTTGCTCAGCCTCATCTGCCCATGGCACTGTTCGCATAGAGGCACAGAGAATGGGGCTGCTTGCTTGTCTTGCCACCTCAAACTTCAAACGTAGCCTGGGAAATTTGGTGTACCTGCTAGGCTCCTTTCGCAGCCCTGCTCTTGAAATGCGAACGTCTGCAGATAGCTGGCAGCCAGAAGGTGCTAGCCTGGAAAGCTGTTGCTCAGCCTCATCTGCCCATGGCAGTGCTCACATAGCGCACAGAGAATGGGGCTGCTTGCTTATCTTGCCACCTCAAACTTCAAACGTAGACTGGGAAAAATGGTGTACCTGCTAGGCTCCTTTCGCAGCCCTGTTCTTGAAATGCGAACGTCTGCAGATAGCTGGCACTGTTCGCATAGAGGCACAGAGAATGGGGCTGCTTGCTTATCTTGCGACTTGAAACTTCAAACGCATGCTGGGAAAGGTGGTGTCCCTGCCAGGCTCCTATCACAGCCCTGCTCCGAAAGTGCGAACGTCTGCAGATAGCTGGCAGCCAGAAGGGGCTAGCCTGGAAAGCTGTTGCTCAGCCTCATCTGCCCATGGCACTGTTCGCACAGAGGCACAGAGAATGGGGCTGCTTGCTTGTCTTGCCACCTCAAACTTCAAACGTAGCCTGGGAAAGTTGGTGTCCCAGCCAGGCTCCTTTCGCAGCCCTGCTCCGAAAGTGCGAACGTCTGCAGATAGCTGGCAGGCAGAAGGGGCTAGCCTGGAAAGCTGTTGCTCAGCCTGATCTGCCCATGGCAGTGCTCGCACAGAGGCACAGAGAATGCGGCTCCTTGCTTATCTTGCCACTTGAAACTTCAAACGCATGCTGGGAATGGTGGTGTCCCTGCCAGGCTCCTTTCGCAGCCCTGCTCCGAAAGTGCGAACGTCTGCAGATAACTGGCAGCCAGAAGGGGCTATCCTGGAAAGCTGTTGCTCAGCCTCATCTGCCCATGGCAGTGCTCGCACAGAGGCACAGAGAATGGGGCTGCTTGCTTGTCTTGCCACCTCAAACTTCAAACGTAGCCTGGGAAATTTGGTGTACCTGCTAGGCTCCTTTCGCAGCCCTGCTCTTGAAATGCGAACGTCTGCAGATAGCTGGCAGCCAGAAGGTGCTAGCCTGGAAAGCTGTTGCTCAGCCTCATCTGCCCATGGCAGTGCTCACATAGCGCACAGAGAATGGGGCTGCTTGCTTATCTTGCCACTTGAAACTTCAAACGCATGCTGGGAATGGTGGTGTCCCTGCCAGGCTCCTATCACAGCCCTGCTCCGAAAGTGCGAACGTCTGCAGATAGCTGGCAGCCAGAAGGGGCTAGCCTGGAAAGCTGTTGCTCAGCCTGATCTGCCCATGGCAGTGCTCGCACAGAGGCACAGAGAATGGGGCTGCTTGTTTATCTTGCCACTTGAAACTTCAAACGTAGCCTGGGAAAGTTGGTGTCCCAGCCAGGCTCCTTTCGCAGCCCTGCTCCAAAAGTGCGAACGTCTGCAGATAGCTGGCAGCCAGAAGGGGCTAGCCTGGAAAGCTGTTGCTCAGCCTCATCTGCCCATGGCAGTGCTCGCATAGAGGCACAGAGAATGGGGCTGCTTGCTTATCTTGCCACTTGAAACTTCAAACGCATGCTGGGAATGGTGGTGTCCCTGCCAGGCTCCTATCACAGCCCTGCTCCGAAAGTGCGAACGTCTGCAGATAGCTGGCAGGCAGAAGGGGCTAGCCTGGAAAGCTGTTGCTCAGCCTCATCTGCCCATGGCAGTGCTCGCACAGAGGCACAGAGAATGGGGCTGCTTGCTTATCTTGCCACCTCAAACTTCAAACGTAGACTGGGAAAAATGGTGTACCTGCTAGGCTCCTTTCGCAGCCCTGTTCTTGAAATGCGAACGTCTGCAGATAGCTGGCACTGTTCGCATAGAGGCACAGAGAATGGGGCTGCTTGCTTGTCTTGCCACCTCAAACTTCAAACGTAGCCTGGGAAAGTTGGTGTCCCAGCCAGGCTCCTTTCGCAGCCCTGCTCCGAAAGTGCGAACGTCTGCAGATAGCTGGCAGGCAGAAGGGGCTAGCCTGGAAAGCTGTTGCTCAGCCTCATCTGCCCATGGCAGTGCTCGCACAGAGGCACAGAGAATGGGGCTGCTTGCTTGTCTTGCCACCTCAAACTTCAAACGCATGCTGGGAATGGTGGTGTCCCTGCCAGGCTCCTATCACAGCCCTGCTCTTGCAATGCGAACGTCTGCAGATAGCTGGCAGGCAGAAGGGGCTAGCCTGGAAAGCTGTTGCTCAGCCTCATCTGCCCATGGCACTGCTCGCACAGAGGCACAGAGAATGGGGCTGCTTGCTTGTCTTGCCATCTCAAACTTCAAACGTAGCCTGGGAATATTTGTGTCCCAGCCAGGCTCCTTTCGCAGCCCTGCTCTGAAAGTGCGAACGTCTGCAGATAGCTGGCAGGCAGAAGGGGCTATCCTGGAAAGCTGTTGCTCAGCCTCATCTGCCCATGGCACTGTTCGCACAGAGGCCCAGAGAATGGGGCTGCTTGCTTGTCTTGCCACCTCAAACTTCAAACGTAGCCTGGGAAAGATAGTGTACCTGCTAGGCTCCTATCACAGCCCTGCTCTTGAAATGCGAACGTCTGCAGATGGCTGGCAGGCAGAAGGGGCTAGCTTGGAAAGCTGTTGCTCAGCCTCATCTGCCCATGGCAGTGCTCGCACAGAGGCACAGAGAATGGGGCTGCTTGCTTGTCTTGCCACCTCAAACTTCAAACGCATGCTGGGAATGGTGGTGTCCCTGCCAGGCTCCTATCACAGCCCTGCTCCGAAAGTGCGAACGTCTGCAGATAGCTGGCAGGCAGAAGGGGCTAGCCTGGAAAGCTGTTGCTCAGCCTGATCTGCCCATGGCAGTGCTCGCACAGAGGCACAGAGAATGCGGCTCCTTGCTTATCTTGCCACTTGAAACTTCAAACGCATGCTGGGAATGGTGGTGTCCCTGCCAGGCTCCTATCACAGCCCTGCTCCGAAAGTGCGAACGTCTGCAGATAGCTGGCAGGCAGAAGGGGCTAGCCTGGAAAGCTGTTGCTCAGCCTCATCTGCCCATGGCACTGTTCGCATAGAGGCACAGAGAATGGGGCTGCTTGCTTATCTTGCCGCTTGAAACTTCAAACGCATGCTGGGAATGGTGGTGTCCCTGCCAGGCTCCTATCACAGCCCTGCTCCGAAAGTGCGAACGTCTGCAGATAGCTGGCAGCCAGAAGGGGCTAGCCTGGAAAGCTGTTGCTCAGCCTCATCTGCCCATGGCAGTGCTCACATAGCGCACAGAGAATGGGGCTGCTTGCTTATCTTGCCGCTTGAAACTTCAAACGCATGCTGGGAATGGTGGTGTCCCTGCCAGGCTCCTATCACAGCCCTGCTCCGAAAGTGCGAACGTCTGCAGATAGCTGGCAGCCAGAAGGGGCTAGCCTGGAAAGCTGTTGCTCAGCCTGATCTGCCCATGGCAGTGCTCGCACAGAGGCACAGAGAATGGGGCTGCTTGCTTATCTTGCCACTTGAAACTTCAAACGCATGCTGGGAATGGTGGTGTCCCTGCCAGGCTCCTATCACAGCCCTGCTCCGAAAGTGCGAACGTCTGCAGATAGCTGGCAGCCAGAAGGGGCTAGCCTGGAAAGCTGTTGCTCAGCCTCATCTGCCCATGGCAGTGCTCGCACAGAGGCACAGAGAATGGGGCTGCTTGCTTGTCTTGCCACCTCAAACTTCAAACGTAGCCTGGGAAAGTTGGTGTCCCAGCCAGGCTCCTTTCGCAGCCCTGCTCCGAAAGTGCGAACGTCTGCAGATAGCTGGCAGCCAGAAGGGGCTAGCCTGGAAAGCTGTTGCTCAGCCTCATCTGCCTATGGCAGTGCTCGCACAGAGGCACAGAGAATGGGGCTGCTTGCTTGTCTTGCCATCTCAAACTTCAAACGTAGCCTGGGAAAGTTGGTGTCCCAACCAGGCTCCTATCACAGCCCTGCTCTGAAAGTGCGAACGTCTGCAGATAGCTGGCAGGCAGAAGGGGCTAGCCTGGAAAGCTGTTGCTCAGCCTCATCTGCCCATGGCACTGTTCGCATAGAGGCCCAGAGAATGGGGCTGCTTGCTTATCTTGCCACTTGAAACTTCAAACGCATGCTGGGAATGGTGGTGTCCCTGCCAGGCTCCTATCACAGCCCTGCTCCGAAAGTGCGAACGTCTACAGATAGCTGGCAGCCAGAAGGGGCTAGCCTGGAAAGCTGTTGCTCAGCCTCATCTGCCCATGGCACTGTTCGCATAGAGGCACAGAGAATGGGGCTGCTTGCTTGTCTTGCCACCTCAAACTTCAAACGTAGCCTGGGAAAGTTGGTGTCCCAGCCAGGATCCTTTCGCCGCCCTGCTCCGAAAGTGCGAACGTCTGCAGATAGCTGGCAGGCAGAAGGGGCTAGCCTGGAAAGCTGTTGCTAAGCCTCATCTGCCCATGGCACTGTTCGCATAGAGGCACAGAGAATGGGGCTGCTTGCTTGTCTTGCCACCTCAAACTTCAAACGTAGCCTGGGAAAGTTGGTGTCCCAGCCAGGCTCCTTTCGCAGCCCTGCTCCGAAAGTGCGAACGTCTGCAGATAGCTGGCAGGCAGAAGGGGCTAGCCTGGAAAGCTGTTGCTCAGCCTCATCTGCCCATGGCAGTGCTCGCACAGAGGCACAGAGAATGGGGCTGCTTGCTTGTCTTGCCACCTCAAACTTCAAACGCATGCTGGGAATGGTGGTGTCCTTGCCAGGCTCCTATCACAGCCCTGCTCCGAAAGTGCGAACGTCTGCAGATAGCTGGCAGGCAGAAGGGGCTATCCTGGAAAGCTGTTGCTCAGCCTCATCTGCCCATGGCACTGTTCGCATAGAGGCACAGAGAATGGGGCTGCTTGCTTATCTTGCCACTTGAAACTTCAAACGCATGCTGGGAATGGTGGTGTCCCTGCCAGGCTCCTATCACAGCCCTGCTCCGAAAGTGCGAACGTCTGCAGATAGCTGGCAGGCAGAAGGGGCTAGCCTGGAAAGCTGTTGCTCAGCCTCATCTGCCCATGGCAGTGCTCGCATAGAGGCACAGAGAATGGGGCTGCTTGCTTGTCTTGCCACCTCAAACTTCAAACGTAGCCTGGGAAAGTTGGTGTCCCAGCCAGGCTCCTTTCGCAGCCCTGCTCCGAAAGTGCGAACGTCTGCAGATAGCTGGCAGCCAGAAGGGGCTAGCCTGGAAAGCTGTTGCTCAGCCTCATCTGCCCATGGCAGTGCTCGCACAGAGGCACAGAGAATGCGGCTCCTTGCTTGTCTTGCCACCTCAAACTTCAAACGTAGCCTGGGAAAGATGGTGTACCTGCTAGGCTCATTTCGCAGCCCTGATCTTGAAATGCGAACGTCTGCAGATAGCTGGCAGGCAGAAGGGGCTAGCCTGGAAAGCTGTTGCTCAGCCTGATCTGCCCATGGCAGTGCTCGCACAGAGGCACAGAGAATGGGGCTGCTTGCTTATCTTGCCACTTGAAACTTCAAACGCATGCTGGGAATGGTGGTGTCCCTGCCAGGCTCCTATCACAGCCCTGCTCCGAAAGTGCGAACGTCTGCAGATAGCTGGCAGGCAGAAGGGGCTAGCCTGGAAAGCTGTTGCTCAGCCTCATCTGCCCATGGCAGTGCTCGCACAGAGGCACAGAGAATGGGGCTGCTTGCTTGTCTTGCCACCTAAAACTTCAAACGTAGCCTGGGAAAGTTGGTGTCCCAGCCAGGCTCCTTTCGCAGCCCTGCTCCAAAAGTGCGAACGTCTGCAGATAGCTGGCAGCCAGAAGGGGCTAGCCTGGAAAGCTGTTGCTCAGCCTCATCTGCCCATGGCAGTGCTCGCACAGAGGCACAGAGAATGCGGCTCCTTGCTTGTCTTGCCACCTCAAACTTCAAACGTAGCCTGGGAAAGATGGTGTACCTGCTAGGCTCATTTCGCAGCCCTGCTCTTGAAATGCGAACGTCTGCAGATAGCTGGCAGGCAGAAGGGGCTAGCCTGGAAAGCTGTTGCTCAGCCTCATCTGCCCATGGCAGTGCTCGCACAGAGGCACAGAGAATGGGGCTGCTTGCTTATCTTGCCACTTGAAACTTCAAACGCATGCTGGGAATGGTGGTGTCCCTGCCAGGCTCCTATCACAGCCCTGCTCCGAAAGTGCGAACGTCTGCAGATAGCTGGCAGGCAGAAGGGGCTAGCCTGGAAAGCTGTTGCTCAGCCTCATCTGCCCATGGCAGTGCTCGCACAGAGGCACAGAGAATGGGGCTGCTTGCTTATCTTGCCACCTCAAACTTCAAACGTAGCCTGGGAAAAATGGTGTACCTGCTAGGCTCCTTTCGCAGCCCTGTTCTTGAAATGCGAACGTCTGCAGATAGCTGGCACTGTTCGCATAGAGGCACAGAGAATGGGGCTGCTTGCTTATCTTGCGACTTGAAACTTCAAACGCATGCTGGGAAAGGTGGTGTCCCTGCCAGGCTCCTATCACAGCCCTGCTCCGAAAGTGCGAACGTCTGCAGATAGCTGGCAGCCAGAAGGGGCTAGCCTGGAAAGCTGTTGCTCAGCCTGATCTGCCCATGGCAGTGCTCGCACAGAGGCACAGAGAATGGGGCTGCTTGCTTGTCTTGCCACCTCAAACTTCAAACGTAGCCTGGGAAAGTTGGTGTCCCAGCCAGGCTCCTTTCGCAGCCCTGCTCCGAAAGTGCGAACGTCTGCAGATAGCTGGCAGCCAGAAGGGGCTAGCCTGGAAAGCTGTTGCTCAGCCTCATCTGCCCATGGCACTGTTCGCATAGAGGCACAGAGAATGGGGCTCCTTGCTTGTCTTGCCACCTCAAACTTCAAACGTAGCCTGGGAAAGTTGGTGTCCCAGCCAGGCTCCTTTCGCAGCCCTGCTCCGAAAGTGCGAACGTCTGCAGATAGCTGGCAGCCAGAAGGGGCTATCCTGGAAAGCTGTTGCTCAGCCTCATCTGCCCATGGCAGTGCTCGCACAGAGGCACAGAGAATGGGGCTGCTTGCTTATCTTGCGACTTGAAACTTCAAACGCATGCTGGGAATGGTGGTGTCCCTGCCAGGCTCCTATCACAGCCCTGCTCCGAAAGTGCGAACGTCTGCAGATAGCTGGCAGGCAGAAGGGGCTAGCCTGGAAAGCTGTTGCTCAGCCTCATCTGCCCATGGCACTGTTCGCATAGAGGCACAGAGAATGGGGCTGCTTGCTTGTCTTGCCACCTCAAACTTCAAACGTAGCCTGGGAAATTTGGTGTACCTGCTAGGCTCCTTTCGCAGCCCTGCTCTTGAAATGCGAACGTCTGCAGATAGCTGGCAGCCAGAAGGGGCTAGCCTGGAAAGCTGTTGCTCAGCCTCATCTGCCCATGGCAGTGCTCACATAGCGCACAGAGAATGGGGCTGCTTGCTTATCTTGCGACTTGAAACTTCAAACGCATGCTGGGAAAGGTTGTGTCCCTGCCAGGCTCCTATCACAGCCCTGCTCCGAAAGTGCGAACGTCTGCAGATAGCTGGCAGCCAGAAGGGGCTAGCCTGGAAAGCTGTTGCTCAGCCTGATCTGCCCATGGCAGTGCTCGCACAGAGGCACAGAGAATGGGGCTGCTTGCATGTCTTGCCACCTCAAACTTCAAACGTAGCCTGGGAAAGTTGGTGTCCCAGCCACGCTCCTTTCGCAGCCCTGCTCCGAAAGTGCGAACGTCTGCAGATAGCTGGCAGCCAGAAGGGGCTAGCCTGGAAAGCTGTTGCTCAGCCTCATCTGCCCATGGCACTGCTCGCACAGAGGCACAGAGAATGGGGCTGCTTGCTTGTCTTGCCATCTCAAACTTCAAACGTAGCCTGGGAAAGTTGGTGTCCCAACCAGGCTCCTATCACAGCCCTGCTCTGAAAGTGCGAACGTCTGCAGATAGCTGGCAGGCAGAAGGGGCTAGCCTGGAAAGCTGTTGCTCAGCCTCATCTGCCCATGGCACTGTTCGCATAGAGGCCCAGAGAATGGGGCTGCTTGCTTATCTTGCCACTTGAAACTTCAAACGCATGCTGGGAATGGTGGTGTCCCTGCCAGGCTCCTATCACAGCCCTGCTCCGAAAGTGCGAACGTCTGCAGATAGCTGGCAGCCAGAAGGGGCTAGCCTGGAAAGCTGTTGCTCAGCCTCATCTGCCCATGGCACTGTTCGCACAGAGGCACAGAGAATGGGGCTGCTTGCTTATCTTGCCACCTCAAACTTCAAACGTAGCCTGGGAAAGATGGTGTACCTGCTAGGCTCATTTCGCAGCCCTGCTCTTGAAATGCGAACGTCTGCAGATAGCTGGCAGGCAGAAGGGGCTAGCCTGGAAAGCTGTTGCTCAGCCTCATCTGCCCATGGCAGTGCTCGCATAGAGGCACAGAGAATGGGGCTGCTTGCTTATCTTGACACTTGAAACTTCAAACGCATGCTGGGAATGGTGGTGTCCCTGCCAGGCTCCTATCACAGCCCTGCTCCGAAAGTGCGAACGTCTGCAGATAGCTGGCAGGCAGAAGGGGCTAGCCTGGAAAGCTGTTGCTCAGCCTCATCTGCCCATGGCAGTGCTCGCACAGAGGCACAGAGAATGGGGCTGCTTGCTTATCTTGCCACCTCAAACTTCAAACGTAGACTGGGAAAAATGGTGTACCTGCTAGGCTCCTTTCGCAGCCCTGTTCTTGAAATGCGAACGTCTGCAGATAGCTGGCACTGTTCGCATAGAGGCACAGAGAATGGGGCTGCTTGCTTATCTTGCGACTTGAAACTTCAAACGCATGCTGGGAAAGGTGGTGTCCCTGCCAGGCTCCTATCACAGCCCTGCTCCGAAAGTGCGAACGTCTGCAGATAGCTGGCAGCCAGAAGGGGCTAGCCTGGAAAGCTGTTGCTCAGCCTCATCTGCCCATGGCACTGTTCGCACAGAGGCACAGAGAATGGGGCTGCTTGCTTGTCTTGCCACCTCAAACTTCAAACGTAGCCTGGGAAAGTTGGTGTCCCAGCCAGGCTCCTTTCGCAGCCCTGCTCCGAAAGTGCGAACGTCTGCAGATAGCTGGCAGGCAGAAGGGGCTAGCCTGGAAAGCTGTTGCTCAGCCTCATCTGCCCATGGCAGTGCTCGCACAGAGGCACAGAGAATGCGGCTGCTTGCTTGTCTTGCCACCTCAAACTTCAAACGCATGCTGGGAATGGTGGTGTCCCTGCCAGGCTCCTATCACAGCCCTGCTCCGAAAGTGCGAACGTCTGCAGATAGCTGGCAGGCAGAAGGGGCTAGCCTGGAAAGCTGTTGCTCAGCCTCATCTGCCCATGGCAGTGCTCGCACAGAGGCCCAGAGAATGGGGCTGCTTGCTTGTCTTGCCACCTCAAACTTCAAACGTAGCCTGGGAAAGTTGGTGTCCCAGCCAGGCTCCTTTAGCAGCCCTGCTCCAAAAGTGCGAACGTCTGCAGATAGCTGGCAGCCAGAAGGGGCTAGCCTGGAAAGCTGTTGCTCAGCCTCATCTGCCCATGGCAGTGCTCGCACAGAGGCACAGAGAATGCGGCTCCTTGCTTGTCTTGCCACCTCAAACTTCAAACGTAGCCTGGGAAAGATGGTGTACCTGCTAGGCTCATTTCGCAGCCCTGCTCTTGAAATGCGAACGTCTGCAGATAGCTGGCAGGCAGAAGGGGCTAGCCTGGAAAGCTGTTGCTCAGCCTCATCTGCCCATGGCAGTGCTCGCATAGAGGCACAGAGAATGGGGCTGCTTGCTTATCTTGCCACTTGAAACTTCAAACGCATGCTGGGAATGGTGGTGTCCCTGCCAGGCTCCTATCACAGCCCTGCTCCGAAAGTGCGAACGTCTGCAGATAGCTGGCAGGCAGAAGGGGCTAGCCTGGAAAGCTGTTGCTCAGCCTCATCTGCTCATGGCAGTGCTCGCACAGAGGCACAGAGAATGGGGCTGCTTGCTTATCTTGCCACCTCAAACTTCAAACGTAGCCTGGGAAAAATGGTGTACCTGCTAGGCTCCTTTCGCAGCCCTGTTCTTGAAATGCGAACGTCTGCAGATAGCTGGCACTGTTCGCATAGAGGCACAGAGAATGGGGCTGCTTGCTTATCTTGCGACTTGAAACTTCAAACGCATGCTGGGAATGGTGGTGTCCCTGCCAGGCTCCTATCACAGCCCTGCTCCGAAAGTGCGAACGTCTGCAGATAGCTGGCAGCCAGAAGGGGCTAGCCTGGAAAGCTGTTGCTCAGCCTGATCTGCCCATGGCAGTGCTCGCACAGAGGCACAGAGAATGGGGCTGCTTGCTTGTCTTGCCACCTCAAACTTCAAACGTAGCCTGGGAAAGTTGGTGTCCCAGCCAGGCTCCTTTCGCAGCACTGCTCCGAAAGTGCGAACGTCTGCAGATAGCTGGCAGCCAGAAGGGGCTAGCCTGGAAAGCTGTTGCTCAGCCTCATCTGCCCATGGCACTGTTCGCATAGAGGCACAGAGAATGGGGCTGCTTGCTTGTCTTGCCACCTCAAACTTCAAACGTAGCCTGGGAAATTTGGTGTACCTGCTAGGCTCCTTTCGCAGCCCTGCTCTTGAAATGCGAACGTCTGCAGATAGCTGGCAGCCAGAAGGGGCTAGCCTGGAAAGCTGTTGCTCAGCCTCATCTGCCCATGGCAGTGCTCACATAGCGCACAGAGAATGGGGCTGCTTGCTTATCTTGCGACTTGAAACTTCAAACGCATGCTGGGAAAGGTGGTGTCCCTTCCAGGCTCCTATCACAGCCCTGCTCCGAAAGTGCGAACGTCTGCAGATAGCTGGCAGCCAGAAGGGGCTAGCCTGGAAAGCTGTTGCTCAGCCTGATCTGCCCATGGCAGTGCTCGCACAGAGGCACAGAGAATGGGGCTGCTTGCTTGTCTTGCCACCTCAAACTTCAAACGTAGCATGGGAAAGTTGGTGTCCCAGCCACGCTCCTTTCGCAGCCCTGCTCCGAAAGTGCAAACGTCTGCAGATAGCTGGCAGCCAGAAGGGGCTAGCCTGGAAAGCTGTTGCTCAGCCTCATCTGCCCATGGCACTGCTCGCACAGAGGCACAGAGAATGGGGCTGCTTGCTTGTCTTGCCATCTCAAACTTCAAACGTAGCCTGGGAAAGTTGGTGTCCCAACCAGGCTCCTATCACAGCCCTGCTCTGAAAGTGCGAACGTCTGCAGATAGCTGGCAGACAGAAGGGGCTAGCCTGGAAAGCTGTTGCTCAGCCTCATCTGCCCATGGCACTGTTCGCATAGAGGCCCAGAGAATGGGGCTGCTTGCTTATCTTGCCACTTGAAACTTCAAACGCATGCTGGGAATGGTGGTGTCCCTGCCAGGCTCCTATCACAGCCCTGCTCCGAAAGTGCGAACGTCTGCAGATAGCTGGCAGCCAGAAGGGGCTAGCCTGGAAAGCTGTTGCTCAGCCTGATCTGCCCATGGCAGTGCTCGCACAGAGGCACAGAGAATGGGGCTGCTTGCTTGTCTTGCCACCTCAAACTTCAAACGTAGCCTGGGAAAGTTGGTGTCCCAGCCAGGCTCCTTTCGCAGCCCTGCTCCGAAAGTGCGAACGTCTGCAGATAGCTGGCAGGCAGAAGGGGCTAGCCTGGAAAGCTGTTGCTCAGCCTCATCTGCCCATGGCAGTGCTCGCACAGAGGCACAGAGAATGGGGCTGCTTGCTTGTCTTGCCACCTCAAACTTCAAACGCATGCTGGGAATGGTGGTGTCCTTGCCAGGCTCCTATCACAGCCCTGCTCCGAAAGTGCGAACGTCTGCAGATAGCTGGCAGGCAGAAGGGGCTATCCTGGAAAGCTGTTGCTCAGCCTCATCTGCCCATGGCACTGTTCGCATAGAGGCACAGAGAATGGGGCTGCTTGCTTATCTTGCCACTTGAAACTTCAAACGCATGCTGGGAATGGTGGTGTCCCTGCCAGGCTCCTATCACAGCCCTGCTCCGAAAGTGCGAACGTCTGCAGATAGCTGGCAGGCAGAAGGGGCTAGCCTGGAAAGCTGTTGCTCAGCCTCATCTGCCCATGGCAGTGCTCGCATAGAGGCACAGAGAATGGGGCTGCTTGCTTGTCTTGCCACCTCAAACTTCAAACGTAGCCTGGGAAAGTTGGTGTCCCAGCCAGGCTCCTTTCGCAGCCCTGCTCCAAAAGTGCGAACGTCTGCAGATAGCTGGCAGCCAGAAGGGGCTAGCCTGGAAAGCTGTTGCTCAGCCTCATCTGCCCATGGCAGTGCTCGCACAGAGGCACAGAGAATGCGGCTCCTTGCTTGTCTTGCCACCTCAAACTTCAAACGTAGCCTGGGAAAGATGGTGTACCTGCTAGGCTCATTTCGCAGCCCTGCTCTTGAAATGCGAACGTCTGCAGATAGCTGGCAGGCAGAAGGGGCTAGCCTGGAAAGCTGTTGCTCAGCCTCATCTGCCCATGGCAGTGCTCGCATAGAGGCACAGAGAATGGGGCTGCTTGCTTATCTTGCCACTTGAAACTTCAAACGCATGCTGGGAATGGTGGTGTCCCTGCCAGGCTCCTATCACAGCCCTGCTCCGAAAGTGCGAACGTCTGCAGATAGCTGGCAGGCAGAAGGGGCTAGCCTGGAAAGCTGTTGCTCAGCCTCATCTGCCCATGGCAGTGCTCGCACAGAGGCACAGAGAATGGGGCTGCTTGCTTATCTTGCCACCTCAAACTTCAAACGTAGACTGGGAAAAATGGTGTACCTGCTAGGCTCCTTTCGCAGCCCTGTTCTTGAAATGCGCACGTCTGCAGATAGCTGGCACTGTTCGCATAGAGGCACAGAGAATGGGGCTGCTTGCTTATCTTGCGACTTGAAACTTCAAACGCATGCTGGGAAAGGTGGTGTCCCTGCCAGGCTCCTATCACAGCCCTGCTCCGAAAGTGCGAACGTCTGCAGATAGCTGGCAGCCAGAAGGGGCTAGCCTGGAAAGCTGTTGCTCAGCCTCATCTGCCCATGGCACTGTTCGCACAGAGGCACAGAGAATGGGGCTGCTTGCTTGTCTTGCCACCTCAAACTTCAAACGTAGCCTGGGAAAGTTGGTGTCCCAGCCAGGCTCCTTTCGCAGCCCTGCTCCGAAAGTGCGAACGTCTGCAGATAGCTGGCAGGCAGAAGGGGCTAGCCTGGAAAGCTGTTGCTCAGCCTCATCTGCCCATGGCAGTGCTCGCACAGAGGCACAGAGAATGCGGCTGCTTGCTTGTCTTGCCACCTCAAACTTCAAACGCATGCTGGGAATGGTGGTGTCCCTGCCAGGCTCCTATCACAGCCCTGCTCCGAAAGTGCGAACGTCTGCAGATAGCTGGCAGGCAGAAGGGGCTAGCCTGGAAAGCTGTTGCTCAGCCTCATCTGCCCATGGCAGTGCTCGCACAGAGGCCCAGAGAATGGGGCTGCTTGCTTGTCTTGCCACCTCAAACTTCAAACGTAGCCTGGGAAAGTTGGTGTCCCAGCCAGGCTCCTTTCGCAGCCCTGCTCCAAAAGTGCGAACGTCTGCAGATAGCTGGCAGCCAGAAGGGGCTAGCCTGGAAAGCTGTTGCTCAGCCTCATCTGCCCATGGCAGTGCTCGCACAGAGGCACAGAGAATGCGGCTCCTTGCTTGTCTTGCCACCTCAAACTTCAAACGTAGCCTGGGAAAGATGGTGTACCTGCTAGGCTCATTTCGCAGCCCTGCTCTTGAAATGCGAACGTCTGCAGATAGCTGGCAGGCAGAAGGGGCTAGCCTGGAAAGCTGTTGCTCAGCCTCATCTGCCCATGGCAGTGCTCGCATAGAGGCACAGAGAATGGGGCTGCTTGCTTATCTTGCCACTTGAAACTTCAAACGCATGCTGGGAATGGTGGTGTCCCTGCCAGGCTCCTATCACAGCCCTGCTCCGAAAGTGCGAACGTCTGCAGATAGCTGGCAGGCAGAAGGGGCTAGCCTGGAAAGCTGTTGCTCAGCCTCATCTGCTCATGGCAGTGCTCGCACAGAGGCACAGAGAATGGGGCTGCTTGCTTATCTTGCCACCTCAAACTTCAAACGTAGCCTGGGAAAAATGGTGTACCTGCTAGGCTCCTTTCGCAGCCCTGTTCTTGAAATGCGAACGTCTGCAGATAGCTGGCACTGTTCGCATAGAGGCACAGAGAATGGGGCTGCTTGCTTATCTTGCGACTTGAAACTTCAAACGCATGCTGGGAATGGTGGTGTCCCTGCCAGGCTCCTATCACAGCCCTGCTCCGAAAGTGCGAACGTCTGCAGATAGCTGGCAGCCAGAAGGGGCTAGCCTGGAAAGCTGTTGCTCAGCCTGATCTGCCCATGGCAGTGCTCGCACAGAGGCACAGAGAATGGGGCTGCTTGCTTGTCTTGCCACCTCAAACTTCAAACGTAGCCTGGGAAAGTTGGTGTCCCAGCCAGGCTCCTTTCGCAGCACTGCTCCGAAAGTGCGAACGTCTGCAGATAGCTGGCAGCCAGAAGGGGCTAGCCTGGAAAGCTGTTGCTCAGCCTCATCTGCCCATGGCAGTGCTCGCACAGAGGCACAGAGAATGGGGCTGCTTGCTTATCTTGCCACCTCAAACTTCAAACGTAGCCTGGGAAATATAGTGTACCTGCTAGGCTCCTATCACAGCCCTGCTCTTGAAATGCGAACGTCTGCAGATGGCTGGCAGGCAGAAGGGGCTAGCTTGGAAAGCTGTTGCTCAGCCTCATCTGCCCATGGCAGTGCTCGCACAGAGGCACAGAGAATGGGGCTGCTTGCTTGTCTTGCCACCTCAAACTTCAAACGCATGCTGGGAATGGTGGTGTCCCTGCCAGGCTCCTATCACAGCCCTGCTCCGAAAGTGCGAACGTCTGCAGATAGCTGGCAGGCAGAAGGGGCTAGCCTGGAAAGCTGTTGCTCAGCCTCATCTGCCCATGGCAGTGCTCGCACAGAGGCACAGAGAATGCGGCTCCTTGCTTATCTTGCCACTTGAAACTTCAAACGCATGCTGGGAATGGTGGTGTCCCTGCCAGGCTCCTATCACAGCCCTGCTCCGAAAGTGCGAACGTCTGCAGATAGCTGGCAGGCAGAAGGGGCTAGCCTGGAAAGCTGTTGCTCAGCCTCATCTGCCCATGGCAGTGCTCGCACAGAGGCACAGAGAATGGGGCTGCTTGCTTGTCTTGCCACCTCAAACTTCAAACGTAGCCTGGGAAATTTGGTGTACCTGCTAGGCTCCTTTTGCAGCCCTGCTCTTGAAATGCGAACGTCTGAAGATAGCTGGCAGCCAGAAGGGGCTAGCCTGGAAAGCTGTTGCTCAGCCTCATCTGCCCATGGCACTGTTCGCATAGAGGCACAGAGAATGGGGCTCCTTGCTTGTCTTGCCACCTCAAACTTCAAACGTAGCCTGGGAAAGTTGGTGTCCCAGCCAGGCTCCTTTCGCAGCCCTGCTCCGAAAGTGCGAACGTCTGCAGATAGCTGGCAGCCAGAAGGGGCTATCCTGGAAAGCTGTTGCTCAGCCTCATCTGCCCATGGCAGTGCTCGCACAGAGGCACAGAGAATGGGGCTGCTTGCTTATCTTGCGACTTGAAACTTCAAACGCATGCTGGGAATGGTGGTGTCCCTGCCAGGCTCCTATCACAGCCCTGCTCCGAAAGTGCGAACGTCTGCAGATAGCTGGCAGGCAGAAGGGGCTAGCCTGGAAAGCTGTTGCTCAGCCTCATCTGCCCATGGCACTGTTCGCATAGAGGCACAGAGAATGGGGCTGCTTGCTTGTCTTGCCACCTCAAACTTCAAACGTAGCCTGGGAAATTTGGTGTACCTGCTAGGCTCCTTTCGCAGCCCTGCTCTTGAAATGCGAACGTCTGCAGATAGCTGGCAGCCAGAAGGTGCTAGCCTGGAAAGCTGTTGCTCAGCCTCATCTGCCCATGGCAGTGCTCACATAGCGCACAGAGAATGGGGCTGCTTGCTTATCTTGCCACTTGAAACTTCAAACGCATGCTGGGAATGGTGGTGTCCCTGCCAGGCTCCTATCACAGCCCTGCTCCGAAAGTGCGAACGTCTGCAGATAGCTGGCAGGCAGAAGGGGCTAGCCTGGAAAGCTGTTGCTCAGCCTCATCTGCCCATGGCACTGTTCGCATAGAGGCACAGACAATGGGGCTGCTTGCTTATCTTGCGACTTGAAACTTCAAACGCAGCCTGGGAAAGGTGGTGTCCCTTCCAGGCTCCTATCACAGCCCTGCTCCGAAAGTGCGAACGTCTGCAGATAGCTGGCAGCCAGAAGGGGCTAGCCTGGAAAGCTGTTGCTCAGCCTCATCTGCCCATGGCAGTGCTCGCACAGAGGCACAGAGAATGGGGCTGCTTGCTTGTCTTGCCACCTCAAACTTCAAACGTAGCCTGGGAAAGTTGGTGTCCCAGCCACGCTCCTTTCGCAGCCCTGCTCCGAAAGTGCGAACGTCTGCAGATAGCTGGCAGGCAGAAGGGGCTAGCCTGGAAAGCTGTTGCTCAGCCTCATCTGCCCATGGCACTGCTCGCACAGAGGCACAGAGAATGGGGCTGCTTGCTTGTCTTGCCATCTCAAACTTCAAACGTAGCCTGGGAAAGTTGGTGTCCCAACCAGGCTCCTATCACAGCCCTGCTCTGAAAGTGCGAACGTCTGCAGATAGCTGGCAGGCAGAAGGGGCTAGCCTGGAAAGCTGTTGCTCAGCCTCATCTGCCCATGGCACTGTTCGCATAGAGGCCCAGAGAATGGGGCTGCTTGCTTATCTTGCCACTTGAAACTTCAAACGCATGCTGGGAATGGTGGTGTCCCTGCCAGGCTCCTATCACAGCCCTGCTCCGAAAGTGCGAACGTCTGCAGATAGCTGGCAGGCAGAAGGGGCTAGCCTGGAAAGCTGTTGCTCAGCCTCATCTGCCCATGGCAGTGCTCGCACAGAGGCACAGAGAATGGGGCTGCTTGCTTATCTTGCCACCTCAAACTTCAAACGTAGCCTGGGAAAAATGGTGTACCTGCTAGGCTCCTTTCGCAGCCCTGTTCTTGAAATGCGAACGTCTGCAGATAGCTGGCACTGTTCGCATAGAGGCACAGAGAATGGGGCTGCTTGCTTATCTTGCGACTTGAAACTTCAAACGCATGCTGGGAAAGGTGGTGTCCCTGCCAGGCTCCTATCACAGCCCTGCTCCGAAAGTGCGAACGTCTGCAGATAGCTGGCAGCCAGAAGGGGCTAGCCTGGAAAGCTGTTGCTCAGCCTGATCTGCCCATGGCAGTGCTCGCACAGAGGCACAGAGAATGGGGCTGCTTGCTTGTCTTGCCACCTCAAACTTCAAACGTAGCCTGGGAAAGTTGGTGTCCCAGCCAGGCTCCTTTCGCAGCCCTGCTCCGAAAGTGCGAACGTCTGCAGATAGCTGGCAGCCAGAAGGGGCTAGCCTGGAAAGCTGTTGCTCAGCCTCATCTGCCCATGGCACTGTTCGCATAGAGGCACAGAGAATGGGGCTCCTTGCTTGTCTTGCCACCTCAAACTTCAAACGTAGCCTGGGAAAGTTGGTGTCCCAGCCAGGCTCCTTTCGCAGCCCTGCTCCGAAAGTGCGAACGTCTGCAGATAGCTGGCAGGCAGAAGGGGCTATCCTGGAAAGCTGTTGCTCAGCCTCATCTGCCCATGGCAGTGCTCGCACAGAGGCACAGAGAATGGGGCTGCTTGCTTATCTTGCGACTTGAAACTTCAAACGCATGCTGGGAATGGTGGTGTCCCTGCCAGGCTCCTATCACAGCCCTGCTCCGAAAGTGCGAACGTCTGCAGATAGCTGGCAGGCAGAAGGGGCTAGCCTGGAAAGCTGTTGCTCAGCCTCATCTGCCCATGGCACTGTTCGCATAGAGGCACAGAGAATGGGGCTGCTTGCTTGTCTTGCCACCTCAAACTTCAAACGTAGCCTGGGAAATTTGGTGTACCTGCTAGGCTCCTTTCGCAGCCCTGCTCTTGAAATGCGAACGTCTGCAGATAGCTGGCAGCCAGAAGGGGCTAGCCTGGAAAGCTGTTGCTCAGCCTCATCTGCCCATGGCAGTGCTCACATAGCGCACAGAGAATGGGGCTGCTTGCTTATCTTGCGACTTGAAACTTCAAACGCATGCTGGGAAAGGTGGTGTCCCTTCCAGGCTCCTATCACAGCCCTGCTCCGAAAGTGCGAACGTCTGCAGATAGCTGGCAGCCAGAAGGGGCTAGCCTGGAAAGCTGTTGCTCAGCCTGATCTGCCCATGGCAGTGCTCGCACAGAGGCACAGAGAATGGGGCTGCTTGCTTGTCTTGCCACCTCAAACTTCAAACGTAGCCTGGGAAAGTTGGTGTCCCAGCCACGCTCCTTTCGCAGCCCTGCTCCGAAAGTGCGAACGTCTGCAGATAGCTGGCAGCCAGAAGGGGCTAGCCTGGAAAGCTGTTGCTCAGCCTCATCTGCCCATGGCACTGTTCGCACAGAGGCACAGAGAATGGGGCTGCTTGCTTGTCTTGCCACCTCAAACTTCAAACGTAGCCTGGGAAAGTTGGTGTCCCAGCCAGGCTCCTTTCGCAGCCCTGCTCCGAAAGTGCGAACGTCTGCAGATAGCTGGCAGGCAGAAGGGGCTAGCCTGGAAAGCTGTTGCTCAGCCTCATCTGCCCATGGCAGTGCTCGCATAGAGGCACAGAGAATGGGGCTGCTTGCTTATCTTGCCACTTGAAACTTCAAACGCATGCTGGGAATGGTGGTGTCCCTGCCAGGCTCCTATCACAGCCCTGCTCCGAAAGTGCGAACGTCTGCAGATAGCTGGCAGGCAGAAGGGGCTAGCCTGGAAAGCTGTTGCTCAGCCTCATCTGCCCATGGCAGTGCTCGCATAGAGGCACAGAGAATGGGGCTGCTTGCTTGTCTTGCCACCTCAAACTTCAAACGTAGCCTGGGAAAGTTGGTGTCCCAGCCAGGCTCCTTTCGCAGCCCTGCTCCAAAAGTGCGAACGTCTGCAGATAGCTGGCAGCCAGAAGGGGCTAGCCTGGAAAGCTGTTGCTCAGCCTCATCTGCCCATGGCAGTGCTCGCACAGAGGCACAGAGAATGGGGCTGCTTGCTTATCTTGCCACTTGAAACTTCAAACGCATGCTGGGAATGGTGGTGTCCCTGCCAGGCTCCTATCACAGCCCTGCTCCGAAAGTGCGAACGTCTGCAGATAGCTGGCAGGCAGAAGGGGCTAGCCTGGAAAGCTGTTGCTCAGCCTCATCTGCCCATGGCAGTGCTCGCACAGAGGCACAGAGAATGGGGCTGCTTGCTTATCTTGCCACCTCAAACTTCAAACGTAGACTGGGAAAAATGGTGTACCTGCTAGGCTCCTTTCGCAGCCCTGTTCTTGAAATGCGAACGTCTGCAGATAGCTGGCACTGTTCGCATAGAGGCACAGAGAATGGGGCTGCTTGCTTGTCTTGCCACCTCAAACTTCAAACGCATGCTGGGAATGGTGGTGTCCCTGCCAGGCTCCTATCACAGCCCTGCTCCGAAAGTGCGAACGTCTGCAGATAGCTGGCAGCCAGAAGGGGCTAGCCTGGAAAGCTGTTGCTCAGCCTCATCTGCCCATGGCACTGTTCGCACAGAGGCACAGAGAATGGGGCTGCTTGCTTGTCTTGCCACCTCAAACTTCAAACGTAGCCTGGGAAAGTTGGTGTCCCAGCCAGGCTCCTTTCGCAGCCCTGCTCCGAAAGTGCGAACGTCTGCAGATAGCTGGCAGGCAGAAGGGGCTAGCCTGGAAAGCTGTTGCTCAGCCTCATCTGCCCATGGCAGTGCTCGCACAGAGGCACAGAGAATGCGGCTGCTTGCTTGTCTTGCCACCTCAAACTTCAAACGCATGCTGGGAATGGTGGTGTCCCTGCCAGGCTCCTATCACAGCCCTGCTCCGAAAGTGCGAACGTCTGCAGATAGCTGGCAGGCAGAAGGGGCTAGCCTGGAAAGCTGTTGCTCAGCCTCATCTGCCCATGGCAGTGCTCGCACAGAGGCCCAGAGAATGGGGCTGCTTGCTTGTCTTGCCACCTCAAACTTCAAACGTAGCCTGGGAAAGTTGGTGTCCCAGCCAGGCTCCTTTCGCAGCCCTGCTCCAAAAGTGCGAACGTCTGCAGATAGCTGGCAGCCAGAAGGGGCTAGCCTGGAAAGCTGTTGCTCAGCCTCATCTGCCCATGGCAGTGCTCGCACAGAGGCACAGAGAATGCGGCTCCTTGCTTGTCTTGCCACCTCAAACTTCAAACGTAGCCTGGGAAAGATGGTGTACCTGCTAGGCTCATTTCGCAGCCCTGCTCTTGAAATGCGAACGTCTGCAGATAGCTGGCAGGCAGAAGGGGCTAGCCTGGAAAGCTGTTGCTCAGCCTCATCTGCCCATGGCAGTGCTCGCATAGAGGCACAGAGAATGGGGCTGCTTGCTTATCTTGCCACTTGAAACTTCAAACGCATGCTGGGAATGGTGGTGTCCCTGCCAGGCTCCTATCACAGCCCTGCTCCGAAAGTGCGAACGTCTGCAGATAGCTGGCAGGCAGAAGGGGCTAGCCTGGAAAGCTGTTGCTCAGCCTCATCTGCTCATGGCAGTGCTCGCACAGAGGCACAGAGAATGGGGCTGCTTGCTTATCTTGCCACCTCAAACTTCAAACGTAGCCTGGGAAAAATGGTGTACCTGCTAGGCTCCTTTCGCAGCCCTGTTCTTGAAATGCGAACGTCTGCAGATAGCTGGCACTGTTCGCATAGAGGCACAGAGAATGGGGCTGCTTGCTTATCTTGCGACTTGAAACTTCAAACGCATGCTGGGAATGGTGGTGTCCCTGCCAGGCTCCTATCACAGCCCTGCTCCGAAAGTGCGAACGTCTGCAGATAGCTGGCAGGCAGAAGGGGCTAGCCTGGAAAGCTGTTGCTCAGCCTGATCTGCCCATGGCAGTGCTCGCACAGAGGCACAGAGAATGGGGCTGCTTGCTTGTCTTGCCACCTCAAACTTCAAACGTAGCCTGGGAAAGTTGGTGTCCCAGCCAGGCTCCTTTCGCAGCACTGCTCCGAAAGTGCGAACGTCTGCAGATAGCTGGCAGCCAGAAGGGGCTAGCCTGGAAAGCTGTTGCTCAGCCTCATCTGCCCATGGCAGTGCTCGCACAGAGGCACAGAGAATGGGGCTGCTTGCTTATCTTGCCACCTCAAACTTCAAACGTAGCCTGGGAAATATAGTGTACCTGCTAGGCTCCTATCACAGCCCTGCTCTTGAAATGCGAACGTCTGCAGATGGCTGGCAGGCAGAAGGGGCTAGCTTGGAAAGCTGTTGCTCAGCCTCATCTGCCCATGGCAGTGCTCGCACAGAGGCACAGAGAATGGGGCTGCTTGCTTGTCTTGCCACCTCAAACTTCAAACGCATGCTGGGAATGGTGGTGTCCCAGCCAGGCTCCTATCACAGCCCTGCTCCGAAAGTGCGAACGTCTGCAGATAGCTGGCAGGCAGAAGGGGCTAGCCTGGAAAGCTGTTGCTCAGCCTCATCTGCCCATGGCAGTGCTCGCACAGAGGCACAGAGAATGCGGCTCCTTGCTTATCTTGCCACTTGAAACTTCAAACGCATGCTGGGAATGGTGGTGTCCCTGCCAGGCTCCTATCACAGCCCTGCTCCGAAAGTGCGAACGTCTGCAGATAGCTGGCAGGCAGAAGGGGCTAGCCTGGAAAGCTGTTGCTCAGCCTCATCTGCCCATGGCAGTGCTCGCACAGAGGCACAGAGAATGGGGCTGCTTGCTTGTCTTGCCACCTCAAACTTCAAACGTAGCCTGGGAAATTTGGTGTACCTGCTAGGCTCCTTTTGCAGCCCTGCTCTTGAAATGCGAACGTCTGAAGATAGCTGGCAGCCAGAAGGGGCTAGCCTGGAAAGCTGTTGCTCAGCCTCATCTGCCCATGGCACTGTTCGCATAGAGGCACAGAGAATGGGGCTCCTTGCTTGTCTTGCCACCTCAAGCTTCAAACGTAGCCTGGGAAAGTTGGTGTCCCAGCCAGGCTCCTTTCGCAGCCCTGCTCCGAAAGTGCGAACGTCTGCAGATAGCTGGCAGCCAGAAGGGGCTATCCTGGAAAGCTGTTGCTCAGCCTCATCTGCCCATGGCAGTGCTCGCACAGAGGCACAGAGAATGGGGCTGCTTGCTTGTCTTGCCACCTCAAACTTCAAACGCATGCTGGGAATGGTGGTGTCCTTGCCAGGCTCCTATCACAGCCCTGCTCCGAAAGTGCGAACGTCTGCAGATAGCTGGCAGGCAGAAGGGGCTATCCTGGAAAGCTGTTGCTCAGCCTCATCTGCCCATGGCACTGTTCGCATAGAGGCACAGAGAATGGGGCTGCTTGCTTATCTTGCCACTTGAAACTTCAAACGCATGCTGGGAATGGTGGTGTCCCTGCCAGGCTCCTATCACAGCCCTGCTCCGAAAGTGCGAACGTCTGCAGATAGCTGGCAGGCAGAAGGGGCTAGCCTGGAAAGCTGTTGCTCAGCCTCATCTGCCCATGGCAGTGCTCGCATAGAGGCACAGAGAATGGGGCTGCTTGCTTGTCTTGCCACCTCAAACTTCAAACGTAGCCTGGGAAAGTTGGTGTCCCAGCCAGGCTCCTTTCGCAGCCCTGCTCCAAAAGTGCGAACGTCTGCAGATAGCTGGCAGCCAGAAGGGGCTAGCCTGGAAAGCTGTTGCTCAGCCTCATCTGCCCATGGCAGTGCTCGCACAGAGGCACAGAGAATGCGGCTCCTTGCTTGTCTTGCCACCTCAAACTTCAAACGTAGCCTGGGAAAGATGGTGTACCTGCTAGGCTCATTTCGCAGCCCTGCTCTTGAAATGCGAACGTCTGCAGATAGCTGGCAGGCAGAAGGGGCTAGCCTGGAAAGCTGTTGCTCAGCCTCATCTGCCCATGGCAGTGCTCGCATAGAGGCACAGAGAATGGGGCTGCTTGCTTATCTTGCCACTTGAAACTTCAAACGCATGCTGGGAATGGTGGTGTCCCTGCCAGGCTCCTATCACAGCCCTGCTCCGAAAGTGCGAACGTCTGCAGATAGCTGGCAGGCAGAAGGGGCTAGCCTGGAAAGCTGTTGCTCAGCCTCATCTGCCCATGGCAGTGCTCGCACAGAGGCACAGAGAATGGGGCTGCTTGCTTATCTTGCCACCTCAAACTTCAAACGTAGACTGGGAAAAATGGTGTACCTGCTAGGCTCCTTTCGCAGCCCTGTTCTTGAAATGCGAACGTCTGCAGATAGCTGGCACTGTTCGCATAGAGGCACAGAGAATGGGGCTGCTTGCTTATCTTGCGACTTGAAACTTCAAACGCATGCTGGGAAAGGTGGTGTCCCTGCCAGGCTCCTATCACAGCCCTGCTCCGAAAGTGCGAACGTCTGCAGATAGCTGGCAGCCAGAAGGGGCTAGCCTGGAAAGCTGTTGCTCAGCCTCATCTGCCCATGGCACTGTTCGCACAGAGGCACAGAGAATGGGGCTGCTTGCTTGTCTTGCCACCTCAAACTTCAAACGTAGCCTGGGAAAGTTGGTGTCCCAGCCAGGCTCCTTTCGCAGCCCTGCTCCGAAAGTGCGAACGTCTGCAGATAGCTGGCAGGCAGAAGGGGCTAGCCTGGAAAGCTGTTGCTCAGCCTCATCTGCCCATGGCAGTGCTCGCACAGAGGCACAGAGAATGCGGCTGCTTGCTTGTCTTGCCACCTGAAACTTCAAACGCATGCTGGGAATGGTGGTGTCCCTGCCAGGCTCCTATCACAGCCCTGCTCCGAAAGTGCGAACGTCTGCAGATAGCTGGCAGGCAGAAGGGGCTAGCCTGGAAAGCTGTTGCTCAGCCTCATCTGCCCATGGCAGTGCTCGCACAGAGGCCCAGAGAATGGGGCTGCTTGCTTGTCTTGCCACCTCAAACTTCAAACGTAGCCTGGGAAAGTTGGTGTCCCAGCCAGGCTCCTTTCGCAGCCCTGCTCCAAAAGTGCGAACGTCTGCAGATAGCTGGCAGCCAGAAGGGGCTAGCCTGGAAAGCTGTTGCTCAGCCTCATCTGCCCATGGCAGTGCTCGCACAGAGGCACAGAGAATGCGGCTCCTTGCTTGTCTTGCCACCTCAAACTTCAAACGTAGCCTGGGAAAGATGGTGTACCTGCTAGGCTCATTTCGCAGCCCTGCTCTTGAAATGCGAACGTCTGCAGATAGCTGGCAGGCAGAAGGGGCTAGCCTGGAAAGCTGTTGCTCAGCCTCATCTGCCCATGGCAGTGCTCGCATAGAGGCACAGAGAATGGGGCTGCTTGCTTATCTTGCCACTTGAAACTTCAAACGCATGCTGGGAATGGTGGTGTCCCTGCCAGGCTCCTATCACAGCCCTGCTCCGAAAGTGCGAACGTCTGCAGATAGCTGGCAGGCAGAAGGGGCTAGCCTGGAAAGCTGTTGCTCAGCCTCATCTGCTCATGGCAGTGCTCGCACAGAGGCACAGAGAATGGGGCTGCTTGCTTATCTTGCCACCTCAAACTTCAAACGTAGCCTGGGAAAAATGGTGTACCTGCTAGGCTCCTTTCGCAGCCCTGTTCTTGAAATGCGAACGTCTGCAGATAGCTGGCACTGTTCGCATAGAGGCACAGAGAATGGGGCTGCTTGCTTATCTTGCGACTTGAAACTTCAAACGCATGCTGGGAATGGTGGTGTCCCTGCCAGGCTCCTATCACAGCCCTGCTCCGAAAGTGCGAACGTCTGCAGATAGCTGGCAGCCAGAAGGGGCTAGCCTGGAAAGCTGTTGCTCAGCCTGATCTGCCCATGGCAGTGCTCGCACAGAGGCACAGAGAATGGGGCTGCTTGCTTGTCTTGCCACCTCAAACTTCAAACGTAGCCTGGGAAAGTTGGTGTCCCAGCCAGGCTCCTTTCGCAGCACTGCTCCGAAAGTGCGAACGTCTGCAGATAGCTGGCAGCCAGAAGGGGCTAGCCTGGAAAGCTGTTGCTCAGCCTCATCTGCCCATGGCACTGCTCGCACAGAGGCACAGAGAATGGGGCTGCTTGCTTATCTTGCCACCTCAAACTTCAAACGTAGCCTGGGAAATATAGTGTACCTGCTAGGCTCCTATCACAGCCCTGCTCTTGAAATGCGAACGTCTGCAGATGGCTGGCAGGCAGAAGGGGCTAGCTTGGAAAGCTGTTGCTCAGCCTCATCTGCCCATGGCAGTGCTCGCACAGAGGCACAGAGAATGGGGCTGCTTGCTTGTCTTGCCACCTCAAACTTCAAACGCATGCTGGGAATGGTGGTGTCCCAGCCAGGCTCCTATCACAGCCCTGCTCCGAAAGTGCGAACGTCTGCAGATAGCTGGCAGGCAGAAGGGGCTAGCCTGGAAAGCTGTTGCTCAGCCTCATCTGCCCATGGCAGTGCTCGCACAGAGGCACAGAGAATGCGGCTCCTTGCTTATCTTGCCACTTGAAACTTCAAACGCATGCTGGGAATGGTGGTGTCCCTGCCAGGCTCCTATCACAGCCCTGCTCCGAAAGTGCGAACGTCTGCAGATAGCTGGCAGGCAGAAGGGGCTAGCCTGGAAAGCTGTTGCTCAGCCTCATCTGCCCATGGCAGTGCTCGCACAGAGGCACAGAGAATGGGGCTGCTTGCTTGTCTTGCCACCTCAAACTTCAAACGTAGCCTGGGAAATTTGGTGTACCTGCTAGGCTCCTTTTGCAGCCCTGCTCTTGAAATGCGAACGTCTGAAGATAGCTGGCAGCCAGAAGGGGCTAGCCTGGAAAGCTGTTGCTCAGCCTCATCTGCCCATGGCACTGTTCGCATAGAGGCACAGAGAATGGGGCTCCTTGCTTGTCTTGCCACCTCAAACTTCAAACGTAGCCTGGGAAAGTTGGTGTCCCAGCCAGGCTCCTTTCGCAGCCCTGCTCCGAAAGTGCGAACGTCTGCAGATAGCTGGCAGCCAGAAGGGGCTATCCTGGAAAGCTGTTGCTCAGCCTCATCTGCCCATGGCAGTGCTCGCACAGAGGCACAGAGAATGGGGCTGCTTGCTTATCTTGCGACTTGAAACTTCAAACGCATGCTGGGAATGGTGGTGTCCCTGCCAGGCTCCTATCACAGCCCTGCTCCGAAAGTGCGAACGTCTGCAGATAGCTGGCAGGCAGAAGGGGCTAGCCTGGAAAGCTGTTGCTCAGCCTCATCTGCCCATGGCACTGTTCGCATAGAGGCACAGAGAATGGGGCTGCTTGCTTGTCTTGCCACCTCAAACTTCAAACGTAGCCTGGGAAATTTGGTGTACCTGCTAGGCTCCTTTCGCAGCCCTGCTCTTGAAATGCGAACGTCTGCAGATAGCTGGCAGCCAGAAGGTGCTAGCCTGGAAAGCTGTTGCTCAGCCTCATCTGCCCATGGCAGTGCTCACATAGCGCACAGAGAATGGGGCTGCTTGCTTATCTTGCCACTTGAAACTTCAAACGCATGCTGGGAATGGTGGTGTCCCTGCCAGGCTCCTATCACAGCCCTGCTCCGAAAGTGCGAACGTCTGCAGATAGCTGGCAGGCAGAAGGGGCTAGCCTGGAAAGCTGTTGCTCAGCCTCATCTGCCCATGGCACTGTTCGCATAGAGGCACAGACAATGGGGCTGCTTGCTTATCTTGCGACTTGAAACTTCAAACGCAGCCTGGGAAAGGTGGTGTCCCTTCCAGGCTCCTATCACAGCCCTGCTCCGAAAGTGCGAACGTCTGCAGATAGCTGGCAGGCAGAAGGGGCTAGCCTGGAAAGCTGTTGCTCAGCCTCATCTGCCCATGGCACTGTTCGCATAGAGGCACAGAGAATGGGGCTCCTTGCTTGTCTTGCCACCTCAAACTTCAAACGTAGCCTGGGAAAGTTGGTGTCCCAGCCAGGCTCCTTTCGCAGCCCTGCTCCGAAAGTGCGAACGTCTGCAGATAGCTGGCAGCCAGAAGGGGCTATCCTGGAAAGCTGTTGCTCAGCCTCATCTGCCCATGGCAGTGCTCGCACAGAGGCACAGAGAATGGGGCTGCTTGCTTATCTTGCGACTTGAAACTTCAAACGCATGCTGGGAATGGTGGTGTCCCTGCCAGGCTCCTATCACAGCCCTGCTCCGAAAGTGCGAACGTCTGCAGATAGCTGGCAGGCAGAAGGGGCTAGCCTGGAAAGCTGTTGCTCAGCCTCATCTGCCCATGGCACTGTTCGCATAGAGGCACAGAGAATGGGGCTGCTTGCTTGTCTTGCCACCTCAAACTTCAAACGTAGCCTGGGAAATTTGGTGTACCTGCTAGGCTCCTTTCGCAGCCCTGCTCTTGAAATGCGAACGTCTGCAGATAGCTGGCAGCCAGAAGGTGCTAGCCTGGAAAGCTGTTGCTCAGCCTCATCTGCCCATGGCAGTGCTCACATAGCGCACAGAGAATGGGGCTGCTTGCTTATCTTGCCACTTGAAACTTCAAACGCATGCTGGGAATGGTGGTGTCCCTGCCAGGCTCCTATCACAGCCCTGCTCCGAAAGTGCGAACGTCTGCAGATAGCTGGCAGGCAGAAGGGGCTAGCCTGGAAAGCTGTTGCTCAGCCTCATCTGCCCATGGCACTGTTCGCATAGAGGCACAGACAATGGGGCTGCTTGCTTATCTTGCGACTTGAAACTTCAAACGCAGCCTGGGAAAGGTGGTGTCCCTTCCAGGCTCCTATCACAGCCCTGCTCCGAAAGTGCGAACGTCTGCAGATAGCTGGCAGCCAGAAGGGGCTAGCCTGGAAAGCTGTTGCTCAGCCTCATCTGCCCATGGCACTGTTCGCATAGAGGAACAGAGAATGGGGCTGCTTGCTTGTCTTGCCACCTCAAACTTCAAACGTAGCCTGGGAAAGTTGGTGTCCCAGCCAGGATCCTTTCGCCGCCCTGCTCCGAAAGTGCGAACGTCTGCAGATAGCTGGCAGGCAGAAGGGGCTAGCCTGGAAAGCTGTTGCTAAGCCTCATCTGCCCATGGCACTGTTCGCACAGAGGCACAGAGAATGGGGCTGCTTGCTTGTCTTGCCACCTCAAACTTCAAACGTAGCCTGGGAAAGATGGTGTCCCAGCCAGGCTCCTTTCGCAGCCCTGCTCCGAAAGTGCGAACGTCTGCAGATAGCTGGCAGGCAGAAGGGGCTAGCCTGGAAAGCTGTTGCTCAGCCTCATCTGCCCATGGCAGTGCTCGCACAGAGGCACAGAGAATGGGGCTGCTTGCTTGTCTTGCCACCTCAAACTTCAAACGCATGCTGGGAATGGTGGTGTCCTTGCCAGGCTCCTATCACAGCCCTGCTCCGAAAGTGCGAACGTCTGCAGATAGCTGGCAGGCAGAAGGGGCTAGCCTGGAAAGCTGTTGCTCAGCCTCATCTGCCCATGGCAGTGCTCGCACAGAGGCACAGAGAATGCGGCTCCTTGCTTGTCTTGCCACCTCAAACTTCAAACGTAGCCTGGGAAAGATGGTGTACCTGCTAGGCTCATTTCGCAGCCCTGCTCTTGAAATGCGAACGTCTGCAGATAGCTGGCAGGCAGAAGGGGCTAGCCTGGAAAGCTGTTGCTCAGCCTCATCTGCCCATGGCAGTGCTCGCATAGAGGCACAGAGAATGGGGCTGCTTGCTTATCTTGCCACTTGAAACTTCAAACGCATGCTGGGAATGGTGGTGTCCCTGCCAGGCTCCTATCACAGCCCTGCTCCGAAAGTGCGAACGTCTGCAGATAGCTGGCAGGCAGAAGGGGCTAGCCTGGAAAGCTGTTGCTCAGCCTCATCTGCCCATGGCAGTACTCGCACAGAGGCACAGAGAATGGGGCTGCTTGCTTGTCTTGCCACCTCAAACTTCAAACGTAGCCTGGGAAAGTTGGTGTCCCAGCCAGGCTCCTTTCGCAGCCCTGCTCCAAAAGTGCGAACGTCTGCAGATAGCTGGCAGCCAGAAGGGGCTAGCCTGGAAAGCTGTTGCTCAGCCTCATCTGCCCATGGCAGTGCTCGCACAGAGGCACAGAGAATGCGGCTCCTTGCTTGTCTTGCCACCTCAAACTTCAAACGTAGCCTGGGAAAGATGGTGTACCTGCTAGGCTCATTTCGCAGCCCTGCTCTTGAAATGCGAACGTCTGCAGATAGCTGGCAGGCAGAAGGGGCTAGCCTGGAAAGCTGTTGCTCAGCCTCATCTGCCCATGGCAGTGGTCGCATAGAGGCACAGAGAATGGGGCTGCTTGCTTATCTTGCCACTTGAAACTTCAAACGCATGCTGGGAATGGTGGTGTCCCTGCCAGGCTCCTATCACAGCCCTGCTCCGAAAGTGCGAACGTCTGCAGATAGCTGGCAGGCAGAAGGGGCTAGCCTGGAAAGCTGTTGCTCAGCCTCATCTGCCCATGGCAGTGCTCGCACAGAGGCACAGAGAATGGGGCTGCTTGCTTGTCTTGCCACCTCAAACTTCAAACGCATGCTGGGAATGGTGGTGTCCTTGCCAGGCTCCTATCACAGCCCTGCTCCGAAAGTGCGAACGTCTGCAGATAGCTGGCAGGCAGAAGGGGCTATCCTGGAAAGCTGTTGCTCAGCCTCATCTGCCCATGGCACTGTTCGCATAGAGGCACAGAGAATGGGGCTGCTTGCTTATCTTGCCACTTGAAACTTCAAACGCATGCTGGGAATGGTGGTGTCCCTGCCAGGCTCCTATCACAGCCCTGCTCCGAAAGTGCGAACGTCTGCAGATAGCTGGCAGGCAGAAGGGGCTATCCTGGAAAGCTGTTGCTCAGCCTCATCTGCCCATGGCAGTGCTCGCATAGAGGCACAGAGAATGGGGCTGCTTGCTTGTCTTGCCACCTCAAACTTCAAACGTAGCCTGGGAAAGTTGGTGTCCCAGCCAGGTTCCTTTCGCAGCCCTGCTCCAAAAGTGTGAACGTCTGCAGATAGCTGGCAGGCAGAAGGGGCTAGCCTGGAAAGCTGTTGCTCAGCCTCATCTGCCCATGGCAGTGCTCGCACAGAGGCACAGAGAATGCGGCTCCTTGCTTGTCTTGCCACCTCAAACTTCAAACGTAGCCTGGGAAAGATGGTGTACCTGCTAGGCTCATTTCGCAGCCCTGCTCTTGAAATGCGAACGTCTGCAGATAGCTGGCAGGCAGAAGGGGCTAGCCTGGAAAGCTGTTGCTCAGCCTCATCTGCCCATGGCAGTGCTCGCATAGAGGCACAGAGAATGGGGCTGCTTGCTTATCTTGCCACTTGAAACTTCAAACGCATGCTGGGAATGGTGGTGTCCCTGCCAGGCTCCTATCACAGCCCTGCTCCGAAAGTGCGAACGTCTGCAGATAGCTGGCAGGCAGAAGGGGCTAGCCTGGAAAGCTGTTGCTCAGCCTCATCTGCCCATGGCAGTACTCGCACAGAGGCACAGAGAATGGGGCTGCTTGCTTGTCTTGCCACCTCAAACTTCAAACGTAGCCTGGGAAAGTTGGTGTCCCAGCCAGGCTCCTTTCGCAGCCCTGCTCCAAAAGTGCGAACGTCTGCAGATAGCTGGCAGGCAGAAGGGGCTAGCCTGGAAAGCTGTTGCTCAGCCTCATCTGCCCATGGCAGTGCTCGCACAGAGGCACAGAGAATGCGGCTCCTTGCTTGTCTTGCCACCTCAAACTTCAAACGTAGCCTGGGAAAGATGGTGTACCTGCTAGGCTCATTTCGCAGCCCTGCTCTTGAAATGCGAACGTCTGCAGATAGCTGGCAGGCAGAAGGGGCTAGCCTGGAAAGCTGTTGCTCAGCCTCATCTGCCCATGGCACAGTTCGCATAGAGGCACAGAGAATGGGGCTGCTTGCTTATCTTGCCACTTGAAACTTCAAACGCATGCTGGGAATGGTGGTGTCCCTGCCAGGCTCCTATCACAGCCCTGCTCCGAAAGTGCGAACGTCTGCAGATAGCTGGCAGGCAGAAGGGGCTAGCCTGGAAAGCTGTTGCTCAGCCTCATCTGCCCATGGCAGTGCTCGCACAGAGGCACAGAGAATGGGGCTGCTTGCTTATCTTGCCACCTCAAACTTCAAACGTAGACTGGGAAAAATGGTGTACCTGCTAGGCTCCTTTCGCAGCCCTGTTCTTGAAATGCGAACGTCTGCAGATAGCTGGCACTGTTCGCATAGAGGCACAGAGAATGGGGCTGCTTGCTTGTCTTGCCACCTCAAACTTCAAACGCATGCTGGGAATGGTGGTGTCCCTGCCAGGCTCCTATCACAGCCCTGCTCCGAAAGTGTGAACGTCTGCAGATAGCTGACAGGCAGAAGGGGCTAGCCTGGAAAGCTGTTGCTCAGCCTCATCTGCCCATGGCAGTGCTCGCACAGAGGCACAGAGAATGCGGCTCCTTGCTTATCTTGCCACTTGAAACTTCAAACGCATGCTGGGAATGGTGGTGTCCCTGCCAGGCTCCTATCACAGCCCTGCTCCGAAAGTGCGAACGTCTGCAGATAGCTGGCAGGCAGAAGGGGCTAGCCTGGAAAGCTGTTGCTCAGCCTCATCTGCCCATGGCAGTGCTCGCACAGAGGCACAGAGAATGGGGCTGCTTGCTTGTCTTGCCACCTCAAACTTCAAACGTAGCCTGGGAAATTTGGTGTACCTGCTAGGCTCCTTTCGCAGCCCTGCTCTTGAAATGCGAACGTCTGCAGATAGCTGGCAGCCAGAAGGGGCTAGCCTGGAAAGCTGTTGCTCAGCCTCATCTGCCCATGGCACTGTTCGCATAGAGGCACAGAGAATGGGGCTCCTTGCTTGTCTTGCCACCTCAAACTTCAAACGTAGCCTGGGAAAGTTGGTGTCCCAGCCAGGCTCCTTTCGCAGCCCTGCTCCGAAAGTGCGAACGTCTGCAGATAGCTGGCAGGCAGAAGGGGCTAGCCTGGAAAGCTGTTGCTCAGCCTCATCTGCCCATGGCAGTGCTCGCACAGAGGCACAGAGAATGGGGCTGCTTGCTTATCTTGCCACTTGAAACTTCAAACGCATGCTGGGAATGGTGGTGTCCCTGCCAGGCTCCTATCACAGCCCTGCTCCGAAAGTGCGAACATCTGCAGATAGCTGGCAGGCAGAAGGGGCTAGCCTGGAAAGCTGTTGCTCAGCCTCATCTGCCCATGGCACTGTTCGCATAGAGGCACAGAGAATGGGGCTGCTTGCTTGTCTTGCCACCTCAAACTTCAAACGTAGCCTGGGAAATTTGGTGTACCTGCTAGGCTCCTTTCGCAGCCCTGCTCTTGAAATGCGAACGTCTGCAGATAGCTGGCAGCAAGAAGGTGCTAGCCTGGAAATCTGTTGCTCAGCCTCATCTGCCCATGGCAGTGCTCACATAGCGCACAGAGAATGGGGCTGCTTGCTTATCTTGCCACTTGAAACTTCAAACGCATGCTGGGAATGGTGGTGTCCCTGCCAGGCTCCTATCACAGCCCTGCTCCGAAAGTGCGAACGTCTGCAGATAGCTGGCAGGCAGAAGGGGCTAGCCTGGAAAGCTGTTGCTCAGCCTCATCTGCCCATGGCACTGTTCGCATAGAGGCACAGAGAATGGGGCTGCTTGCTTATCTTGCGACTTGAAACTTCAAACGCATGCTGGGAAAGGTGGTGTCCCTGCCAGGCTCCTATCACAGCCCTGCTCCGAAAGTGCGAACGTCTGCAGATAGCTGGCAGCCAGAAGGGGCTAGCCTGGAAAGCTGTTGCTCAGCCTGATCTGCCCATGGCAGTGCTCGCACAGAGGCACAGAGAATGGGGCTGCTTGCTTGTCTTGCCACCTCAAACTTCAAACGTAGCCTGGGAAAGTTGGTGTCCCAGCCACGCTCCTTTCGCAGCCCTGCTCCGAAAGTGCGAACGTCTGCAGATAGCTGGCAGCCAGAAGGGGCTAGCCTGGAAAGCTGTTGCTCAGCCTCATCTGCCCCATGGCACTGCTCGCACAGAGGCACAGAGAATGGGGCTGCTTGCTTGTCTTGCCATCTCAAACTTCAAACGTAGCCTGGGAAAGTTGGTGTCCCAGCCAGGCTCCTTTCGCAGCCCTGCTCTGAAAGTGCGAACGTCTGCAGATAGCTGGCAGGCAGAAGGGGCTAGCCTGGAAAGCTGTTGCTCAGCCTCATCTGCCCATGGCAGTGCTCGCATAGAGGCACAGAGAATGGGGCTGCTTGCTTATCTTGCCACTTGAAACTTCAAACGCATGCTGGGAATGGTGGTGTCCCTGCCAGGCTCCTATCACAGCCCTGCTCCGAAAGTGCGAACGTCTGCAGATAGCTGGCAGCCAGAAGGGCCTAGCCTGGAAAGCTGTTGCTCAGCCTCATCTGCCCATGGCACTGCTCGCACAGAGGCACAGAGAATGGGGCTGCTTGCTTTTCTTGAACCTCAAACTTCAAACGTAGCCTGGGAAAGATAGTGTACCTGCTAGGCTCCTATCACAGCCCTGCTCTTGAAATGCGAACGTCTGCAGATGGCTGGCAGGAAGAAGGGGCTAGCTTGGAAAGCTGTTGCTCAGCCTCATCTGCCCATGGCAGTGCTCGCACAGAGGCACAGAGAATGGGGCTGCTTGCTTGTCTTGCCACCTCAAACTTCAAACGCATGCTGGGAATGGTGGTGTCCCTGCCAGGCTCCTATCACAGCCCTGCTCCGAAAGTGCGAACGTCTGCAGATAGCTGGCAGGCAGAAGGGGCTAGCCTGGAAAGCTGTTGCTCAGCCTCATCTGCCCATGGCAGTGCTCGCACAGAGGCACAGAGAATGCGGCTCCTTGCTTATCTTGCCACTTGAAACTTCAAACGCATGCTGGGAATGGTGGTGTCCCTGCCAGGCTCCTATCACAGCCCTGCTCCGAAAGTGCGAACGTCTGCAGATAGCTGGCAGCCAGAAGGGGCTAGCCTGGAAAGCTGTTGCTCAGCCTCATCTGCCCATGGCAGTGCTCGCACAGAGGCACAGAGAATGGGGCTGCTTGCTTGTCTTGCCACCTCAAACTTCAAACGTAGCCTGGGAAATTTGGTGTACCTGCTAGGCTCCTTTCGCAGCCCTGCTCTTCAAATGCGAACGTCTGCAGATAGCTGGCAGCCAGAAGGGGCTAGCCTGGAAAGCTGTTGCTCAGCCTCATCTGCCCATGGCACTGTTCGCATAGAGGCACAGAGAATGGGGCTGCTTGCTTATCTTGCCACTTGAAACTTCAAACGCATGCTGGGAATGGTGGTGTCCCTGCCAGGCTCCTTTCGCAGCCCTGTTCTTGAAATGCGAACGTCTGCAGATAGCTGGCAGGCAGAAGGGGCTAGCCTGGAAAGATGTTGCTCAGCCTCATCTGCCCATGGCAGTGCTCGCACAGAGGCACAGAGAATGGGGCTGCTTGCTTGTCTTGCGACTTGAAACTTCAAACGCATGCTGGGAATGGTGGTGTCCCTGCCAGGCTCCTATCACAGCCCTGCTCCGAAAGTGCGAACGTCTGCAGATAGCTGGCAGGCAGAAGGGGCTAGCCTGGAAAGCTGTTGCTCAGCCTCATCTGCCCATGGCAGTGCTCGCACAGAGGCACAGAGAATGGGGCTGCTTGCTTGTCTTGCCACCTCAAACTTCAAACGTAGCCTGGGAAATTTGGTGTACCTGCTAGGCTCCTTTCGCAGCCCTGCTCTTGAAATGCGAACGTCTGCAGATAGCTGGCAGGCAGAAGGGGCTAGCCTGGAAAGCTGTTGCTCAGCCTCATCTGCCCATGGCAGTGCTCGCACAGAGGCACAGAGAATGGGGCTGCTTGCTTATCTTGCCACCTCAAACTTCAAACGTAGCCTGGGAAAAATGGTGTACCTGCTAGGCTCCTTTCGCAGCCCTGTTCTTGAAATGCGAACGTCTGCAGATAGCTGGCAGGCAGAAGGGGCTAGCTTGGAAAGCTGTTGCTCAGCCTCATCTGCCCATGGCAGTGCTCGCACAGAGGCACAGAGAATGGGGCTGCTTGCTTGTCTTGCCACCTCAAACTTCAAACGCATGCTGGGAATGGTGGTGTCCCTGCCAGGCTCCTATCACAGCCCTGCTCCGAAAGTGCGAACGTCTGCAGATAGCTGGCAGGCAGAAGGGGCTAGCCTGGAAAGCTGTTGCTCAGCCTGATCTGCCCATGGCAGTGCTCGCACAGAGGCACAGAGAATGGGGCTGCTTGCTTGTCTTGCCACCTCAAACTTCAAACGTAGCCTGGGAAATTTGGTGTACCTGCTAGGCTCCTTTCGCAGCCCTGCTCTTGAAATGCGAACGTCTGCAGATAGCTGGCAGGCAGAAGGGGCTAGCCTGGAAAGCTGTTGCTCAGCCTCATCTGCCCATGGCACTGTTCGCATAGAGGCACAGAGAATGGGGCTGCTTGCTTATCTTGCCACTTGAAACTTCAAACGCATGCTGGGAATGGTGGTGTCCCTGCCAGGCTCCTATCACAGCCCTGCTCCGAAAGTGCGAACGTCTGCAGATAGCTGGCAGCCAGAAGGGGCTAGCCTGGAAAGCTGTTGCTCAGCCTCATCTGCCCATGGCACTGTTCGCACAGAGGCACAGAGAATGGGGCTGCTTGCTTATCTTGCCACCTCAAACTTCAAACGTAGCCTGGGAAAGATAGTGTACCTGCTAGGCTCCTTTCGCAGCCCTGCTCTTGAAACGCGAACGTCTGCAGATGGCTGGCAGGCAGAAGGGGCTAGCCTGGAAAGCTGTTGCTCAGCCTCATCTGCCCATGGCAGCGCTCGCACAGAGGCACAGAGAATGGGGCTGCTTGCTTGTCTTGCCACCTCAAACTTCAAACGCATGCTGGGAATGGAGGTGTCCCTGCCAGGCTCCTATCACAGCCCTGCTCCGAAAGTGCGAACGTCTGCAGATAGCTGGCAGGCAGAAGGGGCTAGCCTGGAAAGCTGTTGCTCAGCCTCATCTGCCCATGGCAGTGCTCGCACAGAGGCACAGAGAATGGGGCTGCTTGCTTATCTTGCCACTTGAAACTTCAAACGCATGCTGGGAATGGTGGTGTCCCTGCCAGGCTCCTATCACAGCCCTGCTCCGAAAGTGCGAACGTCTGCAGATAGCTGGCAGCCAGAAGGGGCTAGCCTGGAAAGCTGTTGCTCAGCCTCATCTGCCCATGGCACTGTTCGCATAGAGGCACAGAGAATGGGGCTGCTTGCTTATCTTGCGACTTGAAACTTCAAACGCATGCTGGGAATGGTGGTGTCCCTGCCAGGCTCCTATCACAGCCCTGCTCCGAAAGTGCGAACGTCTGCAGATAGCTGGCAGGCAGAAGGGGCTAGCCTGGAAAGCTGTTGCTCAGCCTGATCTGCCCATGGCAGTGCTCGCACAGAGGCACAGAGAATGGGGCTGCTTGCTTGTCTTGCCACCTCAAACTTCAAACGTAGCCTGGGAAATTTGGTGTACCTGCTAGGCTCCTTTCGCAGCCCTGCTCTTGAAATGCGAACGTCTGCAGATAGCTGGCAGGCAGAAGGGGCTAGCCTGGAAAGCTGTTGCTCAGCCTCATCTGCCCATGGCAGTGCTCGCATAGAGGCACAGAGAATGGGGCTGCTTGCTTATCTTGCCACATGAAACTTCAAACGCATGCTGGGAATGGTGGTGTCCCTGCCAGGCTCCTATCACAGCCCTGCTCCGAAAGTGCGAACGTCTGCAGATAGCTGGCAGGCAGAAGGGGCTAGCCTGGAAAGCTGTTGCTCAGCCTCATCTGCCCATGGCACTGCTCGCACAGAGGCACAGAGAATGGGGCTGCTTGCTTGTCTTGCCATCTCAAACTTCAAACGTAGCCTGGGAAAGTCGGTGTCCCAGCCAGGCTCCTTTCGCAGCCCTGCTCTGAAAGTGCGAACGTCTGCAGATAGCTGGCAGGCAGAAGGGGCTAGCCTGGAAAGCTGTTGCTCAGCCTCATCTGCCCATGGCACTGTTCGCATAGAGGCACAGAGAATGGGGCTGCTTGCTTATCTTGCCACTTGAAACTTCAAACGCATGCTGGGAATGGTGGTGTCCCTGCCAGGCTCCTATCGCAGCCCTGCTCCGAAAGTGCGAACGTCTGCAGATAGCTGGCAGCCAGAAGGGGCTAGCCTGGAAAGCTGTTGCTCAGCCTCATCTGCCCATGGCAGTGCTCGCACAGAGGCACAGAGAATGGGGCTGCTTGCTTGTCTTGCCACCTCAAACTTCAAACATAGCCTGGGAAAGTTGGTGTCCCAGCCAGGCTCCTTTCGCAGCCGTGCTCTGAAAGTGCGAACGTCTGCAGATAGCTGGCAGGCAGAAGGGGCTATCCTGGAAAGCTGTTGCTCAGCCTCATCTGCCCATGGCACTGTTCGCATAGAGGCACAGAGAATGGGGCTGCTTGCTTATCTTGCCTCTTGAAACTTCAAACGCATGCTGGGAATGGTGGTGTCCCTGCCAGGCTCCTATCACAGCCCTGCTCCGAAAGTGCGAACGTCTGCAGATAGCTGGCAGGCAGAAGGGGCTAGCCTGGAAAGCTGTTGCTCAGCCTCATCTGCCCATGGCACTGCTCGCACAGAGGCACAGAGAATGGGGCTGCTTGCTTGTCTTGCCACCTCAAACTTCAAACGTAGCCTGGGAAAGTTGGTGTCCCAGCCAGGCTCCTTTCGCAGCCCTGCTCTTGAAATGCGAACGTCTGCAGATAGCTGGCAGGCAGAAGGGGCTAGCTTGGAAAGCTGTTGCTCAGCCTCATCTGCCCATGGCAGTGCTCGCACAGAGGCATAGAGAATGGGGCTGCTTGCTTATCTTGCCACCTCAAACTTCAAACGTAGACTGGGAAAAATGGTGTACCTGCTAGGCTCCTTTCGCAGCCCTGTTCTTGAAATGCGAACGTCTGCAGATAGCTGGCAGGCAGAAGGGGCTAGCTTGGAAAGCTGTTGCTCAGCCTCATCTGCCCATGGCAGTGCTCGCACAGAGGCACAGAGAATGGGGCTGCTTGCTTGTCTTGCCACCTCAAACTTCAAACGCATGCTGGGAATGGTGGTGTCCCTGCCAGGCTCCTATCACAGCCCTGCTCCGAAAGTGCGAACGTCTGCAGATAGCTGGCAGCCAGAAGGGGCTAGCCTGGAAAGCTGTTGCTCAGCCTCATCTGCCCATGGCAGTGCTCGCACAGAGGCACAGAGAATGGGGCTGCTTGCTTGTCTTGCCACCTCAAACTTCAAACGTAGCCTGGGAAATTTGGTGTACCTGCTAGACTCCTTTCGCAGCCCTGCTCTTGAAATGCGAACGTCTGCAGATAGCTGGCAGGCAGAAGGGGCTAGCCTGGAAAGCTGTTGCTCAGCCTCATCTGCCCATGGCACTGTTCGCATAGAGGCACAGAGAATGGGGCTGCTTGCTTGTCTTGCCACCTCAAACTTCAAACTTAGCCTGGGAAATTTGGTGTACCTGCTAGGCTCCTTTCGCAGCCCTGCTCTTGAAATGCGAACGTCTGCAGATAGCTGGCAGGCAGAAGGGGCTAGCTTGGAAAGCTGTTGCTCAGCCTGATCTGCCCATGGCAGTGCTCGCACAGAGGCACAGAGAATGGGGCTGCTTGCTTGTCTTGCCATCTCAAACTTCAAACGTAGCCTGGGAAAGTTGGTGTCCCAGCCAGGCTCCTTTCGCAGCCCTGCTCTGAAAGTGCGAACGTCTGCAGATAGCTGGCAGGCAGAAGGGGCTAGCTTGGAATGCTGTTGCTCAGCCTCATCTGCCCATGGCAGTGCTCGCACAGAGGCACAGAGAATGGGGCTGCTTGCTTGTCTTGCCACCTCAAACTTCAAACGCATGCTGGGAATGGTGGTGTCCCTGCCAGGGTCCTATCACAGCCCTGCTCCGAAAGTGCGAACGTCTGCAGATAGCTGGCAGGCAGAAGGGGCTAGCCTGGAAAGCTGTTGCTCAGCCTGATCTGCCCATGGCAGTGCTCGCACAGAGGCACAGAGAATGGGGCTGCTTTCTTGTCTTGCCACCTCAAACTTCAAACGTAGCCTGGGAAATTTGGTGTACCTGCTAGGCTCCTTTCGCAGCCCTGCTCTTGAAATGCGAACGTCTGCAGATAGCTGGCAGGCAGAAGGGGCTAGCCTGGAAAGCTGTTGCTCAGCCTCATCTGCCCATGGCACTGTTCGCATAGAGGCACAGAGAATGGGGCTGCTTGCTTGTCTTGCCACCTCAAACTTCAAACATAGCCTGGGAAAGTTGGTGTCCCAGCCAGGCTCCTTTCGCAGCCCTGCTCTTGAAATGCGAACGTCTGCAGATAGCTGGCAGGCAGAAGGGGCTAGCCTGGAAAGCTGTTGCTCAGCCTCATCTGCCCATGGCAGTGCTCGCACAGAGGCACAGAGAATGGGGCTGCTTGCTTATCTTGCGACTTGAAACTTCAAACGCATGCTGGGAATGGTGGTGTCCCTGCCAGGCTCCTATCACAGCCCTGCTCCGAAAGTGCGAACGTCTGCAGATAGCTGGCAGGCAGAAGGGGCTAGCCTGGAAAGCTGTTGCTCAGCCTCATCTGCCCATGGCAGTGCTCGCACAGAGGCACAGAGAATGGGGCTGCTTGCTTGTCTTGCCACCTCAAACTTCAAACATAGCCTGGGAAAGTTGGTGTCCCAGCCAGGCTCCTTTCGCAGCCCTGCTCTTGAAATGCGAACGTCTGCAGATAGCTGGCAGGCAGAAGGGGCTAGCTTGGAAAGCTGTTGCTCAGCCTCATCTGCCCATGGCAGTGCTCGCACAGAGGCACAGAGAATGGGGCTGCTTGCTTGTCTTGCCACCTCAAACTTCAAACGCATGCTGGGAATGGTGGTGTCCCTGCCAGGCTCCTATCACAGCCCTGCTCCGAAAGTGCGAACGTCTGCAGATAGCTGGCAGGCAGAAGGGGCTAGCCTGGAAAGCTGTTGCTCAGCCTCATCTGCCCATGGCAGTGCTCGCACAGAGGCACAGAGAATGGGGCTGCTTGCTTGTCTTGCCACCTCAAACTTCAAACGTAGCCTGGGAAATTTGGTGTACCTGCTAGGCTTCTTTCGCAGCCCTGCTCCGAAAGTGCGAATGTCTGCAGATAGCTGGCAGCCAGAAGGGGCTAGCCTGGAAAGCTGTTGCTCAGCCTCATCTGCCCATGGCAGTGCTCGCACAGAGGCACAGAGAATGGGGCTGCTTGCTTATCTTGCCACTTGAAACTTCAAACGCATGCTGGGAATGGTGGTGTCCCAGCCAGGCTCCTTTCGCAGCCCTGCTCTGAAAGTGCGAACGTCTGCAGATAGCTGGCAGGCAGAAGGGGCTAGCTTGGAATGCTGTTGCTCAGCCTCATCTGCCCATGGCAGTGCTCGCACAGAGGCACAGAGAATGGGGCTGCTTGCTTGTCTTGCCACCTCAAACTTCAAACGCATGCTGGGAATGGTGGTGTCCCTGCCAGGGTCCTATCACAGCCCTGCTCCGAAAGTGCGAACGTCTGCAGATAGCTGGCAGGCAGAAGGGGCTAGCCTGGAAAGCTGTTGCTCAGCCTGATCTGCCCATGGCAGTGCTCGCACAGAGGCACAGAGAATGGGGCTGCTTGCTTGTCTTGCCACCTCAAACTTCAAACGTAGCCTGGGAAATTTGGTGTACCTGCTAGGCTCCTTTCGCAGCCCTGCTCTTGAAATGCGAACGTCTGCAGATAGCTGGCAGGCAGAAGGGGCTAGCCTGGAAAGCTGTTGCTCAGCCTCATCTGCCCATGGCACTGTTCGCATAGAGGCACAGAGAATGGGGCTGCTTGCTTGTCTTGCCACCTCAAACTTCAAACGTAGCCTGGGAAATTTGGTGTACCTGCTAGGCTCCTTTCGCAGCCCTGCTCTTGAAATGCGAACGTCTGCAGATAGCTGGCAGCCAGAAGGGGCTAGCCTGGAAAGCTGTTGCTCAGCCTCATCTGCCCATGGCAGTGCTCGCATAGAGGCACAGAGAATGGGGCTGCTTGCTTATCTTGCCACATGAAACTTCAAACGCATGCTGGGAATGGTGGTGTCCCTGCCAGGCTCCTATCACAGCCCTGCTCCGAAAGTGCGAACGTCTGCAGATAGCTGGCAGGCAGAAGGGGCTAGCCTGGAAAGCTGTTGCTCAGCCTCATCTGCCCATGGCACTGCTCGCACAGAGGCACAGAGAATGGGGCTGCTTGCTTGTCTTGCCATCTCAAACTTCAAACGTAGCCTGGGAAAGTCGGTGTCCCAGCCAGGCTCCTTTCGCAGCCCTGCTCTGAAAGTGCGAACGTCTGCAGATAGCTGGCAGGCAGAAGGGGCTAGCCTGGAAAGCTGTTGCTCAGCCTCATCTGCCCATGGCACTGTTCGCATAGAGGCACAGAGAATGGGGCTGCTTGCTTATCTTGCCACTTGAAACTTCAAACGCATGCTGGGAATGGTGGTGTCCCTGCCAGGCTCCTATCGCAGCCCTGCTCCGAAAGTGCGAACGTCTGCAGATAGCTGGCAGCCAGAAGGGGCTAGCCTGGAAAGCTGTTGCTCAGCCTCATCTGCCCATGGCAGTGCTCGCACAGAGGCACAGAGAATGGGGCTGCTTGCTTGTCTTGCCACCTCAAACTTCAAACATAGCCTGGGAAAGTTGGTTTCCCAGCCAGGCTCCTTTCGCAGCCGTGCTCTGAAAGTGCGAACGTCTGCAGATAGCTGGCAGGCAGAAGGGGCTATCCTGGAAAGCTGTTGCTCAGCCTCATCTGCCCATGGCACTGTTCGCATAGAGGCACAGAGAATGGGGCTGCTTGCTTATCTTGCCTCTTGAAACTTCAAACGCATGCTGGGAATGGTGGTGTCCCTGCCAGGCTCCTTTCGCAGCCCTGCTCCGAAAGTGCGAACGTCTGCAGATAGCTGGCAGCCAGAAGGGGCTAGCCTGGAAAGCTGTTGCTCAGCCTCATCTGCCCATGGCAGTGCTCGCACAGAGGCACAGAGAATGGGGCTGCTTGCTTGTCTTGCCACCTCAAACTTCAAACATAGCCTGGGAAAGTTGGTGTCCCAGCCAGGCTCCTTTCGCAGCCCTGCTCTTGAAATGCGAACGTCTGCAGATAGCTGGCAGGCAGAAGGGGCTAGCTTGGAAAGCTGTTGCTCAGCCTCATCTGCCCATGGCAGTGCTCGCACAGAGGCACAGAGAATGGGGCTGCTTGCTTGTCTTGCCACCTCAAACTTCAAACATAGCCTGGGAAAGTTGGTGTACCTGCTAGGCTCCTTTCGCAGCCCTGTTCTTGAAATGCGAACGTCTGCAGATAGCTGGCAGGCAGAAGGGGCTATCCTGGAAAGCTGTTGCTCAGCCTCATCTGCCCATGGCAGTGCTCGCACAGAGGCATAGAGAATGGGGCTGCTTGCTTATCTTGCCACCTCAAACTTCAAACGTAGACTGGGAAAAATGGTGTACCTGCTAGGCTCCTTTCGCAGCCCTGTTCTTGAAATGCGAACGTCTGCAGATAGCTGGCAGGCAGAAGGGGCTAGCTTGGAAAGCTGTTGCTCAGCCTCATCTGCCCATGGCAGTGCTCGCACAGAGGCACAGAGAATGGGGCTGCTTGCTTGTCTTGCCACCTCAAACTTCAAACGCATGCTGGGAATGGTGGTGTCCCTGCCAGGCTCCTATCACAGCCCTGCTCCGAAAGTGCGAACGTCTGCAGATAGCTGGCAGGCAGAAGGGGCTAGCCTGGAAAGCTGTTGCTCAGCCTCATCTGCCCATGGCAGTGCTCGCACAGAGGCACAGAGAATGGGGCTGCTTGCTTGTCTTGCCACCTCAAACTTCAAACGTAGCCTGGGAAATTTGGTGTACCTGCTAGACTCCTTTCGCAGCCCTGCTCTTGAAATGCGAACGTCTGCAGATAGCTGGCAGGCAGAAGGGGCTAGCCTGGAAAGCTGTTGCTCAGCCTCATCTGCCCATGGCACTGTTCGCATAGAGGCACAGAGAATGGGGCTGCTTGCTTATCTTGCCTCTTGAAACTTCAAACGCATGCTGGGAATGGTGGTGTCCCTGCCAGGCTCCTTTCGCAGCCCTGCTCCGAAAGTGCGAACGTCTGCAGATAGCTGGCAGCCAGAAGGGGCTAGCCTGGAAAGCTGTTGCTCAGCCTCATCTGCCCATGGCAGTGCTCGCACAGAGGCACAGAGAATGGGGCTGCTTGCTTGTCTTGCCACCTCAAACTTCAAACATAGCCTGGGAAAGTTGGTGTCCCAGCCAGGCTCCTTTCGCAGCCCTGCTCTTGAAATGCGAACGTCTGCAGATAGCTGGCAGGCAGAAGGGGCTATCTTGGAAAGCTGTTGCTCAGCCTCATCTGCCCATGGCAGTGCTCGCACAGAGGCACAGAGAATGGGGCTGCTTGCTTGTCTTGCCACCTCAAACTTCAAACGTAGCCTGGGAAAGTTGGTGTACCTGCTAGGCTCCTTTCGCAGCCCTGTTCTTGAAATGCGAACGTCTGCAGATAGCTGGCAGGCAGAAGGGGCTATCCTGGAAAGCTGTTGCTCAGCCTCATCTGCCCATGGCAGTGCTCGCACAGAGGCATAGAGAATGGGGCTGCTTGCTTATCTTGCCACCTCAAACTTCAAACGTAGACTGGGAAAAATGGTGTACCTGCTAGGCTCCTTTCGCAGCCCTGTTCTTGAAATGCGAACGTCTGCAGATAGCTGGCAGGCAGAAGGGGCTAGCTTGGAAAGCTGTTGCTCAGCCTCATCTGCCCATGGCAGTGCTCGCACAGAGGCACAGAGAATGGGGCTGCTTGCTTGTCTTGCCACCTCAAACTTCAAACGCATGCTGGGAATGGTGGTGTCCCTGCCAGGCTCCTATCACAGCCCTGCTCCGAAAGTGCGAACGTCTGCAGATAGCTGGCAGCCAGAAGGGGCTAGCCTGGAAAGCTGTTGCTCAGCCTCATCTGCCCATGGCAGTGCTCGCACAGAGGCACAGAGAATGGGGCTGCTTGCTTGTCTTGCCACCTCAAACTTCAAACGTAGCCTGGGAAATTTGGTGTACCTGCTAGACTCCTTTCGCAGCCCTGCTCTTGAAATGCGAACGTCTGCAGATAGCTGGCAGGCAGAAGGGGCTAGCCTGGAAAGCTGTTGCTCAGCCTCATCTGCCCATGGCACTGTTCGCATAGAGGCACAGAGAATGGGGCTGCTTGCTTATCTTGCGACTTGAAACTTCAAACGCATGCTGGGAATGGTGGTGTCCCTGCCAGGCTCCTATCACAGCCCTGCTCCGAAAGTGCGAACGTCTGCAGATAGCTGGCAGGCAGAAGGGGCTAGCCTGGAAAGCTGTTGCTCAGCCTCATCTGCCCATGGCAGTGCTCGCACAGAGGCACAGAGAATGGGGCTGCTTGCTTGTCTTGCCACCTCAAACTTCAAACATAGCCTGGGAAAGTTGGTGTCCCAGCCAGGCTCCTTTCGCAGCCCTGCTCTTGAAATGCGAACGTCTGCAGATAGCTGGCAGGCAGAAGGGGCTAGCTTGGAAAGCTGTTGCTCAGCCTCATCTGCCCATGGCAGTGCTCGCACAGAGGCACAGAGAATGGGGCTGCTTGCTTGTCTTGCCACCTCAAACTTCAAACGCATGCTGGGAATGGTGGTGTCCCTGCCAGGCTCCTATCACAGCCCTGCTCCGAAAGTGCGAACGTCTGCAGATAGCTGGCAGCCAGAAGGGGCTAGCCTGGAAAGCTGTTGCTCAGCCTCATCTGCCCATGGCAGTGCTCGCACAGAGGCACAGAGAATGGGGCTGCTTGCTTGTCTTGCCACCTCAAACTTCAAACGTAGCCTGGGAAATTTGGTGTACCTGCTAGACTCCTTTCGCAGCCCTGCTCTTGAAATGCGAACGTCTGCAGATAGCTGGCAGGCAGAAGGGGCTAGCCTGGAAAGCTGTTGCTCAGCCTCATCTGCCCATGGCACTGTTCGCATAGAGGCACAGAGAATGGGGCTGCTTGCTTATCTTGCGACTTGAAACTTCAAACGCATGCTGGGAATGGTGGTGTCCCTGCCAGGCTCCTATCACAGCCCTGCTCCGAAAGTGCGAACGTCTGCAGATAGCTGGCAGGCAGAAGGGGCTAGCCTGGAAAGCTGTTGCTCAGCCTCATCTGCCCATGGCAGTGCTCGCACAGAGGCACAGAGAATGGGGCTGCTTGCTTGTCTTGCCACCTCAAACTTCAAACATAGCCTGGGAAAGTTGGTGTCCCAGCCAGGCTCCTTTCGCAGCCCTGCTCTTGAAATGCGAACGTCTGCAGATAGCTGGCAGGCAGAAGGGGCTAGCTTGGAAAGCTGTTGCTCAGCCTCATCTGCCCATGGCAGTGCTCGCACAGAGGCACAGAGAATGGGGCTGCTTGCTTGTCTTGCCACCTCAAACTTCAAACGCATGCTGGGAATGGTGGTGTCCCTGCCAGGCTCCTATCACAGCCCTGCTCCGAAAGTGCGAACGTCTGCAGATAGCTGGCAGGCAGAAGGGGCTAGCCTGGAAAGCTGTTGCTCAGCCTCATCTGCCCATGGCACTGTTCGCATAGAGGCACAGAGAATGGGGCTGCTTGCTTGTCTTGCCACCTCAAACTTCAAACGTAGCCTGGGAAATTTGGTGTACCTGCTAGGCTTCTTTCGCAGCCCTGCTCCGAAAGTGCGAATGTCTGCAGATAGCTGGCAGCCAGAAGGGGCTAGCCTGGAAAGCTGTTGCTCAGCCTCATCTGCCCATGGCAGTGCTCGCACAGAGGCACAGAGAATGGGGCTGCTTGCTTATCTTGCCACTTGAAACTTCAAACGCATGCTGGGAATGGTGGTGTCCCAGCCAGGCTCCTTTCGCAGCCCTGCTCTGAAAGTGCGAACGTCTGCAGATAGCTGGCAGGCAGAAGGGGCTAGCTTGGAATGCTGTTGCTCAGCCTCATCTGCCCATGGCAGTGCTCGCACAGAGGCACAGAGAATGGGGCTGCTTGCTTGTCTTGCCACCTCAAACTTCAAACGCATGCTGGGAATGGTGGTGTCCCTGCCAGGGTCCTATCACAGCCCTGCTCCGAAAGTGCGAACGTCTGCAGATAGCTGGCAGGCAGAAGGGGCTAGCCTGGAAAGCTGTTGCTCAGCCTCATCTGCCCATGGCACTGTTCGCATAGAGGCACAGAGAATGGGGCTGCTTGCTTGTCTTGCCACCTCAAACTTCAAACGTAGCCTGGGAAATATGGTGTACCTGCTAGGCTCCTTTCGCAGCCCTGCTCTTGAAATGCGAACGTCTGCAGATAGCTGGCAGGCAGAAGGTGCTAGCCTGGAAAGCTGTTGCTCAGCCTCATCTGCCCATGGCAGTGCTCGCATAGAGGCACAGAGAATGGGGCTGCTTGCTTATCTTGCCACATGAAACTTCAAACGCATGCTGGGAATGGTGGTGTCCCTGCCAGGCTCCTATCACAGCCCTGCTCCGAAAGTGCGAACGTCTGCAGATAGCTGGCAGGCAGAAGGGGCTAGCCTGGAAAGCTGTTGCTCAGCCTCATCTGCCCATGGCACTGCTCGCACAGAGGCACAGAGAATGGGGCTGCTTGCTTGTCTTGCCATCTCAAACTTCAAACGTAGCCTGGGAAAGTTGGAGTCCCAGCCAGGCTCCTTTCGCAGCCCTGCTCTGAAAGTGCGAACGTCTGCAGATAGCTGGCAGGCAGAAGGGGCTAGCCTGGAAAGCTGTTGCTCAGCCTCATCTGCCCATGGCACTGTTCGCATAGAGGCACAGAGAATGGGGCTGCTTGCTTATCTTGCCACTTGAAACTTCAAACGCATGCTGGGAAAGGTGGTGTCCCTGCCAGGCTCCTATCGCAGCCCTGCTCCGAAAGTGCGAACGTCTGCAGATAGCTGGCAGCCAGAAGGGGCTAGCCTGGAAAGCTGTTGCTCAGCCTCATCTGCCCATGGCAGTGCTCGCACAGAGGCACAGAGAATGGGGCTGCTTGCTTGTCTTGCCACCTCAAACTTCAAACATAGCCTGGGAAAGTTGGTGTCCCAGCCAGGCTCCTTTCGCAGCCGTGCTCTGAAAGTGCGAACGTCTGCAGATAGCTGGCAGGCAGAAGGGGCTATCCTGGAAAGCTGTTGCTCAGCCTCATCTGCCCATGGCACTGTTCGCATAGAGGCACAGAGAATGGGGCTGCTTGCTTATCTTGCCTCTTGAAACTTCAAACGCATGCTGGGAATGGTGGTGTCCCTGCCAGGCTCCTTTCGCAGCCCTGCTCCGAAAGTGCGAACGTCTGCAGATAGCTGGCAGCCAGAAGGGGCTAGCCTGGAAAGCTGTTGCTCAGCCTCATCTGCCCATGGCAGTGCTCGCACAGAGGCACAGAGAATGGGGCTGCTTGCTTGTCTTGCCACCTCAAACTTCAAACATAGCCTGGGAAAGTTGGTGTCCCAGCCAGGCTCCTTTCGCAGCCCTGCTCTTGAAATGCGAACGTCTGCAGATAGCTGGCAGGCAGAAGGGGCTAGCTTGGAAAGCTGTTGCTCAGCCTCATCTGCCCATGGCAGTGCTCGCACAGAGGCACAGAGAATGGGGCTGCTTGCTTGTCTTGCCACCTCAAACTTCAAACGTAGCCTGGGAAAGTTGGTGTACCTGCTAGGCTCCTTTCGCAGCCCTGTTCTTGAAATGCGAACGTCTGCAGATAGCTGGCAGGCAGAAGGGGCTAGCCTGGAAAGCTGTTGCTCAGCCTCATCTGCCCATGGCAGTGCTCGCACAGAGGCATAGAGAATGGGGCTGCTTGCTTATCTTGCCACCTCAAACTTCAAACGTAGACTGGGAAAAATTGTGTACCTGCTAGGCTCCTTTCGCAGCCCTGTTCTTGAAATGCGAACGTCTGCAGATAGCTGGCAGGCAGAAGGGGCTAGCTTGGAAAGCTGTTGCTCAGCCTCATCTGCCCATGGCAGTGCTCGCACAGAGGCACAGAGAATGGGGCTGCTTGCTTGTCTTGCCACCTCAAACTTCAAACGCATGCTGGGAATGGTGGTGTCCCTGCCAGGCTCCTATCACAGCCCTGCTCCGAAAGTGCGAACGTCTGCAGATAGCTGGCAGCCAGAAGGGGCTAGCCTGGAAAGCTGTTGCTCAGCCTCATCTGCCCATGGCAGTGCTCGCACAGAGGCACAGAGAATGGGGCTGCTTGCTTGTCTTGCCACCTCAAACTTCAAACGTAGCCTGGGAAATTTGGTGTACCTGCTAGACTCCTTTCGCAGCCCTGCTCTTGAAATGCGAACGTCTGCAGATAGCTGGCAGGCAGAAGGGGCTAGCCTGGAAAGCTGTTGCTCAGCCTCATCTGCCCATGGCAGTGCTCGCATAGAGGCACAGAGAATGGGGCTGCTTGCTTGTCTTGCCACCTCAAACTTCAAACGTAGCCTGGGAAATTTGGTGTACCTGCTAGGCTCCTTTCGCAGCCCTGCTCTTGAAATGCGAACGTCTGCAGATAGCTGGCAGGCAGAAGGGGCTAGCTTGGAAAGCTGTTGCTCAGCCTCATCTGCCCATGGCAGTGCTCGCACAGAGGCACAGAGAATGGGGCTGCTTGCTTGTCTTGCCATCTCAAACTTCAAACGTAGCCTGGGAAAGTTGGTGTCCCAGCCAGGCTCCTTTCGCAGCCCTGCTCTGAAAGTGCGAACGTCTGCAGATAGCTGGCAGGCAGAAGGGGCTAGCTTGGAATGCTGTTGCTCAGCCTCATCTGCCCATGGCAGTGCTCGCACAGAGGCACAGAGAATGGGGGTGCTTGCTTGTCTTGCCACCTCAAACTTCAAACGCATGCTGGGAATGGTGGTGTCCCTGCCAGGGTCCTATCACAGCCCTGCTCCGAAAGTGCGAACGTCTGCAGATAGCTGGCAGGCAGAAGGGGCTAGCCTGGAAAGCTGTTGCTCAGCCTGATCTGCCCATGGCAGTGCTCGCACAGAGGCACAGAGAATGGGGCTGCTTGCTTGTCTTGCCACCTCAAACTTCAAACGTAGCCTGGGAAATTTGGTGTACCTGCTAGGCTCCTTTCGCAGCCCTGCTCTTGAAACGCGAACGTCTGCAGATAGCTGGCAGGCAGAAGGGGCTAGCCTGGAAAGCTGTTGCTCAGCCTCATCTGCCCATGGCACTGTTCGCATAGAGGCACAGAGAATGGGGCTGCTTGCTTGTCTTGCCACCTCAAACTTCAAACGTAGCCTGGGAAAGTTGGTGTCCCAGCCAGGCTCCTTTCGCAGCCCTGCTCTGAAAGTGCGAACGTCTGCAGATAGCTGGCAGGCAGAAGGGGCTATCCTGGAAAGCTGTTGCTCAGCCTCATCTGCCCATGGCACTGTTCGCATAGAGGCACAGAGAATGGGGCTGCTTGCTTATCTTGCCTCTTGAAACTTCAAACGCATGCTGGGAATGGTGGTGTCCCTGCCAGGCTCCTTTCGCAGCCCTGCTCCGAAAGTGCGAACGTCTGCAGATAGCTGGCAGCCAGAAGGGGCTAGCCTGGAAAGCTGTTGCTCAGCCTCATCTGCCCATGGCAGTGCTCGCACAGAGGCACAGAGAATGGGGCTGCTTGCTTGTCTTGCCACCTCAAACTTCAAACATAGCCTGGGAAAGTTGGTGTCCCAGCCAGGCTCCTTTCGCAGCCCTGCTCTTGAAATGCGAACGTCTGCAGATAGCTGGCAGGCAGAAGGGGCTAGCTTGGAAAGCTGTTGCTCAGCCTCATCTGCCCATGGCAGTGCTCGCACAGAGGCACAGAGAATGGGGCTGCTTGCTTGTCTTGCCACCTCAAACTTCAAACGTAGCCTGGGAAAGTTGGTGTACCTGCTAGGCTCCTTTCGCAGCCCTGTTCTTGAAATGCGAACGTCTGCAGATAGCTGGCAGGCAGAAGGGGCTAGCCTGGAAAGCTGTTGCTCAGCCTCATCTGCCCATGGCAGTGCTCGCACAGAGGCACAGAGAATGGGGCTGCTTGCTTATCTTGCCACCTCAAACTTCAAACGTAGACTGGGAAAAATGGTGTACCTGCTAGGCTCCTTTCGCAGCCCTGTTCTTGAAATGCGAACGTCTGCAGATAGCTGGCAGGCAGAAGGGGCTAGCTTGGAAAGCTGTTGCTCAGCCTCATCTGCCCATGGCAGTGCTCGCACAGAGGCACAGAGAATGGGGCTGCTTGCTTGTCTTGCCACCTCAAACTTCAAACGCATGCTGGGAATGGTGGTGTCCCTGCCAGGCTCCTATCACAGCCCTGCTCCGAAAGTGCGAACGTCTGCAGATAGCTGGCAGGCAGAAGGGGCTAGCCTGGAAAGCTGTTGCTCAGCCTCATCTGCCCATGGCAGTGCTCGCACAGAGGCACAGAGAATGGGGCTGCTTGCTTGTCTTGCCACCTCAAACTTCAAACGTAGCCTGGGAAATTTGGTGTACCTGCTAGGCTTCTTTCGCAGCCCTGCTCCGAAAGTGCGAATGTCTGCAGATAGCTGGCAGCCAGAAGGGGCTAGCCTGGAAAGCTGTTGCTCAGCCTCATCTGCCCATGGCAGTGCTCGCACAGAGGCACAGAGAATGGGGCTGCTTGCTTATCTTGCCACTTGAAACTTCAAACGCATGCTGGGAATGGTGGTGTCCCTGCCAGGCTCCTATCACAGCCCTGCTCCGAAAGTGCGAACGTCTGCAGATAGCTGGCAGCCAGAAGGGGCTAGCCTGGAAAGCTGTTGCTCAGCCTCATCTGCCCATGGCACTGTTCGCATAGAGGCACAGAGAATGGGGCTGCTTGCTTATCTTGCGACTTGAAACTTCAAACGCATGCTGGGAATGGTGGTGTCCCTGCCAGGCTCCTATCACAGCCCTGCTCCGAAAGTGCGAACGTCTGCAGATAGCTGGCAGCCAGAAGGGGCTAGCCTGGAAAGCTGTTGCTCAGCCTCATCTGCCCATGGCAGTGCTCGCACAGAGGCACAGAGAATGGGGCTGCTTGCTTGTCATGCCATCTCAAACTTCAAACGTAGCCTGGGAAAGTTGGTGTCCCAGCCAGGCTCCTTTCGCAGCCCTGCTCTGAAAGTGCGAACGTCTGCAGATAGCTGGCAGGCAGAAGGGGCTATCCTGGAAAGCTGTTGCTCAGCCTCATCTGCCCATGGCACTGTTCGCATAGAGGCACAGAGAATGGGGCTGCTTGCTTATCTTGCCTCTTGAAACTTCAAACGCATGCTGGGAATGGTGGTGTCCCTGCCAGGCTCCTTTCGCAGCCCTGCTCCGAAAGTGCGAACGTCTGCAGATAGCTGGCAGCCAGAAGGGGCTAGCCTGGAAAGCTGTTGCTCAGCCTCATCTGCCCATGGCACTGCTCGCACAGAGGCACAGAGAATGGGGCTGCTTGCTTGTCTTGCCACCTCAAACTTCAAACATAGCCTGGGAAAGTTGGTGTCCCAGCCAGGCTCCTTTCGCAGCCCTGCTCTTGAAATGCGAATGTCTGCAGATAGCTGGCAGGCAGAAGGGGCTAGCTTGGAAAGCTGTTGCTCAGCCTCATCTGCCCATGGCAGTGCTCGCACAGAGGCACAGAGAATGGGGCTGCTTGCTTGTCTTGCCACCTCAAACTTCAAACGCATGCTGGGAATGGTGGTGTCCCTGCCAGGCTCCTATCACAGCCCTGCTCCGAAAGTGCGAACGTCTGCAGATAGCTGGCAGCCAGAAGGGGCTAGCCTGGAAAGCTGTTGCTCAGCCTCATCTGCCCATGGCAGTGCTCGCACAGAGGCACAGAGAATGGGGCTGCTTGCTTGTCTTGCCACCTCAAACTTCAAACGTAGCCTGGGAAAGTTGGTTTACCTGCTAGGCTCCTTTCGCAGCCCTGTTCTTGAAATGCGAACGTCTGCAGATAGCTGGCAGGCAGAAGGGGCTAGCCTGGAAAGCTGTTGCTCAGCCTCAACTGCCCATGGCAATGCTCGCACAGAGGCACAGAGAATGGGGCTGCTTGCTTATCTTGCCACCTCAAACTTCAAACGTAGACTGGGAAAAATGGTGTACCTGCTAGGCTCCTTTCGCAGCCCTGTTCTTGAAATGCGAACGTCTACAGATAGCTGGCAGGCAGAAGGGGCTAGCCTGGAAAGCTGTTGCTCAGCCTCATCTGCCCATGGCAGTGCTCGCACAGAGGCACAGAGAATGGGGCTGCTTGCTTGTCTTGCCACCTCAAACTTCAAACGTAGCCTGGGAAAGTTGGTTTACCTGCTAGGCTCCTTTCGCAGCCCTGCTCTTGAAATGCGAACGTCTGCAGATAGCTGGCAGGCAGAAGGGGCTAGCCTGGAAAGCTGTTGCTCAGCCTCAACTGTCCATTGGCAATGCTCGCACAGAGGCACAGAGAATGGGGCTGCTTGCTTATCTTGCCACCTCAAACTTCAAACGTAGACTGGGAAAAATGGTGTACCTGCTAGGCTCCTTTCGCAGCCCTGCTCTTGAAATGCGAACGTCTGCAGATAGCTGGCAGCCAGAAGGGGCTAGCCTGGAAAGCTGTTGCTCAGCCTCATCTGCCCATGGCAGTGCTCGCACAGAGGCACAGAGAATGGGGCTGCTTGCTTGTCTTGCCACCTCAGACTTCAAACGTAGCCTGGGAAAGTTGGTGTACCTGCTAGGCTCCTTTCGCAGCCCTGTTCTTGAAATGCGAACCTCTGCAGATAGCTGGCAGGCAGAAGGGGCTAGCCTGGAAAGCTGTTGCTCAGCCTCATCTGCCCATGGCAGTGCTCGCACAGAGGCACAGAGAATGGGGCTGCTTGCTTATCTTGCCACCTCAAACTTCAAACGTAGACTGGGAAAAATGGTGTACCTGCTAGGCTCCTTTCGCAGCCCTGTTCTTGAAATGCGAACGTCTGCAGATAGCTGGCAGCCAGAAGGGGCTAGCTTGGAAAGCTGTTGCTCAGCCTCATCTGCCCATGGCAGTGCTCGCACAGAGGCACAGAGAATGGGGCTGCTTGCTTGTCTTGCCACCTCAAACTTCAAACGCATGCTGGGAATGGTGGTGTCCCTGCCAGGCTCCTATCACAGCCCTGCTCCGAAAGTGCGAACGTCTGCAGATAGCTGGCAGGCAGAAGGGGCTAGCCTGGAAAGCTGTTGCTCAGCCTCATCTGCCCATGGCAGTGCTCGCACAGAGGCACAGAGAATGGGGCTGCTTGCTTGTCTTGCCACCTCAAACTTCAAACGCATGCTGGGAAAGTTGGTTTATTTGCTAGGCTCCTTTCGCAGCCCTGTTCTTGAAATGCGAACGTCTGCAGATAGCTGGCAGGCAGAAGGGGCTAGCCTGGAAAGCTGTTGCTCAGCCTCAACTGTCCATTGGCAATGCTCGCACAGAGGCACAGAGAATGGGGCTGCTTGCTTATCTTGCCACCTCAAACTTCAAACGTAGACTGGGAAAAATGGTGTACCTGCTAGGCTCCTTTCGCAGCCCTGTTCTTGAAATGCGAACGTCTGCAGATAGCTGGCAGCCAGAAGGGGCTAGCCTGGAAAGCTGTTGCTCAGCCTCATCTGCCCATGGCAGTGCTCGCACAGAGGCACAGAGAATGGGGCTGCTTGCTTGTCTTGCCACCTCAGACTTCAAACGTAGCCTGGGAAAGTTGGTGTACCTGCTAGGCTCCTTTCGCAGCCCTGTTCTTGAAATGCGAACGTCTGCAGATAGCTGGCAGGCAGAAGGGGCTAGCCTGGAAAGCTGTTGCTCAGCCTCATCTGCCCATGGCAGTGCTCGCACAGAGGCACAGAGAATGGGGCTGCTTGCTTATCTTGCCACCTCAAACTTCAAACGTAGACTGGGAAAAATGGTGTACCTGCTAGGCTCCTTTCGCAGCCCTGTTCTTGAAATGCGAACGTCTGCAGATAGCTGGCAGCCAGAAGGGGCTAGCTTGGAAAGCTGTTGCTCAGCCTCATCTGCCCATGGCAGTGCTCGCACAGAGGCACAGAGAATGGGGCTGCTTGCTTGTCTTGCCACCTCAAACTTCAAACGCATGCTGGGAATGGTGGTGTCCCTGCCAGGCTCCTATCACAGCCCTGCTCCGAAAGTGCGAACGTCTGCAGATAGCTGGCAGGCAGAAGGGGCTAGCCTGGAAAGCTGTTGCTCAGCCTCATCTGCCCATGGCAGTGCTCGCACAGAGGCACAGAGAATGGGGCTGCTTGCTTGTCTTGCCACCTCAAACTTCAAACGCATGCTGGGAATGGTGGTGTCCCTGCCAGGCTCCTATCACAGCCCTGCTCCGAAAGTGCGAATGTCTGCAGATAGCTGGCAGCCAGAAGGGGCTAGCCTGGAAAGCTGTTGCTCAGCCTCATCTGCCCATGGCAGTGCTCGCACAGAGGCACAGAGAATGGGGCTGCTTGCTTATCTTGGCACTTGAAACTTCAAACGCATGCTGGGAATGGTGGTGTCCCAGCCAGGCTCCTATCACAGCCCTGCTCCGAAAGTGCGAACGTCTGCAGATAGCTGGCAGCCAGAAGGGGCTAGCCTGGAAAGCTGTTGCTCAGCCTCATCTGCCCATGGCACTGTTCGCATAGAGGCACAGAGAATGGGGCTGCTTGCTTATCTTGCGACTTGAAACTTCAAACGCAGCCTGGGAATGGTGGTGTCCCTGCCAGGCTCCTATCACAGCCCTGCTCCGAAAGTGCGAACGTCTGCAGATAGCTGGCAGCCAGAAGGGGCTAGCCTGGAAAGCTGTTGCTCAGCCTCATCTGCCCATGGCACTGCTCGCACAGAGGCACAGAGAATGGGGCTGCTTGCTTGTCATGCCATCTCAAACTTCAAACGTAGCCTGGGAAAGTTGGTGTCCCAGCCAGGCTCCTTTCGCAGCCCTGCTCTGAAAGTGCGAACGTCTGCAGATAGCTGGCAGGCAGAAGGGGCTATCCTGGAAAGCTGTTGCTCAGCCTCATCTGCCCATGGCACTGTTCGCATAGAGGCACAGAGACTGGGGCTGCTTGCTTATCTTGCCTCTTGAAACTTCAAACGCATGCTGGGAATGGTGGTGTCCCTGCCAGGCTCATTTCGCAGCCCTGCTCCGAAAGTGCGAACGTCTGCAGATAGCTGGCAGCCAGAAGGGGCCAGCCTGGAAAGCTGTTGCTCAGCCTCATCTGCCCATGGCACTGCTCGCACAGAGGCACAGAGAATGGGGCTGCTTGCTTGTCTTGCCACCTCAAACTTCAAACGCATGCTGGGAATGGTGGTGTCCCTGCCAGGCTCCTATCACAGCCCTGCTCCGAAAGTGCGAACGTCTGCAGATAGCTGGCAGCCAGAAGGGGCTAGCCTGGAAAGCTGTTGCTCAGCCTCATCTGCCCATGGCAGTGCTCGCACAGAGGCACAGAGAATGGGGCTGCTTGCTTGTCTTGCCACCTCAAACTTCAAACGTAGCCTGGGAAAGTTGGTGTACCTGCTAGGCTCCTTTCGCAGCCCTGTTCTTGAAATGCGAACGTCTGCAGATAGCTGGCAGGCAGAAGGGGCTAGCCTGGAAAGCTGTTGCTCAGCCTCAACTGCCCATGGCAATGCTCGCACAGAGGCACAGAGAATGGGGCTGCTTGCTTATCTTGCCACCTCAAACTTCAAACGTAGACTGGGAAAAATGGTGTACCTGCTAGGCTCCTTTCGCAGCCCTGTTCTTGAAATGCGAACGTCTGCAGATAGCTGGCAGGCAGAAGGGGCTAGCTTGGAAAGCTGTTGCTCAGCCTCATCTACCCATGGCAGTGCTCGCACAGAGGCACAGAGAATGGGGCTGCTTGCTTGTCTTGCCACCTCAAACTTCAAACGCATGCTGGGAATGGTGGTGTCCCTGCCAGGCTCCTTTCGCAGCCCTGCTCCGAAAGTGCGAACGTCTGCAGATAGCTGGCAGCCAGAAGGGGCCAGCCTGGAAAGCTGTTGCTCAGCCTCATCTGCCCATGGCACTGCTCGCACAGAGGCACAGAGAATGGGGCTGCTTGCTTGTCTTGCCACCTCAAACTTCAAACATAGCCTGGGAAAGTTGGTGTCCCAGCCAGGCTCCTTTCGCAGCCCTGCTCTTGAAATGCGAACGTCTGCAGATAGCTGGCAGGCAGAAGGGGCTAGCTTGGAAAGCTGTTGCTCAGCCTCATCTGCCCATGGCAGTGCTCGCACAGAGGCACAGAGAATGGGGCTGCTTGCTTATCTTGCCACCTCAAACTTCAAACGTAGACTGGGAAAAATGGTGTACCTGCTAGGCTCCTTTCGCAGCCCTGTTCTTGAAATGCGAACGTCTGCAGATAGCTGGCAGGCAGAAGGGGCTAGCTTGGAAAGCTGTTGCTCAGCATCATCTACCCATGGCAGTGCTCGCACAGAGGCACAGAGAATGGGGCTGCTTGCTTGTCTTGCCACCTCAAACTTCAAACGCATGCTGGGAATGGTGGTGTCCCTGCCAGGGTCCTATCACAGCCCTGCTCCGAAAGTGCGAACGTCTGCAGATAGTTGGCAGGCAGAAGGGGCTAGCCTGGAAAGCTGTTGCTCAGCCTCATCTGCCCATGGCACTGCTCGCACAGAGGCACAGAGAATGGGGCTGCTTGCTTGTCTTGCCACCTCAAACTTCAAACGTAGCCTGGGAAATTTGGTGTACCTGCTAGGCTCCTTTCGCAGCCCTGCTCTTGAAATGCAAACGTCTGCAGATAGCTGGCAGCCAGAAGGGGCTATCCTGGAAAGCTGTTGCTCAGCCTCATCTGCCCATGGCAGTGCTCGCACAGAGGCACAGAGAATGGGGCTGCTTGCTTGTCTTGCCACCTCAAACTTCAAACGTAGCCTGGGAAATTTGGTGTACCTGCTAGGCTCCTTTCGCAGCCCTGCTCTTGAAATGCGAACGTCTGCAGATAGCTGGCAGGCAGAAGGGGCTAGCCTGGAAAGCTGTTGCTCAGCCTCATCTGCCCATGGCAGTGCTCGCATAGAGGCACAGAGAATGGGGCTGCTTGCTTATCTTGCCACTTGAAACTTCAAACGCATGCTGGGAATGGTGGTGTCCCTGCCAGGCTCCCATCACAGCCCTGCTCCGAAAGTGCGAACGTCTGCAGATAGCTGGCACCCAGAAGGGGCTGGCCTGGAAAGCTGTTGCTCAGCCTCATCTGCCCATGGCACTGTTCGCATAGAGGCACAGAGAATGGGGCTGCTTGCTTATCTTGCGACTTGAAACTTCAAACGCATGCTGGGAAAGGTGGTGTCCCTGCCAGGCTCCTATCACAGCCCTGCTCCGAAAGTGCGAACGTCTGCAGATAGCTGGCAGGCAGAATGGGCTAGCCTGGAAAGCTGTTGCTCAGCCTGATCTGCCCATGGCAGTGCTCGCACAGAGGCACAGAGAATGGGGCTGCTTGCTTGTCTTGCCACCTCAAACTTCAAACGTAGCCTGGGAAAGTTGGTGTCCCAGCCAGGCTCCTTTCGCAGCCCTGCTCTGAAAGTGCGAACGTCTGCAGATAGCTGGCAGGCAGAAGGGGCTAGCTTGGAATGCTGTTGCTCAGCCTCATCTGCCCATGGCAGTGCTCGCACAGAGGCACAGAGAATGGGGGTGCTTGCTTGTCTTGCCACCTCAAACTTCAAACGCATGCTGGGAATGGTGGTGTCCCTGCCAGGGTCCTATCACAGCCCTGCTCCGAAAGTGCGAACGTCTGCAGATAGCTGGCAGGCAGAAGGGGCTAGCCTGGAAAGCTGTTGCTCAGCCTGATCTGCCCATGGCAGTGCTCGCACAGAGGCACAGAGAATGGGGCTGCTTGCTTGTCTTGCCACCTCAAACTTCAAACGTAGCCTGGGAAATTTGGTGTACCTGCTAGGCTCCTTTCGCAGCCCTGCTCTTGAAATGCGAACGTCTGCAGATAGCTGGCAGGCAGAAGGGGCTAGCCTGGAAAGCTGTTGCTCAGCCTCATCTGCCCATGGCACTGTTCGCATAGAGGCACAGAGAATGGGGCTGCTTGCTTGTCTTGCCACCTCAAACTTCAAACGTAGCCTGGGAAAGTTGGTGTCCCAGCCAGGCTCCTTTCGCAGCCCTGCTCTGAAAGTGCGAACGTCTGCAGATAGCTGGCAGGCAGAAGGGGCTATCCTGGAAAGCTGTTGCTCAGCCTCATCTGCCCATGGCACTGTTCGCATAGAGGCACAGAGAATGGGGCTGCTTGCTTATCTTGCCTCTTGAAACTTCAAACGCATGCTGGGAATGGTGGTGTCCCTGCCAGGCTCCTTTCGCAGCCCTGCTCCGAAAGTGCGAACGTCTGCAGATAGCTGGCAGCCAGAAGGGGCTAGCCTGGAAAGCTGTTGCTCAGCCTCATCTGCCCATGGCAGTGCTCGCACAGAGGCACAGAGAATGGGGCTGCTTGCTTGTCTTGCCACCTCAAACTTCAAACATAGCCTGGGAAAGTTGGTGTCCCAGCCAGGCTCCTTTCGCAGCCCTGCTCTTGAAATGCGAACGTCTGCAGATAGCTGGCAGGCAGAAGGGGCTAGCTTGGAAAGCTGTTGCTCAGCCTCATCTGCCCATGGCAGTGCTCGCACAGAGGCACAGAGAATGGGGCTGCTTGCTTGTCTTGCCACCTCAAACTTCAAACGTAGCCTGGGAAAGTTGGTGTACCTGCTAGGCTCCTTTCGCAGCCCTGTTCTTGAAATGCGAACGTCTGCAGATAGCTGGCAGGCAGAAGGGGCTAGCCTGGAAAGCTGTTGCTCAGCCTCATCTGCCCATGGCAGTGCTCGCACAGAGGCACAGAGAATGGGGCTGCTTGCTTATCTTGCCACCTCAAACTTCAAACGTAGACTGGGAAAAATGGTGTACCTGCTAGGCTCCTTTCGCAGCCCTGTTCTTGAAATGCGAACGTCTGCAGATAGCTGGCAGGCAGAAGGGGCTAGCTTGGAAAGCTGTTGCTCAGCCTCATCTGCCCATGGCAGTGCTCGCACAGAGGCACAGAGAATGGGGCTGCTTGCTTGTCTTGCCACCTCAAACTTCAAACGCATGCTGGGAATGGTGGTGTCCCTGCCAGGCTCCTATCACAGCCCTGCTCCGAAAGTGCGAACGTCTGCAGATAGCTGGCAGGCAGAAGGGGCTAGCCTGGAAAGCTGTTGCTCAGCCTCATCTGCCCATGGCAGTGCTCGCACAGAGGCACAGAGAATGGGGCTGCTTGCTTGTCTTGCCACCTCAAACTTCAAACGTAGCCTGGGAAATTTGGTGTACCTGCTAGGCTTCTTTCGCAGCCCTGCTCCGAAAGTGCGAATGTCTGCAGATAGCTGGCAGCCAGAAGGGGCTAGCCTGGAAAGCTGTTGCTCAGCCTCATCTGCCCATGGCAGTGCTCGCACAGAGGCACAGAGAATGGGGCTGCTTGCTTATCTTGCCACTTGAAACTTCAAACGCATGCTGGGAATGGTGGTGTCCCTGCCAGGCTCCTATCACAGCCCTGCTCCGAAAGTGCGAACGTCTGCAGATAGCTGGCAGCCAGAAGGGGCTAGCCTGGAAAGCTGTTGCTCAGCCTCATCTGCCCATGGCACTGTTCGCATAGAGGCACAGAGAATGGGGCTGCTTGCTTATCTTGCGACTTGAAACTTCAAACGCATGCTGGGAATGGTGGTGTCCCTGCCAGGCTCCTATCACAGCCCTGCTCCGAAAGTGCGAACGTCTGCAGATAGCTGGCAGCCAGAAGGGGCTAGCCTGGAAAGCTGTTGCTCAGCCTCATCTGCCCATGGCAGTGCTCGCACAGAGGCACAGAGAATGGGGCTGCTTGCTTGTCATGCCATCTCAAACTTCAAACGTAGCCTGGGAAAGTTGGTGTCCCAGCCAGGCTCCTTTCGCAGCCCTGCTCTGAAAGTGCGAACGTCTGCAGATAGCTGGCAGGCAGAAGGGGCTAGCCTGGAAAGCTGTTGCTCAGCCTCATCTGCCCATGGCACTGTTCGCATAGAGGCACAGAGAATGGGGCTGCTTGCTTATCTTGCCTCTTGAAACTTCAAACGCATGCTGGGAATGGTGGTGTCCCTGCCAGGCTCCTTTCGCAGCCCTGCTCCGAAAGTGCGAACGTCTGCAGATAGCTGGCAGCCAGAAGGGGCTAGCCTGGAAAGCTGTTGCTCAGCCTCATCTGCCCATGGCACTGCTCGCACAGAGGCACAGAGAATGGGGCTGCTTGCTTGTCTTGCCACCTCAAACTTCAAACGTAGCCTGGGAAAGTTGGTGTCCCAGCCAGGCTCCTTTCGCAGCCCTGCTCTTGAAATGCGAATGTCTGCAGATAGCTGGCAGGCAGAAGGGGCTAGCTTGGAAAGCTGTTGCTCAGCCTCATCTGCCCATGGCAGTGCTCGCACAGAGGCACAGAGAATGGGGCTGCTTGCTTGTCTTGCCACCTCAAACTTCAAACGCATGCTGGGAATGGTGGTGTCCCTGCCAGGCTCCTATCACAGCCCTGCTCCGAAAGTGCGAACGTCTGCAGATAGCTGGCAGCCAGAAGGGGCTAGCCTGGAAAGCTGTTGCTCAGCCTCATCTGCCCATGGCAGTGCTCGCACAGAGGCACAGAGAATGGGGCTGCTTGCTTGTCTTGCCACCTCAAACTTCAAACGTAGCCTGGGAAAGTTGGTTTACCTGCTAGGCTCCTTTCGCAGCCCTGTTCTTGAAATGCGAACGTCTGCAGATAGCTGGCAGGCAGAAGGGGCTAGCCTGGAAAGCTGTTGCTCAGCCTCAACTGCCCATGGCAATGCTCGCACAGAGGCACAGAGAATGGGGCTGCTTGCTTATCTTGCCACCTCAAACTTCAAACGTAGACTGGGAAAAATGGTGTACCTGCTAGGCTCCTTTCGCAGCCCTGTTCTTGAAATGCGAACGTCTACAGATAGCTGGCAGGCAGAAGGGGCTAGCCTGGAAAGCTGTTGCTCAGCCTCATCTGCCCATGGCAGTGCTCGCACAGAGGCACAGAGAATGGGGCTGCTTGCTTGTCTTGCCACCTCAAACTTCAAACGTAGCCTGGGAAAGTTGGTTTACCTGCTAGGCTCCTTTCGCAGCCCTGCTCTTGAAATGCGAACGTCTGCAGATAGCTGGCAGGCAGAAGGGGCTAGCCTGGAAAGCTGTTGCTCAGCCTCAACTGTCCATTGGCAATGCTCGCACAGAGGCACAGAGAATGGGGCTGCTTGCTTATCTTGCCACCTCAAACTTCAAACGTAGACTGGGAAAAATGGTGTACCTGCTAGGCTCCTTTCGCAGCCCTGCTCTTGAAATGCGAACGTCTGCAGATAGCTGGCAGCCAGAAGGGGCTAGCCTGGAAAGCTGTTGCTCAGCCTCATCTGCCCATGGCAGTGCTCGCACAGAGGCACAGAGAATGGGGCTGCTTGCTTGTCTTGCCACCTCAGACTTCAAACGTAGCCTGGGAAAGTTGGTGTACCTGCTAGGCTCCTTTCGCAGCCCTGTTCTTGAAATGCGAACCTCTGCAGATAGCTGGCAGGCAGAAGGGGCTAGCCTGGAAAGCTGTTGCTCAGCCTCATCTGCCCATGGCAGTGCTCGCACAGAGGCACAGAGAATGGGGCTGCTTGCTTATCTTGCCACCTCAAACTTCAAACGTAGACTGGGAAAAATGGTGTACCTGCTAGGCTCCTTTCGCAGCCCTGTTCTTGAAATGCGAACGTCTGCAGATAGCTGGCAGGCAGAAGGGGCTAGCTTGGAAAGCTGTTGCTCAGCCTCATCTGCCCATGGCAGTGCTCGCACAGAGGCACAGAGAATGGGGCTGCTTGCTTGTCTTGCCACCTCAAACTTCAAACGCATGCTGGGAATGGTGGTGTCCCTGCCAGGCTCCTATCACAGCCCTGCTCCGAAAGTGCGAACGTCTGCAGATAGCTGGCAGGCAGAAGGGGCTAGCCTGGAAAGCTGTTGCTCAGCCTCATCTGCCCATGGCAGTGCTCGCACAGAGGCACAGAGAATGGGGCTGCTTGCTTGTCTTGCCACCTCAAACTTCAAACGCATGCTGGGAAAGTTGGTTTATTTGCTAGGCTCCTTTCGCAGCCCTGTTCTTGAAATGCGAACGTCTGCAGATAGCTGGCAGGCAGAAGGGGCTAGCCTGGAAAGCTGTTGCTCAGCCTCAACTGTCCATTGGCAATGCTCGCACAGAGGCACAGAGAATGGGGCTGCTTGCTTATCTTGCCACCTCAAACTTCAAACGTAGACTGGGAAAAATGGTGTACCTGCTAGGCTCCTTTCGCAGCCCTGTTCTTGAAATGCGAACGTCTGCAGATAGCTGGCAGCCAGAAGGGGCTAGCCTGGAAAGCTGTTGCTCAGCCTCATCTGCCCATGGCAGTGCTCGCACAGAGGCACAGAGAATGGGGCTGCTTGCTTGTCTTGCCACCTCAGACTTCAAACGTAGCCTGGGAAAGTTGGTGTACCTGCTAGGCTCCTTTCGCAGCCCTGTTCTTGAAATGCGAACGTCTGCAGATAGCTGGCAGGCAGAAGGGGCTAGCCTGGAAAGCTGTTGCTCAGCCTCATCTGCCCATGGCAGTGCTCGCACAGAGGCACAGAGAATGGGGCTGCTTGCTTATCTTGCCACCTCAAACTTCAAACGTAGACTGGGAAAAATGGTGTACCTGCTAGGCTCCTTTCGCAGCCCTGTTCTTGAAATGCGAACGTCTGCAGATAGCTGGCAGGCAGAAGGGGCTAGCTTGGAAAGCTGTTGCTCAGCCTCATCTGCCCATGGCAGTGCTCGCACAGAGGCACAGAGAATGGGGCTGCTTGCTTGTCTTGCCACCTCAAACTTCAAACGCATGCTGGGAATGGTGGTGTCCCTGCCAGGCTCCTATCACAGCCCTGCTCCGAAAGTGCGAACATCTGCAGATAGCTGGCAGGCAGAAGGGGCTAGCCTGGAAAGCTGTTGCTCAGCCTCATCTGCCCATGGCAGTGCTCGCACAGAGGCACAGAGAATGGGGCTGCTTGCTTGTCTTGCCACCTCAAACTTCAAACGCATGCTGGGAATGGTGGTGTCCCTGCCAGGCTCCTATCACAGCCCTGCTCCGAAAGTGCGAATGTCTGCAGATAGCTGGCAGCCAGAAGGGGCTAGCCTGGAAAGCTGTTGCTCAGCCTCATCTGCCCATGGCAGTGCTCGCACAGAGGCACAGAGAATGGGGCTGCTTGCTTATCTTGCCACTTGAAACTTCAAACGCATGCTGGGAATGGTGGTGTCCCAGCCAGGCTCCTATCACAGCCCTGCTCCGAAAGTGCGAACGTCTGCAGATAGCTGGCAGCCAGAAGGGGCTAGCCTGGAAAGCTGTTGCTCAGCCTCATCTGCCCATGGCACTGTTCGCATAGAGGCACAGAGAATGGGGCTGCTTGCTTATCTTGCGACTTGAAACTTCAAACGCAGCCTGGGAATGGTGGTGTCCCTGCCAGGCTCCTATCACAGCCCTGCTCCGAAAGTGCGAACGTCTGCAGATAGCTGGCAGCCAGAAGGGGCTAGCCTGGAAAGCTGTTGCTCAGCCTCATCTGCCCATGGCACTGCTCGCACAGAGGCACAGAGAATGGGGCTGCTTGCTTGTCATGCCATCTCAAACTTCAAACGTAGCCTGGGAAAGTTGGTGTCCCAGCCAGGCTCCTTTCGCAGCCCTGCTCTGAAAGTGCGAACGTCTGCAGATAGCTGGCAGGCAGAAGGGGCTATCCTGGAAAGCTGTTGCTCAGCCTCATCTGCCCATGGCACTGTTCGCATAGAGGCACAGAGACTGGGGCTGCTTGCTTATCTTGCCTCTTGAAACTTCAAACGCATGCTGGGAATGGTGGTGTCCCTGCCAGGCTCCTTTCGCAGCCCTGCTCCGAAAGTGCGAACGTCTGCAGATAGCTGGCAGCCAGAAGGGGCCAGCCTGGAAAGCTGTTGCTCAGCCTCATCTGCCCATGGCACTGCTCGCACAGAGGCACAGAGAATGGGGCTGCTTGCTTGTCTTGCCACCTCAAACTTCAAACATAGCCTGGGAAAGTTGGTGTCCCAGCCAGGCTCCTTTCGCAGCCCTGCTCTTGAAATGCGAACGTCTGCAGATAGCTGGCAGGCAGAAGGGGCTAGCTTGGAAAGCTGTTGCTCAGCCTCATCTGCCCATGGCAGTGCTCGCACAGAGGCACAGAGAATGGGGCTGCTTGCTTGTCTTGCCACCTCAAACTTCAAACGCATGCTGGGAATGGTGGTGTCCCTGCCAGGCTCCTATCACAGCCCTGCTCCGAAAGTGCGAACGTCTGCAGATAGCTGGCAGCCAGAAGGGGCTAGCCTGGAAAGCTGTTGCTCAGCCTCATCTGCCCATGGCAGTGCTCGCACAGAGGCACAGAGAATGGGGCTGCTTGCTTGTCTTGCCACCTCAAACTTCAAACGTAGCCTGGGAAAGTTGGTGTACCTGCTAGGCTCATTTCGCAGCCCTGTTCTTGAAATGCGAACGTCTGCAGATAGCTGGCAGGCAGAAGGGGCTAGCCTGGAAAGCTGTTGCTCAGCCTCAACTGCCCATGGCAATGCTCGCACAGAGGCACAGAGAATGGGGCTGCTTGCTTATCTTGCCACCTCAAACTTCAAACGTAGACTGGGAAAAATGGTGTACCTGCTAGGCTCCTTTCGCAGCCCTGTTCTTGAAATGCGAACGTCTGCAGATAGCTGGCAGGCAGAAGGGGCTAGCTTGGAAAGCTGTTGCTCAGCCTCATCTACCCATGGCAGTGCTCGCACAGAGGCACAGAGAATGGGGCTGCTTGCTTGTCTTGCCACCTCAAACTTCAAACGCATGCTGGGAATGGTGGTGTCCCTGCCAGGCTCCTTTCGCAGCCCTGCTCCGAAAGTGCGAACGTCTGCAGATAGCTGGCAGCCAGAAGGGGCCAGCCTGGAAAGCTGTTGCTCAGCCTCATCTGCCCATGGCACTGCTCGCACAGAGGCACAGAGAATGGGGCTGCTTGCTTGTCTTGCCACCTCAAACTTCAAACATAGCCTGGGAAAGTTGGTGTCCCAGCCAGGCTCCTTTCGCAGCCCTGCTCTTGAAATGCGAACGTCTGCAGATAGCTGGCAGGCAGAAGGGGCTAGCTTGGAAAGCTGTTGCTCAGCCTCATCTGCCCATGGCAGTGCTCGCACAGAGGCACAGAGAATGGGGCTGCTTGCTTATCTTGCCACCTCAAACTTCAAACGTAGACTGGGAAAAATGGTGTACCTGCTAGGCTCCTTTCGCAGCCCTGTTCTTGAAATGCGAACGTCTGCAGATAGCTGGCAGGCAGAAGGGGCTAGCTTGGAAAGCTGTTGCTCAGCCTCATCTACCCATGGCAGTGCTCGCACAGAGGCACAGAGAATGGGGCTGCTTGCTTGTCTTGCCACCTCAAACTTCAAACGCATGCTGGGAATGGTGGTGTCCCTGCCAGGGTCCTATCACAGCCCTGCTCCGAAAGTGCGAACGTCTGCAGATAGTTGGCAGGCAGAAGGGGCTAGCCTGGAAAGCTGTTGCTCAGCCTCATCTGCCCATGGCACTGCTCGCACAGAGGCACAGAGAATGGGGCTGCTTGCTTGTCTTGCCACCTCAAACTTCAAACGTAGCCTGGGAAATTTGGTGTACCTGCTAGGCTCCTTTCGCAGCCCTGCTCTTGAAATGCAAACGTCTGCAGATAGCTGGCAGCCAGAAGGGGCTAGCCTGGAAAGCTGTTGCTCAGCCTCATCTGCCCATGGCAGTGCTCGCACAGAGGCACAGAGAATGGGGCTGCTTGCTTGTCTTGCCACCTCAAACTTCAAACGTAGCCTGGGAAATTTGGTGTACCTGCTAGGCTCCTTTCGCAGCCCTGCTCTTGAAATGCGAACGTCTGCAGATAGCTGGCAGGCAGAAGGGGCTAGCCTGGAAAGCTGTTGCTCAGCCTCATCTGCCCATGGCAGTGCTCGCATAGAGGCACAGAGAATGGGGCTGCTTGCTTATCTTGCCACTTGAAACTTCAAACGCATGCTGGGAATGGTGGTGTCCCTGCCAGGCTCCCATCACAGCCCTGCTCCGAAAGTGCGAACGTCTGCAGATAGCTGGCAGCCAGAAGGGGCTGGCCTGGAAAGCTGTTGCTCAGCCTCATCTGCCCATGGCACTGTTCGCATAGAGGCACAGAGAATGGGGCTGCTTGCTTATCTTGCGACTTGAAACTTCAAACGCATGCTGGGAAAGGTGGTGTCCCTGCCAGGCTCCTATCACAGCCCTGCTCCGAAAGTGCGAACGTCTGCAGATAGCTGGCAGGCAGAATGGGCTAGCCTGGAAAGCTGTTGCTCAGCCTGATCTGCCCATGGCAGTGCTCGCACAGAGGCACAGAGAATGGGGCTGCTTGCTTGTCTTGCCACCTCAAACTTCAAACGTAGCCTGGGAAAGTTGGTGTCCCAGCCAGGCTCCTTTCGCAGCCCTGCTCCGAAAGTGCGAACGTCTGCAGATAGCTGGCAGCCAGAAGGGGCTAGCCTGGAAAGCTGTTGCTCAGCCTCATCTGCCCATGGCACTGCTCGCACAGAGGCACAGAGAATGGGGCTGCTTGCTTATCTTGCCACCTCAAATTTCAAACGTAGCCTGGGAAAGTTGGTGTCCCAGCCAGGCTCCTTTCGCAGCCCTGGTCTGAAAGTGCGAACGTCTGCAGATAGCTGGCAGGCAGAAGGGGCTATCCTGGAAAGCTGTTGCTCAGCCTCATCTGCCCATGGCACTGTTCGCATAGAGGCACAGAGAATGGGGCTGCTTGCTTATCTTGCCACTTGAAACTTCAAACGCATGCTGGGAATGGTGGTGTCCCTGCCAGGCTCCTATCACAGCCCTGCTCCGAAAGTGCGAACGTCTGCAGATAGCTGGACGCCAGAAGGGGCTAGCCTGGAAAGCTGTTGCTCAGCCTCATCTGCCCATGGCACTGCTCGCACAGAGGCACAGAGAATGGGGCTGCTTGCTTATCTTGCCACCTCAAACTTCAAACGTAGCCTGGGAAAGATAGTGCACCTGCTAGGCTCCTATCACAGCCCTGCTCTTGAAATGCGAACGTCTGCAGATGGCTGGCAGGCAGAAGGGGCTAGCTTGGAAAGCTGTTGCTCAGCCTCATCTGCCCATGGCACTGTTCGCATAGAGGCACAGAGAATGGGGCTGCTTGCTTGTCTTGCCACCTCAAACTTCAAACGTAGCCTGGGAAAGTTGGTGTACCTGCTAGGCTCCTTTCGCAGCCCTGCTCTTGAAATGCGAACGTCTGCAGATAGCTGGCAGCCAGAAGGGGCTAGCCTGGAAAGCTGTTGCTCAGCCTCATCTGCCCATGGCAGTGCTCGCACAGAGGCACAGAGAATGGGGCTGCTTGCTTGTCTTGCCACCTCAAACTTCAAACGCATGCTGGGAATGGTGGTGTCCCTGCCAGGCTCCTATCACAGCCCTGCTCCAAAAGTGCGAACGTCTGCAGATAGCTGGCAGGCAGAAGGGGCTATCCTGGAAAGCTGTTGCTCAGCCTCATCTGCCCATGGCACTGTTCGCATAGAGGCACAGAGAATGGGGCTGCTTGCTTATCTTGCCACTTGAAACTTCAAACGCATGCTGGGAATGGTGGTGTCCCTGCCAGGCTCCTATCACAGCCCTGCTCCAAAAGTGCGAACGTCTGCAGATAGCTGGCAGGCAGAAGGGGCTAGCTTGGAAAGCTGTTGCTCAGCCTCATCTGCCCATGGCAGTGCTCGCACAGAGGCACAGAGAATGGGGCTGCTTGCTTGTCTTGCCACCTCAAACTTCAAACGCATGCTGGGAATGGTGGTGTCCCTGCCAGGGTCCTATCACAGCCCTGCTCCGAAAGTGCGAACGTCTGCAGATAGCTGGCAGGCAGAAGGGGCTAGCCTGGAAAGCTGTTGCTCAGCCTCATCTGCCCATGGCAGTGCTCGCACAGAGGCACAGAGAATGGGGCTGCTTGTTTGTCTTGCCACCTCAAACTTCAAACGTAGCCTGGGAAATTTGGTGTACCTGCTAGGCTCCTTTCGCAGCCCTGCTCTTGAAATGCAAACGTCTGCAGATAGCTGGCAGCCAGAAGGGGCTAGCCTGGAAAGCTGTTGCTCAGCCTCATCTGCCCATGGCACTGTTCGCATAGAGGCACAGAGAATGGGGCTGCTTGCTTGTCTTGCCACCTCAAACTTCAAACGTAGCCTGGGAAATTTGGTGTACCTGCTAGGCTCCTTTCGCAGCCCTGCTCTTGAAATGCGAACGTCTGCAGATAGCTGGCAGCCAGAAGGTGCTAGCCTGGAAAGCTGTTGCTCAGCCTCATCTGCCCATGGCAGTGCTCGCATAGACGCACAGAGAATGGGGCTGCTTGCTTATCTTGCCACTTGAAACTTCAAACGCATGCTGGGAATGGTGGTGTCCCTGCCAGGCTCCTATCACAACCCTGCTCCGAATGTGCGAACGTCTGCAGATAGCTGGCAGGCAGAAGGGGCTATCCTGGAAAGCTGTTGCTCAGCCTCATCTGCCCATGGCAGTGCTCGCACAGAGGCACAGAGAATGGGGCTGCTTGCTTATCTTGCCACCTCAAACTTCAAACGTAGCCTGGGAAAGATAGTGCACCTGCTAGGCTCCTATCACAGCCCTGCTCTTGAAATGCGAACGTCTGCAGATGGCTGGCAGGCAGAAGGGGCTAGCTTGGAAAGCTGTTGCTCAGCCTCATCTGCCCATGGCAGTGCTCGCACAGAGGCACAGAGAATGGGGCTGCTTGCTTGTCTTGCCACCTCAAACTTCAAACGCATGCTGGCAATGGTGGTGTCCCTGCCAGGCTCCTATCACAGCCCTGCTCCGAAAGTGCGAACGTCTGCAGATAGCTGGCAGGCAGAAGGGGCTAGCCTGGAAAGCTGTTGCTCAGCCTCATCTGCCCATGGCAGTGCTCGCACAGAGGCACAGAGAATGCGGCTCCTTGCTTATCTTGCCACTTGAAACTTCAAACGCATGCTGGGAATGGTGGTGTCCCAGCCAGGCTCCTATCACAGCCCTGCTCCGAAAGTGCGAACGTCTGCAGATAGCTGGCAGGCAGAAGGGGCTAGCCTGGAAAGCTGTTGCTCAGCGTCATCTGCCCATGGCAGTGCTCGCACAGAGGCACAGAGAATGGGGCTGCTTGCTTGTCTTGCCACCTCAAACTTCAAACGTAGCCTGGGAAATTTGGTGTACCTGCTAGGCTCCTATCACAGCCCTGCTCTTGAAATGCGAACGTCTGCAGATAGCTGGCAGGCAGAAGGGGCTATCCTGGAAAGCTGTTGCTCAGCCTGATCTGCCCATGGCAGTGCTCGCACAGAGGCACAGAGACTGGGGCTGCTTGCTTGTCTTGCCACCTCAAACTTCAAACATAGCCTGGGAAAGTTGGTGTCCCAGCCAGGCTCCTTTCGCAGCCCTGCTCTTGAAATGCGAACGTCTGCAGATAGCTGGCAGCCAGAAGGTGCTAGCCTGGAAAGCTGTTGGTCAGCCTCATCTGCCCATGGCACTGCTCGCACAGAGGCATAGAGAATGCGGCTCCTTGCTTGTCTTGCCACCTCAAACTTCAAACGTAGCCTGGGAAAGTTGGTGTCCCAGCCAGGCTCCTATCACAGCCCTGCTCCGAAAGTGCGAACGTCTGCAGATAGCTGGCAGCCAGAAGGGGCTATCCTGGAAAGCTGTTGCTCAGCCTCATCTGCCCATGGCAGTGCTCGCACAGAGGCACAGAGAATGGGGCTGCTTGATTATCTTGCGACTTGAAACTTCAAACGCATGCTGGGAATGGTGGTGTCCCTGCCAGGCTCCTATCACAGCCCTGCTCCGAAAGTGCGAACGTCTGCAGATAGCTGGCAGGCAGAAGGGGCTAGCCTGGAAAGCTGTTGCTCAGCCTCATCTGCCCATGGCAGTGCTCGCACAGAGGCACAGAGAATGGGGCTGCTTGCTTGTCTTGCCACCTCAAACTTCAAACGTAGCCTGGGAAATTTGGTGTACCTGCTAGGCTCCTTTCGCAGCCCTGCTCTTGAAATGCAAACGTCTGCAGATAGCTGGCAGCCAGAAGGGGCTAGCCTGGAAAGCTGTTGCTCAGCCTCATCTGCCCATGGCACTGTTCGCATAGAGGCACAGAGAATGGGGCTGCTTGCTTGTCTTGCCACCTCAAACTTCAAACGTAGCCTGGGAAATTTGGTGTACCTGCTAGGCTCCTTTCGCAGCCCTGCTCTTGAAATGCGAACGTCTGCAGATAGCTGGCAGGCAGAAGGGGCTAGCCTGGAAAGCTGTTGCTCAGCCTCATCTGCCCATGGCAGTGCTCGCACAGAGGCACAGAGAATGGGGCTGCTTGCTTGTCTTGCCACCTCAAACTTCAAACGTAGCCTGGGAAATTTGGTGTACCTGCTAGGCTCCTTTCGCAGCCCTGCTCTTGAAATGCAAACGTCTGCAGATAGCTGGCAGCCAGAAGGGGCTAGCCTGGAAAGCTGTTGCTCAGCCTCATCTGCCCATGGCACTGTTCGCATAGAGGCACAGAGAATGGGGCTGCTTGCTTGTCTTGCCACCTCAAACTTCAAACGTAGCCTGGGAAATTTGGTGTACCTGCTAGGCTCCTTTCGCAGCCCTGCTCTTGAAATGCGAACGTCTGCAGATAGCTGGCAGCCAGAAGGTGCTAGCCTGGAAAGCTGTTGCTCAGCCTCATCTGCCCATGGCAGTGCTCGCACAGAGGCACAGAGAATGGGGCTGCTTGCTTGTCTTGCCACCTCAAACTTCAAACGTAGCCTGGGAAAGATAGTGCACCTGCTAGGCTCCTATCACAGCCCTGCTCTTGAAATGCGAACGTCTGCAGATAGCTGGCAGCCAGAAGGGGCTAGCCTGGAAAGCTGTTGCTCAGCCTCATCTGCCCATGGCACTGCTCGCACAGAGGCACAGAGAATGGGGCTGCTTGCTTGTCTTGCCACCTCAAACTTCAAACATAGCCTGGGAAAGTTAGTGTCCCAGCCAGGCTCCTTTCGCAGCCCTGCTCTTGAAATGCGAACGTCTGCAGATAGCTGGCAGGCAGAAGGGGCTAGCTTGGAAAGCTGTTGCTCAGCCTCATCTGCCCATGGCAGTGCTCGCACAGAGGCACAGAGAATGGGGCTGCTTGCTTGTCTTGCCACCTCAAACTTCAAACGCATGCTGGGAATGGTGGTGTCCCTGCCAGGCTCCTATCACAGCCCTGCTCCGAAAGTGCGAACGTCTGCAGATAGCTGGCAGCCAGAAGGGGCTAGCCTGGAAAGCTGTTGCTCAGCCTCATCTGCCCATGGCAGTGCTCGCACAGAGGCACAGAGAATGGGGCTGCTTGCTTGTCTTGCCACCTCAAACTTCAAACGTAGCCTGGGAAAGTTGGTGTACCTGCTAGGCTCCTTTCGCAGCCCTGTTCTTGAAATGCGAACGTCTGCAGATAGCTGGCAGGCAGAAGGGGCTAGCCTGGAAAGCTGTTGCTCAGCCTCAACTGCCCATGGCAATGCTCGCACAGAGGCACAGAGAATGGGGCTGCTTGCTTATCTTGCCACCTCAAACTTCAAACGTAGACTGGGAAAGTTGGTGTCCCAGCCAGGCTCCTTTCGCAGCCCTGCTCTTGAAATGCGAACGTCTGCAGATAGCTGGCAGGCAGAAGGGGCTAGCTTGGAAAGCTGTTGCTCAGCCTCATCTGCCCATGGCAGTGCTCGCACAGAGGCACAGAGAATGGGGCTGCTTGCTTGTCTTGCCACCTCAAACTTCAAACGCATGCTGGGAATGGTGGTGTCCCTGCCAGGGTCCTATCACAGCCCTGCTCCGAAAGTGCGAACGTCTGCAGATAGCTGGCAGGCAGAAGGGGCTAGCCTGGAAAGCTGTTGCTCAGCCTGATCTGCCCATGGCAGTGCTCGCACAGAGGCACAGAGAATGGGGCTGCTTTCTTGTCTTGCCACCTCAAACTTCAAACGTAGCCTGGGAAATTTGGTGTACCTGCTAGGCTCCTTTCGCAGCCCTGCTCTTGAAATGCGAACGTCTGCAGATAGCTGGCAGGCAGAAGGGGCTAGCCTGGAAAGCTGTTGCTCAGCCTCATCTGCCCATGGCACTGTTCGCATAGAGGCACAGAGAATGGGGCTGCTTGCTTGTCTTGCCACCTCAAACTTCAAACGTAGCCTGGGAAATTTGGTGTACCTGCTAGGCTCCTTTCGCAGCCCTGCTCTTGAAATGCGAACGTCTGCAGATAGCTGGCAGGCAGAAGGGGCTAGCCTGGAAAGCTGTTGCTCAGCCTCATCTGCCCATGGCAGTGCTCGCATAGAGGCACAGAGAATGGGGCTGCTTGCTTATCTTGCCACTTGAAACTTCAAACGCATGCTGGGAATGGTGGTGTCCCTGCCAGGCTCCCATCACAGCCCTGCTCCGAAAGTGCGAACGTCTGCAGATAGCTGGCAGCCAGAAGGGGCTGGCCTGGAAAGCTGTTGCTCAGCCTCATCTGCCCATGGCACTGTTCGCATAGAGGCACAGAGAATGGGGCTGCTTGCTTATCTTGCGACATGAAACTTCAAACGCATGCTGGGAAAGGTGGTGTCCCTGCCAGGCTCCTATCACAGCCCTGCTCCGAAAGTGCGAACGTCTGCAGATAGCTGGCAGGCAGAAGGGGCTAGCCTGGAAAGCTGTTGCTCAGCCTGATCTGCCCATGGCAGTGCTCGCACAGAGGCACAGAGAATGGGGCTGCTTGCTTGTCTTGCCACCTCAAACTTCAAACGTAGCCTGGGAAAGTTGGTGTCCCAGCCAGGCTCCTTTCGCAGCCCTGCTCCGAAAGTGCGAACGTCTGCAGATAGCTGGCAGCCAGAAGGGGCTAGCCTGGAAAGCTGTTGCTCAGCCTCATCTGCCCATGGCACTGTTCGCATAGAGGCACAGAGAATGGGGCTGCTTGCTTATCTTGCCACTTGAAACTTCAAACGCATGCTGGGAATGGTGGTGTCCCTGCCAGGCTCCTATCACAGCCCTGCTCCGAAAGTGCGAACGTCTGCAGATAGCTGGACGCCAGAAGGGGCTAGCCTGGAAAGCTGTTGCTCAGCCTCATCTGCCCATGGCACTGCTCGCACAGAGGCACAGAGAATGGGGCTGCTTGCTTATCTTGCCACCTCAAACTTCAAACGTAGCCTGGGAAAGATAGTGCACCTGCTAGGCTCCTATCACAGCCCTGCTCTTGAAATGCGAACGTCTGCAGATGGCTGGCAGGCAGAAGGGGCTAGCTTGGAAAGCTGTTGCTCAGCCTCATCTGCCCATGGCACTGTTCGCATAGAGGCACAGAGAATGGGGCTGCTTGCTTGTCTTGCCACCTCAAACTTCAAACGTAGCCTGGGAAAGTTGGTGTACCTGCTAGGCTCCTTTCGCAGCCCTGCTCTTGAAATGCGAACGTCTGCAGATAGCTGGTAGCCAGAAGGGGCTAGCCTGGAAAGCTGTTGGTCAGCCTCATCTGCCCATGGCAGTGCTCGCACAGAGGCACAGAGAATGGGGCTGCTTGCTTGTCTTGCCACCTCAAACTTCAAACGCATGCTGGGAATGGTGGTGTCCCTACCAGGCTCCTATCACAGCCCTGCTCCGAAAGTGCGAACGTCTGCAGATAGCTGGCAGGCAGAAGGGGCTATCCTGGAAAGCTGTTGCTCAGCCTCATCTGCCCATGGCACTGTTCGCATAGAGGCACAGAGAATGGGGCTGCTTGCTTATCTTGCCACTTGAAACTTCAAACGCATGCTGGGAATGGTGGTGTCCCTGCCAGGCTCCTATCACAGCCCTGCTCCGAAAGTGCGAACGTCTGCAGATAGCTGGCAGGCAGAAGGGGCTAGCTTGGAAAGCTGTTGCTCAGCCTCATCTGCCCATGGCAGTGCTCGCACAGAGGCACAGAGAATGGGGCTGCTTGCTTGTCTTGCCACCTCAAACTTCAAACGCATGCTGGGAATGGTGGTGTCCCTGCCAGGGTCCTATCACAGCCCTGCTCCGAAAGTGCGAACGTCTGCAGATAGCTGGCAGGCAGAAGGGGCTAGCCTGGAAAGCTGTTGCTCAGCCTCATCTGCCCATGGCAGTGCTCGCACAGAGGCACAGAGAATGGGGCTGCTTGCTTGTCTTGCCACCTCAAACTTCAAACGTAGCCTGGGAAATTTGGTGTACCTGCTAGGCTCCTTTCGCAGCCCTGCTCTTGAAATGCAAACGTCTGCAGATAGCTGGCAGCCAGAAGGGGCTAGCCTGGAAAGCTGTTGCTCAGCCTCATCTGCCCATGGCACTGTTCGCATAGAGGCACAGAGAATGGGGCTGCTTGCTTGTCTTGCCACCTCAAACTTCAAACGTAGCCTGGGAAATTTGGTGTACCTGCTAGGCTCCTTTCGCAGCCCTGCTCTTGAAATGCGAACGTCTGCAGATAGCTGGCAGCCAGAAGGTGCTAGCCTGGAAAGCTGTTGCTCAGCCTCATCTGCCCATGGCAGTGCTCGCATAGACGCACAGAGAATGGGGCTGCTTGCTTATCTTGCCACTTGAAACTTCAAACGCATGCTGGGAATGGTGGTGTCCCTGCCAGGCTCCTATCACAACCCTGCTCCGAAAGTGCGAACGTCTGCAGATAGCTGGCAGGCAGAAGGGGCTAGCCTGGAAAGCTGTTGCTCAGCCTCATCTGCCCATGGCAGTGCTCGCACAGAGGCACAGAGAATGGGGCTGCTTGCTTATCTTGCCACCTCAAACTTCAAACGTAGCCTGGGAAAGATAGTGCACCTGCTAGGCTCCTATCACAGCCCTGCTCTTGAAATGCGAACGTCTGCAGATGGCTGGCAGGCAGAAGGGGCTAGCTTGGAAAGCTGTTGCTCAGCCTCATCTGCCCATGGCAGTGCTCGCACAGAGGCACAGAGAATGGGGCTGCTTGCTTGTCTTGCCACCTCAAACTTCAAACGCATGCTGGCAATGGTGGTGTCCCTGCCAGGCTCCTATCACAGCCCTGCTCCGAAAGTGCGAACGTCTGCAGATAGCTGGCAGGCAGAAGGGGCTAGCCTGGAAAGCTGTTGCTCAGCCTCATCTGCCCATGGCAGTGCTCGCACAGAGGCACAGAGAATGCGGCTCCTTGCTTATCTTGCCACTTGAAACTTCAAACGCATGCTGGGAATGGTGGTGTCCCAGCCAGGCTCCTATCACAGCCCTGCTCCGAAAGTGCGAACGTCTGCAGATAGCTGGCAGGCAGAAGGGGCTAGCCTGGAAAGCTGTTGCTCAGCCTCATCTGCCCATGGCAGTGCTCGCACAGAGGCACAGAGAATGGGGCTGCTTGCTTGTCTTGCCACCTCAAACTTCAAACGTAGCCTGGGAAATTTGGTGTACCTGCTAGGCTCCTATCACAGCCCTGCTCTTGAAATGCGAACGTCTGCAGATAGCTGGCAGGCAGAAGGGGCTATCCTGGAAAGCTGTTGCTCAGCCTGATCTGCCCATGGCAGTGCTCGCACAGAGGCACAGAGACTGGGGCTGCTTGCTTGTCTTGCCACCTCAAACTTCAAACATAGCCTGGGAAAGTTGGTGTCCCAGCCAGGCTCCTTTCGCAGCCCTGCTCTTGAAATGCGAACGTCTGCAGATAGCTGGCAGCCAGAAGGTGCTAGCCTGGAAAGCTGTTGGTCAGCCTCATCTGCCCATGGCACTGCTCGCACAGAGGCATAGAGAATGCGGCTCCTTGCTTGTCTTGCCACCTCAAACTTCAAACGTAGCCTGGGAAAGTTGGTGTCCCAGCCAGGCTCCTATCACAGCCCTGCTCCGAAAGTGCGAACGTCTGCAGATAGCTGGCAGCCAGAAGGGGCTATCCTGGAAAGCTGTTGCTCAGCCTCATCTGCCCATGGCAGTGCTCGCACAGAGGCACAGAGAATGGGGCTGCTTGCTTATCTTGCGACTTGAAACTTCAAACGCATGCTGGTAATGGTGGTGTCCCTGCCAGGCTCCTATCACAGCCCTGCTCCGAAAGTGCGAACGTCTGCAGATAGCTGGCAGGCAGAAGGGGCTAGCCTGGAAAGCTGTTGCTCAGCCTGATCTGCCCATGGCACTGTTCGCATAGAGGCACAGAGAATGGGGCTGCTTGCTTATCTTGCCACTTGAAACTTCAAACGCATGCTGGGAATGGTGGTGTCCCTGCCAGGCTCCTATCACAGCCCTGCTCCGAAAGTGCGAACGTCTGCAGATAGCTGGCAGGCAGAAGGGGCTAGCCTGGAAAGCTGCTGCTCAGCCTCATCTGCCCATGGCAGTGCTCGCACAGAGGCACAGAGAATGGGGCTGCTTGCTTGTCTTGCCACCTCAAACTTCAAACGTAGCCTGGGAAATTTGGTGTACCTGCTAGGCTCCTTTCGCAGCCCTGCTCTTGAAATGCAAATGTCTGCAGATAGCTGGCAGCCAGAAGGTGCTAGCCTGGAAAGCTGTTGCTCAGCCTCATCTGCCCATGGCAGTGCTCGCACAGAGGCACAGAGAATGGGGCTGCTTGCTTATCTTGCCACCTCAAACTTCAAACGTAGCCTGAGAAAGATAGTGCACCTGCTAGGCTCCTATCACAGCCCTGCTCTTGAAATGCGAACGTCTGCAGATGGCTGGCAGGCAGAAGGGGCTAGCTTGGAAAGCTGTTGCTCAGCCTCATCTGCCCATGGCAGTGCTCGCACAGAGGCACAGAGAATGGGGCTGCTTGCTTATCTTGCCACCTCAAACTTCAAACGTAGCCTGGGAAAGATAGTGCACCTGCTAGGCTCCTATCACAGCCCTGCTCTTGAAATGCGAACGTCTGCAGATGGCTGGCAGGCAGAAGGGGCTAGCTTGGAAAGCTGTTGCTCAGCCTCATCTGCCTATGGCACTGTTTGCATAGAGGCACAGAGAATGGGGCTGCTTGCTTGTCTTGCCACCTCAAACTTCAAACGTAGCCTGGGAAAGTTGGTGTACCTGCTAGGCTCCTTTCGCAGCCCTGCTCTTGAAATGCGAACGTCTGCAGATAGCTGGCAGGCAGAAGGGGCTAGCCTGGAAAGCTGTTGCTCAGCCTCATCTGCCCATGGCAGTGCTCGCATAGAGGCACAGAGAATGGGGCTGCTTGCTTATCTTGCCACTTGAAACTTCAAACGCATGCTGGGAATGGTGGTGTCCCTGCCAGGCTCCTATCACAGCCCTGCTCCGAAAGTGCGAACGTCTGCAGATAGCTGGCAGGCAGAAGGGGCTAGCTTGGAAAGCTGTTGCTCAGCCTCATCTGCCCATGGCAGTGCTCGCACAGAGGCACAGAGAATGGGGCTGCTTGCTTGTCTTGCCACCTCAAACTTCAAAAGCATGCTGGGAATGGTGGTGTCCCTGCCAGGGTCCTATCACAGCCCTGCTCCGAAAGTGCGAACGTCTGCAGATAGCTGGCAGGCAGAAGGGGCTAGCCTGGAAAGCTGTTGCTCAGCCTCATCTGCCCATGGCAGTGCTCGCACAGAGGCACAGAGAATGGGGCTGCTTGCTTGTCTTGCCACCTCAAACTTCAAACGTAGCCTGGGAAATTTGGTGTACCTGCTAGGCTCCTTTCGCAGCCCTGCTCTTGAAATGCAAACGTGTGCAGATAGCTGGCAGCCAGAAGGGGCTAGCCTGGAAAGCTGTTGCTCAGCCTCATCTGCCCATGGCACTGTTCGCATAGAGGCACAGAGAATGGGGCTGCTTGCTTATCTTGCCACCTCAAACTTCAAACGTAGCCTGGGAAAGATAGTGCACCTGCTAGGCTCCTATCACAGCCCTGCTCTTGAAATGCGAACGTCTGCAGATGGCTGGCAGGCAGAAGGGGCTAGCTTGGAAAGCTGTTGCTCAGCCTCATCTGCCCATGGCAGTGCTCGCACAGAGGCACAGAGAATGGGGCTGCTTGCTTGTCTTGCCACCTCAAACTTCAAACGCATGCTGGCAATGGTGGTGTCCCTGCCAGGCTCCTATCACAGCCCTGCTCCGAAAGTGCGAACGTCTGCAGATAGCTGGCAGGCAGAAGGGGCTAGCCTGGAAAGCTGTTGCTCAGCCTCATCTGCCCATGGCAGTGCTCGCACAGAGGCACAGAGCATGCGGCTCCTTGCTTATCTTGCCACTTGAAACTTCAAACGCATGCTGGGAATGGTGGTGTCCCAGCCAGGCTCCTATCACAGCCCTGCTCCGAAAGTGCGAACGTCTGCAGATAGCTGGCAGGCAGAAGGGGCTAGCCTGGAAAGCTGTTGCTCAGCGTCATCTGCCCATGGCAGTGCTCGCACAGAGGCACAGAGAATGGGGCTGCTTGCTTGTCTTGCCACCTCAAACTTCAAACGTAGCCTGGGAAATTTGGTGTACCTGCTAGGCTCCTTTCGCAGCCCTGCTCTTGAAATGCGAACGTCTGCAGATAGCTGGCAGGCAGAAGGGGCTAGCCTGGAAAGCTGTTGCTCAGCCTGATCTGCCCATGGCAGTGCTCGCACAGAGGCACAGAGAATGGGGCTGCTTGCTTGTCTTGCCACCTCAAACTTCAAACGTAGCCTGGGAAAGTTGGTGTCCCAGCCAGGCTCCTTTCGCAGCCCTGCTCTTGAAATGCGAACGTCTGCAGATAGCTGGCAGCCAGAAGGTGCTAGCCTGGAAAGCTGTTGGTCAGCCTCATCTGCCCATGGCACTGCTCGCACAGAGGCATAGAGAATGCGGCTCCTTGCTTGTCTTGCCACCTCAAACTTCAAACGTAGCCTGGGAAAGTTGGTGTCCCAGCCAGGCTCCTATCACAGCCCTGCTCCGAAAGTGCGAACGTCTGCAGATAGCTGGCAGCCAGAAGGGGCTATCCTGGAAAGCTGTTGCTCAGCCTGATCTGCCCATGGCAGTGCTCGCACAGAGGCACAGAGAATGGGGCTGCTTGCTTATCTTGCGACTTGAAACTTCAAACGCATGCTGGTAATGGTGGTGTCCCTGCCAGGCTCCTATCACAGCCCTGCTCCGAAAGTGCGAACGTCTGCAGATAGCTGGCAGGCAGAAGGGGCTAGCCTGGAAAGCTGTTGCTCAGCCTCATCTGCCCATGGCAGTGCTCGCACAGAGGCACAGAGAATGGGGCTGCTTGCTTGTCTTGCCACCTCAAACTTCAAACGTAGCCTGGGAAAGTTGGTGTCCCAGCCAGGCTCCTTTCGCAGCCCTGCTCCGAAAGTGCGAACGTCTGCAGATAGCTGGCAGGCAGAAGGGGCTAGCCTGGAAAGCTGTTGCTCAGCCTCATCTGCCCATGGCACTGCTCGCACAGAGGCACAGAGAATGGGGCTGCTTGCTTATCTTGCCACCTCAAATTTCAAACGTAGCCTGGGAAAGTTGGTGTCCCAGCCAGGCTCCTTTCGCAGCCCTGGTCTGAAAGTGCGAACGTCTGCAGATAGCTGGCAGGCAGAAGGGGCTATCCTGGAAAGCTGTTGCTCAGCCTCATCTGCCCATGGCAGTGCTCGCACAGAGGCACAGAGAATGCGGCTCCTTGCTTATCTTGCCACTTGAAACTTCAAACGCATGCTGGGAATGGTGGTGTCCCTGCCAGGCTCCTATCACAGCCCTGCTCCGAAACTGCGAACGTCTGCAGATAGCTGGCAGGCAGAAGGGGCTAGCCTGGAAAGCTGTTGCTCAGCGTCATCTGCCCATGGCAGTGCTCGCACAGAGGCATAGAGAATGGGGCTGCTTGCTTGTCTTGCCACCTCAAACTTCAAACGTATACTGGGAAAAATGGTGTACCTGCTAGGCTCCTTTCGCAGCCCTGTTCTTGAAATGCGAACGTCTGCAGATAGCTGGCAGGCAGAAGGGGCTAGCTTGGAAAGCTGTTGCTCAGCCTCATCTGCCCATGGCAGTGCTCGCACAGAGGCACAGAGAATGGGGCTGCTTGCTTGTCTTGCCACCTCAAACTTCAAACGCATGCTGGGAATGGTGGTGTCCCTGCCAGGGTCCTATCACAGCCCTGCTCCGAAAGTGCGAACGTCTGCAGATAGCTGGCAGGCAGAAGGGGCTAGCTTGGAAAGCTGTTGCTCAGCCTCATCTGCCCATGGCAGTGCTCGCACAGAGGCACAGAGAATGGGGCTGCTTGCTTGTCTTGCCACCTCAAACTTCAAACGTAGCCTGGGAAATTTGGTGTACCTGCTAGGCTCCTTTCGCAGCCCTGCTCTTGAAATGCGAACGTCTGCAGATAGCTGGCAGGCAGAAGGGGCTAGCCTGGAAAGCTGTTGCTCAGCCTCATCTGCCCATGGCAGTGCTCGCACAGAGGCACAGAGAATGGGGCTGCTTGCTTGTCTTGCCACCTCAAACTTCAAACGTAGCCTGGGAAAGTTGGTGTCCCAGCCAGGCTCCTTTCGCAGCCCTGCTCTTGAAATGCGAACGTCTGCAGATAGCTGGCAGCCAGAAGGTGCTAGCCTGGAAAGCTGTTGGTCAGCCTCATCTGCCCATGGCACTGCTCGCACAGAGGCATAGAGAATGCGGCTCCTTGCTTGTCTTGCCACCTCAAACTTCAAACGTAGCCTGGGAAAGTTGGTGTCCCAGCCAGGCTCCTATCACAGCCCTGCTCCGAAAGTGCGAACGTCTGCAGATAGCTGGCAGCCAGAAGGGGCTATCCTGGAAAGCTGTTGCTCAGCCTGATCTGCCCATGGCAGTGCTCGCACAGAGGCACAGAGAATGGGGCTGCTTGCTTATCTTGCGACTTGAAACTTCAAACGCATGCTGGTAATGGTGGTGTCCCTGCCAGGCTCCTATCACAGCCCTGCTCCGAAAGTGCGAACGTCTGCAGATAGCTGGCAGGCAGAAGGGGCTAGCCTGGAAAGCTGTTGCTCAGCCTCATCTGCCCATGGCAGTGCTCGCACAGAGGCACAGAGAATGGGGCTGCTTGCTTGTCTTGCCACCTCAAACTTCAAACGTAGCCTGGGAAAGTTGGTGTCCCAGCCAGGCTCCTTTCGCAGCCCTGCTCCGAAAGTGCGAACGTCTGCAGATAGCTGGCAGGCAGAAGGGGCTAGCCTGGAAAGCTGTTGCTCAGCCTCATCTGCCCATGGCACTGCTCGCACAGAGGCACAGAGAATGGGGCTGCTTGCTTATCTTGCCACCTCAAATTTCAAACGTAGCCTGGGAAAGTTGGTGTCCCAGCCAGGCTCCTTTCGCAGCCCTGGTCTGAAAGTGCGAACGTCTGCAGATAGCTGGCAGGCAGAAGGGGCTATCCTGGAAAGCTGTTGCTCAGCCTCATCTGCCCATGGCAGTGCTCGCACAGAGGCACAGAGAATGCGGCTCCTTGCTTATCTTGCCACTTGAAACTTCAAACGCATGCTGGGAATGGTGGTGTCCCTGCCAGGCTCCTATCACAGCCCTGCTCCGAAACTGCGAACGTCTGCAGATAGCTGGCAGGCAGAAGGGGCTAGCCTGGAAAGCTGTTGCTCAGCGTCATCTGCCCATGGCAGTGCTCGCACAGAGGCATAGAGAATGGGGCTGCTTGCTTGTCTTGCCACCTCAAACTTCAAACGTATACTGGGAAAAATGGTGTACCTGCTAGGCTCCTTTCGCAGCCCTGTTCTTGAAATGCGAACGTCTGCAGATAGCTGGCAGGCAGAAGGGGCTAGCTTGGAAAGCTGTTGCTCAGCCTCATCTGCCCATGGCAGTGCTCGCACAGAGGCACAGAGAATGGGGCTGCTTGCTTGTCTTGCCACCTCAAACTTCAAACGCATGCTGGGAATGGTGGTGTCCCTGCCAGGGTCCTATCACAGCCCTGCTCCGAAAGTGCGAACGTCTGCAGATAGCTGGCAGGCAGAAGGGGCTAGCTTGGAAAGCTGTTGCTCAGCCTCATCTGCCCATGGCAGTGCTCGCACAGAGGCACAGAGAATGGGGCTGCTTGCTTGTCTTGCCACCTCAAACTTCAAACGTAGCCTGGGAAATTTGGTGTACCTGCTAGGCTCCTTTCGCAGCCCTGCTCTTGAAATGCGAACGTCTGCAGATAGCTGGCAGGCAGAAGGGGCTAGCCTGGAAAGCTGTTGCTCAGCCTGATCTGCCCATGGCAGTGCTCGCACAGAGGCACAGAGAATGGGGCTGCTTGCTTGTCTTGCCACCTCAAACTTCAAACGTAGCCTGGGAAAGTTGGTGTCCCAGCCAGGCTCCTTTCGCAGCCCTGCTCTTGAAATGCGAACGTCTGCAGATAGCTGGCAGCCAGAAGGTGCTAGCCTGGAAAGCTGTTGGTCAGCCTCATCTGCCCATGGCACTGCTCGCACAGAGGCATAGAGAATGCGGCTCCTTGCTTGTCTTGCCACCTCAAACTTCAAACGTAGCCTGGGAAAGTTGGTGTCCCAGCCAGGCTCCTATCACAGCCCTGCTCCGAAAGTGCGAACGTCTGCAGATAGCTGGCAGCCAGAAGGGGCTATCCTGGAAAGCTGTTGCTCAGCCTGATCTGCCCATGGCAGTGCTCGCACAGAGGCACAGAGAATGGGGCTGCTTGCTTATCTTGCGACTTGAAACTTCAAACGCATGCTGGTAATGGTGGTGTCCCTGCCAGGCTCCTATCACAGCCCTGCTCCGAAAGTGCGAACGTCTGCAGATAGCTGGCAGGCAGAAGGGGCTAGCCTGGAAAGCTGTTGCTCAGCCTCATCTGCCCATGGCAGTGCTCGCACAGAGGCACAGAGAATGGGGCTGCTTGCTTGTCTTGCCACCTCAAACTTCAAACGTAGCCTGGGAAAGTTGGTGTCCCAGCCAGGCTCCTTTCGCAGCCCTGCTCCGAAAGTGCGAACGTCTGCAGATAGCTGGCAGGCAGAAGGGGCTAGCCTGGAAAGCTGTTGCTCAGCCTCATCTGCCCATGGCACTGCTCGCACAGAGGCACAGAGAATGGGGCTGCTTGCTTATCTTGCCACCTCAAATTTCAAACGTAGCCTGGGAAAGTTGGTGTCCCAGCCAGGCTCCTTTCGCAGCCCTGGTCTGAAAGTGCGAACGTCTGCAGATAGCTGGCAGGCAGAAGGGGCTATCCTGGAAAGCTGTTGCTCAGCCTCATCTGCCCATGGCAGTGCTCGCACAGAGGCACAGAGAATGCGGCTCCTTGCTTATCTTGCCACTTGAAACTTCAAACGCATGCTGGGAATGGTGGTGTCCCTGCCAGGCTCCTATCACAGCCCTGCTCCGAAACTGCGAACGTCTGCAGATAGCTGGCAGGCAGAAGGGGCTAGCCTGGAAAGCTGTTGCTCAGCGTCATCTGCCCATGGCAGTGCTCGCACAGAGGCATAGAGAATGGGGCTGCTTGCTTGTCTTGCCACCTCAAACTTCAAACGTATACTGGGAAAAATGGTGTACCTGCTAGGCTCCTTTCGCAGCCCTGTTCTTGAAATGCGAACGTCTGCAGATAGCTGGCAGGCAGAAGGGGCTAGCTTGGAAAGCTGTTGCTCAGCCTCATCTGCCCATGGCAGTGCTCGCACAGAGGCACAGAGAATGGGGCTGCTTGCTTGTCTTGCCACCTCAAACTTCAAACGCATGCTGGGAATGGTGGTGTCCCTGCCAGGGTCCTATCACAGCCCTGCTCCGAAAGTGCGAACGTCTGCAGATAGCTGGCAGGCAGAAGGGGCTAGCTTGGAAAGCTGTTGCTCAGCCTCATCTGCCCATGGCAGTGCTCGCACAGAGGCACAGAGAATGGGGCTGCTTGCTTGTCTTGCCACCTCAAACTTCAAACGTAGCCTGGGAAATTTGGTGTACCTGCTAGGCTCCTTTCGCAGCCCTCCTCTTGAAATGCGAACGTCTGCAGATAGCTGGCAGGCAGAAGGGGCTAGCCTGGAAAGCTGTTGCTCAGCCTCATCTGCCCATGGCACTGTTCGCATAGAGGCACAGAGAATGGGGCTGCTTGCTTGTCTTGCCACCTCAAACTTCAAACGTAGCCTGGGAAATTTGGTGTACCTGCTAGGCTCCTTTCGCAGCCCTGCTCTTGAAATGCGAACGTCTGCAGATAGCTGGCAGCCAGAAGGTCCTAGCCTGGAAAGCTGTTGCTCAGCCTCATCTGCCCATGGCAGTGCTCGCATAAACGCACAGAGAATGGGGCTGCTTGCTTATCTTGCCACTTGAAACTTCAAATGCATGCTGGGAATGGTGGTGTCCCAGCCAGGCTCCTATCACAGCCCTGCTCCGAAAGTGCGAACGTCTGCAGATAGCTGGCAGCCAGAAGGGGCTAGCCTGGAAAGCTGTTGCTCAGCCTCATCTGCCCATGGCACTGTTCGCATAGAGGCACAGAGAATGGGGCTGCTTGCTTATCTTGCGACTTGAAACTTCAAACGCATGCTGGGAAAGGTGGTGTCCCTGCCAGGCTCCTATCACAGCCCTGCTCCGAAAGTGCGAACGTCTGCAGATAGCTGGCAGGCAGAAGGGGCTAGCCTGGAAAGCTGTTGCTCAGCCTGATCTGCCCATGGCAGTGCTCGCACAGAGGCACAGAGAATGGGGCTGCTTGCTTGTCTTGCCACCTCAAACTTCAAACGTAGCCTGGGAAAGTTGGTGTCCCAGCCAGGCTCCTTTCGCAGCCCTGCTCCGAAAGTGCGAACGTCTGCAGATAGCTGGCAGGCAGAAGGGGCTAGCCTGGAAAGCTGTTGCTCAGCCTCATCTGCCCATGGCAGTGCTCGCACAGAGGCACAGAGAATGGGGCTGCTTGCTTGTCTTGCCACCTCAAACTTCAAACGTAGCCTGGGAAATTTGGTGTACCTGCTAGGCTCCTTTCGCAGCCCTGCTCTTGAAATGCGAACGTCTGCAGATAGCTGGCAGGCAGAAGGGGCTAGCCTGGAAAGCTGTTGCTCAGCCTCATCTGCCCATGGCACTGTTCGCATAGAGGCACAGAGAATGGGGCTGCTTGCTTATCTTGCCACTTGAAACTTCAAACGCATGCTGGGAATGGTGGTGTCTCTGCCAGGCTCCTTTCGCAGCCCTGCTCCGAAAGTGCGAACGTCTGCAGATAGCTGGCAGGCAGAAGGGGCTAGCCTGGAAAGCTGTTGCTCAGCCTGATCTGCCCATGGCAGTGCTCGCACAGAGGCACAGAGAATGGGGCTGCTTGCTTGTCTTGCCACCTCAAACTTCAAACGTAGCCTGGGAAAGTTGGTGTCCCAGCCAGGCTCCTTTCGCAGCCCTGCTCTTGAAATGCGAACGTCTGCAGATAGCTGGCAGGCAGAAGGGGCTAGCCTGGAAAGCTGTTGCTCAGCCTCATCTTCCCATGGCACTGTTCGCATAGAGGCATAGAGAATGCGGCTCCTTGCTTGTCTTGCCACCTCAAACTTCAAACGTAGCCTGGGAAAGTTGGTGTCCCAGCCAGGCTCCTATCACAGCCCTGCTCCGAAAGTGCGAACGTCTGCAGATAGCTGGCAGCCAGAAGGGGCTATCCTGGAAAGCTGTTGCTCAGCCTCATCTGCCCATGGCAGTGCTCGCACAGAGGCACAGAGAATGGGGCTGCTTGCTTGTCTTGCCACCTCAAACTTCAAACGTAGCCTGGGAAAGTTGGTGTACCTGCTAGGCTCCTTTCGCAGCCCTGTTCTTGAAATGCGAACGTCTGCAGATAGCTGGCAGGCAGAAGGGGCTAGCCTGGAAAGCTGTTGCTCAGCCTCATCTGCCCATGGCACTGCTCGCACAGAGGCACAGAGAATGGGGCTCCTTGCTTATCTTGCCACTTGAAACTTCAAACGCATGCTGGGAATGGTGGTGTTCCAGCCAGGCTCCTATCACAGCCCTGCTCCGAAAGTGCGAACGTCTGCAGATAGCTGGCAGCCAGAAGGGGCTAGCCTGGAAAGCTGTTGCTCAGCCTCATCTGCCCATGGCAGTGCTCGCACAGAGGCACAGAGAATGGGGCTGCTTGCTTGTCTTGCCACCTCAAACTTCAAACGTAGCCTGGGAAATTTGGTGTACCTGCTAGGCTCCTTTCGCAGCCCTGCTCTTGAAATGCGAACGTCTGCAGATAGCTGGCAGGCAGAAGGGGCTAGCCTGGAAAGCTGTTGCTCAGCCTGATCTGCCCATGGCAGTGCTCGCACAGAGGCACAGAGAATGGGGCTGCTTGCTTGTCTTGCCACCTCAAACTTCAAACGTAGCCTGGGAAAGTTGGTGTCCCAGCCAGGCTCCTATCACAGCCCTGCTCCGAAAGTGCGAACGTCTGCAGATAGCTGGCAGCCAGAAGGGGCTATCCTGGAAAGCTGTTGCTCAGCCTCATCTGCCCATGGCAGTGCTCGCACAGAGGCACAGAGAATGGGGCTGCTTGCTTATCTTGCGACTTGAAACTTCAAACGCATGCTGGTAATGGTGGTGTCCCTGCCAGGCTCCTATCACAGCCCTGCTCCGAAAGTGCGAACGTCTGCAGATAGCTGGCAGGCAGAAGGGGCTAGCCTGGAAAGCTGTTGCTCAGCCTCATCTGCCCATGGCAGTGCTCGCACAGAGGCACAGAGAATGGGGCTGCTTGCTTGTCTTGCCACCTCAAACTTCAAACGTAGCCTGGGAAAGTTGGTGTCCCAGCCAGGCTCCTTTCGCAGCCCTGCTCCGAAAGTGCGAACGTCTGCAGATAGCTGGCAGGCAGAAGGGGCTAGCCTGGAAAGCTGTTGCTCAGCCTCATCTGCCCATGGCACTGCTCGCACAGAGGCACAGAGAATGGGGCTGCTTGCTTATCTTGCCACCTCAAATTTCAAACGTAGCCTGGGAAAGTTGGTGTCCCAGCCAGGCTCCTTTCGCAGCCCTGGTCTGAAAGTGCGAACGTCTGCAGATAGCTGGCAGGCAGAAGGGGCTATCCTGGAAAGCTGTTGCTCAGCCTCATCTGCCCATGGCAGTGCTCGCACAGAGGCACAGAGAATGCGGCTCCTTGCTTATCTTGCCACTTGAAACTTCAAACGCATGCTGGGAATGGTGGTGTCCCTGCCAGGCTCCTATCACAGCCCTGCTCCGAAACTGCGAACGTCTGCAGATAGCTGGCAGGCAGAAGGGGCTAGCCTGGAAAGCTGTTGCTCAGCGTCATCTGCCCATGGCAGTGCTCGCACAGAGGCATAGAGAATGGGGCTGCTTGCTTGTCTTGCCACCTCAAACTTCAAACGTAGACTGGGAAAAATGGTGTACCTGCTAGGCTCCTTTCGCAGCCCTGTTCTTGAAATGCGAACGTCTGCAGATAGCTGGCAGGCAGAAGGGGCTAGCTTGGAAAGCTGTTGCTCAGCCTCATCTGGCCATGGCAGTGCTCGCACAGAGGCACAGAGAATGGGGCTGCTTGCTTGTCTTGCCACCACAAACTTCAAACGCATGCTGGGAATGGTGGTGTCCCTGCCAGGGTCCTATCACAGCCCTGCTCCGAAAGTGCGAACGTCTGCAGATAGCTGGCAGGCAGAAGGGGCTAGCCTGGAAAGCTGTTGCTCAGCCTCATCTGCCCATGGCAGTGCTCGCACAGAGGCACAGAGAATGGGGCTGCTTGCTTGTCTTGCCACCTCAAACTTCAAACGTAGCCTGGGAAATTTGGTGTACCTGCTAGGCTCCTTTCGCAGCCCTGCTCTTGAAATGCGAACGTCTGCAGATAGCTGGCAGGCAGAAGGGGCTAGCCTGGAAAGCTGTTGCTCAGCCTCATCTGCCCATGGCACTGTTCGCATAGAGGCACAGAGAATGGGGCTGCTTGCTTGTCTTGCCACCTCAAACTTCAAACGTAGCCTGGGAAATTTGGTGTACCTGCTAGGCTCCTTTCGCAGCCCTGCTCTTGAAATGCGAACGTCTGCAGATAGCTGGCAGCCAGAAGGTCCTAGCCTGGAAAGCTGTTGCTCAGCCTCATCTGCCCATGGCAGTGCTCGCATAGACGCACAGAGAATGGGGCTGCTTGCTTATCTTGCCACTTGAAACTTCAAATGCATGCTGGGAATGGTGGTGTCCCTGCCAGGCTCCTATCACAGCCCTGCTCCGAAAGTGCGAACGTCTGCAGATAGCTGGCAGGCAGAAGGGGCTAGCCTGGAAAGCTGTTGCTCAGCCTCATCTGCCCATGGCACTGTTCGCATAGAGGCACAGAGAATGGGGCTGCTTGCTTATCTTGCGACTTGAAACTTCAAACGCAAGCTGGGAAAGGTGGTGTCCCTGACAGGCTCCTATCACAGCCCTGCTCCGAAAGTGCGAACGTCTGCAGATAGCTGGCAGGCAGAAGGGGCTAGCCTGGAAAGCTGTTGCTCAGCCTGATCTGCCCATGGCAGTGCTCGCACAGAGGCACAGAGAATGGGGCTGCTTGCTTGTCTTGCCACCTCAAACTTCAAACGTAGCCTGGGAAAGTTGGTGTCCCAGCCAGGCTCCTTTCGCAGCCCTGCTCCGAAAGTGCGAACGTCTGCAGATAGCTGGCAGCCAGAAGGGGCTAGCCTGGAAAGCGGTTGCTCAGCCTCATCTGCCCATGGCAGTGCTCGCACAGAGGCACAGAGAATGGGGCTGCTTGCTTGTCTTGCCACCTCAAACTTCAAACGTATCCTGGGAAAGTTGGTGTCCCAGCCAGGCTCCTTTCGCAGCCCTGCTCCGAAAGTGCGAACGTCTGCAGATAGCTGGCAGGCAGAAGGGGCTAGCCTGGAAAGCTGTTGCTCAGCCTCATCTGCCCATGGCACTGCTCGCACAGAGGCACAGAGATTGGGGCTGCTTGCTTATCTTGCCACCTCAAATTTCAAACGTAGCCTGGGAAAGTTGGTGTCCCAGCCAGGCTCCTTTCGCAGCCCTGGTCTGAAAGTGCGAACGTCTGCAGATAGCTGGCAGGCAGAAGGGGCTATCCTGGAAAGCTGTTGCTCAGCCTCATCTGCCCATGGCAGTGCTCGCACAGAGGCACAGAGAATGCGGCTCCTTGCTTATCTTGCCACTTGAAACTTCAAACGAATGCTGGGAATGGTGGTGTCCCTGCCAGGCTCCTATCACAGCCCTGCTCCGAAACTGCGAACGTCTGCAGATAGCTGGCAGGCAGAAGGGGCTAGCCTGGAAAGCTGTTGCTCAGCGTCATCTGCCCATGGCAGTGCTCGCACAGAGGCATAGAGAATGGGGCTGCTTGCTTGTCTTGCCACCTCAAACTTCAAACGTAGACTGCGAAAAATGGTGTACCTGCTATGCTCCTTTCGCAGCCCTGTTCCTGAAATGCGAACGTCTGCAGATAGCTGGCAGGCAGAAGGGGCTAGCTTGGAAAGCTGTTGCTCAGCCTCATCTGGCCATGGCAGTGCTCGCACAGAGGCACAGAGAATGGGGCTGCTTGCTTGTCTTGCCACCACAAACTTCAAACGCATGCTGGGAATGGTGGTGTCACTGCCAGGGTCCTATCACAGCCCTGCTCCGAAAGTGCGAACGTCTGCAGATAGCTGGCAGGCAGAAGGGGCTAGCCTGGAAAGCTGTTGCTCAGCCTCATCTGCCCATGGCAGTGCTCGCACAGAGGCACAGAGAATGGGGCTGCTTGCTTGTCTTGCCACCTCAAACTTCAAACGTAGCCTGGGAAATTTGGTGTACCTGCTAGGCTCCTTTCGCAGCCCTGCTCTTGAAATGAGAACGTCTGCAGATAGCTGGCAGCCAGAAGGTCCTAGCCTGGAAAGCTGTTGCTCAGCCTCATCTGCCCATGGCAGTGCTCGCATAGACGCACAGAGAATGGGGCTGCTTGCTTATCTTGCCACTTGAAACTTCAAATGCATGCTGGGAATGGTGGTGTCCCTGCCAGGCTCCTATCACAGCCCTGCTCCGAAAGTGCGAACGTCTGCAGATAGCTGGCAGGCAGAAGGGGCTAGCCTGGAAAGCTGTTGCTCAGCCTCATCTGCCCATGGCACTGTTCGCATAGAGGCACAGAGAATGGGGCTGCTTGCTTATCTTGCGACTTGAAACTTCAAACGCATGCTGGGAAAGGTGGTGTCCCTGCCAGGCTCCTATCACAGCCCTGCTCCGAAAGTGCGAACGTCTGCAGATAGCTGGCAGGCAGAAGGTGCTAGCCTGGAAAGCTGTTGCTCAGCCTGATCTGCCCATGGCAGTGCTCGCACAGAGGCACAGAGAATGGGGCTGCTTGCTTGTCTTGCCACCTCAAACTTCAAACGTAGCCTGGGAAAGTTGGTGTCCCAGCCAGGCTCCTTTCGCAGCCCTGCTCCGAAAGTGCGAACGTCTGCAGATAGCTGGCAGCCAGAAGGGGCTAGCCTGGAAAGCTGTTGCTCAGCCTCATCTGCCCATGGCAGTGCTCGCACAGAGGCACAGAGAATGGGGCTGCTTGCTTGTCTTGCCACCTCAAACTTCAAACGTAGCCTGGGAAATTTGGTGTACCTGCTAGGCTCCTTTCGCAGCCCTGCTCTTGAAATGCGAACGTCTGCAGATAGCTGGCAGGCAGAAGGGGCTAGCCTGGAAAGCTGTTGCTCAGCCTCATCTGCCCATGGCACTGTTCGCATAGAGGCACAGAGAATGGGGCTGCTTGCTTGTCTTGCCACCTCAAACTTCAAACGTAGCCTGGGAAATTTGGTGTACCTGCTAGGCTCCTTTCGCAGCCCTGCTCTTGAAATGCGAACGTCTGCAGATAGCTGGCAGCCAGAAGGTCCTAGCCTGGAAAGCTGTTGCTCAGCCTCATCTGCCCATGGCAGTGCTCGCATAGACGCACAGAGAATGGGGCTGCTTGCTTATCTTGCCACTTGAAACTTCAAATGCATGCTGGGAATGGTGGTGTCCCTGCCAGGCTCCTATCACAGCCCTGCTCCGAAAGTGCGAACGTCTGCAGATAGCTGGCAGCCAGAAGGGGCTAGCCTGGAAAGCTGTTGCTCAGCCTCATCTGCCCATGGCACTGTTCGCATAGAGGCACAGAGAATGGGGCTGCTTGCTTATCTTGCGACTTGAAACTTCAAACGCATGCTGGGAAAGGTGGTGTCCCTGCCAGGCTCCTATCACAGCCCTGCTCCGAAAGTGCGAACGTCTGCAGATAGCTGGCAGGCAGAAGGGGCTAGCCTGGAAAGCTGTTGCTCAGCCTGATCTGCCCATGGCAGTGCTCGCACAGAGGCACAGAGAATGGGGCTGCTTGCTTGTCTTGCCACCTCAAACTTCAAACGTAGCCTGGGAAAGTTGGTGTCCCAGCCAGGCTCCTTTCGCAGCCCTGCTCCGAAAGTGCGAACGTCTGCAGATAGCTGGCAGCCAGAAGGGGCTAGCCTGGAAAGCTGTTGCTCAGCCTCATCTGCCCATGGCAGTGCTCGCACAGAGGCACAGAGAATGGGGCTGCTTGCTTGTCTTGCCACCTCAAACTTCAAACGTAGCCTGGGAAATTTGGTGTACCTGCTAGGCTCCTTTCGCAGCCCTGCTCTTGAAATGCGAACGTCTGCAGATAGCTGGCAGGCAGAAGGGGCTAGCCTGGAAAGCTGTTGCTCAGCCTCATCTGCCCATGGCACTGTTCGCATAGAGGCACAGAGAATGGGGCTGCTTGCTTATCTTGCCACTTGAAACTTCAAACGCATGCTGGGAATGGTGGTGTCCCTGCCAGGCTCCTTTCGCAGCCCTGCTCCGAAAGTGCGAACGTCTGCAGATAGCTGGCAGGCAGAAGGGGCTAGCCTGGAAAGCTGTTGCTCAGCCTGATCTGCCCATGGCAGTGCTCGCACAGAGGCACAGAGAATGGGGCTGCTTGCTTGTCTTGCCACCTCAAACTTCAAACGTAGCCTGGGAAAGTTGGTGTCCCAGCCAGGCTCCTTTCGCAGCCCTGCTCTTGAAATGCGAACGTCTGCAGATAGCTGGCAGCCAGAAGGTGCTAGCCTGGAAAGCTGTTGGTCAGCCTCATCTGCCCATGGCACTGCTCGCACGGAGGCATAGAGAATGCGGCTCCTTGCTTGTCTTGCCACCTCAAACTTCAAACGTAGCCTGGGAAAGTTGGTGTCCCAGCCAGGCTCCTATCACAGCCCTGCTCCGAAAGTGCGAACGTCTGCAGATAGCTGGCAGCCAGAAGGGGCTATCCTGGAAAGCTGTTGCTCAGCCTCATCTGCCCATGGCAGTGCTCGCACAGAGGCACAGAGAATGGGGCTGCTTGCTTGTCTTGCCACCTCAAACTTCAAACGTAGCCTGGGAAAGTTGGTGTACCTGCTAGGCTCCTTTCGCAGCCCTGTTCTTGAAATGCGAACGTCTGCAGATAGCTGGCAGGCAGAAGGGGCTAGCCTGGAAAGCTGTTGCTCAGCCTCATCTGCCCATGGCAGTGCTCGCACAGATGCACAGAGAATGGGGCTGCTTGCTTATCTTGCCACCTCAAACTTCAAACGCATGCTGGGAATGGTGGTGTCCCTGCCAGGGTCCTATCACAGCCCTGCTCCGAAAGTGCGAACGTCTGCAGATAGCTGGCAGGCAGAAGGGGCTAGCCTGGAAAGCTGTTGCTCAGCCTGATCTGCCCATGGCAGTGCTTGCACAGAGGCACAGAGAATGGGGCTGCTTGCTTGTCTTGCCACCTCAAACTTCAAACGTAGCCTGGGAAATTTGGTGTACCTGCTAGGCTCCTTTCGCAGCCCTGCTCTTGAAATGCGAACGTCTGCAGATAGCTGGCAGGCAGAAGGGGCTAGCCTGGAAAGCTGTTGCTCAGCCTCATCTGCCCATGGCAGTGCTCGCACAGAGGCATAGAGAATGGGGCTGCTTGCTTATCTTGCCACTTGAAACTTCAAACGCATGCTGGGAAAGGTGGTGTTCCAGCCAGGCTCCTATCACAGCCCTGCTCCGAAAGTGCGAACGTCTGCAGATAGCTGGCAGCCAGAAGGGGCTAGCCTGGAAAGCTGTTGCTCAGCCTCATCTGCCCATGGCAGTGCTCGCACAGAGGCACAGAGAATGGGGCTGCTTGCTTGTCTTGCCACCTCAAACTTCAAACGTAGCCTGGGAAATTTGGTGTACCTGCTAGGCTCCTTTCGCAGCCCTGCTCTTGAAATGCGAACGTCTGCAGATAGCTGGCAGGCAGAAGGGGCTAGCCTGGAAAGCTGTTGCTCAGCCTGATCTGCCCATGGCAGTGCTCGCACAGAGGCACAGAGAATGGGGCTGCTTGCTTGTCTTGCCACCTCAAACTTCAAACGTAGCCTGGGAAAGTTGGTGTCCCAGCCAGGCTCCTATCACAGCCCTGCTCCGAAAGTGCGAACGTCTGCAGATAGCTGGCAGCCAGAAGGGGCTATCCTGGAAAGCTGTTGCTCAGCCTCATCTGCCCATGGCAGTGCTCGCACAGAGGCACAGAGAATGGGGCTGCTTGCTTATCTTGCGACTTGAAACTTCAAACGCATGCTGGTAATGGTGGTGTCCCTGCCAGGCTCCTATCACAGCCCTGCTCCGAAAGTGCGAACGTCTGCAGATAGCTGGCAGGCAGAAGGGGCTAGCCTGGAAAGCTGTTGCTCAGCCTCATCTGCCCATGGCAGTGCTCGCACAGAGGCACAGAGAATGGGGCTGCTTGCTTGTCTTGCCACCTCAAACTTCAAACGTAGCCTGGGAAAGTTGGTGTCCCAGCCAGGCTCCTTTCGCAGCCCTGCTCCGAAAGTGCGAACGTCTGCAGATAGCTGGCAGGCAGAAGGGGCTAGCCTGGAAAGCTGTTGCTCAGCCTCATCTGCCCATGGCACTGCTCGCACAGAGGCACAGAGAATGGGGCTGCTTGCTTATCTTGCCACCTCAAATTTCAAACGTAGCCTGGGAAAGTTGGTGTCCCAGCCAGGCTCCTTTCGCAGCCCTGGTCTGAAAGTGCGAACGTCTGCAGATAGCTGGCAGGCAGAAGGGGCTATCCTGGAAAGCTGTTGCTCAGCCTCATCTGCCCATGGCAGTGCTCGCACAGAGGCACAGAGAATGCGGCTCCTTGCTTATCTTGCCACTTGAAACTTCAAACGCATGCTGGGAATGGTGGTGTCCCTGCCAGGCTCCTATCACAGCCCTGCTCCGAAACTGCGAACGTCTGCAGATAGCTGGCAGGCAGAAGGGGCTAGCCTGGAAAGCTGTTGCTCAGCGTCATCTGCCCATGGCAGTGCTCGCACAGAGGCATAGAGAATGGGGCTGCTTGCTTGTCTTGCCACCTCAAACTTCAAACGTAGACTGGGAAAAATGGTGTACCTGCTAGGCTCCTTTCGCAGCCCTGTTCTTGAAATGCGAACGTCTGCAGATAGCTGGCAGGCAGAAGGGGCTAGCTTGGAAAGCTGTTGCTCAGCCTCATCTGGCCATGGCAGTGCTCGCACAGAGGCACAGAGAATGGGGCTGCTTGCTTGTCTTGCCACCACAAACTTCAAACGCATGCTGGGAATGGTGGTGTCCCTGCCAGGGTCCTATCACAGCCCTGCTCCGAAAGTGCGAACGTCTGCAGATAGCTGGCAGGCAGAAGGGGCTAGCCTGGAAAGCTGTTGCTCAGCCTCATCTGCCCATGGCAGTGCTCGCACAGAGGCACAGAGAATGGGGCTGCTTGCTTGTCTTGCCACCTCAAACTTCAAACGTAGCCTGGGAAATTTGGTGTACCTGCTAGGCTCCTTTCGCAGCCCTGCTCTTGAAATGCGAACGTCTGCAGATAGCTGGCAGGCAGAAGGGGCTAGCCTGGAAAGCTGTTGCTCAGCCTCATCTGCCCATGGCACTGTTCGCATAGAGGCACAGAGAATGGGGCTGCTTGCTTGTCTTGCCACCTCAAACTTCAAACGTAGCCTGGGAAATTTGGTGTACCTGCTAGGCTCCTTTCGCAGCCCTGCTCTTGAAATGCGAACGTCTGCAGATAGCTGGCAGCCAGAAGGTCCTAGCCTGGAAAGCTGTTGCTCAGCCTCATCTGCCCATGGCAGTGCTCGCATAGACGCACAGAGAATGGGGCTGCTTGCTTATCTTGCCACTTGAAACTTCAAATGCATGCTGGGAATGGTGGTGTCCCTGCCAGGCTCCTATCACAGCCCTGCTCCGAAAGTGCGAACGTCTGCAGATAGCTGGCAGGCAGAAGGGGCTAGCCTGGAAAGCTGTTGCTCAGCCTCATCTGCCCATGGCACTGTTCGCATAGAGGCACAGAGAATGGGGCTGCTTGCTTATCTTGCGACTTGAAACTTCAAACGCATGCTGGGAAAGGTGGTGTCCCTGACAGGCTCCTATCACAGCCCTGCTCCGAAAGTGCGAACGTCTGCAGATAGCTGGCAGGCAGAAGGGGCTAGCCTGGAAAGCTGTTGCTCAGCCTGATCTGCCCATGGCAGTGCTCGCACAGAGGCACAGAGAATGGGGCTGCTTGCTTGTCTTGCCACCTCAAACTTCAAACGTAGCCTGGGAAAGTTGGTGTCCCAGCCAGGCTCCTTTCGCAGCCCTGCTCCGAAAGTGCGAACGTCTGCAGATAGCTGGCAGCCAGAAGGGGCTAGCCTGGAAAGCGGTTGCTCAGCCTCATCTGCCCATGGCAGTGCTCGCACAGAGGCACAGAGAATGGGGCTGCTTGCTTGTCTTGCCACCTCAAACTTCAAACGTATCCTGGGAAAGTTGGTGTCCCAGCCAGGCTCCTTTCGCAGCCCTGCTCCGAAAGTGCGAACGTCTGCAGATAGCTGGCAGGCAGAAGGGGCTAGCCTGGAAAGCTGTTGCTCAGCCTCATCTGCCCATGGCACTGCTCGCACAGAGGCACAGAGATTGGGGCTGCTTGCTTATCTTGCCACCTCAAATTTCAAACGTAGCCTGGGAAAGTTGGTGTCCCAGCCAGGCTCCTTTCGCAGCCCTGGTCTGAAAGTGCGAACGTCTGCAGATAGCTGGCAGGCAGAAGGGGCTATCCTGGAAAGCTGTTGCTCAGCCTCATCTGCCCATGGCAGTGCTCGCACAGAGGCACAGAGAATGCGGCTCCTTGCTTATCTTGCCACTTGAAACTTCAAACGAATGCTGGGAATGGTGGTGTCCCTGCCAGGCTCCTATCACAGCCCTGCTCCGAAACTGCGAACGTCTGCAGATAGCTGGCAGGCAGAAGGGGCTAGCCTGGAAAGCTGTTGCTCAGCGTCATCTGCCCATGGCAGTGCTCGCACAGAGGCATAGAGAATGGGGCTGCTTGCTTGTCTTGCCACCTCAAACTTCAAACGTAGACTGCGAAAAATGGTGTACCTGCTATGCTCCTTTCGCAGCCCTGTTCCTGAAATGCGAACGTCTGCAGATAGCTGGCAGGCAGAAGGGGCTAGCTTGGAAAGCTGTTGCTCAGCCTCATCTGGCCATGGCAGTGCTCGCACAGAGGCACAGAGAATGGGGCTGCTTGCTTGTCTTGCCACCACAAACTTCAAACGCATGCTGGGAATGGTGGTGTCACTGCCAGGGTCCTATCACAGCCCTGCTCCGAAAGTGCGAACGTCTGCAGATAGCTGGCAGGCAGAAGGGGCTAGCCTGGAAAGCTGTTGCTCAGCCTCATCTGCCCATGGCAGTGCTCGCACAGAGGCACAGAGAATGGGGCTGCTTGCTTGTCTTGCCACCTCAAACTTCAAACGTAGCCTGGGAAATTTGGTGTACCTGCTAGGCTCCTTTCGCAGCCCTGCTCTTGAAATGCGAACGTCTGCAGATAGCTGGCAGGCAGAAGGGGCTAGCCTGGAAAGCTGTTGCTCAGCCTCATCTGCCCATGGCACTGTTCGCATAGAGGCACAGAGAATGGGGCTGCTTGCTTGTCTTGCCACCTCAAACTTCAAACGTAGCCTGGGAAATTTGGTGTACCTGCTAGGCTCCTTTCGCAGCCCTGCTCTTGAAATGCGAACGTCTGCAGATAGCTGGCAGCCAGAAGGTCCTAGCCTGGAAAGCTGTTGCTCAGCCTCATCTGCCCATGGCAGTGCTCGCATAGACGCACAGAGAATGGGGCTGCTTGCTTATCTTGCCACTTGAAACTTCAAATGCATGCTGGGAATGGTGGTGTCCCTGCCAGGCTCCTATCACAGCCCTGCTCCGAAAGTGCGAACGTCTGCAGATAGCTGGCAGCCAGAAGGGGCTAGCCTGGAAAGCTGTTGCTCAGCCTCATCTGCCCATGGCACTGTTCGCATAGAGGCACAGAGAATGGGGCTGCTTGCTTATCTTGCGACTTGAAACTTCAAACGCATGCTGGGAAAGGTGGTGTCCCTGCCAGGCTCCTATCACAGCCCTGCTCCGAAAGTGCGAACGTCTGCAGATAGCTGGCAGGCAGAAGGGGCTAGCCTGGAAAGCTGTTGCTCAGCCTGATCTGCCCATGGCAGTGCTCGCACAGAGGCACAGAGAATGGGGCTGCTTGCTTGTCTTGCCACCTCAAACTTCAAACGTAGCCTGGGAAAGTTGGTGTCCCAGCCAGGCTCCTTTCGCAGCCCTGCTCCGAAAGTGCGAACGTCTGCAGATAGCTGGCAGCCAGAAGGGGCTAGCCTGGAAAGCTGTTGCTCAGCCTCATCTGCCCATGGCAGTGCTCGCACAGAGGCACAGAGAATGGGGCTGCTTGCTTGTCTTGCCACCTCAAACTTCAAACGTAGCCTGGGAAATTTGGTGTACCTGCTAGGCTCCTTTCGCAGCCCTGCTCTTGAAATGCGAACGTCTGCAGATAGCTGGCAGGCAGAAGGGGCTAGCCTGGAAAGCTGTTGCTCAGCCTCATCTGCCCATGGCACTGTTCGCATAGAGGCACAGAGAATGGGGCTGCTTGCTTATCTTGCCACTTGAAACTTCAAACGCATGCTGGGAATGGTGGTGTCCCTGCCAGGCTCCTTTCGCAGCCCTGCTCCGAAAGTGCGAACGTCTGCAGATAGCTGGCAGGCAGAAGGGGCTAGCCTGGAAAGCTGTTGCTCAGCCTGATCTGCCCATGGCAGTGCTCGCACAGAGGCACAGAGAATGGGGCTGCTTGCTTGTCTTGCCACCTCAAACTTCAAACGTAGCCTCGGAAAGTTGGTGTCCCAGCCAGGCTCCTTTCGCAGCCCTGCTCTTGAAATGCGAACGTCTGCAGATAGCTGGCAGCCAGAAGGTGCTAGCCTGGAAAGCTGTTGGTCAGCCTCATCTGCCCATGGCACTGCTCGCACGGAGGCATAGAGAATGCGGCTCCTTGCTTGTCTTGCCACCTCAAACTTCAAACGTAGCCTGGGAAAGTTGGTGTCCCAGCCAGGCTCCTATCACAGCCCTGCTCCGAAAGTGCGAACGTCTGCAGATAGCTGGCAGCCAGAAGGGGCTATCCTGGAAAGCTGTTGCTCAGCCTCATCTGCCCATGGCAGTGCTCGCACAGAGGCACAGAGAATGGGGCTGCTTGCTTGTCTTGCCACCTCAAACTTCAAACGTAGCCTGGGAAAGTTGGTGTACCTGCTAGGCTCCTTTCGCAGCCCTGTTCTTGAAATGCGAACGTCTGCAGATAGCTGGCAGGCAGAAGGGGCTAGCCTGGAAAGCTGTTGCTCAGCCTCATCTGCCCATGGCAGTGCTCGCACAGATGCACAGAGAATGGGGCTGCTTGCTTATCTTGCCACCTCAAACTTCAAACGCATGCTGGGAATGGTGGTGTCCCTGCCAGGGTCCTATCACAGCCCTGCTCCGAAAGTGCGAACGTCTGCAGATAGCTGGCAGGCAGAAGGGGCTAGCCTGGAAAGCTGTTGCTCAGCCTGATCTGCCCATGGCAGTGCTTGCACAGAGGCACAGAGAATGGGGCTGCTTGCTTGTCTTGCCACCTCAAACTTCAAACGTAGCCTGGGAAATTTGGTGTACCTGCTAGGCTCCTTTCGCAGCCCTGCTCTTGAAATGCGAACGTCTGCAGATAGCTGGCAGGCAGAAGGGGCTAGCCTGGAAAGCTGTTGCTCAGCCTCATCTGCCCATGGCAGTGCTCGCACAGAGGCATAGAGAATGGGGCTGCTTGCTTATCTTGCCACTTGAAACTTCAAACGCATGCTGGGAAAGGTGGTGTTCCAGCCAGGCTCCTATCACAGCCCTGCTCCGAAAGTGCGAACGTCTGCAGATAGCTGGCAGCCAGAAGGGGCTAGCCTGGAAAGCTGTTGCTCAGCCTCATCTGCCCATGGCAGTGCTCGCACAGAGGCACAGAGAATGGGGCTGCTTGCTTGTCTTGCCACCTCAAACTTCAAACGTAGCCTGGGAAATTTGGTGTACCTGCTAGGCTCCTTTCGCAGCCCTGCTCTTGAAATGCGAACGTCTGCAGATAGCTGGCAGGCAGAAGGGGCTAGCCTGGAAAGCTGTTGCTCAGCCTGATCTGCCCATGGCAGTGCTCGCACAGAGGCACAGAGAATGGGGCTGCTTGCTTGTCTTGCCACCTCAAACTTCAAACGTAGCCTGGGAAAGTTGGTGTCCCAGCCAGGCTCCTATCACAGCCCTGCTCCGAAAGTGCGAACGTCTGCAGATAGCTGGCAGCCAGAAGGGGCTATCCTGGAAAGCTGTTGCTCAGCCTCATCTGCCCATGGCAGTGCTCGCACAGAGGCACAGAGAATGGGGCTGCTTGCTTATCTTGCGACTTGAAACTTCAAACGCATGCTGGTAATGGTGGTGTCCCTGCCAGGCTCCTATCACAGCCCTGCTCCGAAAGTGCGAACGTCTGCAGATAGCTGGCAGGCAGAAGGGGCTAGCCTGGAAAGCTGTTGCTCAGCCTCATCTGCCCATGGCAGTGCTCGCACAGAGGCACAGAGAATGGGGCTGCTTGCTTGTCTTGCCACCTCAAACTTCAAACGTAGCCTGGGAAAGTTGGTGTCCCAGCCAGGCTCCTTTCGCAGCCCTGCTCCGAAAGTGCGAACGTCTGCAGATAGCTGGCAGGCAGAAGGGGCTAGCCTGGAAAGCTGTTGCTCAGCCTCATCTGCCCATGGCACTGCTCGCACAGAGGCACAGAGAATGGGGCTGCTTGCTTATCTTGCCACCTCAAATTTCAAACGTAGCCTGGGAAAGTTGGTGTCCCAGCCAGGCTCCTTTCGCAGCCCTGGTCTGAAAGTGCGAACGTCTGCAGATAGCTGGCAGGCAGAAGGGGCTATCCTGGAAAGCTGTTGCTCAGCCTCATCTGCCCATGGCAGTGCTCGCACAGAGGCACAGAGAATGCGGCTCCTTGCTTATCTTGCCACTTGAAACTTCAAACGCATGCTGGGAATGGTGGTGTCCCTGCCAGGCTCCTATCACAGCCCTGCTCCGAAACTGCGAACGTCTGCAGATAGCTGGCAGGCAGAAGGGGCTAGCCTGGAAAGCTGTTGCTCAGCGTCATCTGCCCATGGCAGTGCTCGCACAGAGGCATAGAGAATGGGGCTGCTTGCTTGTCTTGCCACCTCAAACTTCAAACGTAGACTGGGAAAAATGGTGTACCTGCTAGGCTCCTTTCGCAGCCCTGTTCTTGAAATGCGAACGTCTGCAGATAGCTGGCAGGCAGAAGGGGCTAGCTTGGAAAGCTGTTGCTCAGCCTCATCTGGCCATGGCAGTGCTCGCACAGAGGCACAGAGAATGGGGCTGCTTGCTTGTCTTGCCACCACAAACTTCAAACGCATGCTGGGAATGGTGGTGTCCCTGCCAGGGTCCTATCACAGCCCTGCTCCGAAAGTGCGAACGTCTGCAGATAGCTGGCAGGCAGAAGGGGCTAGCCTGGAAAGCTGTTGCTCAGCCTCATCTGCCCATGGCAGTGCTCGCACAGAGGCACAGAGAATGGGGCTGCTTGCTTGTCTTGCCACCTCAAACTTCAAACGTAGCCTGGGAAATTTGGTGTACCTGCTAGGCTCCTTTCGCAGCCCTGCTCTTGAAATGCGAACGTCTGCAGATAGCTGGCAGGCAGAAGGGGCTAGCCTGGAAAGCTGTTGCTCAGCCTCATCTGCCCATGGCACTGTTCGCATAGAGGCACAGAGAATGGGGCTGCTTGCTTGTCTTGCCACCTCAAACTTCAAACGTAGCCTGGGAAATTTGGTGTACCTGCTAGGCTCCTTTCGCAGCCCTGCTCTTGAAATGCGAACGTCTGCAGATAGCTGGCAGCCAGAAGGTCCTAGCCTGGAAAGCTGTTGCTCAGCCTCATCTGCCCATGGCAGTGCTCGCATAGACGCACAGAGAATGGGGCTGCTTGCTTATCTTGCCACTTGAAACTTCAAATGCATGCTGGGAATGGTGGTGTCCCTGCCAGGCTCCTATCACAGCCCTGCTCCGAAAGTGCGAACGTCTGCAGATAGCTGGCAGGCAGAAGGGGCTAGCCTGGAAAGCTGTTGCTCAGCCTCATCTGCCCATGGCACTGTTCGCATAGAGGCACAGAGAATGGGGCTGCTTGCTTATCTTGCGACTTGAAACTTCAAACGCATGCTGGGAAAGGTGGTGTCCCTGACAGGCTCCTATCACAGCCCTGCTCCGAAAGTGCGAACGTCTGCAGATAGCTGGCAGGCAGAAGGGGCTAGCCTGGAAAGCTGTTGCTCAGCCTGATCTGCCCATGGCAGTGCTCGCACAGAGGCACAGAGAATGGGGCTGCTTGCTTGTCTTGCCACCTCAAACTTCAAACGTAGCCTGGGAAAGTTGGTGTCCCAGCCAGGCTCCTTTCGCAGCCCTGCTCCGAAAGTGCGAACGTCTGCAGATAGCTGGCAGCCAGAAGGGGCTAGCCTGGAAAGCGGTTGCTCAGCCTCATCTGCCCATGGCAGTGCTCGCACAGAGGCACAGAGAATGGGGCTGCTTGCTTGTCTTGCCACCTCAAACTTCAAACGTATCCTGGGAAAGTTGGTGTCCCAGCCAGGCTCCTTTCGCAGCCCTGCTCCGAAAGTGCGAACGTCTGCAGATAGCTGGCAGGCAGAAGGGGCTAGCCTGGAAAGCTGTTGCTCAGCCTCATCTGCCCATGGCACTGCTCGCACAGAGGCACAGAGATTGGGGCTGCTTGCTTATCTTGCCACCTCAAATTTCAAACGTAGCCTGGGAAAGTTGGTGTCCCAGCCAGGCTCCTTTCGCAGCCCTGGTCTGAAAGTGCGAACGTCTGCAGATAGCTGGCAGGCAGAAGGGGCTATCCTGGAAAGCTGTTGCTCAGCCTCATCTGCCCATGGCAGTGCTCGCACAGAGGCACAGAGAATGCGGCTCCTTGCTTATCTTGCCACTTGAAACTTCAAACGAATGCTGGGAATGGTGGTGTCCCTGCCAGGCTCCTATCACAGCCCTGCTCCGAAACTGCGAACGTCTGCAGATAGCTGGCAGGCAGAAGGGGCTAGCCTGGAAAGCTGTTGCTCAGCGTCATCTGCCCATGGCAGTGCTCGCACAGAGGCATAGAGAATGGGGCTGCTTGCTTGTCTTGCCACCTCAAACTTCAAACGTAGACTGCGAAAAATGGTGTACCTGCTATGCTCCTTTCGCAGCCCTGTTCCTGAAATGCGAACGTCTGCAGATAGCTGGCAGGCAGAAGGGGCTAGCTTGGAAAGCTGTTGCTCAGCCTCATCTGGCCATGGCAGTGCTCGCACAGAGGCACAGAGAATGGGGCTGCTTGCTTGTCTTGCCACCACAAACTTCAAACGCATGCTGGGAATGGTGGTGTCACTGCCAGGGTCCTATCACAGCCCTGCTCCGAAAGTGCGAACGTCTGCAGATAGCTGGCAGGCAGAAGGGGCTAGCCTGGAAAGCTGTTGCTCAGCCTCATCTGCCCATGGCAGTGCTCGCACAGAGGCACAGAGAATGGGGCTGCTTGCTTGTCTTGCCACCTCAAACTTCAAACGTAGCCTGGGAAATTTGGTGTACCTGCTAGGCTCCTTTCGCAGCCCTGCTCTTGAAATGCGAACGTCTGCAGATAGCTGGCAGGCAGAAGGGGCTAGCCTGGAAAGCTGTTGCTCAGCCTCATCTGCCCATGGCACTGTTCGCATAGAGGCACAGAGAATGGGGCTGCTTGCTTGTCTTGCCACCTCAAACTTCAAACGTAGCCTGGGAAATTTGGTGTACCTGCTAGGCTCCTTTCGCAGCCCTGCTCTTGAAATGCGAACGTCTGCAGATAGCTGGCAGCCAGAAGGTCCTAGCCTGGAAAGCTGTTGCTCAGCCTCATCTGCCCATGGCAGTGCTCGCATAGACGCACAGAGAATGGGGCTGCTTGCTTATCTTGCCACTTGAAACTTCAAATGCATGCTGGGAATGGTGGTGTCCCTGCCAGGCTCCTATCACAGCCCTGCTCCGAAAGTGCGAACGTCTGCAGATAGCTGGCAGCCAGAAGGGGCTAGCCTGGAAAGCTGTTGCTCAGCCTCATCTGCCCATGGCACTGTTCGCATAGAGGCACAGAGAATGGGGCTGCTTGCTTATCTTGCGACCTGAAACTTCAAACGCATGCTGGGAAAGGTGGTGTCCCTGCCAGGCTCCTATCACAGCCCTGCTCCGAAAGTGCGAACGTCTGCAGATAGCTGGCAGGCAGAAGGGGCTAGCCTGGAAAGCTGTTGCTCAGCCTGATCTGCCCATGGCAGTGCTCGCACAGAGGCACAGAGAATGGGGCTGCTTGCTTGTCTTGCCACCTCAAACTTCAAACGTAGCCTGGGAAAGTTGGTGTCCCAGCCAGGCTCCTTTCGCAGCCCTGCTCCGAAAGTGCGAACGTCTGCAGATAGCTGGCAGCCAGAAGGGGCTAGCCTGGAAAGCTGTTGCTCAGCCTCATCTGCCCATGGCAGTGCTCGCACAGAGGCACAGAGAATGGGGCTGCTTGCTTGTCTTGCCACCTCAAACTTCAAACGTAGCCTGGGAAATTTGGTGTACCTGCTAGGCTCCTTTCGCAGCCCTGCTCTTGAAATGCGAACGTCTGCAGATAGCTGGCAGGCAGAAGGGGCTAGCCTGGAAAGCTGTTGCTCAGCCTCATCTGCCCATGGCACTGTTCGCATAGAGGCACAGAGAATGGGGCTGCTTGCTTATCTTGCCACTTGAAACTTCAAACGCATGCTGGGAATGGTGGTGTCCCTGCCAGGCTCCTTTCGCAGCCCTGCTCCGAAAGTGCGAACGTCTGCAGATAGCTGGCAGGCAGAAGGGGCTAGCCTGGAAAGCTGTTGCTCAGCCTGATCTGCCCATGGCAGTGCTCGCACAGAGGCACAGAGAATGGGGCTGCTTGCTTGTCTTGCCACCTCAAACTTCAAACGTAGCCTGGGAAAGTTGGTGTCCCAGCCAGGCTCCTTTCGCAGCCCTGCTCTTGAAATGCGAACGTCTGCAGATAGCTGGCAGCCAGAAGGTGCTAGCCTGGAAAGCTGTTGGTCAGCCTCATCTGCCCATGGCACTGCTCGCACGGAGGCATAGAGAATGCGGCTCCTTGCTTGTCTTGCCACCTCAAACTTCAAACGTAGCCTGGGAAAGTTGGTGTCCCAGCCAGGCTCCTATCACAGCCCTGCTCCGAAAGTGCGAACGTCTGCAGATAGCTGGCAGCCAGAAGGGGCTATCCTGGAAAGCTGTTGCTCAGCCTCATCTGCCCATGGCAGTGCTCGCACAGAGGCACAGAGAATGGGGCTGCTTGCTTGTCTTGCCACCTCAAACTTCAAACGTAGCCTGGGAAAGTTGGTGTACCTGCTAGGCTCCTTTCGCAGCCCTGTTCTTGAAATGCGAACGTCTGCAGATAGCTGGCAGGCAGAAGGGGCTAGCCTGGAAAGCTGTTGCTCAGCCTCATCTGCCCATGGCAGTGCTCGCACAGATGCACAGAGAATGGGGCTGCTTGCTTATCTTGCCACCTCAAACTTCAAACGCATGCTGGGAATGGTGGTGTCCCTGCCAGGGTCCTATCACAGCCCTGCTCCGAAAGTGCGAACGTCTGCAGATAGCTGGCAGGCAGAAGGGGCTAGCCTGGAAAGCTGTTGCTCAGCCTGATCTGCCCATGGCAGTGCTTGCACAGAGGCACAGAGAATGGGGCTGCTTGCTTGTCTTGCCACCTCAAACTTCAAACGTAGCCTGGGAAATTTGGTGTACCTGCTAGGCTCCTTTCGCAGCCCTGCTCTTGAAATGCGAACGTCTGCAGATAGCTGGCAGGCAGAAGGGGCTAGCCTGGAAAGCTGTTGCTCAGCCTCATCTGCCCATGGCAGTGCTCGCACAGAGGCATAGAGAATGGGGCTGCTTGCTTATCTTGCCACTTGAAACTTCAAACGCATGCTGGGAAAGGTGGTGTCCCTGCCAGGCTCCTATCACAGCCCTGCTCCGAAAGTGCGAACGTCTGCAGATAGCTGGCAGGCAGAAGGGGCTATCCTGGAAAGCTGTTGCTCAGCCTCATCTGCCCATGGCACTGTTCGCATAGAGGCACAGAGAATGGGGCTGCTTGCTTATCTTGCCACTTGAAACTTCAAACGCATGCTGGGAATGGTGGTGTCCCTGCCAGGCTCCTATCACAGCCCTGCTCCGAAAGTGCGAACATCTGCAGATAGCTGACAGCCAGAAGGGGCTAGCCTGGAAAGCTGTTGCTCAGCCTCATCTGCCCATGGCAGTGCTCGCACAGAGGCACAGAGAATGGGGCTGCTTGCTTATCTTGCCACCTCAAACTTCAAACGTAGCCTGGGAAATTTGGTGTACCTGCTAGGCTCCTATCACAGCCCTGCTCTTGAAATGCGAACGTCTGCAGATGGCTGGCAGGCAGAAGGGGCTAGCTTGGAAAGCTGTTGCTCAGCCTCATCTGCCCATGGCAGTGCTCGCACAGAGGCACAGAGAATGGGGCTGCTTGCTTGTCTTGCCACCTCAAACTTCAAACGCATGCTGGGAATGGTGGTGTCCCTGCCAGGCTCCTATCACAGCCCTGCTCCGAAAGTGCGAACGTCTGCAGATAGCTGGCAGGCAGAAGGGGCTAGCCTGGAAAGCTGTTGCTCAGCCTGATCTGCCCATGGCAGTGCTCGCACAGAGGCACAGAGAATGGGGCTGCTTGCTTGTCTTGCCACCTCAAACTTCAAACGTAGCCTGGGAAAGTTGGTGTCCCAGCCAGGCTCCTTTCGCAGCCCTGCTCCGAAAGTGCGAACGTCTGCAGATAGCTGGCAGCCAGAAGGGGCTAGCCTGGAAAGCTGTTGCTCAGCCTGATCTGCCCATGGCAGTGCTCGCACAGAGGCACAGAGAATGGGGCTGCTTGCTTGTCTTGCCACCTCAAACTTCAAACGTAGCCTGGGAAAGTTGGTGTCCCAGCCAGGCTCCTTTCGCAGCCCTGCTCCGAAAGTGCGAACGTCTGCAGATAGCTGGCAGGCAGAAGGGGCTAGCCTGGAAAGCTGTTGCTCAGCCTCATCTGCCCATGGCAGTGCTCGCACAGAGGCACAGAGAATGGGGCTGCTTGCTTGTCTTGCCACCTCAAACTTCAAACGTAGCCTGGGAAATTTGGTGTACCTGCTAGGCTCCTTTCGCAGCCCTGCTCTTGAAATGCGAACGTCTGCAGATAGCTGGCAGGCAGAAGGGGCTAGCCTGGAAAGCTGTTGCTCAGCCTCATCTGCCCATGGCACTGTTCGCATAGAGGCACAGAGAATGGGGCTGCTTGCTTATCTTGCCACTTGAAACTTCAAACGCATGCTGGGAATGGTGGTGTCCCTGCCAGGCTCCTTTCGCAGCCCTGCTCCGAAAGTGCGAACGTCTGCAGATAGCTGGCAGGCAGAAGGTGCTAGCCTGGAAAGCTGTTGGTCAGCCTCATCTGCCCATGGCACTGCTCGCACGGAGGCATAGAGAATGCGGCTCCTTGCTTGTCTTGCCACCTCAAACTTCAAACGTAGCCTGGGAAAGTTGGTGTCCCAGCCAGGCTCCTATCACAGCCCTGCTCCGAAAGTGCGAACGTCTGCAGATAGCTGGCAGGCAGAAGGGGCTAGCCTGGAAAGCTGTTGCTCAGCCTCATCTGCCCATGGCAGTGCTCGCACAGAGGCACAGAGAATGGGGCTGCTTGCTTGTCTTGCCACCTCAAACTTCAAACGTAGCCTGGGAAAGTTGGTGTACCTGCTAGGCTCCTTTCGCAGCCCTGTTCTTGAAATGCGAACGTCTGCAGATAGCTGGCAGGCAGAAGGGGCTAGCCTGGAAAGCTGTTGCTCAGCCTCATCTGCCCATGGCACTGTTCGCATAGAGGCACAGAGAATGGGGCTGCTTGCTTATCTTGGCACTTGAAACTTCAAACGCATGCTGGGAATGGTGGTGTCCCTGCCAGGCTCCTTTCGCAGCCCTGCTCCGAAAGTGCGAACGTCTGCAGATAGCTGGCAGGCAGAAGGGGCTAGCCTGGAAAGCTGTTGCTCAGCCTGATCTGCCCATGGCAGTGCTCGCACAGAGGCACAGAGAATGGGGCTGCTTGCTTGTCTTGCCACCTCAAACTTCAAACGTAGCCTGGGAAAGTTGGTGTCCCAGCCAGGCTCCTTTCGCAGCCCTGCTCTTGAAATGCGAACGTCTGCAGATAGCTGGCAGCCAGAAGGTGCTAGCCTGGAAAGCTGTTGGTCAGCCTCATCTGCCCATGGCACTGCTCGCACGGAGGCATAGAGAATGCGGCTCCTTGCTTGTCTTGCCACCTCAAACTTCAAACGTAGCCTGGGAAAGTTGGTGTCCCAGCCAGGCTCCTATCACAGCCCTGCTCCGAAAGTGCGAACGTCTGCAGATAGCTGGCAGCCAGAAGGGGCTATCCTGGAAAGCTGTTGCTCAGCCTCATCTGCCCATGGCAGTGCTCGCACAGAGGCACAGAGAATGGGGCTGCTTGCTTGTCTTGCCACCTCAAACTTCAAACGTAGCCTGGGAAATTTGGTGTACCTGCTAGGCTCCTTTCGCAGCCCTGCTCTTGAAATGCGAACGTCTGCAGATAGCTGGCAGGCAGAAGGGGCTAGCCTGGAAAGCTGTTGCTCAGCCTCATCTGCCCATGGCACTGTTCGCATAGAGGCACAGAGAATGGGGCTGCTTGCTTATCTTGCCACTTGAAACTTCAAACGCATGCTGGGAATGGTGGTGTCCCTGCCAGGCTCCTTTCGCAGCCCTGCTCCGAAAGTGCGAACGTCTGCAGATAGCTGGCAGGCAGAAGGGGCTATCCTGGAAAGCTGTTGCTCAGCCTGATCTGCCCATGGCAGTGCTCGCACAGAGGCACAGAGAATGGGGCTGCTTGCTTGTCTTGCCACCTCAAACTTCAAACGTAGCCTGGGAAAGTTGGTGTCCCAGCCAGGCTCCTTTCGCAGCCCTGCTCTTGAAATGCGAACGTCTGCAGATAGCTGGCAGCCAGAAGGTGCTAGCCTGGAAAGCTGTTGGTCAGCCTCATCTGCCCATGGCACTGCTCGCACGGAGGCATAGAGAATGCGGCTCCTTGCTTGTCTTGCCACCTCAAACTTCAAACGTAGCCTGGGAAAGTTGGTGTCCCAGCCAGGCTCCTATCACAGCCCTGCTCCGAAAGTGCGAACGTCTGCAGATAGCTGGCAGCCAGAAGGGGCTATCCTGGAAAGCTGTTGCTCAGCCTCATCTGCCCATGGCAGTGCTCGCACAGAGGCACAGAGAATGGGGCTGCTTGCTTGTCTTGCCACCTCAAACTTCAAACGTAGCCTGGGAAAGTTGGTGTACCTGCTAGGCTCCTTTCGCAGCCCTGTTCTTGAAATGCGAACGTCTGCAGATAGCTGGCAGGCAGAAGGGGCTATCCTGGAAAGCTGTTGCTCAGCCTCATCTGCCCATGGCAGTGCTCGCACAGATGCACAGAGAATGGGGCTGCTTGCTTATCTTGCCACCTCAAACTTCAAACGCATGCTGGGAATGGTGGTGTCCCTGCCAGGGTCCTATCACAGCCCTGCTCCGAAAGTGCGAACGTCTGCAGATAGCTGGCAGGCAGAAGGGGCTAGCCTGGAAAGCTGTTGCTCAGCCTGATCTGCCCATGGCAGTGCTTGCACAGAGGCACAGAGAATGGGGCTGCTTGCTTGTCTTGCCACCTCAAACTTCAAACGTAGCCTGGGAAATTTGGTGTACCTGCTAGGCTCCTTTCGCAGCCCTGCTCTTGAAATGCGAACGTCTGCAGATAGCTGGCAGGCAGAAGGGGCTAGCCTGGAAAGCTGTTGCTCAGCCTCATCTGCCCATGGCAGTGCTCGCACAGAGGCATAGAGAATGGGGCTGCTTGCTTATCTTGCCACTTGAAACTTCAAACGCATGCTGGGAAAGGTGGTGTCCCTGCCAGGCTCCTATCACAGCCCTGCTCCGAAAGTGCGAACGTCTGCAGATAGCTGGCAGGCAGAAGGGGCTATCCTGGAAAGCTGTTGCTCAGCCTCATCTGCCCATGGCACTGTTCGCATAGAGGCACAGAGAATGGGGCTGCTTGCTTATCTTGCCACTTGAAACTTCAAACGCATGCTGGGAATGGTGGTGTCCCTGCCAGGCTCCTATCACAGCCCTGCTCCGAAAGTGCGAACATCTGCAGATAGCTGACAGCCAGAAGGGGCTAGCCTGGAAAGCTGTTGCTCAGCCTCATCTGCCCATGGCAGTGCTCGCACAGAGGCACAGAGAATGGGGCTGCTTGCTTATCTTGCCACCTCAAACTTCAAACGTAGCCTGGGAAAGATGGTGTCCCATCTAGGCTCCTATCACAGCCCTGCTCTTGAAATGCGAACGTCTGCAGATGGCTGGCAGGCAGAAGGGGCTAGCTTGGAAAGCTGTTGCTCAGCCTCATCTGCCCATGGCAGTGCTCGTACAGAGGCACTGAGAATGGGGCTGCTTGCTTGTCTTGCCACCTCAAACTTCAAACGCATGCTGGGAATGGTGGTGTCCCTGCCAGGCTCCTATCACAGCCCTGCTCCGAAAGTGCGAACGTCTGCAGATAGCTGGCAGGCAGAAGGGGCTAGCCTGGAAAGCTGTTGCTCAGCCTGATCTGCCCATGGCAGTGCTCGCACAGAGGCACCTAGAATGGGGCTGCTTGCTTGTCTTGCCACCTCAAACTTCAAACGTAGCCTGGGAAAGTTGGTGTCCCAGCCAGGCTCCTTTCGCAGCCCTGCTCCGAAAGTGCGAACGTCTGCAGATAGCTGGCAGCCAGAAGGGGCTAGCCTGGAAAGCTGTTGCTCAGCCTGATCTGCCCATGGCAGTGCTCGCACAGAGGCACAGAGAATGGGGCTGCTTGCTTGTCTTGCCACCTCAAACTTCAAACGTAGCCTGGGAAAGTTGGTGTCCCAGCCAGGCTCCTTTCGCAGCCCTGCTCCGAAAGTGCGAACGTCTGCAGATAGCTGGCAGCCAGAAGGGGCTAGCCTGGAAAGCTGTTGCTCAGCCTCATCTGCCCATGGCAGTGCTCGCACAGAGGCACAGAGAATGGGGCTGCTTGCTTGTCTTGCCACCTCAAACTTCAAACGTAGCCTGGGAAATTTGGTGTACCTGCTAGGCTCCTTTCGCAGCCCTGCTCTTGAAATGCGAACGTCTGCAGATAGCTGGCAGGCAGAAGGGGCTAGCCTGGAAAGCTGTTGCTCAGCCTCATCTGCCCATGGCACTGTTCGCATAGAGGCACAGAGAATGGGGCTGCTTGCTTATCTTGCCACTTGAAACTTCAAACGCATGCTGGGAATGGTGGTGTCCCTGCCAGGCTCCTTTCGCAGCCCTGCTCCGAAAGTGCGAACGTCTGCAGATAGCTGGCAGGCAGAAGGTGCTAGCCTGGAAAGCTGTTGGTCAGCCTCATCTGCCCATGGCACTGCTCGCACGGAGGCATAGAGAATGCGGCTCCTTGCTTGTCTTGCCACCTCAAACTTCAAACGTAGCCTGGGAAAGTTGGTGTCCCAGCCAGGCTCCTTTCGCAGCCCTGCTCCGAAAGTGCGAACGTCTGCAGATAGCTGGCAGCCAGAAGGGGCTATCCTGGAAAGCTGTTGCTCAGCCTCATCTGCCCATGGCAGTGCTCGCACAGAGGCACAGAGAATGGGGCTGCTTGCTTGTCTTGCCACCTCAAACTTCAAACGTAGCCTGGGAAAGTTGGTGTACCTGCTAGGCTCCTTTCGCAGCCCTGTTCTTGAAATGCGAACGTCTGCAGATAGCTGGCAGGCAGAAGGGGCTAGCCTGGAAAGCTGTTGCTCAGCCTCATCTGCCCATGGCACTGTTCGCATAGAGGCACAGAGAATGGGGCTGCTTGCTTATCTTGGCACTTGAAACTTCAAACGCATGCTGGGAATGGTGGTGTCCCTGCCAGGCTCCTTTCGCAGCCCTGCTCCGAAAGTGCGAACGTCTGCAGATAGCTGGCAGGCAGAAGGGGCTAGCCTGGAAAGCTGTTGCTCAGCCTGATCTGCCCATGGCAGTGCTCGCACAGAGGCACAGAGAATGGGGCTGCTTGCTTGTCTTGCCACCTCAAACTTCAAACGTAGCCTGGGAAAGTTGGTGTCCCAGCCAGGCTCCTTTCGCAGCCCTGCTCTTGAAATGCGAACGTCTGCAGATAGCTGGCAGCCAGAAGGTGCTAGCCTGGAAAGCTGTTGCTCAGCCTCATCTGCCCATGGCACTGCTCGCACGGAGGCATAGAGAATGCGGCTCCTTGCTTGTCTTGCCACCTCAAACTTCAAACGTAACCTGGGAAAGTTGGTGTCCCAGCCAGGCTCCTATCACAGCCCTGCTCCGAAAGTGCGAACGTCTGCAGATAGCTGGCAGCCAGAAGGGGCTATCCTGGAAAGCTGTTGCTCAGCCTCATCTGCCCATGGCAGTGCTCGCACAGAGGCACAGAGAATGGGGCTGCTTGCTTGTCTTGCCACCTCAAACTTCAAACGCAGCCTGGGAAAGTTGGTGTACCTGCTAGGCTCCTTTCGCAGCCCTGTTCTTGAAATGCGAACGTCTGCAGATAGCTGGCAGCCAGAAGGGGCTAGCCTGGAAAGCTGTTGCTCAGCCTCATCTGCCCATGGCAGTGCTCGCACAGATGCAGAGAGAATGGGGCTGCTTGCTTATCTTGCCACCTCAAACTTCAAACGCATGCTGGGAATGGTGGTGTCCCTGCCAGGGTCCTATCACAGCCCTGCTCCGATAGTGCGAACGTCTGCAGATAGCTGGCAGGCAGAAGGGGCTAGCCTGGAAAGCTGTTGCTCAGCCTGATCTGCCCATGGCAGTGCTCGCACAGAGGCACAGAGAATGGGGCTGCTTGCTTGTCTTGCCACCTCAAACTTCAAACGTAGCCTGGGAAATTTGGTGTACCTGCTAGGCTCCTTTCGCAGCCCTGCTCTTGAAATGCGAACGTCTGCAGATAGCTGGCAGGCAGAAGGGGCTAGCCTGGAAAGCTGTTGCTCAGCCTCATCTGCCCATGGCACTGTTCGCATAGAGGCATAGAGAATGCGGCTCCTTGCTTGTCTTGCCACCTCAAACTTCAAACGTAGCCTGGGAAAGTTGGTGTCCCAGCCAGGCTCCTATCACAGCCCTGCTCCGAAAGTGCGAACGTCTGCAGATAGCTGGCAGCCAGAAGGGGCTATCCTGGAAAGCTGTTGCTCAGCCTCATCTGCCCATGGCAGTGCTCGCACAGAGGCACAGAGAATGGGGCTGCTTGCTTATCTTGCGACTTGAAACTTCAAACGCATGCTGGTAATGGTGGTGTCCCTGCCAGGCTCCTATCACAGCCCTGCTCCGAAAGTGCGAACGTCTGCAGATAGCTGGCAGCCAGAAGGTGCTAGCCTGGAAAGCTGTTGCTCAGCCTCATCTGCCCATGGCAGTGCTCGCATAGAGGCACAGAGAATGGGGCTGCTTGCTTATCTTGCCACTTGAAACTTCAAACGCATGCTGGGAAAGGTGGTGTCCCTGCCAGGCTCCTATCACAGCCCTGCTCCGAAAGTGCGAACGTCTGCAGATAGCTGGCAGGCAGAAGGGGCTATCCTGGAAAGCTGTTGCTCAGCCTCATCTGCCCATGGCACTGTTCGCATAGAGGCACAGAGAATGGGGCTGCTTGCTTATCTTGCCACTTGAAACTTCAAACGCATGCTGGGAATGGTGGTGTCCCTGCCAGGCTCCTATCACAGCCCTGCTCCGAAAGTGCGAACGTCTGCAGATAGCTGACAGCCAGAAGGGGCTAGCCTGGAAAGCTGTTGCTCAGCCTCATCTGCCCATGGCAGTGCTCGCACAGAGGCACAGAGAATGGGGCTGCTTGCTTATCTTGCCACCTCAAACTTCAAACGTAGCCTGGGGAAGATGGTGTCCCATCTAGGCTCCTATCACAGCCCTGCTCTTGAAATGCGAACGTCTGCAGATGGCTGGCAGGCAGAAGGGGCTAGCTTGGAAAGCTGTTGCTCAGCCTCATCTGCCCATGGCAGTGCTCGCACAGAGGCACAGAGAATGGGGCTGCTTGCTTATCTTGCCACTTGAAACTTCAAAAGCATGTGGGGACTGGTGGTGTCCCTGCCAGGCTCCTTTCGCAGCCCTGCTCTTGAAATGCGAACGTCTGCAGATAGCTGGCAGCCAGAAGGTGCTAGCCTGGAAAGCTGTTGGTCAGCCTCATCTGCCCATGGCACTGTTCGCATAGAGGCACAGAGAATGGGGCTGCTTGCTTGTCTTGCCACCTCAAACTTCAAACGCATGCTGGGAAAGGTGGTGTCCCTGCCAGGCTCCTATCACAGCCCTGCTCTTGAAGTGCGAACGTCTGCAGATAGCTGGCAGGCAGAAGGGGCTAGCCTGGAAAGCTGTTGCTCAGCCTCATCTGCCCATGGCAGTGCTCGCACAGAGGCACAGAGAATGGGGCTGCTTGCTTGTCTTGCCACCTCAAACTTCAAACGTAGCCTGGGAAAGTTGGTGTCCCAGCCAGGCTTCTTTCGCAGCCCTGCTCCGAAAGTGCGAATGTCTGCAGATAGCTGGCAGCCAGAAGGTGCTAGCCTGGAAAGCTGTTGCTCAGCCTCATCTGCCCATGGCACTGCTCGCACAGAGGCACAGAGAATGGGGCTGCTTGCTTGTCTTGCCATCTCAAACTTCAAACGTAGCCTGGGAAAGTTGGTGTCCCAGCCAGGCTCCTTTCGCAGCCCTGCTCTGAAAGTGCGAATGTCTGCAGATAGCTGGCAGGCAGAAGGGGCTATCCTGGAAAGCTGTTGCTCAGCCTCATCTGCCCATGGCACTGTTCGCACAGAGGCACAGAGAATGGGGCTGCTTGCTTATCTTGCCACTTGAAACTTCAAACGCATGCTGGGAAAGGTGGTGTCCCTGCCAGGCTCCTATCACAGCCCTGCTCCGAAAGTGCGAACGTCTGCAGATAGCTGGCAGGCAGAAGGGGCTAGCCTGGAAAGCTGTTGCTCAGCCTCATCTGCCCATGGCACTGCTCGCACAGAGGCACAGAGAATGGGGCTGCTTGCTTGTCTTGCCAGCTCAAACTTCAAACGCATGCTGGGAATGGAGGTGTCCCTGCCAGGCTCCTATCACAGCCCTGCTCCGAAAGTGCGAACGTCTGCAGATAGCTGGCAGGCAGAAGGGGCTAGCCTGGAAAGCTGTTGCTCAGCCTCATCTGCCCATGGCAGTGCTCGCACAGAGGCACAGAGAATGCGGCTCCTTGCTTATCTTGCCACTTGAAACTTCAAACGCATGCTAGGAATGGTGGTGTCCCTGCCAGGCTCCTATCACAGCCCTGCTCCGAAAGTGCGAACGTCTGCAGATAGCTGGCAGGCAGAAGGGGCTAGCCTGGAAAGCTGTTGCTCAGCCTCATCTGCCCATGGCAGTGCTCGCACAGAGGCATAGAGAATGGGGCTGCTTGCTTGTCTTGCCACCTCAAACTTCAGACGTATCCTGGGAAAGTTGGTGTCCCAGCCAGGCTCCTTTCGCAGCCCTGCTCTTGAAATGCGAACGTCTGCAGATAGCTGGCAGCCAGAAGGTGCTAGCCTGGAAAGCTGTTGGTCAGCCTCATCTGCCCATGGCACTGCTCGCACAGAGGCATAGAGAATGCGGCTCCTTGCTTGTCTTGCCACCTCAAACTTCAAACGTAGCCTGGGAAAGTTGGTGTCCCAGCCAGGCTCCTATCACAGCCCTGCTCCGGAAGTGCGAACGTCTGCAGATAGCTGGCAGCCAGAAGGGGCTAGCTTGGAAAGCTGTTGCTCAGCCTCATCTGCCCATGGCAGTGCTCGCACAGAGGCACAGAGAATGGGGCTGCTTGCTTGTCTTGCCACCTCAAACTTCAAACGTAGCCTGGGAAAGTTGGTGTACCTGCTAGGCTCCTTTCGCAGCCCTGTTCTTGAAATGCGAACGTCTGCAGATAGCTGGCAGGCAGAAGGGGCTAGCCTGGAAAGCTGTTGCTCAGCCTCATCTGCCCATGGCAGTGCTTACACAGAGGAACAGAGAATGGGGCTGCTTGCTTGTCTTGCCACCTCAAACTTCAAACGTAGCCTGGGAAATTTGGTGTCCCTGCTAGGCTCCTTTCGCAGCCCTTCTCTTGAAATGCGAACGTCTGCAGATAGCTGGCAGGCAGAAGGGGCTAGCCTGGAAAGCTGTTGCTCAGCCTCATCTGCCCATGGCACTGTTCGCATAGAGGCACAGAGAATGGGGCTGCTTGCTTGTCTTGCCACCTCAAACTTCAAACGTAGCCTGGGAAATTTGGTGTACCTGCTAGGCTCCTATCACAGCCCTGCTCCGAAAGTGCGAACGTCTGCAGATAGCTGGCAGCCAGAAGGGGCTAGCCTGGAAAGCTGTTGCTCAGCCTCATCTGCCCATGGCACTGCTCGCACAGAGGCACAGAGAATGGGGCTGCTTGCTTGTCTTGCCACCTCAAACTTCAAACGTAGCCTGGGAAAGATGGTGTACCTGCTAGGCTCCTTTCGCAGCCCTGCTCTTGAAATGCGAACGTCTGCAGATAGCTGGCAGGCAGAAGGGGCTAGCTTGGAAAGCTGTTGCTCAGCCTGATCTGCCCATGGCAGTGCTCGCACAGAGGCACAGAGAATGGGGCTGCTTGCTTATCTTGCCACTTGAAACTTCAAACGCATGCTGGGAATGGTGGTGTCCCAGCCAGGCTCCTTTCGCAGCCCTGCTCCAAAAGTGCGAACGTCTGCAGATAGCTGGCAGCCAGAAGGGGCTAGCCTGGAAAGCTGTTGCTCAGCCTCATCTGCCCATGGCAGTGCTCGCACAGAGGCACAGAGAATGCGGCTCCTTGCTTGTCTTGCCACCTCAAACTTCAAACGTAGCCTGGGAAAGTTGGTGTCCCAACCAGGCTCCTTTCGCAGCCCTGCTCCGAAAGTGCGAACGTCTGCAGATAGCTGGCAGCCAGAAGGGGCTAGCCTGGAAAGCTGTTGCTCAGCCTCATCTGCCCATGGCACTGTTCGCATAGAGGCACAGAGAATGGGGCTGCTTGCTTATCTTGCGACTTGAAACTTCAAACGCATGCTGGGAATGGTGGTGTCCCTGCCAGGCTCCTATCACAGCCTTGCCCCGAAAGTGCGAACGTCTGCAGATAGCTGGCAGGCAGAAGGGGCTAGCCTGGAAAGCTGTTGCTCAGCCTCATCTGCCCATGGCAGTGCTCGCACAGAGGCACAGAGAATGGGGCTGCTTGCTTGTCTTGCCACCTCAAACTTCAAACGTAGCCTGGGAAATTTGGTGTACCTGCTAGGCTCCTTTCGCAGCCCTGCTCTTGAAATGCGAACGTCTGCAGATAGCTGGCAGCCAGAAGGTGCTAGCCTGGAAAGCTGTTGGTCAGCCTCATCTGCCCATGGCACTGCTCGCACAGAGGCATAGAGAATGCGGCTCCTTGCTTGTCTTGCCACCTCAAACTTCAAACGTAGCCTGGGAAAGTTGGTGTCCCAGCCAGGCTCCTATCACAGCCCTGCTCCGGAAGTGCGAACGTCTGCAGATAGCTGGCAGCCAGAAGGGGCTAGCTTGGAAAGCTGTTGCTCAGCCTCATCTGCCCATGGCAGTGCTCGCACAGAGGCACAGAGAATGGGGCTGCTTGCTTGTCTTGCCACCTCAAACTTCAAACGTAGCCTGGGAAAGTTGGTGTACCTGCTAGGCTCCTTTCGCAGCCCTGTTCTTGAAATGCGAACGTCTGCAGATAGCTGGCAGGCAGAAGGGGCTAGCCTGGAAAGCTGTTGCTCAGCCTCATCTGCCCATGGCAGTGCTCGCACAGAGGCACAGAGAATGGGGCTGCTTGCTTATCTTGCCACCTCAAACTTCAAACGCATGCTGGGAATGGTGGTGTCCCTGCCAGGGTCCTATCACAGCCCTGCTCCGATAGTGCGAACGTCTGCAGATAGCTGGCAGGCAGAAGGGGCTAGCCTGGAAAGCTGTTGCTCAGCCTCATCTGCCCATGGCAGTGCTTACACAGAGGAACAGAGAATGGGGCTGCTTGCTTGTCTTGCCACCTCAAACTTCAAACGTAGCCTGGGAAATTTGGTGTACCTGCTAGGCTCCTTTCGCAGCCCTTCTCTTGAAATGCGAACGTCTGCAGATAGCTGGCAGGCAGAAGGGGCTAGCCTGGAAAGCTGTTGCTCAGCCTCATCTGCCCATGGCACTGTTCGCATAGAGGCACAGAGAATGGGGCTGCTTGCTTGTCTTGCCACCTCAATCTTCAAACGTAGCCTGGGAAATTTGGTGTACCTGCTAGGCTCCTATCACAGCCCTGCTCCGAAATTGCGAACGTCTGCAGATAGCTGGCAGCCAGAAGGGGCTAGCCTGGAAAGCTGTTGCTCAGCCTCATCTGCCCATGGCACTGCTCGCACAGAGGCACAGAGAATGGGGCTGCTTGCTTGTCTTGCCACCTCAAACTTCAAACGTAGCCTGGGAAAGATGGTGTACCTGCTAGGCTCCTTTCGCAGCCCTGCTCTTGAAATGCGAACGTCTGCAGATAGCTGGCAGGCAGAAGGGGCTAGCTTGGAAAGCTGTTGCTCAGCCTGATCTGCCCATGGCAGTGCTCGCACAGAGGCACAGAGAATGGGGCTGCTTGCTTATCTTGCCACTTGAAACTTCAAACGCATGCTGGGAATGGTGGTGTCCCAGCCAGGCTCCTTTCGCAGCCCTGCTCCAAAAGTGCGAACGTCTGCAGATAGCTGGCAGCCAGAAGGGGCTAGCCTGGAAAGCTGTTGCTCAGCCTCATCTGCCCATGGCAGTGCTCGCACAGAGGCACAGAGAATGCGGCTCCTTGCTTGTCTTGCCACCTCAAACTTCAAACGTAGCCTGGGAAAGTTGGTGTCCCAACCAGGCTCCTTTCGCAGCCCTGCTCCGAAAGTGCGAACGTCTGCAGATAGCTGGCAGCCAGAAGGGGCTAGCCTGGAAAGCTGTTGCTCAGCCTCATCTGCCCATGGCACTGTTCGCATAGAGGCACAGAGAATGGGGCTGCTTGCTTATCTTGCGACTTGAAACTTCAAACGCATGCTGGGAATGGTGGTGTCCCTGCCAGGCTCCTATCACAGCCTTGCCCCGAAAGTGCGAACGTCTGCAGATAGCTGGCAGGCAGAAGGGGCTAGCCTGGAAAGCTGTTGCTCAGCCTCATCTGCCCATGGCAGTGCTCGCACAGAGGCACAGAGAATGGGGCTGCTTGCTTATCTTGCCACCTCAAACTTCAAACGTAGCCTGGGACAGATGGTGTACCTGCTAGGATCCTTTCGCAGCCCTGCTCTTGCAATGCGAACGTCTGCAGATAGCTGGCAGGCAGAAGGGGCTAGCTTGGAAAGCTGTTGCTCAGCCTCATCTGCCCATGGCAGTGCTCGCACAGAGGCACAGAGAATGGGGCTGCTTGCTTATCTTGCCACTTGAAACTTCAAACGCATGCTGGGAATGGTGGTGTCCCTGCCAGGCTCCTATCACAGCCCTGCTCCGAAAGTGCGAACGTCTGCAGATAGCTGGCAGCCAGAAGGGGCTAGCCTGGAAAGCTGTTGCTCAGCCTCATCTGCCCATGGCACTGTTCGCATAGAGGCACAGAGAATGGGGCTGCTTGCTTATGTTGAAACTTGAAACTTCAAACGCATGCTGGGAATGGTTGTGTCCCTGCCAGGCTCCTATCACAGCCTTGCCCCGAAAGTGCGAACGTCTGCAGATAGCTGGCAGGCAGAAGGGGCTAGCCTGGAAAGCTGTTGCTCAGCCTCATCTGCCCATGGCAGTGCTCGCACAGAGGCACAGAGAATGGGGCTGCTTGCTTATCTTGCCACTTGAAACTTCAAACGCATGCTGGGAATGGTGGTGTCCCTGCCAGGCTCCTATCACAGCCTTGCCCCGAAAGTGCGAACGTCTGCAGATAGCTGGCAGGCAGAAGGGGCTAGCCTGGAAAGCTGTTGCTCAGCCTCATCTGCCCATGGCAGTGCTCGCACAGAGGCACAGAGAATGGGGCTGCTTGCTTATCTTGCCACCTCAAACTTCAAACGTAGCATGGGAAAGATGGTGTACCTGCTAGGCTCCTTTCGCAGCCCTGCTCTTGAAATGCGAACGTCTGCAGATAGCTGGCCGGCAGAAGGGGCTAGCTTGGAAAGCTGTTGCTCAGCCTCATCTGCCCATGGCAGTGCTCGCACAGAGGCACAGAGAATGGGGCTGCTTGCTTATCTTGCCACTTGAAACTTCAAACGCCTGCTGGGAATGGTGGTGTCCCTGCCAGGCTCCTATCACAGCCCTGCTCCGAAAGTGCGAACGTCTGCAGATAGCTGGCAGCCAGAAGGGGCTAGCCTGGAAAGCTGTTGCTCAGCCTCATCTGCCCATGGCACTGTTCGCATAGAGGCACAGAGAATGGGGCTGCTTGCTTATGTTGAAACTTGAAACTTCAAACGCATGCTGGGAATGGTTGTGTACCTGCCACGCTCCTATCACAGCCTTGCCCCGAAAGTGTGAACGTCTGCAGATAGCTGGCAGGCAGAAGGGGCTAGCCTGGAAAGCTGTTGCTCAGCCTCATCTGCCCATGGCAGTGCTCGCACAGAGGCACAGAGAATGGGGCTGCTTGCTTATCTTGCCACCTCAAACTTCAAACGTAGCCTGGGACAGATGGTGTACCTGCTAGGATCCTTTCGCAGCCCTGCTCTTGCAATGCGAACGTCTGCAGATAGCTGGCAGCCAGAAGGGGCTAGCCTGGAAAGCTGTTGCTCAGCCTCATCTGCCCATGGCACTGTTCGCATAGAGGCACAGAGAATGGGGCTGCTTGCTTATCTTGCCACTTGACACTTCAAACGCATGCTGGGAATGGTGGTGTCCCTGCCAGGCTCCTATCACAGCCTTGCCCCGAAAGTGCGAACGTCTGCAGATAGCTGGCAGTCAGAAGGGGCTAGCCTGGAAAGCTGTTGCTCAGCCTCATCTGCCCATGGCAGTGCTCGCACAGAGGCACAGAGAATGGGGCTGCTTGCTTATGTTGAAACTTGAAACTTCAAACGCATGCTGGGAATGGTGGTGTCCCTGCCAGGCTCCTATCACAGCCCTGCTCCGAAAGTGCGAACGTCTGCAGATAGCTGGCAGGCAGAAGGGGCTAGCCTGGAAAGCTGTTGCTCAGCCTGATCTACCCATGGCACTGTTCGCATAGAGGCACAGAGAATGGGGCTGCTTGCTTATGTTGAAACGTGAAACTTCAAACGCATGCGGGGAACGGTGGTGTCCCTGCCAGGCTCCTATCACAGCCCTGCTCCGAAAGTGCGAACGTCTGCAGATAGCTGGCAGGCAGAAGGGGCTAGCCTGGAAAGCTGTTGCTCAGCCTGATCTGCCCATGGCACTGTTCGCATAGAGGCACAGAGAATGGGGCTGCTTGCTTATGTTGAAACTTGAAACTTCAAACGCATGCTGGGAATGGTGGTGTCCCTGCCAGGCTCCTATCACAGCCCTGCTCCGAAAGTGCGAACGTCTGCAGATAGCTGGCAGGCAGAAGGGGCTAGCCTGGAAAGCTGTTGCTCAGCCTCATCTGCTCATGGCAGTGCTCGCACAGAGGCACAGAGAATGGGGCTGCTTGCTTGTCTTGCCACCTCAAACTTCAAACGTAGACTGGGAAAGATGGTGTCCCAGCCAGGCTCCTTTCGCAGCCCTGCTCCGAAAGTGCGAACGTCTGCAGATAGCTGGCAGCCAGAAGGGGCTAGTCTGGAAAGCTGTTGCTCAGCCTCATCTGCCCATGGCAGTGCTCGCACAGAGGCACAGAGAATGGGGCTGCTTGCTTGTCTTGCCACCTCAAACTTCAAACGTAGCCTGGGAAAGTTGGTGTCCCAACCAGGCTCCTTTCGCAGCCCTGCTCCGAAAGTGCGAACGTCTGCAGATAGCTGGCAGGCAGAAGGGGCTAGCCTGGAAAGCTGTTGCTCAGCCTCATCTGCCCATGGCAGTGCTCGCACAGAGGCACAGAGAATGGGGCTGCTTGCTTGTCTTGCCACCTCAAACTTCAAACGCATGCTGGGAATGGTGGTGTCCTTGCCAGGCTCCTATCACAGCCCTGCTCCGAAAGTGCGAACATCTGCAGATAGCTGGCAGGCAGAAGGGGCTAGCCTGGAAAGCTGTTGCTCAGCCTGATCTGCCCATGGCAGTGCTCGCACAGAGGCACAGAGAATGGGGGTGCTTGCTTGTCTTGCCACCTCAAACTTCAAACGTAGCCTGGGAAAGTTGTTGTCCCAGCCAGGCTCCTTTCGCAGCCCTGCTCCAAAAGTGCGAACGTCTGCAGATAGCTGGCAGGCAGAAGGGGCTAGCCTGGAAAGCTGTTGCTCAGCCTCATCTGCCCATGGCAGTGCTCGCACAGAGGCACAGAGAATGCGGCTCCTTGCTTATCTTGCCACTTGAAACTTCAAACGCATGCTGGGAATGGTGGTGTCCCTGCCAGGGTCCTATCACAGCCCTGCTCCGATAGTGCGAACGTCTGCAGATAGCTGGCAGGCAGAAGGGGCTAGCCTGGAAAGCTGTTGCTCAGCCTCATCTGCCCATGGCAGTGCTTACACAGAGGAACAGAGAATGGGGCTGCTTGCTTGTCTTGCCACCTCAAACTTCAAACGTAGCCTGGGAAATTTGGTGTACCTGCTAGGCTCCTTTCGCAGCCCTTCTCTTGAAATGCGAACGTCTGCAGATAGCTGGCAGGCAGAAGGGGCTAGCCTGGAAAGCTGTTGCTCAGCCTCATCTGCCCATGGCACTGTTCGCACAGAGGCACAGAGAATGGGGCTGCTTGCTTGTCTTGCCACCTCAAACTTCAAACGTAGCCTGGGAAATTTGGTGTACCTGCTAGGCTCCTATCACAGCCCTGCTCCGAAAGTGCGAACGTCTGCAGATAGCTGGCAGCCAGAAGGGGCTAGCCTGGAAAGCTGTTGCTCAGCCTCATCTGCCCATGGCACTGCTCGCACAGAGGCACAGAGAATGGGGCTGCTTGCTTGTCTTGCCACCTCAAACTTCAAACGTAGCCTGGGAAAGATGGTGTACCTGCTAGGCTCCTTTCGCAGCCCTGCTCTTGAAATGCGAACGTCTGCAGATAGCTGGCAGGCAGAAGGGGCTAGCTTGGAAAGCTGTTGCTCAGCCTGATCTGCCCATGGCAGTGCTCGCACAGAGGCACAGAGAATGGGGCTGCTTGCTTATCTTGCCACTTGAAACTTCAAACGCATGCTGGGAATGGTGGTGTCCCAGCCAGGCTCCTTTCGCAGCCCTGCTCCAAAAGTGCGAACGTCTGCAGATAGCTGGCAGCCAGAAGGGGCTAGCCTGGAAAGCTGTTGCTCAGCCTCATCTGCCCATGGCAGTGCTCGCACAGAGGCACAGAGAATGCGGCTCCTTGCTTGTCTTGCCACCTCAAACTTCAAACGTAGCCTGGGAAAGTTGGTGTCCCAACCAGGCTCCTTTCGCAGCCCTGCTCCGAAAGTGCGAACGTCTGCAGATAGCTGGCAGCCAGAAGGGGCTAGCCTGGAAAGCTGTTGCTCAGCCTCATCTGCCCATGGCACTGTTCGCATAGAGGCACAGAGAATGGGGCTGCTTGCTTATCTTGCGACTTGAAACTTCAAACGCATGCTGGGAATGGTGGTGTCCCTGCCAGGCTCCTATCACAGCCTTGCCCCGAAAGTGCGAACGTCTGCAGATAGCTGGCAGGCAGAAGGGGCTAGCCTGGAAAGCTGTTGCTCAGCCTCATCTGCCCATGGCAGTGCTCGCACAGAGGCACAGAGAATGGGGCTGCTTGCTTATCTTGCCACCTCAAACTTCAAACGTAGCCTGGGACAGATGGTGTACCTGCTAGGATCCTTTCGCAGCCCTGCTCTTGCAATGCGAACGTCTGCAGATAACTGGCAGGCAGAAGGGGCTAGCTTGGAAAGCTGTTGCTCAGCCTCATCTGCCCATGGCAGTGCTCGCACAGAGGCACAGAGAATGGGGCTGCTTGCTTATCTTGCCACTTGAAACTTCAAACGCATGCTGGGAATGGTGGTGTCCCTGCCAGGCTCCTATCACAGCCCTGCTCCGAAAGTGCGAACGTCTGCAGATAGCTGGCAGCCAGAAGGGGCTAGCCTGGAAAGCTGTTGCTCAGCCTCATCTGCCCATGGCACTGTTCGCATAGAGGCACAGAGAATGGGGCTGCTTGCTTATGTTGAAACTTGAAACTTCAAACGCATGCAGGGAATGGTTGTGTCCCTGCCAGGCTCCTATCACAGCCTTGCCCCGAAAGTGCGAACGTCTGCAGATAGCTGGCAGGCAGAAGGGGCTAGCCTGGAAAGCTGTTGCTCAGCCTCATCTGCCCATGGCAGTGCTCGCACAGAGGCACAGAGAATGGGGCTGCTTGCTTATCTTGCCACTTGAAACTTCAAACGCATGCTGGGAATGGTGGTGTCCCTGCCAGGCTCCTATCACAGCCTTGCCCCGAAAGTGCGAACGTCTGCAGATAGCTGGCAGGCAGAAGGGGCTAGCCTGGAAAGCTGTTGCTCAGCCTCATCTGCCCATGGCAGTGCTCGCACAGAGGCACAGAGAATGGGGCTGCTTGCTTATCTTGCCACCTCAAACTTCAAACGTAGCATGGGAAAGATGGTGTACCTGCTAGGATCCTTTCGCAGCCCTGCTCTTGAAATGCGAACGTCTGCAGATAGCTGGCCGGCAGAAGGGGCTAGCTTGGAAAGCTGTTGCTCAGCCTCATCTGCCCATGGCAGTGCTCGCACAGAGGCACAGAGAATGGGGCTGCTTGCTTATCTTGCCACTTGAAACTTCAAACGCCTGCTGGGAATGGTGGTGTCCCTGCCAGGCTCCTATCACAGCCCTGCTCCGAAAGTGCGAACGTCTGCAGATAGCTGGCAGCCAGAAGGGGCTAGCCTGGAAAGCTGTTGCTCAGCCTCATCTGCCCATGGCACTGTTCGCATAGAGGCACAGAGAATGGGGCTGCTTGCTTATGTTGAAACTTGAAACTTCAAACGCATGCTGGGAATGGTTGTGTACCTGCCACGCTCCTATCACAGCCTTGCCCCGAAAGTGTGAACGTCTGCAGATAGCTGGCAGGCAGAAGGGGCTAGCCTGGAAAGCTGTTGCTCAGCCTCATCTGCCCATGGCAGTGCTCGCACAGAGGCACAGAGAATGGGGCTGCTTGCTTATCTTGCCACTTGAAACTTCAAACGTAGCCTGGGAAAGTTGGTGTCCCAACAAGGCTCCTTTCGCAGCCCTGCTCCGAAAGTGCGAACGTCTGCAGATAGCTGGCAGCCAGAAGGGGCTAGCCTGGAAAGCTGTTGCTCAGCCTCATCTGCCCATGGCACTGTTCGCATAGAGGCACAGAGAATGGGGCTGCTTGCTTATCTTGCCACTTGACACTTCAAACGCATGCTGGGAATGGTGGTGTCCCTGCCAGGCTCCTATCACAGCCTTGCCCCGAAAGTGCGAACGTCTGCAGATAGCTGGCAGTCAGAAGGGGCTAGCCTGGAAAGCTGTTGCTCAGCCTCATCTGCCCATGGCAGTGCTCGCACAGAGGCACAGAGAATGGGGCTGCTTGCTTATGTTGAAACTTGAAACTTCAAACGCATGCTGGGAATGGTGGTGTCCCTGCCAGGCTCCTATCACAGCCCTGCTCCGAAAGTGCGAACGTCTGCAGATAGCTGGCAGCCAGAAGGGGCTAGCCTGGAAAGCTGTTGCTCAGCCTGATCTGCCCATGGCACTGTTCGCATAGAGGCACAGAGAATGGGGCTGCTTGCTTATGTTGAAACTTGAAACTTCAAACTCATGCTGGGAATGGTGGTGTCCCTGCCAGGCTCCTATCACAGCCCTGCTCCGAAAGTGCGAACGTCTGCAGATAGCTGGCAGGCAGAAGGGGCTAGCCTGGAAAGCTGTTGCTCAGCCTCATCTGCCCATGGCACTGTTCGCATAGAGGCACAGAGAATGGGGCTGCTTGCTTATGTTGAAACTTGAAACTTCAAACGCATGCGGGGAACGGTGGTGTCCCTGCCAGGCTCCTATCACAGCCCTGCTCCGAAAGTGCGAACGTCTGCAGATAGCTGGCAGCCAGAAGGGGCTAGCCTGGAAAGCTGTTGCTCAGCCTGATCTGCCCATGGCACTGTTCGCATAGAGGCACAGAGAATGGGGCTGCTTGCTTATGTTGAAACTTGAAACTTCAAACGCATGCTGGGAATGGTGGTGTCCCTGCCAGGCTCCTATCACAGCCCTGCTCCGAAAGTGCGAACGTCTGCAGATAGCTGGCAGGCAGAAGGGGCTAGCCTGGAAAGCTGTTGCTCAGCCTCATCTGCCCATGGCAGTGCTCGCACAGAGGCACAGAGAATGGGGCTGCTTGCTTGTCTTGCCACCTCAAACTTCAAACGTAGACTGGGAAAGATGGTGTCCCAGCCAGGCTCCTTTCGCAGCCCTGCTCCGAAAGTGCGAACGTCTGCAGATAGCTGGCAGCCAGAAGGGGCTAGTCTGGAAAGCTGTTGCTCAGCCTCATCTGCCCATGGCAGTGCTCGCACAGAGGCACAGAGAATGGGGCTGCTTGCTTGTCTTGCCACCTCAAACTTCAAACGTAGCCTGGGACAGTTGGTGTCCCAACCAGGCTCCTTTCGCAGCCCTGCTCTGAAAGTGCGAACGTCTGCAGATAGCTGGCAGGCAGAAGGGGCTAGCCTGGAAAGCTGTTGCTCAGCCTCATCTGCCCATGGCAGTGCTCGCACAGAGGCACAGAGAATGGGGCTGCTTGCTTGTCTTGCCACCTCAAACTTCAAACGCATGCTGGGAATGGTGGTGTCCTTGCCAGGCTCCTATCACAGCCCTGCTCCGAAAGTGCGAACATCTGCAGATAGCTGGCAGGCAGAAGGGGCTAGCCTGGAAAGCTGTTGCTCAGCCTGATCTGCCCATGGCAGTGCTCGCACAGAGGCACAGAGAATGGGGGTGCTTGCTTGTCTTGCCACCTCAAACTTCAAACGTAGCCTGGGAAAGTTGGTGTCCCAGCCAGGCTCCTTTCGCAGCCCTGCTCCAAAAGTGCGAACGTCTGCAGATAGCTGGCAGCCAGAAGGGGCTAGCCTGGAAAGCTGTTGCTCAGCCTCATCTGCCCATGGCGGTGCTCGCACAGAGGCACAGAGAATGCGGCTCCTTGCTTGTCTTGCCACCTCAAACTTCAAACGTAGCCTGGGAAAGTTGGTGTCCCAACCAGGCTCCTTTCGCAGCCCTGCTCCGAAAGTGCGAACGTCTGCAGATAGCTGGCAGCCAGAAGGGGCTAGCCTGGAAAGCTGTTGCTCAGCCTCATCTGCCCATGGCACTGTTCGCATAGAGGCACAGAGAATGGGGCTGCTTGCTTATCTTGCGACTTGAAACTTCAAACGCATGCTGGGAAAGTTGGTGTCCCTGCCAGGCTCCTATCACAGCCTTGCCCCGAAAGTGCGAACGTCTGCAGATAGCTGGCAGGCAGAAGGGGCTAGCCTGGAAAGCTGTTGCTCAGCCTCATCTGCCCATGGCAGTGCTCGCACAGAGGCACAGAGAATGGGGCTGCTTGCTTATCTTGCCACCTCAAACTTCAAACGTAGCCTGGGACAGATGGTGTACCTGCTAGGCTCCTTTCGCAGCCCTGCTCTTGCAATGCGAACGTCTGCAGATAGCTGGCAGGCAGAAGGGGCTAGCTTGGAAAGCTGTTGCTCAGCCTCATCTGGCCATGGCAGTGCTCGCACAGAGGCACAGAGAATGGGGCTGCTTGCTTGTCTTGCCACCACAAACTTCAAACGCATGCTGGGAATGGTGGTGTCCCTGCCAGGGTCCTATCACAGCCCTGCTCCGAAAGTGCGAACGTCTGCAGATAGCTGGCAGGCAGAAGGGGCTAGCCTGGAAAGCTGTTGCTCAGCCTCATCTGCCCATGGCACTGTTCGCATAGAGGCACAGAGAATGGGGCTGCTTGCTTATGTTGAAACTTGAAACTTCAAACGCATGCTGGGAATGGTTGTGTCCTTGCCAGGCTCCTATCACAGCCTTGCCCCGAAAGTGCGAACGTCTGCAGATAGCTGGCAGGCAGAAGGGGCTAGCCTGGAAAGCTGTTGCTCAGCCTCATCTGCCCATGGCAGTGCTCGCACAGAGGCACAGAGAATGGGGCTGCTTGCTTATCTTGCCACTTGAAACTTCAAACGCATGCTGGGAATGGTGGTGTCCCTGCCAGGCTCCTATCACAGCCTTGCCCCGAAAGTGCGAACGTCTGCAGATAGCTGGCAGGCAGAAGGGGCTAGCCTGGAAAGCTGTTGCTCAGCCTCATCTGCCCATGGCAGTGCTCGCACAGAGGCACAGAGAATGAGGCTGCTTGCTTATCTTGCCACCTCAAACTTCAAACGTAGCCTGGGAAAGATGGTGTACCTGCTAGGCTCCTTTCGCAGCCCTGCTCTTGAAATGCGAACGTCTGCAGATAGCTGGCCGGCAGAAGGGGCTAGCTTGGAAAGCTGTTGCTCAGCCTCATCTGCCCATGGCAGTGCTCGCACAGAGGCACAGAGAATGGGGCTGCTTGCTTATCTTGCCACTTGAAACTTCAAACGCATGCTGGGAATGGTGGTGTCCCTGCCAGGCTCCTATCACAGCCCTGCTCCGAAAGTGCGAACGTCTGCAGATAGCTGGCAGGCAGAAGGGGCTAGCCTGGAAAGCTGTTGCTCAGCCTCATCTGCCCATGGCAGTGCTCGCACAGAGGCACAGAGAATGGGGCTGCTTGCTTATCTTGCCACCTCAAACTTCAAACGTAGCCTGGGAAAGATGGTGTACCTGCTAGGCTCCTTTCGCAGCCCTGTTCTTGAAATGCGAACGTCTGCAGATAGCTGGCAGGCAGAAGGGGCTAGCCTGGAAAGCTGTTGCTCAGCCTCATCTGCCCATGGCAGTGCTCGCACAGAGGCACAGAGAATGGGGCTGCTTGCTTGTCTTGCCACCTCAAACTTCAAACGTAGCCTGGGAAAGTTGGTGTACCTGCTAGGCTCCTTTCGCAGCCCTGTTCTTGAAATGCGAACGTCTGCAGATAGCTGGCAGGCAGAAGGGGCTAGCCTGGAAAGCTGTTGCTCAGCCTCATCTGCCCATGGCAGTGCTCGCACAGAGGCACAGAGAATGGGGCTGCTTGCTTATCTTGCCACCTCAAACTTCAAACGCATGCTGGGATTGGTGGTGTCACTGCCAGGCTCCTATCACAGCCCTGCTCCGAAAGTGCGAACGTCTGCAGATAGCTGGCAGGCAGAAGGGGCTAGCCTGGAAAGCTGTTGCTCAGCCTCATCTGCCCATGGCAGTGCTCGCACAGAGGCACAGAGAATGGGGCTGCTTGCTTGTCTTGCCACCTCAAACTTCAAACGTAGCCTGGGAAATTTGGTGTACCTGCTAGGCTCCTTTCGCAGCCCTGCTCTTGAAATGCGAACGTCTGCAGATAGCTGGCAGGGAGAAGGGGCTAGCTTGCAAAGCGTTGCTCAGCCTCATCTGCCCATGGCAGTGCTCGCACAGAGGCACAGAGAATGGGGCTGCTTGCTTATCTTGCCACTTGAAACTTCAAACGCATGCTGGGAATGGTGGTGTCCCTGCCAGGCTCCTATCACAGCCCTGCTCCGAAAGTGCGAACGTCTGCAGATAGCTGGCAGCCAGAAGGGGCTAGCCTGGAAAGCTGTTGCTCAGCCTGATCTGCCCATGGCAGTGCTCGCACAGAGGCACAGAGAATGGGGCTGCTTGCTTATGTTGAAACTTGAAACTTCAAACGCATGCTGGGAATGGTGGTGTCCCTGCCAGGCTCCTATCACAGCCCTGCTCCGAAAGTGCGAACGTCTGCAGATAGCTGGCAGGCAGAAGGGGCTAGCCTGGAAAGCTGTTGCTCAGCCTCATCTGCCCATGGCAGTGCTCGCACAGAGGCACAGAGAATGGGGCTGCTTGCTTATCTTGCCACTTGAAACTTCAAACGTAGCCTGGAAATGGTGGTTTCCCAGCCAGGCTCCTTTCGCAGCCCTGCTCCGAAAGTGCGAACGTCTGCAGATAGCTGGCAGCCAGAAGGTGCTAGCCTGGAAAGCTGTTGGTCAGCCTCATCTGCCCATGGCACTGCTCGCACAGAGGCATAGAGAATGCGGCTCCTTGCTTGTCTTGCCACCTCAAACTTCAAACGTAGCCTGGGAAAGTTGGTGTCCCAGCCAGGCTCCTATCACAGCCCTGCTCCGAAAGTGCGAACGTCTGCAGATAGCTGGCAGGCAGAAGGGGCTAGCCTGGAAAGCTGTTGCTCAGCCTCATCTGCCCATGGCAGTGCTCGCACAGAGGCACAGAGAATGCGGCTCCTTGCTTATCTTGCCACTTGAAACTTCAAACGCATGCTAGGAATGGTGGTGTCCCTGCCAGGCTCCTATCACAGCCCTGCTCCGAAAGTGCGAACGTCTGCAGATAGCTGGCAGGCAGAAGGGGCTAGCCTGGAAAGCTGTTGCTCAGCCTCATCTGCCCATGGCAGTGCTCGCACAGAGGCACAGAGAATGGGGCTGCTTGCTTATCTTGCCACCTCAAACTTCAAACGCATGCTGGGATTGGTGGTGTCACTGCCAGGCTCCTATCACAGCCCTGCTCCGAAAGTGCGAACGTCTGCAGATAGCTGGCAGGCAGAAGGGGCTAGCCTGGAAAGCTGTTGCTCAGCCTCATCTGCCCATGGCAGTGCTCGCACAGAGGCACAGAGAATGGGGCTGCTTGCTTGTCTTGCCACCTCAAACTTCAAACGTAGCCTGGGAAATTTGGTGTACCTGCTAGGCTCCTTTCGCAGCCCTGCTCTTGAAATGCGAACGTCTGCAGATAGCTGGCAGGCAGAAGGGGCTAGCTTGCAAAGCGTTGCTCAGCCTCATCTGCCCATGGCAGTGCTCGCACAGAGGCACAGAGAATGGGGCTGCTTGCTTATCTTGCCACTTGAAACTTCAAACGCATGCTGGGAATGGTGGTGTCCCTGCCAGGCTCCTATCACAGCCCTGCTCCGAAAGTGCGAACGTCTGCAGATAGCTGGCAGCCAGAAGGGGCTAGCCTGGAAAGCTGTTGCTCAGCCTGATCTGCCCATGGCAGTGCTCGCACAGAGGCACAGAGAATGGGGCTGCTTGCTTATGTTGAAACTTGAAACTTCAAACGCATGCTGGGAATGGTGGTGTCCCTGCCAGGCTCCTATCACAGCCCTGCTCCGAAAGTGCGAACGTCTGCAGATAGCTGGCAGCCAGAAGGGGCTAGCCTGGAAAGCTGTTGCTCAGCCTCATCTGCCCATGGCAGTGCTCGCACAGAGGCACAGAGAATGGGGCTGCTTGCTTATCTTGCCACTTGAAACTTCAAACGTAGCCTGGAAATGGTGGTTTCCCAGCCAGGCTCCTTTCGCAGCCCTGCTCCGAAAGTGCGAACGTCTGCAGATAGCTGGCAGCCAGAAGGTGCTAGCCTGGAAAGCTGTTGCTCAGCCTCATCTGCCCATGGCACTGCTCGCACAGAGGCATAGAGAATGCGGCTCCTTGCTTGTCTTGCCACCTCAAACTTCAAACGTAGCCTGGGAAAGTTGGTGTCCCAGCCAGGCTCCTATCACAGCCCTGCTCCGAAAGTGCGAACGTCTGCAGATAGCTGGCAGGCAGAAGGGGCTAGCCTGGAAAGCTGTTGCTCAGCCTCATCTGCCCATGGCAGTGCTCGCACAGAGGCACAGAGAATGCGGCTCCTTGCTTATCTTGCCACTTGAAACTTCAAACGCATGCTAGGAATGGTGGTGTCCCTGCCAGGCTCCTATCACAGCCCTGCTCCGAAAGTGCGAACGTCTGCAGATAGCTGGCAGGCAGAAGGGGCTAGCCTGGAAAGCTGTTGCTCAGCCTCATCTGCCCATGGCAGTGCTCGCACAGAGGCATAGAGAATGGGGCTGCTTGCTTGTCTTGCCACCTCAAACTTCAAACGTATCCTGGGAAAGTTGGTGTCCCAGCCAGGCTCCTTTCGCAGCCCTGCTCTTGAAATGCGAACGTCTGCAGATAGCTGGCAGCCAGAAGGTGCTAGCCTGGAAAGCTGTTGGTCAGCCTCATCTGCCCATGGCACTGCTCGCACAGAGGCATAGAGAATGCGGCTCCTTGCTTGTCTTGCCACCTCAAACTTCAAACGTAGCCTGGGAAAGTTGGTGTCCCAGCCAGGCTCCTATCACAGCCCTGCTCCGGAAGTGCGAACGTCTGCAGATAGCTGGCAGGCAGAAGGGGCTAGCCTGGAAAGCTGTTGCTCAGCCTGATCTGCCCATGGCACTGTTCGCATAGAGGCACAGAGAATGGGGCTGCTTGCTTATGTTGAAACTTGAAACTTCAAACGCATGCTGGGAATGGTGGTGTCCCTGCCAGGCTCCTATCACAGCCCTGCTCCGAAAGTGCGAACGTCTGCAGATAGCTGGCAGGCAGAAGGGGCTAGCCTGGAAAGCTGTTGCTCAGCCTCATCTGCCCATGGCAGTGCTCGCACAGAGGCACAGAGAATGGGGCTGCTTGCTTGTCTTGCCACCTCAAACTTCAAACGTAGACTGGGAAAGATGGTGTCCCAGCCAGGCTCCTTTCGCAGCCCTGCTCCGAAAGTGCGAACGTCTGCAGATAGCTGGCAGCCAGAAGGGGCTAGTCTGGAAAGCTGTTGCTCAGCCTCATCTGCCCATGGCAGTGCTCGCACAGAGGCACAGAGAATGGGGCTGCTTGCTTGTCTTGCCACCTCAAACTTCAAACGTAGCCTGGGACAGTTGGTGTCCCAACCAGGCTCCTTTCGCAGCCCTGCTCCGAAAGTGCGAACGTCTGCAGATAGCTGGCAGGCAGAAGGGGCTAGCCTGGAAAGCTGTTGCTCAGCCTCATCTGCCCATGGCAGTGCTCGCACAGAGGCACAGAGAATGGGGCTGCTTGCTTGTCTTGCCACCTCAAACTTCAAACGCATGCTGGGAATGGTGGTGTCCTTGCCAGGCTCCTATCACAGCCCTGCTCCGAAAGTGCGAACATCTGCAGATAGCTGGCAGGCAGAAGGGGCTAGCCTGGAAAGCTGTTGCTCAGCCTGATCTGCCCATGGCAGTGCTCGCACAGAGGCACAGAGAATGGGGGTGCTTGCTTGTCTTGCCACCTCAAACTTCAAACGTAGCCTGGGAAAGTTGGTGTCCCAGCCAGGCTCCTTTCGCAGCCCTGCTCCAAAAGTGCGAACGTCTGCAGATAGCTGGCAGGCAGAAGGGGCTAGCCTGGAAAGCTGTTGCTCAGCCTCATCTGCCCATGGCAGTGCTCGCACAGAGGCACAGAGAATGGGGCTGCTTGCTTATCTTGCCACCTCAAACTTCAAACGTAGCCTGGGAAAGATGGTGTACCTGCTAGGCTCCTTTCGCAGCCCTGTTCTTGAAATGCGAACGTCTGCAGATAGCTGGCAGGCAGAAGGGGCTAGCCTGGAAAGCTGTTGCTCAGCCTCATCTGCCCATGGCAGTGCTCGCACAGAGGCACAGAGAATGGGGCTGCTTGCTTGTCTTGCCACCTCAAACTTCAAACGTAGCCTGGGAAAGTTGGTGTACCTGCTAGGCTCCTTTCGCAGCCCTGTTCTTGAAATGCGAACGTCTGCAGATAGCTGGCAGGCAGAAGGGGCTAGCCTGGAAAGCTGTTGCTCAGCCTCATCTGCCCATGGCAGTGCTCGCACAGAGGCACAGAGAATGGGGCTGCTTGCTTATCTTGCCACCTCAAACTTCAAACGCATGCTGGGATTGGTGGTGTCACTGCCAGGCTCCTATCACAGCCCTGCTCCGAAAGTGCGAACGTCTGCAGATAGCTGGCAGGCAGAAGGGGCTAGCCTGGAAAGCTGTTGCTCAGCCTCATCTGCCCATGGCAGTGCTCGCACAGAGGCACAGAGAATGGGGCTGCTTGCTTGTCTTGCCACCTCAAACTTCAAACGTAGCCTGGGAAATTTGGTGTACCTGCTAGGCTCCTTTCGCAGCCCTGCTCTTGAAATGCGAACGTCTGCAGATAGCTGGCAGGCAGAAGGGGCTAGCTTGCAAAGCGTTGCTCAGCCTCATCTGCCCATGGCAGTGCTCGCACAGAGGCACAGAGAATGGGGCTGCTTGCTTATCTTGCCACTTGAAACTTCAAACGCATGCTGGGAATGGTGGTGTCCCTGCCAGGCTCCTATCACAGCCCTGCTCCGAAAGTGCGAACGTCTGCAGATAGCTGGCAGCCAGAAGGGGCTAGCCTGGAAAGCTGTTGCTCAGCCTGATCTGCCCATGGCAGTGCTCGCACAGAGGCACAGAGAATGGGGCTGCTTGCTTATGTTGAAACTTGAAACTTCAAACGCATGCTGGGAATGGTGGTGTCCCTGCCAGGCTCCTATCACAGCCCTGCTCCGAAAGTGCGAACGTCTGCAGATAGCTGGCAGCCAGAAGGGGCTAGCCTGGAAAGCTGTTGCTCAGCCTCATCTGCCCATGGCAGTGCTCGCACAGAGGCACAGAGAATGGGGCTGCTTGCTTATCTTGCCACTTGAAACTTCAAACGTAGCCTGGGAATGGTGGTTTCCCAGCCAGGCTCCTTTCGCAGCCCTGCTCCGAAAGTGCGAACGTCTGCAGATAGCTGGCAGCCAGAAGGGGCTAGCCTGGAAAGCTGTTGCTCAGCCTCATCTGCCCATGGCACTGCTCGCACAGAGGCATAGAGAATGCGGCTCCTTGCTTGTCTTGCCACCTCAAACTTCAAACGTAGCCTGGGAAAGTTGGTGTCCCAGCCAGGCTCCTATCACAGCCCTGCTCCGAAAGTGCGAACGTCTGCAGATAGCTGGCAGGCAGAAGGGGCTAGCCTGGAAAGCTGTTGCTCAGCCTCATCTGCCCATGGCAGTGCTCGCACAGAGGCACAGAGAATGCGGCTCCTTGCTTATCTTGCCACTTGAAACTTCAAACGCATGCTAGGAATGGTGGTGTCCCTGCCAGGCTCCTATCACAGCCCTGCTCCGAAAGTGCGAACGTCTGCAGATAGCTGGCAGGCAGAAGGGGCTAGCCTGGAAAGCTGTTGCTCAGCCTCATCTGCCCATGGCAGTGCTCGCACAGAGGCATAGAGAATGGGGCTGCTTGCTTGTCTTGCCACCTCAAACTTCAAACGTATCCTGGGAAAGTTGGTGTCCCAGCCAGGCTCCTTTCGCAGCCCTGCTCTTGAAATGCGAACGTCTGCAGATAGCTGGCAGCCAGAAGGTGCTAGCCTGGAAAGCTGTTGGTCAGCCTCATCTGCCCATGGCACTGCTCGCACAGAGGCATAGAGAATGCGGCTCCTTGCTTGTCTTGCCACCTCAAACTTCAAACGTAGCCTGGGAAAGTTGGTGTCCCAGCCAGGCTCCTATCACAGCCCTGCTCCGGAAGTGCGAACGTCTGCAGATAGCTGGCAGCCAGAAGGGGCTAGCTTGGAAAGCTGTTGCTCAGCCTCATCTGCCCATGGCAGTGCTCGCACAGAGGCACAGAGAATGGGGCTGCTTGCTTGTCTTGCCACCTCAAACTTCAAACGTAGCCTGGGAAAGTTGGTGTACCTGCTAGGCTCCTTTCGCAGCCCTGTTCTTGAAATGCGAACGTCTGCAGATAGCTGGCAGGCAGAAGGGGCTAGCCTGGAAAGCTGTTGCTCAGCCTCATCTGCCCATGGCAGTGCTCGCACAGAGGCACAGAGAATGGGGCTGCTTGCTTATCTTGCCACCTCAAACTTCAAACGCATGCTGGGAATGGTGGTGTCCCTGCCAGGGTCCTATCACAGCCCTGCTCCGATAGTGCGAACGTCTGCAGATAGCTGGCAGGCAGAAGGGGCTAGCCTGGAAAGCTGTTGCTCAGCCTCATATGCCCATGGCAGTGCTTACACAGAGGAACAGAGAATGGGGCTGCTTGCTTGTCTTGCCACCTCAAACTTCAAACGTAGCCTGGGAAATTTGGTGTACCTGCTAGGCTCCTTTCGCAGCCCTTCTCTTGAAATGCGAACGTCTGCAGATAGCTGGCAGCCAGAAGGTGCTAGCCTGGAAAGCTGTTGCTCAGCCTCATCTGCCCATGGCACTGTTCGCATAGAGGCACAGAGAATGGGGCTGCTTGCTTGTCTTGCCACCTCAAACTTCAAACGTAGCCTGGGAAATTTGGTGTACCTGCTAGGCTCCTATCACAGCCCTGCTCTTGAAATGCGAACGTCTGCAGATAGCTGGCAGGCAGAAGGGGCTAGCTTGGAAAGCTGTTGCTCAGCCTCATCTGCCCATGGCAGTGCTCGCACAGAGGCACAGAGAATGGGGCTGCTTGCTTATCTTGCCACTTGAAACTTCAAACGCATGCTGGGAATGGTGGTGTCCCAGCCAGGCTCCTTTCGCAGCCCTGCTCCAAAAGTGCGAACGTCTGCAGATAGCTGGCAGCCAGAAGGGGCTAGCCTGGAAAGCTGTTGCTCAGCCTCATCTGCCCATGGCAGTGCTCGCACAGAGGCACAGAGAATGCGGCTCCTTGCTTGTCTTGCCACCTCAAACTTCAAACGTAGCCTGGGAAAGTTGGTGTCCCAACCAGGCTCCTTTCGCAGCCCTGCTCCGAAAGTGCGAACGTCTGCAGATAGCTGGCAGCCAGAAGGGGCTAGCCTGGAAAGCTGTTGCTCAGCCTCATCTGCCCATGGCACTGTTCGCATAGAGGCACAGAGAATGGGGCTGCTTGCTTATCTTGCGACTTGAAACTTCAAACGCATGCTGGGAATGGTGGTGTCCCTGCCAGGCTCCTATCACAGCCTTGCCCCGAAAGTGCGAACGTCTGCAGATAGCTGGCAGGCAGAAGGGGCTAGCCTGGAAAGCTGTTGCTCAGCCTCATCTGCCCATGGCAGTGCTCGCACAGAGGCACAGAGAATGGGGCTGCTTGCTTATCTTGCCACCTCAAACTTCAAACGTAGCCTGGGACAGATGGTGTACCTGCTAGGATCCTTTCGCAGCCCTGCTCTTGCAATGCGAACGTCTGCAGATAGCTGGCAGGCAGAAGGGGCTAGCTTGGAAAGCTGTTGCTCAGCCTCATCTGCCCATGGCAGTGCTCGCACAGAGGCACAGAGAATGGGGCTGCTTGCTTATCTTGCCACTTGAAACTTCAAACGCATGCTGGGAATGGTGGTGTCCCTGCCAGGCTCCTATCACAGCCCTGCTCCGAAAGTGCGAACGTCTGCAGATAGCTGGCAGCCAGAAGGGGCTAGCCTGGAAAGCTGTTGCTCAGCCTCATCTGCCCATGGCACTGTTCGCATAGAGGCACAGAGAATGGGGCTGCTTGCTTATGTTGAAACTTGAAACTTCAAACGCATGCTGGGAATGGTTGTGTCCCTGCCAGGCTCCTATCACAGCCTTGCCCCGAAAGTGCGAACGTCTGCAGATAGCTGGCAGGCAGAAGGGGCTAGCCTGGAAAGCTGTTGCTCAGCCTCATCTGCCCATGGCAGTGCTCGCACAGAGGCACAGAGAATGGGGCTGCTTGCTTATCTTGCGACTTGAAACTTCAAACGCATGCTGGGAATGGTGGTGTCCCTGCCAGGCTCCTATCACAGCCTTGCCCCGAAAGTGCGAACGTCTGCAGATAGCTGGCAGGCAGAAGGGGCTAGCCTGGAAAGCTGTTGCTCAGCCTCATCTGCCCATGGCAGTGCTCGCACAGAGGCACAGAGAATGGGGCTGCTTGCTTATCTTGCCACCTCAAACTTCAAACGTAGCATGGGAAAGATGGTGTACCTGCTAGGCTCCTTTCGCAGCCCTGCTCTTGAAATGCGAACGTCTGTAGATAGCTGGCCGGCAGAAGGGGCTAGCTTGGAAAGCTGTTGCTCAGCCTCATCTGCCCATGGCAGTGCTCGCACAGAGGCACAGAGAATGGGGCTGCTTGCTTATCTTGCCACTTGAAACTTCAAACGCCTGCTGGGAATGGTGGTGTCCCTGCCAGGCTCCTATCACAGCCCTGCTCCGAAAGTGCGAACGTCTGCAGATAGCTGACAGCCAGAAGGGGCTAGCCTGGAAAGCTGTTGCTCAGCCTCATCTGCCCATGGCACTGTTCGCATAGAGGCACAGAGAATGGGGCTGCTTGCTTATGTTGAAACTTGAAACTTCAAACGCATGCTGGGAGTGGTTGTGTACCTGCCACGCTCCTATCACAGCCTTGCCCCGAAAGTGTGAACGTCTGCAGATAGCTGGCAGGCAGAAGGGGCTAGCCTGGAAAGCTGTTGCTCAGCCTCATCTGCCCATGGCAGTGCTCGCACAGAGGCACAGAGAATGGGGCTGCTTGCTTATCTTGCCACTTGAAACTTCAAACGTAGCCTGGGAAAGTTGGTGTCCCAACAAGGCTCCTTTCGCAGCCCTGCTCCGAAAGTGCGAACGTCTGCAGATAGCTGGCAGCCAGAAGGGGCTAGCCTGGAAAGCTGTTGCTCAGCCTCATCTGCCCATGGCACTGTTCGCATAGAGGCACAGAGAATGGGGCTGCTTGCTTATCTTGCCACTTGACACTTCAAACGCATGCTGGGAATGGTGGTGTCCCTGCCAGGCTCCTATCACAGCCTTGCCCCGAAAGTGCGAACGTCTGCAGATAGCTGGCAGTCAGAAGGGGCTAGCCTGGAAAGCTGTTGCTCAGCCTCATCTGCCCATGGCAGTGCTCGCACAGAGGCACAGATAATGGGGCTGCTTGCTTATCTTGGCCACCTCAAACTTCAAACGTAGCCTGGGAAAGATGGTGCACCTGCTAGGCTCCTTTCGCAGCCCTGCTCTTGAAATGCGAACGTCTGCAGATAGCTGGCAGGCAGAAGGGGCTAGCTTGGAAAGCTGTTGCTCAGCCTCATCTGCCCATGGCAGTGCTCGCACAGAGGCACAGAGAATGGGGCTGCTTGCTTATGTTGAAACTTGAAACTTCAAACGCATGCTGGGAATGGTGGTGTCCCTGCCAGGCTCCTATCACAGCCCTGCTCCGAAAGTGCGAACGTCTGCAGATAGCTGGCAGGCAGAAGGGGCTAGCCTGGAAAGCTGTTGCTCAGCCTGATCTGCCCATGGCACTGTTCGCATAGAGGCACAGAGAATGGGGCTGCTTGCTTATGTTGAAACTTGAAACTTCAAACGCATGCTGGGAATGGTGGTGTCCCTGCCAGGCTCCTATCACAGCCCTGCTCCGAAAGTGCGAACGTCTGCAGATAGCTGGCAGGCAGAAGGGGCTAGCCTGGAAAGCTGTTGCTCAGCCTCATCTGCCCATGGCACTGTTCGCATAGAGGCACAGAGAATGGGGCTGCTTGCTTATGTTGAAACTTGAAACTTCAAACGCATGCGGGGAACGGTGGTGTCCCTGCCAGGCTCCTATCACAGCCCTGCTCCGAAAGTGCGAACGTCTGCAGATAGCTGGCAGCCAGAAGGGGCTAGCCTGGAAAGCTGTTGCTCAGCCTGATCTGCCCATGGCACTGTTCGCATAGAGGCACAGAGAATGGGGCTGCTTGCTTATGTTGAAACTTGAAACTTCAAACGCATGCTGGGAATGGTGGTGTCCCTGCCAGGCTCCTATCACAGCCCTGCTCCGAAAGTGCGAACGTCTGCAGATAGCTGGCAGGCAGAAGGGGCTAGCCTGGAAAGCTGTTGCTCAGCCTCATCTGCCCATGGCAGTGCTCGCACAGAGGCACAGAGAATGGGGCTGCTTGCTTGTCTTGCCACCTCAAACTTCAAACGTAGACTGGGAAAGATGGTGTCCCAGCCAGGCTCCTTTCGCAGCCCTGCTCCGAAAGTGCGAACGTCTGCAGATAGCTGGCAGCCAGAAGGGGCTAGTCTGGAAAGCTGTTGCTCAGCCTCATCTGCCCATGGCAGTGCTCGCACAGAGGCACAGAGAATGGGGCTGCTTGCTTGTCTTGCCACCACAAACTTCAAACGTAGCCTGGGAAAGTTGGTGTCCCAACCAGGCTCCTTTCGCAGCCCTGCTCCGAAAGTGCGAACGTCTGCAGATAGCTGGCAGGCAGAAGGGGCTAGCCTGGAAAGCTGTTGCTCAGCCTCATCTGCCCATGGCAGTGCTCGCACAGAGGCACAGAGAATGGGGCTGCTTGCTTGTCTTGCCACCTCAAACTTCAAACGCATGCTGGGAATGGTGGTGTCCTTGCCAGGCTCCTATCACAGCCCTGCTCCGAAAGTGCGAACATCTGCAGATAGCTGGCAGGCAGAAGGGGCTAGCCTGGAAAGCTGTTGCTCAGCCTGATCTGCCCATGGCAGTGCTCGCACAGAGGCACAGAGAATGGGGGTGCTTGCTTGTCTTGCCACCTCAAACTTCAAACGTAGCCTGGGAAAGTTGGTGTCCCAGCCAGGCTCCTTTCGCAGCCCTGCTCCGAAAGTGCGAACGTCTGCAGATAGCTGGCAGCCAGAAGGGGCTAGCCTGGAAAGCTGTTGCTCAGCCTCATCTGCCCATGGCACTGTTCGCATAGAGGCACAGAGAATGGGGCTGCTTGCTTATCTTGCGACTTGAAACTTCAAACGCATGCTGGGAATGGTGGTGTCCCTGCCAGGCTCCTATCACAGCCTTGCCCCGAAAGTGCGAACGTCTGCAGATAGCTGGCAGGCAGAAGGGGCTAGCCTGGAAAGCTGTTGCTCAGCCTCATCTGCCCATGGCAGTGCTCGCACAGAGGCACAGAGAATGGGGCTGCTTGCTTATCTTGCCACCTCAAACTTCAAACGTAGCCTGGGACAGATGGTGTACCTGCTAGGCTCCTTTCGCAGCCCTGCTCTTGCAATGCGAACGTCTGCAGATAGCTGGCAGGCAGAAGGGGCTAGCTTGGAAAGCTGTTGCTCAGCCTCATCTGCCCATGGCAGTGCTCGCACAGAGGCACAGAGAATGGGGCTGCTTGCTTATCTTGCCACTTGAAACTTCAAACGCATGCTGGGAATGGTGGTGTCCCTGCCAGGCTCCTATCACAGCCCTGCTCCGAAAGTGCGAACGTCTGCAGATAGCTGGCAGGCAGAAGGGGCTAGCCTGGAAAGCTGTTGCTCAGCCTGATCTGCCCATGGCACTGTTCGCATAGAGGCACAGAGAATGGGGCTGCTTGCTTATGTTGAAACTTGAAACTTCAAACGCATGCTGGGAATGGTTGTGTCCTTGCCAGGCTCCTATCACAGCCTTGCCCCGAAAGTGCGAACGTCTGCAGATAGCTGGCAGGCAGAAGGGGCTAGCCTGGAAAGCTGTTGCTCAGCCTCATCTGCCCATGGCAGTGCTCGCACAGAGGCACAGAGAATGGGGCTGCTTGCTTATCTTGCCACTTGAAACTTCAAACGCATGCTGGGAATGGTGGTGTCCCTGCCAGGCTCCTATCACAGCCCTGCTCCGAAAGTGCGAACGTCTGCAGATAGCTGGCAGGCAGAAGGGGCTAGCCTGGAAAGCTGTTGCTCAGCCTCATCTGCCCATGGCAGTGCTCGCACAGAGGCACAGAGAATGGGGCTGCTTGCTTATCTTGCCACCTCAAACTTCAAACGTAGCCTGGGAAAGATGGTGTACCTGCTAGGCTCCTTTCGCAGCCCTGCTCTTGAAATGCGAACGTCTGCAGATAGCTGGCAGGCAGAAGGGGCTAGCTTGGAAAGCTGTTGCTCAGCCTCATCTGCCCATGGCAGTGCTCGCACAGAGGCACAGAGAATGGGGCTGCTTGCTTATCTTGCCACTTGAAACTTCAAACGCATGCTGGGAATGGTGGTTTCCCTGCCAGGCTCCTATCACAGCCCTGCTCCGAAAGTGAGAACGTCTGCAGATAGCTGGCAGGCAGAAGGGGCTAGCCTGGAAAGCTGTTGCTCAGCCTGATCTGCCCATGGCACTGTTCGCATAGAGGCACAGAGAATGGGGCTGCTTGCTTATGTTGAAACTTGAAACTTCAAACGCATGCTGGGAATGGTGGTGTCCCTGCCAGGCTCCTATCACAGCCCTGCTCCGAAAGTGCGAACGTCTGCAGATAGCTGGCAGCCAGAAGGGGCTAGCCTGGAAAGCTGTTGCTCAGCCTGATCTGCCCATGGCACTGTTCGCATAGAGGCACAGAGAATGGGGCTGCTTGCTTATGTTGAAACTTGAAACTTCAAACGCATGCTGGGAATGGTGGTGTCCCTGCCAGGCTCCTATCACAGCCCTGCTCCGAAAGTGCGAACGTCTGCAGATAGCTGGCAGCCAGAAGGGGCTAGTCTGGAAAGCTGTTGCTCAGCCTCATCTGCCCATGGCACTGCTCGCACAGAGGCACAGAGAATGGGGCTGCTTGCTTGTCTTGCCACCTCAAACTTCAAACGTAGCCTGGGAAAGTTGGTGTCCCAGCCAGGCTCCTTTCGCAGCCCTGCTCCGAAAGTGCGAACGTCTGCAGATAGCTGGCAGGCAGAAGGGGCTAGCCTGGAAAGCTGTTGGTCAGCCTCATCTGCCCATGGCAGTGCTCGCACAGAGGCACAGAGAATGGGGCTGCTTGCTTGTCTTGCCACCTCAAACTTCAAACGCATGCTGGGAATGGTGGTGTCTCTGCCAGGCTCCTATCACAGCCCTGCTCCGAAAGTGCGAACTTCTGCAGATAGCTGGCAGGCAGAAGGGGCTAGCCTGGAAAGCTGTTGCTCAGCCTCATCTGCCCATGGCACTGTTCGCATAGAGGCACAGAGAATGGGGCTGCTTGCTTATCTTGGCACTTGAAACTTCAAACGCATGCTGGGAATGGTGGTGTCCCTGCCAGGCTCCTATCACAGCCCTGCTCCGAAAGTGCGAACGTCTGCAGATAGCTGGCAGGCAGAAGGGGCTAGCCTGGAAAGCTGTTGCTCAGCCTCATCTGCCCATGGCACTGCTCGCACAGAGGCACAGAGAATGGGGCTGCTTGCTTGTCTTGCCACCTCAAACTTCAAACGTAGCCTGGGAAAGTTGGTGTACCTGCTAGGCTCCTTTCGCAGCCCTGCTCTTGAAATGCGAACGTCTGCAGATAGCTGGCAGGCAGAAGGGGCTAGCTTGGAAAGCTGTTGCTCAGCCTCATCTGCCCATGGCAGTGCTCGCACAGAGGCACAGAGAATGGGGCTGCTTGCTTGTCTTGCCACCTCAAACTTCAAACGTAGCCTGGGAAAGTTGGTGTACCTGCTAGGCTCCTTTCGCAGCCCTGTTCTTGAAATGCGAACGTCTGCAGATAGCTGGCAGGCAGAAGGTGCTAGCCTGGAAAGCTGTTGGTCAGCCTCATCTGCCCATGGCAGTGCTCGCACAGAGGCACAGAGAATGGGGCTGCTTGCTTATCTTGCCACCTCAAACTTCAAACGTAGACTGGGAAAAATGGTGTACCTGCTAGGCTCCTTTCGCAGCCCTGTTCTTGAAATGCGAACGTCTGCAGATAGCTGGCAGGCAGAAGGGGCTAGCTTGGAAAGCTGTTGCTCAGCCTCATCTGCCCATGGCAGTGCTCGCACAGAGGCACAGAGAATGGGGCTGCTTGCTTGTCTTGCCACCTCAAACTTCAAACGCATGCTGGGATTGGTGGTGTCACTGCCAGGCTCCTATCACAGCCCTGCTCCGAAAGTGCGAACGTCTGCAGATAGCTGGCAGGCAGAAGGGGCTAGCCTGGAAAGCTGTTGCTCAGCCTCATCTGCCCATGGCAGTGCTCGCACAGAGGCACAGAGAATGGGGCTGCTTGCTTGTCTTGCCACCTCAAACTTCAAACGTAGCCTGGGAAAGTTGGTGTACCTGCTAGGCTCCTTTCGCAGCCCTGTTCTTGAAATGCGAACGTCTGCAGATAGCTGGCAGGCAGAAGGGGCTAGCCTGGAAAGCTGTTGCTCAGCCTCATCTGCCCATGGCAGTGCTCGCACAGAGGCACAGAGAATGGGGCTGCTTGCTTGTCTTGCCACCTCAAACTTCAAACGTAGCCTGGGAAAGTTGGTGTACCTGCTAGGCTCCTTTCGCAGCCCTGTTCTTGAAATGCGAACGTCTGCAGATAGCTGGCAGGCAGAAGGTGCTAGCCTGGAAAGCTGTTGGTCAGCCTCATCTGCCCATGGCAGTGCTCGCACAGAGGCACAGAGAATGGGGCTGCTTGCTTATCTTGCCACCTCAAACTTCAAACGTAGACTGGGAAAAATGGTGTACCTGCTAGGCTCCTTTCGCAGCCCTGTTCTTGAAATGCGAACGTCTGCAGATAGCTGGCAGGCAGAAGGGGCTAGCTTGGAAAGCTGTTGCTCAGCCTCATCTGCCCATGGCAGTGCTCGCACAGAGGCACAGAGAATGGGGCTGCTTGCTTGTCTTGCCACCTCAAACTTCAAACGCATGCTGGGATTGGTGGTGTCACTGCCAGGCTCCTATCACAGCCCTGCTCCGAAAGTGCGAACGTCTGCAGATAGCTGGCAGGCAGAAGGGGCTAGCCTGGAAAGCTGTTGCTCAGCCTCATCTGCCCATGGCAGTGCTCGCACAGAGGCACAGAGAATGGGGGTGCTTGCTTGTCTTGCCACCTCAAACTTCAAACGTAGCCTGGGAAATTTGGTGTACCTGCTAGGCTCCTTTCGCAGCCCTGCTCTTGAAATGCGAACGTCTGCAGATAGCTGGCAGGCAGAAGGGGCTAGCTTGCAAAGCGTTGCTCAGCCTCATCTGCCCATGGCAGTGCTCGCACAGAGGCACAGAGAATGGGGCTACTTGCTTATCTTGCCACTTGAAACTTCAAACGCATGCTGGGAATGGTGGTGTCCCTGCCAGGCTCCTATCACAGCCCTGCTCCGAAAGTGCGAACGTCTGCAGATAGCTGGCAGCCAGAAGGGGCTAGCCTGGAAAGCTGTTGCTCAGCCTGATCTGCCCATGGCAGTGCTCGCACAGAGGCACAGAGAATGGGGCTGCTTGCTTATGTTGAAACTTGAAACTTCAAACGCATGCTGGGAATGGTGGTGTCCCTGCCAGGCTCCTATCACAGCCCTGCTCCGAAAGTGCGAACGTCTGCAGATAGCTGGCAGGCAGAAGGGGCTAGCCTGGAAAGCTGTTGCTCAGCCTCATCTGCCCATGGCAGTGCTCGCACAGAGGCACAGAGAATGGGGCTGCTTGCTTATCTTGCCACTTGAAACTTCAAACGTAGCCTGGGAATGGTGGTTTCCCAGCCAGGCTCCTTTCGCAGCCCTGCTCCGAAAGTGCGAATGTCTGCAGATAGCTGGCAGCCAGAAGGTGCTAGCCTGGAAAGCTGTTGGTCAGCCTCATCTGCCCATGGCACTGCTCGCACAGAGGCATAGAGAATGCGGCTCCTTGCTTGTCTTGCCACCTCAAACTTCAAACGTAGCCTGGGAAAGTTGGTGTCCCAGCCAGGCTCCTATCACAGCCCTGCTCCGGAAGTGCGAACGTCTGCAGATAGCTGGCAGCCAGAAGGGGCTATCCTGGAAAGCTGTTGCTCAGCCTCATCTGCCCATGGCAGTGCTCGCACAGAGGCACAGAGAATGGGGCTGCTTGCTTGTCTTGCCACCTCAAACTTCAAACGTAGCCTGGGAAAGTTGGTGTACCTGCTAGGCTCCTTTCGCAGCCCTGTTCTTGAAATGCGAACGTCTGCAGATAGCTGGCAGGCAGAAGGGGCTAGCCTGGAAAGCTGTTGCTCAGCCTCATCTGCCCATGGCAGTGCTCGCACAGAGGCACAGAGAATGGGGCTGCTTGCTTATCTTGCCACCTCAAACTTCAAACGCATGCTGGGAATGGTGGTGTCCCTGCCAGGGTCCTATCACAGCCCTGCTCCGATAGTGCGAACGTCTGCAGATAGCTGGCAGGCAGAAGGGGCTAGCCTGGAAAGCTGTTGCTCAGCCTCATCTGCCCATGGCAGTGCTTGCACAGAGGAACAGAGAATGGGGCTGCTTGCTTATCTTGCCACCTCAAACTTCAAACGTAGCATGGGAAAGATGGTGTACCTGCTAGGCTCCTTTCGCAGCCCTGCTCTTGAAATGCGAACGTCTGCAGATAGCTGGCCGGCAGAAGGGGCTAGCTTGGAAAGCTGTTGCTCAGCCTCATCTGCCCATGGCAGTGCTCGCACAGAGGCACAGAGAATGGGGCTGCTTGCTTATCTTGCCACTTGAAACTTCAAACGCCTGCTGGGAATGGTGGTGTCCCTGCCAGGCTCCTATCACAGCCCTGCTCCGAAAGTGCGAACGTCTGCAGATAGCTGGCAGGCAGAAGGGGCTAGCCTGGAAAGCTGTTGCTCAGCCTCATCTGCCCATGGCACTGTTCGCATAGAGGCACAGAGAATGGGGCTGCTTGCTTATGTTGAAACTTGAAACTTCAAACGCATGCTGGGAATGGTTGTGTACCTGCCACGCTCCTATCACAGCCTTGCCCCGAAAGTGTGAACGTCTGCAGATAGCTGGCAGGCAGAAGGGGCTAGCCTGGAAAGCTGTTGCTCAGCCTCATCTGCCCATGGCAGTGCTCGCACAGAGGCACAGAGAATGGGGCTGCTTGCTTATCTTGCCACTTGAAACTTCAAACGTAGCCTGGGAAAGTTGGTGTCCCAACAAGGCTCCTTTCGCAGCCCTGCTCCGAAAGTGCGAACGTCTGCAGATAGCTGGCAGCCAGAAGGGGCTAGCCTGGAAAGCTGTTGCTCAGCCTCATCTGCCCATGGCACTGTTCGCATAGAGGCACAGAGAATGGGGCTGCTTGCTTATCTTGCCACTTGACACTTCAAACGCATGCTGGGAATGGTGGTGTCCCTGCCAGGCTCCTATCACAGCCTTGCCCCGAAAGTGCGAACGTCTGCAGATAGCTGGCAGTCAGAAGGGGCTAGCCTGGAAAGCTGTTGCTCAGCCTCATCTGCCCATGGCAGTGCTCGCACAGAGGCACAGAGAATGGGGCTGCTTGCTTATCTTGGCCACCTCAAACTTCAAACGTAGCCTGGGAAAGATGGTGCACCTGCTAGGCTCCTTTCGCAGCCCTGCTCTTGAAATGCGAACGTCTGCAGATAGCTGGCAGGCAGAAGGGGCTAGCTTGGAAAGCTGTTGCTCAGCCTCATCTGCCCATGGCAGTGCTCGCACAGAGGCACAGAGAATGGGGCTGCTTGCTTATGTTGAAACTTGAAACTTCAAACGCATGCTGGGAATGGTGGTGTCCCTGCCAGGCTCCTATCACAGCCCTGCTCCGAAAGTGCGAACGTCTGCAGATAGCTGGCAGCCAGAAGGGGCTAGCCTGGAAAGCTGTTGCTCAGCCTGATCTGCCCATGGCACTGTTCGCATAGAGGCACAGAGAATGGGGCTGCTTGCTTATGTTGAAACTTGAAACTTCAAACGCATGCGGGGAACGGTGGTGTCCCTGCCAGGCTCCTATCACAGCCCTGCTCCGAAAGTGCGAACGTCTGCAGATAGCTGGCAGCCAGAAGGGGCTAGCCTGGAAAGCTGTTGCTCAGCCTGATCTGCCCATGGCACTGTTCGCATAGAGGCACAGAGAATGGGGCTGCTTGCTTATGTTGAAACTTGAAACTTCAAACGCATGCTGGGAATGGTGGTGTCCCTGCCAGGCTCCTATCACAGCCCTGCTCCGAAAGTGCGAACGTCTGCAGATAGCTGGCAGGCAGAAGGGGCTAGCCTGGAAAGCTGTTGCTCAGCCTCATCTGCCCATGGCAGTGCTCGCACAGAGGCACAGAGAATGGGGCTGCTTGCTTGTCTTGCCACCTCAAACTTCAAACGTAGACTGGGAAAGTTGGTGTCCCAGCCAGGCTCCTATCACAGCCCTGCTCCGAAAGTGCGAACGTCTGCAGATAGCTGGCAGCCAGAAGGGGCTATCCTGGAAAGCTGTTGCTCAGCCTCATCTGCCCATGGCAGTGCTCGCACAGAGGCACAGAGAATGGGGCTGCTTGCTTGTCTTGCCACCTCAAACTTCAAACGTAGCCTGGGAAAGTTGGTGTCCCAACCAGGCTCCTTTCGCAGCCCTGCTCCGAAAGTGCGAACGTCTGCAGATAGCTGGCAGGCAGAAGGGGCTAGCCTGGAAAGCTGTTGCTCAGCCTCATCTGCCCATGGCAGTGCTCGCACAGAGGCACAGAGAATGGGGCTGCTTGCTTGTCTTGCCACCTCAAACTTCAAACGCATGCTGGGAATGGTGGTGTCCTTGCCAGGCTCCTATCACAGCCCTGCTCCGAAAGTGCGAACATCTGCAGATAGCTGGCAGGCAGAAGGGGCTAGCCTGGAAAGCTGTTGCTCAGCCTGATCTGCCCATGGCAGTGCTCGCACAGAGGCACAGAGAATGGGGGTGCTTGCTTGTCTTGCCACCTCAAACTTCAAACGTAGCCTGGGAAAGGTGGTGTCCCAGCCAGGCTCCTTTCGCAGCCCTGATCCAAAAGTGCGAACGTCTGCAGATAGCTGGCAGCCAGAAGGGGCTAGCCTGGAAAGCTGTTGCTCAGCCTCATCTGCCCATGGCAGTGCTCGCACAGAGGCACAGAGAATGCGGCTCCTTGCTTGTCTTGCCACCTCAAACTTCAAACGTAGCCTGGGAAAGTTGGTGTCCCAACCAGGCTCCTTTCGCAGCCCTGCTCCGAAAGTGCGAACGTCTGCAGATAGCTGGCAGCCAGAAGGGGCTAGCCTGGAAAGCTGTTGCTCAGCCTCATCTGCCCATGGCACTGTTCGCATAGAGGCACAGAGAATGGGGCTGCTTGCTTATGTTGAAACTTGAAACTTCAAAAGCATGCTGGGAATGGTTGTGTCCCTGCCAGGCTCCTATCACAGCCTTGCCCCGAAAGTGCGAACGTCTGCAGATAGCTGGCAGGCAGAAGGGGCTAGCCTGGAAAGCTGTTGCTCAGCCTCATCTGCCCATGGCAGTGCTCGCACAGAGGCACAGAGAATGGGGCTGCTTGCTTATCTTGCCACTTGAAACTTCAAACGCATGCTGGGAATGGTGGTGTCCCTGCCAGGCTCCTATCACAGCCTTGCCCCGAAAGTGCGAACGTCTGCAGATAGCTGGCAGGCAGAAGGGGCTAGCCTGGAAAGCTGTTGCTCAGCCTCATCTGCCCATGGCAGTGCTCGCACAGAGGCACAGAGAATGGGGCTGCTTGCTTATCTTGCCACCTCAAACTTCAAACGTAGCCTGGGAAAGATGGTGTACCTGCTAGGCTCCTTTCGCAGCCCTGCTCTTGAAATGCGAACGTCTGCAGATAGCTGGCCGGCAGAAGGGGCTAGCTTGGAAAGCTGTTGCTCAGCCTCATCTGCCCATGGCAGTGCTCGCACAGAGGCACAGAGAATGGGGCTGCTTGCTTATCTTGCCACTTGAAACTTCAAACGCATGCTGGGAATGGTGGTGTCCCTGCCAGGCTCCTATCACAGCCTTGCCCCGAAAGTGCGAACGTCTGCAGATAGCTGGCAGGCAGAAGGGGCTAGCCTGGAAAGCTGTTGCTCAGCCTCATCTGCCCATGGCAGTGCTCGCACAGAGGCACAGAGAATGGGGCTGCTTGCTTATCTTGCCACTTGAAACTTCAAACGCATGCTGGGAATGGTGGTGTCCCTGCCAGGCTCCTATCACAGCCTTGCCCCGAAAGTGCGAACGTCTGCAGATAGCTGGCAGGCAGAAGGGGCTAGCCTGGAAAGCTGTTGCTCAGCCTCATCTGCCCATGGCAGTGCTCGCACAGAGGCACAGAGAATGGGGCTGCTTGCTTATCTTGCCACCTCAAACTTCAAACGTAGCCTGGGAAAGATGGTGTACCTGCTAGGCTCCTTTCGCAGCCCTGCTCTTGAAATGCGAACGTCTGCAGATAGCTGGCCGGCAGAAGGGGCTAGCTTGGAAAGCTGTTGCTCAGCCTCATCTGCCCATGGCAGTGCTCGCACAGAGGCACAGAGAATGGGGCTGCTTGCTTATCTTGCCACTTGAAACTTCAAACGCATGCTGGGAATGGTGGTGTCCCTGCCAGGCTCCTATCACAGCCCTGCTCCGAAAGTGCGAACGTCTGCAGATAGCTGGCAGGCAGAAGGGGCTAGCCTGGAAAGCTGTTGCTCAGCCTCATCTGCCCATGGCAGTGCTCGCACAGAGGCACAGAGAATGGGGCTGCTTGCTTATCTTGCCACCTCAAACTTCAAACGTAGCCTGGGAAAGATGGTGTACCTGCTAGGCTCCTTTCGCAGCCCTGCTCTTGAAATGCGAACGTCTGCAGATAGCTGGCAGGCAGAAGGGGCTAGCTTGGAAAGCTGTTGCTCAGCCTCATCTGCCCATGGCAGTGCTCGCACAGAGGCACAGAGAATGGGGCTGCTTGCTTATCTTGCCACTTGAAACTTCAAACGCATGCTGGGAATGGTGGTTTCCCTGCCAGGCTCCTATCACAGCCCTGCTCCGAAAGTGAGAACGTCTGCAGATAGCTGGCAGGCAGAAGGGGCTAGCCTGGAAAGCTGTTGCTCAGCCTGATCTGCCCATGGCACTGTTCGCATAGAGGCACAGAGAATGGGGCTGCTTGCTTATGTTGAAACTTGAAACTTCAAACGCATGCTGGGAATGGTGGTGTCCCTGCCAGGCTCCTATCACAGCCCTGCTCCGAAAGTGCGAACGTCTGCAGATAGCTGGCAGCCAGAAGGGGCTAGCCTGGAAAGCTGTTGCTCAGCCTGATCTGCCCATGGCACTGTTCGCATAGAGGCACAGAGAATGGGGCTGCTTGCTTATGTTGAAACTTGAAACTTCAAACGCATGCTGGGAATGGTGGTGTCCCTGCCAGGCTCCTATCACAGCCCTGCTCCGAAAGTGCGAACGTCTGCAGATAGCTGGCAGCCAGAAGGGGCTAGTCTGGAAAGCTGTTGCTCAGCCTCATCTGCCCATGGCACTGCTCGCACAGAGGCACAGAGAATGGGGCTGCTTGCTTGTCTTGCCACCTCTAACTTCAAACGTAACCTGGGAAAGTTGGTGTCCCAACCAGGCTCCTTTCGCAGCCCTGCTCCGAAAGTGCGAACGTCTGCAGATAGCTGGCAGGCAGAAGGGGCTAGCCTGGAAAGCTGTTGGTCAGCCTCATCTGCCCATGGCAGTGCTCGCACAGAGGCACAGAGAATGGGGCTGCTTGCTTGTCTTGCCACCTCAAACTTCAAACGCATGCTGGGAATGGTGGTGTCCCTGCCAGGCTCCTATCACAGCCCTGCTCCGAAAGTGCGAACTTCTGCAGATAGCTGGCAGGCAGAAGGGGCTAGCCTGGAAAGCTGTTGCTCAGCCTCATCTGCCCATGGCACTGTTCGCATAGAGGCACAGAGAATGGGGCTGCTTGCTTATCTTGGCACTTGAAACTTCAAACGCATGCTGGGAATGGTGGTGTCCCTGCCAGGCTCCTATCACAGCCCTGCTCCGAAAGTGCGAACGTCTGCAGATAGCTGGCAGGCAGAAGGGGCTAGCCTGGAAAGCTGTTGCTCAGCCTGATCTGCCCATGGCAGTGCTCGCACAGAGGCACAGAGAATGGGGCTGCTTGCTTGTCTTGCCACCTCAAACTTCAAACGTAGCCTGGGAAAGTTGGTGTACCTGCTAGGCTCCTTTCGCAGCCCTGCTCTTGAAATGCGAACGTCTGCAGATAGCTGGCAGGCAGAAGGGGCTAGCTTGGAAAGCTGTTGCTCAGCCTCATCTGCCCATGGCAGTGCTCGCACAGAGGCACAGAGAATGGGGCTGCTTGCTTGTCTTGCCACCTCAAACTTCAAACGTAGCCTGGGAAAGTTGGTGTACCTGCTAGGCTCCTTTCGCAGCCCTGTTCTTGAAATGCGAACGTCTGCAGATAGCTGGCAGGCAGAAGGGGCTAGCCTGGAAAGCTGTTGCTCAGCCTCATCTGCCCATGGCAGTGCTCGCACAGAGGCACAGAGAATGGGGCTGCTTGCTTGTCTTGCCACCTCAAACTTCAAACGTAGCCTGGGAAAGTTGGTGTACCTGCTAGGCTCCTTTCGCAGCCCTGTTCTTGAAATGCGAACGTCTGCAGATAGCTGGCAGGCAGAAGGGGCTAGCCTGGAAAGCTGTTGCTCAGCCTCATCTGCCCATGGCAGTGCTCGCACAGAGGCACAGAGAATGGGGCTGCTTGCTTGTCTTGCCACCTCAAACTTCAAACGTAGCCTGGGAACGGTGGTGTCCCTGCCAGGCTCCTATCACAGCCCTGCTCCGAAAGTGCGAACGTCTGCAGATAGCTGGCAGCCAGAAGGGGCTAGCCTGGAAAGCTGTTGCTCAGCCTGATCTGCCCATGGCACTGTTCGCATAGAGGCACAGAGAATGGGGCTGCTTGCTTATGTTGAAACTTGAAACTTCAAACGCATGCTGGGAATGGTGGTGTCCCTGCCAGGCTCCTATCACAGCCCTGCTCCGAAAGTGCGAACGTCTGCAGATAGCTGGCAGGCAGAAGGGGCTAGCCTGGAAAGCTGTTGCTCAGCCTCATCTGCCCATGGCAGTGCTCGCACAGAGGCACAGAGAATGGGGCTGCTTGCTTGTCTTGCCACCTCAAACTTCAAACGTAGACTGGGAAAGTTGGTGTCCCAGCCAGGCTCCTATCACAGCCCTGCTCCGAAAGTGCGAACGTCTGCAGATAGCTGGCAGCCAGAAGGGGCTATCCTGGAAAGCTGTTGCTCAGCCTCATCTGCCCATGGCAGTGCTCGCACAGAGGCACAGAGAATGGGGCTGCTTGCTTGTCTTGCCACCTCAAACTTCAAACGTAGCCTGGGAAAGTTGGTGTCCCAACCAGGCTCCTTTCGCAGCCCTGCTCCGAAAGTGCGAACGTCTGCAGATAGCTGGCAGGCAGAAGGGGCTAGCCTGGAAAGCTGTTGCTCAGCCTCATCTGCCCATGGCAGTGCTCGCACAGAGGCACAGAGAATGGGGCTGCTTGCTTGTCTTGCCACCTCAAACTTCAAACGCATGCTGGGAATGGTGGTGTCCTTGCCAGGCTCCTATCACAGCCCTGCTCCGAAAGTGCGAACATCTGCAGATAGCTGGCAGGCAGAAGGGGCTAGCCTGGAAAGCTGTTGCTCAGCCTGATCTGCCCATGGCAGTGCTCGCACAGAGGCACAGAGAATGGGGGTGCTTGCTTGTCTTGCCACCTCAAACTTCAAACGTAGCCTGGGAAAGGTGGTGTCCCAGCCAGGCTCCTTTCGCAGCCCTGATCCAAAAGTGCGAACGTCTGCAGATAGCTGGCAGCCAGAAGGGGCTAGCCTGGAAAGCTGTTGCTCAGCCTCATCTGCCCATGGCAGTGCTCGCACAGAGGCACAGAGAATGCGGCTCCTTGCTTGTCTTGCCACCTCACACTTCAAACGTAGCCTGGGAAAGTTGGTGTCCCAACCAGGCTCCTTTCGCAGCCCTGCTCCGAAAGTGCGAACGTCTGCAGATAGCTGGCAGCCAGAAGGGGCTAGCCTGGAAAGCTGTTGCTCAGCCTCATCTGCCCATGGCACTGTTCGCATAGAGGCACAGAGAATGGGGCTGCTTGCTTATCTTGCGACTTGAAACTTCAAACGCATGCTGGGAATGGTGGTGTCCCTGCCAGGCTCCTATCACAGCCTTGCCCCGAAAGTGCGAACGTCTGCAGATAGCTGGCAGGCAGAAGGGGCTAGCCTGGAAAGCTGTTGCTCAGCCTCATCTGCCCATGGCAGTGCTCGCACAGAGGCACAGAGAATGGGGCTGCTTGCTTATCTTGCCACCTCAAACTTCAAACGTAGCCTGGGACAGATGGTGTACCTGCTAGGCTCCTTTCGCAGCCCTGCTCTTGCAATGCGAACGTCTGCAGATAGCTGGCAGGCAGAAGGGGCTAGCTTGGAAAGCTGTTGCTCAGCCTCATCTGCCCATGGCAGTGCTCGCACAGAGGCACAGAGAATGGGGCTGCTTGCTTATCTTGCCACTTGAAACTTCAAACGCATGCTGGGAATGGTGGTGTCCCTGCCAGGCTCCTATCACAGCCTTGCTCCGAAAGTGCGAACGTCTGCAGATAGCTGGCAGCCAGAAGGGGCTAGCCTGGAAAGCTGTTGCTCAGCCTCATCTGCCCATGGCACTGTTCGCATAGAGGCACAGAGAATGGGGCTGCTTGCTTATGTTGAAACTTGAAACTTCAAAAGCATGCTGGGAATGGTTGTGTCCCTGCCAGGCTCCTATCACAGCCTTGCCCCGAAAGTGCGAACGTCTGCAGATAGCTGGCAGGCAGAAGGGGCTAGCCTGGAAAGCTGTTGCTCAGCCTCATCTGCCCATGGCAGTGCTCGCACAGAGGCACAGAGAATGGGGCTGCTTGCTTATCTTGCCACTTGAAACTTCAAACGCATGCTGGGAATGGTGGTGTCCCTGCCAGGCTCCTATCACAGCCTTGCCCCGAAAGTGCGAACGTCTGCAGATAGCTGGCAGGCAGAAGGGGCTAGCCTGGAAAGCTGTTGCTCAGCCTCATCTGCCCATGGCAGTGCTCGCACAGAGGCACAGAGAATGGGGCTGCTTGCTTATCTTGCCACCTCAAACTTCAAACGTAGCCTGGGAAAGATGGTGTACCTGCTAGGCTCCTTTCGCAGCCCTGCTCTTGAAATGCGAACGTCTGCAGATAGCTGGCCGGCAGAAGGGGCTAGCTTGGAAAGCTGTTGCTCAGCCTCATCTGCCCATGGCAGTGCTCGCACAGAGGCACAGAGAATGGGGCTGCTTGCTTATCTTGCCACTTGAAACTTCAAACGCATGCTGGGAATGGTGGTGTCCCTGCCAGGCTCCTATCACAGCCCTGCTCCGAAAGTGCGAACGTCTGCAGATAGCTGGCAGGCAGAAGGGGCTAGCCTGGAAAGCTGTTGCTCAGCCTCATCTGCCCATGGCAGTGCTCGCACAGAGGCACAGAGAATGGGGCTGCTTGCTTATCTTGCCACCTCAAACTTCAAACGTAGCCTGGGAAAGATGGTGTACCTGCTAGGCTCCTTTCGCAGCCCTGCTCTTGAAATGCGAACGTCTGCAGATAGCTGGCAGGCAGAAGGGGCTAGCTTGGAAAGCTGTTGCTCAGCCTCATCTGCCCATGGCAGTGCTCGCACAGAGGCACAGAGAATGGGGCTGCTTGCTTATCTTGCCACTTGAAACTTCAAACGCATGCTGGGAATGGTGGTTTCCCTGCCAGGCTCCTATCACAGCCCTGCTCCGAAAGTGAGAACGTCTGCAGATAGCTGGCAGGCAGAAGGGGCTAGCCTGGAAAGCTGTTGCTCAGCCTCATCTGCCCATGGCACTGTTCGCATAGAGGCACAGAGAATGGGGCTGCTTGCTTATGTTGAAACTTGAAACTTCAAACGCATGCTGGGAATGGTGGTGTCCCTGCCAGGCTCCTATCACAGCCCTGCTCCGAAAGTGCGAACGTCTGCAGATAGATGGCAGCCAGAAGGGGCTAGCCTGGAAAGCTGTTGCTCAGCCTGATCTGCCCATGGCACTGTTCGCATAGAGGCACAGAGAATGGGGCTGCTTGCTTATGTTGAAACTTGAAACTTCAAACGCATGCTGGGAATGGTGGTGTCCCTGCCAGGCTCCTATCACAGCCCTGCTCCGAAAGTGCGAACGTCTGCAGATAGCTGGCAGCCAGAAGGGGCTAGTCTGGAAAGCTGTTGCTCAGCCTCATCTGCCCATGGCACTGCTCGCACAGAGGCACAGAGAATGGGGCTGCTTGCTTGTCTTGCCACCTCTAACTTCAAACGTAACCTGGGAAAGTTGGTGTCCCAACCAGGCTCCTTTCGCAGCCCTGCTCCGAAAGTGCGAACGTCTGCAGATAGCTGGCAGGCAGAAGGGGCTAGCCTGGAAAGCTGTTGGTCAGCCTCATCTGCCCATGGCAGTGCTCGCACAGAGGCACAGAGAATGGGGCTGCTTGCTTGTCTTGCCACCTCAAACTTCAAACGCATGCTGGGAATGGTGGTGTCCCTGCCAGGCTCCTATCACAGCCCTGCTCCGAAAGTGCGAACTTCTGCAGATAGCTGGCAGGCAGAAGGGGCTAGCCTGGAAAGCTGTTGCTCAGCCTCATCTGCCCATGGCACTGTTCGCATAGAGGCACAGAGAATGGGGCTGCTTGCTTATCTTGGCACTTGAAACTTCAAACGCATGCTGGGAATGGTGGTGTCCCTGCCAGGCTCCTATCACAGCCCTGCTCCGAAAGTGCGAACGTCTGCAGATAGCTGGCAGGCAGAAGGGGCTAGCCTGGAAAGCTGTTGCTCAGCCTGATCTGCCCATGGCAGTGCTCGCACAGAGGCACAGAGAATGGGGCTGCTTGCTTGTCTTGCCACCTCAAACTTCAAACGTAGCCTGGGAAAGTTGGTGTACCTGCTAGGCTCCTTTCGCAGCCCTGCTCTTGAAATGCGAACGTCTGCAGATAGCTGGCAGGCAGAAGGGGCTAGCTTGGAAAGCTGTTGCTCAGCCTCATCTGCCCATGGCAGTGCTCGCACAGAGGCACAGAGAATGGGGCTGCTTGCTTGTCTTGCCACCTCAAACTTCAAACGTAGCCTGGGAAAGTTGGTGTACCTGCTAGGCTCCTTTCGCAGCCCTGTTCTTGAAATGCGAACGTCTGCAGATAGCTGGCAGGCAGAAGGGGCTAGCCTGGAAAGCTGTTGCTCAGCCTCATCTGCCCATGGCAGTGCTCGCACAGAGGCACAGAGAATGGGGCTGCTTGCTTGTCTTGCCACCTCAAACTTCAAACGTAGCCTGGGAAAGTTGGTGTACCTGCTAGGCTCCTTTCGCAGCCCTGTTCTTGAAATGCGAACGTCTGCAGATAGCTGGCAGGCAGAAGGGGCTAGCCTGGAAAGCTGTTGCTCAGCCTCATCTGCCCATGGCAGTGCTCGCACAGAGGCACAGAGAATGGGGCTGCTTGCTTATCTTGCCACCTCAAACTTCAAACGTAGACTGGGAAAAATGGTGTACCTGCTAGGCTCCTTTCGCAGCCCTGTTCTTGAAATGCGAACGTCTGCAGATAGCTGGCAGGCAGAAGGGGCTAGCTTGGAAAGCTGTTGCTCAGCCTCATCTGCCCATGGCAGTGCTCGCACAGAGGCACAGAGAATAGGGCTGCTTGCTTGTCTTGCCACCTCAAACTTCAAACGCATGCTGGGATTGGTGGTGTCACTGCCAGGCTCCTATCACAGCCCTGCTCCGAAAGTGCGAACGTCTGCAGATAGCTGGCAGGCAGAAGGGGCTAGCCTGGAAAGCTGTTGCTCAGCCTGATCTGCCCATGGCAGTGCTTGCACAGAGGCACAGAGAATGGGGCTGCTTGCTTGTCTTGCCACCTCAAACTTCAAACGTAGCCTGGGAAATTTGGTGTACCTGCTAGGCTCCTTTCGCAGCCCTGCTCTTGAAATGCGAACGTCTGCAGATAGCTGGCAGGCAGAAGGGGCTAGCTTGCAAAGCGTTGCTCAGCCTCATCTGCCCATGGCAGTGCTCGCACAGAGGCACAGAGAATGGGGCTGCTTGCTTATCTTGCCACTTGAAACTTCAAACGCATGCTGGGAATGGTGGTGTCCCTGCCAGGCTCCTATCACAGCCCTGCTCCGAAAGTGCGAACGTCTGCAGATAGCTGGCAGCCAGAAGGGGCTAGCCTGGAAAGCTGTTGCTCAGCCTGATCTGCCCATGGCAGTGCTCGCACAGAGGCACAGAGAATGGGGCTGCTTGCTTATGTTGAAACTTGAAACTTCAAACGCATGCTGGGAATGGTGGTGTCCCTGCCAGGCTCCTATCACAGCCCTGCTCCGAAAGTGCGAACGTCTGCAGATAGCTGGCAGCCAGAAGGGGCTAGCCTGGAAAGCTGTTGCTCAGCCTCATCTGCCCATGGCAGTGCTCGCACAGAGGCACAGAGAATGGGGCTGCTTGCTTATCTTGCCACTTGAAACTTCAAACGTAGCCTGGGAATGGTGGTTTCCCAGCCAGGCTCCTTTCGCAGCCCTGCTCCGAAAGTGCGAACGTCTGCAGATAGCTGGCAGGCAGAAGGGGCTAGCCTGGAAAGCTGTTGCTCAGCCTCATCTGCCCATGGCAGTGCTCGCACAGAGGCACAGAGAATGGGGCTGCTTGCTTGTCTTGCCACCTCAAACTTCAAACGTAGCCTGGGAAAGTTGGTGTACCTGCTAGGCTCCTTTCGCAGCCCTGTTCTTGAAATGCGAACGTCTGCAGATAGTTGGCAGGCAGAAGGGGCTAGCCTGGAAAGCTGTTGCTCAGCCTCATCTGCCCATGGCAGTGCTCGCACAGAGGCACAGAGAATGGGGCTGCTTGCTTATCTTGCCACCTCAAACTTCAAACGTAGACTGGGAAAAATGGTGTACCTGCTAGGCTCCTTTCGCAGCCCTGTTCTTGAAATGCGAACGTCTGCAGATAGCTGGCAGGCAGAAGGGGCTAGCTTGGAAAGCTGTTGCTCAGCCTCATCTGCCCATGGCAGTGCTCGCACAGAGGCACAGAGAATAGGGCTGCTTGCTTGTCTTGCCACCTCAAACTTCAAACGCATGCTGGGATTGGTGGTGTCACTGCCAGGCTCCTATCACAGCCCTGCTCCGAAAGTGCGAACGTCTGCAGATAGCTGGCAGGCAGAAGGGGCTAGCCTGGAAAGCTGTTGCTCAGCCTGATCTGCCCATGGCAGTGCTTGCACAGAGGCACAGAGAATGGGGCTGCTTGCTTGTCTTGCCACCTCAAACTTCAAACGTAGCCTGGGAAATTTGGTGTACCTGCTAGGCTCCTTTCGCAGCCCTGCTCTTGAAATGCGAACGTCTGCAGATAGCTGGCAGGCAGAAGGGGCTAGCTTGCAAAGCGTTGCTCAGCCTCATCTGCCCATGGCAGTGCTCGCACAGAGGCACAGAGAATGGGGCTGCTTGCTTATCTTGCCACTTGAAACTTCAAACGCATGCTGGGAATGGTGGTGTCCCTGCCAGGCTCCTATCACAGCCCTGCTCCGAAAGTGCGAACGTCTGCAGATAGCTGGCAGCCAGAAGGGGCTAGCCTGGAAAGCTGTTGCTCAGCCTGATCTGCCCATGGCAGTGCTCGCACAGAGGCACAGAGAATGGGGCTGCTTGCTTATGTTGAAACTTGAAACTTCAAACGCATGCTGGGAATGGTGGTGTCCCTGCCAGGCTCCTATCACAGCCCTGCTCCGAAAGTGCGAACGTCTGCAGATAGCTGGCAGCCAGAAGGGGCTAGCCTGGAAAGCTGTTGCTCAGCCTCATCTGCCCATGGCAGTGCTCGCACAGAGGCACAGAGAATGGGGCTGCTTGCTTATCTTGCCACTTGAAACTTCAAACGTAGCCTGGGAATGGTGGTTTCCCAGCCAGGCTCCTTTCGCAGCCCTGCTCCGAAAGTGCGAACGTCTGCAGATAGCTGGCAGCCAGAAGGTGCTAGCCTGGAAAGCTGTTGGTCAGCCTCATCTGCCCATGGCACTGCTCGCACAGAGGCATAGAGAATGCGGCTCCTTGCTTGTCTTGCCACCTCAAACTTCAAACGTAGCCTGGGAAAGTTGGTGTCCCAGCCAGGCTCCTATCACAGCCCTGCTCCGGAAGTGCGAACGTCTGCAGATAGCTGGCAGCCAGAAGGGGCTATCCTGGAAAGCTGTTGCTCAGCCTCATCTGCCCATGGCAGTGCTCGCACAGAGGCACAGAGAATGGGGCTGCTTGCTTGTCTTGCCACCTCAAACTTCAAACGTAGCCTGGGAAAGTTGGTGTACCTGCTAGGCTCCTTTCGCAGCCCTGTTCTTGAAATGCGAACGTCTGCAGATAGCTGGCAGGCAGAAGGGGCTAGCCTGGAAAACTGTTGCTCAGCCTCATCTGCCCATGGCAGTGCTCGCACAGAGGCACAGAGAATGGGGCTGCTTGCTTATCTTGCCACCTCAAACTTCAAACGCATGCTGGGAATGGTGGTGTCCCTGCCAGGGTCCTATCACAGCCCTGCTCCGATAGTGCGAACGTCTGCAGATAGCTGGCAGGCAGAAGGGGCTAGCCTGGAAAGCTGTTGCTCAGCCTCATCTGCCCATGGCAGTGCTTGCACAGAGGAACAGAGAATGGGGCTGCTTGCTTGTCTTGCCACCTCAAACTTCAAACGTAGCCTGGGAAATTTGGTGTACCTGCTAGGCTCCTTTCGCAGCCCTTCTCTTGAAATGCGAACGTCTGCAGATAGCTGGCAGGCAGAAGGGGCTAGCCTGGAAAGCTGTTGCTCAGCCTCATCTGCCCATGGCAGTGCTCGCATAGAGGCACAGAGAATGGGGCTGCTTGCTTATCTTGCCACTTGAAACTTCAAACGCATGCTGGGAAAGGTGGTGTCCCTGCCAGGCTCCTATCACAGCCCTGCTCCGAAAGTGCGAACGTCTGCAGATAGCTGGCAGGCAGAAGGGGCTATCCTGGAAAGCTGTTGCTCAGCCTCATCTGCCCATGGCACTGTTCGCATAGAGGCACAGAGAATGGGGCTGCTTGCTTATCTTGCCACTTGAAACTTCAAACGCATGCTGGGAATGGTGGTGTCCCTGCCAGGCTCCTTTCGCAGCCCTGCTCCGAAAGTGCGAACGTCTGCAGATAGCTGGCAGCCAGAAGGGGCTAGCCTGGAAAGCTGTTGCTCAGCCTGATCTGCCCATGGCAGTGCTCGCACAGAGGCACAGAGAATGGGGCTGCTTGCTTGTCTTGCCACCTCAAACTTCAAATGCATGCTGGGAAAGTTGGTGTCCCAGCCAGGCTCCTTTCGCAGCCCTGCTCTTGAAATGCGAACGTCTGCAGATAGCTGGCAGCCAGAAGGTGCTAGCCTGGAAAGCTGTTGCTCAGCCTCATCTGCCCATGGCACTGCTCGCACAGAGGCATAGAGAATGCGGCTCCTTGCTTGTCTTGCAACCTCAAACTTCAAACGTAGCCTGGGAAAGTTGGTGTCCCAGCCAGGCTCCTATCACAGCCCTGCTCCGAAAGTGCGAACGTCTGCAGATAGCTGGCAGCCAGAAGGGGCTAGCCTGGAAAGCTGTTGCTCAGCCTCATCTGCCCATGGCAGTGCTCGCACAGAGGCACAGAGAATGGGGCTGCTTGCTTATCTTGCGACTTGAAACTTCAAACGCATGCTGGGAATGGTGGTGTCCCTGCCAGGCTCCTATCACAGCCCTGCTCCGAAAGTGCGAACGTCTGCAGATAGCTGGCAGGCAGAAGGGGCTAGCCTGGAAAGCTGTTGCTCAGCCTCATCTGCCCATGGCACTGTTCGCGTAGAGGCACAGAGAATGGGGCTGCTTGCTTGTCTTGCCACCTCAAACTTCAAACGTAGCCTTGGAAATTTGGTGTACCTGCTAGGCTCCTTTCGCAGCCCTGCTCTTGAAATGCGAACGTCTGCAGATAGCTGGCAGCCAGAAGGTGCTAGCCTGGAAAGCTGTTGCTCAGCCTCATCTGCCCATGGCACTGCTCGCACAGAGGCACAGAGAATGGGGCTGCTTGCTTATCTTGCCATCTCAAACTTCAAACGTAGCCTGGGAATGATGGTGTCCCATCTAGGCTCCTATCACAGCCCTGCTCTTGAAATGCGAACGTCTGCAGATGGCTGGCAGGCAGAAGGGGCTAGCTTGGAAAGCTGTTGCTCAGCCTCATCTGCCCATGGCAGTGCTTGCACAGAGGCACAGAGAATGGGGCTGCTTGCTTGTCTTGCCACCTCAAACTTCAAACGTAGCCTGGGAATGGTGGTGTCCCTGCCAGGGTCCTATCACAGCCCTGCTCCTATAGTGCGAACGTCTGCAGATAGCTGGCAGGCAGAAGGGGCTAGCCTGGAAAGCTGTTGCTCAGCCTGATCTGCCCATGGCAGTGCTTGCACAGAGGCACAGAGAATGGGGCTGCTTGCTTGTCTTGCCACCTCAAACTTCAAACGTAGACTGGGAAAGATGGTGTCCCAGCCAGGCTCCTTTCGCAGCCCTGCTCTTGAAATGCGAACGTCTGCAGATAGCTGGCAGGCAGAAGGGGCTAGCCTGGAAAGCTGTTGCTCAGCCTCATCTGCCCATGGCACTGTTCGCATAGAGGCATAGAGAATGCGGCTCCTTGCTTGTCTTGCCACCTCAAACTTCAAACGTAGCCTGGGAAAGTTGGTGTCCCAGCCAGGCTCCTATCACAGCCCTGCTCCGAAAGTGCGAACGTCTGCAGATAGCTGGCAGGCAGAAGGGGCTAGCCTGGAAAGCTGTTGCTCAGCCTCATCTGCCCATGGCAGTGCTCGCACAGAGGCACAGAGAATGGGGCTGCTTGCTTATCTTGCGACTTGAAACTTCAAACGCATGCTGGTAATGGTGGTGTCCCTGCCAGGCTCCTATCACAGCCCTGCTCCGAAAGTGCGAACGTCTGCAGATAGCTGGCAGGCAGAAGGGGCTAGCCTGGAAAGCTGTTGCTCAGCCTCATCTGCCCATGGCACTGTTCGCATAGAGGCACAGAGAATGGGGCTGCTTGCTTATCTTGCCACTTGAAACTTCAAACGCATGCTGGGAATGGTGGTGTCCCTGCCAGGCTCCTTTCGCAGCCCTGTTCCGAAAGTGCGAACGTCTGCAGATAGCTGGCAGCCAGAAGGGGCTAGCCTGGAAAGCTGTTGCTCAGCCTGATCTGCCCATGGCAGTGCTCGCACAGAGGCACAGAGAATGGGGCTGCTTGCTTGTCTTGCCACCTCAAACTTCAAACGTAGCCTGGGAAAGTTGGTGTCCCAGCCAGGCTCCTTTCGCAGCCCTGCTCTTGAAATGCGAACGTCTGCAGATAGCTGGCAGCCAGAAGGTGCTAGCCTGGAAAGCTGTTGGTCAGCCTCATCTGCCCATGGCACTGCTCGCACAGAGGCATAGAGAATGCGGCTCCTTGCTTGTCTTGCAACCTCAAACTTCAAACGTAGCCTGGGAAAGTTGGTGTCCCAGCCAGGCTCCTATCACAGCCCTGCTCCGAAAGTGCGAACGTCTGCAGATAGCTGGCAGCCAGAAGGGGCTAGCCTGGAAAGCTGTTGCTCAGCCTCATCTGCCCATGGCAGTGCTCGCACAGAGGCACAGAGAATGGGGCTGCTTGCTTATCTTGCGACTTGAAACTTCAAACGCATGCTGGTAATGGTGGTGTCCCTGCCAGGCTCCTATCACAGCCCTGCTCCGAAAGTGCGAACGTCTGCAGATAGCTGGCAGGCAGAAGGGGCTAGCCTGGAAAGCTGTTGCTCAGCCTCATCTGCCCATGGCACTGTTCGCATAGAGGCACAGAGAATGGGGCTGCTTGCTTGTCTTGCCACCTCAAACTTCAAACGTAGCCTTGGAAATTTGGTGTACCTGCTAGGCTCCTTTCGCAGCCCTGCTCTTGAAATGCGAACGTCTGCAGATAGCTGGCAGCCAGAAGGTGCTAGCCTGGAAAGCTGTTGCTCAGCCTCATCTGCCCATGGCACTGCTCGCACAGAGGCACAGAGAATGGGGCTGCTTGCTTATCTTGCCATCTCAAACTTCAAACGTAGCCTGGGAAAGATGGTGTCCCATCTAGGCTCCTATCACAGCCCTGCTCTTGAAATGCGAACGTCTGCAGATGGCTGGCAGGCAGAAGGGGCTAGCTTGGAAAGCTGTTGCTCAGCCTCATCTGCCCATGGCAGTGCTCGCACAGAGGCACAGAGAATGGGGCTGCTTGCTTGTCTTGCCACCTCAAACTTCAAACGCATGCTGGGAATGGTGGTGTCCCTGCCAGGCTCCTTTCGCAGCCCTGCTCCGAAAGTGCGAACGTCTGCAGATAGCTGGCAGGCAGAAGGGGCTAGCCTGGAAAGCTGTTGCTCAGCCTCATCTGCCCATGGCAGTGCTCGCACAGAGGCACAGAGAATGGGGCTGCTTGCTTGTCTTGCCACCTCAAACTTCAAACATAGCCTGGGAAAGTTGGTGTCCCAGCCAGGCTCCTTTCGCAGCCCTGCTCTTGAAATGCGAACGTCTGCAGATAGCTGGCAGCCAGAAGGTGCTAGCCTGGAAAGCTGTTGGTCAGCCTCATCTGCCCATGGCACTGCTCGAACAGAGGCATAGAGAATGCGGCTCCTTGCTTGTCTTGCCACCTCAAACTTCAAACGTAGCCTGGGAAAGTTGGTGTCCCAGCCAGGCTCCTATCACAGCCCTGCTCCGAAAGTGCGAACGTCTGCAGATAGCTGGCAGCCAGAAGGGGCTAGCCTGGAAAGCTGTTGCTCAGCCTCATCTGCCCATGGCAGTGCTCGCACAGAGGCACAGAGAATGGGGCTGCTTGCTTGTCTTGCCACCTCAAACTTCAAACGTAGCCTGGGAAAGTTGGTGTACCTGCTAGGCTCCTTTCGCAGCCCTGTTCTTGAAATGCGAACGTCTGCAGATAGCTGGCAGGCAGAAGGGGCTAGCCTGGAAAGCTGTTGCTCAGCCTCATCTGCCCATGGCAGTGCTCGCACAGAGGCACAGAGAATGGGGCTGCTTGCTTATCTTGCCACCTCAAACTTCAAACGCATGCTGGGAATGGTGGTGTCCCTGCCAGGGTCCTATCACAGCCCTGCTCCGATAGTGCGAACGTCTGCAGATAGCTGGCAGGCAGAAGGGGCTAGCCTGGAAAGCTGTTGCTCAGCCTGATCTGCCCATGGCAGTGCTTGCACAGAGGCACAGAGAATGGGGCTGCTTGCTTGTCTTGCCACCTCAAACTTCAAACGTAGACTGGGAAAGATGGTGTCCCAGCCAGGCTCCTTTCGCAGCCCTGCTCTTGAAATGCGAACGTCTGCAGATAGCTGGCAGGCAGAAGGGGCTAGCCTGGAAAGCTGTTGCTCAGCCTCATCTGCCCATGGCACTGTTCGCATAGAGGCATAGAGAATGCGGCTCCTTGCTTGTCTTGCCACCTCAAACTTCAAACGTAGCCTGGGAAAGTTGGTGTCCCAGCCAGGCTCCTATCACAGCCCTGCTCCGAAAGTGCGAACGTCTGCAGATAGCTGGCAGCCAGAAGGGGCTATCCTGGAAAGCTGTTGCTCAGCCTCATCTGCCCATGGCAGTGCTCGCACAGAGGCACAGAGAATGGGGCTGCTTGCTTATCTTGCGACTTGAAACTTCAAACGCATGCTGGTAATGGTGGTGTCCCTGCCAGGCTCCTATCACAGCCCTGCTCCGAAAGTGCGAACGTCTGCAGATAGCTGGCAGGCAGAAGGGGCTAGCCTGGAAAGCTGTTGCTCAGCCTCATCTGCCCATGGCACTGTTCGCATAGAGGCACAGAGAATGGGGCTGCTTGCTTATCTTGCCACTTGAAACTTCAAACGCATGCTGGGAATGGTGGTGTCCCTGCCAGGCTCCTTTCGCAGCCCTGCTCCGAAAGTGCGAACGTCTGCAGATAGCTGGCAGCCAGAAGGGGCTAGCCTGGAAAGCTGTTGCTCAGCCTGATCTGCCCATGGCAGTGCTCGCACAGAGGCACAGAGAATGGGGCTGCTTGCTTGTCTTGCCACCTCAAACTTCAAACGTAGCCTGGGAAAGTTGGTGTCCCAGCCAGGCTCCTTTCGCAGCCCTGCTCTTGAAATGCGAACGTCTGCAGATAGCTGGCAGCCAGAAGGTGCTAGCCTGGAAAGCTGTTGGTCAGCCTCATCTGCCCATGGCACTGCTCGCACAGAGGCATAGAGAATGCGGCTCCTTGCTTGTCTTGCAACCTCAAACTTCAAACGTAGCCTGGGAAAGTTGGTGTCCCAGCCAGGCTCCTATCACAGCCCTGCTCCGAAAGTGCGAACGTCTGCAGATAGCTGGCAGCCAGAAGGGGCTAGCCTGGAAAGCTGTTGCTCAGCCTCATCTGCCCATGGCAGTGCTCGCACAGAGGCACAGAGAATGGGGCTGCTTGCTTATCTTGCGACTTGAAACTTCAAACGCATGCTGGGAATGGTGGTGTCCCTGCCAGGCTCCTATCACAGCCCTGCTCCGAAAGTGCGAACGTCTGCAGATAGCTGGCAGGCAGAAGGGGCTAGCCTGGAAAGCTGTTGCTCAGCCTCATCTGCCCATGGCACTGTTCGCATAGAGGCACAGAGAATGGGGCTGCTTGCTTGTCTTGCCACCTCAAACTTCAAACGTAGCCTTGGAAATTTGGTGTACCTGCTAGGCTCCTTTCGCAGCCCTGCTCTTGAAATGCGAACGTCTGCAGATAGCTGGCAGCCAGAAGGTGCTAGCCTGGAAAGCTGTTGCTCAGCCTCATCTGCCCATGGCACTGCTCGCACAGAGGCACAGAGAATGGGGCTGCTTGCTTATCTTGCCATCTCAAACTTCAAACGTAGCCTGGGAAAGATGGTGTCCCATGTAGGCTCCTATCACAGCCCTGCTCTTGAAATGCGAACGTCTGCAGATGGCTGGCAGGCAGAAGGGGCTAGCTTGGAAAGCTGTTGCTCAGCCTCATCTGCCCATGGCAGTGCTCGCACAGAGGCACAGAGAATGGGGCTGCTTGCTTGTCTTGCCACCTCAAACTTCAAACGCATGCTGGGAATGGTGGTGTCCCTGCCAGGCTCCTATCACAGCCCTGCTGCGAAAGTGCGAACGTCTGCAGATAGCTGGCAGCCAGAAGGGGCTAGCCTGGAAAGCTGTTGCTCAGCCTCATCTGCCCATGGCACTGTTCGCATAGAGGCACAGAGAATGGGGCTGCTTGCTTATCTTGCCACTTGAAACTTCAAACGCATGCTGGGAATGGTGGTGTCCCTGCCAGGCTCCTATCACAGCCCTGCTCCGAAAGTGCGAACGTCTGCAGATAGCTGGCAGGCAGAAGGGGCTATCCTGGAAAGCTGTTGCTCAGCCTGATCTGCCCATGGCAGTGCTCGCACAGAGGCACAGAGAATGGGGCTGCTTGCTTGTCTTGCCACCTCAAACTTCAAACGTAGCCTGGGAAAGTTGGTGTCCCAGCCAGGCTCCTTTCGCAGCCCTGCTCTTGAAATGCGAACGTCTGCAGATAGCTGGCAGCCAGAAGGTGCTAGCCTGGAAAGCTGTTGGTCAGCCTCATCTGCCCATGGCACTGCTCGCACGGAGGCATAGAGAATGCGGCTCCTTGCTTGTCTTGCCACCTCAAACTTCAAACGTAGCCTGGGAAAGTTGGTGTCCCAGCCAGGCTCCTATCACAGCCCTGCTCCGAAAGTGCGAACGTCTGCAGATAGCTGGCAGCCAGAAGGGGCTATCCTGGAAAGCTGTTGCTCAGCCTCATCTGCCCATGGCAGTGCTCGCACAGAGGCACAGAGAATGGGGCTGCTTGCTTGTCTTGCCACCTCAAACTTCAAACGTAGCCTGGGAAAGTTGGTGTACCTGCTAGGCTCCTTTCGCAGCCCTGTTCTTGAAATGCGAACGTCTGCAGATAGCGGGCAGGCAGAAGGGGCTAGCCTGGAAAGCTGTTGCTCAGCCTCATCTGCCCATGGCAGTGGTCGCACAGATGCACAGAGAATGGGGCTGCTTGCTTATCTTGCCACCTCAAACTTCAAACGCATGCTGGGAATGGTGGTGTCCCTGCCAGGGTCCTATCACAGCCCTGCTCCGATAGTGCGAACGTCTGCAGATAGCTGGCAGGCAGAAGGGGCTAGCCTGGAAAGCTGTTGCTCAGCCTGATCTGCCCATGGCAGTGCTTGCACAGAGGCACAGAGAATGGGGCTGCTTGCTTGTCTTGCCACCTCAAACTTCAAACGTAGCCTGGGAAATTTGGTGTACCTGCTAGGCTCCTTTCGCAGCCCTGCTCTTGAAATGCGAACGTCTGCAGATAGCTGGCAGGCAGAAGGGGCTAGCCTGGAAAGCTGTTGCTCAGCCTCATCTGCCCATGGCAGTGCTCGCATAGAGGCACAGAGAATGGGGCTGCTTCCTTATCTTGCCACTTGAAACTTCAAACGCATGCTGGGAAAGATGGTGTCCCTGCCAGGCTCCTATCACAGCCCTGCTCCGAAAGTGCGAACGTCTGCAGATAGCTGGCAGGCAGAAGGGGCTATCCTGGAAAGCTGTTGCTCAGCCTCATCTGCCCATGGCACTGTTCGCATAGAGGCACAGAGAATGGGGCTGCTTGCTTATCTTGCCACTTGAAACTTCAAACGCATGCTGGGAATGGTGGTGTCCCTGCCAGGCTCCTATCACAGCCCTGCTCCGAAAGTGCGAACGTCTGCAGATAGCTGACAGCCAGAAGGGGCTAGCCTGGAAAGCTGTTGCTCAGCCTGATCTGCCCATGGCAGTGCTCGCACAGAGGCACAGAGAATGGGGCTGCTTGCTTATCTTGCCACCTCAAACTTCAAACGCATGCTGGGAATGGTGGTGTCCCTGCCAGGCTCCTATCACAGCCCTGCTCCGAAAGTGCGAACGTCTGCAGATAGCTGGCAGGCAGAAGGGGCTAGCCTGGAAAGCTGTTGCTCAGCCTCATCTGCCCATGGCAGTGCTCGCACAGAGGCACAGAGAATGGGGCTGCTTGCTTGTCTTGCCACCTCAAACTTCAAACATAGCCTGGGAAAGTTGGTGTCCCAGCCAGGCTCCTTTCGCAGCCCTGCTCTTGAAATGCGAACGTCTGCAGATAGCTGGCAGCCAGAAGGTGCTAGCCTGGAAAGCTGTTGGTCAGCCTCATATGCCCATGGCACTGCTCGAACAGAGGCATAGAGAATGCGGCTCCTTGCTTGTCTTGCCACCTCAAACTTCAAACGTAGCCTGGGAAAGTTGGTGTCCCAGCCAGGCTCCTATCACAGCCCTGCTCCGAAAGTGCGAACGTCTGCAGATAGCTGGCAGCCAGAAGGGGCTAGCCTGGAAAGCTGTTGCTCAGCCTCATCTGCCCATGGCAGTGCTCGCACAGAGGCACAGAGAATGGGGCTGCTTGCTTGTCTTGCCACCTCAAACTTCAAACGCATGCTGGTAATGGTGGTGTCCCTGCCAGGCTCCTATCACAGCCCTGCTGCGAAAGTGCGAACGTCTGCAGATAGCTGGCAGCCAGGAGGGGCTAGCCTGGAAAGCTGTTGCTCAGCCTCATCTGCCCATGGCACTGTTCGCATAGAGGCACAGAGAATGGGGCTGCTTGCTTATCTTGCCACTTGAAACTTCAAACGCATGCTGGGAATGGTGGTGTCCCTGCCAGGCTCCTATCACAGCCCTGCTCCGAAAGTGCGAACGTCTGCAGATAGCTGGCAGGCAGAAGGGGCTAGCCTGGAAAGCTGTTGCTCAGCCTCATCTGCCCATGGCAGTGCTCGCACAGAGGCACAGAGAATGGGGCTGCTTGCTTGTCTTGCCACCTCAAACTTCAAACGTAGCCTGGGAAAGTTGGTGTCCCAGCCAGGCTCCTTTCGCAGCCCTGCTCTTGAAATGCGAACGTCTGCAGATAGCTGGCAGCCAGAAGGTGCTAGCCTGGAAAGCTGTTGGTCAGCCTCATCTGCCCATGGCACTGCTCGCACGGAGGCATAGAGAATGCGGCTCCTTGCTTGTCTTGCCACCTCAAACTTCAAACGTAGCCTGGGAAAGTTGGTGTCCCAGCCAGGCTCCTATCACAGCCCTGCTCCGAAAGTGCGAACGTCTGCAGATAGCTGGCAGCCAGAAGGGGCTATCCTGGAAAGCTGTTGCTCAGCCTCATCTGCCCATGGCAGTGCTCGCACAGAGGCACAGAGAATGGGGCTGCTTGCTTGTCTTGCCACCTCAAACTTCAAACGTAGCCTGGGAAAGTTGGTGTACCTGCTAGGCTCCTTTCGCAGCCCTGTTCTTGAAATGCGAACGTCTGCAGATAGCTGGCAGGCAGAAGGGGCTAGCCTGGAAAGCTGTTGCTCAGCCTCATCTGCCCATGGCAGTGGTCGCACAGATGCACAGAGAATGGGGCTGCTTGCTTATCTTGCCACCTCAAACTTCAAACGCATGCTGGGAATGGTGGTGTCCCTGCCAGGGTCCTATCACAGCCCTGCTCCGATAGTGCGAACGTCTGCAGATAGCTGGCAGCCAGAAGGGGCTAGCCTGGAAAGCTGTTGCTCAGCCTGATCTGCCCATGGCAGTGCTTGCACAGAGGCACAGAGAATGGGGCTGCTTGCTTGTCTTGCCACCTCAAACTTCAAACGTAGCCTGGGAAATTTGGTGTACCTGCTAGGCTCCTTTCGCAGCCCTGCTCTTGAAATGCGAACGTCTGCAGATAGCTGGCAGGCAGAAGGGGCTAGCCTGGAAAGCTGTTGCTCAGCCTCATCTGCCCATGGCAGTGCTCGCATAGAGGCACAGAGAATGGGGCTGCTTCCTTATCTTGCCACTTGAAACTTCAAACGCATGCTGGGAAAGATGGTGTCCCTGCCAGGCTCCTATCACAGCCCTGCTCCGAAAGTGCGAACGTCTGCAGATAGCTGGCAGGCAGAAGGGGCTATCCTGGAAAGCTGTTGCTCAGCCTCATCTGCCCATGGCACTGTTCGCATAGAGGCACAGAGAATGGGGCTGCTTGCTTATCTTGCCACTTGAAACTTCAAACGCATGCTGGGAATGGTGGTGTCCCTGCCAGGCTCCTATCACAGCCCTGCTCCGAAAGTGCGAACGTCTGCAGATAGCTGACAGCCAGAAGGGGCTAGCCTGGAAAGCTGTTGCTCAGCCTGATCTGCCCATGGCAGTGCTTGCACAGAGGCACAGAGAATGGGGCTGCTTGCTTATCTTGCCACCTCAAACTTCAAACGCATGCTGGGAATGGTGGTGTCCCTGCCAGGCTCCTATCACAGCCCTGCTCCGAAAGTGCGAACGTCTGCAGATAGCTGGCAGGCAGAAGGGGCTAGCCTGGAAAGCTGTTGCTCAGCCTCATCTGCCCATGGCAGTGCTCGCACAGAGGCACAGAGAATGGGGCTGCTTGCTTGTCTTGCCACTTGAAACTTCAAACGCATGCTGGGAATGGTGGTGTCCCTGCCAGGCTCCTATCACAGCCCTGCTCCGAAAGTGCGAACGTCTGCAGATAGCTGGCAGGCAGAAGGGGCTAGCCTGGAAAGCTGTTGCTCAGCCTCATCTGCCCATGGCACTGCTCGCACGGAGGCATAGAGAATGCGGCTCCTTGCTTGTCTTGCCACCTCAAACTTCAAACGTAGCCTGGGAAAGTTGGTGTCCCAGCCAGGCTCCTATCACAGCCCTGCTCCGAAAGTGCGAACGTCTGCAGATAGCTGGCAGCCAGAAGGGGCTAGCCTGGAAAGCTGTTGCTCAGCCTCATCTGCCCATGGCAGTGGTCGCACAGAGGCACAGAGAATGGGGCTGCTTGCTTGTCTTGCCACCTCAAACTTCAAACGCATGCTGGTAATGGTGGTGTGCCTGCCAGGGTCCTATCACAGCCCTGCTCCGATAGTGCGAACGTCTGCAGATAGCTGGCAGGCAGAAGGGGCTAGCCTGGAAAGCTGTTGCTCAGCCTGATCTGCCCATGGCAGTGCTTGCACAGAGGCACAGAGAATGGGGCTCCTTGCTTGTCTTGCCACCTCAAACTTCAAACGTAGCCTGGGAAATTTGGTGTACCTGCTAGGCTCCTTTCGCAGCCCTGCTCTTGAAATGCGAACGTCTGCAGATAGCTGGCAGGCAGAAGGGGCTAGCCTGGAAAGCTGTTGCTCAGCCTCATCTGCCCATGGCAGTGCTCGCATAGAGGCACAGAGAATGGGGCTGCTTGCTTATCTTGCCACTTGAAACTTCAAACGCATGCTGGGAAAGATGGTGTCCCTGCCAGGCTCCTATCACAGCCCTGCTCCGAAAGTGCGAACGTCTGCAGATAGCTGGCAGGCAGAAGGGGCTATCCTGGAAAGCTGTTGCTCAGCCTCATCTGCCCATGGCACTGTTCGCATAGAGGCACAGAGAATGGGGCTGCTTGCTTATCTTGCCACTTGAAACTTCAAACGCATGCTGGGAATGGTGGTGTCCCTGCCAGGCTCCTATCACAGCCCTGCTCCGAAAGTGCGAACGTCTGCAGATAGCTGGCAGGCAGAAGGGGCTAGCCTGGAAAGCTGTTGCTCAGCCTCATCTGCCCATGGCACTGTTCGCATGGAGGCACAGAGAATGGGGCTGCTTGCTTGTCTTGCCACCTCAAACTTCAAACGTAGCCTTGGAAATTTGGTGTACCTGCTAGGCTCCTTTCGCAGCCCTGCTCTTGAAATGCGAACGTCTGCAGATAGCTGGCAGCCAGAAGGTGCTAGCCTGGAAAGCTGTTGCTCAGCCTCATCTGCCCATGGCACTGCTCGCACAGAGGCACAGAGAATGGGGCTGCTTGCTTATCTTGCCATCTCAAACTTCAAACGTAGCCTGGGAAAGATGGTGTCCCATCTAGGCTCCTATCACAGCCCTGCTCTTGAAATGCGAACGTCTGCAGATGGCTGGCAGGCAGAAGGGGCTAGCTTGGAAAGCTGTTGCTCAGCCTCATCTGCCCATGGCAGTGCTCGCACAGAGGCACAGAGAATGGGGCTGCTTGCTTGTCTTGCCACCTCAAACTTCAAACGCATGCTGGGAATGGTGGTGTCCCTGCCAGGCTCCTATCACAGCCCTGCTCCGAAAGTGCGAACGTCTGCAGATAGCTGGCAGGCAGAAGGGGCTAGCCTGGAAAGCTGTTGCTCAGCCTCATCTGCCCATGGCAGTGCTCGCACAGAGGCACAGAGAATGGGGCTGCTTGCTTGTCTTGCCACCTCAAACTTCAAACATAGCCTGGGAAAGTTGGTGTCCCAGCCAGGCTCCTTTCGCAGCCCTGCTCTTGAAATGCGAACGTCTGCAGATAGCTGGCAGCCAGAAGGTGCTAGCCTGGAAAGCTGTTGGTCAGCCTCATCTGCCCATGGCACTGCTCGAACAGAGGCATAGAGAATGCGGCTCCTTGCTTGTCTTGCCACCTCAAACTTCAAACGTAGCCTGGGAAAGTTGGTGTCCCAGCCAGGCTCCTATCACAGCCCTGCTCCGAAAGTGCGAACGTCTGCAGATAGCTGGCAGGCAGAAGGGGCTAGCCTGGAAAGCTGTTGCTCAGCCTCATCTGCCCATGGCAGTGCTCGCACAGAGGCACAGAGAATGGGGCTGCTTGCTTGTCTTGCCACCTCAAACTTCAAGCGTAGCCTGGGAAAGTTGGTGTACCTGCTAGGCTCCTTTCGCAGCCCTGTTCTTGAAATGCGAACGTCTGCAGATAGCTGGCAGGCAGAAGGGGCTAGCCTGGAAAGCTGTTGCTCAGCCTGATCTGCCCATGGCAGTGCTCGCACAGAGGCACAGAGAATGGGGCTGCTTGCTTATCTTGCCACCTCAAACTTCAAACGCATGCTGGGAATGGTGGTGTCCCTGCCAGGGTCCTATCACAGCCCTGCTCCGATAGTGCGAACGTCTGCAGATAGCTGGCAGGCAGAAGGGGCTAGCCTGGAAAGCTGTTGCTCAGCCTGATCTGCCCATGGCAGTGCTTGCACAGAGGCACAGAGAATGGGGCTGCTTGCTTGTCTTGCCACCTCAAACTTCAAACGTAGACTGGGAAAGATGGTGTCCCAGCCAGGCTCCTTTCGCAGCCCTGCTCTTGAAATGCGAACGTCTGCAGATAGCTGGCAGGCAGAAGGGGCTAGCCTGGAAAGCTGTTGCTCAGCCTCATCTGCCCATGGCACTGTTCGCATAGAGGCATAGAGAATGCGGCTCCTTGCTTGTCTTGCCACCTCAAACTTCAAACGTAGCCTGGGAAAGTTGGTGTCCCAGCCAGGCTCCTATCACAGCCCTGCTCCGAAAGTGCGAACGTCTGCAGATAGCTGGCAGCCAGAAGGGGCTATCCTGGAAAGCTGTTGCTCAGCCTCATCTGCCCATGGCAGTGCTCGCACAGAGGCACAGAGAATGGGGCTGCTTGCTTATCTTGCGACTTGAAACTTCAAACGCATGCTGGTAATGGTGGTGTCCCTGCCAGGCTCCTATCACAGCCCTGCTCCGAAAGTGCGAACGTCTGCAGATAGCTGGCAGGCAGAAGGGGCTAGCCTGGAAAGCTGTTGCTCAGCCTCATCTGCCCATGGCACTGTTCGCATAGAGGCACAGAGAATGGGGCTGCTTGCTTATCTTGCCACTTGAAACTTCAAACGCATGCTGGGAATGGTGGTGTCCCTGCCAGGCTCCTTTCGCAGCCCTGCTCCGAAAGTGCGAACGTCTGCAGATAGCTGGCAGCCAGAAGGGGCTAGCCTGGAAAGCTGTTGCTCAGCCTGATCTGCCCATGGCAGTGCTCGCACAGAGGCACAGAGAATGGGGCTGCTTGCTTGTCTTGCCACCTCAAACTTCAAACGTAGCCTGGGAAAGTTGGTGTCCCAGCCAGGCTCCTTTCGCAGCCCTGCTCTTGAAATGCGAACGTCTGCAGATAGCTGGCAGCCAGAAGGTGCTAGCCTGGAAAGCTGTTGGTCAGCCTCATCTGCCCATGGCACTGCTCGCACAGAGGCATAGAGAATGCGGCTCCTTGCTTGTCTTGCAACCTCAAACTTCAAACGTAGCCTGGGAAAGTTGGTGTCCCAGCCAGGCTCCTATCACAGCCCTGCTCCGAAAGTGCGAACGTCTGCAGATAGCTGGCAGCCAGAAGGGGCTAGCCTGGAAAGCTGTTGCTCAGCCTCATCTGCCCATGGCAGTGCTCGCACAGAGGCACAGAGAATGGGGCTGCTTGCTTATCTTGCGACTTGAAACTTCAAACGCATGCTGGTAATGGTGGTGTCCCTGCCAGGCTCCTATCACAGCCCTGCTCCGAAAGTGCGAACGTCTGCAGATAGCTGGCAGGCAGAAGGGGCTAGCCTGGAAAGCTGTTGCTCAGCCTCATCTGCCCATGGCACTGTTCGCATAGAGGCACAGAGAATGGGGCTGCTTGCTTGTCTTGCCACCTCAAACTTCAAACGTAGCCTTGGAAATTTGGTGTACCTGCTAGGCTCCTTTCGCAGCCCTGCTCTTGAAATGCGAACGTCTGCAGATAGCTGGCAGCCAGAAGGTGCTAGCCTGGAAAGCTGTTGCTCAGCCTCATCTGCCCATGGCACTGCTCGCACAGAGGCACAGAGAATGGGGCTGCTTGCTTATCTTGCCATCTCAAACTTCAAACGTAGCCTGGGAAAGATGGTGTCCCATCTAGGCTCCTATCACAGCCCTGCTCTTGAAATGCGAACGTCTGCAGATGGCTGGCAGGCAGAAGGGGCTAGCTTGGAAAGCTGTTGCTCAGCCTCATCTGCCCATGGCAGTGCTCGCACAGAGGCACAGAGAATGGGGCTGCTTGCTTGTCTTGCCACCTCAAACTTCAAACGCATGCTGGTAATGGTTGTGTCCCTGCCAGGCTCCTATCACAGCCCTGCTGCGAAAGTGCGAACGTCTGCAGATAGCTGGCAGCCAGAAGGGGCTAGCCTGGAAAGCTGTTGCTCAGCCTCATCTGCCCATGGCACTGTTCGCATAGAGGCACAGAGAATGGGGCTGCTTGCTTATCTTGCCACTTGAAACTTCAAACGCATGCTGGGAATGGTGGTGTCCCTGCCAGGCTCCTATCACAGCCCTGCTCCGAAAGTGCGAACGTCTGCAGATAGCTGGCAGGCAGAAGGGGCTAGCCTGGAAAGCTGTTGCTCAGCCTCATCTGCCCATGGCAGTGCTCGCACAGAGGCACAGAGAATGGGGCTGCTTGCTTGTCTTGCCACCTCAAACTTCAAACGTAGCCTGGGAAAGTTGGTGTCCCAGCCAGGCTCCTTTCGCAGCCCTGCTCTTGAAATGCGAACGTCTGCAGATAGCTGGCAGCCAGAAGGGGCTAGCCTGGAAAGCTGTTGGTCAGCCTCATCTGCCCATGGCACTGCTCGCACGGAGGCATAGAGAATGCGGCTCCTTGCTTGTCTTGCCACCTCAAACTTCAAACGTAGCCTGGGAAAGTTAGTGTCCCAGCCAGGCTCCTATCACAGCCCTGCTCCGAAAGTGCGAACGTCTGCAGATAGCTGGCAGCCAGAAGGGGCTATCCTGGAAAGCTGTTGCTCAGCCTCATCTGCCCATGGCAGTGCTCGCACAGAGGCACAGAGAATGGGGCTGCTTGCTTGTCTTGCCACCTCAAACTTCAAACGTAGCCTGGGAAAGTTGGTGTACCTGCTAGGCTCCTTTCGCAGCCCTGTTCTTGAAATGCGAACGTCTGCAGATAGCTGACAGGCAGAAGGGGCTAGCCTGGAAAGCTGTTGCTCAGCCTCATCTGCCCATGGCAGTGGTCGCACAGATGCACAGAGAATGGGGCTGCTTGCTTATCTTGCCACCTCAAACTTCAAACGCATGCTGGGAATGGTGGTGTCCCTGCCAGGGTCCTATCACAGCCCTGCTCTTGAAATGCGAACGTCTGCAGATAGCTGGCAGGCAGAAGGGGCTAGCCTGGAAAGCTGTTGCTCAGCCTCATCTGCCCATGGCAGTGCTCGCATAGAGGCACAGAGAATGGGGCTGCTTCCTTATCTTGCCACTTGAAACTTCAAACGCATGCTGGGAAAGATGGTGTCCCTGCCAGGCTCCTATCACAGCCCTGCTCCGAAAGTGCGAACGTCTGCAGATAGCTGGCAGGCAGAAGGGGCTATCCTGGAAAGCTGTTGCTCAGCCTCATCTGCCCATGGCACTGTTCGCATAGAGGCACAGAGAATGGGGCTGCTTGCTTATCTTGCCACTTGAAACTTCAAACGCATGCTGGGAATGGTGGTGTCCCTGCCAGGCTCCTATCACAGCCCTGCTCCGAAAGTGCGAACGTCTGCAGATAGCTGACAGCCAGAAGGGGCTAGCCTGGAAAGCTGTTGCTCAGCCTGATCTGCCCATGGCAGTGCTTGCACAGAGGCACAGAGAATGGGGCTGCTTGCTTATCTTGCCACCTCAAACTTCAAACGCATGCTGGGAATGGTGGTGTCCCTGCCAGGCTCCTATCACAGCCCTGCTCCGAAAGTGCGAACGTCTGCAGATAGCTGGCAGGCAGAAGGGGCTAGCCTGGAAAGCTGTTGCTCAGCCTCATCTGCCCATGGCAGTGCTCGCACAGAGGCACAGAGAATGGGGCTGCTTGCTTGTCTTGCCACCTCAAACTTCAAACATAGCCTGGGAAAGTTGGTGTCCCAGCCAGGCTCCTTTCGCAGCCCTGCTCTTGAAATGCGAACGTCTGCAGATAGCTGGCAGCCAGAAGGTGCTAGCCTGGAAAGCTGTTGGTCAGCCTCATCTGCCCATGGCACTGCTCGAACAGAGGCATAGAGAATGCGGCTCCTTGCTTGTCTTGCCACCTCAAACTTCAAACGTAGCCTGGGAAAGTTGGTGTCCCAGCCAGGCTCCTATCACAGCCCTGCTCCGAAAGTGCGAACGTCTGCAGATAGCTGGCAGCCAGAAGGGGCTAGCCTGGAAAGCTGTTGCTCAGCCTCATCTGCCCATGGCAGTGCTCGCACAGAGGCACAGAGAATGGGGCTGCTTGCTTGTCTTGCCACCTCAAACTTCAAACGCATGCTGGTAATGGTGGTGTCCCTGCCAGGCTCCTATCACAGCCCTGCTGCGAAAGTGCGAACGTCTGCAGATAGCTGGCAGCCAGGAGGGGCTAGCCTGGAAAGCTGTTGCTCAGCCTCATCTGCCCATGGCACTGTTCGCATAGAGGCACAGAGAATGGGGCTGCTTGCTTATCTTGCCACTTGAAACTTCAAACGCATGCTGGGAATGGTGGTGTCCCTGCCAGGCTCCTATCACAGCCCTGCTCCGAAAGTGCGAACGTCTGCAGATAGCTGGCAGGCAGAAGGGGCTAGCCTGGAAAGCTGTTGCTCAGCCTCATCTGCCCATGGCAGTGCTCGCACAGAGGCACAGAGAATGGGGCTGCTTGCTTGTCTTGCCACCTCAAACTTCAAACGTAGCCTGGGAAAGTTGGTGTCCCAGCCAGGCTCCTTTCGCAGCCCTGCTCTTGAAATGCGAACGTCTGCAGATAGCTGGCAGCCAGAAGGTGCTAGCCTGGAAAGCTGTTGGTCAGCCTCATCTGCCCATGGCACTGCTCGCACGGAGGCATAGAGAATGCGGCTCCTTGCTTGTCTTGCCACCTCAAACTTCAAACGTAGCCTGGGAAAGTTGGTGTCCCAGCCAGGCTCCTATCACAGCCCTGCTCCGAAAGTGCGAACGTCTGCAGATAGCTGGCAGCCAGAAGGGGCTATCCTGGAAAGCTGTTGCTCAGCCTCATCTGCCCATGGCAGTGCTCGCACAGAGGCACAGAGAATGGGGCTGCTTGCTTGTCTTGCCACCTCAAACTTCAAACGTAGCCTGGGAAAGTTGGTGTACCTGCTAGGCTCCTTTCGCAGCCCTGTTCTTGAAATGCGAACGTCTGCAGATAGCTGGCAGGCAGAAGGGGCTAGGCTGGAAAGCTGTTGCTCAGCCTCATCTGCCCATGGCAGTGGTCGCACAGATGCACAGAGAATGGGGCTGCTTGCTTATCTTGCCACCTCAAACTTCAAACGCATGCTGGGAATGGTGGTGTCCCTGCCAGGGTCCTATCACAGCCCTGCTCCGATAGTGCGAACGTCTGCAGATAGCTGGCAGGCAGAAGGGGCTAGCCTGGAAAGCTGTTGCTCAGCCTGATCTGCCCATGGCAGTGCTTGCACAGAGGCACAGAGAATGGGGCTCCTTGCTTGTCTTGCCACCTCAAACTTCAAACGTAGCCTGGGAAATTTGGTGTACCTGCTAGGCTCCTTTCGCAGCCCTGCTCTTGAAATGCGAACGTCTGCAGATAGCTGGCAGGCAGAAGGGGCTAGCCTGGAAAGCTGTTGCTCAGCCTCATCTGCCCATGGCAGTGCTCGCATAGAGGCACAGAGAATGGGGCTGCTTGCTTATCTTGCCACTTGAAACTTCAAACGCATGCTGGGAAAGATGGTGTCCCTGCCAGGCTCCTATCACAGCCCTGCTCCGAAAGTGCGAACGTCTGCAGATAGCTGGCAGGCAGAAGGGGCTATCCTGGAAAGCTGTTGCTCAGCCTCATCTGCCCATGGCACTGTTCGCATAGAGGCACAGAGAATGGGGCTGCTTGCTTATCTTGCCACTTGAAACTTCAAACGCATGCTGGGAATGGTGGTGTCCCTGCCAGGCTCCTATCACAGCCCTGCTCCGAAAGTGCGAACGTCTGCAGATAGCTGACAGCCAGAAGGGGCTAGCCTGGAAAGCTGTTGCTCAGCCTCATCTGCCCATGGCAGTGCTCGCACAGAGGCACAGAGAATGGGGCTGCTTGCTTATCTTGCCACCTCAAACTTCAAACGTAGCCTGGGAAAGATGGTGTCCCATCTAGGCTCCTATCACAGCCCTGCCCTTGAAATGCGAACGTCTGCAGATGGCTGGCAGGCAGAAGGGGCTAGCTTGGAAAGCTGTTGCTCAGTCTCATCTGCCCATGGCAGTGCTCGCACAGAGGCACAGAGAATGGGGCTGCTTGCTTGTCTTGCCACCTCAAACTTCAAACGCATGCTGGGAATGGTGGTGTCCCTGCCAGGCTCCTATCACAGCCCTGCTCCGAAAGTGCGAACGTCTGCAGATAGCTGGCAGCCAGAAAGGGCCAGCCTGGAAAGCTGTTGCTCAGCCTGATCTGCCCATGGCAGTGCTCGCACAGAGGCACAGAGAATGGGGCTGCTTGCTTGTCTTGCCACCTCAAACTTCAAATGTAGCCTGGGAAAGTTGGTGTACCTGCTAGGCTCCTTTCGCAGCCCTGTTCTTGAAATGCGAACGTCTGCAGATAGCTGGCAGGCAGAAGGGGCTAGCCTGGAAAGCTGTTGCTCAGCCTCATCTGCCCATGGCAGTGCTCGCACAGAGGCACAGAGAATGGGGCTGCTTGCTTATCTTGCCACCTCAAACTTCAAACGCATGCTGGGAATGGTGGTGTCCCTGCCAGGGTCCTATCACAGCCCTGCTCCGATAGTGCGAACGTCTGCAGATAGCTGGCAGGCAGAAGGGGCTAGCCTGGAAAGCTGTTGCTCAGCCTGATCTGCCCATGGCAGTGCTTGCACAGAGGCACAGAGAATGGGGCTGCTTGCTTGTCTTGCCACCTCAAACTTCAAACGTAGACTGGGAAAGATGGTGTCCCAGCCAGGCTCCTTTCGCAGCCCTGCTCTTGAAATGCGAACGTCTGCAGATAGCTGGCAGGCAGAAGGGGCTAGCCTGGAAAGCTGTTGCTCAGCCTCATCTGCCCATGGCACTGTTCGCATAGAGGCATAGAGAATGGGGCTGCTTGCTTGTCTTGCCACCTCAAACTTCAAACGTAGCCTGGGAAAGTTGGTGTCCCAGCCAGGCTCCTATCACAGCCCTGCTCCGAAAGTGCGAACGTCTGCAGATAGCTGGCAGCCAGAAGGGGCTATCCTGGAAAGCTGTTGCTCAGCCTCATCTGCCCATGGCAGTGCTCGCACAGAGGCACAGAGAATGGGGCTGCTTGCTTATCTTGCGACTTGAAACTTCAAACGCATGCTGGTAATGGTGGTGTCCCTGCCAGGCTCCTATCACAGCCCTGCTCCGAAAGTGCGAACGTCTGCAGATAGCTGGCAGCCAGAAGGGGCTAGCCTGGAAAGCTGTTGCTCAGCCTGATCTGCCCATGGCAGTGCTCGCACAGAGGCACAGAGAATGGGGCTGCTTGCTTGTCTTGCCACCTCAAACTTCAAACGTAGCCTGGGAAAGTTGGTGTCCCAGCCAGGCTCCTTTCGCAGCCCTGCTCCGAAAGTGCGAACGTCTGCAGATAGCTGGCAGCCAGAAGGGGCTAGCCTGGAAAGCTGTTGCTCAGCCTCATCTGCCCATGGCAGTGCTCGCACAGAGGCACAGAGAATGGGGCTGCTTGCTTGTCTTGCCACCTCAAACTTCAAACGTAGCCTGGGAAATTTGGTGTACCTGCTAGGCTCCTTTCGCAGCCCTGCTCTTGAAATGCGAACGTCTGCAGATAGCTGGCAGGCAGAAGGGGCTAGCCTGGAAAGCTGTTGCTCAGCCTCATCTGCCCATGGCACTGTTCGCATAGAGGCACAGAGAATGGGGCTGCTTGCTTATCTTGGCACTTGAAACTTCAAACGCATGCTGGGAATGGTGGTGTCCCTGCCAGGCTCCTTTCGCAGCCCTGCTCCGAAAGTGCGAACGTCTGCAGATAGCTGGCAGGCAGAAGGGGCTAGCCTGGAAAGCTGTTGCTCAGCCTGATCTGCCCATGGCAGTGCTCGCACAGAGGCACAGAGAATGGGGCTGCTTGCTTGTCTTGCCACCTCAAACTTCAAACGTAGCCTGGGAAAGTTGGTGTCCCAGCCAGGCTCCTTTCGCAGCCCTGCTCTTGAAATGCGAACGTCTGCAGATAGCTGGCAGCCAGAAGGTGCTAGCCTGGAAAGCTGTTGGTCAGCCTCATCTGCTAATGGCACTGCTCGCACGGAGGCATAGAGAATGCGGCTCCTTGCTTGTCTTGCCACCTCAAACTTCAAACGTAGCCTGGGAAAGTTGATGTCCCAGCCAGGCTCCTATCACAGCCCTGCTCCGAAAGTGCGAACGTCTGCAGATAGCTGGCAGCCAGAAGGGGCTAGCCTGGAAAGCTGTTGCTCAGCCTCATCTGCCCATGGCAGTGCTCGCACAGAGGCACAGAGAATGGGGCTGCTTGCTTGTCTTGCCACCTCAAACTTCAAACGTAGCCTGGGAAAGTTGGTGTACCTGCTAGGCTCCTTTCGCAGCCCTGTTCTTGAAATGCGAACGTCTGCAGATAGCTGGCAGGCAGAAGGGGCTAGCCTGGAAAGCTGTTGCTCAGCCTCATCTGCCCATGGCAGTGCTCGCACAGATGCACAGAGAATGGGGCTGCTTGCTTATCTTGCCACCTCAAACTTCAAACGCATGCTGGGAATGGTGGTGTCCCTGCCAGGGTCCTATCACAGCCCTGCTCCGATAGTGCGAACGTCTGCAGATAGCTGGCAGGCAGAAGGGGCTAGCCTGGAAAGCTGTTGCTCAGCCTGATCTGCCCATGGCAGTGCTTGCACAGAGGCACAGAGAATGGGGCTGCTTGCTTGTCTTGCCACCTCAAACTTCAAACGTAGCCTGGGAAAGTTGGTGTACCTGCTAGGCTCCTTTCGCAGCCCTGCTCTTGAAATGCGAACGTCTGCAGATAGCTGGCAGGCAGAAGGGGCTAGCCTGGAAAGCTGTTGCTCAGCCTCATGTGCCCATGGCACTGTTCGCATAGAGGCATAGAGAATGCGGCTCCTTGCTTGTCTTGCCACCTCAAACTTCAAACGTAGCCTGGGAAAGTTGGTGTCCCAGCCAGGCTCCTATCACAGCCCTGCTCCGAAAGTGCGAACGTCTGCAGATAGCTGGCAGCCAGAAGGGGCTATCCTGGAAAGCTGTTGCTCAGCCTCATCTGCCCATGGCAGTGCTCGCACAGAGGCACAGAGAATGGGGCTGCTTGCTTATCTTGCGACTTGAAACTTCAAACGCATGCTGGTAATGGTGGTGTCCCTGCCAGGCTCCTATCACAGCCCTGCTCCGAAAGTGCGAACGTCTGCAGATAGCTGGCAGGCAGAAGGGGCTAGCCTGGAAAGCTGTTGCTCAGCCTGATCTGCCCATGGCAGTGCTCGCACAGAGGCACAGAGAATGGGGCTGCTTGCTTGTCTTGCCACCTCAAACTTCAAACGTAGCCTGGGAAAGTTGGTGTCCCAGCCAGGCTCCTTTCGCAGCCCTGCTCTTGAAATGCGAACGTCTGCAGATAGCTGGCAGCCAGAAGGTGCTAGCCTGGAAAGCTGTTGGTCAGCCTCATCTGCCCATGGCACTGTTCGCATAGAGGCACAGAGAATGGGGCTGCTTGCTTGTCTTGCCACCTCAAACTTCAAACGCATGCTGGGAAAGGTGGTGTCCCTGCCAGGCTCCTATCACAGCCCTGCTGCGAAAGTGCGAACGTCTGCAGATAGCTGGCAGCCAGAAGGTGCTAGCCTGGAAAGCTGTTGCTCAGCCTCATCTGCCCATGGCAGTGCTCGCACAGAGGCACAGAGAATGGGGCTGCTTGCTTGTCTTGCCATCTCAAACTTCAAACGTAGCCTGGGAAAGTTGGTGTCCCAGCCAGGCTCCTTTCGCAGCCCTGCTCTGAAAGTGCGAACGTCTGCAGATAGCTGGCAGGCAGAAGGGGCTAGCCTGGAAAGCTGTTGCTCAGCCTCATCTGCCCATGGCACTGTTCGCATAGAGGCACAGAGAATGGGGCTGCTTGCTTGTCTTGCCACCTCAAACTTCAAACGTAGCCTGGGAAAGTTGGTGTACCTGCTAGGCTCCTTTCGCAGCCCTGTTCTTGAAATGCGAACGTCTGCAGATAGCTGGCAGGCAGAAGGGGCTAGCCTGGAAAGCTGTTGCTCAGCCTCATCTGCCCATGGCAGTGCTCGCACAGATGCACAGAGAATGGGGCTGCTTGCTTATCTTGCCACCTCAAACTTCAAACGCATGCTGGGAATGGTGGTGTCCCTGCCAGGGTCCTATCACAGCCCTGCTCCGATAGTGCGAACGTCTGCAGATAGCTGGCAGGCAGAAGGGGCTAGCCTGGAAAGCTGTTGCTCAGCCTGATCTGCCCATGGCAGTGCTTGCACAGAGGCACAGAGAATGGGGCTGCTTGCTTGTCTTGCCACCTCAAACTTCAAACGTAGCCTGGGAAAGTTGGTGTACCTGCTAGGCTCCTTTCGCAGCCCTGCTCTTGAAATGCGAACGTCTGCAGATAGCTGGCAGGCAGAAGGGGCTAGCCTGGAAAGCTGTTGCTCAGCCTCATCTGCCCATGGCACTGTTCGCATAGAGGCATAGAGAATGCGGCTCCTTGCTTGTCTTGCCACCTCAAACTTCAAACGTAGCCTGGGAAAGTTGGTGTCCCAGCCAGGCTCCTATCACAGCCCTGCTCCGAAAGTGCGAACGTCTGCAGATAGCTGGCAGCCAGAAGGGGCTATCCTGGAAAGCTGTTGCTCAGCCTCATCTGCCCATGGCAGTGCTCGCACAGAGGCACAGAGAATGGGGCTGCTTGCTTATCTTGCGACTTGAAACTTCAAACGCATGCTGGTAATGGTGGTGTCCCTGCCAGGCTCCTATCACAGCCCTGCTCCGAAAGTGCGAACGTCTGCAGATAGCTGGCAGGCATAAGGGGCTAGCCTGGAAAGCTGTTGCTCAGCCTGATCTGCCCATGGCAGTGCTCGCACAGAGGCACAGAGAATGGGGCTGCTTGCTTGTCTTGCCACCTCAAACTTCAAACGTAGCCTGGGAAAGTTGGTGTCCCAGCCAGGCTCCTTTCGCAGCCCTGCTCTTGAAATGCGAACGTCTGCAGATAGCTGGCAGCCAGAAGGTGCTAGCCTGGAAAGCTGTTGGTCAGCCTCATCTGCCCATGGCACTGTTCGCATAGAGGCACAGAGAATGGGGCTGCTTGCTTGTCTTGCCACCTCAAACTTCAAACGCATGCTGGGAAAGGTGGTGTCCCTGCCAGGCTCCTATCACAGCCCTGCTCTTGAAGTGCGAACGTCTGCAGATAGCTGGCAGCCAGAAGGTGCTAGCCTGGAAAGCTGTTGCTCAGCCTCATCTGCCCATGGCACTGTTCGCATAGAGGCACAGAGAATGGGGCTGCTTGCTTGTCTTGCCATCTCAAACTTCAAACGTAGCCTGGGAAAGTTGGTGTCCCAGCCAGGCTCCTTTCGCAGCCCTGCTCTGAAAGTGCGAACGTCTGCAGATAGCTGGCAGGCAGAAGGGGCTATCCTGGAAAGCTGTTGCTCAGCCTCATCTGCCCATGGCACTGTTCGCATAGAGGCACAGAGAATGGGGCTGCTTGCTTATCTTGCCACTTGAAACTTCAAACGCATGCTGGGAAAGGTGGTGTCCCTGCCAGGCTCCTATCACAGCCCTGCTCCGAAAGTGCGAACGTCTGCAGATAGCTGGCAGGCAGAAGGGGCTAGCCTGGAAAGCTGTTGCTCAGCCTCATCTGCCCATGGCACTGCTCGCACAGAGGCACAGAGAATGGGGCTGCTTGCTTGTCTTGCCACCTCAAACTTCAAACGCATGCTGGGAATGGTGGTGTCCCTGCCAGGCTCCTATCACAGCCCTGCTCCGAAAGTGCGAACGTCTGCAGATAGCTGGCAGGCAGAAGGGGCTAGCCTGGAAAGCTGTTGCTCAGCCTCATCTGCCCATGGCAGTGCTCGCACAGAGGCATAGAGAATGGGGCTGCTTGCTTGTCTTGCCACCTCAAACTTCAAACGTAGCCTGGGAAAGTTGGTGTCCCAGCCAGGCTCCTTTCGCAGCCCTGCTCTTGAAATGCGAACGTCTGCAGATAGCTGGCAGCCAGAAGGGGCTAGCCTGGAAAGCTGTTGGTCAGCCTCATCTGCCCATGGCACTGCTCGCACAGAGGCATAGAGAATGCGGCTCCTTGCTTGTCTTGCCACCTCAAACTTCAAACGTAGCCTGGGAAAGTTGGTGTCCCAGCCAGGCTCCTATCACAGCCCTGCTCTTGAAGTGCGAACGTCTGCAGATAGCTGGCAGCCAGAAGGGGCTAGCCTGGAAAGCTGTTGCTCAGCCTCATCTGCCCATGGCAGTGCTCGCACAGAGGCACAGAGAATGGGGCTGCTTGCTTGTCTTGCCACCTCAAACTTCAAACGTAGCCTGGGAAAGTTGGTGTACCTGCTAGGCTCCTTTCGCAGCCCTGTTCTTGAAATGCGAACGTCTGCAGATAGCTGGCAGGCAGAAGGGGCTAGCCTGGAAAGCTGTTGCTCAGCCTCATCTGCCCATGGCAGTGCTCGCACAGAGGCACAGAGAATGGGGCTGCTTGCTTATCTTGCCAACTCAAACTTCAAACGCATGCTGGGAATGGTGGTGTCCCTGCCAGGGTCCTATCACAGCCCTGCTCCGATAGTGCGAACGTCTGCAGATAGCTGGCAGGCAGAAGGGGCTAGCCTGGAAAGCTGTTGCTCAGCCTCATCTGCCCATGGCAGTGCTTGCACAGAGGAACAGAGAATGGGGCTGCTTGCTTGTCTTGCCACCTCAAACTTCAAACGTAGCCTGGGAAATTTGGTGTACCTGCTAGGCTCCTATCACAGCCCTGCTCCGAAAGTGCGAACGTCTGCAGATAGCTGGCAGCCAGAAGGGGCTAGCCTGGAAAGCTGTTGCTCAGCCTCATCTGCCCATGGCACTGTTCGCATAGAGGCATAGAGAATGCGGCTCCTTGCTTGTCTTGCCACCTCAAACTTCAAACGTAGCCTGGGAAAGTTGGTGTCCCAGCCAGGCTCCTATCACAGCCCTGCTCCGAAAGTGCGAACGTCTGCAGATAGCTGGCAGCCAGAAGGGGCTATCCTGGAAAGCTGTTGCTCAGCCTCATCTGCCCATGGCAGTGCTCGCACAGAGGCACAGAGAATGGGGCTGCTTGCTTATCTTGCGACTTGAAACTTCAAACGCATGCTGGTAATGGTGGTGTCCCTGCCAGGCTCCTATCACAGCCCTGCTCCGAAAGTGCGAACGTCTGCAGATAGCTGGCAGGCATAAGGGGCTAGCCTGGAAAGCTGTTGCTCAGCCTGATCTGCCCATGGCAGTGCTCGCACAGAGGCACAGAGAATGGGGCTGCTTGCTTGTCTTGCCACCTCAAACTTCAAACGTAGCCTGGGAAAGTTGGTGTCCCAGCCAGGCTCCTTTCGCAGCCCTGCTCTTGAAATGCGAACGTCTGCAGATAGCTGGCAGCCAGAAGGTGCTAGCCTGGAAAGCTGTTGGTCAGCCTCATCTGCCCATGGCACTGTTCGCATAGAGGCACAGAGAATGGGGCTGCTTGCTTGTCTTGCCACCTCAAACTTCAAACGTAGCCTGGGAAAGGTGGTGTCCCTGCCAGGCTCCTATCACAGCCCTGCTCTTGAAGTGCGAACGTCTGCAGATAGCTGGCAGCCAGAAGGTGCTAGCCTGGAAAGCTGTTGCTCAGCCTCATCTGCCCATGGCACTGTTCGCATAGAGGCACAGAGAATGGGGCTGCTTGCTTGTCTTGCCATCTCAAACTTCAAACGTAGCCTGGGAAAGTTGGTGTCCCAGCCAGGCTCCTTTCGCAGCCCTGCTCTGAAAGTGCGAACGTCTGCAGATAGCTGGCAGGCAGAAGGGGCTATCCTGGAAAGCTGTTGCTCAGCCTCATCTGCCCATGGCACTGTTCGCATAGAGGCACAGAGAATGGGGCTGCTTGCTTATCTTGCCACTTGAAACTTCAAACGCATGCTGGGAAAGGTGGTGTCCCTGCCAGGCTCCTATCACAGCCCTGCTCCGAAAGTGCGAACGTCTGCAGATAGCTGGCAGGCAGAAGGGGCTAGCCTGGAAAGCTGTTGCTCAGCCTCATCTGCCCATGGCACTGCTCGCACAGAGGCACAGAGAATGGGGCTGCTTGCTTGTCTTGCCACCTCAAACTTCAAACGCATGCTGGGAATGGTGGTGTCCCTGCCAGGCTCCTATCACAGCCCTGCTCCGAAAGTGCGAACGTCTGCAGATAGCTGGCAGGCAGAAGGGGCTAGCCTGGAAAGCTGTTGCTCAGCCTCATCTGCCCATGGCAGTGCTCGCACAGAGGCATAGAGAATGGGGCTGCTTGCTTGTCTTGCCACCTCAAACTTCAAACGTAGCCTGGGAAAGTTGGTGTCCCAGCCAGGCTCCTTTCGCAGCCCTGCTCTTGAAATGCGAACGTCTGCAGATAGCTGGCAGCCAGAAGGGGCTAGCCTGGAAAGCTGTTGGTCAGCCTCATCTGCCCATGGCACTGCTCGCACAGAGGCATAGAGAATGCGGCTCCTTGCTTGTCTTGCCACCTCAAACTTCAAACGTAGCCTGGGAAAGTTGGTGTCCCAGCCAGGCTCCTATCACAGCCCTGCTCTTGAAGTGCGAACGTCTGCAGATAGCTGGCAGCCAGAAGGGGCTAGCCTGGAAAGCTGTTGCTCAGCCTCATCTGCCCATGGCAGTGCTCGCACAGAGGCACAGAGAATGGGGCTGCTTGCTTGTCTTGCCACCTCAAACTTCAAACGTAGCCTGGGAAAGTTGGTGTACCTGCTAGGCTCCTTTCGCAGCCCTGTTCTTGAAATGCGAACGTCTGCAGATAGCTGGCAGGCAGAAGGGGCTAGCCTGGAAAGCTGTTGCTCAGCCTCATCTGCCCATGGCAGTGCTCGCACAGAGGCACAGAGAATGGGGCTGCTTGCTTATCTTGCCAACTCAAACTTCAAACGCATGCTGGGAATGGTGGTGTCCCTGCCAGGGTCCTATCACAGCCCTGCTCCGATAGTGCGAACGTCTGCAGATAGCTGGCAGGCAGAAGGGGCTAGCCTGGAAAGCTGTTGCTCAGCCTCATCTGCCCATGGCAGTGCTTGCACAGAGGAACAGAGAATGGGGCTGCTTGCTTGTCTTGCCACCTCAAACTTCAAACGTAGCCTGGGAAATTTGGTGTACCTGCTAGGCTCCTATCACAGCCCTGCTCCGAAAGTGCGAACGTCTGCAGATAGCTGGCAGCCAGAAGGGGCTAGCCTGGAAAGCTGTTGCTCAGCCTCATCTGCCCATGGCACTGTTCGCATAGAGGCACAGAGAATGGGGCTGCTTGCTTATCTTGCCACTTGAAACTTCAAACGCATGCTGGGAATGGTGGTGTCCCTGCCAGGCTCCTATCACAGCCTTGCCCCGAAAGTGCGAACGTCTGCAGATAGCTGGCAGGCAGAAGGGGCTAGCCTGGAAAGCTGTTGCTCAGCCTCATCTGCCCATGGCAGTGCTCGCACAGAGGCACAGAGAATGGGGCTGCTTGCTTATCTTGCCATCTCAAACTTCAAACGTAGCCTGGGAAAGATGGTGTCCCATCTAGGCTCCTATCACAGCCCTGCTCTTGAAATGCGAACGTCTGCAGATGGCTGGCAGGCAGAAGGGGCTAGCTTGGAAAGCTGTTGCTCAGCCTCATCTGCCCATGGCAGTGCTCGCACAGAGGCACAGAGAATGGGGCTGCTTGCTTGTCTTGCCACCTCAAACTTCAAACGCATGCTGGGAATGGTGGTGTCCCTGCCAGGCTCCTATCACAGCCCTGCTCCGAAAGTGCGAACGTCTGCAGATAGCTGGCAGGCAGAAGGGGCTAGCCTGGAAAGCTGTTGCTCAGCCTCATCTGCCCATGGCAGTGCTCGCACAGAGGCACAGAGAATGGGGCTGCTTGCTTGTCTTGCCACCTCAAACTTCAAACATAGCCTGGGAAAGTTGGTGTCCCAGCCAGGCTCCTTTCGCAGCCCTGCTCTTGAAATGCGAACGTCTGCATATAGCTGGCAGCCAGAAGGTGCTAGCCTGGAAAGCTGTTGGTCAGCCTCATCTGCCCATGGCACTGCTCGAACAGAGGCATAGAGAATGCGGCTCCTTGCTTGTCTTGCCACCTCAAACTTCAAACGTAGCCTGGGAAAGTTGGTGTCCCAGCCAGGCTCCTATCACAGCCCTGCTCCGAAAGTGCGAACGTCTGCAGATAGCTGGCAGCCAGAAGGGGCTAGCCTGGAAAGCTGTTGCTCAGCCTCATCTGCCCATGGCAGTGCTCGCACAGAGGCACAGAGAATGGGGCTGCTTGCTTGTCTTGCCACCTCAAACTTCAAACGCATGCTGGTAATGGTGGTGTCCCTGCCAGGCTCCTATCACAGCCCTGCTGCGAAAGTGCGAACGTCTGCAGATAGCTGGCAGCCAGAAGGGGCTAGCCTGGAAAGCTGTTGCTCAGCCTCATCTGCCCATGGCACTGTTCGCATAGAGGCAAAGAGAATGGGGCTGCTTGCTTATCTTGCGACTTGAAACTTCAAACGCATGCTGGGAATGGTGGTGTCCCTGCCAGGCTCCTATCACAGCCCTGCTCCGAAAGTGCGAACGTCTGCAGATAGCTGGCAGCCAGAAGGGGCTAGCCTGAAAGCTGTTGCTCAGCCTCATCTGCCCATGGCAGTGCTCGCACAGAGGCACAGAGAATGGGGCTGCTTGCTTGTCTTGCCACCTCAAACTTCAAACGTAGCCTGGGAAAGTTGGTGTCCCAGCCAGGCTCCTTTCGCAGCCCTGCTCTTGAAATGCGAACGTCTGCAGATAGCTGGCAGCCAGAAGGTGCTAGCCTGGAAAGCTGTTGGTCAGCCTCATCTGCCCATGGCACTGCTCGCACGGAGGCATAGAGAATGCGGCTCCTTGCTTGTCTTGCCACCTCAAACTTCAAACGTAGCCTGGGAAAGTTGGTGTCCCAGCCAGGCTCCTATCACAGCCCTGCTCCGAAAGTGCGAACGTCTGCAGATAGCTGGCAGCCAGAAGGGGCTATCCTGGAAAGCTGTTGCTCAGCCTCATCTGCCCATGGCAGTGCTCGCACAGAGGCACAGAGAATGGGGCTGCTTGCTTGTCTTGCCACCTCAAACTTCAAACGTAGCCTGGGAAAGTTGGTGTACCTGCTAGGCTCCTTTCGCAGCCCTGTTCTTGAAATGCGAACGTCTGCAGATAGCTGGCAGGCAGAAGGGGCTAGCCTGGAAAGCTGTTGCTCAGCCTCATCTGCCCATGGCAGTGCTCGCACAGATGCACAGAGAATGGGGCTGCTTGCTTATCTTGCCACCTCAAACTTCAAACGCATGCTGGGAATGGTGGTGTCCCTGCCAGGGTCCTATCACAGCCCTGCTCCGATAGTGCGAACGTCTGCAGATAGCTGGCAGCCAGAAGGGGCTAGCCTGGAAAGCTGTTGCTCAGCCTGATCTGCCCATGGCAGTGCTTGCACAGAGGCACAGAGAATGGGGCTGCTTGCTTGTCTTGCCACCTCAAACTTCAAACGTAGCCTGGGAAATTTGGTGTACCTGCTAGGCTCCTTTCGCAGCCCTGCTCTTGAAATGCGAACGTCTGCAGATAGCTGGCAGGCAGAAGGGGCTAGCCTGGAAAGCTGTTGCTCAGCCTCATCTGCCCATGGCACTGTTCGCATAGAGGCACAGAGAATGGGGCTGCTTGCTTGTCTTGCCACCTCAAACTTCAAACGTAGCCTGGGAAATTTGGTGTACCTGCTAGGCTCCTATCACAGCCCTGCTCCGAAAGTGCGAACGTCTGCAGATAGCTGGCAGCCAGAAGGGGCTAGCCTGGAAAGCTGTTGCTCAGCCTCATCTGCCCATGGCACTGCTCGCACAGAGGCACAGAGAATGGGGCTGCTTGCTTGTCTTGCCACCTCAAACTTCAAACGCATGCTGGTAATGGTGGTGTCCCTGCCAGGCTCCTATCACAGCCCTGCTCCGAAAGTGCGAACGTCTGCAGATAGCTGGCAGGCAGAAGGGGCTAGCCTGGAAAGCTGTTGCTCAGCCTCATCTGCCCATGGCACTGTTCGCATAGAGGCACAGAGAATGGGGCTGCTTGCTTATCTTGCGACTTGAAACTTCAAACGCATGCTGGGAATGGTGGTGTCCCTGCCAGGCTCCTATCACAGCCCTGCTCCGAAAGTGCGAACGTCTGCAGATAGCTGGCAGGCAGAAGGGGCTAGCCTGGAAAGCTGTTGCTCAGCCTCATCTGCCCATGGCAGTGCTCGCACAGAGGCACAGAGAATGGGGCTGCTTGCTTATCTTGCCACCTCAAACTTCAAACGTAGCCTGGGAAAGTTGGTGTCCAACCAGGCTCCTTTCGCAGCCCTGCTCCGAAAGTGCGAACGTCTGCAGATAGCTGGCAGCCAGAAGGGGCTAGCCTGGAAAGCTGTTGCTCAGCCTCATCTGCCCATGGCACTGTTCGCATAGAGGCACAGAGAATGGTGCTGCTTGCTTATCTTGCCACTTGAAACTTCAAACGCATGCTGGGAATGGTGGTGTCCCTGCCAGGCTCCTATCACAGCCTTGCCCCGAAAGTGCGAACGTCTGCAGATAGCTGGCAGGCAGAAGGGGCTAGCCTGGAAAGCTGTTGCTCAGCCTCATCTGCCCATGGCAGTGCTCGCACAGAGGCACAGAGAATGGGGCTGCTTGCTTATCTTGCCATCTCAAACTTCAAACGTAGCCTGGGAAAGATGGTGTCCCATCTAGGCTCCTATCACAGCCCTGCTCTTGAAATGCGAACGTCTGCAGATGGCTGGCAGGCAGAAGGGGCTAGCTTGGAAAGCTGTTGCTCAGCCTCATCTGCCCATGGCAGTGCTCGCACAGAGGCACAGAGAATGGGGCTGCTTGCTTGTCTTGCCACCTCAAACTTCAAACATAGCCTGGGAAAGTTGGTGTCCCAGCCAGGCTCCTTTCGCATCCCTGCTCTTGAAATGCGAACGTCTGCAGATAGCTGGCAGCCAGAAGGTGCTAGCCTGGAAAGCTGTTGCTCAGCCTCATCTGCCCATGGCACTGCTCGAACAGAGGCATAGAGAATGCGGCTCCTTGGTTGTCTTGCCACCTCAAACTTCAAACGTAGCCTGGGAAAGTTGGTGACCCAGCCAGGCTCCTATCACAGCCCTGCTCCGAAAGTGCGAACGTCTGCAGATAGCTGGCAGCCAGAAGGGGCTAGCCTGGAAAGCTGTTGCTCAGCCTCATCTGCCCATGGCAGTGCTCGCACAGAGGCACAGAGAATGGGGCTGCTTGCTTGTCTTGCCACCTCAAACTTCAAACGCATGCTGGTAATGGTGGTGTCCCTGCCAGGCTCCTATCACAGCCCTGCTGCGAAAGTGCGAACGTCTGCAGATAGCTGGCAGCCAGAAGGGGCTAGCCTGGAAAGCTGTTGCTCAGCCTCATCTGCCCATGGCACTGTTCGCATAGAGGCACAGAGAATGGGGCTGCTTGCTTATCTTGCGACTTGAAACTTCAAACGCATGCTGGGAATGGTGGTGTCCCTGCCAGGCTCCTATCACAGCCCTGCTCCGAAAGTGCGAACGTCTGCAGATAGCTGGCAGGCAGAAGGGGCTAGCCTGAAAGCTGTTGCTCAGCCTCATCTGCCCATGGCAGTGCTCGCACAGAGGCACAGAGAATGGGGCTGCTTGCTTGTCTTGCCACCTCAAACTTCAAACGTAGCCTGGGAAAGTTGGTGTCCCAGCCAGGCTCCTTTCGCAGCCCTGCTCTTGAAATGCGAACGTCTGCAGATAGCTGGCAGCCAGAAGGTGCTAGCCTGGAAAGCTGTTGGTCAGCCTCATCTGCCCATGGCACTGCTCGCACGGAGGCATAGAGAATGCGGCTCCTTGCTTGTCTTGCCACCTCAAACTTCAAACGTAGCCTGGGAAAGTTGGTGTCCCAGCCAGGCTCCTATCACAGCCCTGCTCCGAAAGTGCGAACGTCTGCAGATAGCTGGCAGCCAGAAGGGGCTATCCTGGAAAGCTGTTGCTCAGCCTCATCTGCCCATGGCAGTGCTCGCACAGAGGCACAGAGAATGGGGCTGCTTGCTTGTCTTGCCACCTCAAACTTCAAACGTAGCCTGGGAAAGTTGGTGTACCTGCTAGGCTCCTTTCGCAGCCCTGTTCTTGAAATGCGAACGTCTGCAGATAGCTGGCAGCCAGAAGGGGCTAGCCTGGAAAGCTGTTGCTCAGCCTCATCTGCCCATGGCAGTGCTCGCACAGATGCACAGAGAATGGGGCTGCTTGCTTATCTTGCCACCTCAAACTTCAAACGCATGCTGGGAATGGTGGTGTCCCTGCCAGGGTCCTATCACAGCCCTGCTCCGATAGTGCGAACGTCTGCAGATAGCTGGCAGGCAGAAGGGGCTAGCCTGGAAAGCTGTTGCTCAGCCTCATCTGCCCATGGCAGTGCTTGCACAGAGGCACAGAGAATGGGGCTGCTTGCTTGTCTTGCCACCTCAAACTTCAAACGTAGCCTGGGAAATTTGGTGTACCTGCTAGGCTCCTTTCGCAGCCCTGCTCTTGAAATGCGAACGTCTGCAGATAGCTGGCAGGCAGAAGGGGCTAGCCTGGAAAGCTGTTGCTCAGCCTCATCTGCCCATGGCAGTGCTCGCATAGAGGCACAGAGAATGGGGCTGCTTGCTTATCTTGCCACTTGAAACTTCAAACGCATGCTGGGAAAGATGGTGTCCCTGCCAGGCTCCTATCACAGCCCTGCTCCGAAAGTGCGAACGTCTGCAGATAGCTGGCAGGCAGAAGGGGCTATCCTGGAAAGCTGTTGCTCAGCCTCATCTGCCCATGGCACTGTTCGCATAGAGGCACAGAGAATGGGGCTGCTTGCTTATCTTGCCACTTGAAACTTCAAACGCATGCTGGGAATGGTGGTGTCCCTGCCAGGCTCCTATCACAGCCCTGCTCCGAAAGTGCGAACGTCTGCAGATAGCTGACAGCCAGAAGGGGCTAGCCTGGAAAGCTGTTGCTCAGCCTCATCTGCCCATGGCAGTGCTCGCACAGAGGCACAGAGAATGGGGCTGCTTGCTTATCTTGCCACCTCAAACTTCAAACGTAGCCTGGGAAAGATGGTGTCCCATCTAGGCTCCTATCACAGCCCTGCTCTTGAAATGCGAACGTCTGCAGATGGCTGGCAGGCAGAAGGGGCTAGCTTGGAAAGCTGTTGCTCAGTCTCATCTGCCCATGGCAGTGCTCGCACAGAGGCACAGAGAATGGGGCTGCTTGCTTATCTTGCCACCTCAAACTTCAAACGCATGCTGGGAATGGTGGTGTCCCTGCCAGGCTCCTATCACAGCCCTGCTCCGAAAGTGCGAACGTCTGCAGATAGCTGGCAGGCAGAAGGGGCTAGCCTGGAAAGCTGTTGCTCAGCCTGATCTGCCCATGGCAGTGCTCGCACAGAGGCACAGAGAATGGGGCTGCTTGCTTGTCTTGCCACCTCAAACTTCAAACGTAGCCTGGGAAAGTTGGTGTCCCAGCCAGGCTCCTTTCGCAGCCCTGCTCCGAAAGTGCGAACGTCTGCAGATAGCTGGCAGCCAGAAGGGGCTAGCCTGGAAAGCTGTTGCTCAGCCTGATCTGCCCATGGCAGTGCTCGCACAGAGGCACAGAGAATGGGGCTGCTTGCTTGTCTTGCCACCTCAAACTTCAAACGTAGCCTGGGAAATTTGGTGTACCTGCTAGGCTCCTTTCGCAGCCCTGCTCTTGAAATGCGAACGTCTGCAGATAGCTGGCAGGCAGAAGGGGCTAGCCTGGAAAGCTGTTGCTCAGCCTCATCTGCCCATGGCACTGTTCGCATAGAGGCACAGAGAATGGGGCTGCTTGCTTATCTTGGCACTTGAAACTTCAAACGCATGCTGGGAATGGTGGTGTCCCTGCCAGGCTCCTTTCGCAGCCCTGCTCCGAAAGTGCGAACGTCTGCAGATAGCTGGCAGGCAGAAGGGGCTAGCCTGGAAAGCTGTTGCTCAGCCTGATCTGCCCATGGCAGTGCTCGCACAGAGGCACAGAGAATGGGGCTGCTTGCTTGTCTTGCCACCTCAAACTTCAAACGTAGCCTGGGAAAGTTGGTGTCCCAGCCAGGCTCCTTTCGCAGCCCTGCTCTTGAAATGCGAACGTCTGCAGATAGCTGGCAGCCAGAAGGTGCTAGCCTGGAAAGCTGTTGGTCAGCCTCATCTGCCCATGGCACTGCTCGCACGGAGGCATAGAGAATGCGGCTCCTTGCTTGTCTTGCCACCTCAAACTTCAAACGTAGCCTGGGAAAGTTGGTGTCCCAGCCAGGCTCCTATCACAGCCCTGCTCCGAAAGTGCGAACGTCTGCAGATAGCTGGCAGGCAGAAGGGGCTAGCCTGGAAAGCTGTTGCTCAGCCTCATCTGCCCATGGCAGTGCTCGCACAGAGGCACAGAGAATGGGGCTGCTTGCTTGTCTTGCCACCTCAAACTTCAAACGCATGCTGGGAATGGTGGTGTCCCTGCCAGGGTCCTATCACAGCCCTGCTCCGATAGTGCGAACGTCTGCAGATAGCTGGCAGGCAGAAGGGGCTAGCCTGGAAAGCTGTTGCTCAGCCTCATCTGCCCATGGCACTGTTCGCATAGAGGCACAGAGAATGGGGCTGCTTGCTTGTCTTGCCACCTCAAACTTCAAACGTAGCCTGGGAAATTTGGTGTACCTGCTAGGCTCCTTTCGCAGCCCTGCTCTTGAAATGCGAACGTCTGCAGATAGCTGGCAGGCAGAAGGGGCTAGCCTGGAAAGCTGTTGCTCAGCCTCATCTGCCCATGGCAGTGCTCGCACAGATGCACAGAGAATGGGGCTGCTTGCTTATCTTGCCACCTCAAACTTCAAACGCATGCTGGGAATGGTGGTGTCCCTGCCAGGGTCCTATCACAGCCCTGCTCCGATAGTGCGAACGTCTGCAGATAGCTGGCAGGCAGAAGGGGCTAGCCTGGAAAGCTGTTGCTCAGCCTGATCTGCCCATGGCAGTGCTTGCACAGAGGCACAGAGAATGGGGCTGCTTGCTTGTCTTGCCACCTCAAACTTCAAACGTAGCCTGGGAAATTTGGTGTACCTGCTAGGCTCCTTTCGCAGCCCTGCTCTTGAAATGCGAACGTCTGCAGATAGCTGGCAGGCAGAAGGGGCTAGCCTGGAAAGCTGTTGCTCAACCTCATCTGCCCATGGCACTGTTCGCATAGAGGCATAGAGAATGCGGCTCCTTGCTTGTCTTGCCACCTCAAACTTCAAACGTAGCCTGGGAAAGTTGGTGTCCCAGCCAGGCTCCTATCACAGCCCTGCTCCGAAAGTGCGAACGTCTGCAGATAGCTGGCAGCCAGAAGGGGCTATCCTGGAAAGCTGTTGCTCAGCCTCATCTGCCCATGGCAGTGCTCGCACAGAGGCACAGAGAATGGGGCTGCTTGCTTGTCTTGCCACCTCAAACTTCAAACGTAGCCTGGGAAATTTGGTGTACCTGCTAGGCTCCTTTCGCAGCCCTGCTCTTGAAATGCGAACGTCTGCAGATAGCTGGCAGGCAGAAGGGGCTAGCCTGGAAAGCTGTTGCTCAGCCTCATCTGCCCATGGCACTGTTCGCATAGAGGCACAGAGAATGGGGCTGCTTGCTTATCTTGGCACTTGAAACTTCAAACGCATGCTGGGAATGGTGGTGTCCCTGCCAGGCTCCTTTCGCAGCCCTGCTCCGAAAGTGCGAACGTCTGCAGATAGCTGGCAGGCAGAAGGGGCTAGCCTGGAAAGCTGTTGCTCAGCCTGATCTGCCCATGGCAGTGCTCGCACAGAGGCACAGAGAATGGGGCTGCTTGCTTGTCTTGCCACCTCAAACTTCAAACGTAGCCTGGGAAAGTTGGTGTCCCAGCCAGGCTCCTTTCGCAGCCCTGCTCTTGAAATGCGAACGTCTGCAGATAGCTGGCAGCCAGAAGGTGCTAGCCTGGAAAGCTGTTGGTCAACCTCATCTGCCCATGGCACTGCTCGCACGGAGGCATAGAGAATGCGGCTCCTTGCTTGTCTTGCCACCTCAAACTTCAAACGTAGCCTGGGAAAGTTGGTGTCCCAGCCAGGCTCCTATCACAGCCCTGCTCCGAAAGTGCGAACGTCTGCAGATAGCTGGCAGCCAGAAGGGGCTAGCCTGGAAAGCTGTTGCTCAGCCTCATCTGCCCATGGCACTGTTCGCATAGAGGCACAGAGAATGGGGCTGCTTGCTTATCTTGCGACTTGAAACTTCAAACGCATGCTGGGAATGGTGGTGTCCCTGCCAGGCTCCTATCACAGCCTTGCCCCGAAAGTGCGAACGTCTGCAGATAGCTGGCAGGCAGAAGGGGCTAGCCTGGAAAGCTGTTGCTCAGCCTCATCTGCCCATGGCACTGCTCGCACAGAGGCACAGAGAATGGGGCTGCTTGCTTGTCTTGCCACCTCAAACTTCAAACGCATGCTGGTAATGGTGGTGTCCCTGCCAGGCTCCTATCACAGCCCTGCTCCGAAAGTGCGAACGTCTGCAGATAGCTGGCAGCCAGAAGGGGCTAGCCTGGAAAGCTGTTGCTCAGCCTCATCTGCCCATGGCACTGCTCGCACAGAGGCACAGAGAATGGGGCTGCTTGCTTGTCTTGCCACCTCAAACTTCAAACGCATGCTGGTAATGGTGGTGTCCCTGCCAGGCTCCTATCACAGCCCTGCTCCGAAAGTGCGAACGTCTGCAGATAGCTGGCAGGCAGAAGGGGCTAGCCTGGAAAGCTGTTGCTCAGCCTCATCTGCCCATGGCAGTGCTCGCACAGAGGCACAGAGAATGGGGCTGCTTGCTTATCTTGCCACCTCAAACTTCAAACGTAGCCTGGGAAAGTTGGTGTCCCAACCAGGCTCCTTTCGCAGCCCTGCTCCGAAAGTGCGAACGTCTGCAGATAGCTGGCAGCCAGAAGGGGCTAGCCTGGAAAGCTGTTGCTCAGCCTCATCTGCCCATGGCACTGTTCGCATAGAGGCACAGAGAATGGGGCTGCTTGCTTATCTTGCGACTTGAAACTTCAAACGCATGCTGGGAATGGTGGTGTCCCTGCCAGGCTCCTATCACAGCCCTGCTCCGAAAGTGCGAACGTCTGCAGATAGCTGGCAGGCAGAAGGGGCTAGCCTGGAAAGCTGTTGCTCAGCCTCATCTGCCCATGGCAGTGCTCGCACAGAGGCACAGAGAATGGGGCTGCTTGCTTATCTTGCCACCTCAAACTTCAAACGTAGCCTGGGAAAGTTGGTGTCCCAACCAGGCTCCTTTCGCAGCCCTGCTCCGAAAGTGCGAACGTCTGCAGATAGCTGGCAGCCAGAAGGGGCTAGCCTGGAAAGCTGTTGCTCAGCCTCATCTGCCCATGGCACTGTTCGCATAGAGGCACAGAGAATGGGGCTGCTTGCTTATCTTGCCACTTGAAACTTCAAACGCATGCTGGGAATGGTGGTGTCCCTGCCAGGCTCCTATCACAGCCTTGCCCCGAAAGTGCGAACGTCTGCAGATAGCTGGCAGGCAGAAGGGGCTAGCCTGGAAAGCTGTTGCTCAGCCTCATCTGCCCATGGCAGTGCTCGCACAGAGGCACAGAGAATGGGGCTGCTTGCTTGTCTTGCCACCTCAAACTTCAAAAGTAGCCTGGGAAAGATGGTGTACCTGCTAGGCTCCTTTCGCAGCCCTGCTCTTGAAATGCGAACGTCTGCAGATAGCTGGCAGGCAGAAGGGGCTAGCTTGGAAAGCTGTTGCTCAGCCTGATCTGCCCATGGCAGTGCTCGCACAGAGGCACAGAGAATGGGGCTGCTTGCTTATCTTGCCACTTGAAACTTCAAACGCATGCTGGGAATGGTGGTGTCCCAGCCAGGCTCCTTTCGCAGCCCTGCTCCAAAAGTGCGAACGTCTGCAGATAGCTGGCAGCCAGAAGGGGCTAGCCTGGAAAGCTGTTGCTCAGCCTCATCTGCCCATGGCAGTGCTCGCACAGAGGCACAGAGAATGCGGCTCCTTGCTTGTCTTGCCACCTCAAACTTCAAACGTAGCCTGGGAAAGTTGGTGTCCCAACCAGGCTCCTTTCGCAGCCCTGCTCCGAAAGTGCGAACGTCTGCAGATAGCTGGCAGCCAGAAGGGGCTAGCCTGGAAAGCTGTTGCTCAGCCTCATCTGCCCATGGCACTGTTCGCATAGAGGCACAGAGAATGGGGCTGCTTGCTTATCTTGCGACTTGAAACTTCAAACGCATGCTGGGAATGGTGGTGTCCCTGCCAGGCTCCTATCACAGCCTTGCCCCGAAAGTGCGAACGTCTGCAGATAGCTGGCAGGCAGAAGGGGCTAGCCTGGAAAGCTGTTGTTCAGCCTCATCTGCCCATGGCAGTGCTCGCACAGAGGCACAGAGAATGGGGCTGCTTGCTTATCTTGCCACCTCAAACTTCAAACGTAGCCTGGGACAGATGGTGTACCTGCTAGGCTCCTTTCGCAGCCCTGCTCTTGCAATGCGAACGTCTGCAGATAGCTGGCAGGCAGAAGGGGCTAGCTTTGAAAGCTGTTGCTCAGCCTCATCTGCCCATGGCAGTGCTCGCACAGAGGCACAGAGAATGGGGCTGCTTGCTTATCTTGCCACTTGAAACTTCAAACGCATGCTGGGAATGGTGGTGTCCCTGCCAGGCTCCTATCACAGCCCTGCTCCGAAAGTGCGAACGTCTGCAGATAGCTGGCAGCCAGAAGGGGCTAGCCTGGAAAGCTGTTGCTCAGCCTCATCTGCCCATGGCACTGTTCGCATAGAGGCACAGAGAATGGGGCTGCTTGCTTATGTTGAAACTTGAAACTTCAAACGCATGCTGGGAATGGTTGTGTACCTGCCACGCTCCTATCACAGCCTTGCCCCGAAAGTGTGAACGTCTGCAGATAGCTGGCAGGCAGAAGGGGCTAGCCTGGAAAGCTGTTGCTCAGCCTCATCTGCCCATGGCAGTGCTCGCACAGAGGCACAGAGAATGGGGCTGCTTGCTTATCTTGCCACTTGAAACTTCAAACGTAGCCTGGGAAAGTTGGTGTCCCTGCCAGGCTCCTTTCGCAGCCCTGCTCCGAAAGTGCGAACGTCTGCAGATAGCTGGCAGCCAGAAGGGGCTAGTCTGGAAAGCTGTTGCTCAGCCTCATCTGCCCATGGCAGTGCTCGCACAGAGGCACAGAGAATGGGGCTGCTTGCTTGTCTTGCCACCTCAAACTTCAAACGTAGCCTGGGAAAGTTGGTGTCCCAACCAGGCTCCTTTCGCAGCCCTGCTCCGAAAGTGCGAACGTCTGCAGATAGCTGGCAGGCAGAAGGGGCTAGCCTGGAAAGCTGTTGCTCAGCCTGATCTGCCCATGGCAGTGCTCGCACAGAGGCACAGAGAATGGGGCTGCTTGCTTGTCTTGCCACCTCAAACTTCAAACGCATGCTGGGAATGGTGGTGTCCTTGCCAGGCTCCTATCACAGCCCTGCTCCGAAAGTGCGAACATCTGCAGATAGCTGGCAGGCAGAAGGGGCTAGCCTGGAAAGCTGTTGCTCAGCCTCATCTGCCCATGGCACTGCTCGCACAGAGGCACAGAGAATGGGGGTGCTTGCTTGTCTTGCCACCTCAAACTTCAAACGTAGCCTGGGAAAGTTGGTGTCCCAGCCAGGCTCCTTTCGCAGCCCTGCTCCAAAAGTGTGAACGTCTGCAGATAGCTGGCAGCCAGAAGGGGCTAGCCTGGAAAGCTGTTGCTCAGCCTCATCTGCCCATGGCAGTGCTCGCACAGAGGCACAGAGAATGCGGCTCCTTGCTTGTCTTGCCACCTCAAACTTCAAACGTAGCCTGGGAAAGTTGGTGTCCCAACCAGGCTCATTTCGCAGCCCTGCTCCGAAAGTGCGAACGTCTGCAGATAGCTGGCAGCCAGAAGGGGCTAGCCTGGAAAGCTGTTGCTCAGCCTCATCTGCCCATGGCACTGTTCGCATAGAGGCACAGAGAATGGGGCTGCTTGCTTATCTTGCGACTTGAAACTTCAAACGCATGCTGGGAATGGTGGTGTCCCTGCCAGGCTCCTATCACAGCCTTGCCCCGAAAGTGCGAACGTCTGCAGATAGCTGGCAGGCAGAAGGGGCTAGCCTGGAAAGCTGTTGCTCAGCCTCATCTGCCCATGGCAGTGCTCGCACAGAGGCACAGAGAATGGGGCTGCTTGCTTATCTTGCCACCTCAAACTTCAAACGTAGCCTGGGACAGATGGTGTACCTGCTAGGCTCCTTTCGCAGCCCTGCTCTTGCAATGCGAACGTCTGCAGATAGCTGGCAGGCAGAAGGGGCTAGCTTGGAAAGCTGTTGCTCAGCCTCATCTGCCCATGGCAGTGCTCGCACAGAGGCACAGAGAATGGGGCTGCTTGCTTATCTTGCCACTTGAAACTTCAAACGCATGCTGGGAATGGTGGTGTCCCTGCCAGGCTCCTATCACAGCCCTGCTCCGAAAGTGCGAACGTCTGCAGATAGCTGGCAGCCAGAAGGGGCTAGCCTGGAAAGCTGTTGCTCAGCCTCATCTGCCCATGGCACTGTTCGCATAGAGGCACAGAGAATGGGGCTGCTTGCTTATGTTGAAACTTGAAACTTCAAACGCATGCTGGGAATGGTTGTGTCCCTGCCAGGCTCCTATCACAGCCTTGCCCCGAAAGTGCGAACGTCTGCAGATAGCTGGCAGGCAGAAGGGGCTAGCCTGGAAAGCTGTTGCTCAGCCTCATCTGCCCATGGCACTGTTCGCATAGAGGCACAGAGAATGGGGCTGCTTGCTTATCTTGCGACTTGAAACTTCAAACGCATGCTGGGAATGGTGGTGTCCCTGCCAGGCTCCTATCACAGCCTTGCCCCGAAAGTGCGAACGTCTGCAGATAGCTGGCAGGCAGAAGGGGCTAGCCTGGAAAGCTGTTGCTCAGCCTCATCTGCCCATGGCAGTGCTCGCACAGAGGCACAGAGAATGGGGCTGCTTGCTTATCTTGCCACCTCAAACTTCAAACGTAGCCTGGGAAAGATGGTGTACCTGCTAGGCTCCTTTCGCAGCCCTGCTCTTGAAATGCGAACGTCCGCAGATAGCTGGCAGGCAGAAGGGGCTAGCCTGGAAAGCTGTTGCTCAGCCTCATCTGCCCATGGCAGTGCTCGCACAGAGGCACAGAGAATGGGGCTGCTTGCTTATCTTGCCACTTGAAACTTCAAACGCATGCTGGGAATGGTGGTGTCCCTGCCAGGCTCCTATCACAGCCCTGCTCCGAAAGTGCGAACGTCTGCAGATAGCTGGCAGGCAGAAGGGGCTAGCCTGGAAAGCTGTTGCTCAGCCTCATCTGCCCATGGCAGTGCTCGCACAGAGGCACAGAGAATGGGGCTGCTTGCTTATCTTGCCACCTCAAACTTCAAACGTAGCCTGGGAAAGATGGTGTACCTGCTAGGCTCCTTTCGCAGCCCTGCTCTTGAAATGCGAACGTCTGCAGATAGCTGGCAGGCAGAAGGGGCTAGCTTGGAAAGCTGTTGCTCAGCCTCATCTGCCCATGGCAGTGCTCGCACAGAGGCACAGAGAATGGGGCTGCTTGCTTATCTTGCGACTTGAAACTTCAAACGCATGCTGGTAATGGTGGTGTCCCTGCCAGGCTCCTATCACAGCCCTGCTCCGAAAGTGCGAACGTCTGCAGATAGCTGGCAGGCAGAAGGGGCTAGCCTGGAAAGCTGTTGCTCAGCCTCATCTGCCCATGGCAGTGCTCGCACAGAGGCACAGAGAATGGGGCTGCTTGCTTATCTTGCCACTTGAAACTTCAAACGCATGCTGGGAATGGTGGTGTCCCTGCCAGGCTCCTATCACAGCCTTGCCCCGAAAGTGCGAACGTCTGCAGATAGCTGGCAGGCAGAAGGGGCTAGCCTGGAAAGCTGTTGCTCAGCCTCATCTGCCCATGGCAGTGCTCGCACAGAGGCACAGAGAATGGGGCTGCTTGCTTATCTTGCCACCTCAAACTTCAAACGTAGCCTGGGAAAGATGGTGTACCTGCTAGGCTCCTTTCGCAGCCCTGCTCTTGAAATGCGAACGTCTGCAGATAGCTGGCCGGCAGAAGGGGCTAGCTTGGAAAGCTGTTGCTCAGCCTCATCTGCCCATGGCAGTGCTCGCACAGAGGCACAGAGAATGGGGCTGCTTGCTTATCTTGCCACTTGAAACTTCAAACGCATGCTGGGAATGGTGGTGTCCCTGCCAGGCTCCTATCACAGCCCTGCTCCGAAAGTGCGAACGTCTGCAGATAGCTGGCAGGCAGAAGGGGCTAGCCTGGAAAGCTGTTGCTCAGCCTCATCTGCCCATGGCAGTGCTCGCACAGAGGCACAGAGAATGGGGCTGCTTGCTTATGTTGAAACTTGAAACTTCAAACGCATGCTGGGAATGGTTGTGTACCTGCCACGCTCCTATCACAGCCTTGCCCCGAAAGTGTGAACGTCTGCAGATAGCTGGCAGGCAGAAGGGGCTAGCCTGGAAAGCTGTTGCTCAGCCTCATCTGCCCATGGCAGTGCTCGCACAGAGGCACAGAGAATGGGGCTGCTTGCTTATCTTGCCACTTGAAACTTCAAACGTAGCCTGGGAAAGTTGGTGTCCCAGCCAGGCTCCTTTCGCAGCTCTGCTCCAAAAGTGCGAACGTCTGCAGATAGCTGGCAGCCAGAAGGGGCTAGTCTGGAAAGCTGTTGCTCAGCCTCATCTGCCCATGGCAGTGCTCGCACAGAGGCACAGAGAATGGGGCTGCTTGCTTGTCTTGCCACCTCAAACTTCAAACGTAGCCTGGGAAAGTTGGTGTCCCAACCAGGCTCCTTTCGCAGCCCTGCTCCGAAAGTGCGAACGTCTGCAGATAGCTGGCAGGCAGAAGGGGCTAGCCTGGAAAGCTGTTGCTCAGCCTCATCTGCCCATGGCAGTGCTCGCACAGAGGCACAGAGAATGGGGCTGCTTGCTTGTCTTGCCACCTCAAACTTCAAACGCATGCTGGGAATGGTGGTGTCCTTGCCAGGCTCCTATCACAGCCCTGCTCCGAAAGTGCGAACATCTGCAGATAGCTGGCAGGCAGAAGGGGCTAGCCTGGAAAGCTGTTGCTCAGCCTGATCTGCCCATGGCACTGCTCGCACAGAGGCACAGAGAATGGGGGTGCTTGCTTGTCTTGCCACCTCAAACTTCAAACGTAGCCTGGGAAAGTTGGTGTCCCAGCCAGGCTCCTTTCGCAGCCCTGCTCCAAAAGTGCGAACGTCTGCAGATAGCTGGCAGCCAGAAGGGGCTAGCCTGGAAAGCTGTTGCTCAGCCTCATCTGCCCATGGCAGTGCTCGCACAGAGGCACAGAGAATGCGGCTCCTTGCTTGTCTTGCCACCTCAAACTTCAAACGTAGCCTGGGAAAGTTGGTGTCCCAACCAGGCTCATTTCGCAGCCCTGCTCCGAAAGTGCGAACGTCTGCAGATAGCTGGCAGCCAGAAGGGGCTAGCCTGGAAAGCTGTTGCTCAGCCTCATCTGCCCATGGCACTGTTCGCATAGAGGCACAGAGAATGGGGCTGCTTGCTTATCTTGCGACTTGAAACTTCAAACGCATGCTGGGAATGGTGGTGTCCCTGCCAGGCTCCTATCACAGCCTTGCCCCGAAAGTGCGAACGTCTGCAGATAGCTGGCAGGCAGAAGGGGCTAGCCTGGAAAGCTGTTGCTCAGCCTCATCTGCCCATGGCAGTGCTCGCACAGAGGCACAGAGAATGGGGCTGCTTGCTTATCTTGCCACTTGAAACTTCAAACGCATGCTGGGAATGGTGGTGTCCCTGCCAGGCTCCTATCACAGCCTTGCCCCGAAAGTGCGAACGTCTGCAGATAGCTGGCAGGCAGAAGGGGCTAGCCTGGAAAGCTGTTGCTCAGCCTCATCTGCCCATGGCAGTGCTCGCACAGAGGCACAGAGAATGGGGCTGCTTGCTTATCTTGCCACCTCAAACTTCAAACGTAGCCTGGGAAAGATGGTGTACCTGCTAGGCTCCTTTCGCAGCCCTGCTCTTGAAATGCGAACGTCCGCAGATAGCTGGCAGCCAGAAGGGGCTAGCCTGGAAAGCTGTTGCTCAGCCTCATCTGCCCATGGCAGTGCTCGCACAGAGGCACAGAGAATGGGGCTGCTTGCTTATCTTGCCACTTGAAACTTCAAACGCATGCTGGGAATGGTGGTGTCCCTGCCAGGCTCCTATCACAGCCCTGCTCCGAAAGTGCGAACGTCTGCAGATAGCTGGCAGGCAGAAGGGGCTAGCCTGGAAAGCTGTTGCTCAGCCTCATCTGCCCATGGCAGTGCTCGCACAGAGGCACAGAGAATGGGGCTGCTTGCTTATCTTGCCACCTCAAACTTCAAACGTAGCCTGGGAAAGATGGTGTACCTGCTAGGCTCCTTTCGCAGCCCTGCTCTTGAAATGCGAACGTCTGCAGATAGCTGGCAGGCAGAAGGGGCTAGCTTGGAAAGCTGTTGCTCAGCCTCATCTGCCCATGGCAGTGCTCGCACAGAGGCACAGAGAATGGGGCTGCTTGCTTATCTTGCCACTTGAAACTTCAAACGCATGCTGGGAATGGTGGTGTCCCTGCCAGGCTCCTATCACAGCCCTGCTCCGAAAGTGAGAACGTCTGCAGATAGCTGGCAGCCAGAAGGGGCTAGCCTGGAAAGCTGTTGCTCAGCCTGATCTGCCCATGGCACTGTTCGCATAGAGGCACAGAGAATGGGGCTGCTTGCTTATGTTGAAACTTGAAACTTCAAACGCATGCTGGGAATGGTTGTGTCCCTGCCAGGCTCCTATCACAGCCTTGCCCCGAAAGTGCGAACGTCTGCAGATAGCTGGCAGGCAGAAGGGGCTAGCCTGGAAAGCTGTTGCTCAGCCTCATCTGCCCATGGCAGTGCTCGCACAGAGGCACAGAGAATGGGGCTGCTTGCTTATCTTGCCACTTGAAACTTCAAACGCATGCTGGGAATGGTGGTGTCCCTGCCAGGCTCCTATCACAGCCTTGCCCCGAAAGTGCGAACGTCTGCAGATAGCTGGCAGGCAGAAGGGGCTAGCCTGGAAAGCTGTTGCTCAGCCTCATCTGCCCATGGCAGTGCTCGCACAGAGGCACAGAGAATGGGGCTGCTTGCTTATCTTGCCACCTCAAACTTCAAACGTAGCCTGGGAAAGATGGTGTACCTGCTAGGCTCCTTTCGCAGCCCTGCTCTTGAAATGCGAACGTCTGCAGATAGCTGGCAGGCAGAAGGGGCTAGCTTGGAAAGCTGTTGCTCAGCCTCATCTGCCCATGGCAGTGCTCGCACAGAGGCACAGAGAATGGGGCTGCTTGCTTATCTTGCCACTTGAAACTTCAAACGCATGCTGGGAATGGTGGTGTCCCTGCCAGGCTCCTATCACAGCCCTGCTCCGAAAGTGCGAACGTCTGCAGATAGCTGGCAGGCAGAAGGGGCTAGCCTGGAAAGCTGTTGCTCAGCCTCATCTGCCCATGGCAGTGCTCGCACAGAGGCACAGCGAATGGGGCTGCTTGCTTATCTTGCCACCTCAAACTTCAAACGTAGCCTGGGAAATTTGGTGTACCTGCTAGGCTCCTTTCGCAGCCCTGCTCTTGAAATGCGAACGTCTGCAGATAGCTGGCAGGCAGAAGGGGCTAGCTTGGAAAGCTGTTGCTCAGCCTCATCTGCCCATGGCAGTGCTCGCACAGAGGCACAGAGAATGGGGCTGCTTGCTTATCTTGGCACTTGAAACTTCAAACGCATGCTGGGAATGGTGGTGTCCCTGCCAGGCTCCTATCACAGCCCTGCTCCGAAAGTGAGAACGTCTGCAGATAGCTGGCAGCCAGAAGGGGCTAGCCTGGAAAGCTGTTGCTCAGCCTGATCTGCCCATGGCACTGTTCGCATAGAGGCACAGAGAATGGGGCTGCTTGCTTATGTTGAAACTTGAAACTTCAAACGCATGCTGGGAATGGTGGTGTCCCTGCCAGGCTCCTATCACAGCCCTGCTCCGAAAGTGCGAACGTCTGCAGATAGCTGGCAGGCAGAAGGGGCTAGCCTGGAAAGCTGTTGCTCAGCCTGATCTGCCCATGGCACTGTTCGCATAGAGGCACAGAGAATGGGGCTGCTTGCTTATGTTGAAACTTGAAACTTCAAACGCATGCTGGGAATGGTGGTGTCCCTGCCAGGCTCCTATCACAGCCCTGCTCCGAAAGTGCGAACGTCTGCAGATAGCTGGCAGGCAGAAGGGGCTAGCCTGGAAAGCTGTTGCTCAGCCTCATCTGCCCATGGCAGTGCTCGCACAGAGGCACAGAGAATGGGGCTGCTTGCTTGTCTTGCCACCTCAAACTTCAAACGCATGCTGGGAATGGTGGTGTCCCTGCCAGGCTCCTATCACAGCCCTGCTCCGAAAGTGCGAACTTCTGCAGATAGCTGGCAGGCAGAAGGGGCTAGCCTGGAAAGCTGTTGCTCAGCCTCATCTGCCCATGGCACTGTTCGCATAGAGGCACAGAGAATGGGGCTGCTTGCTTATCTTGCCACTTGAAACTTCAAACGCATGCTGGGAATGGTGGTGTCCCTGCCAGGCTCCTATCACAGCCCTGCTCCGAAAGTGCGAACGTCTGCAGATAGCTGGCAGCCAGAAGGGGCTAGCCTGGAAAGCTGTTGCTCAGCCTCATCTGCCCATGGCAGTGCTCGCACAGAGGCACAGAGAATGGGGCTGCTTGCTTGTCTTGCCACCTCAAACTTCAAACGTAGCCTGGGAAAGTTGGTGTACCTGCTAGGCTCCTTTCGCAGCCCTGCTCTTGAAATGCGAACGTCTGCAGATAGCTGGCAGGCAGAAGGGGCTAGCTTGGAAAGCTGTTGCTCAGCCTCATCTGCCCATGGCAGTGCTCGCACAGAGGCACAGAGAATGGGGCTGCTTGCTTGTCTTGCCACCTCAAACTTCAAACGTAGCCTGGGAAAGTTGGTGTACCTGCTAGGCTCCTTTCGCAGCCCTGTTCTTGAAATGCGAACGTCTGCAGATAGCTGGCAGGCAGAAGGGGCTAGCTTGGAAAGCTGTTGCTCAGCCTCATCTGCCCATGGCAGTGCTCGCACAGAGGCACAGAGAATGGGGCTGCTTGCTTGTCTTGCCACCTCAAACTTCTAACGTAGCCTGGGAAAGTTGGTGTACCTGCTAGGCTCCTTTCGCAGCCCTGTTCTTGAAATGCGAACGTCTGCAGATAGCTGGCAGGCAGAAGGGGCTAGCCTGGAAAGCTGTTGCTCAGCCTCATCTGCCCATGGCAGTGCTCGCACAGAGGCACAGAGAATGGGGCTGCTTGCTTATCTTGCCACCTCAAACTTCAAACGTAGACTGGGAAAAATGGTGTACCTGCTAGGCTCCTTTCGCAGCCCTGTTCTTGAAATGCGAACGTCTGCAGATAGCTGGCAGGCAGAAGGGGCTAGCCTGGAAAGCTGTTGCTCAGCCTCATCTGCCCATGGCAGTGCTCGCACAGAGGCACAGAGAATGGGGCTGCTTGCTTGTCTTGCCACCTCAAACTTCAAACGCATGCTGGGAATGGTGGTGTCCCTGCCAGGCTCCTATCACAGCCCTGCTCCGAAAGTGCGAACGTCTGCAGATAGCTGGCAGGCAGAAGGGGCTAGCCTGGAAAGCTGTTGCTCAGCCTCATCTGCCCATGGCACTGCTCGCACAGAGGCACAGAGAATGGGGCTGCTTGCTTGTCTTGCCACCTCAAACTTCAAACGTAGCCTGGGAAATTTGGTGTACCTGATAGGCTCCTTTTGCAGCCCTGCTCTTGAAATGCGAACGTCTGCAGATAGCTGGCAGCCAGAAGGGGCTAGCCTGGAAAGCTGTTGCTCAGCCTCATCTGCCCATGGCACTGTTCGCATAGAGGCACAGAGAATGGGGCTGCTTGCTTATCTTGGCACTTGAAACTTCAAACGCATGCTGGGAATGGTGGTGTCCCTGCCAGGCTCCTATCACAGCCTTGCCCCGAAAGTGCGAACGTCTGCAGATAGCTGGCAGGCAGAAGGGGCTAGCCTGGAAAGCTGTTGCTCAGCCTCATCTGCCCATGGCAGTGCTCGCACAGAGGCACAGAGAATGGGGCTGCTTGCTTATCTTGCCACCTCAAACTTCAAACGTAGCCTGGGAAAGATGGTGTACCTGCTAGGCTCCTTTCGCAGCCCTGCTCTTGAAATGCGAACGTCTGCAGATAGCTGGCAGGCAGAAGGGGCTAGCTTGCAAAGCGTTGCTCAGCCTCATCTGCCCATGGCAGTGCTCGCACAGAGGCACAGAGAATGGGGCTGCTTGCTTATCTTGCCACTTGAAACTTCAAACGCATGCTGGGAATGGTGGTGTCCCTGCCAGGCTCCTATCACAGCCCTGCTCCGAAAGTGCGAACGTCTGCAGATAGCTGGCAGCCAGAAGGGGCTAGCCTGGAAAGCTGTTGCTCAGCCTGATCTGCCCATGGCAGTGCTCGCACAGAGGCACAGAGAATGGGGCTGCTTGCTTATGTTGAAACTTGAAACTTCAAACGCATGCTGGGAATGGTGGTGTCCCTGCCAGGCTCCTATCACAGCCCTGCTCCGAAAGTGCGAACGTCTGCAGATAGCTGGCAGGCAGAAGGGGCTAGCCTGGAAAGCTGTTGCTCAGCCTCATCTGCCCATGGCAGTGCTCGCACAGAGGCACAGAGAATGGGGCTGCTTGCTTATCTTGCCACTTGAAACTTCAAACGTAGCCTGGGAATGGTGGTTTCCCAGCCAGGCTCCTTTCGCAGCCCTGCTCCGAAAGTGCGAACGTCTGCAGATAGCTGGCAGCCAGAAGGTGCTAGCCTGGAAAGCTGTTGGTCAGCCTCATCTGCCCATGGCACTGCTCGCACAGAGGCATAGAGAATGCGGCTCCTTGCTTGTCTTGCCACCTCAAACTTCAAACGTAGCCTGGGAAAGTTGGTGTCCCAGCCAGGCTCCTATCACAGCCCTGCTCCGGAAGTGCGAACGTCTGCAGATAGCTGGCAGCCAGAAGGGGCTATCCTGGAAAGCTGTTGCTCAGCCTCATCTGCCCATGGCAGTGCTCGCACAGAGGCACAGAGAATGGGGCTGCTTGCTTATCTTGCGACTTGAAACTTCAAACGCATGCTGGTAATGGTGGTGTCCCTGCCAGGCTCCTATCACAGCCCTGCTCCGAAAGTGCGAACGTCTGCAGATAGCTGGCAGGCAGAAGGGGCTAGCCTGGAAAGCTGTTGCTCAGCCTCATCTGCCCATGGCACTGTTCGCACAGAGGCACAGAGAATGGGGCTGCTTGCTTGTCTTGCCACCTCAAACTTCAAACGTAGCCTTGGAAATTTGGTGTACCTGCTAGGCTCCTTTCGCAGCCCTGCTCTTGAAATGCGAACGTCTGCAGATAGCTGGCAGCCAGAAGGTGCTAGCCTGGAAAGCTGTTGCTCAGCCTCATCTGCCCATGGCAGTGCTCGCACAGAGGCACAGAGAATGGGGCTGCTTGCTTATCTTGCCATCTCAAACTTCAAACGTAGCCTGGGAAAGATGGTGTCCCATCTAGGCTCCTATCACAGCCCTGCTCTTGAAATGCGAACGTCTGCAGATGGCTGGCAGGCAGAAGGGGCTAGCTTGGAAAGCTGTTGCTCAGCCTCATCTGCCCATGGCAGTGCTCGCACAGAGGCACAGAGAATGGGGCTGCTTGCTTGTCTTGCCACCTCAAACTTCAAACGCATGCTGGGAATGGTGGTGTCCCTGCCAGGCTCCTATCACAGCCCTGCTCCGAAAGTGCGAACGTCTGCAGATAGCTGGCAGGCAGAAGGGGCTAGCCTGGAAAGCTGTTGCTCAGCCTCATCTGCCCATGGCAGTGCTCGCACAGAGGCACAGAGAATGGGGCTGCTTGCTTGTCTTGCCACCTCAAACTTCAAACATAGCCTGGGAAAGTTGGTGTCCCAGCCAGGCTCCTTTCGCAGCCCTGCTCTTGAAATGCGAACGTCTGCAGATAGCTGGCAGCCAGAAGGTGCTAGCCTGGAAAGCTGTTGCTCAGCCTCATCTGCCCATGGCACTGCTCGAACAGAGGCATAGAGAATGCGGCTCCTTGCTTATCTTGGCCACCTCAAACTTCAAACGTAGCCTGGGAAAGTTGGTGTCCCAGCCAGGCTCCTATCACAGCCCTGCTCCGAAAGTGCGAACGTCTGCAGATAGCTGGCAGCCAGAAGGGGCTAGCCTGGAAAGCTGTTGCTCAGCCTCATCTGCCCATGGCACTGCTCGCACAGAGGCACAGAGAATGGGGCTGCTTGCTTGTCTTGCCACCTCAAACTTCAAACGCATGCTGGTAATGGTGGTGTCCCTGCCAGGCTCCTATCACAGCCCTGCTCCGAAAGTGCGAACGTCTGCAGATAGCTGGCAGGCAGAAGGGGCTAGCCTGGAAAGCTGTTGCTCAGCCTCATCTGCCCATGGCACTGTTCGCATAGAGGCACAGAGAATGGGGCTGCTTGCTTATCTTGCGACTTGAAACTTCAAACGCATGCTGGGAATGGTGGTGTCCCTGCCAGGCTCCTATCACAGCCCTGCTCCGAAAGTGCGAACGTCTGCAGATAGCTGGCAGGCAGAAGGGGCTAGCCTGGAAAGCTGTTGCTCAGCCTCATCTGCCCATGGCAGTGCTCGCACAGAGGCACAGAGAATGGGGCTGCTTGCTTGTCTTGCCACCTCAAACTTCAAACGTAGCCTGGGAAAGTTGGTGTCCCAACCAGGCTCCTTTCGCAGCCCTGCTCCGACAGTGCGAACGTCTGCAGATAGCTGGCAGCCAGAAGGGGCTAGCCTGGAAAGCTGTTGCTCAGCCTCATCTGCCCATGGCACTGTTCGCATAGAGGCACAGAGAATGGGGCTGCTTGCTTATCTTGCCACTTGAAACTTCAAACGCATGCTGGGAATGGTGGTGTCCCTGCCAGGCTCCTATCACAGCCTTGCCCCGAAAGTGCGAACGTCTGCAGATAGCTGGCAGCCAGAAGGGGCTATCCTGGAAAGCTGTTGCTCAGCCTCATCTGCCCATGGCAGTGCTCGCACAGAGGCACAGAGAATGGGGCTGCTTGCTTGTCTTGCCACCTCAAACTTCAAACGTAGCCTGGGAAAGATGGTGTACCTGCTAGGCTCCTTTCGCAGCCCTGCTCTTGAAATGCGAACGTCTGCAGATAGCTGGCAGGCAGAAGGGGCTAGCTTGGAAAGCTGTTGCTCAGCCTCATCTGCCCATGGCAGTGCTCGCACAGAGGCACAGAGAATGGGGCTGCTTGCTTATCTTGCCACTTGAAACTTCAAACGCATGCTGGGAAAGACGGTGTCCCTGCCAGGCTCCTATCACAGCCCTGCCCCGAAAGTGCGAACGTCTGCAGATAGCTGGCAGGCAGAAGGGGCTAGCCTGGAAAGCTGTTGCTCAGCCTCATCTGCCCATGGCAGTGCTCGCACAGAGGCACAGAGAATGGGGCTGCTTGCTTATCTTGCCACCTCAAACTTCAAACGTAGCCTGGGACAGATGGTGTACCTGCTAGGCTCCTTTCGCAGCCCTGCTCTTGCAATGCGAACGTCTGCAGATAGCTGGCAGGCAGAAGGGGCTAGCTTGGAAAGCTGTTGCTCAGCCTCATCTGCCCATGGCAGTGCTCGCACAGAGGCACAGAGAATCGGGCTGCTTGCTTATCTTGCCACTTGAAACTTCAAACGCATGCTGGGAATGGTGGTGTCCCTGCCAGGCTCCTATCACAGCCCTGCTCCGAAAGTGCGAACGTCTGCAGATAGCTGGCAGCCAGAAGGGGCTAGCCTGGAAAGCTGTTGCTCAGCCTCATCTGCCCATGGCACTGTTCGCATAGAGGCACAGAGAATGGGGCTGCTTGCTTATGTTGAAACTTGAAACTTCAAACGCATGCTGGGAATGGTTGTGTCCCTGCCAGGCTCCTATCACAGCCTTGCCCCGAAAGTGCGAACGTCTGCAGATAGCTGGCAGGCAGAAGGGGCTAGCCTGGAAAGCTGTTGCTCAGCCTCATCTGCCCATGGCAGTGCTCGCACAGAGGCACAGAGAATGGGGCCGCTTGCTTATCTTGCCACTTGAAACTTCAAACGCATGCTGGGAATGGTGGTGTCCCTGCCAGGCTCCTATCACAGCCTTGCCCCGAAAGTGCGAACGTCTGCAGATAGCTGGCAGGCAGAAGGGGCTAGCCTGGAAAGCTGTTGCTCAGCCTCATCTGCCCATGGCAGTGCTCGCACAGAGGCACAGAGAATGGGGCTGCTTGCTTATCTTGCCACCTCAAACTTCAAACGTAGCCTGGGAAAGATGGTGTACCTGCTAGGCTCCTTTCGCAGCCCTGCTCTTGAAATGCGAACGTCTGCAGATAGCTGGCAGGCAGAAGGGGCTAGCTTGGAAAGCTGTTGCTCAGCCTCATCTGCCCATGGCAGTGCTCGCACAGAGGCACAGAGAATGGGGCTGCTTGCTTATCTTGCCACTTGAAACTTCAAACGCATGCTGGGAATGGTGGTGTCCCTGCCAGGCTCCTATCACAGCCCTGCTCCGAAAGTGCGAACGTCTGCAGATAGCTGGCAGGCAGAAGGGGCTAGCCTGGAAAGCTGTTGCTCAGCCTCATCTGCCCATGGCAGTGCTCGCACAGAGGCACAGAGAATGGGGCTGCTTGCTTATCTTGCCACCTCAAACTTCAAACGTAGCCTGGGAAAGATGGTGTACCTGCTAGGCTCCTTTCGCAGCCCTGCTCTTGAAATGCGAACGTCTGCAGATAGCTGGCAGGCAGAAGGGGCTAGCTTGGAAAGCTGTTGCTCAGCCTCATCTGCCCATGGCAGTGCTCGCACAGAGGCACAGAGAATGGGGCTGCTTGCTTATCTTGCCACTTGAGACTTCAAACGCATGCTGGGAATGGTGGTGTCCCTGCCAGGCTCCTATCACAGCCCTGCTCCGAAAGTGAGAACGTCTGCAGATAGCTGGCAGCCAGAAGGGGCTAGCCTGGAAAGCTGTTGCTCAGCCTGATCTGCCCATGGCACTGTTCGCATAGAGGCACAGAGAATGGGGCTGCTTGCTTATGTTGAAACTTGAAACTTCAAACGCATGCTGGGAATGGTGGTGTCCCTGCCAGGCTCCTATCACAGCCCTGCTCCGAAAGTGCGAACGTCTGCAGATAGCTGGCAGGCATAAGGGGCTAGCCTGGAAAGCTGTTGCTCAGCCTGATCTGCCCATGGCACTGTTCGCATAGAGGCACAGAGAATGGGGCTGCTTGCTTATGTTGAAACTTGAAACTTCAAACGCATGCTGGGAATGGTGGTGTCCCTGCCAGGCTCCTATCACAGCCCTGCTCCGAAAGTGCGAACGTCTGCAGATAGCTGGCAGGCAGAAGGGGCTAGCCTGGAAAGCTGTTGCTCAGCCTCATCTGCCCATGGCAGTGCTCGCACAGAGGCACAGAGAATGGGGCTGCTTGCTTGTCTTGCCACCTCAAACTTCAAACGCATGCTGGGAATGGTGGTGTCCCTGCCAGGCTCCTATCACAGCCCTGCTCCGAAAGTGCGAACTTCTGCAGATAGCTGGCAGGCAGAAGGGGCTAGCCTGGAAAGCTGTTGCTCAGCCTCATCTGCCCATGGCACTGTTCGCATAGAGGCACAGAGAATGGGGCTGCTTGCTTATCTTGGCACTTGAAACTTCAAACGCATGCTGGGAATGGTGGTGTCCCTGCCAGGCTCCTATCACAGCCCTGCTCCGAAAGTGCGAACGTCTGCAGATAGCTGGCAGCCAGAAGGGGCTAGCCTGGAAAGCTGTTGCTCAGCCTCATCTGCCCATGGCAGTGCTCGCACAGAGGCACAGAGAATGGGGCTGCTTGCTTGTCTTGCCACCTCAAACTTCAAACGTAGCCTGGGAAAGTTGGTGTACCTGCTAGGCTCCTTTCGCAGCCCTGCTCTTGAAATGCGAACGTCTGCAGATAGCTGGCAGGCAGAAGGGGCTAGCTTGGAAAGCTGTTGCTCAGCCTCATCTGCCCATGGCAGTGCTCGCACAGAGGCACAGAGAATGGGGCTGCTTGCTTGTCTTGCCACCTCAAACTTCAAACGTAGCCTGGGAAAGTTGGTGTACCTGCTAGGCTCCTTTCGCAGCCCTGTTCTTGAAATGCGAACGTCTGCAGATAGCTGGCAGGCAGAAGGGGCTAGCTTGGAAAGCTGTTGCTCAGCCTCATCTGTCCATGGCAGTGCTCGCACAGAGGCACAGAGAATGGGGCTGCTTGCTTGTCTTGCCACCTCAAACTTCAAACGTAGCCTGGGAAAGTTGGTGTACCTGCTAGGCTCCTTTCGCAGCCCTGTTCTTGAAATGCGAACGTCTGCAGATAGCTGGCAGGCAGAAGGGGCTAGCCTGGAAAGCTGTTGCTCAGCCTCATCTGCCCATGGCAGTGCTCGCACAGAGGCACAGAGAATGGGGCTGCTTGCTTATCTTGCCACCTCAAACTTCAAACGTAGCCTGGGAAAGATGGTGTACCTGCTAGGCTCCTTTCGCAGCCCTGTTCTTGAAATGCGAACGTCTGCAGATAGCTGGCAGGCAGAAGGGGCTAGCTTGGAAAGCTGTTGCTCAGCCTCATCTGCCCATGGCAGTGCTCGCACAGAGGCACAGAGAATGGGGCTGCTTGCTTGTCTTGCCACCTCAAACTTCAAACGCATGCTGGTAATGGTGGTGTCCCTGCCAGGCTCCTATCACAGCCCTGCTCCGAAAGTGCGAACGTCTGCAGATAGCTGGCAGGCAGAAGGGGCTAGCCTGGAAAGCTGTTGCTCAGCCTCATCTGCCCATGGCAGTGCTCGCACAGAGGCACAGAGAATGGGGCTGCTTGCTTATCTTGCCACCTCAAACTTCAAACGTAGCCTGGGAAATTTGGTGTACCTGATAGGCTCCTTTTGCAGCCCTGCTCTTGAAATGCGAAAGTCTGCAGATAGCTGGCAGCCAGAAGGGGCTAGCCTGGAAAGCTGTTGCTCAGCCTCATCTGCCCATGGCACTGTTCGCATAGAGGCACAGAGAATGGGGCTGCTTGCTTGTCTTGCCACCTCAAACTTCAAACGTAGCCTGGGAAAGTTGGTGTCCCAGCCAGGCTCCTTTCGCAGCCCTGCTCCGAAAGTGCGAACGTCTGCAGATAGCTGGCAGCCAGAAGGGGCTAGTCTGGAAAGCTGTTGCTCAGCCTCATCTGCCCATGGCAGTGCTCGCACAGAGGCACAGAGAATGGGGCTGCTTGCTTGTCTTGCCACCTCAAACTTCAAACGTAGCCTGGGAAAGTTGGTGTCCCAACCAGGCTCCTTTCGCAGCCCTGCTCCGAAAGTGCGAACGTCTGCAGATAGCTGGCAGGCAGAAGGGGCTAGCCTGGAAAGCTGTTGCTCAGCCTCATCTGCCCATGGCAGTGCTCGCACAGAGGCACAGAGAATGGGGCTGCTTGCTTGTCTTGCCACCTCAAACTTCAAACGCATGCTGGGAATGGTGGTGTCCTTGCCAGGCTCCTATCACAGCCCTGCTCTTGAAATGCGAACGTCTGCAGATAGCTGGCAGGCAGAAGGGGCTAGCCTGGAAAGCTGTTGCTCAGCCTGATCTGCCCATGGCACTGCTCGCACAGAGGCACAGAGAATGGGGGTGCTTGCTTGTCTTGCCACCTCAAACTTCAAACGTAGCCTGGGAAAGTTGGTGTCCCAGCCAGGCTCCTTTCGCAGCCCTGCTCCAAAAGTGCGAACGTCTGCAGATAGCTGGCAGCCAGAAGGGGCTAGCCTGGAAAGCTGTTGCTCAGCCTCATCTGCCCATGGCAGTGCTCGCACAGAGGCACAGAGAATGCGGCTCCTTGCTTGTCTTGCCACCTCAAACTTCAAACGTAGCCTGGGAAAGTTGGTGTCCCAACCAGGCTCATTTCGCAGCCCTGCTCCGAAAGTGCGAACGTCTGCAGATAGCTGGCAGCCAGAAGGGGCTAGCCTGGAAAGCTGTTGCTCAGCCTCATCTGCCCATGGCACTGTTCGCATAGAGGCACAGAGAATGGGGCTGCTTGCTTATCTTGCGACTTGAAACTTCAAACGCATGCTGGGAATGGTGGTGTCCCTGCCAGGCTCCTATCACAGCCTTGCCCCGAAAGTGCGAACGTCTGCAGATAGCTGGCAGGCAGAAGGGGCTAGCCTGGAAAGCTGTTGCTCAGCCTCATCTGCCCATGGCAGTGCTCGCACAGAGGCACAGAGAATGGGGCTGCTTGCTTATCTTGCCACCTCAAACTTCAAACGTAGCCTGGGACAGATGGTGTACCTGCTAGGCTCCTTTCGCAGCCCTGCTCTTGCAATGCGAACGTCTGCAGATAGCTGGCAGGCAGAAGGGGCTAGCTTGGAAAGCTGTTGCTCAGCCTCATCTGCCCATGGCAGTGCTCGCACAGAGGCACAGAGAATGGGGCTGCTTGCTTATCTTGCCACTTGAAACTTCAAACGCATGCTGGGAATGGTGGTGTCCCTGCCAGGCTCCTATCACAGCCCTGCTCCGAAAGTGCGAACGTCTGCAGATAGCTGGCAGCCAGAAGGGGCTAGCCTGGAAAGCTGTTGCTCAGCCTCATCTGCCCATGGCACTGTTCGCATAGAGGCACAGAGAATGGGGCTGCTTGCTTATGTTGAAACTTGAAACTTCAAACGCATGCTGGGAATGGTTGTGTCCCTGCCAGGCTCCTATCACAGCCTTGCCCCGAAAGTGCGAACGTCTGCAGATAGCTGGCAGGCAGAAGGGGCTAGCCTGGAAAGCTGTTGCTCAGCCTCATCTGCCCATGGCAGTGCTGGCACAGAGGCACAGAGAATGGGGCTGCTTGCTTATCTTGCCACTTGAAACTTCAAACGCATGCTGGGAATGGTGGTGTCCCTGCCAGGCTCCTATCACAGCCTTGCCCCGAAAGTGCGAACGTCTGCAGATAGCTGGCAGGCAGAAGGGGCTAGCCTGGAAAGCTGTTGCTCAGCCTCATCTGCCCATGGCAGTGCTCGCACAGAGGCACAGAGAATGGGGCTGCTTGCTTATCTTGCCACCTCAAACTTCAAACGTAGCCTGGGAAAGATGGTGTACCTGCTAGGCTCCTTTCGCAGCCCTGCTCTTGAAATGCGAACGTCTGCAGATAGCTGGCAGGCAGAAGGGGCTAGCTTGGAAAGCTGTTGCTCAGCCTCATCTGCCCATGGCAGTGCTCGCACAGAGGCACAGAGAATGGGGCTGCTTGCTTATCTTGCGACTTGAAACTTCAAACGCATGCTGGGAATGGTGGTGTCCCTGCCAGGCTCCTATCACAGCCCTGCTCCGAAAGTGCGAACGTCTGCAGATAGCTGGCAGGCAGAAGGGGCTAGCCTGGAAAGCTGTTGCTCAGCCTCATCTGCCCATGGCAGTGCTCGCACAGAGGCACAGAGAATGGGGCTGCTTGCTTATCTTGCCACCTCAAACTTCAAACGTAGCCTGGGAAAGATGGTGTACCTGCTAGGCTCCTTTCGCAGCCCTGCTCTTGAAATGCGAACGTCTGCAGATAGCTGGCAGGCAGAAGGGGCTAGCTTGGAAAGCTGTTGCTCAGCCTCATCTGCCCATGGCAGTGCTCGCATAGAGGCACAGAGAATCGGGCTGCTTGCTTATCTTGCCACTTGAAACTTCAAACGCATGCTGGGAATGGTGGTGTCCCTGCCAGGCTCCTATCACAGCCCTGCTCCGAAAGTGAGAACGTCTGCAGATAGCTGGCAGGCAGAAGGGGCTAGCCTGGAAAGCTGTTGCTCAGCCTGATCTGCCCATGGCACTGTTCGCATAGAGGCACAGAGAATGGGGCTGCTTGCTTATGTTGAAACTTGAAACTTCAAACGCATGCTGGGAATGGTGGTGTCCCTGCCAGGCTCCTATCACAGCCCTGCTCCGAAAGTGCGAACGTCTGCAGATAGCTGGCAGCCAGAAGGGGCTAGCCTGGAAAGCTGTTGCTCAGCCTGATCTGCCCATGGCACTGTTCGCATAGAGGCACAGAGAATGGGGCTGCTTGCTTATGTTGAAACTTGAAACTTCAAACGCATGCTGGGAATGGTGGTGTCCCTGCCAGGCTCCTATCACAGCCCTGCTCCGAAAGTGCGAACGTCTGCAGATAGCTGGCAGGCAGAAGGGGCTAGCCTGGAAAGCTGTTGCTCAGCCTCATCTGCCCATGGCAGTGCTCGCACAGAGGCACAGAGAATGGGGCTGCTTGCTTGTCTTGCCACCTCAAACTTCAAACGCATGCTGGGAATGGTGGTGTCCCTGCCAGGCTCCTATCACAGCCCTGCTCCGAAAGTGCGAACTTCTGCAGATAGCTGGCAGGCAGAAGGGGCTAGCCTGGAAAGCTGTTGCTCAGCCTCATCTGCCCATGGCACTGTTCGCATAGAGGCACAGAGAATGGGGCTGCTTGCTTATCTTGGCACTTGAAACTTCAAACGCATGCTGGGAATGGTGGTGTCCCTGCCAGGCTCCTATCACAGCCCTGCTCCGAAAGTGCGAACGTCTGCAGATAGCTGGCAGCCAGAAGGGGCTAGCCTGGAAAGCTGTTGCTCAGCCTCATCTGCCCATGGCAGTGCTCGCACAGAGGCACAGAGAATGGGGCTGCTTGCTTGTCTTGCCACCTCAAACTTCAAACGTAGCCTGGGAAAGTTGGTGTACCTGCTAGGCTCCTTTCGCAGCCCTGCTCTTGAAATGCGAACGTCTGCAGATAGCTGGCAGGCAGAAGGGGCTAGCTTGGAAAGCTGTTGCTCAGCCTCATCTGCCCATGGCAGTGCTCGCACAGAGGCACAGAGAATGGGGCTGCTTGCTTGTCTTGCCACCTCAAACTTCAAACGTAGCCTGGGAAAGTTGGTGTACCTGCTAGGCTCCTTTCGCAGCCCTGTTCTTGAAATGCGAACGTCTGCAGATAGCTGGCAGGCAGAAGGGGCTAGCTTGGAAAGCTGTTGCTCAGCCTCATCTGCCCATGGCAGTGCTCGCACAGAGGCACAGAGAATGGGGCTGCTTGCTTGTCTTGCCACCTCAAACTTCAAACGTAGCCTGGGAAAGTTGGTGTACCTGCTAGGCTCCTTTCGCAGCCCTGTTCTTGAAATGCGAACGTCTGCAGATAGCTGGCAGGCAGAAGGGGCTAGCCTGGAAAGCTGTTGCTCAGCCTCATCTGCCCATGGCAGTGCTCGCACAGAGGCACAGAGAATGGGGCTGCTTGCTTGTCTTGCCACCTCAAACTTCAAACGCATGCTGGGAATGGTGGTGTCCCTGCCAGGCTCCTATCACAGCCCTGCTCCGAAAGTGCGAACGTCTGCAGATAGCTGGCAGGCAGAAGGGGCTAGCCTGGAAAGCTGTTGCTCAGCCTCATCTGCCCATGGCAGTGCTCGCACAGAGGCACAGAGAATGGGGCTGCTTGCTTGTCTTGCCACCTCAAACTTCAAACGTAGCCTGGGAAATTTGGTGTACCTGATAGGCTCCTTTTGCAGCCCTGCTCTTGAAATGCGAACGTCTGCAGATAGCTGGCAGCCAGAAGGGGCTAGCCTGGAAAGCTGTTGCTCAGCCTCATCTGCCCATGGCACTGTTCGCATAGAGGCACAGAGAATGGGGCTGCTTGCTTATCTTGCCACTTGAAACTTCAAACGCATGCGGGGAACGGTGGTGTCCCTGCCAGGCTCCTATCACAGCCCTGCTCCGAAAGTGCGAACGTCTGCAGATAGCTGGCAGCCAGAAGGGGCTAGCCTGGAAAGCTGTTGCTCAGCCTGATCTGCCCATGGCACTGTTCGCATAGAGGCACAGAGAATGGGGCTGCTTGCTTATGTTGAAACTTGAAACTTCAAACGCATGCTGGGAATGGTGGTGTCCCTGCCAGGCTCCTATCACAGCCCTGCTCCGAAAGTGCGAACGTCTGCAGATAGCTGGCAGGCAGAAGGGGCTAGCCTGGAAAGCTGTTGCTCAGCCTCATCTGCCCATGGCAGTGCTCGCACAGAGGCACAGAGAATGGGGCTGCTTGCTTGTCTTGCCACCTCAAACTTCAAACGTAGACTGGGAAAGATGGTGTCCCAGCCAGGCTCCTTTCGCAGCCCTGCTCCGAAAGTGCGAACGTCTGCAGATAGCTGGCAGCCAGAAGGGGCTAGTCTGGAAAGCTGTTGCTCAGCCTCATCTGCCCATGGCAGTGCTCGCACAGAGGCACAGAGAATGGGGCTGCTTGCTTGTCTTGCCACCTCAAACTTCAAACGTAGCCTGGGAAAGTTGGTGTCCCAACCAGGCTCCTTTCGCAGCCCTGCTCCGAAAGTGCGAACGTCTGCAGATAGCTGGCAGGCAGAAGGGGCTAGCCTGGAAAGCTGTTGCTCAGCCTCATCTGCCCATGGCAGTGCTCGCACAGAGGCACAGAGAATGGGGCTGCTTGCTTGTCTTGCCACCTCAAACTTCAAACGCATGCTGGGAATGGTGGTGTCCTTGCCAGGCTCCTATCACAGCCCTGCTCCGAAAGTGCGAACATCTGCAGATAGCTGGCAGGCAGAAGGGGCTAGCCTGGAAAGCTGTTGCTCAGCCTGATCTGCCCATGGCAGTGCTCGCACAGAGGCACAGAGAATGGGGCTGCTTGCTTGTCTTGCCACCTCAAACTTCAAACGTAGCCTGGGAAAGTTGGTGTCCCAGCCAGGCTCCTTTCGCAGCCCTGCTCCAAAAGTGCGAACGTCTGCAGATAGCTGGCAGCCAGAAGGGGCTAGCCTGGAAAGCTGTTGCTCAGCCTCATCTGCCCATGGCAGTGCTCGCACAGAGGCACAGAGAATGCGGCTCCTTGCTTGTCTTGCCACCTCAAACTTCAAACGTAGCCTGGGAAAGTTGGTGTCCCAACCAGGCTCATTTCGCAGCCCTGCTCCGAAAGTGCGAACGTCTGCAGATAGCTGGCAGCCAGAAGGGGCTAGCCTGGAAAGCTGTTGCTCAGCCTCATCTGCCCATGGCACTGTTCGCATAGAGGCACAGAGAATGGGGCTGCTTGCTTATCTTGCGACTTGAAACTTCAAACGCATGCTGGGAATGGTGGTGTCCCTGCCAGGCTCCTATCACAGCCTTGCCCCGAAAGTGCGAACGTCTGCAGATAGCTGGCAGGCAGAAGGGGCTAGCCTGGAAAGCTGTTGCTCAGCCTCATCTGCCCATGGCAGTGCTCGCACAGAGGCACAGAGAATGGGGCTGCTTGCTTATCTTGCCACCTCAAACTTCAAACGTAGCCTGGGACAGATGGTGTACCTGCTAGGCTCCTTTCGCAGCCCTGCTCTTGCAATGCGAACGTCTGCAGATAGCTGGCAGGCAGAAGGGGCTAGCTTGGAAAGCTGTTGCTCAGCCTCATCTGCCCATGGCAGTGCTCGCACAGAGGCACAGAGAATGGGGCTTCTTGCTTATCTTGCCACTTGAAACTTCAAACGCATGCTGGGAATGGTGGTGTCCCTGCCAGGCTCCTATCACAGCCCTGCTCCGAAAGTGCGAACGTCTGCAGATAGCTGGCAGGCAGAAGGGGCTAGCGTGGAAAGCTGTTGCTCAGCCTCATCTGCCCATGGCACTGTTCGCATAGAGGCACAGAGAATGGGGCTGCTTGCTTATGTTGAAACTTGAAACTTCAAACGCATGCTGGGAATGGTTGTGTCCCTGCCAGGCTCCTATCACAGCCTTGCCCCGAAAGTGCGAACGTCTGCAGATAGCTGGCAGCCAGAAGGGGCTAGCCTGGAAAGCTGTTGCTCAGCCTCATCTGCCCATGGCAGTGCTCGCACAGAGGCACAGAGAATGGGGCTGCTTGCTTATCTTGCCACTTGAAACTTCAAACGCATGCTGGGAATGGTGGTGTCCCTGCCAGGCTCCTATCACAGCCTTGCCCCGAAAGTGCGAACGTCTGCAGATAGCTGGCAGGCAGAAGGGGCTAGCCTGGAAAGCTGTTGCTCAGCCTCATCTGCCCATGGCAGTGCTCGCACAGAGGCACAGAGAATGGGGCTGCTTGCTTATCTTGCCACCTCAAACTTCAAACGTAGCCTGGGAAAGATGGTGTACCTGCTAGGCTCCTTTCGCAGCCCTGCTCTTGAAATGCGAACGTCTGCAGATAGCTGGCAGGCAGAAGGGGCTAGCTTGGAAAGCTGTTGCTCAGCCTCATCTGCCCATGGCAGTGCTCGCACAGAGGCACAGAGAATGGGGCTGCTTGCTTATCTTGCCACTTGAAACTTCAAACGCATGCTGGGAATGGTGGTGTCCCTGCCAGGCTCCTATCACAGCCCTGCTCCGAAAGTGCGAACGTCTGCAGATAGCTGGCAGGCAGAAGGGGCTATCCTGGAAAGCTGTTGCTCAGCCTCATCTGCCCATGGCAGTGCTCGCACAGAGGCACAGAGAATGGGGCTGCTTGCTTATCTTGCCACCTCAAACTTCAAACGTAGCCTGGGAAAGATGGTGTACCTGCTAGGCTCCTTTCGCAGCCCTGCTCTTGAAATGCGAACGTCTGCAGATAGCTGGCAGGCAGAAGGGGCTAGCTTGGAAAGCTGTTGCTCAGCCTCATCTGCCCATGGCAGTGCTCGCACAGAGGCACAGAGAATGGGGCTGCTTGCTTATCTTGCCACTTGAAACTTCAAACGCATGCTGGGAATGGTGGTGTCCCTGCCAGGCTCCTATCACAGCCCTGCTCCGAAAGTGCGAACGTCTGCAGATAGCTGGCAGCCAGAAGGGGCTAGCCTGGAAAGCTGTTGCTCAGCCTCATCTGCCCATGGCACTGTTCGCATAGAGGCACAGAGAATGGGGCTGCTTGCTTATGTTGAAACTTGAAACTTCAAACGCATGCTGGGAATGGTGGTGTCCCTGCCAGGCTCCTATCACAGCCCTGCTCCGAAAGTGCGAACGTCTGCAGATAGCTGGCAGCCAGAAGGGGCTAGCCTGGAAAGCTGTTGCTCAGCCTGATCTGCCCATGGCACTGTTCGCATAGAGGCACAGAGAATGGGGCTGCTTGCTTATGTTGAAACTTGAAACTTCAAACGCATGCTGGGAATGGTGGTGTCCCTGCCAGGCTCCTATCACAGCCCTGCTCCGAAAGTGCGAACGTCTGCAGATAGCTGGCAGGCAGAAGGGGCTAGCCTGGAAAGCTGTTGCTCAGCCTCATCTGCCCATGGCAGTGCTCGCACAGAGGCACAGAGAATGGGGCTGCTTGCTTGTCTTGCCACCTCAAACTTCAAACGCATGCTGGGAATGGTGGTGTCCCTGCCAGGGTCCTATCACAGCCCTGCTCCGAAAGTGCGAACGTCTGCAGATAGCTGGCAGCCAGAAGGGGCTAGCCTGGAAAGCTGTTGCTCAGCCTCATCTGCCCATGGCAGTGCTCGCACAGAGGCACAGAGAATGGGGCTGCTTGCTTGTCTTGCCACCTCAAACTTCAAACGTAGCCTGGGAAAGTTAGTGTACCTGCTAGGCTCCTTTCGCAGCCCTGTTCTTGAAATGCGAACGTCTGCAGATAGCTGGCAGGCAGAAGGGGCTAGCCTGGAAAGCTGTTGCTCAGCCTCATCTGCCCATGGCAGTGCTCGCACAGAGGCACAGAGAATGGGGCTGCTTGCTTATCTTGCCACCTCAAACTTCAAACGTAGACTGGGAAAAATGGTGTACCTGCTAGGCTCCTTTCGCAGCCCTGTTCTTGAAATGCGAACGTCTGCAGATAGCTGGCAGGCAGAAGGGGCTAGCTTGGAAAGCTGTTGCTCAGCCTCATCTGCCCATGGCAGTGCTCGCACAGAGGCACAGAGAATGGGGCTGCTTGCTTGTCTTGCCACCTCAAACTTCAAACGCATGCTGGGAATGGTGGTGTCCCTGCCAGGCTCCTATCACAGCCCTGCTCCGAAAGTGCGAACGTCTGCAGATAGCTGGCAGCCAGAAGGGGCTAGCCTGGAAAGCTGTTGCTCAGCCTCATCTGCCCATGGCAGTGCTCGCACAGAGGCACAGAGAATGGGGCTGCTTGCTTGTCTTGCCACCTCAAACTTCAAACGTAGCCTGGGAAATTTGGTGTACCTGATAGGCTCCTTTTGCAGCCCTGCTCTTGAAATGCGAACGTCTGCATATAGCTGGCAGCCAGAAGGGGCTAGCCTGGAAAGCTGTTGCTCAGCCTCATCTGCCCATGGCACTGTTCGCATAGAGGCACAGAGAATGGGGCTGCTTGCTTATCTTGCCACTTGAAACTTCAAACGCATGCTGGGAATGGTGGTGTCCCTGCCAGGCTCCTATCACAGCCTTGCCCCGAAAGTGCGAACGTCTGCAGATAGCTGGCAGGCAGAAGGGGCTAGCCTGGAAAGCTGTTTCTCAGCCTCATCTGCCCATGGCAGTGCTCGCACAGAGGCACAGAGAATGGGGCTGCTTGCTTATCTTGCCACCTCAAACTTCAAACGTAGCCTGGGAAAGATGGTGTACCTGCTAGGCTCCTTTCGCAGCCCTGCTCTTGAAATGCGAACGTCTGCAGATAGCTGGCAGGCAGAAGGGGCTAGCTTGCAAAGCGTTGCTCAGCCTCATCTGCCCATGGCAGTGCTCGCACAGAGGCACAGAGAATGGGGCTGCTTGCTTATCTTGCCACTTGAAACTTCAAACGCATGCTGGGAATGGTGGTGTCCCTGCCAGGCTCCTATCACAGCCCTGCTCCGAAAGTGCGAACGTCTGCAGATAGCTGGCAGCCAGAAGGGGCTAGCCTGGAAAGCTGTTGCTCAGCCTGATCTGCCCATGGCAGTGCTCGCACAGAGGCACAGAGAATGGGGCTGCTTGCTTATGTTGAAACTTGAAACTTCAAACGCATGCTGGGAATGGTGGTGTCCCTGCCAGGCTCCTATCACAGCCCTGCTCCGAAAGTGCGAACGTCTGCAGATAGCTGGCAGGCAGAAGGGGCTAGCCTGGAAAGCTGTTGCTCAGCCTCATCTGCCCATGGCAGTGCTCGCACAGAGGCACAGAGAATGGGGCTGCTTGCTTATCTTGCCACTTGAAACTTCAAACGTAGCCTGGGAATGGTGGTTTCCCAGCCAGGCTCCTTTCGCAGCCCTGCTCCGAAAGTGCGAACGTCTGCAGATAGCTGGCAGCCAGAAGGTGCTAGCCTGGAAAGCTGTTGGTCAGCCTCATCTGCCCATGGCACTGCTCGCACAGAGGCATAGAGAATGCGGCTCCTTGCTTGTCTTGCCACCTCAAACTTCAAACGTAGCCTGGGAAAGTTGGTGTCCCAGCCAGGCTCCTATCACAGCCCTGCTCCGGAAGTGCGAACGTCTGCAGATAGCTGGCAGCCAGAAGGGGCTATCCTGGAAAGCTGTTGCTCAGCCTCATCTGCCCATGGCAGTGCTCGCACAGAGGCACAGAGAATGGGGCTGCTTGCTTGTCTTGCCACCTCAAACTTCAAACGTAGCCTGGGAAAGTTGGTGTACCTGCTAGGCTCCTTTCGCAGCCCTGTTCTTGAAATGCGAACGTCTGCAGATAGCTGGCAGGCAGAAGGGGCTAGCCTGGAAAGCTGTTGCTCAGCCTCATCTGCCCATGGCAGTGCTCGCACAGAGGCACAGAGAATGGGGCTGCTTGCTTATCTTGCCACCTCAAACTTCAAACGCATGCTGGGAATGGTGGTGTCCATGCCAGGGTCCTATCACAGCCCTGCTCCGATAGTGCGAACGTCTGCAGATAGCTGGCAGCCAGAAGGGGCTAGCCTGGAAAGCTGTTGCTCAGCCTCATCTGCCTATGGCAGTGCTTGCACAGAGGAACAGAGAATGGGGCTGCTTGCTTGTCTTGCCACCTCAAACTTCAAACGTAGCCTGGGAAATTTGGTGTACCTGCTAGGCTCCTTTCGCAGCCCTTCTCTTGAAATGCGAACGTCTGCAGATAGCTGGCAGGCAGAAGGGGCTAGCCTGGAAAGCTGTTGCTCAGCCTCATCTGCCCATGGCACTGTTCGCATAGAGGCACAGAGAATGGGGCTGCTTGCTTGTCTTGCCACCTCAAACTTCAAACGTATCCTGGGAAATTTGGTGTACCTGCTAGGCTCCTTTCGCAGCCCTGCTCTTGAAATGCGAACGTCTGCAGATAGCTGGCAGCCAGAAGGTGCTAGCCTGGAAAGCTGTTGCTCAGCCTCATCTGCCCATGGCAGTGCTCGCATAGAGGCACAGAGAATGGGGCTGCTTGCTTGTCTTGCAACCTCAAACTTCAAACGTAGCCTGGGAAAGTTGGTGTCCCAGCCAGGCTCCTATCACAGCCCTGCTCCGAAAGTGCGAACGTCTGCAGATAGCTGGCAGCCAGAAGGGGCTAGCCTGGAAAGCTGTTGCTCAGCCTCATCTGCCCATGGCAGTGCTCGCACAGAGGCACAGAGAATGGGGCTGCTTGCTTATCTTGCGACTTGAAACTTCAAACGCATGCTGGTAATGGTGGTGTCCCTGCCAGGCTCCTATCACAGCCCTGCTCCGAAAGTGCGAACGTCTGCAGATAGCTGGCAGGCAGAAGGGGCTAGCCTGGAAAGCTGTTGCTCAGCCTCATCTGCCCATGGCACTGTTCGCATAGAGGCACAGAGAATGGGGCTGCTTGCTTGTCTTGCCACCTCAAACTTCAAACGTAGCCTTGGAAATTTGGTGTACCTGCTAGGCTCCTTTCGCAGCCCTGCTCTTGAAATGCGAACGTCTGCAGATAGCTGGCAGCCAGAAGGTGCTAGCCTGGAAAGCTGTTGCTCAGCCTCATCTGCCCATGGCACTGCTCGCACAGAGGCACAGAGAATGGGGCTGCTTGCTTATCTTGCCATCTCAAACTTCAAACGTAGCCTGGGAAAGATGGTGTCCCATCTAGGCTCCTATCACAGCCCTGCTCTTGAAATGCGAACGTCTGCAGATGGCTGGCAGGCAGAAGGGGCTAGCTTGGAAAGCTGTTGCTCAGCCTCATCTGCCCATGGCAGTGCTCGCACAGAGGCACAGAGAATGGGGCTGCTTGCTTGTCTTGCCACCTCAAACTTCAAACGCATGCTGGGAATGGTGGTGTCCCTGCCAGGCTCCTATCACAGCCCTGCTCCGAAAGTGCGAACGTCTGCAGATAGCTGGCAGCCAGAAGGGGCTAGCCTGGAAAGCTGTTGCTCAGCCTCATCTGCCCATGGCAGTGCTCGCACAGAGGCACAGAGAATGGGGCTGCTTGCTTGTCTTGCCACCTCAAACTTCAAACATAGCCTGGGAAAGTTGGTGTCCCAGCCAGGCTCCTTTCGCAGCCCTGCTCTTGAAATGCGAACGTCTGCAGATAGCTGGCAGGCAGAAGGGGCTAGCCTGGAAAGCTGTTGCTCAGCCTCATCTGCCCATGGCACTGTTCGCATAGAGGCACAGAGAATGGGGCTGCTTGCTTATCTTGCGACTTGAAACTTCAAACGCATGCTGGGAATGGTGGTGTCCCTGCCAGGCTCCTATCACAGCCCTGCTCCGAAAGTGCGAACGTCTGCAGATAGCTGGCAGGCAGAAGGGGCTAGCCTGGAAAGCTGTTGCTCAGCCTCATCTGCCCATGGCAGTGCTCGCACAGAGGCACAGAGAATGGGGCTGCTTGCTTGTCTTGCCACCTCAAACTTCAAACGTAGCCTGGGAAAGTTGGTGTCCCAACCAGGCTCCTTTCGCAGCCCTGCTCCGACAGTGCGAACGTCTGCAGATAGCTGGCAGCCAGAAGGGGCTAGCCTGGAAAGCTGTTGCTCAGCCTCATCTGCCCATGGCACTGTTCGCATAGAGGCACAGAGAATGGGGCTGCTTGCTTATCTTGCCACTTGAAACTTCAAACGCATGCAGGGAATGGTGGTGTCCCTGCCAGGCTCCTATCACAGCCTTGCCCCGAAAGTGCGAACGTCTGCAGATAGCTGGCAGCCAGAAGGGGCTATCCTGGAAAGCTGTTGCTCAGCCTCATCTGCCCATGGCAGTGCTCGCACAGAGGCACAGAGAATGGGGCTGCTTGCTTGTCTTGCCACCTCAAACTTCAAACGTAGCCTGGGAAAGATGGTGTACCTGCTAGGCTCCTTTCGCAGCCCTGCTCTTGAAATGCGAACGTCTGCAGATAGCTGGCAGGCAGAAGGGGCTAGCTTGGAAAGCTGTTGCTCAGCCTCATCTGCCCATGGCAGTGCTCGCACAGAGGCACAGAGAATGGGGCTGCTTGCTTATCTTGCCACTTGAAACTTCAAACGCATGCTGGGAATGGTGGTGTCCCTGCCAGGCTCCTATCACAGCCTTGCCCCGAAAGTGCGAACGTCTGCAGATAGCTGGCAGGCAGAAGGGGCTAGCCTGGAAAGCTGTTGCTCAGCCTCATCTGCCCATGGCAGTGCTCGCACAGAGGCACAGAGAATGGGGCTGCTTGCTTATCTTGCCACCTCAAACTTCAAACGTAGCCTGGGACAGATGGTGTACCTGCTAGGCTCCTTTCGCAGCCCTGCTCTTGCAATGCGAACGTCTGCAGATAGCTGGCAGGCAGAAGGGGCTAGCTTGGAAAGCTGTTGCTCAGCCTCATCTGCCCATGGCAGTGCTCGCACAGAGGCACAGAGAATCGGGCTGCTTCCTTATCTTGCCACTTGAAACTTCAAACGCATGCTGGGAATGGTGGTGTCCCTGCCAGGCTCCTATCACAGCCCTGCTCCGAAAGTGCGAACGTCTGCAGATAGCTGGCAGCCAGAAGGGGCTAGCCTGGAAAGCTGTTGCTCAGCCTCATCTGCCCATGGCACTGTTCGCATAGAGGCACAGAGAATGGGGCTGCTTGCTTATGTTGAAACTTGAAAATTCAAACGCATGCTGGGAATGGTTGTGTCCCTGCCAGGCTCCTATCACAGCCTTGCCCCGAAAGTGCGAACGTCTGCAGATAGCTGGCAGGCAGAAGGGGCTAGCTTGGAAAGCTGTTGCTCAGCCTCATCTGCCCATGGCAGTGCTCGCACAGAGGCACAGAGAATGGGGCTGCTTGCTTATCTTGCCACTTGAAACTTCAAACGCATGCTGGGAATGGTGGTGTCCCTGCCAGGCTCCTATCACAGCCCTGCTCCAAAAGTGCGAACGTCTGCAGATAGCTGGCAGGCAGAAGGGGCTAGCCTGGAAAGCTGTTGCTCAGCCTCATCTGCCCATGGCAGTGCTCGCACAGAGGCACAGAGAATGGGGCTGCTTGCTTATCTTGCCACCTCAAACTTCAAACGTAGCCTGGGAAAGATGGTGTACCTGCTAGGCTCCTTTCGCAGCCCTGCTCTTGAAATGCGAACGTCTGCAGATAGCTGGCAGGCAGAAGGGGCTAGCTTTGAAAGCTGTTGCTCAGCCTCATCTGCCCATGGCAGTGCTCGCACAGAGGCACAGAGAATGGGGCTGCTTGCTTATCTTGCCACTTGAAACTTCAAACGCATGCTGGGAATGGTGGTGTCCCTGCCAGGCTCCTATCACAGCCCTGCTCCGAAAGTGAGAACGTCTGCAGATAGCTGGCAGCCAGAAGGGGCTAGCCTGGAAAGCTGTTGCTCAGCCTGATCTGCCCATGGCACTGTTCGCATAGAGGCACAGAGAATGGGGCTGCTTGCTTATGTTGAAACTTGAAACTTCAAACGCATGCTGGGAATGGTGGTGTCCCTGCCAGGCTCCTATCACAGCCCTGCTCCGAAAGTGCGAACGTCTGCAGATAGCTGGCAGCCAGAAGGGGCTAGCCTGGAAAGCTGTTGCTCAGCCTGATCTGCCCATGGCACTGTTCGCATAGAGGCACAGAGAATGGGGCTGCTTGCTTATGTTGAAACTTGAAACTTCAAACGCATGCTGGGAATGGTTGTGTCCCTGCCAGGCTCCTATCACAGCCTTGCCCCGAAAGTGCGAACGTCTGCAGATAGCTGGCAGCCAGAAGGTGCTAGCCTGGAAAGCTGTTGGTCAGCCTCATCTGCCCATGGCAGTGCTCGCACAGAGGCATAGAGAATGCGGCTCCTTGCTTGTCTTGCCAACTCAAACTTCAAACGTAGCCTGGGAAAGTTGGTGTCCCAGCCAGGCTCCTATCACAGCCCTGCTCCGAAAGTGCGAACGTCTGCAGATAGCTGGCAGGCAGAAGGGGCTAGCTTGGAAAGCTGTTGCTCAGCCTCATCTGCCCATGGCAGTGCTCGCACAGAGGCACAGAGAATGGGGCTGCTTGCTTATCTTGCCACCTCAAACTTCAAACGCATGCTGGGAATGGTGGTGTCCCTGCCAGGCTCCTATCACAGCCCTGCTCCGAAAGTGCGAACGTCTGCAGATAGCTGGCAGGCAGAAGGGGCTAGCCTGGAAAGCTGTTGCTCAGCCTCATCTGCCCATGGCACTGTTCGCATAGAGGCACAGAGAATGGGGCTGCTTGCTTATCTTGGCACTTGAAACTTCAAACGCATGCTGGGAATGGTGGTGTCCCTGCCAGGCTCCTATCACAGCCCTGCTCCGAAAGTGCGAACGTCTGCAGATAGCTGGCAGGCAGAAGGGGCTAGCCTGGAAAGCTGTTGCTCAGCCTCATCTGCCCATGGCAGTGCTCGCACAGAGGCACAGAGAATGGGGCTGCTTGCTTGTCTTGCCACCTCAAACTTCAAACGTATCCTGGGAAAGTTGGTGTCCCAACCAGGCTCCTTTCGCAGCCCTGCTCCGAAAGTGCGAACGTCTGCAGATAGCTGGCAGCCAGAAGGGGCTAGCCTGGAAAGCTGTTGCTCAGCCTCATCTGCCCATGGCAGTGCTCGCATAGAGGCACAGACAATGGGGCTGCTTGCTTATCTTGCCACTTGAAACTTCAAACGCATGCTGGGAATGGTGGTGTCCCTGCCAGGCTCCTATCACACCCCTGCTCCGAAAGTGCGAACGTCTGCAGATAGCTGGCAGGCAGAAGGGGCTAGCCTGGAAAGCTGTTGCTCAGCCTCATCTGCCCATGGCAGTGCTCGCACAGAGGCACAGAGAATGGGGCTGCTTGCTTATCTTGCTACCTCAAACTTCAAACGTAGCCTGGGAAAGATGGTGTACCTGCTAGGCTCCTTTCGCAGCCCTGCTCTTGAAATGCGAACGTCTGCAGATAGCTGACAGGCAGAAGGGGCTAGCCTGGAAAGCTGTTGCTCAGCCTCATCTGCCCATGGCAGTGCTCGCACAGAGGCACAGAGAATGGGGCTGCTTGCTTATCTTGCCACTTGAAACTTCAAACGCATGCTGGGAATGGTGGTGTCCCTGCCAGGCTCCTATCACAGCCCTGCTCCGAAAGTGCGAACGTCTGCAGATAGCTGGCAGGCAGAAGGGGCTATCCTGGAAAGCTGTTGCTCAGCCTCATCTGCCCATGGCACTGTTCGCATAGAGGCACAGAGAATGGGGCTGCTTGCTTATCTTGGCACTTGAAACTTCAAACGCATGCTGGGAATGGTGGTGTCCCTGCCAGGCTCCTATCACAGCCCTGCTCCGAAAGTGCGAACGTCTGCAGATAGCTGGCAGGCAGAAGGGGCTAGCCTGGAAAGCTGTTGCTCAGCCTCATCTGCCCATGGCAGTGCTCGCACAGAGGCACAGAGAATGGGGCTGCTTGCTTATCTTGCCACCTCAAACTTCAAACATAGCCTGGGAAATTTGGTGTACCTGCTAGGCTCCTTTTGCAGCCCTGCTCTTGAAATGCGAACGTCTGCAGATAGCTGGCAGCCAGAAGGGGCTAGCCTGGAAAGCTGTTGCTCAGCCTCATCTGCCCATGGCACTGTTCGCATAGAGGCACAGAGAATGGGGCTGCTGCTTATCTTGCCACTTGAAACTTCAAACGCATGCTGGGAATGGTGGTGTCCCTGCCAGGCTCCTTTCGCAGCCCTGCTCCGAAAGTGCGAACGTCTGCAGATAGCTGGCAGCCAGAAGGGGCTAGCCTGGAAAGCTGTTGCTCAGCCTGATCTGCCCATGGCAGTGCTCGCACAGAGGCACAGAGAATGGGGCTGCTTGCTTGTCTTGCCACCTCAAACTTCAAACGCATGCTGGGAATGGTGGTGTCCCTGCCAGGCTCCTTTCGCAGCCCTGCTCTTGAAATGCGAACGTCTGCAGATAGCTGGCAGGCAGAAGGGGCTAGCCTGGAAAGCTGTTGCTCAGCCTCATCTGCCCATGGCAGTGCTCGCACAGAGGCACAGAGAATGGGGCTGCTTGCTTGTCTTGCCACCTCAAACTTCAAACGCATGCTGGGAATGGTGGTGTCCCTGCCAGGCTCCTTTCGCAGCCCTGCTCTTGAAATGCGAACGTCTGCAGATAGCTGGCAGCCAGAAGGGGCTAGCCTGGAAAGCTGTTGCTCAGCCTGATCTGCCCATGGCAGTGCTCGCACAGAGGCACAGAGAATGGGGCTGCTTGCTTGTCTTGCCACCTCAAACTTCAAACGCATGCTGGGAATGGTGGTGTCCCTGCCAGGCTCCTTTCGCAGCCCTGCTCTTGAAATGCGAACGTCTGCAGATAGCTGGCAGGCAGAAGGGGCTAGCCTGGAAAGCTGTTGCTCAGCCTCATCTGCCCATGGCAGTGCTCGCACAGAGGCACAGAGAATGGGGCTGCTTGCTTGTCTTGCCACCTCAAACTTCAAACGCATGCTGGGAATGGTGGTGTCCCTGCCAGGCTCCTTTCGCAGCCCTGCTCTTGAAATGCGAACGTCTGCAGATAGCTGGCAGCCAGAAGGTGCTAGCCTGGAAAGCTGTTGGTCAGCCTCATCTGCCCATGGCAGTGCTCGCACAGAGGCATAGAGAATGCGGCTCCTTGCTTGTCTTGCCACCTCAAACTTCAAACGTAGCCTGGGAAAGTTGGTGTCCCAGCCAGGCTCCTATCACAGCCCTGCTCCGAAAGTGCGAACGTCTGCAGATAGCTGGCAGCCAGAAGGGGCTAGCCTGGAAAGCTGTTGCTCAGCCTCATCTGCCCATGGCACTGCTCGCACAGAGGCACAGAGAATGGGGCTTCTTGCTTATCTTGCGACTTGAAACTTCAAACGCATGCTGGTAATGGTGGTGTCCCTGCCAGGCTCCTATCACAGCCCTGCTGCGAAAGTGCGAACGTCTGCAGATAGCTGGCAGGCAGAAGGGGCTAGCCTGGAAAGCTGTTGCTCAGCCTCATCTGCCCATGGCACTGTTCGCATAGAGGCACAGAGAATGGGGCTGCTTGCTTATCTTGCGACTTGAAACTTCAAACGCATGCTGGGAATGGTGGTGTCCCTGCCAGGCTCCTATCACAGCCCTGCTCCGAAAGTGCGAACGTCTGCAGATAGCTGGCAGGCAGAAGGGGCTAGCCTGGAAAGCTGTTGCTCAGCCTCATCTGCCCATGGCAGTGCTCGCACAGAGGCACAGAGAATGGGGCTGCTTGCTTGTCTTGCCACCTCAAACTTCAAACGTAGCCTGGGAAAGTTGGTGTCCCAACCAGGCTCCTTTCGCAGCCCTGCTCCGAAAGTGCGAACGTCTGCAGATAGCTGGCAGCCAGAAGGGGCTAGCCTGGAAAGCTGTTGCTCAGCCTCATCTGCCCATGGCACTGTTCGCATAGAGGCACAGAGAATGGGGCTGCTTGCTTATCTTGCCACTTGAAACTTCAAACGCATGCTGGGAATGGTGGTGTCCCTGCCAGGCTCCTATCACAGCCTTGCCCCGAAAGTGCGAACGTCTGCAGATAGCTGGCAGGCAGAAGGGGCTAGCCTGGAAAGCTGTTGCTCAGCCTCATCTGCCCATGGCAGTGCTCGCACAGAGGCACAGAGAATGGGGCTGCTTGCTTATCTTGCCACCTCAAACTTCAAACGTAGCCTGGGAAAGATGGTGTACCTGCTAGGCTCCTTTCGCAGCCCTGCTCTTGAAATGCGAACGTCTGCAGATAGCTGGCAGGCAGAAGGGGCTAGCTTGGAAAGCTGTTGCTCAGCCTCATCTGCCCATGGCAGTGCTCGCACAGAGGCACAGAGAATGGGGCTGCTTGCTTGTCTTGCCACCTCAAACTTCAAACGTAGCCTGGGAAAGCTGGTGTCCCAACCAGGCTCCTTTCGCAGCCCTGCTCCGAAAGTGCGAACGTCTGCAGATAGCTGGCAGGCAGAAGGGGCTAGCCTGGAAAGCTGTTGCTCAGCCTCATCTGCCCATGGCAGTGCTCGCACAGAGGCACAGAGAATGGGGCTGCTTGCTTGTCTTGCCACCTCAAACTTCAAACGTAGCCTGGGAATGGTGGTGTCCTTGCCAGGCTCCTATCACAGCCCTGCTCCGAAAGTGCGAACATCTGCAGATAGCTGGCAGGCAGAAGGGGCTAGCCTGGAAAGCTGTTGCTCAGCCTCATCTGCCCATGGCAGTGCTCGCACAGAGGCACAGAGAATGGGGCTGCTTGCTTGTCTTGCCACCTCAAACTTCAAACGTAGCCTGGGAAAGTTGGTGTCCCAGCCAGGCTCCTTTCGCAGCCCTGCTCCAAAAGTGCGAACGTCTGCAGATAGCTGGCAGGCAGAAGGGGCTAGCCTGGAAAGCTGTTGCTCAGCCTCATCTGCCCATGGCAGTGCTCGCACAGAGGCACAGAGAATGGGGCTGCTTGCTTGTCTTGCCACCTCAAACTTCAAACGCATGCTGGGAATGGTGGTGTCCCTGCCAGGCTCCTTTCGCAGCCCTGCTCTTGAAATGCGAACGTCTGCAGATAGCTGGCAGCCAGAAGGGGCTAGCCTGGAAAGCTGTTGCTCAGCCTCATCTGCCCATGGCAGTGCTCGCACAGAGGCACAGAGAATGGGGCTGCTTGCTTATCTTGCCACTTGAAACATCAAACGCATGCTGGGAATGGTGGTGTCCCTGCCAGGCTCCTATCACAGCCCTGCTCCGAAAGTGCGAACGTCTGCAGATAGCTGGCAGCCAGAAGGGGCTAGCCTGGAAAGCTGTTGCTCAGCCTGATCTGCCCATGGCACTGTTCGCATAGAGGCACAGAGAATGGGGCTGCTTGCTTATCTTGGCACTTGAAATTTCAAACGCATGCTGGGAATGGTGGTGTCCCTGCCAGGCTCCTTTCGCAGCCCTGCTCCGAAAGTGCGAACGTCTGCAGATAGTTGGCAGCCAGAAGGGGCTAGCCTGGAAAGCTGTTGCTCAGCCTCATCTGCCCATGGCAGTGCTCGCACAGAGGCACAGAGAATGGGGCTGCTTGCTTGTCTTGCCACCTCAAACTTCAAACGCATGCTGGGAATGGTGGTGTCCCTGCCAGGCTCCTTTCGCAGCCCTGCTCTTGAAATGCGAACGTCTGCAGATAGCTGGCAGCCAGAAGGTGCTAGCCTGGAAAGCTGTTGGTCAGCCTCATCTGCCCATGGCAGTGCTCGCACAGAGGCATAGAGAATGCGGCTCCTTGCTTGTCTTGCCACCTCAAACTTCAAACGTAGCCTGGGAAAGTTGGTGTCCCAGCCAGGCTCCTATCACAGCCCTGCTCCGAAAGTGCGAACGTCTGCAGATAGCTGGCAGCCAGAAGGGGCTAGCCTGGAAAGCTGTTGCTCAGCCTCATCTGCCCATGGCACTGCTCGCACAGAGGCACAGAGAATGGGGCTTCTTGCTTATCTTGCGACTTGAAACTTCAAACGCATGCTGGTAATGGTGGTGTCCCTGCCAGGCTCCTATCACAGCCCTGCTGCGAAAGTGCGAACGTCTGCAGATAGCTGGCAGGCAGAAGGGGCTAGCCTGGAAAGCTGTTGCTCAGCCTCATCTGCCCATGGCACTGTTCGCATAGAGGCACAGAGAATGGGGCTGCTTGCTTATCTTGCGACTTGAAACTTCAAACGCATGCTGGGAATGGTGGTGTCCCTGCCAGGCTCCTATCACAGCCCTGCTCCGAAAGTGCGAACGTCTGCAGATAGCTGGCAGGCAGAAGGGGCTAGCCTGGAAAGCTGTTGCTCAGCCTCATCTGCCCATGGCAGTGCTCGCACAGAGGCACAGAGAATGGGGCTGCTTGCTTGTCTTGCCACCTCAAACTTCAAACGTAGCCTGGGAAAGTTGGTGTCCCAACCAGGCTCCTTTCGCAGCCCTGCTCCGAAAGTGCGAACGTCTGCAGATAGCTGGCAGCCAGAAGGGGCTAGCCTGGAAAGCTGTTGCTCAGCCTCATCTGCCCATGGCACTGTTCGCATAGAGGCACAGAGAATGGGGCTGCTTGCTTATCTTGCCACTTGAAACTTCAAACGCATGCTGGGAATGGTGGTGTCCCTGCCAGGCTCCTATCACAGCCCTGCTCCGAAAGTGCGAACGTCTGCAGATAGCTGGCAGGCAGAAGGGGCTAGCCTGGAAAGCTGTTGCTCAGCCTCATCTGCCCATGGCAGTGCTCGCACAGAGGCACAGAGAATGGGGCTGCTTGCTTATCTTGCCACCTCAAACTTCAAACGTAGCCTGGGAAAGATGGTGTACCTGCTAGGCTCCTTTCGCAGCCCTGCTCTTGAAATGCGAACGTCTGCAGATAGCTGGCAGGCAGAAGGGGCTAGCTTGGAAAGCTGTTGCTCAGCCTCATCTGCCCATGGCAGTGCTCGCACAGAGGCACAGAGAATGGGGCTGCTTGCTTGTCTTGCCACCTCAAACTTCAAACGTAGCCTGGGAAAGTTGGTGTCCCAACCAGGCTCCTTTCGCAGCCCTGCTCCGAAAGTGCGAACGTCTGCAGATAGCTGGCAGGCAGAAGGGGCTAGCCTGGAAAGCTGTTGCTCAGCCTCATCTGCCCATGGCAGTGCTCGCACAGAGGCACAGAGAATGGGGCTGCTTGCTTGTCTTGCCACCTCAAACTTCAAACGTAGCCTGGGAATGGTGGTGTCCTTGCCAGGCTCCTATCACAGCCCTGCTCCGAAAGTGCGAACATCTGCAGATAGCTGGCAGGCAGAAGGGGCTAGCCTGGAAAGCTGTTGCTCAGCCTCATCTGCCCATGGCAGTGCTCGCACAGAGGCACAGAGAATGGGGCTGCTTGCTTGTCTTGCCACCTCAAACTTCAAACGTAGCCTGGGAAAGTTGGTGTCCCAGCCAGGCTCCTTTCGCAGCCCTGCTCCAAAAGTGCGAACGTCTGCAGATAGCTGGCAGGCAGAAGGGGCTAGCCTGGAAAGCTGTTGCTCAGCCTCATCTGCCCATGGCAGTGCTCGCACAGAGGCACAGAGAATGCGGCTCCTTGCTTGTCTTGCCACCTCAAACTTCAAACGCAGCCTGGGAAAGATGGTGTACCTGCTAGGCTCCTTTCGCGGCCCTGCTCTTGAAATGCGAACGTCTGCAGATAGCTGGCAGGCAGAACGGGCTAGCTTGGAAAGCTGTTGCTCAGCCTCATCTGCCCATGGCACTGTTCGCATAGAGGCACAGAGAATGGGGCTGCTTGCTTATCTTGGCACTTGAAATTTCAAACGCATGCTGGGAATGGTGGTGTCCCTGCCAGGCTCCTTTCGCAGCCCTGCTCCGAAAGTGCGAAAGTCTGCAGATAGTTGGCAGCCAGAAGGGGCTAGCCTGGAAAGCTGTTGCTCAGCCTCATCTGCCCATGGCAGTGCTCGCACAGAGGCACAGAGAATGGGGCTGCTTGCTTGTCTTGCCACCTCAAACTTCAAACGCATGCTGGGAATGGTGGTGTCCCTGCCAGGCTCCTTTCGCAGCCCTGCTCTTGAAATGCGAACGTCTGCAGATAGCTGGCAGCCAGAAGGTGCTAGCCTGGAAAGCTGTTGGTCAGCCTCATCTGCCCATGGCAGTGCTCGCACAGAGGCATAGAGAATGCGGCTCCTTGCTTGTCTTGCCACCTCAAACTTCAAACGTAGCCTGGGAAAGTTGGTGTCCCAGCCAGGCTCCTATCACAGCCCTGCTCCAAAAGTGCGAACGTCTGCAGATAGCTGGCAGCCAGAAGGGGCTAGCCTGGAAAGCTGTTGCTCAGCCTCATCTGCCCATGGCACTGCTCGCACAGAGGCACAGAGAATGGGGCTTCTTGCTTATCTTGCGACTTGAAACTTCAAACGCATGCTGGTAATGGTGGTGTCCCTGCCAGGCTCCTATCACAGCCCTGCTGCGAAAGTGCGAATGTCTGCAGATAGCTGGCAGGCAGAAGGGGCTAGCCTGGAAAGCTGTTGCTCAGCCTCATCTGCCCATGGCACTGTTCGCATAGAGGCACAGAGAATGGGGCTGCTTGCTTATCTTGTGACTTGAAACTTCAAACGCATGCTGGGAATGGTGGTGTCCCTGCCAGGCTCCTATCACAGCCCTGCTCCGAAAGTGCGAACGTCTGCAGATAGCTGGCAGGCAGAAGGGGCTAGCCTGGAAAGCTGTTGCTCAGCCTCATCTGCCCATGGCAGTGCTCGCACAGAGGCACAGAGAATGGGGCTGCTTGCTTGTCTTGCCACCTCAAACTTCAAACGTAGCCTGGGAAAGTTGGTGTCCCAACCAGGCTCCTTTCGCAGCCCTGCTCCGAAAGTGCGAACGTCTGCAGATAGCTGGCAGCCAGAAGGGGCTAGCCTGGAAAGCTGTTGCTCAGCCTCATCTGCCCATGGCACTGTTCGCATAGAGGCACAGAGAATGGGGCTGCTTGCTTGTCTTGCCACTTGAAACTTCAAACGCATGCTGGGAATGGTGGTGTCCCTGCCAGGCTCCTATCACAGCCTTGCCCCGAAAGTGCGAACGTCTGCAGATAGCTGGCAGGCAGAAGGGGCTAGCCTGGAAAGCTGTTGCTCAGCCTCATCTGCCCATGGCAGTGCTCGCACAGAGGCACAGAGAATGGGGCTGCTTGCTTATCTTGCCACCTCAAACTTCAAACGTAGCCTGGGAAAGATGGTGTACCTGCTAGGCTCCTTTCGCAGCCCTGCTCTTGAAATGCGAACGTCTGCAGATAGCTGGCAGGCAGAAGGGGCTAGCTTGGAAAGCTGTTGCTCAGCCTGATCTGCCCATGGCAGTGCTCGCACAGAGGCACAGAGAATGGGGCTGCTTGCTTATCTTGCCACTTGAAACTTCAAACGCATGCTGGGAATGGTGGTGTCCCTGCCAGGCTCCTATCACAGCCCTGCTCCGAAAGTGCGAACGTCTGCAGATAGCTGGCAGCCAGAAGGGGCTAGCCTGGAAAGCTGTTGCTCAGCCTCATCTGCCCATGGCAGTGCTCGCACAGAGGCACAGAGAATGGGGCTGCTTGCTTATGTTGAAACTTGAAACTTCAAACGTAGCCTGGGAAAGTTGGTGTCCCAGCCAGGCTCCTTTCGCAGCCCTGCTCCGAAAGTGCGAACGTCTGCAGATAGCTGGCAGCCAGAAGGGGCTAGCCTGGAAAGCTGTTGCTCAGCCTCATCTGCCCATGGCAGTGCTCGCATAGAGGCACAGAGAATGGGGCTGCTTGCTTATCTTGCCACTTGAAACTTCAAACGCATGCTGGGAATGGTGGTGTCCCTGCCAGGCTCCTATCACAGCCTTGCCCCGAAAGTGCGAACGTCTGCAGATAGCTGGCAGGCAGAAGGGGCTAGCCTGGAAAGCTGTTGCTCAGCCTCATCTGCCCATGGCAGTGCTCGCACAGAGGCACAGAGAATGGGGCTGCTTGCTTATGTTGAAACTTGAAACTTCAAACGCATGCTGGGAATGGTGGTGTCCCTGCCACGCTCCTATCACAGCCCTGCTCCGAAAGTGCGAACGTCTGCAGATAGCTGGCAGCCAGAAGGGGCTAGCCTGGAAAGCTGTTGCTCAGCCTCATCTGCCCATGGCACTGTTCGCATAGAGGCACAGAGAATGGGGCTGCTTGCTTATGTTGAAACTTGAAACTTCAAACGCATGCTGGGAATGGTGGTGTCCCTGCCAGGCTCCTATCACAGCCCTGCTCCGAAAGTGCGAACGTCTGCAGATAGCTGGCAGGCAGAAGGGGCTATCCTGGAAAGCTGTTGCTCAGCCTCATCTGCCCATGGCAGTGCTCGCACAGAGGCACAGAGAATGGGGCTGCTTGCTTGTCTTGCCACCTCAAACTTCAAACGTAGCCTGGGAAAGTTGGTGTCCCAACCAGGCTCCTTTCGCAGCCCTGCTCCGAATGTGCGAACGTCTGCAGATAGCTGGCAGCCAGAAGGGGCTAGCCTGGAAAGCTGTTGCTCAGCCTCATCTGCCCATGGCACTGTTCGCATAGAGGCACAGAGAATGGGGCTGCTTGCTTATCTTGCCACTTGAAACTTCAAACGCATGCTGGGAATGGTGGTGTCCCTGCCAGGCTCCTATCACAGCCTTGCCCCGAAAGTGCGAACGTCTGCAGATAGCTGGCAGGCAGAAGGGGCTAGCCTGGAAAGCTGTTGCTCAGCCTCATCTGCCCATGGCAGTGCTCGCACAGAGGCACAGAGAATGGGGCTGCTTGCTTATCTTGCCACCTCAAACTTCAAACGTAGCCTGGGAAAGATGGTGTACCTGCTAGGCTCCTTTCGCAGCCCTGCTCTTGAAATGCGAACGTCTGCAGATAGGTGGCAGGCAGAAGGGGCTAGCTTGGAAAGCTGTTGCTCAGCCTCATCTGCCCATGGCAGTGCTCGCACAGAGGCACAGAGAATGGGGCTGCTTGCTTATCTTGCGACTTGAAACTTCAAACGCATGCTGGGAATGGTGGTGTCCCTGCCAGGCTCCTATCACAGCCTTGCCCCGAAAGTGCGAACGTCTGCAGATAGCTGGCAGCCAGAAGGGGCTAGCCTGGAAAGCTGTTGCTCAGCCTCATCTGCCCATGGCACTGTTCGCATAGAGGCACAGAGAATGGGGCTGCTTGCTTATGTTGAAACTTGAAACTTCAAACGCATGCTGGGAATGGTGGTGTCCCTGCCAGGCTCCTATCACAGCCTTGCCCCGAAAGTGCGAACGTCTGCAGATAGCTGGCAGGCAGAAGGGGCTAGCCTGGAAAGCTGTTGCTCAGCCTCATCTGCCCATGGCAGTGCTCGCACAGAGGCACAGAGAATGGGGCTGCTTGCTTATCTTGCCACCTCAAACTTCAAACGTAGCCTGGGAAAGACGGTGTACCTGCTAGGCTCCTTTCGCAGCCCTGCTCTTGAAATGTGAACGTCTGCAGATAGCTGGCAGCCAGAAGGGGCTAGCCTGGAAAGCTGTTGCTCAGCCTGATCAGCCCATGGCACTGTTCGCATAGAGGCACAGAGAATGGGGCTGCTTGCTTATGTTGAAACTTGAAACTTCAAACGCATGCTGGGAATGGTGGTGTCCCTGCCAGGCTCCTATCACAGCCCTGCTCCGAAAGTGCGAACGTCTGCAGATAGCTGGCAGGCAGAAGGGGCTAGCCTGGAAAGCTGTTGCTCAGCCTCATCTGCCCATGGCAGTGCTCGCACAGAGGCACAGAGAATGGGGCTGCTTGCTTATGTTGAAACTTGAAAATTCAAACGCATGCTGGGAATGGTGGTGTCCCTGCCAGGCTCCTATCACAGCCCTGCTCCGAAAGTGCGAACGTCTGCAGATAGCTGGCAGCCAGAAGGGGCTAGCCTGGAAAGCTGTTGCTCAGCCTCATCTGCCCATGGCACTGTTTGCATAGAGGCACAGAGAATGGGGCTGCTTGCTTATGTTGAAACTTGAAACTTCAAACGCATGCTGGGAATGGTGGTGTCCCTGCCAGGCTCCTATCACAGCCCTGCTCCGAAAGTGCGAACGTCTGCAGATAGCTGGCAGGCAGAAGGGGCTAGCCTGGAAAGCTGTTGCTCAGTCTCATCTGCCCATGGCAGTGCTCGCACAGAGGCACAGAGAATGGGGCTGCTTGCTTGTCTTGCCACCTCAAACTTCAAACGTAGCCTGGGAAAGATGGTGTCCCAGCCAGGCTCCTTTCGCAGCCCTGCTCCGAAAGTGCGAACGTCTGCAGATAGCTGGCAGCCAGAAGGGGCTAGTCTGGAAAGCTGTTGCTCAGCCTCATCTGCCCATGGCAGTGCTCGCACAGAGGCACAGAGAATGGGGCTGCTTGCTTGTCTTGCCACCTCAAACTTCAAACGTAGCCTGGGAAAGTTGGTGTCCCAACCAGGCTCCTTTCGCAGCCCTGCTCCGAAAGTGCGAACGTCTGCAGATAGCTGGCAGGCAGAAGGGGCTAGCCTGGAAAGCTGTTGCTCAGCCTCATCTGCCCATGGCAGTGCTCGCACAGAGGCACAGAGAATGGGGCTGCTTGCTTGTCTTGCCACCTCAAACTTCAAACGCATGCTGGGAATGGTGGTGTCCTTGCCAGGCTCCTATCACAGCCCAGCTCCGAAAGTGCGAACTTCTGCAGATAGCTGGCAGGCAGAAGGGGCTATCCTGGAAAGCTGTTGCTCAGCCTCATCTGCCCATGGCACTGTTCGCATAGAGGCACAGAGAATGGGGCTGCTTGCTTATCTTGGCACTTGAAACTTCAAACGCATGCTGGGAATGGTGGTGTCCCTGCCAGGCTCCTATCACAGCCCTGCTCCGAAAGTGCGAACGTCTGCAGATAGATGGCAGCCAGAAGGGGCTAGCCTGGAAAGCTGTTGCTCAGCCTGATCTGCCCATGGCAGTGCTCGCACAGAGGCACAGAGAATGGGGCTGCTTGCTTGTCTTGCCACCTCAAACTTCAAACGTAGCCTGGGAAAGTTGGTGTACCTGCTAGGCTCCTTTCGCAGCCCTGTTCTTGAAATGCGAACGTCTGCAGATAGCTGGCAGGCAGAAGGGGCTAGCTTGGAAAGCTGTTGCTCAGCCTCATCTGCCCATGGCAGTGCTCGCACAGAGGCACAGAGAATGGGGCTGCTTGCTTATCTTGCCACCTCAAACTTCAAACGTAGCCTGGGAAAGATGGTGTACCTGCTAGGCTCCTTTCGCAGCCCTGCTCTTGAAATGCGAACGTCTGCAGATAGCTGGCAGGCAGAAGGGGCTAGCTTGCAAAGCTGTTGCTCAGCCTCATCTGCCCATGGCAGTGCTCGCACAGAGGCACAGAGAATGGGGCTGCTTGCTTATCTTGCCACTTGAAACTTCAAACGCATGCTGGGAAAGTTGGTGTCCCTGCCAGGCTCCTATCACAGCCCTGCTCCGAAAGTGCGAACGTCTGCAGATAGCTGGCAGCCAGAAGGGGCTAGCCTGGAAAGCTGTTGCTCAGCCTGATCTGCCCATGGCACTGTTCGCATAGAGGCACAGAGAATGGGGCTGCTTGCTTATGTTGAAACTTGAAACTTCAAACGCATGCTGGGAATGGTGGTGTCCCTGCCAGGCTCCTATCACAGCCCTGCTCCGAAAGTGCGAACGTCTGCAGATAGCTGGCAGCCAGAAGGGGCTAGCCTGGAAAGCTGTTGCTCAGCCTCATCTGCCCATGGCACTGTTCGCATAGAGGCACAGAGAATGGGGCTGCTTGCTTATGTTGAAACTTGAAAATTCAAACGCATGCTGGGAATGGTGGTGTCCCTGCCAGGCTCCTATCACAGCCCTGCTCCGAAAGTGCGAACGTCTGCAGATAGCTGGCAGGCAGAAGGGGCTAGCCTGGAAAGCTGTTGCTCAGCCTCATCTGCCCATGGCAGTGCTCGCACAGAGGCACAGAGAATGGGGCTGCTTGCTTGTCTTGCCACCTCAAACTTCAAACGTAGCCTGGGAAAGATGGTGTCCCAGCCAGGCTCCTTTCGCAGCCCTGCTCCGAAAGTGCGAACGTCTGCAGATAGCTGGCAGGCAGAAGGGGCTAGTCTGGAAAGCTGTTGCTCAGCCTCATCTGCCCATGGCACTGTTCGCATAGAGGCACAGAGAATGAGGCTGCTTGCTTATCTTGCCACTTGAAACTTCAAACGCATGCTGGGAATGGTGGTGTCCCTGCCAGGCTCCTATCACAGCCTTGCCCCGAAAGTGCGAACGTCTGCAGATAGCTGGCAGGCAGAAGGGGCTAGCCTGGAAAGCTGTTGCTCAGCCTCATCTGCCCATGGCAGTGCTCGCACAGAGGCACAGAGAATGGGGCTGCTTGCTTATCTTGCCACCTCAAACTTCAAACGTAGCCTGGGAAAGATGGTGTACCTGCTAGGCTCCTTTCGCAGCCCTGCTCTTGAAATGCGAACGTCTGCAGATAGCTGGCAGGCAGAAGGGCCTAGCTTGCAAAGCTGTTGCTCAGCCTCATCTGCCCATGGCAGTGCTCGCACAGAGGCACAGAGAATGGGGCTGCTTGCTTATCTTGCCACTTGAAACTTCAAACGCATGCTGGGAATGGTGGTGTCCCTGCCAGGCTCCTATCACAGCCCTGCTCCGAAAGTGCGAACGTCTGCAGATAGCTGGCAGCCAGAAGGGGCTAGCCTGGAAAGCTGTTGCTCAGCCTGATCTGCCCATGGCACTGTTCGCATAGAGGCACAGAGAATGGGGCTGCTTGCTTATGTTGAAACTTGAAACTTCAAAAGCATGCTGGGAATGGTGGTGTCCCTGCCAGGCTCCTATCACAGCCCTGCTCCGAAAGTGCGAACGTCTGCAGATAGCTGGCAGCCAGAAGGGGCTAGCCTGGAAAGCTGTTGCTCAGCCTGATCTGCCCATGGCACTGTTCGCATAGAGGCACAGAGAATGGGGCTGCTTGCTTATGTTGAAACTTGAAACTTCAAACGCATGCTGGGAATGGTGGTGTCCCTGCCAGGCTCCTATCACAGCCCTGCTCCGAAAGTGCGAACGTCTGCAGATAGCTGGCAGGCAGAAGGGGCTAGCCTGGAAAGCTGTTGCTCAGCCTCATCTGCCCATGGCAGTGCTCGCACAGAGGCACAGAGAATGGGGCTGCTTGCTTGTCTTGCCACCTCAAACTTCAAACGTAGCCTGGGAAAGATGGTGTCCCAGCCAGGCTCCTTTCGCAGCCCTGCTCCGAAAGTGCGAACGTCTGCAGATAGCTGGCAGGCAGAAGGGGCTAGCCTGGAAAGCTGTTGCTCAGCCTCATCTGCCCATGGCAGTGCTCGCACAGAGGCACAGAGAATGGGGCTGCTTGCTTGTCTTGCCACCTCAAACTTCAAACGCATGCTGGGAATGGTGGTGTCCTTGCCAGGCTCCTATCACAGCCCTGCTCCGAAAGTGCGAACGTCTGCAGATAGCTGGCAGGCAGAAGGGGCTATCCTGGAAAGCTGTTGCTCAGCCTCATCTGCCCATGGCACTGTTCGCATAGAGGCACAGAGAATGGGGCTGCTTGCTTATCTTGGCACTTGAAACTTCAAACGCATGCTGGGAATGGTGGTGTCCCTGCCAGGCTCCTATCACAGCCCTGCTCCGAAAGTGCGAACGTCTGCAGATAGCTGGCAGGCAGAAGGGGCTAGCCTGGAAAGCTGTTGCTCAGCCTGATCTGCCCATGGCAGTGCTCGCACAGAGGCACAGAGAATGGGGCTGCTTGCTTGTCTTGCCACCTCAAACTTCAAACGTAGCCTGGGAAAGTTGGTGTCCCAGCCAGGCTCCTTTCGCAGCCCTGCTCCAAAAGTGCGAACGTCTGCAGATAGCTGGCAGGCAGAAGGGGCTATCCTGGAAAGCTGTTGCTCAGCCTCATCTGCCCATGGCAGTGCTCGCACAGAGGCACAGAGAATGGGGCTGCTTGCTTATCTTGCCACCTCAAACTTCAAACGTAGACTGGGAAAAATGGTGTACCTGCTAGGCTCCTTTCGCAGCCCTGTTCTTGAAATGCGAACGTCTGCAGATAGCTGGCAGGCAGAAGGGGCTAGCTTGGAAAGCTGTTGCTCAGCCTCATCTGCCCATGGCAGTGCTCGCACAGAGGCACAGAGAATGGGGCTGCTTGCTTGTCTTGCCACCTCAAACTTCAAACGCATGCTGGGAATGGTGGTGTCCCTGCCAGGCTCCTATCACAGCCCTGCTCCGAAAGTGCGAACGTCTGCAGATAGCTGGCAGGCAGAAGGGGCTAGCCTGGAAAGCTGTTGCTCAGCCTCATCTGCCCATGGCAGTGCTCGCACAGAGGCACAGAGAATGGGGCTGCTTTCTTGTCTTGCCACCTCAAACTTCAAACGCATGCTGGGAATGGTGGTGTCCTTGCCAGGCTCCTATCACAGCCCTGCTCCGAAAGTGCGAACGTCTGCAGATAGCTGGCAGCCAGAAGGGGCTAGCCTGGAAAGCTGTTGCTCAGCCTCATCTGCCCATGGCACTGTTCGCATAGAGGCACAGAGAATGGGGCTGCTTGCTTATCTTGGCACTTGAAACTTCAAACGCATGCTGGGAATGGTGGTGTCCCTGCCAGGCTCCTATCACAGCCCTGCTCCGAAAGTGCGAACGTCTGCAGATAGCTGGCAGGCAGAAGGGGCTAGCCTGGAAAGCTGTTGCTCAGCCTCATCTGCCCATGGCAGTGCTCGCACAGAGGCACAGAGAATGGGGCTGCTTGCTTGTCTTGCCACCTCAAACTTCAAACGTAGCCTGGGAAAGTTGGTGTCCCAGCCAGGCTCCTTTCGCAGCCCTGCTCCAAAAGTGCGAACGTCTGCAGATAGCTGGCAGGCAGAAGGGGCTAGCCTGGAAAGCTGTTGCTCAGCCTCATCTGCCCATGGCAGTGCTCGCACAGAGGCACAGAGAATGGGGCTCCTTGCTTGTCTTGCCACCTCAAACTTCAAACGTAGCCTGGGAAAGATTGTGTACCTGCTAGGCTCCTTTCGCAGCCCTGTTCTTGAAATGCGAACGTCTGCAGATAGCTGGCAGGCAGAAGGGGCTAGCTTGGAAAGCTGTTGCTCAGCCTCATCTGCCCATGGCAGTGCTCGCACAGAGGCACAGAGAATGGGGCTGCTTGCTTGTCTTGCCACCTCAAACTTCAAACGTAGCCTGGGAAAGTTGGTGTACCTGCTAGGCTCCTTTCGCAGCCCTGTTCTTGAAATGCGAACGTCTGCAGATAGCTGGCAGGCAGAAGGGGCTAGCTTGGAAAGCTGTTGCTCAGCCTCATCTGCCCATGGCAGTGCTCGCACAGAGGCACAGAGAATGGGGCTGCTTGCTTATCTTGCCACCTCAAACTTCAAACGTAGCCTGGGAAAGATGGTGTACCTGCTAGGCTCCTTTCGCAGCCCTGCTCTTGAAATGCGAACGTCTGCAGATAGCTGGCAGGCAGAAGGGGCTAGCTTGCAAAGCTGTTGCTCAGCCTCATCTGCCCATGGCAGTGCTCGCACAGAGGCACAGAGAATGGGGCTGCTTGCTTATCTTGCCACTTGAAACTTCAAACGCATGCTGGGAATGGTGGTGTCCCTGCCAGGCTCCTATCACAGCCCTGCTCCGAAAGTGCGAACGTCTGCAGATAGCTGGCAGCCAGAAGGGGCTAGCCTGGAAAGCTGTTGCTCAGCCTGATCTGCCCATGGCACTGTTCGCATAGAGGCACAGAGAATGGGGCTGCTTGCTTATGTTGAAACTTGAAACTTCAAACGCATGCTGGGAATGGTGGTGTCCCTGCCAGGCTCCTATCACAGCCCTGCTCCGAAAGTGCGAACGTCTGCAGATAGCTGGCAGCCAGAAGGGGCTAGCCTGGAAAGCTGTTGCTCAGCCTCATCTGCCCATGGCACTGTTCGCATAGAGGCACAGAGAATGGGGCTGCTTGCTTATGTTGAAACTTGAAAATTCAAACGCATGCTGGGAATGGTGGTGTCCCTGCCAGGCTCCTATCACAGCCCTGCTCCGAAAGTGCGAACGTCTGCAGATAGCTGGCAGGCAGAAGGGGCTAGCCTGGAAAGCTGTTGCTCAGCCTCATCTGCCCATGGCAGTGCTCGCACAGAGGCACAGAGAATGGGGCTGCTTGCTTGTCTTGCCACCTCAAACTTCAAACGTAGCCTGGGAAAGATGGTGTCCCAGCCAGGCTCCTTTCGCAGCCCTGCTCCGAAAGTGCGAACGTCTGCAGATAGCTGGCAGCCAGAAGGGGCTAGTCTGGAAAGCTGTTGCTCAGCCTCATCTGCCCATGGCACTGTTCGCATAGAGGCACAGAGAATGAGGCTGCTTGCTTATCTTGCCACTTGAAACTTCAAACGCATGCTGGGAATGGTGGTGTCCCTGCCAGGCTCCTATCACAGCCTTGCCCCGAAAGTGCGAACGTCTGCAGATAGCTGGCAGGCAGAAGGGGCTAGCCTGGAAAGCTGTTGCTCAGCCTCATCTGCCCATGGCAGTGCTCGCACAGAGGCACAGAGAATGGGGCTGCTTGCTTATCTTGCCACCTCAAACTTCAAACGTAGCCTGGGAAAGATGGTGTACCTGCTAGGCTCCTTTCGCAGCCCTGCTCTTGAAATGCGAACGTCTGCAGATAGCTGGCAGGCAGAAGGGGCTAGCTTGCAAAGCTGTTGCTCAGCCTCATCTGCCCATGGCAGTGCTCGCACAGAGGCACAGAGAATGGGGCTGCTTGCTTATCTTGGCACTTGAAACTTCAAACGCATGCTGGGAATGGTGGTGTCCCTGCCAGGCTCCTATCACAGCCCTGCTCCGAAAGTGCGAACGTCTGCAGATAGCTGGCAGCCAGAAGGGGCTAGCCTGGAAAGCTGTTGCTCAGCCTCATCTGCCCATGGCACTGTTCGCATAGAGGCACAGAGAATGGGGCTGCTTGCTTATGTTGAAACTTGAAACTTCAAACGCATGCTGGGAATGGTGGTGTCCCTGCCAGGCTCCTATCACAGCCCTGCTCCGAAAGTGCGAACGTCTGCAGATAGCTGGCAGCCAGAAGGGGCTATCCTGGAAAGCTGTTGCTCAGCCTCATCTGCCCATGGCACTGTTCGCATAGAGGCACAGAGAATGGGGCTGCTTGCTTATGTTGAAACTTGAAAATTCAAACGCATGCTGGGAATGGTGGTGTCCCTGCCAGGCTCCTATCACAGCCCTGCTCCGAAAGTGCGAACGTCTGCAGATAGCTGGCAGGCAGAAGGGGCTAGCCTGGAAAGCTGTTGCTCAGCCTCATCTGCCCATGGCAGTGCTCGCACAGAGGCACAGAGAATGGGGCTGCTTGCTTGTCTTGCCACCTCAAACTTCAAACGTAGCCTGGGAAAGATGGTGTCCCAGCCAGGCTCCTTTCGCAGCCCTGCTCCGAAAGTGCGAACGTCTGCAGATAGCTGGCAGCCAGAAGGGGCTAGCCTGGAAAGCTGTTGCTCAGCCTCATCTGCCCATGGCACTGTTCGCATAGAGGCACAGAGAATGGGGCTGCTTGCTTGTCTTGCCACCTCAAACTTCAAACGTAGCCTGGGAATGTTGGTGTCCCAACCAGGCTCCTTTCGCAGCCCTGCTCCGAAAGTGCGAACGTCTGCAGATAGCTGGCAGGCAGAAGGGGCTAGCCTGGAAAGCTGTTGCTCAGCCTCATCTGCCCATGGCAGTGCTCGCACAGAGGCACAGAGAATGGGGCTGCTTGCTTGTCTTGCCACCTCAAACTTCAAACGCATGCTGGGAATGGTGGTGTCCTTGCCAGGCTCCTATCACAGCCCTGCTCCGAAAGTGCGAACGTCTGCAGATAGCTGGCAGGCAGAAGGGGCTATCCTGGAAAGCTGTTGCTCAGCCTCATCTGCCCATGGCACTGTTCGCATAGAGGCACAGAGAATGGGGCTGCTTGCTTATCTTGGCACTTGAAACTTCAAACGCATGCTGGGAATGGTGGTGTCCCTGCCAGGCTCGTATCACAGCCCTGCTCCGAAAGTGCGAACGTCTGCAGATAGCTGGCAGGCAGAAGGGGCTAGCCTGGAAAGCTGTTGCTCAGCCTCATCTGCCCATGGCAGTGCTCGCACAGAGGCACAGAGAATGGGGCTGCTTGCTTGTCTTGCCACCTCAAACTTCAAACGTAGCCTGGGAAAGTTGGTGTCCCAGCCAGGCTCCTTTCGCAGCCCTGCTCCAAAAGTGCGAACGTCTGCAGATAGCTGGCAGCCAGAAGGGGCTAGCCTGGAAAGCTGTTGCTCAGCCTCATCTGCCCATGGCAGTGCTCGCACAGAGGCACAGAGAATGGGGCTGCTTGCTTATCTTGCCACCTCAAACTTCAAACGTAGACAGGGAAAAATGGTGTACCTGCTAGGCTCCTTTCGCAGCCCTGTTCTTGAAATGCGAACGTCTGCAGATAGCTGGCAGCCAGAAGGGGCTAGCCTGGAAAGCTGTTGCTCAGCCTCATCTGCCCATGGCACTGTTCGCATAGAGGCACAGAGAATGGGGCTGCTTGCTTATCTTGCCACTTGAAACTTCAAACGCATGCTGGGAATGGTGGTGTCCCTGCCAGGCTCCTATCACAGCCTTGCCCCGAAAGTGCGAACGTCTGCAAATAGCTGGCAGGCAGAAGGGGCTAGCCTGGAAAGCTGTTGCTCAGCCTCATCTGCCCATGGCAGTGCTCGCACAGAGGCACAGAGAATGGGGCTGCTTGCTTATGTTGAAACTTGAAACTTCAAACGCATGCTGGGAATGGTGGTGTCCCTGCCAGGCTCCTATCACAGCCCTGCTCCGAAAGTGCGAACGTCTGCAGATAGCTGGCAGCCAGAAGGGGCTAGCCTGGAAAGCTGTTGCTCAGCCTGATCTGCCCATGGCACTGTTCGCATAGAGGCACAGAGAATGGGGCTGCTTGCTTATGTTGAAACTTGAAACTTCAAACGCATGCTGGGAATGGTGGTGTCCCTGCCAGGCTCCTATCACAGCCCTGCTCCGAAAGTGCGAACGTCTGCAGATAGCTGGCAGGCAGAAGGGGCTAGCCTGGAAAGCTGTTGCTCAGCCTCATCTGCCCATGGCAGTGCTCGCACAGAGGCACAGAGAATGGGGCTGCTTGCTTGTCTTGCCACCTCAAACTTCAAACGTAGCCTGGGAAAGTTGGTGTCCCAACCAGGCTCCTTTCGCAGCCCTGCTCCGAATGTGCGAACGTCTGCAGATAGCTGGCAGCCAGAAGGGGCTAGCCTGGAAAGCTGTTGCTCAGCCTCATCTGCCCATGGCACTGTTCGCATAGAGGCACAGAGAATGGGGCTGCTTGCTTATCTTGCCACTTGAAACTTCAAATGCATGCTGGGAATGGTGGTGTCCCTGCCAGGCTCCTATCACAGCCTTGCCCCGAAAGTGCGAACGTCTGCAGATAGCTGGCAGGCAGAAGGGGCTAGCCTGGAAAGCTGTTGCTCAGCCTCATCTGCCCATGGCAGTGCTCGCACAGAGGCACAGAGAATGGGGCTGCTTGCTTATCTTGCCACCTCAAACTTCAAACGTAGCCTGGGAAAGATGGTGTACCTGCTAGGCTCCTTTCGCAGCCCTGCTCTTGAAATGCGAACGTCTGCAGATAGCTGGCAGGCAGAAGGGGCTAGCTTGGAAAGCTGTTGCTCAGCCTCATCTGCCCATGGCAGTGCTCGCACAGAGGCACAGAGAATGGGGCTGCTTGCTTATCTTGCGACTTGAAACTTCAAACGCATGCTGGGAATGGTGGTGTCCCTGCCAGGCTCCTATCACAGCCTTGCCCCGAAAGTGCGAACGTCTGCAGATAGCTGGCAGGCAGAAGGGGCTAGCCTGGAAAGCTGTTGCTCAGCCTCATCTGCCCATGGCACTGTTCGCATAGAGGCACAGAGAATGGGGCTGCTTGCTTATGTTGAAACTTGAAACTTCAAACGCATGCTGGGAATGGTGGTGTCCCTGCCAGGCTCCTATCACAGCCTTGCCCCGAAAGTGCGAACGTCTGCAGATAGCTGGCAGGCAGAAGGGGCTAGCCTGGAAAGCTGTTGCTCAGCCTCATCTGCCCATGGCAGTGCTCGCACAGAGGCACAGAGAATGGGGCTGCTTGCTTATCTTGCCACCTCAAACTTCAAACGTAGCCTGGGAAAGATGGTGTACCTGCTAGGCTCCTTTCGCAGCCCTGCTCTTGAAATGCGAACGTCTGCAGATAGCTGGCAGCCAGAAGGGGCTAGCCTGGAAAGCTGTTGCTCAGCCTGATCAGCCCATGGCACTGTTCGCATAGAGGCACAGAGAATGGGGCTGCTTGCTTATGTTGAAACTTGAAACTTCAAACGCATGCTGGGAATGGTGGTGTCCCTGCCAGGCTCCTATCACAGCCCTGCTCCGAAAGTGCGAACGTCTGCAGATAGCTGGCAGGCAGAAGGGGCTATCCTGGAAAGCTGTTGCTCAGCCTCATCTGCCCATGGCAGTGCTCGCACAGAGGCACAGAGAATGGGGCTGCTTGCTTATGTTGAAACTTGAAACTTCAAACGCATGCTGGGAATGGTGGTGTCCCTGCCAGGCTCCTATCACAGCCCTGCTCCGAAAGTGCGAACGTCTGCAGATAGCTGGCAGGCAGAAGGGGCTAGCCTGGAAAGCTGTTGCTCAGCCTCATCTGCCCATGGCACTGTTCGCATAGAGGCACAGAGAATGGGGCTGCTTGCTTATCTTGGCACTTGAAACTTCAAACGCATGCTGGGAATGGTGGTGTCCCTGCCAGGCTCCTATCACAGCCCTGCTCCGAAAGTGCGAACGTCTGCAGATAGCTGGCAGCCAGAAGGGGCTAGCCTGGAAAGCTGTTGCTCAGTCTCATCTGCCCATGGCAGTGCTCGCACAGAGGCACAGAGAATGGGGCTGCTTGCTTGTCTTGCCACCTCAAACTTCAAACGTAGCCTGGGAAAGATGGTGTCCCAGCCAGGCTCCTTTCGCAGCCCTGCTCCGAAAGTGCGAACGTCTGCAGATAGCTGGCAGCCAGAAGGGGCTAGTCTGGAAAGCTGTTGCTCAGCCTCATCTGCCCATGGCAGTGCTCGCACAGAGGCACAGAGAATGGGGCTGCTTGCTTGTCTTGCCACCTCAAACTTCAAACGTAGCCTGGGAAAGTTGGTGTCCCAACCAGGCTCCTTTCGCAGCCCTGCTCCGAAAGTGCGAACGTCTGCAGATAGCTGGCAGGCAGAAGGGGCTAGCCTGGAAAGCTGTTGCTCAGCCTCATCTGCCCATGGCAGTGCTCGCACAGAGGCACAGAGAATGGGGCTGCTTGCTTGTCTTGCCACCTCAAACTTCAAACGCATGCTGGGAATGGTGGTGTCCTTGCCAGGCTCCTATCACAGCCCTGCTCCGAAAGTGCGAACGTCTGCAGATAGCTGGCAGGCAGAAGGGGCTATCCTGGAAAGCTGTTGCTCAGCCTCATCTGCCCATTGCACTGTTCGCATAGAGGCACAGAGAATGGGGCTGCTTGCTTATCTTGGCACTTGAAACTTCAAACGCATGCTGGGAATGGTGGTGTCCCTGCCAGGCTCCTATCACAGCCCTGCTCCGAAAGTGCGAACGTCTGCAGATAGCTGGCAGGCAGAAGGGGCTATCCTGGAAAGCTGTTGCTCAGCCTCATCTGCCCATGGCAGTGCTCGCACAGAGGCACAGAGAATGGGGCTGCTTGCTTGTCTTGCCACCTCAAACTTCAAACGTAGCCTGGGAAAGTTGGTGTCCCAGCCAGGCTCCTTTCGCAGCCCTGCTCCAAAAGTGCGAACGTCTGCAGATAGCTGGCAGGCAGAAGGGGCTAGCCTGGAAAGCTGTTGCTCAGCCTCATCTGCCCATGGCAGTGCTCGCACAGAGGCACAGAGAATGGGGCTCCTTGCTTGTCTTGCCACCTCAAACTTCAAACGCAGCCTGGGAAAGATGGTGTACCTGCTAGGCTCCTTTCGCAGCCCTGCTCTTGAAATACGAACGTCTGCAGATAGCTGGCAGGCAGAAGGGGCTAGCTTGGAAAGCTGTTGCTCAGCCTCATCTGCCCATGGCACTGCTCGCACAGAGGCACAGAGAATGGGGCTGCTTGCTTGTCTTGCCACCTCAAACTTCAAACGTAGCCTGGGAAAGTTGGTGTACCTGCTAGGCTCCTTTCGCAGCCCTGTTCTTGAAATGCGAACGTCTGCAGATAGCTGGCAGGCAGAAGGGGCTAGCTTGGAAAGCTGTTGCTCAGCCTCATCTGCCCATGGCAGTGCTCGCACAGAGGCACAGAGAATGGGGCTGCTTGCTTATCTTGCCACCTCAAACTTCAAACGTAGCCTGGGAAAGATGGTGTACCTGCTAGGCTCCTTTCGCAGCCCTGCTCTTGAAATGCGAACGTCTGCAGATAGCTGGCAGGCAGAAGGGGCTAGCTTGCAAAGCTGTTGCTCAGCCTCATCTGCCCATGGCAGTGCTCGCACAGAGGCACAGAGAATGGGGCTGCTTGCTTATCTTGCCACTTGAAACTTCAAACGCATGCTGGGAATGGTGGTGTCCCTGCCAGGCTCCTATCACAGCCCTGCTCCGAAAGTGCGAACGTCTGCAGATAGCTGGCAGGCAGAAGGGGCTAGCCTGGAAAGCTGTTGCTCAGCCTGATCTGCCCATGGCACTGTTCGCATAGAGGCACAGAGAATGGGGCTGCTTGCTTATGTTGAAACTTGAAACTTCAAACGCATGCTGGGAATGGTGGTGTCCCTGCCAGGCTCCTATCACAGCCCTGCTCCGAAAGTGCGAACGTCTGCAGATAGCTGGCAGCCAGAAGGGGCTAGCCTGGAAAGCTGTTGCTCAGCCTCATCTGCCCATGGCACTGTTCGCATACAGGCACAGAGAATGGGGCTGCTTGCTTATGTTGAAACTTGAAAATTCAAACGCATGCTGGGAATGGTGGTGTCCCTGCCAGGCTCCTATCACAGCCCTGCTCCGAAAGTGCGAACGTCTGCAGATAGCTGGCAGGCAGAAGTGGCTAGCCTGGAAAGCTGTTGCTCAGCCTCATCTGCCCATGTCAGTGCTCGCACAGAGGCACAGAGAATGGGGCTGCTTGCTTGCTTGTCTTGCCACCTCAAACTTCAAACGTAGCCTGGGAAAGATGGTGTCCCAGCCAGGCTCCTTTCGCAGCCCTGCTCCGAAAGTGCGAACGTCTGCAGATAGCTGGCAGCCAGAAGGGGCTAGTCTGGAAAGCTGTTGCTCAGCCTCATCTGCCCATGGCACTGTTCGCATAGAGGCACAGAGAATGAGGCTGCTTGCTTATCTTGCCACTTGAAACTTCAAACGCATGCTGGGAATGGTGGTGTCCCTGCCAGGCTCCTATCACAGCCTTGCCCCGAAAGTGCGAACGTCTGCAGATAGCTGGCAGGCAGAAGGGGCTAGCCTGGAAAGCTGTTGCTCAGCCTCATCTGCCCATGGCAGTGCTCGCACAGAGGCACAGAGAATGGGGCTGCTTGCTTATCTTGCCACCTCAAACTACAAACGTAGCCTGGGAAAGATGGTGTACCTGCTAGGCTCCTTTCGCAGCCCTGCTCTTGAAATGCGAACGTCTGCAGATAGCTGGCAGGCAGAAGGGGCTAGCTTGCAAAGCTGTTGCTCAGCCTCATCTGCCCATGGCAGTGCTCGCACAGAGGCACAGAGAATTGGGCTGCTTGCTTATCTTGCCACTTGAAACTTCAAACGCATGCTGGGAATGGTGGTGTCCCTGCCAGGCTCCTATCACAGCCCTGCTCCGAAAGTGCGAACGTCTGCAGATAGCTGGCAGCCAGAAGGGGCTAGCCTGGAAAGCTGTTGCTCAGCCTGATCTGCCCATGGCACTGTTCGCACAGAGGCACAGAGAATGAGGCTGCTTGCTTATGTTGAAACTTGAAACTTCAAAAGCATGCTGGGAATGGTGGTGTCCCTGCCAGGCTCCTATCACAGCCCTGCTCCGAAAGTGCGAACGTCTGCAGATAGCTGGCAGCCAGAAGGGGCTAGCCTGGAAAGCTGTTGCTCAGCCTGATCTGCCCATGGCACTGTTCGCATAGAGGCACAGAGAATGGGGCTGCTTGCTTATGTTGAAACTTGAAACTTCAAACGCATGCTGGGAATGGTGGTGTCCCTGCCAGGCTCCTATCACAGCCCTGCTCCGAAAGTGCGAACGTCTGCAGATAGCTGGCAGCCAGAAGGGGCTAGCCTGGAAAGCTGTTGCTCAGCCTCATCTGCCCATGGCAGTGCTCGCACAGAGGCACAGAGAATGGGGCTGCTTGCTTATCTTGCCACCTCAAACTTCAAACGTAGCCTGGGAAAGATGGTGTCCCAGCCAGGCTCCTTTCGCAGCCCTGCTCCGAAAGTGCGAACGTCTGCAGATAGCTGGCAGCCAGAAGGGGCTAGTCTGGAAAGCTGTTGCTCAGCCTGATCTGCCCATGGCAGTGCTCGCACAGAGGCACAGAGAATGGGGCTGCTTGCTTGTCTTGCCACCTCAAACTTCAAACGTAGCCTGGGAAAGTTGGTGTCCCAACCAGGCTCCTTTCGCAGCCCTGCTCCGAAAGTGCGAACGTCTGCAGATAGCTGGCAGGCAGAAGGGGCTAGCCTGGAAAGCTGTTGCTCAGCCTCATCTGCCCATGGCAGTGCTCGCACAGAGGCACAGAGAATGGGGCTGCTTGCTTGTCTTGCCACCTCAAACTTCAAACGCATGCTGGGAATGGTGGTGTCCTTGCCAGGCTCCTATCACAGCCCTGCTCCGAAAGTGCGAACGTCTGCAGATAGCTGGCAGGCAGAAGGGGCTATCCTGGAAAGCTGTTGCTCAGCCTCATCTGCCCATGGCACTGTTCGCATAGAGGCACAGAGAATGGGGCTGCTTGCTTATCTTGGCACTTGAAACTTCAAACGCATGCTGGGAATGGTGGTGTCCCTGCCAGGCTCCTATCACAGCCCTGCTCCGAAAGTGCGAACGTCTGCAGATAGCTGGCAGGCAGAAGGGGCTAGCCTGGAAAGCTGTTGCTCAGCCTCATCTGCCCATGGCAGTGCTCGCACAGAGGCACAGAGAATGGGGCTGCTTGCTTGTCTTGCCACCTCAAACTTCAAACGTAGCCTGGGAAAGTTGGTGTCCCAGCCAGGCTCCTTTCGCAGCCCTGCTCCAAAAGTGCGAACGTCTGCAGATAGCTGGCAGCCAGAAGGGGCTAGCCTGGAAAGCTGTTGCTCAGCCTCATCTGCCCATGGCAGTGCTCGCACAGAGGCACAGAGAATGGGGCTGCTTGCTTATCTTGCCACCTCAAACTTCAAACGTAGACTGGGAAAAATGGTGTACCTGCTAGGCTCCTTTCGCAGCCCTGTTCTTGAAATGCGAACGTCTGCAGATAGCTGGCAGGCAGAAGGGGCTAGCTTGGAAAGCTGTTGCTCAGCCTCATCTGCCCATGGCAGTGCTCGCACAGAGGCACAGAGAATGGGGCTGCTTGCTTGTCTTGCCACCTCAAACTTCAAACGCATGCTGGGAATGGTGGTGTCCCTGCCAGGCTCCTATCACAGCCCTGCTCCGAAAGTGCGAACGTCTGCAGATAGCTGGCAGCCAGAAGGGGCTAGCCTGGAAAGCTGTTGCTCAGCCTCATCTGCCCATGGCAGTGCTCGCACAGAGGCACAGAGAATGGGGCTGCTTTCTTGTCTTGCCACCTCAAACTTCAAACGCATGCTGGGAATGGTGGTGTCCTTGCCAGGCTCCTATCACAGTCCTGCTCCGAAAGTGCGAACGTCTGCAGATAGCTGGCAGCCAGAAGGGGCTAGCTTGGAAAGCTGTTGCTCAGCCTCATCTGCCCATGGCACTGTTCGCATAGAGGCACAGAGAATGGGGCTGCTTGCTTATCTTGGCACTTGAAACTTCAAACGCATGCTGGGAATGGTGGTGTCCCTGCCAGGCTCCTATCACAGCCCTGCTCCGAAAGTGCGAACGTCTGCAGATAGCTGGCAGCCAGAAGGGGCTAGCCTGGAAAGCTGTTGCTCAGCCTGATCTGCCCATGGCACTGTTCGCATAGAGGCACAGAGAATGGGGCTGCTTGCTTATGTTGAAACTTGAAACTTCAAACGCATGCTGGGAATGGTGGTGTCCCTGCCAGGCTCCTATCACAGCCCTGCTCCGAAAGTGCGAACGTCTGCAGATAGCTGGCAGGCAGAAGGGGCTAGCCTGGAAAGCTGTTGCTCAGCCTCATCTGCCCATGGCAGTGCTCGCACAGAGGCACAGAGAATGGGGCTGCTTGCTTGTCTTGCCACCTCAAACTTCAAACGTAGCCTGGGAAAGATGGTGTCCCAGCCAGGCTCCTTTCGCAGCCCTGCTCCGAAAGTGCGAACGTCTGCAGATAGCTGGCAGCCAGAAGGGGCTAGTCTGGAAAGCTGTTGCTCAGCCTCATCTGCCCATGGCACTGTTCGCATAGAGGCACAGAGAATGAGGCTGCTTGCTTATCTTGCCACTTGAAACTTCAAACGCATGCTGGGAATGGTGGTGTCCCTGCCAGGCTCCTATCACAGCCTTGCCCCGAAAGTGCGAACGTCTGCAGATAGCTGGCAGGCAGAAGGGGCTAGCCTGGAAAGCTGTTGCTCAGCCTCATCTGCCCATGGCAGTGCTCGCACAGAGGCACAGAGAATGGGGCTGCTTGCTTATCTTGCCACCTCAAACTTCAAACGTAGCCTGGGAAAGATGGTGTACCTGCTAGGCTCCTTTCGCAGCCCTGCTCTTGAAATGCGAACGTCTGCAGATAGCTGGCAGGCAGAAGGGGCTAGCTTGCAAAGCTGTTGCTCAGCCTCATCTGCCCATGGCAGTGCTCGCACAGAGGCACAGAGAATGGGGCTGCTTGCTTATCTTGCCACTTGAAACTTCAAACGCATGCTGGGAATGGTGGTGTCCCTGCCAGGCTCCTATCACAGCCCTGCTCCGAAAGTGCGAACGTCTGCAGATAGCTGGCAGCCAGAAGGGGCTAGCCTGGAAAGCTGTTGCTCAGCCTGATCTGCCCATGGCACTGTTCGCATAGAGGCACAGAGAATGGGGCTGCTTGCTTATGTTGAAACTTGAAACTTCAAACGCATGCTGGGAATGGTGGTGTCCCTGCCAGGCTCCTATCACAGCCCTGCTCCGAAAGTGCGAACGTCTGCAGATAGCTGGCAGCCAGAAGGGGCTAGCCTGGAAAGCTGTTGCTCAGCCTCATCTGCCCATGGCAGTGCTCGAACAGAGGCACAGAGAATGGGGCTGCTTGCTTGTCTTGCCACCTCAAACTTCAAACGTAGCCTGGGAAAGATGGTGTCCCAGCCAGGCTCCTTTCGCAGCCCTGCTCCGAAAGTGCGAACGTCTGCAGATAGCTGGCAGCCAGAAGGGGCTAGTCTGGAAAGCTGTTGCTCAGCCTGATCTGCCCATGGCAGTGCTCGCACAGAGGCACAGAGAATGGGGCTGCTTGCTTGTCTTGCCACCTCAAACTTCAAACGTAGCCTGGGAAAGTTGGTGTCCCAACCAGGCTCCTTTCGCAGCCCTGCTCCGAAAGTGCGAACGTCTGCAGATAGCTGGCAGGCAGAAGGGGCTAGCCTGGAAAGCTGTTGCTCAGCCTCATCTGCCCATGGCAGTGCTCGCACAGAGGCACAGAGAATGGGGCTGCTTGCTTGTCTTGCCACCTCAAACTTCAAACGCATGCTGGGAATGGTGGTGTCCTTGCCAGGCTCCTATCACAGCCCTGCTCCGAAAGTGCGAACGTCTGCAGATAGCTGGCAGGCAGAAGGGGCTATCCTGGAAAGCTGTTGCTCAGCCTCATCTGCCCATGGCACTGTTCGCATAGAGGCACAGAGAATGGGGCTGCTTGCTTATCTTGGCACTTGAAACTTCAAACGCATGCTGGGAATGGTGGTGTCCCTGCCAGGCTCCTATCACAGCCCTGCTCCGAAAGTGCGAACGTCTGCAGATAGCTGGCAGGCAGAAGGGGCTAGCCTGGAAAGCTGTTGCTCAGCCTCATCTGCCCATGGCAGTGCTCGCACAGAGGCACAGAGAATGGGGCTGCTTGCTTGTCTTGCCACCTCAAACTTCAAACGTAGCCTGGGAAAGTTGGTGTCCCAGCCAGGCTCCTTTCGCAGCCCTGCTCCAAAAGTGCGAACGTCTGCAGATAGCTGGCAGCCAGAAGGGGCTAGCCTGGAAAGCTGTTGCTCAGCCTCATCTGCCCATGGCAGTGCTCGCACAGAGGCACAGAGAATGGGGCTGCTTGCTTATCTTGCCACCTCAAACTTCAAACGTAGACTGGGAAAAATGGTGTACCTGCTAGGCTCCTTTCGCAGCCCTGTTCTTGAAATGCGAACGTCTGCAGATAGCTGGCAGGCAGAAGGGGCTAGCTTGGAAAGCTGTTGCTCAGCCTCATCTGCCCATGGCAGTGCTCGCACAGAGGCACAGAGAATGGGGCTGCTTGCTTGTCTTGCCACCTCAAACTTCAAACGCATGCTGGGAATGGTGGTGTCCCTGCCAGGCTCCTATCACAGCCCTGCTCCGAAAGTGCGAACGTCTGCAGATAGCTGGCAGCCAGAAGGGGCTAGCCTGGAAAGCTGTTGCTCAGCCTCATCTGCCCATGGCAGTGCTCGCACAGAGGCACAGAGAATGGGGCTGCTTTCTTGTCTTGCCACCTCAAACTTCAAACGCATGCTGGGAATGGTGGTGTCCTTGCCAGGCTCCTATCACAGCCCTGCTCCGAAAGTGCGAACGTCTGCAGATAGCTGGCAGCCAGAAGGGGCTAGCCTGGAAAGCTGTTGCTCAGCCTCATCTGCCCATGGCACTGTTCGCAGAGAGGCACAGAGAATGGGGCTGCTTGCTTATCTTGGCACTTGAAACTTCAAACGCATGCTGGGAATGGTGGTGTCCCTGCCAGGCTCCTATCACAGCCCTGCTCCGAAAGTGCGAACGTCTGCAGATAGCTGGCAGCCAGAAGGGGCTAGCCTGGAAAGCTGTTGCTCAGCCTGATCTGCCCATGGCACTGTTCGCATAGAGGCACAGAGAATGGGGCTGCTTGCTTATGTTGAAACTTGAAACTTCAAACGCATGCTGGGAATGGTGGTGTCCCTGCCAGGCTCCTATCACAGCCCTGCTCCGAAAGTGCGAACGTCTGCAGATAGCTGGCAGGCAGAAGGGGCTAGCCTGGAAAGCTGTTGCTCAGCCTCATCTGCCCATGGCAGTGCTCGCACAGAGGCACAGAGAATGGGGCTGCTTGCTTGTCTTGCCACCTCAAACTTCAAACGTAGCCTGGGAAAGATGGTGTCCCAGCCAGGCTCCTTTCGCAGCCCTGCTCCGAAAGTGCGAACGTCTGCAGATAGCTGGCAGCCAGAAGGGGCTAGTCTGGAAAGCTGTTGCTCAGCCTCATCTGCCCATGGCAGTGCTCGCACAGAGGCACAGAGAATGGGGCTGCTTGCTTGTCTTGCCACCTCAAACTTCAAACGTAGCCTGGGAAAGTTGGTGTCCCAACCAGGCTCCTTTCGCAGCCCTGCTGCGAAAGTGCGAACGTCTGCAGATAGCTGGCAGGCAGAAGGGGCTAGCCTGGAAAGCTGTTGCTCAGCCTCATCTGCCCATGGCAGTGCTCGCACAGAGGCACAGAGAATGGGGCTGCTTGCTTATCTTGCCACTTGAAACTTCAAACGCATGCTGGGAATGGTGGTGTCCCTGCCAGGCTCCTATCACAGCCCTGCTCCGAAAGTGCGAACGTCTGCAGATAGCTGGCAGCCAGAAGGGGCTAGCCTGGAAAGCTGTTGCTCAGCCTGATCTGCCCATGGCACTGTTCGCATAGAGGCACAGAGAATGGGGCTGCTTGCTTATGTTGAAACTTGAAACTTCAAACGCATGCTGGGAATGGTGGTGTCCCTGCCAGGCTCCTATCACAGCCCTGCTCCGAAAGTGCGAACGTCTGCAGATAGCTGGCAGCCAGAAGGGGCTAGCCTGGAAAGCTGTTGCTCAGCCTCATCTGCCCATGGCACTGTTCGCATACAGGCACAGAGAATGGGGCTGCTTGCTTATGTTGAAACTTGAAAATTCAAACGCATGCTGGGAATGGTGGTGTCCCTGCCAGGCTCCTATCACAGCCCTGCTCCGAAAGTGCGAACGTCTGCAGATAGCTGGCAGGCAGAAGTGGCTAGCCTGGAAAGCTGTTGCTCAGCCTCATCTGCCCATGGCAGTGCTCGCACAGAGGCACAGAGAATGGGGCTGCTTGCTTGTCTTGCCACCTCAAACTTCAAACGTAGCCTGGGAAAGATGGTGTCCCAGCCAGGCTCCTTTCGCAGCCCTGCTCCGAAAGTGCGAACGTCTGCAGATAGCTGGCAGCCAGAAGGGGCTAGTCTGGAAAGCTGTTGCTCAGCCTCATCTGCCCATGGCACTGTTCGCATAGAGGCACAGAGAATGAGGCTGCTTGCTTATCTTGCCACTTGAAACTTCAAACGCATGCTGGGAATGGTGGTGTCCCTGCCAGGCTCCTATCACAGCCTTGCCCCGAAAGTGCGAACGTCTGCAGATAGCTGGCAGGCAGAAGGGGCTAGCCTGGAAAGCTGTTGCTCAGCCTCATCTGCCCATGGCAGTGCTCGCACAGAGGCACAGAGAATGGGGCTGCTTGCTTATCTTGCCACCTCAAACTTCAAACGTAGCCTGGGAAAGATGGTGTACCTGCCAGGCTCCTTTCGCAGCCCTGCTCTTGAAATGCGAACGTCTGCAGATAGCTGGCAGGCAGAAGGGGCTAGCTTGCAAAGCTGTTGCTCAGCCTCATCTGCCCATGGCAGTGCTCGCACAGAGGCACAGAGAATGGGGCTGCTTGCTTATCTTGCCACTTGAAACTTCAAACGCATGCTGGGAATGGTGGTGTCCCTGCCAGGCTCCTATCACAGCCCTGCTCCGAAAGTGCGAACGTCTGCAGATAGCTGGCAGCCAGAAGGGGCTAGCCTGGAAAGCTGTTGCTCAGCCTGATCTGCCCATGGCACTGTTCGCATAGAGGCACAGAGAATGAGGCTGCTTGCTTATGTTGAAACTTGAAACTTCAAAAGCATGCTGGGAATGGTGGTGTCCCTGCCAGGCTCCTATCACAGCCCTGCTCCGAAAGTGCGAACGTCTGCAGATAGCTGGCAGCCAGAAGGGGCTAGCCTGGAAAGCTGTTGCTCAGCCTGATCTGCCCATGGCACTGTTCGCATAGAGGCACAGAGAATGGGGCTGCTTGCTTATGTTGAAACTTGAAACTTCAAACGCATGCTGGGAATGGTGGTGTCCCTGCCAGGCTCCTATCACAGCCCTGCTCCGAAAGTGCGAACGTCTGCAGATAGCTGGCAGCCAGAAGGGGCTAGCCTGGAAAGCTGTTGCTCAGCCTCATCTGCCCATGGCAGTGCTCGCACAGAGGCACAGAGAATGGGGCTGCTTGCTTGTCTTGCCACCTCAAACTTCAAACGTAGCCTGGGAAAGATGGTGTCCCAGCCAGGCTCCTTTCGCAGCCCTGCTCCGAAAGTGCGAACGTCTGCAGATAGCTGGCAGCCAGAAGGGGCTAGTCTGGAAAGCTGTTGCTCAGCCTCATCTGCCCATGGCAGTGCTCGCACAGAGGCACAGAGAATGGGGCTGCTTGCTTGTCTTGCCACCTCAAACTTCAAACGTAGCCTGGGAAAGTTGGTGTCCCAGCCAGGCTCCTATCACAGCCCTGCTCCGAAAGTGCGAACGTCTGCAGATAGCTGGCAGGCAGAAGGGGCTAGCCTGGAAAGCTGTTGCTCAGCCTCATCTGCCCATGGCAGTGCTCGCACAGAGGCACAGAGAATGGGGCTGCTTGCTTGTCTTGCCACCTCAAACTTCAAACGCATGCTGGGAATGGTGGTGTCCTTGCCAGGCTCCTATCACAGCCCTGCTCCGAAAGTGCGAACGTCTGCAGATAGCTGGCAGGCAGAAGGGGCTATCCTGGAAAGCTGTTGCTCAGCCTCATCTGCCCATGGCACTGTTCGCATAGAGGCACAGAGAATGGGGCTGCTTGCTTATCTTGGCACTTGAAACTTCAAACGCATGCTGGGAATGGTGGTGTCCCTGCCAGGCTCCTATCACAGCCCTGCTCCGAAAGTGCGAACGTCTGCAGATAGCTGGCAGGCAGAAGGGGCTAGCCTGGAAAGCTGTTGCTCAGCCTCATCTGCCCATGGCAGTGCTCGCACAGAGGCACAGAGAATGGGGCTGCTTGCTTGTCTTGCCACCTCAAACTTCAAACGTAGCCTGGGAAAGTTGGTGTCCCAGCCAGGCTCCTTTCGCAGCCCTGCTCCAAAAGTGCGAACGTCTGCAGATAGCTGGCAGCCAGAAGGGGCTAGCCTGGAAAGCTGTTGCTCAGCCTCATCTGCCCATGGCAGTGCTCGCACAGAGGCACAGAGAATGGGGCTGCTTGCTTATCTTGGCACTTGAAACTTCAAACGCATGCTGGGAATGGTGGTGTCCCTGCCAGGCTCCTATCACAGCCCTGCTCCGAAAGTGCGAACGTCTGCAGATAGCTGGCAGCCAGAAGGGGCTAGCCTGGAAAGCTGTTGCTCAGCCTGATCTGCCCATGGCACTGTTCGCATAGAGGCACAGAGAATGGGGCTGCTTGCTTATGTTGAAACTTGAAACTTCAAACGCATGCTGGGAATGGTGGTGTCCCTGCCAGGCTCCTATCACAGCCTTGCTCCGAAAGTGCGAACGTCTGCAGATAGCTGGCAGGCAGAAGGGGCTAGCCTGGAAAGCTGTTGCTCAGCCTCATCTGCCCATGGCAGTGCTCGCACAGAGGCACAGAGAATGGGGCTGCTTGCTTGTCTTGCCACCTCAAACTTCAAACGTAGCCTGGGAAAGATGGTGTCCCAGCCAGGCTCCTTTCGCAGCCCTGCTCCGAAAGTGCGAACGTCTGCAGATAGCTGGCAGCCAGAAGGGGCTAGTCTGGAAAGCTGTTGCTCAGCCTCATCTGCCCATGGCAGTGCTCGCACAGAGGCACAGAGAATGGGGCTGCTTGCTTGTCTTGCCACCTCAAACTTCAAACGTAGCCTGGGAAAGTTGGTGTCCCAACCAGGCTCCTTTCGCAGCCCTGCTCCGAAAGTGCGAACGTCTGCAGATAGCTGGCAGGCAGAAGGGGCTAGCCTGGAAAGCTGTTGCTCAGCCTCATCTGCCCATGGCAGTGCTCGCACAGAGGCACAGAGAATGGGGCTGCTTGCTTGTCTTGCCACCTCAAACTTCAAACGCATGCTGGGAATGGTGGTGTCCTTGCCAGGCTCCTATCACAGCCCTGCTCCGAAAGTGCGAACGTCTGCAGATAGCTGGCAGGCAGAAGGGGCTAGCCTGGAAAGCTGTTGCTCAGCCTCATCTGCCCATGGCACTGTTCGCATAGAGGCACAGAGAATGGGGCTGCTTGCTTATCTTGGCACTTGAAACTTCAAACGCATGCTGGGAATGGTGGTGTCCCAGCCAGGCTCCTATCACAGCCCTGCTCCGAAAGTGCGAACGTCTGCAGATAGCTGGCAGGCAGAAGGGGCTAGCCTGGAAAGCTGTTGCTCAGCCTCATCTGCCCATGGCAGTGCTCGCACAGAGGCACAGAGAATGGGGCTGCTTGCTTGTCTTGCCACCTCAAACTTCAAACGTAGCCTGGGAAAGTTGGTGTCCCAGCCAGGCTCCTTTCGCAGCCCTGCTCCAAAAGTGCGAACGTCTGCAGATAGCTGGCAGCCAGAAGGGGCTAGCCTGGAAAGCTGTTGCTCAGCCTCATCTGCCCATGGCAGTGCTCGCACAGAGGCACAGAGAATGGGGCTGCTTGCTAATCTTGCCACCTCAAACTTCAAACGTAGACTGGGAAAAATGGTGTACCTGCTAGGCTCCTTTCGCAGCCCTGTTCTTGAAATGCGAACGTCTGCAGATAGCTGGCAGGCAGAAGGGGCTAGCTTGGAAAGCTGTTGCTCAGCCTCATCTGCCCATGGCAGTGCTCGCACAGAGGCACAGAGAATGGGGCTGCTTGCTTGTCTTGCCACCTCAAACTTCAAACGCATGCTGGGAATGGTGGTGTCCCTGCCAGGCTCCTATCACAGCCCTGCTCCGAAAGTGCGAACGTCTGCAGATAGCTGGCAGGCAGAAGGGGCTAGCCTGGAAAGCTGTTGCTCAGCCTCATCTGCCCATGGCAGTGCTCGCACAGAGGCACAGAGAATGGGGCTGCTTTCTTGTCTTGCTACCTCAAACTTCAAACGCATGCTGGGAATGGTGGTGTCCTTGCCAGGCTCCTATCACAGCCCTGCTCCGAAAGTGCGAACGTCTGCAGATAGCTGGCAGCCAGAAGGGGCTAGCCTGGAAAGCTGTTGCTCAGCCTCATCTGCCCATGGCACTGTTCGCATAGAGGCACAGAGAATGGGGCTGCTTGCTTATCTTGGCACTTGAAACTTCAAACGCATGCTGGGAATGGTGGTGTCCCTGCCAGGCTCCTATCACAGCCCTGCTCCGAAAGTGCGAACGTCTGCAGATAGCTGGCAGGCAGAAGGGGCTAGCCTGGAAAGCTGTTGCTCAGCCTCATCTGCCCATGGCAGTGCTCGCACAGAGGCACAGAGAATGGGGCTGCTTGCTTGTCTTGCCACCTCAAACTTCAAACGTAGCCTGGGAAAGTTGGTGTCCCAGCCAGGCTCCTTTCGCAGCCCTGCTCCAAAAGTGCGAACGTCTGCAGATAGCTGGCAGCCAGAAGGGGCTAGCCTGGAAAGCTGTTGCTCAGCCTCATCTGCCCATGGCAGTGCTCGCACAGAGGCACAGAGAATGGGGCTGCTTGCTTATCTTGCCACCTCAAACTTCAAACGTAGACTGGGAAAAATGGTGTACCTGCTAGGCTCCTTTCGCAGCCCTGTTCTTGAAATGCGAACGTCTGCAGATAGCTGGCAGGCAGAAGGGGCTAGCTTGGAAAGCTGTTGCTCAGCCTCATCTGCCCATGGCAGTGCTCGCACAGAGGCACAGAGAATGGGGCTGCTTGCTTGTCGTGCCACCTCAAACTTCAAACGTAGCCTGGGAATGGTGGTGTCCCTGCCAGGCTCCTATCACAGCCCTGCTCCGAAAGTGCGAACGTCTGCAGATAGCTGGCAGGCAGAAGGGGCTAGCCTGGAAAGCTGTTGCTCAGCCTCATCTGCCCATGGCAGTGCTCGCACAGAGGCACAGAGAATGGGGCTGCTTGCTTGTCTTGCCACCTCAAACTTCAAACGCATGCTGGGAATGGTGGTGTCCCTGCCAGGCTCCTTTCGCAGCCCTGCTCTTGAAATGCGAACGTCTGCAGATAGCTGGCAGCCAGAAGGGGCTAGCCTGGAAAGCTGTTGCTCAGCCTCATCTGCCCATGGCACTGTTCGCACAGAGGCACAGAGAATGGGGCTGCTTGCTTGTCTTGCCACCTCAAACTTCAAACGTAGCCTGGGAAAGTTGGTGTCCCAGCCAGGCTCCTTTCGCAGCCCTGCTCCAAAAGTGCGAACGTCTGCAGATAGCTGGCAGCCAGAAGGGGCTAGCCTGGAAAGCTGTTGCTCAGCCTCATCTGCCCATGGCAGTGCTCGCACAGAGGCACAGAGAATGGGGCTGCTTGCTAATCTTGCCACCTCAAACTTCAAACGTAGACTGGGAAAAATGGTGTACCTGCTAGGCTCCTTTCGCAGCCCTGTTCTTGAAATGCGAACGTCTGCAGATAGCTGGCAGGCAGAAGGGGCTAGCTTGGAAAGCTGTTGCTCAGCCTCATCTGCCCATGGCAGTGCTCGCACAGAGGCACAGAGAATGGGGCTGCTTGCTTGTCTTGCCACCTCAAACTTCAAACGCATGCTGGGAATGGTGGTGTCCCTGCCAGGCTCCTATCACAGCCCTGCTCCGAAAGTGCGAACGTCTGCAGATAGCTGGCAGGCAGAAGGGGCTAGCCTGGAAAGCTGTTGCTCAGCCTCATCTGCCCATGGCAGTGCTCGCACAGAGGCACAGAGAATGGGGCTGCTTTCTTGTCTTGCTACCTCAAACTTCAAACGCATGCTGGGAATGGTGGTGTCCTTGCCAGGCTCCTATCACAGCCCTGCTCCGAAAGTGCGAACGTCTGCAGATAGCTGGCAGCCAGAAGGGGCTAGCCTGGAAAGCTGTTGCTCAGCCTCATCTGCCCATGGCACTGTTCGCATAGAGGCACAGAGAATGGGGCTGCTTGCTTATCTTGGCACTTGAAACTTCAAACGCATGCTGGGAATGGTGGTGTCCCTGCCAGGCTCCTATCACAGCCCTGCTCCGAAAGTGCGAACGTCTGCAGATAGCTGGCAGGCAGAAGGGGCTAGCCTGGAAAGCTGTTGCTCAGCCTCATCTGCCCATGGCAGTGCTCGCACAGAGGCACAGAGAATGGGGCTGCTTGCTTGTCTTGCCACCTCAAACTTCAAACGTAGCCTGGGAAAGTTGGTGTCCCAGCCAGGCTCCTTTCGCAGCCCTGCTCCGAAAGTGCGAACGTCTGCAGATAGCTGGCAGCCAGAAGGGGCTAGCCTGGAAAGCTGTTGCTCAGCCTCATCTGCCCATGGCAGTGCTCGCACAGAGGCACAGAGAATGGGGCTGCTTGCTTATCTTGCCACCTCAAACTTCAAACGTAGACTGGGAAAAATGGTGTACCTGCTAGGCTCCTTTCGCAGCCCTGTTCTTGAAATGCGAACGTCTGCAGATAGCTGGCAGGCAGAAGGGGCTAGCTTGGAAAGCTGTTGCTCAGCCTCATCTGCCCATGGCAGTGCTCGCACAGAGGCACAGAGAATGGGGCTGCTTGCTTGTCGTGCCACCTCAAACTTCAAACGTAGCCTGGGAATGGTGGTGTCCCTGCCAGGCTCCTATCACAGCCCTGCTCCGAAAGTGCGAACGTCTGCAGATAGCTGGCAGGCAGAAGGGGCTAGCCTGGAAAGCTGTTGCTCAGCCTCATCTGCCCATGGCAGTGCTCGCACAGAGGCACAGAGAATGGGGCTGCTTGCTTGTCTTGCCACCTCAAACTTCAAACGCATGCTGGGAATGGTGGTGTCCCTGCCAGGCTCCTTTCGCAGCCCTGCTCTTGAAATGCGAACGTCTGCAGATAGCTGGCAGCCAGAAGGGGCTAGCCTGGAAAGCTGTTGCTCAGCCTCATCTGCCCATGGCACTGTTCGCACAGAGGCACAGAGAATGAGGCTGCTTGCTTATCTTGCCACTTGAAACTTCAAACGCATGCTGGGAATGGTGGTGTCCCTGCCAGGCTCCTTTCGCAGCCCTGCTCCGAAAGTGCGAACGTCTGCAGATAGCTGGCAGCCAGAAGGGGCTATCCTGGAAAACTGTTGCTCAGCCTCATCTGCCCATGGCAGTGCTCGCACAGAGGCACAGAGAATGGGGCTGCTTGCTTGTCTTGCCACCTCAAACTTCAAACGCATGCTGGGAATGGTGGTGTCCCTGCCAGGCTCCTTTCGCAGCCCTGCTCTTGAAATGCGAACGTCTGCAGATAGCTGGCAGCCAGAAGGTGCTAGCCTGGAAAGCTGTTGCTCAGCCTCATCTGCCCATGGCACTGCTCGCACAGAGGCATAGAGAATGCGGCTCCTTGCTTGTCTTGCCACCTCAAACTTCAAACGTAGCCTGGGAAAGTTGGTGTCCCAGCCAGGCTCCTATCACAGCCCTGCTCCGAAAGTGCGAACGTCTGCAGATAGCTGGCAGCCAGAAGGGGCTAGCCTGGAAAGCTGTTGCTCAGCCTCATCTGCCCATGGCAGTGCTCGCACAGAGGCACAGAGAATGGGGCTGCTTGCTTATCTTGCCACTTGAAACTTCAAACGCATGCTGGGAATGGTGGTGTCCCTGCCAGGCTCCTATCACAGCCCTGCTCCGAAAGTGCGAACGTCTGCAGATAGCTGGCAGGCAGAAGGGGCTAGCCTGGAAAGCTGTTGCTCAGCCTGATCTGCCCATGGCACTGCTCGCACAGAGGCACAGAGAATGGGGCTGCTTGCTTGTCTTGCCACCTCAAACTTCAAACGTAGCCTGGGAAAGTTGGTGTCCCAGCCAGGCTCCTTTCGCAGCCCTGCTCCAAAAGTGCGAACGTCTGCAGATAGCTGGCAGCCAGAAGGGGCTAGCCTGGAAAGCTGTTGCTCAGCCTCATCTGCCCATGGCAGTGCTCGCACAGAGGCACAGAGAATGGGGCTGCTTGCTTATCTTGCCACCTCAAACTTCAAACGTAGACTGGGAAAAATGGTGTACCTGCTAGGCTCCTTTCGCAGCCCTGTTCTTGAAATGCGAACGTCTGCAGATAGCTGGCAGGCAGAAGGGGCTAGCTTGGAAAGCTGTTGCTCAGCCTCATCTGCCCATGGCAGTGCTCGCACAGAGGCACAGAGAATGGGGTTGCTTGCTTGTCGTGCCACCTCAAACTTCAAACGTAGCCTGGGAATGGTGGTGTCCCTGCCAGGCTCCTATCACAGCCCTGCTCCGAAAGTGCGAACGTCTGCAGATAGCTGGCAGGCAGAAGGGGCTAGCCTGGAAAGCTGTTGCTCAGCCTCATCTGCCCATGGCAGTGCTCGCACAGAGGCACAGAGAATGGGGCTGCTTGCTTGTCTTGCCACCTCAAACTTCAAACGCATGCTGGGAATGGTGGTGTCCCTGCCAGGCTCCTTTCGCAGCCCTGCTCTTGAAATGCGAACGTCTGCAGATAGCTGGCAGCCAGAAGGGGCTAGCCTGGAAAGCTGTTGCTCAGCCTCATCTGCCCATGGCACTGTTCGCACAGAGGCACAGAGAATGGGGCTGCTTGCTTATCTTGCCACTTGAAACTTCAAACGCATGCTGGGAATGGTGGTGTCCCTGCCAGGCTCCTTTCGCAGCCCTGCTCCGAAAGTGCGAACGTCTGCAGATAGCTGGCAGCCAGAAGGGGCTAGCCTGGAAAGCTGTTGCTCAGCCTCATCTGCCCATGGCAGTGCTCGCACAGAGGCACAGAGAATGGGGCTGCTTGCTTGTCTTGCCACCTCAAACTTCAAACGCATGCTGGGAATGGTGGTGTCCCTGCCAGGCTCCTTTCGCAGCCCTGCTCTTGAAATGCGAACGTCTGCAGATAGCTGGCAGCCAGAAGGTGCTAGCCTGGAAAGCTGTTGGTCAGCCTCATCTGCCCATGGCACTGCTCGCACAGAGGCATAGAGAATGCGGCTCCTTGCTTGTCTTGCCACCTCAAACTTCAAACGTAGCCTGGGAAAGTTGGTGTCCCAGCCAGGCTCCTATCACAGCCCTGCTCCGAAAGTGCGAACGTCAGCAGATAGCTGGCAGCCAGAAGGGGCTAGCCTGGAAAGCTGTTGCTCAGCCTCATCTGCCCATGGCAGTGCTCGCACAGAGGCACAGAGAATGGGGCTGCTTGCTTATCTTGCCACTTGAAACTTCAAACGCATGCTGGGAATGGTGGTGTCCCTGCCAGGCTCCTATCACAGCCCTGCTCCGAAAGTGCGAACGTCTGCAGATAGCTGGCAGGCAGAAGGGGCTAGCCTGGAAAGCTGTTGCTCAGCCTCATCTGCCCATGGCACTGTTCGCATAGAGGCACAGAGAATGGGGCTGCTTGCTTATCTTGCCACTTGAAACTTCAAACGCATGCTGGGAATGGTGGTGTCCCTGCCAGGCTCCTATCACAGCCCTGCTCCGAAAGTGCGAACGTCTGCAGATAGCTGGCAGACAGAAGGGGCTAGCCTGGAAAGCTGTTGCTCAGCCTCATCTGCCCATGGCAGTGCTCGCACAGAGGCACAGAGAATGGGGCTGCTTGCTTGTCTTGCCACCTCAAACTTCAAACGTATCCTGGGAAAGTTGGTGTCCCAACCAGGCTCCTTTCGCAGCCCTGCTCCGAAAGTGCGAACGTCTGCAGATAGCTGGCAGGCAGAAGGGGCTAGCCTGGAAAGCTGTTGCTCAGCCTCATCTGCCCATGGCAGTGCTCGCATAGAGGCACAGAGAATGGGGCTGCTTGCTTATCTTGCCACTTGAAACTTCAAACGCATGCTGGGAATGGTGGTGTCCCTGCCAGGCTCCTATCACAGCCCTGCTCCGAAAGTGCGAACGTCTGCAGATAGCTGGCAGGCAGAAGGGGCTATCCTGGAAAGCTGTTGCTCAGCCTCATCTGCCCATGGCACTGTTCGCATAGAGGCACAGAGAATGGGGCTGCTTGCTTATCTTGGCACTTGAAACTTCAAACGCATGCTGGGAATGGTGGTGTCCCTGCCAGGCTCCTATCACAGCCCTGCTCCGAAAGTGCGAACGTCTGCAGATAGCTGGCAGGCAGAAGGGGCTAGCCTGGAAAGCTGTTGCTCAGCCTCATCTGCCCATGGCAGTGCTCGCACAGAGGCACAGAGAATGGGGCTGCTTGCTTGTCTTGCCACCTCAAACTTCAAACGTAGCCTGGGAAAGTTGGTGTCCCAGCCAGGCTCCTTTCGCAGCCCTGCTCCAAAAGTGCGAACGTCTGCAGATAGCTGGCAGCCAGAAGGGGCTAGCCTGGAAAGCTGTTGCTCAGCCTCATCTGCCCATGGCAGTGCTCGCACAGAGGCACAGAGAATGGGGCTGCTTGCTTATCTTGCCACCTCAAACTTCAAACGTAGACTGGGAAAAATGGTGTACCTGCTAGGCTCCTTTCGCAGCCCTGTTCTTGAAATGCGAACGTCTGCAGATAGCTGGCAGGCAGAAGGGGCTAGCTTGGAAAGCTGTTGCTCAGCCTCATCTGCCCATGGCAGTGCTCGCACAGAGGCACAGAGAATGGGGCTGCTTGCTTGTCTTGCCACCTCAAACTTCAAACGCATGCTGGGAATGGTGGTGTCCCTGCCAGGCTCCTATCACAGCCCTGCTCCGAAAGTGCGAACGTCTGCAGATAGCTGGCAGGCAGAAGGGGCTAGCCTGGAAAGCTGTTGCTCAGCCTCATCTGCCCATGGCAGTGCTCGCACAGAGGCACAGAGAATGGGGCTGCTTGCTTGTCTTGCCACCTCAAACTTCAAACATAGCCTGGGAAATTTGGTGTACCTGATAGGCTCCTTTTGCAGCCCTGCTCTTGAAATGCGAACGTCTGCAGATAGCTGGCAGCCAGAAGGGGCTAGCCTGGAAAGCTGTTGCTCAGCCTCATCTGCCCATGGCACTGTTCGCATAGAGGCACAGAGAATGGGGCTGCTTGCTTATCTTGCCACTTGAAACTTCAAACACATGCTGGGAATGGTGGTGTCCCTGCCAGGCTCCTATCACAGCCCTGCTCCGAAAGTGCGAACGTCTGCAGATAGCTGGCAGGCAGAAGGGGCTAGCCTGGAAAGCTGTTGCTCAGCCTCATCTGCCCATGGCAGTGCTCGCACAGAGGCACAGAGAATGGGGCTGCTTGCTTGTCTTGCCACCTCAAACTTCAAACGTATCCTGGGAAAGTTGGTGTCCCAACCAGGCTCCTTTCGCAGCCCTGCTCCGAAAGTGCGAACGTCTGCAGATAGCTGGCAGCCAGAAGGGGCTAGCCTGGAAAGCTGTTGCTCAGCCTCATCTGCCCATGGCAGTGCTCGCATAGAGGCACAGAGAATGGGGCTGCTTGCTTATCTTGCCACTTGAAACTTCAAACGCATGCTGGGAATGGTGGTGTCCCTGCCAGGCTCCTATCACACCCCTGCTCCGAAAGTGCGAACGTCTGCAGATAGCTGGCAGGCAGAAGGGGCTAGCCTGGAAAGCTGTTGCTCAGCCTGATCTGCCCATGGCAGTGCTCGCACAGAGGCACAGAGAATGGGGCTGCTTGCTTATCTTGCCACCTCAAACTTCAAACGTAGCCTGGGAAAGATGGTGTACCTGCTAGGCTCCTTTCGCAGCCCTGCTCTTGAAATGCGAACGTCTGCAGATAGCTGGCAGGCAGAAGGGGCTAGCCTGGAAAGCTGTTGCTCAGCCTCATCTGCCCATGGCAGTGCTCGCACAGAGGCACAGAGAATGGGGCTGCTTGCTTATCTTGCCACTTGAAACTTCAAACGCATGCTGGGAATGGTGGTGTCCCTGCCAGGCTCCTATCACAGCCCTGCTCCGAAAGTGCGAACGTCTGCAGATAGCTGGCAGGCAGAAGGGGCTATCCTGGAAAGCTGTTGCTCAGCCTCATCTGCCCATGGCACTGTTCGCATAGAGGCACAGAGAATGGGGCTGCTTGCTTATGTTGAAACTTGAAACTTCAAACGCATGCTGGGAATGGTGGTGTCCCTGCCAGGCTCCTATCACAGCCCTGCTCCGAAAGTGCGAACGTCTGCAGATAGCTGGCAGGCAGAAGGGGCTATCCTGGAAAGCTGTTGCTCAGCCTCATCTGCCCATGGCAGTGCTCGCACAGAGGCACAGAGAATGGGGCTGCTTGCTTGTCTTGCCACCTCAAAATTCAAACGTAGCCTGGGAAAGATGGTGTCCCAGCCAGGCTCCTTTCGCAGCCCTGCTCCGAAAGTGCGAACGTCTGCAGATAGCTGGCAGCCAGAAGGGGCTAGCCTGGAAAGCTGTTGCTCAGCCTCATCTGCCCATGGCAGTGCTCGCACAGAGGCACAGAGAATGGGGCTGCTTGCTTGTCTTGCCACCTCAAACTTCAAACGTAGCCTGGGAAAGTTGGTGTCCCAACCAGGCTCCTTTCGCAGCCCTGCTCCGAAAGTGCGAACGTCTGCAGATAGCTGGCAGGCAGAAGGGGCTAGCCTGGAAAGCTGTTGCTCAGCCTGATCTGCCCATGGCAGTGCTCGCACAGAGGCACAGAGAATGGGGCTGCTTGCTTGTCTTGCCACCTCAAACTTCAAACGTAGCCTGGGAAAGTTGGTGTACCTGCTAGGCTCCTTTCGCAGCCCTGTTCTTGAAATGCGAACGTCTGCAGATAGCTGGCAGCCAGAAGGGGCTAGCTTGGAAAGCTGTTGCTCAGCCTCATCTGCCCATGGCAGTGCTCGCACAGAGGCACAGAGAATGGGGCTGCTTGCTTATCTTGCCACTTGAAACTTCAAACGCATGCTGGGAATGGTGGTGTCCCTGCCAGGCTCCTATCACAGCCCTGCTCCGAAAGTGCGAACGTCTGCAGATAGCTGGCAGCCAGAAGGGGCTAGCCTGGAAAGCTGTTGCTCAGCCTCATCTGCCCATGGCACTGCTCGCACAGAGGCACAGAGAATGGGGCTGCTTGCTTATGTTGAAACTTGAAACTTCAAACGCATGCTGGGAATGGTCGTGTCCCTGCCAGGCTCCTATCACAGCCCTGCTCCGAAAGTGCGAACGTCTGCAGATAGCTGGCAGCCAGAAGGGGCTAGCCTGGAAAGCTGTTGCTCAGCCTCATCTGCCCATGGCACTGCTCGCACAGAGGCACAGAGAATGGGGCTGCTTGCTTGTCTTGCCACCTCAAACTTCAAACGTAGCCTGTGAAAGTTGGTGTCCCAACCAGGCTCCTTTCGCAGCCCTGCTCCGAAAGTGCGAACGTCTGCAGATAGCTGGCAGGCAGAAGGGGCTAGCCTGGAAAGCTGTTGCTCAGCCTCATCTGCCCATGGCAGTGCTCGCACAGAGGCACAGAGAATGGGGCTGCTTGCTTGTCTTGCCACCTCAAACTTCAAACGCATGCTGGGAATGGTGGTGTCCTTGCCAGGCTCCTATCACAGCCCTGCTCCGAAAGTGCGAACGTCTGCAGATAGCTGGCAGGCAGAAGGGGCTATCCTGGAAAGCTGTTGCTCAGCCTCATCTGCCCATGGCACTGTTCGCATAGAGGCACAGAGAATGGGGCTGCTTGCTTATCTTGGCACTTGAAACTTCAAACGCATGCTGGGAATGGTGGTGTCCCTGCCAGGCTCCTATCACAGCCCTGCTCCGAAAGTGCGAACGTCTGCAGATAGCTGGCAGGCAGAAGGGGCTAGCCTGGAAAGCTGTTGCTCAGCCTCATCTGCCCATGGCAGTGCTCGCACAGAGGCACAGAGAATGGGGCTGCTTGCTTATCTTGCCACCTCAAACTTCAAACGTAGCCTGGGAAAGATGGTGTACCTGCTAGGCTCCTTTCGCAGCCCTGCTCTTGAAATGCGAACGTCTGCAGATAGCTGGCAGGCAGAAGGGGCTAGCCTGGAAAGCTGTTGCTCAGCCTCATCTGCCCATGGCAGTGCTCGCACAGAGGCACAGAGAATGGGGCTGCTTGCTTATCTTGCCACTTGAAACTTCAAACGCATGCTGGGAATGGTGGTGTCCCTGCCAGGCTCCTATCACAGCCCTGCTCCGAAAGTGCGAACGTCTGCAGATAGCTGGCAGGCAGAAGGGGCTAGCCTGGAAAGCTGTTGCTCAGCCTCATCTGCCCATGGCACTGTTCGCATAGAGGCACAGAGAATGGGGCTGCTTGCTTATGTTGAAACTTGAAACTTCAAACGCATGCTGGGAATGGTGGTGTCCCTGCCAGGCTCCTATCACAGCCCTGCTCCGAAAGTGCGAACGTCTGCAGATAGCTGGCAGGCAGAAGGGGCTATCCTGGAAAGCTGTTGCTCAGCCTCATCTGCCCATGGCAGTGCTCGCACAGAGGCACAGAGAATGGGGCTGCTTGCTTGTCTTGCCACCTCAAAATTCAAACGTAGCCTGGGAAAGATGGTGTCCCAGCCAGGCTCCTTTCGCAGCCCTGCTCCGAAAGTGCGAACGTCTGCAGATAGCTGGCAGCCAGAAGGGGCTAGTCTGGAAAGCTGTTGCTCAGCCTCATCTGCCCATGGCAGTGCTCGCACAGAGGCACAGAGAATGGGGCTGCTGGCTTGTCTTGCCACCTCAAACTTCAAACGTAGCCTGGGAAAGTTGGTGTCCCAACCAGGCTCCTTTCGCAGCCCTGCTCCGAAAGTGCGAACGTCTGCAGATAGCTGGCAGGCAGAAGGGGCTAGCCTGGAAAGCTGTTGCTCAGCCTCATCTGCCCATGGCAGTGCTCGCACAGAGGCACAGAGAATGGGGCTGCTTGCTTGTCTTGCCACCTCAAACTTCAAACGTAGCCTGGGAAAGTTGGTGTACCTGCTAGGCTCCTTTCGCAGCCCTGTTCTTGAAATGCGAACGTCTGCAGATAGCTGGCAGCCAGAAGGGGCTAGCTTGGAAAGCTGTTGCTCAGCCTGATCTGCCCATGGCAGTGCTCGCACAGAGGCACAGAGAATGGGGCTGCTTGCTTGTCTTGCCACCTCAAACTTCAAACGTAGCCTGGGAAAGTTGGTGTACCTGCTAGGCTCCTTTCGCAGCCCTGTTCTTGAAATGCGAACGTCTGCAGATAGCTGGCAGGCAGAAGGGGCTAGCCTGGAAAGCTGTTGCTCAGCCTCATCTGCCCATGGCAGTGCTCGCACAGAGGCACAGAGAATGGGGCTGCTTGCTTATGTTGAAACTTGAAACTTCAAACGCATGCTGGGAATGGTGGTGTCCCTGCCAGGCTCCTATCACAGCCCTGCTCCGAAAGTGCGAACGTCTGCAGATAGCTGGCAGCCAGAAGGGGCTAGCCTGGAAAGCTGTTGCTCAGCCTCATCTGCCCATGGCACTGCTCGCACAGAGGCACAGAGAATGGGGCTGCTTGCTTATGTTGAAACTTGAAACTTCAAACGCATGCTGGGAATGGTGGTGTCCCTGCCAGGCTCCTATCACAGCCCTGCTCCGAAAGTGCGAACGTCTGCAGATAGCTGGCAGCCAGAAGGGGCTAGCCTGGAAAGCTGTTGCTCAGCCTCATCTGCCCATGGAACTGCTCGCACAGAGGCACAGAGAATGGGGCTGCTTGCTTGTCTTGCCACCTCAAACTTCAAACGTAGCCTGGGAAAGTTGGTGTCCCAACCAGGCTCCTTTCGCAGCCCTGCTCCGAAAGTGCGAACGTCTGCAGATAGCTGGCAGCCAGAAGGGGCTAGCCTGGAAAGCTGTTGCTCAGCCTCATCTGCCCATGGCAGTGCTCGCACAGAGGCACAGAGAATGGGGCTGCTTGCTTGTCTTGCCACCTCAAACTTCAAACGCATGCTGGGAATGGTGGTGTCCTTGCCAGGCTCCTATCACAGCCCTGCTCCGAAAGTGCGAACGTCTGCAGATAGCTGGCAGGCAGAAGGGGCTATCCTGGAAAGCTGTTGCTCAGCCTCATCTGCCCATGGCACTGTTCGCATAGAGGCACAGAGAATGGGGCTGCTTGCTTATCTTGGCACTTGAAACTTCAAACGCATGCTGGGAAAGGTGGTGTCCCTGCCAGGCTCCTATCACAGCCCTGCTCCGAAAGTGCGAACGTCTGCAGATAGCTGGCAGCCAGAAGGGGCTAGCCTGGAAAGCTGTTGCTCAGCCTGATCTGCCCATGGCAGTGCTCGCACAGAGGCACAGAGAATGGGGCTGCTTGCTTGTCTTGCCACCTCAAACTTCAAACGTAGCCTGGGAAAGTTGGTGTCCCAGCCAGGCTCCTTTCGCAGCCCTGCTCCGAAAGTGCGAACGTCTGCAGATAGCTGGGAGGCAGAAGGGGCTAGCCTGGAAAGCTGTTGCTCAGCCTCATCTGCCCATGGCAGTGCTCGCACAGACGCACAGAGAATGGGGCTGCTTGCTTGTCTTGCCACCTCAAACTTCAAACGCAGCCTGGGAAAGATGGTGTACCTGCTAGGCTCCTTTCGCAGGGCTGCTCTTGAAATGCGAACGTCTGCAGATAGCTGGCAGGCAGAAGGGGCTAGCCTGGAAAGCTGTTGCTCAGCCTCATCTGCCCATGGCAGTGCTCGCACAGAGGCACAGAGAATGGGGCTGCTTGCTTATCTTGCCACCTCAAACTTCAAACGTAGACTGGGAAAAATGGTGTACCTGCTAGGCTCCTTTCGCAGCCCTGTTCTTGAAATGCGAACGTCTGCAGATAGCTGGCAGGCAGAAGGGGCTAGCTTGTAAAGCTGTTGCTCAGCCTCATCTGCCCATGGCAGTGCTCGCACAGAGGCACAGAGAATGGGGCTGCTTCCTTGTCTTGCCACCTCAAACTTCAAACGCATGCTGGGAATGGTGGTGTCCCTGCCAGGGTCCTATCACAGCCCTGCTCCGAAAGTGCGAACGTCTGCAGATAGCTGGCAGGCAGAAGGGGCTAGCCTGGAAAGCTGTTGCTCAGCCTCATCTGCCCATGGCAGTGCTCGCACAGAGGCACAGAGAATGCGGCTCCTTGCTTGTCTTGCCACCTCAAACTTCAAACGTAGCCTGGGAAATTTGGTGTACCTGCTAGGCTCCTTTCGCAGCCCTGCTCTTGAAATGCGAACGTCTGCAGATAGCTGGCAGCCAGAAGGTGCTAGCCTGGAAAGCTGTTGCTCAGCCTCATCTGCCCATGGCAGTGCTCGCATAGAGGCACAGAGAATGGGGCTGCTTGCTTATCTTGCCACTTGAAACTTCAAACGCATGCTGGGAATGGTGGTGTCCCTGCCAGGCTCCTATCACAGCCCTGCTCCGAAAGTGCGAACGTCTGAAGATAGCTGGCAGCCAGAAGTGGCTAGCCTGGAAAGCTGTTGCTCAGCCTCATCTGCCCATGGCACTGTTCGCATAGAGGCACAGAGAATGGGGCTGCTTGCTTATCTTGCCACTTGAAACTTCAAACGCATGCTGGGAAAGGTGGTGTCCCTGCCAGGCTCCTATCACAGCCCTGCTCCGAAAGTGCGAACGTCTGCAGATAGCTGGCAGCCAGAAGGGGCTAGCCTGGAAAGCTGTTGCTCAGCCTCATCTGCCCATGGCAGTGCTCGCACAGAGGCACAGAGAATGGGGCTGCTTGCTTATCTTGCCACCTCAAACTTCAAACGTAGACTGGGGAAAATGGTGTACCTGCTAGGCTCCTTTCGCAGCCCTGTTCTTGAAATGCGAACGTCTGCAGATAGCTGGCAGGCAGAAGGGGCTAGCTTGTAAAGCTGTTGCTCAGCCTCATCTGCCCATGGCAGTGCTCGCACAGAGGCACAGAGAATGGGGCTGCTTCCTTGTCTTGCCACCTCAAACTTCAAACGCATGCTGGGAATGGTGGTGTCCCTGCCAGGGTCCTATCACAGCCCTGCTCCGAAAGTGCGAACGTCTGCAGATAGCTGGCAGGCAGAAGGGGCTAGCCTGGAAAGCTGTTGCTCAGCCTCATCTGCCCATGGCAGTGCTCGCACAGAGGCACAGAGAATGCGGCTCCTTGCTTGTCTTGCCACCTCAAACTTCAAACGTAGCCTGGGAAATTTGGTGTACCTGCTAGGCTCCTTTCGCAGCCCTGCTCTTGAAATGCGAACGTCTGCAGATAGCTGGCAGCCAGAAGGTGCTAGCCTGGAAAGCTGTTGCTCAGCCTCATCTGCCCATGGCAGTGCTCGCATAGAGGCACAGAGAATGGGGCTGCTTGCTTATCTTGCCACTTGAAACTTCAAACGCATGCTGGGAATGGTGGTGTCCCTGCCAGGCTCCTATCACAGCCCTGCTCCGAAAGTGCGAACGTCTGCAGATAGCTGGCAGGCAGAAGGGGCTAGCCTGGAAAGCTGTTGCTCAGCCTCATCTGCCCATGGCACTGCTCGCACAGAGGCACAGAGAATGCGGCTCCTTGCTTATCTTGCCACTTGAAACTTCAAACGCATGCTGGGAGTGGTGGTGTCCCTGCCAGGCTCCTATCACAGCCCTGCTCCGAAAGTGCGAACGTCTGCAGATAGCTGGCAGGCAGAAGGGGCTATCCTGGAAAGCTGTTGCTCAGCCTCATCTGCCCATGGCAGTGCTCGCACAGAGGCACAGAGAATGGGGCTGCTTGCTTGTCTTGCCACCTCAAACTTCAAACGTAGCCTGGGAAATTTGGTGTACCTGCTAGGCTCCTTTCGCAGCCCTGCTCTTGAAATGCGAACGTCTGCAGATAGCTGGCAGGCAGAAGGGGCTATCCTGGAAAGCTGTTGCTCAGCCTCATCTGCCCATGGCACTGTTCGCATAGAGGCACAGAGAATGGGGCTGCTTGCTTATCTTGGCACTTGAAACTTCAAACGCATGCTGGGAATGGTGGTGTCCCTGCCAGGCTCCTTTCGCAGCCCTGCTCCGAAAGTGCGAACGTCTGCAGATAGCTGGCAGCCAGAAGGGGCTAGCCTGGAAAGCTGTTGCTCAGCCTCATCTGCCCATGGCAGTGCTCGCACAGAGGCACAGAGAATGCGGCTCCTTGCTTGTCTTGCCACCTCAAACTTCAAACGTAGCCTGGGAAATTTGGTGTACCTGCTAGGCTCCTTTCGCAGCCCTGCTCCAAAAGTGCGAACGTCTGCAGATAGCTGGCAGCCAGAAGGTGCTAGCCTGGAAAGCTGTTGCTCAGCCTCATCTGCCCATGGCAGTGCTCGCATAGAGGCACAGAGAATGGGGCTGCTTGCTTATCTTGCCACTTGAAACTTCAAACGCATGCTGGGAATGGTGGTGTCCCTGCCAGGCTCCTATCACAGCCCTGCTCCGAAAGTGCGAACGTCTGAAGATAGCTGGCAGCCAGAAGTGGCTAGCCTGGAAAGCTGTTGCTCAGCCTCATCTGCCCATGGCACTGTTCGCATAGAGGCACAGAGAATGGGGCTGCTTGCTTATCTTGCCACTTGAAACTTCAAACGCATGCTGGGAAAGGTGGTGTCCCTGCCAGGCTCCTATCACAGCCCTGCTCCGAAAGTGCGAACGTCTGCAGATAGCTGGCAGCCAGAAGGGGCTAGCCTGGAAAGCTGTTGCTCAGCCTCATCTGCCCATGGCAGTGCTCGCACAGAGGCACAGAGAATGGGGCTGCTTGCTTATCTTGCCACCTCAAACTTCAAACGTAGACTGGGGAAAATGGTGTACCTGCTAGGCTCCTTTCGCAGCCCTGTTCTTGAAATGCGAACGTCTGCAGATAGCTGGCAGGCAGAAGGGGCTAGCTTGTAAAGCTGTTGCTCAGCCTCATCTGCCCATGGCAGTGCTCGCACAGAGGCACAGAGAATGGGGCTGCTTCCTTGTCTTGCCACCTCAAACTTCAAACGCATGCTGGGAATGGTGGTGTCCCTGCCAGGGTCCTATCACAGCCCTGCTCCGAAAGTGCGAACGTCTGCAGATAGCTGGCAGGCAGAAGGGGCTAGCCTGGAAAGCTGTTGCTCAGCCTCATCTGCCCATGGCAGTGCTCGCACAGAGGCACAGAGAATGCGGCTCCTTGCTTGTCTTGCCACCTCAAACTTCAAACGTAGCCTGGGAAATTTGGTGTACCTGCCAGGCTCCTTTCGCAGCCCTGCTCTTGAAATGCGAACGTCTGCAGATAGCTGGCAGCCAGAAGGTGCTAGCCTGGAAAGCTGTTGCTCAGCCTCATCTGCCCATGGCAGTGCTCGCATAGAGGCACAGAGAATGGGGCTGCTTGCTTATCTTGCCACTTGAAACTTCAAACGCATGCTGGGAATGGTGGTGTCCCTGCCAGGCTCCTATCACAGCCCTGCTCCGAAAGTGCGAACGTCTGCAGATAGCTGGCAGGCAGAAGGGGCTAGCCTGGAAAGCTGTTGCTCAGCCTCATCTGCCCATGGCACTGCTCGCACAGAGGCACAGAGAATGCGGCTCCTTGCTTATCTTGCCACTTGAAACTTCAAACGCATGCTGGGAGTGGTGGTGTCCCTGCCAGGCTCCTATCACAGCCCTGCTCCGAAAGTGCGAACGTCTGCAGATAGCTGGCAGGCAGAAGGGGCTAGCCTGGAAAGCTGTTGCTCAGCCTCATCTGCCCATGGCAGTGCTCGCACAGAGGCACAGAGAATGGGGCTGCTTGCTTGTCTTGCCACTTCAAACTTCAAACGTAGCCTGGGAAATTTGGTGTACCTGCTAGGCTCCTTTCGCAGCCCTGCTCTTGAAATGCGAACGTCTGCAGATAGCTGGCAGGCAGAAGGGGCTATCCTGGAAAGCTGTTGCTCAGCCTCATCTGCCCATGGCACTGTTCGCATAGAGGCACAGAGAATGGGGCTGCTTGCTTATCTTGGCACTTGAAACTTCAAACGCATGCTGGGAATGGTGGTGTCCCTGCCAGGCTCCTTTCGCAGCCCTGCTCCGAAAGTGCGAACGTCTGCAGATAGCTGGCAGCCAGAAGGGGCTAGCCTGGAAAGCTGTTGCTCAGCCTCATCTGCCCATGGCAGTGCTCGCACAGAGGCACAGAGAATGCGGCTCCTTGCTTGTCTTGCCACCTCAAACTTCAAACGTAGCCTGGGAAATTTGGTGTACCTGCTAGGCTCCTTTCGCAGCCCTGCTCTTGAAATGCGAACGTCTGCAGATAGCTGGCAGCCAGAAGGTGCTAGCCTGGAAAGCTGTTGCTCAGCCTCATCTGCCCATGGCAGTGCTCGCATAGAGGCACAGAGAATGGGGCTGCTTGCTTATCTTGCCACTTGAAACTTCAAACGCATGCTGGGAATGGTGGTGTCCCTGCCAGGCTCCTATCACAGCCCTGCTCCGAAAGTGCGAACTTCTGAAGATAGCTGGCAGCCAGAAGTGGCTAGCCTGGAAAGCTGTTGCTCAGCCTCATCTGCCCATGGCACTGTTCGCATAGAGGCACAGAGAATGGGGCTGCTTGCTTATCTTGCCACTTGAAACTTCAAACGCATGCTGGGAAAGGTGGTGTCCCTGCCAGGCTCCTATCACAGCCCTGCTCCGAAAGTGCGAACGTCTGCAGATAGCTGGCAGCCAGAAGGGGCTAGCCTGGAAAGCTGTTGCTCAGCCTCATCTGCCCATGGCAGTGCTCGCACAGAGGCACAGAGAATGGGGCTGCTTGCTTATCTTGCCACCTCAAACTTCAAACGTAGACTGGGGAAAATGGTGTACCTGCTAGGCTCCTTTCGCAGCCCTGTTCTTGAAATGCGAACGTCTGCAGATAGCTGGCAGGCAGAAGGGGCTAGCTTGTAAAGCTGTTGCTCAGCCTCATCTGCCCATGGCAGTGCTCGCACAGAGGCACAGAGAATGGGGCTGCTTCCTTGTCTTGCCACCTCAAACTTCAAACGCATGCTGGGAATGGTGGTGTCCCTGCCAGGGTCCTATCACAGCCCTGCTCCGAAAGTGCGAACGTCTGCAGATAGCTGGCAGGCAGAAGGGGCTAGCCTGGAAAGCTGTTGCTCAGCCTCATCTGCCCATGGCAGTGCTCGCACAGAGGCACAGAGAATGCGGCTCCTTGCTTGTCTTGCCACCTCAAACTTCAAACGCATGCTGGGAAATTTGGTGTACCTGCCAGGCTCCTTTCGCAGCCCTGCTCTTGAAATGCGAACGTCTGCAGATAGCTGGCAGCCAGAAGGTGCTAGCCTGGAAAGCTGTTGCTCAGCCTCATCTGCCCATGGCAGTGCTCGCATAGAGGCACAGAGAATGGGGCTGCTTGCTTATCTTGCCACTTGAAACTTCAAACGCATGCTGGGAATGGTGGTGTCCCTGCCAGGCTCCTATCACAGCCCTGCTCCGAAAGTGCGAACGTCTGCAGATAGCTGGCAGCCAGAAGGGGCTAGCCTGGAAAGCTGTTGCTCAGCCTCATCTGCCCATGGCAGTGCTCGCACAGAGGCACAGAGAATGGGGCTGCTTGCTTGTCTTGCCACCTCAAACTTCAAACGTAGCCTGGGAAAGTTGGTGTCCCAACCAGGCTCCTTTCGCAGCCCTGCTCCGAAAGTGCGAACGTCTGCAGATAGCTGGCAGGCAGAAGGGGCTAGCCTGGAAAGCTGTTGCTCAGCCTCATCTGCCCATGGCAGTGCTCGCACAGAGGCACAGAGAATGGGGCTGCTTGCTTGTCTTGCCACCTCAAACTTCAAACGCATGCTGGGAATGGAGGTGTCCTTGCCAGGCTCCTATCACAGCCCTGCTCCGAAAGTGCGAACGTCTGCAGATAGCTGGCAGGCAGAAGGGGCTATCCTGGAAAGCTGTTGCTCAGCCTCATCTGCCCATGGCACTGTTCGCATAGAGGCACAGAGAATGGGGCTGCTTGCTTATCTTGGCACTTGAAACTTCAAACGCATGCTGGGAATGGTGGTGTCCCTGCCAGGCTCCTATCACAGCCCTGCTCCGAAAGTGCGAACGTCTGCAGATAGCTGGCAGGCAGAAGGGGCTAGCCTGGAAAGCTGTTGCTCAGCCTCATCTGCCCATGGCAGTGCTCGCACAGAGGCACAGAGAATGGGGCTGCTTGCTTGTCTTGCCACCTCAAACTTCAAACGTAGCCTGGGAAAGTTGGTGTCCCAGCCAGGCTCCTTTCGCAGCCCTGCTCCGAAAGTGCGAACGTCTGCAGATAGCTGGCAGCCAGAAGGGGCTAGCCTGGAAAGCTGTTGCTCAGCCTGATCTGCCCATGGCAGTGCTCGCACAGAGGCACAGAGAATGCGGCTCCTTGCTTGTCTTGCCACCTCAAACTTCAAACGCAGCCTGGGAAAGATGGTGTACCTGCTAGGCTCCTTTCGCAGCCCTGTTCTTGAAATGCGAACGTCTGCAGATAGCTGGCAGGCAGAAGGGGCTAGCTTGGAAAGCTGTTGCTCAGCCTCATCTGCCCATGGCAGTGGTCGCACAGAGGCACAGAGAATGGGGCTGCTTGCTTGTCTTGCCACCTCAAACTTCAAACGCATGCTGGGAATGGTGGTGTCCCTGCCAGGCTCCTATCACAGCCCTGCTCCGAAAGTGCGAACGTCTGCAGATAGCTGGCAGGCAGAAGGGGCTAGCCTGGAAAGCTGTTGCTCAGCCTCATCTGCCCATGGCAGTGCTCGCACAGAGGCACAGAGAATGGGGCTGCCTGCTTGTCTTGCCACCTCAAACTTCAAACGTAGCCTGGGAAATTTGGTGTACCTGCTAGGCTCCTTTCGCAGCTCTGCTCTTGAAATGCGAACGTCTGCAGATAGCTGGCAGCCAGAAGGTGCTAGCCTGGAAAGCTGTTGCTCAGCCTCATCTGCCCATGGCAGTGCTCGCATAGAGGCACAGAGAATGGGGCTGCTTGCTTATCTTGCCACTTGAAACTTCAAACGCATGCTGGGAATGGTGGTGTCCTTGCCAGGCTCCTATCACAGCCCTGCTCCGAAAGTGCGAACGTCTGCAGATAGCTGGCAGGCAGAAGGGGCTATCCTGGAAAGCTGTTGCTCAGCCTCATCTGCCCATGGCACTGTTCGCATACAGGCACAGAGAATGGGGCTGCTTGCTTATCTTGGCACTTGAAACTTCAAACGCATGCTGGGAATGGTGGTGTCCCTGCCAGGCTCCTATCACAGCCCTGCTCCGAAAGTGCGAACGTCTGCAGATAGCTGGCAGCCAGAAGGGGCTAGCCTGGAAAGCTGTTGCTCAGCCTCATCTGCCCATGGCAGTGCTCGCACAGAGGCACAGAGAATGGGGCTGCTTGCTTGTCTTGCCACCTCAAACTTCAAACGTAGCCTGGGAAAGTTGGTGTCCCAGCCAGGCTCCTTTCGCAGCCCTGCTCCGAAAGTGCGAACGTCTGCAGATAGCTGGCAGCCAGAAGGGGCTAGCCTGGAAAGCTGTTGCTCAGCCTCATCTGCCCATGGCAGTGCTCGCACAGAGGCACAGAGAATGCGGCTCCTTGCTTGTCTTGCCACCTCAAACTTCAAACGCAGCCTGGGAAAGATGGTGTACCTGCTAGGCTCCTTTCGCAGCCCTGCTCTTGAAATGCGAACGTCTGCAGATAGCTGGCAGGCAGAAAGGGCTAGCCTGGAAAGCTGTTGCTCAGCCTCATCTGCCCATGGCAGTGCTCGCACAGAGGCACAGAGAATGGGGCTGCTTGCTTGTCTTGCCACCTCAAACTTCAAACGCATGCTGGGAAAGTTGGTGTACCTGCTAGGCTCCTTTCGCAGCCCTGTTCTTGAAATGCGAACGTCTGCAGATAGCTGGCAGGCAGAAGGGGCTAGCTTGGAAAGCTGTTGCTCAGCCTCATCTGCCCATGGCAGTGCTCGCACAGAGGCACAGAGAATGGGGCTGCTTCCTTGTCTTGCCACCTCAAACTTCAAACGCATGCTGGGAATGGTGGTGTCCCTGCCAGGCTCCTATCACAGCCCTGCTCCGAAAGTGCGAACGTCTGCAGATAGCTGGCAGGCAGAAGGGGCTAGCCTGGAAAGCTGTTGCTCAGCCTCATCTGCCCATGGCAGTGCTCGCACAGAGGCACAGAGAATGGGGCTGCCTGCTTGTCTTGCCACCTCAAACTTCAAACGCAGCCTGGGAAAGATAGTGTACCTGCTAGGCTCCTATCACAGCCCTGCTCTTGAAATGCGAACGTCTGCAGATGGCTGGCAGGCAGAAGGGGCTAGCTTGGAAAGCTGTTGCTCAGCCTCATCTGCCCATGGCAGTGCTCGCACAGAGGCACAGAGAATGGGGCTGCTTGCTTGTCTTGCCACCTCAAACTTCAAACGTAGCCTGGGAAATTTGGTGTACCTGCTAGGCTCCTTTCGCAGCCCTGCTCTTGAAATGCGAACGTCTGCAGATAGCTGGCAGGCAGAAGGGGCTATCCTGGAAAGCTGTTGCTCAGCCTCATCTGCCCATGGCACTGTTCGCATAGAGGCACAGAGAATGGGGCTGCTTGCTTATCTTGGCACTTGAAACTTCAAACGTATGCTGGGAATGGTGGTGTCCCTGCCAGGCTCCTTTCGCAGCCCTGCTCCGAAAGTGCGAACGTCTGCAGATAGCTGGCAGCCAGAAGGGGCTAGCCTGGAAAGCTGTTGCTCAGCCTGATCTGCCCATGGCAGTGCTCGCACAGAGGCACAGAGAATGGGGCTGCTTGCTTGTCTTGCCACCTCAAACTTCAAACGTAGCCTGGGAAAGTTGGTGTCCCAGCCAGGCTCCTTTCGCAGCCCTGCTCCGAAAGTGCGAACGTCTGCAGATAGCTGGCAGCCAGAAGGAGCTAGTCTGGAAAGCTGTTGCTCAGCCTCATCTGCCAATGGCAGTGCTCGCACAGAGGCACAGAGAATGGGGCTGCTTGCTTGTCTTGCCACCTCAAACTTCAAACGCATGCTGGGAATGGTTGTGTCCCTGCCAGGCTCCTATCACAGCCCTGCTCCGAAAGTGAGAACGTCTGCAGATAGCTGGCAGGCAGAAGGGGCTAGCCTGGAAAGCTGTTGCTCAACCTCATCTGCCCATGGCAGTGCTCGCATAGAGGCACAGAGAACGGGGCTGCTTGCTTATCTTGCCACTTGAAAACTCAAACGCATGCTGGGAATGGTGGTGTCCCTGCCAGGCTCCTATCGCAGCCCTGCTTCGAAAGTGCGAACGTCTGCAGATAGCTGGCAGGCAGAAGGGGCTAGCCTGGAAAGCTGTTGCTCAGCCTCATCTGCCCATGGCACTGCTCGAACAGAGGCCCAGAGAATGGGGCTGCTTGCTTGTCTTGCCACCTCAAACTTCAAACGTAGCCTGGGAAAGTTGGTGTCCCAGCCAGGCTCCTTTCGCAGCCCTGCTCCAAAAGTGCGAACGTCTGCAGATAGCTGGCAGCCAGAAGGTGCTAGCCTGGAAAGCTGTTGCTCAGCCTCATCTGCCCATGGCAGTGCTCGCACAGAGGCACAGAGAATGGGGCTGCTTGCTTGTCTTGCCACCTCAAACTTCAAACGTAGCCTGGGAAAGATGGTGTACCTGCTAGGCTCCTTTCGCAGCCCTGCTCTTGAAATGCGAACGTCTGCAGATAGCTGGCAGGCAGAAGCGGCTAGCCTGGAAAGCTGTTGCTCAGCCTCATCTGCCCATGGCAGTGCTCGCACAGAGGCACAGAGAATGGGGCTGCTTGCTTGTCTTGCCACCTCAAACTTCAAACGCATGCTGGGAATGGTGGTGTCCCTGCCAGGCTCCTATCACAGCCCTGCTCCGAAAGTGCGAACGTCTGCAGATAGCTGGCAGGCAGAAGGGGCTAGCCTGGAAAGCTGTTGCTCAGCCTCATCTGCCCATGGCAGTGCTCGCATAGAGGCACAGAGAATGGGGCTGCTTGCTTATCTTGCCACTTGAAGCTACAAACGCATGCTGGGAATGGTGGTGTCCCTGCCAGGCTCCTATCGCAGCCCTGCTCCGAAAGTGCGAACGTCTGCAGATAGCTGGCAGGCAGAAGGGGCTATCCTGGAAAGCTGTTGCTCAGCCTCATCTGCCCATGGCAGTGCTCGCACAGAGGCACAGAGAATGGGGCTGCTTGCTTGTCTTGCCACCTCAAACTTCAAACGCATGCTGGGAATGGTGGTGTCCCTGCCAGGCTCCTATCACAGCCCTGCTCCGAAAGTGCGAACGTCTGCAGATAGCTGGCAGGCAGAAGGGGCTAGCCTGGAAAGCTGTTGCTCAGCCTCATCTGCCCATGGCAGTGCTCGCATAGAGGCACAGAGAATGGGGCTGCTTGCTTATCTTGCCACTTGAAGCTACAAACGCATGCTGGGAATGGTGGTGTCCCTGCCAGGCTCCTATCGCAGCCCTGCTCCGAAAGTGCGAACGTCTGCAGATAGCTGGCAGGCAGAAGGGGCTATCCTGGAAAGCTGTTGCTCAGCCTCATCTGCCCATGGCAGTGCTCGCACAGAGGCACAGAGAATGGGGCTGCTTCCTTGTCTTGCCACCTCAAACTTCAAACGCATGCTGGGAATGGTGGTGTCCCTGCCAGGCTCCTATCACAGCCCTGCTCCGAAAGTGCGAACGTCTGCAGATAGCTGGCAGGCAGAAGGGGCTAGCCTGGAAAGCTGTTGCTCAGCCTCATCTGCCCATGGCAGTGCTCGCACAGAGGCACAGAGAATGGGGCTGCTTGCTTGTCTTGCCACCTCAAACTTCAAACGTAGCCTGGGAAAGTTGGTGTCCCAGCCCGGCTCCTTTCGCAGCCCTGCTCCAAAAGTGCGAACGTCTGCAGATAGCTGGCAGGCAGAAGGGGCTAGCCTGGAAAGCTGTTGCTCAGCCTCATCTGCCCATGGCAGTGCTCGCACAGAGGCACAGAGACTGGGTCTGCTTGCTTGTCTTGCCACCTCAAACTTCAAACGTAGCCTGGGAAATTTGGTGTACCTGCTAGGCTCCTTTCGCAGCCCTGCTCTTGAAATGCGAACGTCTGCAGATAGCTGGCAGGCAGAAGGGGCTAGCCTGGAAAGCTGTTGCTCAGCCTCATCTGCCCATGGCAGTGCTCGCACAGAGGCACAGAGAATGGGGCTGCTTGCTTGTCTTGCCACCTCAAACTTCAAACGCACGCTGGGAATGGTGGTGTCCCTGCCAGGCTCCTATCACAGCCCTGCTCCGAAAGTGCGAACGTCTGCAGATAGCTGGCAGGCAGAAGGGGCTAGCCTGGAAAGCTGTTGCTCAGCCTGATCTGCCCACGGCAGTGCTCGCACAGAGGCACAGAGAATGGGGCTGCTTGCTTGTCTTGCCACCTCAAACTTCAAACGTAGCCTGGGAAAGTTGGTGTCCCAGCCAGGCTCCTTTCGCAGCCCTGCTCCGAAAGTGCAAATGTCTGCAGATAGCTGGCAGCCAGAAGGGGCTAGCCTGGAAAGCTGTTGCTCAGCCTCATCTGCCCATGGCAGTGCTCGCACAGAGGCACAGAGAATGGGGCTGCTTGCTTGTCTTGCCACCTCAAACTTCAAACGTAGCCTGGGAAAGTTGGTGTCCCAGCCAGGCTCCTTTCGCAGCCCTGCTCTGAAAGTGCGAACGTCTGCAGATAGTTGGCAGCCAGAAGGGGCTAGCCTGGAAAGCTGTTGCTCAGCCTCATCTGCCCATGGCAGTGCTCGCATAGAGGCACAGAGAATGGGGCTGCTTGCTTATCTTGGCACTTGAAACTTCAAACGCATGCTGGGAATGGTGGTGTCCCTGCCAGGCTCCTATCGCAGCCCTGCTCCGAAAGTGCGAACGTCTGCAGATAGCTGGCAGCCAGAAGGGGCTAGCCTGGAAAGCTGTTGCTCAGCCTCATCTGCCCATGGCACTGTTCGCACAGAGGCACAGAGAATGGGGCTGCTTGCTTGTCTTGCCACCTCAAACTTCAAACGTAGCCTGGGAAAGTTGGTGTCCCAGCCAGGCTCCTTTCGCAGCCCTACTGCGAAAGTGCGAACGTCTGCAGATAGCTGGCAGCCAGAAGGGGCTAGCCTGGAAAGCTGTTGCTCAGCCTGATCTGCCCATGGCAGTGCTCGCACAGAGGCACAGAGAATGGGGCTGCTTGCTTGGCTTGCCACCTCAAACTTCAAACGTAGCCTGGGAAAGTTGGTGTACCTGCTAGGCTCCTTTCACAGCCCTGTTCTTGAAATGCGAACGTCTGCAGATAGCTGGCAGGCAGAAGGGGCTAGCCTGGAAAGCTGTTGCTCAGCCTCATCTGCCCATGGCAGTGCTCGCACAGAGGCACAGAGAATGGGGCTGCTTGCTTGTCTTGCCACCTCAAACTTCAAACGCATGCTGGGAATGGTGGTGTCCCTGCCAGGGTCCTATCATAGCCCTGCTCCAAAAGTGCGAACGTCTGCAGATAGCTGGCAGGCAGAAGGGGCTAGCCTGGAAAGCTGTTGCTCAGCCTCATCTGCCCATGGCAGTGCTCGCACAGAGGCACAGAGAATGGGGCTGCTTGCTTATCTTGCCACTTGAAACTTCAAACGCATGCTGGGAAAGGTGGTGTCCCTGCCAGGCTCCTATCACAGCCCTGCTCCGAAAGTGCGAACGTCTGCAGATAGCTGGCAGGCAGAAGGGGCTAGCCTGGAAAGCTGTTGCTCAGCCTCATCTGCCCATGGCACTGTTCGCATAGAGGCACAGAGAATGGGGCTGCTTGCTTATCTTGCGACTTGAAACTTCAAACGCATGCTGGGAAAGGTGGTGTCCCTGCCAGGCTCCTATCACAGCCCTGCTCCGAAAGTGCGAACGTCTGCAGATAGCTGGCAGCCAGAAGGGGCTAGCCTGGAAAGCTGTTGCTCAGCCTCATCTGTCCATGGCAGTGCTCGCACAGAGGCCCAGAGAATGGGGCTGCTTGCTTGTCTTGCCACCTCAAACTTCAAACGTAGCCTGGGAAAGTTGGTGTCCCAGCCAGGCTCCTTTCGCAGCCCTGCTCCAAAAGTGCGAACGTCTGCAGATAGCTGGCAGCCAGAAGGTGCTAGCCTGGAAAGCTGTTGCTCAGCCTCATCTGCCCATGGCAGTGCTCGCACAGAGGCACAGAGAATGGGGCTGCTTGCTTGTCTTGCCACCTCAAACTTCAAACGTAGCCTGGGAAAGATGGTGTACCTGCTAGGCTCCTTTCGCAGCCCTGCTCTTGAAATGCGAACGTCTGCAGATAGCTGGCAGGCAGAAGCGGCTAGCCTGGAAAGCTGTTGCTCAGCCTCATCTGCCCATGGCAGTGCTCGCACAGAGGCACAGAGAATGGGGCTGCTTGCTTGTCTTGCCACCTCAAACTTCAAACGCATGCTGGGAATGGTGGTGTCCCTGCCAGGCTCCTATCACAGCCCTGCTCCGAAAGTGCGAACGTCTGCAGATAGCTGGCAGGCAGAAGGGGCTAGCCTGGAAAGCTGTTGCTCAGCCTCATCTGCCCATGGCAGTGCTCGCATAGAGGCACAGAGAATGGGGCTGCTTGCTTATCTTGCCACTTGAAGCTACAAACGCATGCTGGGAATGGTGGTGTCCCTGCCAGGCTCCTATCGCAGCCCTGCTCCGAAAGTGCGAACGTCTGCAGATAGCTGGCAGGCAGAAGGGGCTATCCTGGAAAGCTGTTGCTCAGCCTCATCTGCCCATGGCAGTGCTCGCACAGAGGCACAGAGAATGGGGCTGCTTGCTTGTCTTGCCACCTCAAACTTCAAACGCATGCTGGGAATGGTGGTGTCCCTGCCAGGCTCCTATCACAGCCCTGCTCCGAAAGTGCGAACGTCTGCAGATAGCTGGCAGGCAGAAGGGGCTAGCCTGGAAAGCTGTTGCTCAGCCTCATCTGCCCATGGCAGTGCTCGCATAGAGGCACAGAGAATGGGGCTGCTTGCTTATCTTGCCACTTGAAGCTACAAACGCATGCTGGGAATGGTGGTGTCCCTGCCAGGCTCCTATCGCAGCCCTGCTCCGAAAGTGCGAACGTCTGCAGATAGCTGGCAGGCAGAAGGGGCTATCCTGGAAAGCTGTTGCTCAGCCTCATCTGCCCATGGCAGTGCTCGCACAGAGGCACAGAGAATGGGGCTGCTTCCTTGTCTTGCCACCTCAAACTTCAAACGCATGCTGGGAATGGTGGTGTCCCTGCCAGGCTCCTATCACAGCCCTGCTCCGAAAGTGCGAACGTCTGCAGATAGCTGGCAGGCAGAAGGGGCTAGCCTGGAAAGCTGTTGCTCAGCCTCATCTGCCCATGGCAGTGCTCGCACAGAGGCACAGAGAATGGGGCTGCTTGCTTGTCTTGCCACCTCAAACTTCAAACGCATGCTGGGAAAGTTGGTGTCCCAGCCCGGCTCCTTTCGCAGCCCTGCTCCAAAAGTGCGAACGTCTGCAGATAGCTGGCAGGCAGAAGGGGCTAGCCTGGAAAGCTGTTGCTCAGCCTCATCTGCCCATGGCAGTGCTCGCACAGAGGCACAGAGACTGGGTCTGCTTGCTTGTCTTGCCACCTCAAACTTCAAACGTAGCCTGGGAAATTTGGTGTACCTGCTAGGCTCCTTTCGCAGCCCTGCTCTTGAAATGCGAACGTCTGCAGATAGCTGGCAGGCAGAAGGGGCTAGCCTGGAAAGCTGTTGCTCAGCCTCATCTGCCCATGGCAGTGCTCGCACAGAGGCACAGAGAATGGGGCTGCTTGCTTGTCTTGCCACCTCAAACTTCAAACGCACGCTGGGAATGGTGGTGTCCCTGCCAGGCTCCTATCACAGCCCTGCTCCGAAAGTGCGAACGTCTGCAGATAGCTGGCAGGCAGAAGGGGCTAGCCTGGAAAGCTGTTGCTCAGCCTGATCTGCCCACGGCAGTGCTCGCACAGAGGCACAGAGAATGGGGCTGCTTGCTTGTCTTGCCACCTCAAACTTCAAACGCATGCTGGGAATGGTGGTGTCCCAGCCAGGCTCCTTTCGCAGCCCTGCTCCGAAAGTGCAAATGTCTGCAGATAGCTGGCAGCCAGAAGGGGCTAGCCTGGAAAGCTGTTGCTCAGCCTCATCTGCCCATGGCAGTGCTCGCACAGAGGCACAGAGAATGGGGCTGCTTGCTTGTCTTGCCACCTCAAACTTCAAACGTAGCCTGGGAAAGTTGGTGTCCCAGCCAGGCTCCTTTCGCAGCCCTGCTCTGAAAGTGCGAACGTCTGCAGATAGTTGGCAGCCAGAAGGGGCTAGCCTGGAAAGCTGTTGCTCAGCCTCATCTGCCCATGGCAGTGCTCGCATAGAGGCACAGAGAATGGGGCTGCTTGCTTATCTTGGCACTTGAAACTTCAAACGCATGCTGGGAATGGTGGTGTCCCTGCCAGGCTCCTATCGCAGCCCTGCTCCGAAAGTGCGAACGTCTGCAGATAGCTGGCAGCCAGAAGGGGCTAGCCTGGAAAGCTGTTGCTCAGCCTCATCTGCCCATGGCACTGTTCGCACAGAGGCACAGAGAATGGGGCTGCTTGCTTGTCTTGCCACCTCAAACTTCAAACGTAGCCTGGGAAAGTTGGTGTCCCAGCCAGGCTCCTTTCGCAGCCCTACTGCGAAAGTGCGAACGTCTGCAGATAGCTGGCAGCCAGAAGGGGCTAGCCTGGAAAGCTGTTGCTCAGCCTCATCTGCCCATGGCAGTGCTCGCACAGAGGCACAGAGAATGGGGCTGCTTGCTTGGCTTGCCACCTCAAACTTCAAACGTAGCCTGGGAAAGTTGGTGTACCTGCTAGGCTCCTTTCACAGCCCTGTTCTTGAAATGCGAACGTCTGCAGATAGCTGGCAGGCAGAAGGGGCTAGCCTGGAAAGCTGTTGCTCAGCCTCATCTGCCCATGGCAGTGCTCGCACAGAGGCACAGAGAATGGGGCTGCTTGCTTGTCTTGCCACCTCAAACTTCAAACGCATGCTGGGAATGGTGGTGTCCCTGCCAGGGTCCTATCATAGCCCTGCTCCAAAAGTGCGAACGTCTGCAGATAGCTGGCAGGCAGAAGGGGCTAGCCTGGAAAGCTGTTGCTCAGCCTCATCTGCCCATGGCAGTGCTCGCACAGAGGCACAGAGAATGGGGCTGCTTGCTTATCTTGCCACTTGAAACTTCAAACGCATGCTGGGAAAGGTGGTGTCCCTGCCAGGCTCCTATCACAGCCCTGCTCCGAAAGTGCGAACGTCTGCAGATAGCTGGCAGGCAGAAGGGGCTAGCCTGGAAAGCTGTTGCTCAGCCTCATCTGCCCATGGCACTGTTCGCATAGAGGCACAGAGAATGGGGCTGCTTGCTTATCTTGCGACTTGAAACTTCAAACGCATGCTGGGAAAGGTGGTGTCCCTGCCAGGCTCCTATCACAGCCCTGCTCCGAAAGTGCGAACGTCTGCAGATAGCTGGCAGCCAGAAGGGGCTAGCCTGGAAAGCTGTTGCTCAGCCTCATCTGTCCATGGCAGTGCTCGCACAGAGGCACAGAGAATGGGGCTGCTTGCTTGTCTTGCCACCTCAAACTTCAAACGCATGCTGGGAATGGTGGTGTCCCTGCCAGGCTCCTATCACAGCCCTGCTCCGAAAGTGCGAACGTCTGCAGATAGCTGGCAGCCAGAAGGGGCTATCCTGGAAAGCTGTTGCTCAGCCTCATCTGCCCATGGCACTGTTCGCATAGAGGCACAGAGAATGGGGCTGCTTGCTTATCTTGCCACTTGAAACTTCAAACGCATGCTGGGAAAGATGGTGTCCCAGCCAGGCTCCTTTCGCAGCCCTGCTCCGAAAGTGCGAAGGTCTGCAGATAGCTGGCAGGCAGAAGGGGCTATCCTGGAAAGCTGTTGCTCAGCCTCATCTGCCCATGGCACTGTTCGCATAGAGGCACAGAGAATGGGGCTGCTTGCTTATCTTGCCTCTTGAAACTTCAAACGCATGCTGGGAAAGATGGTGTCCCAGCCAGGCTCCTTTCGCAGCCCTGCTCCGAAAGTGCCAAGGTCTGCAGATAGCTGGCAGCCAGAAGTGGCTAGCCTGGAAAGCTGTTGCTCAGCCTGATCTGCCCATGGCAGTGCTCGCACAGAGGCACAGAGAATGGGGCTGCTTGCTTGTCTTGCCACCTCAAACTTCAAACGTAGCCTGGGAAAGTTGGTGTACCTGCTAGGCTCCTTTCGCAGCCCTGTTCTTGAAATGCGAACGTCTGCAGATAGCTGGCAGGCAGAAGGGGCTAGCCTGGAAAGCTGTTGCTCAGCCTCATCTGCCCATGGCAGTGCTCGCACAGAGGCACAGAGAATGGGGCTGCTTGCTTGTCTTGCCACCTCAAACTTCAAACGCATGCTGGGAATGGTGGTGTCCCTGCCAGGGTCCTATCATAGCCCTGCTCCAAAAGTGCGAACGTCTGCAGATAGCTGGCAGGCAGAAGGGGCTAGCCTGGAAAGCTGTTGCTCAGCCTCATCTGCCCATGGCAGTGCTCGCACAGAGGCACAGAGAATGGGGCTGCTTGCTTGTCTTGCCACCTCAAACTTCAAACGTAGCCTGGGAAATTTGGTGTACCTGCTAGGCTCCTTTCGCGGCCCTGCTCTTGAAATGCGAACGTCTGCAGATAGCTGGCAGCCAGAAGGTGCTAGCCTGGAAAGCTGTTGCTCAGCCTCATCTGCCCATGGCAGTGCTCGCATAGAGGCACAGAGAATGGGGCTGCTTGCTTATCTTGCCACTTGAAACTTCAAATGCATGCTGGGAATGGTGGTGTCCCTGCCAGGCTCCTATCACAGCCCTGCTCCGAAAGTGCGAACGTCTGCAGATAGCTGGCAGGCAGAAGGGGCTAGCCTGGAAAGCTGTTGCTCAGCCTCATCTGCCCATGGCACTGTTCGCATAGAGGCACAGAGAATGGGGCTGCTTGCTTATCTTACGACTTGAAACTTCAAACGCATGCTGGGAAAGGTGGTGTCCCTGCCAGGCTCCTATCACAGCCCTGCTCCGAAAGTGCGAACGTCTGCAGATAGCTGGCAGCCAGAAGGGGCTAGCCTGGAAAGCTGTTGCTCAGCCTCATCTGCCCATGGCAGTGCTCGCACAGAGGCACAGAGAATGGGGCTGCTTGCTTGTCTTGCCACCTCAAACTTCAAACGTAGCCTGGGAAAGTTGGTGTCCCTGCCAGGCTCCTTTCGCAGCCCTGCTCCGAAAGTGCGAACGTCTGCAGATAGCTGGCAGGCAGAAGGGGCTAGCCTGGAAAGCTGTTGCTCAGCCTCATCTGCCCATGGCAGTGCTCGCACAGAGGCACAGAGAATGGGGCTGCTTGCTTGTCTTGCCACCTCAAACTTCAAACGCATGCTGGGAATGGTGGTGTCCCTGCCAGGCTCCTATCACAGCCCTGCTCCGAAAGTGCGAACGTCTGCAGATAGCTGGCAGCCAGAAGGGGCTAGTCTGGAAAGCTGTTGCTCAGCCTCATCTGCCCATGGCAGTGCTCGCACAGAGGCACAGAGAATGGGGCTCCTTGCTTATCTTGCCACTTGAAACTTCAAACGCATGCTGGGAATGGTGGTGTCCCTGCCAGGCTCCTATCACAGCCCTGCTCCGAAAGTGGGAACGTCTGCAGATAGCTGGCAGGCAGAAGGGGCTAGCCTGGAAAGCTGTTGCTCAGCCTCATCTGCCCATGGCAGTGCTCGCACAGAGGCACAGAGAATGGGGCTGCTTGCTTGTCTTGCCACCTCAAACTTCAAACGTAGCCTGGGAAATTTTGTGTACCTGCTAGGCTCCTTTCGCAGCCCTGCTCCGAAAGTGCGAACGTCTGCAGATAGCTGGCAGGCAGAAGGGGCTAGCCTGGAAAGCTGTTGCTCAGCCTCATCTGCCCATGGCACTGTTCGCATAGAGGCACAGAGAATGGGGCTGCTTGCTTATCTTGCCACTTGAAACTTCAAACGCATGCTGGGAATGGTGGTGTCCCTGCCAGGCTCCTTTCGCAGCCCTGCTCCGAAACTGCGAACGTCTGCAGATAGCTGGCAGGCAGAAGGGGCTAGCCTGGAAAGCTGTTGCTCAGCCTCATCTGCCCATGGCAGTGCTCGCACAGAGGCACAGAGAATGGGGCTGCTTGCTTGTCTTGCCACCTCAAACTTCAAACGTAGCCTGGGAAAGTTGGTGTCCCAGCCAGGCTCCTTTCGCAGCCCTGCTCTTGAAATGCGAACGTCTGCAGATAGCTGGCAGCCAGAAGGTGCTAGCCTGGAAAGCTGTTGCTCAGCCTCATCTGCCCATGGCACTGCTCGCACAGAGGCATAGAGAATGCGGCTCCTTGCTTGTCTTGCCACCTCAAACTTCAAACGTAGCCTGGGAAAGTTGGTGTCCCAGCCAGGCTCCTATCACAGCCCTGCTCCGAAAGTGCGAACGTCTGCAGATAGCTGGCAGCCAGAAGGGGCTATCCTGGAAAGCTGTTGCTCAGCCTCATCTGCCCATGGCAGTGCTCGCACAGAGGCACAGAGAATGGGGCTGCTTGCTTATCTTGCCACTTGAAACTTCAAACGCATGCTGGTAATGGTGGTGTCCCTGCCAGGCTCCTATCACAGCCCTGCTCCGAAAGTGCGAACGTCTGCAGATAGCTGGCAGGCAGAAGGGGCTAGCCTGGAAAGCTGTTGCTCAGCCTCATCAGCCCATGGCAGTGCTCGCACAGAGGCACAGAGAATGGGGCTGCTTGCTTGTCTTGCCACCTCAAACTTCAAACGCATGCTGGGAAAGTTGGTGTCCCAGCCAGGCTCCTTTCGCAGCCCTGCTCCGAAAGTGCGAACGTCTGCAGATAGCTGGCAGGCAGAAGGGGCTAGCCTGGAAAGCTGTTGCTCAGCCTCATCTGCCCATGGCAGTGCTCGCACAGAGGCACAGAGAATGGGGCTGCTTGCTTGTCTTGCCACCTCAAACTTCAAACGCATGCTGGGAATGGTGGTGTCCCTGCCAGGCTCCTGTCAGAGCCCTGCTCCGAAAGTGCGAACGTCTGCAGATAGCTGGCAGGCAGAAGGGGCTATCCTGGAAAGCTGTTGCTCAGCCTCATCTGCCCATGGCAGTGCTCGCACAGAGGCACAGAGAATAGGGCTGCTTGCTTATCTTGCCACTTGAAACTTCAAACGCATGCTGGGAATGGTGGTGTACCTGCTAGGCTCCTTTCGCAGCCCTGCTCCGAAAGTGCGAACGTCTGCAGATAGCTGGCAGGCAGAAGGTGCTAGCCTGGAAAGCTGTTGCTCAGCCTCATCTGCCCATGGCACTGTTCGCATAGAGGCACAGAGAATGGGGCTGCTTGCTTATCTTGCCACTTGAAACTTCAAACGCATGCTGGGAATGGTGGTGTCCCTGCCAGGCTCCTTTCGCAGCCCTGCTCCGAAACTGCGAACGTCTGCAGATAGCTGGCAGGCAGAAGGGGCTAGCCTGGAAAGCTGTTGCTCAGCCTGATCTGCCCATGGCAGTGCTCGCACAGAGGCACAGAGAATGGGGCTGCTTGCTTGTCTTGCCACCTCAAACTTCAAACGTAGCCTGGGAAAGTTGGTGTCCCAGCCAGGCTCCTTTCGCAGCCCTGCTCTTGAAATGCGAACGTCTGCAGATAGCTGGCAGCCAGAAGGTGCTAGCCTGGAAAGCTGTTGCTCAGCCTCATCTGCCCATGGCAGTGCTCGCACAGAGGCACAGAGAATGGGGCTGCTTGCTTGTCTTGCCACCTCAAACTTCAAACGTAGCCTGGGAAAGTTGGTGTCCCAGCCAGGCTCCTATCACAGCCCTGCTCCGAAAGTGCGAACGTCTGCAGATAGCTGGCAGCCAGAAGGGGCTATCCTGGAAAGCTGTTGCTCAGCCTCATCTGCCCATGGCAGTGCTCGCACAGAGGCACAGAGAATGGGGCTGCTTGCTTATCTTGCCACTTGAAACTTCAAACGCATGCTGGGAATGGTGGTGTCCCTGCCAGGCTCCTATCACAGCCCTGCTCCGAAAGTGCGAACGTCTGCAGATAGCTGGCAGGCAGAAGGGGCTAGCCTGGAAAGCTGTTGCTCAGCCTCATCTGCCCATGGCAGTGCTCGCACAGAGGCACAGTGAATGGGGCTGCTTGCTTGTCTTGCCACCTCAAACTTCAAACGTAGAATGGGAAAGTTGGTGTCCCAGCCAGGCTCCTTTCGCAGCCCTGCTCCGAAAGTGCGAACGTCTGCAGATAGCTGGCAGGCAGAAGGGGCTAGCCTGGAAAGCTGTTGCTCAGCCTCATCTGCCCATGGCACTGTTCGCATAGAGGCACAGAGAATGGGGCTGCTTGCTTGTCTTGCCACCTCAAACTTCAAACGCATGCTGGGAATGGTGGTGTCCCTGCCAGGCTCCTGTCAGAGCCCTGCTCCGAAAGTGCGAACGTCTGCAGATAGCTGGCAGGCAGAAGGGGCTATCCTGGAAAGCTGTTGCTCAGCCTCATCTGCCCATGGCAGTCCTCGCACAGAGGCACAGAGAATAGGGCTGCTTGCTTATCTTGCCACTTGAAACTTCAAACGCATGCTGGGAATGGTGGTGTCCCTGCCAGGCTCCTATCACAGCCCTGCTCCGAAAGTGCGAACGTCTGCAGATAGCTGGCAGGCAGAAGGGGCTAGCCTGGAAAGCTGTTGCTCAGCCTCATCTGCCCATGGCAGTGCTCGCACAGAGGCACAGAGAATGGGGCTGCTTGCTTGTCTTGCCACCTCAAACTTCAAACGCATGCTGGGAAAGTTGGTGTCCCAGCCAGGCTCCTTTCGCAGCCCTGCTCCGAAAGTGCGAACGTCTGCAGATAGCTGGCAGGCAGAAGGGGCTAGCCTGGAAAGCTGTTGCTCAGCCTCATCTGCCCATGGCAGTGCTCGCACAGAGGCACAGAGAATGGGGCTGCTTGCTTGTCTTGCCACCTCAAACTTCAAACGCATGCTGGGAATGGTGGTGTCCCTGCCAGGCTCCTGTCAGAGCCCTGCTCCGAAAGTGCGAACGTCTGCAGATAGCTGGCAGGCAGAAGGGGCTATCCTGGAAAGCTGTTGCTCAGCCTCATCTGCCCATGGCAGTGCTCGCACAGAGGCACAGAGAATAGGGCTGCTTGCTTATCTTGCCACTTGAAACTTCAAACGCATGCTGGGAATGGTGGTGTCCCTGCCAGGCTCCTATCACAGCCCTGCTCCGAAAGTGCGAACGTCTGCAGATAGCTGGCAGGCAGAAGGGGCTAGCCTGGAAAGCTGTTGCTCAGCCTCATCTGCCCATGGCAGTGCTCGCACAGAGGCACAGAGAATGGGGCTGCTTGCTTGTCTTGCCACCTCAAACTTCAAACGTAGCCTGGGAAAGTTGGTGTCCCAGCCAGGCTCCTTTCGCTGTCCTGCTACGAAAGTGCGAACGTCTGCAGATAGCTGGCAGGCAGAAGGGGCTAGCCTGGAAAGCTGTTGCTCAGCCTCATCTGCCCATGGCAGTGCTCGCACAGAGGCACAGAGAATGGGGCTGCTTGCTTGTCTTGCCACCTCAAACTTCAAACGCATGCTGGGAATGGTGGTGTCCCTGCCAGGCTCCTATCACAGCCCTGCTCCGAAAGTGCGAACGTCTGCAGATAGCTGGCAGGCAGAAGGGGCTAGCCTGGAAAGCTGTTGCTCAGCCTCATCTGCCCATGGCAGTGCTCGCATAGAGGCACAGAGAATGGGGCTGCTTGCTTATCTTGCCACTTGAAGCTACAAACGCATGCTGGGAATGGTGGTGTCCCTGCCAGGCTCCTATCGCAGCCCTGCTCCGAAAGTGCGAACGTCTGCAGATAGCTGGCAGGCAGAAGGGGCTATCCTGGAAAGCTGTTGCTCAGCCTCATCTGCCCATGGCAGTGCTCGCACAGAGGCACAGAGAATGGGGCTGCTTGCTTGTCTTGCCACCTCAAACTTCAAACGTAGCCTGGGAAAGATGGTGTCCCAGCCAGGCTCCTTTCGCAGCCCTGCTCCGAAAGTGCGAACGTCTGCAGATAGCTGGCAGCCAGAAGGGGCTATCCTGGAAAGCTGTTGCTCAGCCTCATCTGCCCATGGCAGTGCTCGCACAGAGGCACAGAGAATGGGGCTGCTTGCTTGTCTTGCCACCTCAAACTTCAAACGCATGCTGGGAATGGTGGTGTCCCTGCCAGGATCCTATCACAGCCCTGCTCTGAAAGTGCGAACGTCTGCAGATAGCTGGCAGGCAGAAGGGGCTAGTCTGGAAAGCTGTTGCTCAGCCTCATCTGCCCATGGCAGTGCTCGCACAGAGGCACAGAGAATGGGGCTGCTTGCTTGTCTTGCCACCTCAAACTTCAAACGTAGCCTGGGAAAGTTGGTGTCCCAGCCAGGCTCCTTTCGCAGCCCTGCTCCAAAAGTGCGAACGTCTGCAGATAGCTGGCAGGCAGAAGGGGCTAGCCTGGAAAGCTGTTGCTCAGCCTCATCTGCCCATGGCACTGCTCGCACAGAGGCACAGAGACTGGGTCTGCTTGCTTGTCTTGCCACCTCAAACTTCAAACGTAGCCTGGGAAATTTGGTGTACCTGCTAGGCTCCTTTCGCAGCCCTGCTCTTGAAATGCGAACGTCTGCAGATAGCTGGCAGCCAGAAGGGGCTAGCCTGGAAAGCTGTTGCTCAGCCTCATCTGCCCATGGCACTGCTCGCACAGAGGCACAGAGAATGGGGCTGCTTGCTTGTCTTGCCACCTCAAACTTCAAACGCATGCTGGGAATGGTGGTGTCCCTGCCAGGCTCCTATCACAGCCCTGCTCCGAAAGTGCGAACGTCTGCAGATAGCTGGCAGCCAGAAGGGGCTATCCTGGAAAGCTGTTGCTCAGCCTCATCTGCCCATGGCAGTGCTCGCACAGAGGCACAGAGAATGGGGCTGCTTGCTTGTCTTGCCACCTCAAACTTCAAACGCATGCTGGGAAAGTTGGTGTCCCAGCCAGGCTCCTTTCGCAGCCCTGCTCTGAAAGTGCGAACGTCTGCAGATAGTTGGCAGCCAGAAGGGGCTAGCCTGGAAAGCTGTTGCTCAGCCTCATCTGCCCATGGCAGTGCTCGCATAGAGGCACAGAGAATGGGGCTGCTTGCTTATCTTGGCACTTGAAACTTCAAACGCATGCTGGGAATGGTGGTGTCCCTGCCAGGCTCCTATCGCAGCCCTGCTCCGAAAGTGCGAACGTCTGCAGATAGCTGGCAGCCAGAAGGGGCTATCCTGGAAAGCTGTTGCTCAGCCTCATCTGCCCATGGCACTGTTCGCATAGAGGCACAGAGAATGGGGCTGCTTGCTTATCTTGCCTCTTGAAACTTCAAACGCATGCTGGGAAAGATGGTGTCCCAGCCAGGCTCCTTTCGCAGCCCTGCTCCGAAAGTGCGAACGTCTGCAGATAGCTGGCAGCCAGAAGTGGCTAGCCTGGAAAGCTGTTGCTCAGCCTGATCTGCCCATGGCAGTGCTCGCACAGAGGCACAGAGAATGGGGCTGCTTGCTTGTCTTGCCACCTCAAACTTCAAACGTAGCCTGGGAAAGTTGGTGTACCTGCTAGGCTCCTTTCGCAGCCCTGTTCTTGAAATGCGAACGTCTGCAGATAGCTGGCAGGCAGAAGGTGCTAGCCTGGAAAGCTGTTGCTCAGCCTCATCTGCCCATGGCAGTGCTCGCACAGAGGCACAGAGAATGGGGCTGCTTGCTTGTCTTGCCACCTCAAACTTCAAACGCATGCTGGGAATGGTGGTGTCCCTGCCAGGGTCCTATCATAGCCCTGCTCCGAAAGTGCGAACGTCTGCAGATAGCTGGCAGGCAGAAGGGGCTAGCCTGGAAAGCTGTTGCTCAGCCTCATCTGCCCATGGCAGTGCTCGCACAGAGGCACAGAGAATGGGGCTGCTTGCTTGTCTTGCCACCTCAAACTTCAAACGTAACCTGGGAAATTTGGTGTACGTGCTAGGCTCCTTTCGCGGCCCTGCTCTTGAAATGCGAACGTCTGCAGATAGCTGGCAGCCAGAAGGTGCTAGCCTGGAAAGCTGTTGCTCAGCCTCATCTGCCCATGGCACTGTTCGCATAGAGGCACAGAGAATGGGGCTGCTTGCTTATCTTGCGACTTGAAACTTCAAACGCATGCTGGGAAAGGTGGTGTCCCTGCCAGGCTCCTATCACAGCCCTGCTCCGAAAGTGCGAACGTCTGCAGATAGCTGGCAGGCAGAAGGGGCTAGCCTGGAAAGCTGTTGCTCAGCCTCATCTGCCCATGGCAGTGCTCGCACAGAGGCACAGAGAATGGGGCTGCTTGCTTGTCTTGCCACCTCAAACTTCAAACGTAGCCTGGGAAAGTTGGTGTCCCAGCCAGGCTCCTTTCGCAGCCCTGCTCTTGAAATGCGAACGTCTGCAGATGGCTGGCAGGCAGAAGGGGCTAGCTTGGAAAGCTGTTGCTCAGCCTGATCTGCCCATGGCAGTGCTCGCACAGAGGCACAGAGAATGGGGCTGCTTGCTTGTCTTGCCACCTCAAACTTCAAACGCATGCTGGGAATGGTGGTGTCCCTGCCAGGCTCCTATCACAGCCCTGCTCCGAAAGTGCGAACGTCTGCAGATAGCTGGCAGCCAGAAGGGGCTATCCTGGAAAGCTGTTGCTCAGCCTCATCTGCCCATGGCACTGTTCGCATAGAGGCACAGAGAATGGGGCTGCTTGCTTATCTTGCCTCTTGAAACTTCAAACGCATGCTGGGAAAGATGGTGTCCCAGCCAGGCTCCTTTCGCAGCCCTGCTCCGAAAGTGCGAAGGTCTGCAGATAGCTGGCAGCCAGAAGTGGCTAGCCTGGAAAGCTGTTGCTCAGCCTGATCTGCCCATGGCAGTGCTCGCACAGAGGCACAGAGAATGGGGCTGCTTGCTTGTCTTGCCACCTCAAACTTCAAACGTAGCCTGGGAAAGTTGGTGTACCTGCTAGGCTCCTTTCGCAGCCCTGTTCTTGAAATGCGAACGTCTGCAGATAGCTGGCAGGCAGAAGGGGCTAGCCTGGAAAGCTGTTGCTCAGCCTCATCTGCCCATGGCAGTGCTCGCACAGAGGCACAGAGAATGGGGCTGCTTGCTTGTCTTGCCACCTCAAACTTCAAACGCATGCTGGGAATGGTGGTGTCCCTGCCAGGGTCCTATCATAGCCCTGCTCCGAAAGTGCGAACGTCTGCAGATAGCTGGCAGGCAGAAGGGGCTAGCCTGGAAAGCTGTTGCTCAGCCTCATCTGCCCATGGCAGTGCTCGCACAGAGGCACAGAGAATGGGGCTGCTTGCTTGTCTTGCCACCTCAAACTTCAAACGTAACCTGGGAAATTTGGTGTACCTGCTAGGCTCCTTTCGCGGCCCTGCTCTTGAAATGCGAACGTCTGCAGATAGCTGGCAGCCAGAAGGTGCTAGCCTGGAAAGCTGTTGCTCAGCCTCATCTGCCCATGGCAGTGCTCGCATAGAGGCACAGAGAATGGGGCTGCTTGCTTATCTTGCCACTTGAAACTTCAAACGCATGCTGGGAATGGTGGTGTCCCTGCCAGGCTCCTATCACAGCCCTGCTCCGAAAGTGCGAACGTCTGCAGATAGCTGGCAGGCAGAAGGGGCTAGCCTGGAAAGCTGTTGCTCAGCCTCATCTGCCCATGGCACTGTTCGCATAGAGGCACAGAGAATGGGGCTGCTTGCTTATCTTGCCTCTTGAAACTTCAAACGCATGCTGGGAAAGATGGTGTCCCAGCCAGGCTCCTTTCGCAGCCCTGCTCCGAAAGTGCGAAGGTCTGCAGATAGCTGGCAGCCAGAAGTGGCTAGCCTGGAAAGCTGTTGCTCAGCCTGATCTGCCCATGGCAGTGCTCGCACAGAGGCACAGAGAATGGGGCTGCTTGCTTGTCTTGCCACCTCAAACTTCAAACGCATGCTGGGAATGGTGGTGTACCTTGCCAGGCTCCTTTCGCAGCCCTGTTCTTGAAATGCGAACGTCTGCAGATAGCTGGCAGGCAGAAGGGGCTAGCCTGGAGAGCTGTTGCTCAGCCTCATCTGCCCATGGCAGTGCTCGCACAGAGGCACAGAGAATGGGGCTGCTTGCTTGTCTTGCCACCTCAAACTTCAAACGCATGCTGGGAATGGTGGTGTCCCTGCCAGGCTCCTATCACAGCCCTGCTCCGAAAGTGCGAACGTCTGCAGATAGTTGGCAGCCAGAAGGGGCTAGCCTGGAAAGCTGTTGCTCAGCCTCATCTGCCCATGGCAGTGCTCGCATAGAGGCACAGAGAATGGGGCTGCTTGCTTATGTTGAAACTTGAAACTTCAAACACATGCTGGGAATGGTGGTGTCCCTGCCAGGCTCCTATCACAGCCCTGCTCCGAAAGTGCGAACGTCTGCAGATAGCTGGCAGCCAGAAGGGGCTAGTCTGGAAAGCTGTTGCTCAGCCTCATCTGCCCATGGCAGTGCTCGCACAGAGGCACAGAGAATGGGGCTGCTTGCTTGTCTTGCCACCTCAAACTTCAAACGTAGCCTGGGAAAGTTGGTGTCCCAACCAGGCTCCTTTCGCAGCCCTGCTCCGAAAGTGCGAACGTCTGCAGATAGCTGGCAGGCAGAAGGGGCTAGCCTGGAAAGCTGTTGCTCAGCCTCATCTGCCCATGGCAGTGCTCGCACAGAGGCACAGAGAATGGGGCTGCTTGCTTGTCTTGCCACCTCAAACTTCAAACGCATGCTGGGAATGGTGGTGTCCTTGCCAGGCTCCTATCACAGCCCTGCTCCGAAAGTGCGAACGTCTGCAGATAGCTGGCAGGCAGAAGGGGCTAGCCTGGAAAGCTGTTGCTCAGCCTCATCTGCCCATGGCACTGTTCGCATAGAGGCACAGAGAATGGGGCTGCTTACTTATCTTGCGACTTGAAACTTCAAACGCATGCTGGGAATGGTGGTGTCCCTGCCAGACTCCTATCACAGCCCTGCTCCGAAAGTGCGAACGTCTGCAGATAGCTGGCAGCCAGAAGGGGCTAGCCTGGAAAGCTGTTGCTCAGCCTCATCTGCCCATGGCAGTGCTCGCACAGAGGCACAGAGAATGGGGCTGCTTGCTTGTCTTGCCACCTCAAACTTCAAACGTAGCCTGGGAAAGTTGGTGTCCCAGCCAGGCTCCTTTCGCAGCCCTGCTCCGAAAGTGCGAACGTCTGCAGATAGCTGGCAGCCAGAAGGGGCTAGCCTGGAAAGCTGTTGCTCAGCCTGATCTGCCCATGGCAGTGCTCGCACAGAGGCACAGAGAATGCGGCTCCTTGCTTGTCTTGCCACCTCAAACTTCAAACGCAGCCTGGGAAAGATGGTGTACCTGCTAGGCTCCTTTCGCAGCCCTGCTCTTGAAATGCGAACGTCTGCAGATAGCTGGCAGGCAGAAAGGGCTAGCCTGGAAAGCTGTTGCTCAGCCTCATCTGTCCATGGCAGTGCTCGCACAGAGGCACAGAGAATGGGGCTGCTTGCTTGTCTTGCCACCTCAAACTTCAAACGCATGCTGGGAATGGTGGTGTCCCTGCCAGGCTCCTATCACAGCCCTGCTCCGAAAGTGCGAACGTCTGCAGATAGCTGGCAGCCAGAAGGGGCTAGCCTGGAAAGCTGTTGCTCAGCCTCATCTGCCCATGGCACTGTTCGCATAGAGGCACAGAGAATGGGGCTGCTTGCTTATCTTGCCTCTTGAAACTTCAAACGCATGCTGGGAAAGATGGTGTCCCAGCCAGGCTCCTTTCGCAGCCCTGCTCCGAAAGTGCGAAGGTCTGCAGATAGCTGGCAGGCAGAAGGGGCTATCCTGGAAAGCTGTTGCTCAGCCTCATCTGCCCATGGCACTGTTCGCATAGAGGCACAGAGAATGGGGCTGCTTGCTTATCTTGCCTCTTGAAACTTCAAACGCATGCTGGGAAAGATGGTGTCCCAGCCAGGCTCCTTTCGCAGCCCTGCTCCGAAAGTGCGAACGTCTGCAGATAGCTGGCAGCCAGAAGTGGCTAGCCTGGAAAGCTGTTGCTCAGCCTGATCTGCCCATGGCAGTGCTCGCACAGAGGCACAGAGAATGGGGCTGCTTGCTTGTCTTGCCACCTCAAACTTCAAACGTAGCCTGGGAAAGTTGGTGTACCTGCTAGGCTCCTTTCGCAGCCCTGTTCTTGAAATGCGAACGTCTGCAGATAGCTGGCAGGCAGAAGGGGCTAGCCTGGAAAGCTGTTGCTCAGCCTCATCTGCCCATGGCAGTGCTCGCACAGAGGCACAGAGAATGGGGCTGCTTGCTTGTCTTGCCACCTCAAACTTCAAACGCATGCTGGGAATGGTGGTGTCCCTGCCAGGGTCCTATCATAGCCCTGCTCCAAAAGTGCGAACGTCTGCAGATAGCTGGCAGCCAGAAGGGGCTAGCCTGGAAAGCTGTTGCTCAGCCTCATCTGCCCATGGCAGTGCTCGCACAGAGGCACAGAGAATGGGGCTGCTTGCTTGTCTTGCCACCTCAAACTTCAAACGTAGCCTGGGAAATTTGGTGTACCTGCTAGGCTCCTTTCGCGGCCCTGCTCTTGAAATGCGAATGTCTGCAGATAGCTGGCAGCCAGAAGGTGCTAGCCTGGAAAGCTGTTGCTCAGCCTCATCTGCCCATGGCAGTGCTCGCATAGAGGCACAGAGAATGGGGCTGCTTGCTTATCTTGCCACTTGAAACTTCAAATGCATGCTGGGAATGGTGGTGTCCCTGCCAGGCTCCTATCACAGCCCTGCTCCGAAAGTGCGAACGTCTGCAGATAGCTGGCAGGCAGAAGGGGCTAGCCTGGAAAGCTGTTGCTCAGCCTCATCTGCCCATGGCACTGTTCGCATAGAGGCACAGAGAATGGGGCTGCTTGCTTATCTTACGACTTGAAACTTCAAACGCATGCTGGGAAAGGTGGTGTCCCTGCCAGGCTCCTATCACAGCCCTGCTCCGAAAGTGCGAACGTCTGCAGATAGCTGGCAGCCAGAAGGGGCTAGCCTGGAAAGCTGTTGCTCAGCCTCATCTGCCCATGGCAGTGCTCGCACAGAGGCACAGAGAATGGGGCTGCTTGCTTGTCTTGCCACCTCAAACTTCAAACGTAGCCTGGGAAAGTTGGTGTCCCTGCCAGGCTCCTTTCGCAGCCCTGCTCCGAAAGTGCGAACGTCTGCAGATAGCTGGCAGGCAGAAGGGGCTAGCCTGGAAAGCTGTTGCTCAGCCTCATCTGCCCATGGCAGTGCTCGCACAGAGGCACAGAGAATGGGGCTGCTTGCTTGTCTTGCCACCTCAAACTTCAAACGCATGCTGGGAATGGTGGTGTCCCTGCCAGGCTCCTATCACAGCCCTGCTCCGAAAGTGCGAACGTCTGCAGATAGCTGGCAGGCAGAAGGGGCTAGCCTGGAAAGCTGTTGCTCAGCCTCATCTGCCCATGGCAGTGCTCGCACAGAGGCACAGAGAATGGGGCTGCTTGCTTGTCTTGCCACCTCAAACTTCAAACGTAGCCTGGGAAAGTTGGTGTCCCAGCCAGGCTCCTTTCGCAGCCCTGCTCTTGAAATGCGAACGTCTGCAGATGGCTGGCAGGCAGAAGGGGCTAGCTTGGAAAGCTGTTGCTCAGCCTGATCTGCCCATGGCAGTGCTCGCACAGAGGCACAGAGAATGGGGCTGCTTGCTTGTCTTGCCACCTCAAACTTCAAACGCATGCTGGGAATGGTGGTGTCCCTGCCAGGCTCCTATCACAGCCCTGCTCCGAAAGTGCGAACGTCTGCAGATAGCTGGCAGCCAGAAGGGGTTAGCCTGGAAAGCTGTTGCTCAGCCTCATCTGCCCATGGCACTGTTCGCATAGAGGCACAGAGAATGGGGCTGCTTGCTTATCTTGCCTCTTGAAACTTCAAACCCATGCTGGGAAAGATGGTGTCCCAGCCAGGCTCCTTTCGCAGCCCTGCTCCGAAAGTGCGAAGGTCTGCAGATAGCTGGCAGCCAGAAGTGGCTAGCCTGGAAAGCTGTTGCTCAGCCTGATCTGCCCATGGCAGTGCTCGCACAGAGGCACAGAGAATGGGGCTGCTTGCTTGTCTTGCCACCTCAAACTTCAAACGTAGCCTGGGAAATTTGGTGTACCTGCTAGGCTCCTTTCGCAGCCCTGTTCTTGAAATGCGAACGTCTGCAGATAGCTGGCAGGCAGAAGGGGCTAGCCTGGAAAGCTGTTGCTCAGCCTCATCTGCCCATGGCAGTGCTCGCACAGAGGCACAGAGAATGGGGCTGCTTGCTTGTCTTGCCACCTCAAACTTCAAACGCATGCTGGGAATGGTGGTGTCCCTGCCAGGGTCCTATCATAGCCCTGCTCCGAAAGTGCGAACGTCTGCAGATAGCTGGCAGGCAGAAGGGGCTAGCCTGGAAAGCTGTTGCTCAGCCTCATCTGCCCATGGCAGTGCTCGCACAGAGGCACAGAGAATGGGGCTGCTTGCTTGTCTTGCCACCTCAAACTTCAAACGTAACCTGGGAAATTTGGTGTACCTGCTAGGCTCCTTTCGCGGCCCTGCTCTTGAAATGCGAACGTCTGCAGATAGCTGGCAGCCAGAAGGTGCTAGCCTGGAAAGCTGTTGCTCAGCCTCATCTGCCCATGGCAGTGCTCGCATAGAGGCACAGAGAATGGGGCTGCTTGCTTATCTTGCCACTTGAAACTTCAAACGCATGCTGGGAATGGTGGTGTCCCTGCCAGGCTCCTATCACAGCCCTGCTCCGAAAGTGCGAACGTCTGCAGATAGCTGGCAGGCAGAAGGGGCTAGCCTGGAAAGCTGTTGCTCAGCCTCATCTGCCCATGGCACTGTTCGCATAGAGGCACAGAGAATGGGGCTGCTTGCTTATCTTGCCTCTTGAAACTTCAAACGCATGCTGGGAAAGATGGTGTTCCAGCCAGGCTCCTTTCGCAGCCCTGCTCCGAAAGTGCGAAGGTCTGCAGATAGCTGGCAGCCAGAAGTGGCTAGCCTGGAAAGCTGTTGCTCAGCCTGATCTGCCCATGGCAGTGCTCGCACAGAGGCACAGAGAATGGGGCTGCTTGCTTGTCTTGCCACCTCAAACTTCAAACGCATGCTGGGAATGGTGGTGTACCTTGCCAGGCTCCTTTCGCAGCCCTGTTCTTGAAATGCGAACGTCTGCAGATAGCTGGCAGGCAGAAGGGGCTAGCCTGGAGAGCTGTTGCTCAGCCTCATCTGCCCATGGCAGTGCTCGCACAGAGGCACAGAGAATGGGGCTGCTTGCTTGTCTTGCCACCTCAAACTTCAAACGCATGCTGGGAATGGTGGTGTCCCTGCCAGGCTCCTATCACAGCCCTGCTCCGAAAGTGCGAACGTCTGCAGATAGTTGGCAGCCAGAAGGGGCTAGCCTGGAAAGCTGTTGCTCAGCCTCATCTGCCCATGGCAGTGCTCGCATAGAGGCACAGAGAATGGGGCTGCTTGCTTATGTTGAAACTTGAAACTTCAAACACATGCTGGGAATGGTGGTGTCCCTGCCAGGCTCCTATCACAGCCCTGCTCCGAAAGTGCGAACGTCTGCAGATAGCTGGCAGCCAGAAGGGGCTAGTCTGGAAAGCTGTTGCTCAGCCTCATCTGCCCATGGCAGTGCTCGCACAGAGGCACAGAGAATGGGGCTGCTTGCTTGTCTTGCCACCTCAAACTTCAAACGTAGCCTGGGAAAGTTGGTGTCCCAACCAGGCTCCTTTCGCAGCCCTGCTCCGAAAGTGCGAACGTCTGCAGATAGCTGGCAGGCAGAAGGGGCTAGCCTGGAAAGCTGTTGCTCAGCCTCATCTGCCCATGGCAGTGCTCGCACAGAGGCACAGAGAATGGGGCTGCTTGCTTGTCTTGCCACCTCAAACTTCAAACGCATGCTGGGAATGGTGGTGTCCTTGCCAGGCTCCTATCACAGCCCTGCTCCGAAAGTGCGAACGTCTGCAGATAGCTGGCAGGCAGAAGGGGCTAGCCTGGAAAGCTGTTGCTCAGCCTCATCTGCCCATGGCACTGTTCGCATAGAGGCACAGAGAATGGGGCTGCTTACTTATCTTGCGACTTGAAACTTCAAACGCATGCTGGGAATGGTGGTGTCCCTGCCAGACTCCTATCACAGCCCTGCTCCGAAAGTGCGAACGTCTGCAGATAGCTGGCAGCCAGAAGGGGCTAGCCTGGAAAGCTGTTGCTCAGCCTCATCTGCCCATGGCAGTGCTCGCACAGAGGCACAGAGAATGGGGCTGCTTGCTTGTCTTGCCACCTCAAACTTCAAACGTAGCCTGGGAAAGTTGGTGTCCCAGCCAGGCTCCTTTCGCAGCCCTGCTCCGAAAGTGCGAACGTCTGCAGATAGCTGGCAGCCAGAAGGGGCTAGCCTGGAAAGCTGTTGCTCAGCCTCATCTGCCCATGGCAGTGCTCGCACAGAGGCACAGAGAATGCGGCTCCTTGCTTGTCTTGCCACCTCAAACTTCAAACGCAGCCTGGGAAAGATGGTGTACCTGCTAGGCTCCTTTCGCAGCCCTGCTCTTGAAATGCGAACGTCTGCAGATAGCTGGCAGGCAGAAAGGGCTAGCCTGGAAAGCTGTTGCTCAGCCTCATCTGTCCATGGCAGTGCTCGCACAGAGGCACAGAGAATGGGGCTGCTTGCTTGTCTTGCCACCTCAAACTTCAAACGCATGCTGGGAATGGTGGTGTCCCTGCCAGGCTCCTATCACAGCCCTGCTCCGAAAGTGCGAACGTCTGCAGATAGCTGGCAGCCAGAAGGGGCTAGCCTGGAAAGCTGTTGCTCAGCCTCATCTGCCCATGGCACTGTTCGCATAGAGGCACAGAGAATGGGGCTGCTTGCTTATCTTGCCTCTTGAAACTTCAAACGCATGCTGGGAAAGATGGTGTCCCAGCCAGGCTCCTTTCGCAGCCCTGCTCCGAAAGTGCGAAGGTCTGCAGATAGCTGGCAGGCAGAAGGGGCTTCTTGCCACTTGAAACTTCAAACGCATGCTGGGAATGGTGGTGTCCCTGCCAGGCTCCTATCACAGCCCTGCTCCGAAAGTGCGAACGTCTGCAGATAGCTGGCAGGCAGAAGGGGCTAGCCTGGAAAGCTGTTGCTCAGCCTCATCTGCCCATGGCACTGTTCGCATAGAGGCACAGAGAATGGGGCTGCTTGCTTATCTTACGACTTGAAACTTCAAACGCATGCTGGGAAAGGTGGTGTCCCTGCCAGGCTCCTATCACAGCCCTGCTCCGAAAGTGCGAACGTCTGCAGATAGCTGGCAGCCAGAAGGGGCTAGCCTGGAAAGCTGTTGCTCAGCCTCATCTGCCCATGGCAGTGCTCGCACAGAGGCACAGAGAATGGGGCTGCTTGCTTGTCTTGCCACCTCAAACTTCAAACGTAGCCTGGGAAAGTTGGTGTCCCTGCCAGGCTCCTTTCGCAGCCCTGCTCCGAAAGTGCGAACGTCTGCAGATAGCTGGCAGGCAGAAGGGGCTAGCCTGGAAAGCTGTTGCTCAGCCTCATCTGCCCATGGCAGTGCTCGCACAGAGGCACAGAGAATGGGGCTGCTTGCTTGTCTTGCCACCTCAAACTTCAAACGCATGCTGGGAAAGTTGGTGTCCCAGCCAGGCTCCTTTCGCAGCCCTGCTCTTGAAATGCGAACGTCTGCAGATGGCTGGCAGGCAGAAGGGGCTAGCTTGGAAAGCTGTTGCTCAGCCTGATCTGCCCATGGCAGTGCTCGCACAGAGGCACAGAGAATGGGGCTGCTTGCTTGTCTTGCCACCTCAAACTTCAAACGCATGCTGGGAATGGTGGTGTCCCTGCCAGGCTCCTATCACAGCCCTGCTCCGAAAGTGCGAACGTCTGCAGATAGCTGGCAGCCAGAAGGGGTTAGCCTGGAAAGCTGTTGCTCAGCCTCATCTGCCCATGGCACTGTTCGCATAGAGGCACAGAGAATGGGGCTGCTTGCTTATCTTGCCTCTTGAAACTTCAAACCCATGCTGGGAAAGATGGTGTCCCAGCCAGGCTCCTTTCGCAGCCCTGCTCCGAAAGTGCGAAGGTCTGCAGATAGCTGGCAGCCAGAAGTGGCTAGCCTGGAAAGCTGTTGCTCAGCCTGATCTGCCCATGGCAGTGCTCGCACAGAGGCACAGAGAATGGGGCTGCTTGCTTGTCTTGCCACCTCAAACTTCAAACGTAGCCTGGGAAAGTTGGTGTACCTGCTAGGCTCCTTTCGCAGCCCTGTTCTTGAAATGCGAACGTCTGCAGATAGCTGGCAGGCAGAAGGGGCTAGCCTGGAAAGCTGTTGCTCAGCCTCATCTGCCCATGGCAGTGCTCGCACAGAGGCACAGAGAATGGGGCTGCTTGCTTGTCTTGCCACCTCAAACTTCAAACGCATGCTGGGAATGGTGGTGTCCCTGCCAGGGTCCTATCATAGCCCTGCTCCAAAAGTGCGAACGTCTGCAGATAGCTGGCAGCCAGAAGGGGCTAGCCTGGAAAGCTGTTGCTCAGCCTCATCTGCCCATGGCAGTGCTCGCACAGAGGCACAGAGAATGGGGCTGCTTGCTTGTCTTGCCACCTCAAACTTCAAACGTAGCCTGGGAAATTTGGTGTACCTGCTAGGCTCCTTTCGCGGCCCTGCTCTTGAAATGCGAACGTCTGCAGATAGATGGCAGCCAGAAGGTGCTAGCCTGGAAAGCTGTTGCTCAGCCTCATCTGCCCATGGCAGTGCTCGCATAGAGGCACAGAGAATGGGGCTGCTTGCTTATCTTGCCACTTGAAACTTCAAACGCATGCTGGGAATGGTGGTGTCCCTGCCAGGCTCCTATCACAGCCCTGCTCCGAAAGTGCGAACGTCTGCAGATAGCTGGCAGGCAGAAGGGGCTACACTGGAAAGCTGTTGCTCAGCCTCATCTGCCCATTGCACTGTTCGCATAGAGGCACAGAGAATGGGGCTGCTTGCTTATCTTGCCTCTTGAAACTTCAAACGCATGCTGGGAAAGATGGTGTTCCAGCCAGGCTCCTTTCGCAGCCCTGCTCCGAAAGTGCGAAGGTCTGCAGATAGCTGGCAGCCAGAAGTGGCTAGCCTGGAAAGCTGTTGCTCAGCCTGATCTGCCCATGGCAGTGCTCGCACAGAGGCACAGAGAATGGGGCTGCTTGCTTGTCTTGCCACCTCAAACTTCAAACGCATGCTGGGAATGGTGGTGTACCTTGCCAGGCTCCTTTCGCAGCCCTGTTCTTGAAATGCGAACGTCTGCAGATAGCTGGCAGGCAGAAGGGGCTAGCCTGGAGAGCTGTTGCTCAGCCTCATCTGCCCATGGCAGTGCTCGCACAGAGGCACAGAGAATGGGGCTGCTTGCTTGTCTTGCCACCTCAAACTTCAAACGCATGCTGGGAATGGTGGTGTCCCTGCCAGGCTCCTATCACAGCCCTGCTCCGAAAGTGCGAACGTCTGCAGATAGTTGGCAGCCAGAAGGGGCTAGCCTGGAAAGCTGTTGCTCAGCCTCATCTGCCCATGGCAGTGCTCGCATAGAGGCACAGAGAATGGGGCTGCTTGCTTATGTTGAAACTTGAAACTTCAAACACATGCTGGGAATGGTGGTGTCCCTGCCAGGCTCCTATCACAGCCCTGCTCCGAAAGTGCGAACGTCTGCAGATAGCTGGCAGGCAGAAGGGGCTAGCCTGGAAAGCTGTTGCTCAGCCTCATCTGCCCATGGCAGTGCTCGCACAGAGGCACAGAGAATGGGGCTGCTTGCTTGTCTTGCCACCTCAAACTTCAAACGTAGCCTGGGAAAGATGGTGTCCCAGCCAGGCTCCTTTCGCAGCCCTGCTCCGAAAGTGCGAACGTCTGCAGATAGCTGGCAGCCAGAAGGGGCTAGTCTGGAAAGCTGTTGCTCAGCCTCATCTGCCCATGGCAGTGCTCGCACAGAGGCACAGAGAATGGGGCTGCTTGCTTGTCTTGCCACCTCAAACTTCAAACGTAGCCTGGGAAAGTTGGTGTCCCAACCAGGCTCCTTTCGCAGCCCTGCTCCGAAAGTGCGATCGTCTGCAGATAGCTGGCAGGCAGAAGGGGCTAGCCTGGAAAGCTGTTGCTCAGCCTCATCTGCCCATGGCAGTGCTCGCACAGAGGCACAGAGATTGGGGCTGCTTGCTTGTCTTGCCACCTCAAACTTCAAACGCATGCTGGGAATGGTGGTGTCCTTGCCAGGCTCCTATCACAGCCCTGCTCCGAAAGTGCGAACGTCTGCAGATAGCTGGCAGGCAGAAGGGGCTATCCTGGAAAGCTGTTGCTCAGCCTCATCTGCCCATGGCACTGTTCGCATAGAGGCACAGAGAATGGGGCTGCTTGCTTATCTTGCGACTTGAAACTTCAAACGCATGCTGGGAATGGTGGTGTCCCTGCCAGGCTCCTATCACAGCCCTGCTCCGAAAGTGCGAACGTCTGCAGATAGCTGGCAGCCAGAAGGGGCTAGCCTGGAAAGCTGTTGCTCAGCCTGATCTGCCCATGGCAGTGCTCGCACAGAGGCACAGAGAATGGGGCTGCTTGCTTGTCTTGCCACCTCAAACTTCAAACGTAGCCTGGGAAAGTTGGTGTCCCAGCCAGGCTCCTTTCGCAGCCCTGCTCCGAAAGTGCGAACGTCTGCAGATAGCTGGCAGCCAGAAGGGGCTAGCCTGGAAAGCTGTTGCTCAGCCTCATCTGCCCATGGCAGTGCTCGCACAGAGGCACAGAGAATGGGGCTGCTTGCTTGTCTTGCCACCTCAAACTTCAAACGCATGCTGGGAAAGATGGTGTACCTGCTAGGCTCCTTTCGCAGCCCTGCTCTTGAAATGCGAACGTCTGCAGATAGCTGGCAGGCAGAAAGGGCTAGCCTGGAAAGCTGTTGCTCAGCCTCATCTGTCCATGGCAGTGCTCGCACAGAGGCACAGAGAATGGGGCTGCTTGCTTGTCTTGCCACCTCAAACTTCAAACGCATGCTGGGAATGGTGGTGTCCCTGCCAGGCTCCTATCACAGCCCTGCTCCGAAAGTGCGAACGTCTGCAGATAGCTGGCAGCCAGAAGGGGCTAGCCTGGAAAGCTGTTGCTCAGCCTCATCTGCCCATGGCACTGTTCGCATAGAGGCACAGAGAATGGGGCTGCTTGCTTATCTTGCCTCTTGAAACTTCAAACGCATGCTGGGAAAGATGGTGTCCCAGCAAGGCTCCTTTCGCAGCCCTGCTCCGAAAGTGCGAAGGTCTGCAGATGGCTGGCAGGCAGAAGGGGCTATCCTGGAAAGCTGTTGCTCAGCCTCATCTGCCCATGGCACTGTTCGCATAGAGGCACAGAGAATGGGGCTGCTTGCTTATCTTGCCTCTTGAAACTTCAAACGCATGCTGGGAAAGATGGTGTCCCAGCCAGGCTCCTTTCGCAGCCCTGCTCCGAAAGTGCGAAGGTCTGCAGATAGCTGGCAGCCAGAAGTGGCTAGCCTGGAAAGCTGTTGCTCAGCCTCATCTGCCCATGGCAGTGCTCGCACAGAGGCACAGAGAATGGGGCTGCTTGCTTGTCTTGCCACCTCAAACTTCAAACGTAGCCTGGGAAAGTTGGTGTACCTGCTAGGCTCCTTTCGCAGCCCTGTTCTTGAAATGCGAACGTCTGCAGCTAGCTGGCAGGCAGAAGGGGCTAGCCTGGAAAGCTGTTGCTCAGCCTCATCTGCCCATGGCAGTGCTCGCACAGAGGCACAGAGAATGGGGCTGCTTGCTTGTCTTGCCACCTCAAACTTCAAACGCATGCTGGGAATGGTGGTGTCCCTGCCAGGCTCCTATCATAGCCCTGCTCCAAAAGTGCGAACGTCTGCAGATAGCTGGCAGGCAGAAGGGGCTAGCCTGGAAAGCTGTTGCTCAGCCTCATCTGCCCATGGCAGTGCTCGCACAGAGGCACAGAGAATGGGGCTGCTTGCTTGTCTTGCCACCTCAAACTTCAAACGTAGCCTGGGAAATTTGGTGTACCTGCTAGGCTCCTTTCGCGGCCCTGCTCTTGAAATGCGAATGTCTGCAGATAGCTGGCAGCCAGAAGATGCTAGCCTGGAAAGCTGTTGCTCAGCCTCATCTGCCCATGGCAGTGCTCGCATAGAGGCACAGAGAATGGGGCTGCTTGCTTATCTTGCCACTTGAAACTTCAAATGCATGCTGGGAATGGTGGTGTCCCTGCCAGGCTCCTATCACAGCCCTGCTCCGAAAGTGCGAACGTCTGCAGATAGCTGGCAGGCAGAAGGGGCTAGCCTGGAAAGCTGTTGCTCAGCCTCATCTGCCCATGGCACTGTTCGCATAGAGGCACAGAGAATGGGGCTGCTTGCTTATCTTACGACTTGAAACTTCAAACGCATGCTGGGAAAGGTGGTGTCCCTGCCAGGCTCCTATCACAGCCCTGCTCCGAAAGTGCGAACGTCTGCAGATAGCTGGCAGCCAGAAGGGGCTAGCCTGGAAAGCTGTTGCTCAGCCTCATCTGCCCATGGCAGTGCTCGCACAGAGGCACAGAGAATGGGGCTGCTTGCTTGTCTTGCCACCTCAAACTTCAAACGTAGCCTGGGAAAGTTGGTGTCCCTGCCAGGCTCCTTTCGCAGCCCTGCTCCGAAAGTGCGAACGTCTGCAGATAGCTGGCAGGCAGAAGGGGCTAGCCTGGAAAGCTGTTGCTCAGCCTCATCTGCCCATGGCAGTGCTCGCACAGAGGCACAGAGAATGGGGCTGCTTGCTTGTCTTGCCACCTCAAACTTCAAACGCATGCTGGGAATGGTGGTGTCCCTGCCAGGCTCCTATCACAGCCCTGCTCCGAAAGTGCGAACGTCTGCAGATAGCTGGCAGCCAGAAGGGGCTAGCCTGGAAAGCTGTTGCTCAGCCTCATCTGCCCATGGCAGTGCTCGCACAGAGGCACAGAGAATGGGGCTGCTTGCTTGTCTTGCCACCTCAAACTTCAAACGTAGCCTGGGAAAGTTGGTGTCTCAGCCAGGCTCCTTTCGCAGCCCTGCTCTGAAAGTGCGAACGTCTGCAGATAGTTGGCAGCCAGAAGGGGCTAGCCTGGAAAGCTGTTGCTCAGCCTCATCTGCCCATGGCAGTGCTCGCACAGAGGCACAGAGAATGCGGCTCCTTGCTTATCTTGCCACTTGAAACTTCAAACGCATGCTGGGAATGGTGGTGTCCCTGCCAGGCTCCTATCACAGCCCTGCTCCGAAAGTGGGAACGTCTGCAGATAGCTGGCAGGCAGAAGGGGCTAGCCTGGAAAGCTGTTGCTCAGCCTCATCTGCCCATGGCAGTGCTCGCACAGAGGCACAGAGAATGGGGCTGCTTGCTTGTCTTGCCACCTCAAACTTCAAACGTAGCCTGGGAAATTTGGTGTACCTGCTAGGTTCCTTTCGCAGCCCTGCTCCGAAAGTGCGAACGTCTGCAGATAGCTGGCAGGCAGAAGGGGCTAGCCTGGAAAGCTGTTGCTCAGCCTCATCTGCCCATGGCACTGTTCGCATAGAGGCACAGAGAATGGGGCTGCTTGCTTATCTTGCCACTTGAAACTTCAAACGCATGCTGGGAATGGTGGTGTCCCTGCCAGGCTCCTTTCGCAGCCCTGCTCCGAAACTGCGAACGTCTGCAGATAGCTGGCAGGCAGAAGGGGCTAGCCTGGAAAGCTGTTGCTCAGCCTGATCTGCCCATGGCAGTGCTCGCACAGAGGCACAGAGAATGGGGCTGCTTGCTTGTCTTGCCACCTCAAACTTCAAACGTAGCCTGGGAAAGTTGGTGTCCCAGCCAGGCTCCTTTCGCAGCCCTGCTCTTGAAATGCGAACGTCTGCAGATAGCTGGCAGCCAGAAGGTGCTAGCCTGGAAAGCTGTTGCTCAGCCTCATCTGCCCATGGCACTGCTCGCACAGAGGCATAGAGAATGCGGCTCCTTGCTTGTCTTGCCACCTCAAACTTCAAACGTAGCCTGGGAAAGTTGGTGTCCCAGCCAGGCTCCTATCACAGCCCTGCTCCGAAAGTGCGAACGTCTGCAGATAGCTGGCAGGCAGAAGGGGCTATCCTGGAAAGCTGTTGCTCAGCCTCATCTGCCCATGGCAGTGCTCGCACAGAGGCACAGAGAATGGGGCTGCTTGCTTATCTTGCCACTTGAAACTTCAAACGCATGCTGGTAATGGTGGTGTCCCTGCCAGGCTCCTATCACAGCCCTGCTCCGAAAGTGCGAACGTCTGCAGATAGCTGGCAGGCAGAAGGGGCTAGCCTGGAAAGCTGTTGCTCAGCCTCATCTGCCCATGGCAGTGCTCGCACAGAGGCACAGAGAATGGGGCTGCTTGCTTGTCTTGCCACCTCAAACTTCAAACGTAGCCTGGGAAAGTTGGTGTCCCAGCCAGGCTCCTTTCGCAGCCCTGCTCCAAAAGTGCGAACGTCTGCAGATAGCTGGCAGGCAGAAGGGGCTAGCCTGGAAAGCTGTTGCTCAGCCTCATCTGCCCATGGCACTGCTCGCACAGAGGCACAGAGACTGGGTCTGCTTGCTTGTCTTGCCACCTCAAACTTCAAACGTAGCCTGGGAAATTTGGTGTACCTGCTAGGCTCCTTTCGCAGCCCTGCTCTTGAAATGCGAACGTCTGCAGATAGCTGGCAGCCAGAAGGGGCTAGCCTGGAAAGCTGTTGCTCAGCCTCATCTGCCCATGGCACTGCTCGCACAGAGGCACAGAGAATGGGGCTGCTTGCTTGTCTTGCCACCTCAAACTTCAAACGCATGCTGGGAATGGTGGTGTCCCTGCCAGGCCCTATCACAGCCCTGCTCCGAAAGTGCGAACGTCTGCAGATAGCTGGCAGCCAGAAGGGGCTAGCCTGGAAAGCTGTTGCTCAGCCTCATCTGCCCATGGCAGTGCTCGCACAGAGGCACAGAGAATGGGGCTGCTTGCTTGTCTTGCCACCTCAAACTTCAAACGTAGCCTGGGAAAGTTGGTGTCCCAGCCAGGCTCCTTTCGCAGCCCTGCTCTGAAAGTGCGAACGTCTGCAGATAGTTGGCAGCCAGAAGGGGCTAGCCTGGAAAGCTGTTGCTCAGCCTCATCTGCCCATGGCAGTGCTCGCATAGAGGCACAGAGAATGGGGCTGCTTGCTTATCTTGGCACTTGAAACTTCAAACGCATGCTGGGAATGGTGGTGTCCCTGCCAGGCTCCTATCGCAGCCCTGCTCCGAAAGTGCGAACGTCTGCAGATAGCTGGCAGGCAGAAGGGGCTAGCCTGGAAAGCTCTTGCCCAGCCTGATCTGCCCATGGCAGTGCTCGCACAGAGGCACAGAGAATGGGGCTGCTTGCTTGTCTTGCCACCTCAAACTTCAAACGTAGCCTGGGAAAGATGGTGTACCTGCTAGGCTCCTTTCGCAGCCCTGCTCTTGAAATGCGAACGTCTGCAGATAGCTGGCAGCCAGAAGGGGCTAGCCTGGAAAGCTGTTTCTCAGCCTCATCTGCCCATGGCACTGCTCGCACAGAGGCATAGAGAATGCGGCTCCTTGCTTGTCTTGCCACCTCAAACTTCAAACGTAGCCTGGGGAAGTTGGTGTCCCAGCCAGGCTCCTTTCGCAGCCCTGCTCCGAAAGTGCGAACGTCTGCAGATAGCTGGCAGGCAGAAGGGGCTAGCCTGGAAAGCTGTTGCTCAGCCTCATCTGCCCATGGCAGTGCTCGCACAGAGGCACAGAGAATGGGGCTGCTTGCTTGTCTTGCCACCTCAAACTTCAAACGTAGCCTGTGAAAGATGGTGTACCTGCTAGGCTCCTTTCGCAGCCCTGCTCTTGAAATGCAAACGTCTGCAGATAGCTGGCAGGCAGAAGGGGCTAGCCTGGAAAGCTGTTGCTCAGCCTCATCTGCCCATGGCAGTGCTCGCACAGAGGCACAGAGAATGGGGCTGCTTGCTTGTCTTGCCACCTCAAACTTCAAACGTAGCCTGGGAAAGTTGGTGTCCCTGCCAGGCTCCTTTCGCAGCCCTGCTCTGAAAGTGCGAACGTCTGCAGATAGTTGGCAGCCAGAAGGGGCTAGCCTGGAAAGCTGTTGCTCAGCCTCATCTGCCCATGGCAGTGCTCGCATAGAGGCACAGAGAATGGGGCTGCTTGCTTATCTTGGCACTTGAAACTTCAAACGCATGCTGGGAATGGTGGTGTCCCTGCCAGGCTCCTATCACAGCCCTGCTCCGAAACTGCGAACGTCTGCAGATAGCTGGCAGGCAGAAGGGGCTAGCCTGGAAAGCTGTTGCTCAGCCTGATCTGCCCATGGCAGTGCTCGCACAGAGGCACAGAGAATGGGGCTGCTTGCTTGTCTTGCCACCTCAAACTTCAAACGTAGCCTGGGAAAGTTGGTGTCCCAGCCAGGCTCCTTTCGCAGCCCTGCTCCGAAAGTGCGAACGTTTGCAGATAGCTGGCAGGCAGAAGGGGCTAGCCTGGAAAGCTGTTGCTCAGCCTCATCTGCCCATGGCAGTGCTCGCACAGAGGCACAGAGAATGGGGCTGCTTGCTTGTCTTGCCACCTCAAACTTCAAACGTAGCCTGGGAAAGTTGGTGTCTCAGCCAGGCTCCTTTCGCAGCCCTGCTCTGAAAGTGCGAACGTCTGCAGATAGTTGGCAGCCAGAAGGGGCTAGCCTGGAAAGCTGTTGCTCAGCCTCATCTGCCCATGGCAGTGCTCGCACAGAGGCACAGAGAATGCGGCTCCTTGCTTATCTTGCCACTTGAAACTTCAAACGCATGCTGGGAATGGTGGTGTCCCTGCCAGGCTCCTATCACAGCCCTGCTCCGAAAGTGGGAACGTCTGCAGATAGCTGGCAGGCAGAAGGGGCTAGCCTGGAAAGCTGTTGCTCAGCCTCATCTGCCCATGGCAGTGCTCGCACAGAGGCACAGAGAATGGGGCTGCTTGCTTGTCTTGCCACCTCAAACTTCAAACGTAGCCTGGGAAATTTGGTGTACCTGCTAGGCTCCTTTCGCAGCCCTGCTCCGAAAGTGCGAACGTCTGCAGATAGCTGGCAGGCAGAAGGGGCTAGCCTGGAAAGCTGTTGCTCAGCCTCATCTGCCCATGGCACTGTTCGCATAGAGGCACAGAGAATGGGGCTGCTTGCTTATCTTGCCACTTGAAACTTCAAACGCATGCTGGGAATGGTGGTGTCCCTGCCAGGCTCCTTTCGCAGCCCTGCTCCGAAACTGCGAACGTCTGCAGATAGCTGGCAGGCAGAAGGGGCTAGCCTGGAAAGCTGTTGCTCAGCCTGATCTGCCCATGGCAGTGCTCGCACAGAGGCACAGAGAATGGGGCTGCTTGCTTGTCTTGCCACCTCAAACTTCAAACGTAGCCTGGGAAAGTTGGTGTCCCAGCCAGGCTCCTTTCGCAGCCCTGCTCTTGAAATGCGAACGTCTGCAGATAGCTGGCAGCCAGAAGGTGCTAGCCTGGAAAGCTGTTGCTCAGCCTCATCTGCCCATGGCACTGCTCGCACAGAGGCATAGAGAATGCGGCTCCTTGCTTGTCTTGCCACCTCAAACTTCAAACGTAGCCTGGGAAAGTTGGTGTCCCTGCCAGGCTCCTATCACAGCCCTGCTCCGAAAGTGCGAACGTCTGCAGATAGCTGGCAGGCAGAAGGGGCTATCCTGGAAAGCTGTTGCTCAGCCTCATCTGCCCATGGCAGTGCTCGCACAGAGGCACAGAGAATAGGGCTGCTTGCTTATCTTGCCACTTGAAACTTCAAACGCATGCTGGGAATGGTGGTGTCCCTGCCAGGCTCCTATCACAGCCCTGCTCCGAAAGTGCGAACGTCTGCAGATAGCTGGCAGGCAGAAGGGGCTAGCTTGGAAAGCTGTTGCTCAGCCTCATCTGCCCATGGCAGTGCTCGCACAGAGGCACAGAGAATGGGGCTGCTTGCTTGTCTTGCCACCTCAAACTTCAAACGTAGCCTGGGAAAGTTGGTGTCCCAGCCAGGCTCCTTTCGCTGTCCTGCTACGAAAGTGCGAACGTCTGCAGATAGCTGGCAGGCAGAAGGGGCTAGCCTGGAAAGCTGTTGCTCAGCCTCATCTGCCCATGGCAGTGCTCGCACAGAGGCACAGAGAATGGGGCTGCTTGCTTGTCTTGCCACCTCAAACTTCAAACGCATGCTGGGAATGGTGGTGTCCCTGCCAGGCTCCTATCACAGCCCTGCTCCGAAAGTGCGAACGTCTGCAGATAGCTGGCAGGCAGAAGGGGCTAGCCTGGAAAGCTGTTGCTCAGCCTCATCTGCCCATGGCAGTGCTCGCACAGAGGCACAGAGAATGGGGCTGCTTGCTTATCTTGCCACTTGAAGCTACAAACGCATGCTGGGAATGGTGGTGTCCCTGCCAGGCTCCTATCGCAGCCCTGCTCCGAAAGTGCGAACGTCTGCAGATAGCTGGCAGGCAGAAGGGGCTATCCTGGAAAGCTGTTGCTCAGCCTCATCTGCCCATGGCAGTGCTCGCACAGAGGCACAGAGAATGGGGCTGCTTGCTTGTCTTGCCACCTCAAACTTCAAACGTAGCCTGGGAAAGATGGTGTCCCAGCCAGGCTCCTTTCGCAGCCCTGCTCCGAAAGTGCGAACGTCTGCAGATAGCTGGCAGCCAGAAGTGGCTAGCCTGGAAAGCTGTTGCTCAGCCTCATCTGCCCATGGCACTGTTCGCATAGAGGCACAGAGAATGGGGCTGCTTGCTTATCTTGCCACTTGAAACTTCAAACGCATGCTGGGAATGGTGGTGTCCCTGCCAGGCTCCTATCACAGCCCTGCTCCGAAAGTGCGAACGTCTGCAGATAGCTGGCAGGCAGAAGGGGCTAGCCTGGAAAGCTGTTGCTCAGCCTCATCTGCCCATGGCAGTGCTCGCACAGAGGCACAGAGAATGGGGCTGCTTGCTTGTCTTGCCACCTCAAACTTCAAACGTAGCCTGGGAAAGTTGGTGTCCCAGCCAGGCTCCTTTCGCAGCCCTGCTCCAAAAGTGCGAACGTCTGCAGATAGCTGGCAGGCAGAAGGGGCTAGCCTGGAAAGCTGTTGCTCAGCCTCATCTGCCCATGGCACTGCTCGCACAGAGGCACAGAGACTGGGTCTGCTTGCTTGTCTTGCCACCTCAAACTTCAAACGTAGCCTGGGAAATTTGGTGTACCTGCTAGGCTCCTTTCGCAGCCCTGCTCTTGAAATGCGAACGTCTGCAGATAGCTGGCAGCCAGAAGGGGCTAGCCTGGAAAGCTGTTGCTCAGCCTCATCTGCCCATGGCACTGCTCGCACAGAGGCACAGAGAATGGGGCTGCTTGCTTGTCTTGCCACCTCAAACTTCAAACGCACGCTGGGAATGGTGGTGTCCCTGCCAGGCTCCTATCACAGCCCTGCTCCGAAAGTGCGAACGTCTGCAGATAGCTGGCAGCCAGAAGGGGCTAGCCTGGAAAGCTGTTGCTCAGCCTCATCTGCCCATGGCAGTGCTCGCACAGAGGCACAGAGAATGGGGCTGCTTGCTTGTCTTGCCACCTCAAACTTCAAACGTAGCCTGGGAAAGTTGGTGTCCCAGCCAGGCTCCTTTCGCAGCCCTGCTCTGAAAGTGCGAACGTCTGCAGATAGTTGGCAGCCAGAAGGGGCTAGCCTGGAAAGCTGTTGCTCAGCCTCATCTGCCCATGGCAGTGCTCGCATAGAGGCACAGAGAATGGGGCTGCTTGCTTATCTTGGCACTTGAAACTTCAAACGCATGCTGGGAATGGTGGTGTCCCTGCCAGGCTCCTATCGCAGCCCTGCTCCGAAAGTGCGAACGTCTGCAGATAGCTGGCAGGCAGAAGGGGCTAGCCTGGAAAGCTCTTGCCCAGCCTGATCTGCCCATGGCAGTGCTCGCACAGAGGCACAGAGAATGGGGCTGCTTGCTTGTCTTGCCACCTCAAACTTCAAACGTAGCCTGGGAAAGATGGTGTACCTGCTAGGCTCCTTTCGCAGCCCTGCTCTTGAAATGCGAACGTCTGCAGATAGCTGGCAGCCAGAAGGGGCTAGCCTGGAAAGCTGTTTCTCAGCCTCATCTGCCCATGGCACTGCTCGCACAGAGGCATAGAGAATGCGGCTCCTTGCTTGTCTTGCCACCTCAAACTTCAAACGTAGCCTGGGGAAGTTGGTGTCCCAGCCAGGCTCCTTTCGCAGCCCTGCTCCGAAAGTGCGAACGTCTGCAGATAGCTGGCAGCCAGAAGGGGCTAGCCTGGAAAGCTGTTGCTCAGCCTCATCTGCCCATGGCAGTGCTCGCACAGAGGCACAGAGAATGGGGCTGCTTGCTTGTCTTGCCACCTCAAACTTCAAACGTAGCCTGGGGAAGTTGGTGTCCCAGCCAGGCTCCTTTCGCAGCCCTGCTCCGAAAGTGCGAACGTCTGCAGATAGTTGGCAGCCAGAAGGGGCTAGCCTGGAAAGCTGTTGCTCAGCCTCATCTGCCCATGGCAGTGCTCGCATAGAGGCACAGAGAATGGGGCTGCTTGCTTATCTTGGCACTTGAAACTTCAAACACATGCTGGGAATGGTGGTGTCCCTCCCAGGCTCCTATCGCAGCCCTGCTCCGAAAGTGCGAACGTCTGCAGATAGCTGGCAGGCAGAAGGGGCTAGCCTGGAAAGCTCTTGCCCAGCCTCATCTGCCCATGGCAGTGCTCGCACAGAGGCACAGAGAATGGGGCTGCTTGCTTGTCTTGCCACCTCAAACTTCAAACGTAGCCTGGGAAAGATGGTGTACCTGCTAGGCTCCTTTCGCAGCCTTGCTCTTGAAATGCGAACGTCTGCAGATAGCTGGCAGCCAGAAGGGGCTAGCCTGGAAAGCTGTTTCTCAGCCTCATCTGCCCATGGCACTGCTCGCACAGAGGCATAGAGAATGCGGCTCCTTGCTTGTCTTGCCACCTCAAACTTCAAACGTAGCCTGGGGAAGTTGGTGTCCCAGCCAGGCTCCTTTCGCAGCCCTGCTCCGAAAGTGCGAACGTCTGCAGATAGCTGGCAGCCAGAAGGGGCTAGCCTGGAAAGCTGTTGCTCAGCCTCATCTGCCCATGGCAGTGCTCGCACAGAGGCACAGAGAATGGGGCTGCTTGCTTGTCTTGCCACCTCAAACTTCAAACGTAGCCTGTGAAAGATGGTGTACCTGCTAGGCTCCTTTCGCAGCCCTGCTCTTGAAATGCAAACGTCTGCAGATAGCTGGCAGGCAGAAGGGGCTAGCCTGGAAAGCTGTTGCTCAGCCTCATCTGCCCATGGCAGTGCTCGCACAGAGGCACAGAGAATGGGGCTGCTTGCTTGTCTTGCCACCTCAAACTTCAAACGCACGCTGGGAATGGTGGTGTCCCTGCCAGGCTCCTATCACAGCCCTGCTCCGAAAGTGCGAACGTCTGCAGATAGCTGGCAGCCAGAAGGGGCTAGCCTGGAAAGCTGTTGCTCAGCCTCATCTGCCCATGGCAGTGCTCGCACAGAGGCACAGAGAATGGGGCTGCTTGCTTGTCTTGCCACCTCAAACTTCAAACGTAGCCTGGGAAAGTTGGTGTCCCAGCCAGGCTCCTTTCGCAGCCCTGCTCTGAAAGTGCGAACGTCTGCAGATAGTTGGCAGCCAGAAGGGGCTAGCCTGGAAAGCTGTTGCTCAGCCTCATCTGCCCATGGCAGTGCTCGCATAGAGGCACAGAGAATGGGGCTGCTTGCTTATCTTGGCACTTGAAACTTCAAACGCATGCTGGGAATGGTGGTGTCCCTGCCAGGCTCCTATCGCAGCCCTGCTCCGAAAGTGCGAACGTCTGCAGATAGCTGGCAGGCAGAAGGGGCTAGCCTGGAAAGCTCTTGCCCAGCCTGATCTGCCCATGGCAGTGCTCGCACAGAGGCACAGAGAATGGGGCTGCTTGCTTGTCTTGCCACCTCAAACTTCAAACGTAGCCTGGGAAAGATGGTGTACCTGCTAGGCTCCTTTCGCAGCCCTGCTCTTGAAATGCGAACGTCTGCAGATAGCTGGCAGCCAGAAGGGGCTAGCCTGGAAAGCTGTTTCTCAGCCTCATCTGCCCATGGCACTGCTCGCACAGAGGCATAGAGAATGCGGCTCCTTGCTTGTCTTGCCACCTCAAACTTCAAACGTAGCCTGGGGAAGTTGGTGTCCCAGCCAGGCTCCTTTCGCAGCCCTGCTCCGAAAGTGCGAACGTCTGCAGATAGCTGGCAGGCAGAAGGGGCTAGCCTGGAAAGCTGTTGCTCAGCCTCATCTGCCCATGGCAGTGCTCGCACAGAGGCACAGAGAATGGGGCTGCTTGCTTGTCTTGCCACCTCAAACTTCAAACGTAGCCTGGGAAAGTTGGTGTCTCAGCCAGGCTCCTTTCGCAGCCCTGCTCTGAAAGTGCGAACGTCTGCAGATAGTTGGCAGCCAGAAGGGGCTAGCCTGGAAAGCTGTTGCTCAGCCTCATCTGCCCATGGCAGTGCTCGCATAGAGGCACAGAGAATGGGGCTGCTTGCTTATCTTGGCACTTGAAACTTCAAACGCATGCTGGGAATGGTGGTGTCCCTGCCAGGCTCCTATCGCAGCCCTGCTCCGAAAGTGCGAACGTCTGCAGATAGCTGGCAGGCAGAAGGGGCTAGCCTGGAAAGCTCTTGCCCAGCCTGATCTGCCCATGGCAGTGCTCGCACAGAGGCACAGAGAATGGGGCTGCTTGCTTGTCTTGCCACCTCAAACTTCAAACGTAGCCTGGGAAAGATGGTGTACCTGCTAGGCTCCTTTCGCAGCCCTGCTCTTGAAATGCGAACGTCTGCAGATAGCTGGCAGCCAGAAGGGGCTAGCCTGGAAAGCTGTTTCTCAGCCTCATCTGCCCATGGCACTGCTCGCACAGAGGCATAGAGAATGCGGCTCCTTGCTTGTCTTGCCACCTCAAACTTCAAACGTAGCCTGGGGAAGTTGGTGTCCCAGCCAGGCTCCTTTCGCAGCCCTGCTCCGAAAGTGCGAACGTCTGCAGATAGCTGGCAGCCAGAAGGGGCTAGCCTGGAAAGCTGTTGCTCAGCCTCATCTGCCCATGGCAGTGCTCGCACAGAGGCACAGAGAATGGGGCTGCTTGCTTGTCTTGCCACCTCAAACTTCAAACGTAGCCTGGGAAAGATGGTGTACCTGCTAGGCTCCTTTCGCAGCCCTGCTCTTGAAATGCAAACATCTGCAGATAGCTGGCAGGCAGAAGGGGCTAGCCTGGAAAGCTGTTGCTCAGCCTCATCTGCCCATGGCAGTGCTCGCACAGAGGCACAGAGAATGGGGCTGCTTGCTTGTCTTGCCACCTCAAACTTCAAACGCATGCTGGGAATGGTGGTGTCCCTGCCAGGCTCCTATCACAGCCCTGCTCCGAAAGTGCGAACGTCTGCAGATAGCTGGCAGCCAGAAGGGGCTATCCTGGAAAGCTGTTGCTCAGCCTCATCTGATCATGGCACTGTTCGCATAGAGGCACAGAGAATGGGGCTGCTTGCTTATCTTGCCTCTTGAAACTTCAAACGCATGCTGGGAAAGATGGTGTCCCAGCCAGGCTCCTTTCGCAGCCCTGCTCCGAAAGTGCGAACGTCTGCAGATAGCTGGCAGCCAGAAGGGGCTAGCCTGGAAAGCTGTTGCTCAGCCTCATCTGCCCATGGCACTGTTCGCATAGAGGCACAGAGAATGCGGCTCCTTGCTTATCTTGCCACTTGAAACTTCAAACGCATGCTGGGAATGGTGGTGTCCCTGCCAGGCTCCTATCACAGCCCTGCTCCGAAAGTGCGAAGGTCTGCAGATAGCTGGCAGCCAGAAGTGGCTAGCCTGGAAAGCTGTTGCTCAGCCTGATCTGCCCATGGCAGTGCTCGCACAGAGGCACAGAGAATGGGGCTGCTTGCTTGTCTTGCCACCTCAAACTTCAAACGTAGCCTGGGAAAGTTGGTGTACCTGCTAGGCTCCTTTCGCAGCCCTGCTCTTGAAATGCGAACGTCTGCAGATAGCTGGCAGGCAGAAGGTGCTAGCCTGGAAAGCTGTTGCTCAGCCTCATCTGCCCATGGCAGTGCTCGCACAGAGGCACAGAGAATGGGGCTGCTTGCTTGTCTTGCCACCTCAAACTTCAAACGCATGCTGGGAATGGTGGTGTCTCTGCCAGGGTCCTATCATAGCCCTGCTCCGAAAGTGCGAACGTCTGCAGATAGCTGGCAGGCAGAAGGGGCTAGCCTGGAAAGCTGTTGCTCAGCCTCATCTGCCCATGGCAGTGCTCGCACAGAGGCACAGAGAATGGGGCTGCTTGCTTGTCTTGCCACCTCAAACTTCAAACGTAACCTGGGAAATTTGGTGTACCTGCTAGGCTCCTTTCGCGGCCCTGCTCTTGAAATGCGAACGTCTGCAGATAGCTGGCAGCCAGAAGGTGCTAGCCTGGAAAGCTGTTGCTCAGCCTCATCTGCCCATGGCAGTGCTCGCATAGAGGCACAGAGAATGGGGCTGCTTGCTTATCTTGCCACTTGAAACTTCAAACGCATGCTGGGAATGGTGGTGTCCCTGCCAGGCTCCTATCACAGCCCTGCTCCGAAAGTGCGAACGTCTGCAGATAGCTGGCAGGCAGAAGGGGCTAGCCTGGAAAGCTGTTGCTCAGCCTCATCTGCCCATGGCACTGTTCGCATAGAGGCACAGAGAATGGGGCTGCTTGCTTATCTTGCCTCTTGAAACTTCAAACGCATGCTGGGAAAGATGGTGTCCCAGCCAGGCTCCTTTCGCAGCCCTGCTCCGAAAGTGCGAAGGTCTGCAGATAGCTGGCAGCCAGAAGTGGCTAGCCTGGAAAGCTGTTGCTCAGCCTCATCTGCCCATGGCAGTGCTCGCACAGAGGCACAGAGAATGGGGCTGCTTGCTTGTCTTGCCACCTCAAACTTCAAACGTAGCCTGGGAAAGTTGGTGTACCTGCTAGGCTCCTTTCGCAGCCCTGTTCTTGAAATGCGAACGTCTGCAGATAGCTGGCAGGCAGAAGGGGCTAGCCTGGAAAGCTGTTGCTCAGCCTGATCTGCCCATGGCAGTGCTCGCACAGAGGCACAGAGAATGGGGCTGCTTGCTTGTCTTGCCACCTCAAACTTCAAACGCATGCTGGGAATGGTGGTGTCCCTGCCAGGCTCCTATCATAGCCCTGCTCCGAAAGTGCGAACGTCTGCAGATAGCTGGCAGGCAGAAGGGGCTAGCCTGGAAAGCTGTTGCTCAGCCTCATCTGCCCATGGCAGTGCTCGCACAGAGGCACAGAGAATGGGGCTGCTTGCTTGTCTTGCCACCTCAAACTTCAAACGTAGCCTGGGAAATTTGGTGTACCTGCTAGGCTCCTTTCGCGGCCCTGCTCTTGAAATGCGAACGTCTGCAGATAGCTGGCAGCCAGAAGGTGCTAGCCTGGAAAGCTGTTGCTCAGCCTCATCTGCCCATGGCAGTGCTCGCATAGAGGCACAGAGAATGGGGCTGCTTGCTTATCTTGCCACTTGAAACTTCAAACGCATGCTGGGAATGGTGGTGTCCCTGCCAGGCTCCTATCACAGCCCTGCTCCGAAAGTGCGAACGTCTGCAGATAGCTGGCAGGCAGAAGGGGCTAGCCTGGAAAGCTGTTGCTCAGCCTCATCTGCCCATGGCACTGTTCGCATAGAGGCACAGAGAATGGGGCTGCTTGCTTATCTTGCGACTTGAAACTTCAAACGCATGCTGGGAAAGGTGGTGTCCCTGCCAGGCTCCTATCACAGCCCTGCTCCGAAAGTGCGAACGTCTGCAGATAGCTGGCAGGCAGAAGGGGCTAGCCTGGAAAGCTGTTGCTCAGCCTCATCTGCCCATGGCAGTGCTCGCACAGAGGCACAGAGAATGGGGCTGCTTGCTTGTCTTGCCACCTCAAACTTCAAACGTAGCCTGGGAAAGTTGGTGTCCCAGCCAGGCTCCTTTCGCAGCCCTGCTCTTGAAATGCGAACGTCTGCAGATGGCTGGCAGGCAGAAGGGGCTAGCTTGGAAAGCTGTTGCTCAGCCTGATCTGCCCATGGCAGTGCTCGCACAGAGGCACAGAGAATGGGGCTGCTTGCTTGTCTTGCCACCTCAAACTTCAAACGCATGCTGGGAATGGTGGTGTCCCTGCCAGGCTCCTATCACAGCCCTGCTCCGAAAGTGCGAACGTCTGCAGATAGCTGGCAGCCAGAAGGGGCTAGCCTGGAAAGCTGTTGCTCAGCCTCATCTGCCCATGGCACTGTTCGCATAGAGGCACAGAGAATGGGGCTGCTTGCTTGTCTTGCCACCTCAAACTTCAAACGTAACCTGGGAAATTTGGTGTACCTGCTAGGCTCCTTTCGCGGCCCTGCTCTTGAAATGCGAACGTCTGCAGATAGCTGGCAGGCAGAAGGGGCTAGCCTGGAAAGCTGTTGCTCAGCCTCATCTGCCCATGGCACTATTCGCATAGAGGCACAGAGAATGGGGCTGCTTGCTTATCTTGCCTCTTGAAACTTCAAACGCATGCTGGGAAAGATGGTGTCCCAGCCAGGCTCCTTTCGCAGCCCTGCTCCGAAAGTGCAAAGGTCTGCAGATAGCTGGCAGCCAGAAGTGGCTAGCCTGGAAAGCTGTTGCTCAGCCTGATCTGCCCATGGCAGTGCTCGCACAGAGGCACAGAGAATGGGGCTGCTTGCTTGTCTTGCCACCTCAAACTTCAAACGTAGCCTGGGAAAGTTGGTGTACCTTGCCAGGCTCCTTTCGCAGCCCTGTTCTTGAAATGCGAACGTCTGCAGATAGCTGGCAGGCAGAAGGGGCTAGCCTGGAGAGCTGTTGCTCAGCCTCATCTGCCCATGGCAGTGCTCGCACAGAGGCACAGAGAATGGGGCTGCTTGCTTGTCTTGCCACCTCAAACTTCAAACGCATGCTGGGAATGGTGGTGTCCCTGCCAGGCTCCTATCACAGCCCTGCTCCGAAAGTGCGAACGTCTGCAGATAGCTGGCAGCCAGAAGGGGCTAGCCTGGAAAGCTGTTGCTCAGCCTCATCTGCCCATGGCAGTGCTCGCATAGAGGCACAGAGAATGGGGCTGCTTGCTTATGTTGAAACTTGAAACTTCAAACACATGCTGGGAATGGTGGTGTCCCTGCCAGGCTCCTATCACAGCCCTGCTCCGAAAGTGCGAACGTCTGCAGATAGCTGGCAGGCAGAAGGGGCTAGCCTGGAAAGCTGTTGCTCAGCCTCATCTGCCCATGGCAGTGCTCGCACAGAGGCACAGAGAATGGGGCTGCTTGCTTGTCTTGCCACCTCAAACTTCAAACGTAGCCTGGGAAAGATGGTGTCCCAGCCAGGCTCCTTTCGCAGCCCTGCTCCGAAAGTGCGAACGTCTGCAGATAGCTGGCAGCCAGAAGGGGCTAGTCTGGAAAGCTGTTGCTCAGCCTCATCTGCCCATGGCAGTGCTCGCACAGAGGCACAGAGAATGGGGCTGCTTGCTTGTCTTGCCACCTCAAACTTCAAACGTAGCCTGGGAAAGTTGGTGTCCCAACCAGGCTCCTTTCGCAGCCCTGCTCCGAAAGTGCGAACGTCTGCAGATAGCTGGCAGGCAGAAGGGGCTAGCCTGGAAAGCTGTTGCTCAGCCTCATCTGCCCATGGCAGTGCTCGCACAGAGGCACAGAGAATGGGGCTGCTTGCTTGTCTTGCCACCTCAAACTTCAAACGCCTGCTGGGAATGGTGGTGTCCTTGCCAGGCTCCTATCACAGCCCTGCTCCGAAAGTGCGAACGTCTGCAGATAGCTGACAGGCAGAAGGGGCTATCCTGGAAAGCTGTTGCTCAGCCTCATCTGCCCATGGCACTGTTCGCATAGAGGCACAGAGAATGGGGCTGCTTGCTTATCTTGCGACTTGAAACTTCAAACGCATGCTGGGAATGGTGGTGTCCCTGCCAGGCTCCTATCACAGCCCTGCTCCGAAAGTGCGAACGTCTGCAGATAGCTGGCAGCCAGAAGGGGCTAGCCTGGAAAGCTGTTGCTCAGCCTCATCTGCCCATGGCAGTGCTCGCACAGAGGCACAGAGAATGGGGCTGCTTGCTTGTCTTGCCACCTCAAACTTCAAACGTAGCCTGGGAAAGTTGGTGTCCCAGCCAGGCTCCTTTCGCAGCCCTGCTCCGAAAGTGCGAACGTCTGCAGATAGCTGGCAGCCAGAAGGGGCTAGCCTGGAAAGCTGTTGCTCAGCCTCATCTGCCCATGGCAGTGCTCGCACAGAGGCACAGAGAATGCGGCTCCTTGCTTGTCTTGCCACCTCAAACTTCAAACGCAGCCTGGGAAAGATGGTGTACCTGCTAGGCTCCTTTCGCAGACCTGCTCTTGAAATGCGAACGTCTGCAGATAGCTGGCAGCCAGAAGGGGCTAGCCTGGAAAGCTGTTGCTCAGCCTCATCTGCCCATGGCAGTGCTCGCACAGAGGCACAGAGAATGGGGCTGCTTGCTTGTCTTGCCACCTCAAACTTCAAACGTAGCCTGGGAAAGTTGGTGTACCTGCTAGGCTCCTTTCGCAGCCCTGTTCTTGAAATGCGAACGTCTGCAGATAGCTGGCAGGCAGAAGGGGCTAGCTTGGAAAGCTGTTGCTCAGCCTCATCTGCCCATGGCACTGCTCGCACAGAGGCACAGAGAATGGGGCTGCTTGCTTGTCTTGCCACCTCAAACTTCAAACGTAGCCTGGGAAATTTGGTGTACCTGCTAGGCTCCTTTCGCAGCCCTGTTCTTGAAATGCGAACGTCTGCAGATAGCTGGCAGGCAGAAGGGGCTAGCCTGGAAAGCTGTTGCTCAGCCTCATCTGCCCATGGCAGTGCTCGCACAGAGGCACAGAGAATGGGGCTGCTTGCTTATCTTGCCACCTCAAACTTCAAACGTAGACTGGGAAAAATGGTGTACCTGCTAGGCTCCTTTCGCAGCCCTGTTCTTGAAATGCGAACGTCTGCAGATAGCTGGCAGGTAGAAGGGGCTAGCTTGGAAAGCTGTTGCTCAGCCTCATCTGCCCATGGCAGTGCTCGCACAGAGGCACAGAGAATGGGGCTGCTTCCTTGTCTTGCCACCTCAAACTTCAAACGCATGCTGGGAAAGGTGGTGTCCCTGCCAGGCTCCTATCACAGCCCTGCTCCGAAAGTGCGAACGTCTGCAGATAGCTGGCAGGCAGAAGGGGCTAGCCTGGAAAGCTGTTGCTCAGCCTCATCTGCCCATGGCAGTGCTCGCACAGAGGCACAGAGAATGGGGCTGCTTGCTTGTCTTGCCACCTCAAACTTCAAACGCACGCTGGGAATGGTGGTGTCCCTGCCAGGCTCCTATCACAGCCCTGCTCCGAAAGTGCGAACGTCTGCAGATAGCTGGCAGCCAGAAGGGGCTAGCCTGGAAAGCTGTTGCTCAGCCTCATCTGCCCATGGCAGTGCTCGCACAGAGGCACAGAGAATGGGGCTGCTTGCTTGTCTTGCCACCTCAAACTTCAAACGTAGCCTGGGAAAGTTGGTGTCCCAGCCAGGCTCCTTTCGCAGCCCTGCTCTGAAAGTGCGAACGTCTGCAGATAGTTGGCAGCCAGAAGGGGCTAGCCTGGAAAGCTGTTGCTCAGCCTCATCTGCCCATGGCAGTGCTCGCATAGAGGCACAGAGAATGGGGCTGCTTGCTTATCTTGGCACTTGAAACTTCAAACGCATGCTGGGAATGGTGGTGTCCCTGCCAGGCTCCTATCGCAGCCCTGCTCCGAAAGTGCGAACGTCTGCAGATAGCTGGCAGGCAGAAGGGGCTAGCCTGGAAAGCTCTTGCCCAGCCTGATCTGCCCATGGCAGTGCTCGCACAGAGGCACAGAGAATGGGGCTGCTTGCTTGTCTTGCCACCTCAAACTTCAAACGTAGCCTGGGAAAGATGGTGTACCTGCTAGGCTCCTTTCGCAGCCCTGCTCTTGAAATGCGAACGTCTGCAGATAGCTGGCAGCCAGAAGGGGCTAGCCTGGAAAGCTGTTGCTCAGCCTCATCTGCCCATGGCAGTGCTCGCACAGAGGCACAGAGAATGGGGCTGCTTGCTTGTCTTGCCACCTCAAACTTCAAACGTAGCCTGGGAAAGTTGGTGTCCCAGCCAGGCTCCTTTCGCAGCCCTGCTCTGAAAGTGCGAACGTCTGCAGATAGTTGGCAGCCAGAAGGGGCTAGCCTGGAAAGCTGTTGCTCAGCCTCATCTGCCCATGGCAGTGCTCGCATAGAGGCACAGAGAATGGGGCTGCTTGCTTATCTTGGCACTTGAAACTTCAAACGCATGCTGGGAATGGTGGTGTCCCTGCCAGGCTCCTATCGCAGCCCTGCTCCGAAAGTGCGAACGTCTGCAGATAGCTGGCAGGCAGAAGGGGCTAGCCTGGAAAGCTCTTGCCCAGCCTGATCTGCCCATGGCAGTGCTCGCACAGAGGCACAGAGAATGGGGCTGCTTGCTTGTCTTGCCACCTCAAACTTCAAACGTAGCCTGGGAAAGTTGGTGTCCCAACCAGGCTCCTTTCGCAGCCCTGCTCCGAAAGTGCGAACGTCTGCAGATAGCTGGCAGGCAGAAGGGGCTAGCCTGGAAAGCTGTTGCTCAGCCTCATCTGCCCATGGCAGTGCTCGCACAGAGGCACAGAGAATGGGGCTGCTTGCTTGTCTTGCCACCTCAAACTTCAAACGCATGCTGGGAATGGTGGTGTCCTTGCCAGGCTCCTATCACAGCCCTGCTCCGAAAGTGCGAACGTCTGCAGATAGCTGGCAGGCAGAAGGGGCTATCCTGGAAAGCTGTTGCTCAGTCTCATCTGCCCATGGCACTGTTCGCATAGAGGCACAGAGAATGGGGCTGCTTGCTTATCTTGGCACTTGAAACTTCAAACGCATGCTGGGAATGGTGGTGTCCCTGCCAGGCTCCTATCACAGCCCTGCTCCGAAAGTGCGAACGTCTGCAGATAGCTGGCAGGCAGAAGGGGCTAGCCTGGAAAGCTGTTGCTCAGCCTCATCTGCCCATGGCAGTGCTCGCACAGAGGCACAGAGAATGGGGCTGCTTGCTTGTCTTGCCACCTCAAACTTCAAACGTAGCCTGGGAAAGTTGGTGTCCCAGCCAGGCTCCTTTCGCAGCCCTGCTCCGAAAGTGCGAACGTCTGCAGATAGCTGGCAGCCAGAAGGGGCTAGTCTGGAAAGCTGTTGCTCAGCCTCATCTGCCCATGGCAGTGCTCGCACAGAGGCACAGAGAATGCGGCTCCTTGCTTGTCTTGCCACCTCAAACTTCAAACGCAGCCTGGGAAAGATGGTGTACCTGCTAGGCTCCTTTCGCAGCCCTGCTCTTGAAATGCGAACGTCTGCAGATAGCTGGCAGGCAGAAAGGGCTAGCCTGGAAAGCTGTTGCTCAGCCTGATCTGCCCATGGCAGTGCTCGCACAGAGGCACAGAGAATGGGGCTGCTTGCTTGTCTTGCCACCTCAAACTTCAAACGTAGCCTGGGAAAGTTGGTGTACCTGCTAGGCTCCTTTCGCAGCCCTGTTCTTGAAATGCGAACGTCTGCAGATAGCTGGCAGGCAGAAGGGGCTAGCCTGGAAAGCTGTTGCTCAGCCTCATCTGCCCATGGCAGTGCTCGCACAGAGGCACAGAGAATGGGGCTGCTTGCTTATCTTGCCACCTCAAACTTCAAACGTAGACTGGGAAAAATGGTGTACCTGCTAGGCTCCTTTCGCAGCCCTGTTCTTGAAATGCGAACGTCTGCAGATAGCTGGCAGGCAGAAGGGGCTAGCTTGGAAAGCTGTTGCTCAGCCTCATCTGCCCATGGCAGTGCTCGCACAGAGGCACAGAGAATGGGGCTGCTTCCTTGTCTTGCCACCTCAAACTTCAAACGCATGCTGGGAATGGTGGTGTCCCTGCCAGGCTCCTATCACAGCCCTGCTCCGAAAGTGCGAACGTCTGCAGATAGCTGGCAGGCAGAAGGGGCTAGCCTGGAAAGCTGTTGCTCAGCCTCATCTGCCCATGGCAGTGCTCGCACAGAGGCACAGAGAATGGGGCTGCCTGCTTGTCTTGCCACCTCAAACTTCAAACGTAGCCTGGGAAATTTGGTGTACCTGCTAGGCTCCTTTCGCAGCTCTGCTCTTGAAATGCGAACGTCTGCAGATAGCTGGCAGCCAGAAGGTGCTAGCCTGGAAAGCTGTTGCTCAGCCTCATCTGCCCATGGCAGTGCTCGCATAGAGGCACAGAGAATGGGGCTGCTTGCTTATCTTGCCACTTGAAACTTCAAACGCATGCTGGGAATGGTGGTGTCCCTGCCAGGCTCCTATCACAGCCCTGCTCCGAAAGTGCGAACGTCTGCAGATAGCCGGCAGCCAGAAGGGGCTAGCCTGGAAACCTGTTGCTCAGCCTCATCTGCCCATGGCACTGCTCGCACAGAGGCACAGAGAATGGGGCTGCTTGCTTATCTTGCCACCTCAAACTTCAAACGTAGCCTGGGAAAGATAGTGTACCTGCTAGGCTCCTATCACAGCCCTGCTCTTGAAATGCGAACGTCTGCAGATGGCTGGCAGGCAGAAGGGGCTAGCTTGGAAAGCTGTTGCTCAGCCTCATCTGCCCATGGCAGTGCTCGCACAGAGGCACAGAGAATGGGGCTGCTTGCTTGTCTTGCCACCTCAAACTTCAAACGTAGCCTGGGAAATTTGGTGTACCTGCTAGGCTCCTTTCGCAGCCCTGCTCTTGAAATGCGAACGTCTGCAGATAGCTGGCAGGCAGAAGGGGCTATCCTGGAAAGCTGTTGCTCAGCCTCATCTGCCCATGGCACTGTTCGCATAGAGGCACAGAGAATGGGGCTGCTTGCTTATCTTGGCACTTGAAACTTCAAACGCATGCTGGGAATGGTGGTGTCCCTGCCAGGCTCCTATCACAGCCCTGCTCCGAAAGTGCGAACGTCTGCAGATAGCTGGCAGGCAGAAGGGGCTAGCCTGGAAAGCTGTTGCTCAGCCTGATCTGCCCATGGCAGTGCTCGCACAGAGGCACAGAGAATGGGGCTGCTTGCTTGTCTTGCCACCTCAAACTTCAAACGTAGCCTGGGAAAGTTGGTGTCCCAGCCAGGCTCCTTTCGCAGCCCTGCTCCGAAAGTGCGAACGTCTGCAGATAGCTGGCAGGCAGAAGGGGCTAGCCTGGAAAGCTGTTGCTCAGCCTCATCTGCCCATGGCAGTGCTCGCACAGAGGCACAGAGAATGGGGCTGCTTGCTTCTCTTGCCACCTCAAACTTCAAACGTAGCCTGGGAAAGTTGGTGTCCCAACCAGGCTCCTTTCGCAGCCCTGCTCCGAAAGTGCGAACGTCTGCAGATAGCTGGCAGCCAGAAGGTGCTAGCCTGGAAAGCTGTTGCTCAGCCTCATCTGCCATGGCAGTGCTCGCACAGAGGCACAGAGAATGGGGCTGCTTGCTTGTCTTGCCACCTCAAACTTCAAACGCATGCTGGGAATGGTTGTGTCCCTGCCAGGCTCCTATCACAGCCCTGCTCCGAAAGTGAGAACGTCTGCAGATAGCTGGCAGGCAGAAGGGGCTAGCCTGGAAAGCTGTTGCTCAGCCTCATCTGCCCATGGCAGTGCTCGCATAGAGGCACAGAGAATGGGGCTGCTTGCTTGTCTTGCCACCTCAAACTTCAAACGCATGCTGGGAATGGTGGTGTCCCTGCCAGGGTCCTATCATAGCCCTGCTCCAAAAGTGCGAACGTCTGCAGATAGCTGGCAGGCAGAAGGGGCTAGCCTGGAAAGCTGTTGCTCAGCCTCATCTGCCCATGGCAGTGCTCGCACAGAGGCACAGAGAATGGGGCTGCTTGCTTGTCTTGCCACCTCAAACTTCAAACGTAGCCTGGGAAAGTTGGTGTACCTGCTAGGCTCCTTTCGCGGCCCTGCTCTTGAAATGCGAACGTCTGCAGATAGCTGGCAGCCAGAAGGTGCTAGCCTGGAAAGCTGTTGCTCAGCCTCATCTGCCCATGGCAGTGCTCGCATAGAGGCACAGAGAATGGGGCTGCTTGCTTATCTTGCCACTTGAAACTTCAAATGCATGCTGGGAATGGTGGTGTCCCTGCCAGGCTCCTATCACAGCCCTGCTCCGAAAGTGCGAACGTCTGCAGATAGCTGGCAGGCAGAAGGGGCTAGCCTGGAAAGCTGTTGCTCAGCCTCATCTGCCCATGGCACTGTTCGCATAGAGGCACAGAGAATGGGGCTGCTTGCTTATCTTACGACTTGAAACTTCAAACGCATGCTGGGAAAGGTCGTGTCCGTGCCCGGCTCCTATCACAGCCCTGCTCCAAAAGTGCGAACGTCTGCAGATAGCTGGCAGCCAGAAGGGGCTAGCCTGGAAAGCTGTTGCTCAGCCTCATCTGCCCATGGCAGTGCTCGCACAGAGGCACAGAGAATGGGGCTGCTTGCTTATCTTGCCACTTGAAACTTCAAACGCATGCTGGTAATGGTGGTGTCCCTGCCAGGCTCCTATCACAGCCCTGCTCCGAAAGTGCGAACGTCTGCAGATAGCTGGCAGGCAGAAGGGGCTAGCCTGGAAAGCTGTTGCTCAGCCTCATCTGCCCATGGCAGTGCTCGCACAGAGGCACAGAGAATGGGGCTGCTTGCTTGTCTTGCCACCTCAAACTTCAAACGCATGCTGGGAAAGTTGGTGTCCCAGCCAGGCTCCTTTCGCAGCCCTGCTCCGAAAGTGCGAACGTCTGCAGATAGCTGGCAGGCAGAAGGGGCTAGCCTGGAAAGCTGTTGCTCAGCCTCATCTGCCCATGGCAGTGCTCGCACAGAGGCACAGAGAATGGGGCTGCTTGCTTGTCTTGCCACCTCAAACTTCAAACGCATGCTGGGAATGGTGGTGTCCCTGCCAGGCTCCTGTCAGAGCCCTGCTCCGAAAGTGCGAACGTCTGCAGATAGCTGGCAGGCAGAAGGGGCTATCCTGGAAAGCTGTTGCTCAGCCTCATCTGCCCATGGCAGTGCTCGCACAGAGGCACAGAGAATAGGGCTGCTTGCTTATCTTGCCACTTGAAACTTCAAACGCATGCTGGGAATGGTGGTGTCCCTGCCAGGCTCCTATCACAGCCCTGCTCCGAAAGTGCGAACGTCTGCAGATAGCTGGCAGGCAGAAGGGGCTAGCCTGGAAAGCTGTTGCTCAGCCTCATCTGCCCATGGCAGTGCTCGCACAGAGGCACAGAGAATGGGGCTGCTTGCTTGTCTTGCCACCTCAAACTTCAAACGCATGCTGGGAAAGTTGGTGTCCCAGCCAGGCTCCTTTCGCAGCCCTGCTCCGAAAGTGCGAACGTCTGCAGATAGCTGGCAGGCAGAAGGGGCTAGCCTGGAAAGCTGTTGCTCAGCCTCATCTGCCCATGGCAGTGCTCGCACAGAGGCACAGAGAATGGGGCTGCTTGCTTGTCTTGCCACCTCAAACTTCAAACGCATGCTGGGAATGGTGGTGTCCCTGCCAGGCTCCTGTCAGAGCCCTGCTCCGAAAGTGCGAACGTCTGCAGATAGTTGGCAGGCAGAAGGGGCTATCCTGGAAAGCTGTTGCTCAGCCTCATCTGCCCATGGCAGTGCTCGCACAGAGGCACAGAGAATAGGGCTGCTTGCTTATCTTGCCACTTGAAACTTCAAACGCATGCTGGGAATGGTGGTGTCCCTGCCAGGCTCCTATCACAGCCCTGCTCCGAAAGTGCGAACGTCTGCAGATAGCTGGCAGCCAGAAGGGGCTAGCCTGGAAAGCTGTTGCTCAGCCTCATCTGCCCATGGCAGTGCTCGCACAGAGGCACAGAGAATGGGGCTGCTTGCTTGTCTTGCCACCTCAAACTTCAAACGTAGCCTGGGAAAGTTGGTGTCCCAGCCAGGCTCCTTTCGCTGTCCTGCTACGAAAGTGCGAACGTCTGCAGATAGCTGGCAGCCAGAAGGGGCTAGCCTGGAAAGCTGTTGCTCAGCCTCATCTGCCCATGGCAGTGCTCGCACAGAGGCACAGAGAATGGGGCTGCTTGCTTGTCTTGCCACCTCAAACTTCAAACGCATGCTGGGAATGGTGGTGTCCCTGCCAGGCTCCTATCACAGCCCTGCTCCGAAAGTGCGAACGTCTGCAGATAGCTGGCAGGCAGAAGGGGCTAGCCTGGAAAGCTGTTGCTCAGCCTCATCTGCCCATGGCAGTGCTCGCATAGAGGCACAGAGAATGGGGCTGCTTGCTTATCTTGCCACTTGAAGCTACAAACGCATGCTGGGAATGGTGGTGTCCCTGCCAGGCTCCTATCGCAGCCCTGCTCCGAAAGTGCGAACGTCTGCAGATAGCTGGCAGGCAGAAGGGGCTATCCTGGAAAGCTGTTGCTCAGCCTTATCTGCCCATGGCAGTGCTCGCACAGAGGCACAGAGAATGGGGCTGCTTGCTTGTCTTGCCACCTCAAACTTCAAACGTAGCCTGGGAAAGATGGTGTCCCAGCCAGGCTCCTTTCGCAGCCCTGCTCCGAAAGTGCGAACGTCTGCAGATAGCTGGCAGCCAGAAGGGGCTAGTCTGGAAAGCTGTTGCTCAGCCTGATCTGCCCATGGCACTGCTCGCACAGAGGCACAGAGAATGGGGCTGCTTGCTTGTCTTGCCACCTCAAACTTCAAACGCATGCTGGGAATGGTGGTGTCCCTGCCAGGCTCCTATCACAGCCCTGCTCCGAAAGTGCGAACGTCTGCAGATAGCTGGCAGGCAGAAGGGGCTAGCCTGGAAAGCTGTTGCTCAGCCTCATCTGCCCATGGCAGTGCTCGCACAGAGGCACAGAGAATGGGGCTGCTTGCTTGTCTTGCCTCCTCAAACTTCAAACGTAGCCTGGGAAAGTTGGTGTCCCAGCCAGGCTCCTTTCGCAGCCCTGCTCCAAAAGTGCGAACGTCTGCAGATAGCTGGCAGGCAGAAGGGGCTAGCCTGGAAAGCTGTTGCTCAGCCTCATCTGCCCATGGCAGTGCTCGCACAGAGGCACAGAGAATGGGGCTGCTTGCTTGTCTTGCCACCTCAAACTTCAAACGTAGCCTGGGAAATTTGGTGTACCTGCTAGGCTCCTTTCGCAGCCCTGCTCCGAAAGTGCGAACGTCTGCAGATAGCTGGCAGCCAGAAGGGGCTAGTCTGGAAAGCTGTTGCTCAGCCTGATCTGCCCATGGCACTGCTCGCACAGAGGCACAGAGAATGGGGCTGCTTGCTTGTCTTGCCACCTCAAACTTCAAACGCATGCTGGGAATGGTGGTGTCCCTGCCAGGCTCCTGTCAGAGCCCTGCTCCGAAAGTGCGAACGTCTGCAGATAGCTGGCAGGCAGAAGGGGCTATCCTGGAAAGCTGTTGCTCAGCCTCATCTGCCCATGGCAGTGCTCGCACAGAGGCACAGAGAATAGGGCTGCTTGCTTATCTTGCCACTTGAAACTTCAAACGCATGCTGGGAATGGTGGTGTCCCTGCCAGGCTCCTATCACAGCCCTGCTCCGAAAGTGCGAACGTCTGCAGATAGCTGGCAGGCAGAAGGGGCTAGCCTGGAAAGCTGTTGCTCAGCCTCATCTGCCCATGGCAGTGCTCGCACAGAGGCACAGAGAATGGGGCTGCTTGCTTGTCTTGCCACCTCAAACTTCAAACGCATGCTGGGAAAGTTGGTGTCCCAGCCAGGCTCCTTTCGCAGCCCTGCTCCGAAAGTGCGAACGTCTGCAGATAGCTGGCAGGCAGAAGGGGCTAGCCTGGAAAGCTGTTGCTCAGCCTCATCTGCCCATGGCAGTGCTCGCACAGAGGCACAGAGAATGGGGCTGCTTGCTTGTCTTGCCACCTCAAACTTCAAACGCATGCTGGGAATGGTGGTGTCCCTGCCAGGCTCCTGTCAGAGCCCTGCTCCGAAAGTGCGAACGTCTGCAGATAGCTGGCAGGCAGAAGGGGCTATCCTGGAAAGCTGTTGCTCAGCCTCATCTGCCCATGGCAGTGCTCGCACAGAGGCACAGAGAATAGGGCTGCTTGCTTATCTTGCCACTTGAAACTTCAAACGCATGCTGGGAATGGTGGTGTCCCTGCCAGGCTCCTATCACAGCCCTGCTCCGAAAGTGCGAACGTCTGCAGATAGCTGGCAGGCAGAAGGGGCTAGCCTGGAAAGCTGTTGCTCAGCCTCATCTGCCCATGGCAGTGCTCGCACAGAGGCACAGAGAATGGGGCTGCTTGCTTGTCTTGCCACCTCAAACTTCAAACGTAGCCTGGGAAAGTTGGTGTCCCAGCCAGGCTCCTTTCGCTGTCCTGCTACGAAAGTGCGAACGTCTGCAGATAGCTGGCAGCCAGAAGGGGCTAGCCTGGAAAGCTGTTGCTCAGCCTCATCTGCCCATGGCAGTGCTCGCACAGAGGCACAGAGAATGGGGCTGCTTGCTTGTCTTGCCACCTCAAACTTCAAACGCATGCTGGGAATGGTGGTGTCCCTGCCAGGCTCCTATCACAGCCCTGCTCCGAAAGTGCGAACGTCTGCAGATAGCTGGCAGGCAGAAGGGGCTAGCCTGGAAAGCTGTTGCTCAGCCTCATCTGCCCATGGCAGTGCTCGCATAGAGGCACAGAGAATGGGGCTGCTTGCTTATCTTGCCACTTGAAGCTACAAACGCATGCTGGGAATGGTGGTGTCCCTGCCAGGCTCCTATCGCAGCCCTGCTCCGAAAGTGCGAACGTCTGCAGATAGCTGGCAGGCAGAAGGGGCTATCCTGGAAAGCTGTTGCTCAGCCTCATCTGCCCATGGCAGTGCTCGCACAGAGGCACAGAGAATGGGGCTGCTTGCTTGTCTTGCCACCTCAAACTTCAAACGTAGCCTGGGAAAGATGGTGTCCCAGCCAGGCTCCTTTCGCAGCCCTGCTCCGAAAGTGCGAACGTCTGCAGATAGCTGGCAGCCAGAAGGGGCTAGCCTGGAAAGCTGTTGCTCAGCCTCATCTGCCCATGGCAGTGCTCGCACAGAGGCACAGAGAATGGGGCTGCTTCCTTGTCTTGCCACCTCAAACTTCAAACGCATGCTGGGAATGGTGGTGTCCCTGCCAGGCTCCTATCACAGCCCTGCTCCGAAAGTGCGAACGTCTGCAGATAGCTGGCAGGCAGAAGGGGCTAGCCTGGAAAGCTGTTGCTCAGCCTCATCTGCCCATGGCAGTGCTCGCACAGAGGCACAGAGAATGGGGCTGCTTGCTTGTCTTGCCTCCTCAAACTTCAAACGTAGCCTGGGAAAGTTGGTGTCCCAGCCAGGCTCCTTTCGCAGCCCTGCTCCAAAAGTGCGAACGTCTGCAGATAGCTGGCAGGCAGAAGGGGCTAGCCTGGAAAGCTGTTGCTCAGCCTCATCTGCCCATGGCACTGCTCGCACAGAGGCACAGAGACTGGGTCTGCTTGCTTGTCTTGCCACCTCAAACTTCAAACGTAGCCTGGGAAATTTGGTGTACCTGCTAGGCTCCTTTCGCAGCCCTGCTCTTGAAATGCGAACGTCTGCAGATAGCTGGCAGCCAGAAGGGGCTAGCCTGGAAAGCTGTTGCTCAGCCTCATCTGCCCATGGCACTGCTCGCACAGAGGCACAGAGAATGGGGCTGCTTGCTTGTCTTGCCACCTCAAACTTCAAACGCACGCTGGGAATGGTGGTGTCCCTGCCAGGCTCCTATCGCAGCCCTGCTCCGAAAGTGCGAACGTCTGCAGATAGCTGGCAGGCAGAAGGGGCTATCCTGGAAAGCTGTTGCTCAGCCTCATCTGCCCATGGCAGTGCTCGCACAGAGGCACAGAGAATGGGGCTGCTTGCTTGTCTTGCCACCTCAAACTTCAAACGTAGCCTGGGAAAGATGGTGTCCCAGCCAGGCTCCTTTCGCAGCCCTGCTCCAAAAGTGCGAACGTCTGCAGATAGCTGGCAGGCAGAAGGGGCTAGCCTGGAAAGCTGTTGCTCAGCCTCATCTGCCCATGGCACTGCTCGCACAGAGGCACAGAGACTGGGTCTGCTTGCTTGTCTTGCCACCTCAAACTTCAAACGTAGCCTGGGAAATTTGGTGTACCTGCTAGGCTCCTTTCGCAGCCCTGCTCTTGAAATGCGAACGTCTGCAGATAGCTGGCAGCCAGAAGGGGCTAGCCTGGAAAGCTGTTGCTCAGCCTCATCTGCCCATGGCACTGCTCGCACAGAGGCACAGAGAATGGGGCTGCTTGCTTGTCTTGCCACCTCAAACTTCAAACGCACGCTGGGAATGGTGGTGTCCCTGCCAGGCTCCTATCACAGCCCTGCTCCGAAAGTGCGAACGTCTGCAGATAGCTGGCAGCCAGAAGGGGCTAGCCTGGAAAGCTGTTGCTCAGCCTCATCTGCCCATGGCAGTGCTCGCACAGAGGCACAGAGAATGGGGCTGCTTGCTTCTCTTGCCACCTCAAACTTCAAACGTAGCCTGGGAAAGTTGGTGTCCCAGCCAGGCTCCTTTCGCAGCCCTGCTCTGAAAGTGCGAACGTCTGCAGATAGTTGGCAGCCAGAAGGGGCTAGCCTGGAAAGCTGTTGCTCAGCCTCATCTGCCCATGGCAGTGCTCGCATAGAGGCACAGAGAATGGGGCTGCTTGCTTATCTTGGCACTTGAAACTTCAAACGCATGCTGGGAATGGTGGTGTCCCTGCCAGGCTCCTATCGCAGCCCTGCTCCGAAAGTGCGAACGTCTGCAGATAGCTGGCAGGCAGAAGGGGCTAGCCTGGAAAGCTCTTGCCCAGCCTGATCTGCCCATGGCAGTGCTCGCACAGAGGCACAGAGAATGGGGCTGCTTGCTTGTCTTGCCACCTCAAACTTCAAACGTAGCCTGGGAAAGATGGTGTACCTGCTAGGCTCCTTTCGCAGCCCTGCTCTTGAAATGCGAACGTCTGCAGATAGCTGGCAGCCAGAAGGGGCTAGCCTGGAAAGCTGTTTCTCAGCCTCATCTGCCCATGGCACTGCTCGCACAGAGGCATAGAGAATGCGGCTCCTTGCTTGTCTTGCCACCTCAAACTTCAAACGTAGCCTGGGGAAGTTGGTGTCCCAGCCAGGCTCCTTTCGCAGCCCTGCTCCGAAAGTGCGAACGTCTGCAGATAGCTGGCAGGCAGAAGGGGCTAGCCTGGAAAGCTGTTGCTCAGCCTCATCTGCCCATGGCAGTGCTCGCACAGAGGCACAGAGAATGGGGCTGCTTGCTTGTCTTGCCACCTCAAACTTCAAACGTAGCCTGGGAAAGTTGGTGTCCCAGCCAGGCTCCTTTCGCTCTCCTGCTACGAAAGTGCGAACGTCTGCAGATAGCTGGCAGCCAGAAGGGGCTAGCCTGGAAAGCTGTTGCTCAGCCTCATCTGCCCATGGCACTGCTCGCACAGAGGCACAGAGAATGGGGCTGCTTGCTTGTCTTGCCACCTCAAACTTCAAACGCATGCTGGGAATGGTGGTGTCCCTGCCAGGCTCCTATCACAGCCCTGCTCCGAAAGTGCGAACGTCTGCAGATAGCTGGCAGGCAGAAGGGGCTAGCCTGGAAAGCTGTTGCTCAGCCTCATCTGCCCATGGCAGTGCTCGCATAGAGGCACAGAGAATGGGGCTGCTTGCTTATCTTGCCACTTGAAGCTACAAACGCATGCTGGGAATGGTGGTGTCCCTGCCAGGCTCCTATCGCAGCCCTGCTCCGAAAGTGCGAACGTCTGCAGATAGCTGGCAGGCAGAAGGGGCTAGCCTGGAAAGCTGTTGCTCAGCCTCATCTGCCCATGGCAGTGCTCGCACAGAGGCACAGAGAATGGGGCTGCTTGCTTGTCTTGCCACCTCAAACTTCAAACGTAGCCTGGGAAAGATGGTGTCCCAGCCAGGCTCCTTTCGCAGCCCTGCTCCGAAAGTGCGAACGTCTGCAGATAGCTGGCAGCCAGAAGGGGCTAGCCTGGAAAGCTGTTGCTCAGCCTCATCTGCCCATGGCAGTGCTTGCATAGAGGCACAGAGAATGGGGCTGCTTGCTTGTCTTGCCACCTCAAACTTCAAACGCATGCTGGGAATGGTGGTGTCCCTGCCAGGCTCCTATCACAGCCCTGCTCCGAAAGTGCGAACGTCTGCAGATAGCTGGCAGGCAGAAGGGGCTAGCCTGGAAAGCTGTTGCTCAGCCTCATCTGCCCATGGCACTGTTCGCACAGAGGCACAGAGAATGGGGCTGCTTGCTTGTCTTGCCTCCTCAAACTTCAAACGTAGCCTGGGAAAGTTGGTGTCCCAGCCAGGCTCCTTTCGCAGCCCTGCTCCAAAAGTGCGAACGTCTGCAGATAGCTGGCAGGCAGAAGGGGCTAGCCTGGAAAGCTGTTGCTCAGCCTCATCTGCCCATGGCACTGCTCGCACAGAGGCACAGAGACTGGGTCTGCTTGCTTGTCTTGCCACCTCAAACTTCAAACGTAGCCTGGGAAATTTGGTGTACCTGCTAGGCTCCTTTCGCAGCCCTGCTCTTGAAATGCGAACGTCTGCAGATAGCTGGCAGCTAGAAGGGGCTAGCCTGGAAAGCTGTTGCTCAGCCTCATCTGCCCATGGCACTGCTCGCACAGAGGCACAGAGAATGGGGCTGCTTGCTTGTCTTGCCACCTCAAACTTCAAACGCACGCTGGGAATGGTGGTGTCCCTGCCAGGCTCCTATCACAGCCCTGCTCCGAAAGTGCGAACGTCTGCAGATAGCTGGCAGCCAGAAGGGGCTAGCCTGGAAAGCTGTTGCTCAGCCTCATCTGCCCATGGCAGTGCTCGCACAGAGGCACAGAGAATGGGGCTGCTTGCTTGTCTTGCCACCTCAAACTTCAAACGTAGCCTGGGAAAGTTGGTGTCCCAGCCAGGCTCCTTTCGCAGCCCTGCTCTGAAAGTGCGAACGTCTGCAGATAGTTGGCAGCCAGAAGGGGCTAGCCTGGAAAGCTGTTGCTCAGCCTCATCTGCCCATGGCAGTGCTCGCATAGAGGCACAGAGAATGGGGCTGCTTGCTTATCTTGGCACTTGAAACTTCAAACGCATGCTGGGAATGGTGGTGTCCCTGCCAGGCTCCTATCGCAGCCCTGCTCCGAAAGTGCGAACGTCTGCAGATAGCTGGCAGGCAGAAGGGGCTAGCCTGGAAAGCTCTTGCCCAGCCTGATCTGCCCATGGCAGTGCTCGCACAGAGGCACAGAGAATGGGGCTGCTTGCTTGTCTTGCCACCTCAAACTTCAAACGTAGCCTGGGAAAGATGGTGTACCTGCTAGGCTCCTTTCGCAGCCCTGCTCTTGAAATGCGAACGTCTGCAGATAGCTGGCAGGCAGAAGGGGCTAGCCTGGAAAGCTGTTTCTCAGCCTCATCTGCCCATGGCACTGCTCGCACAGAGGCATAGAGAATGCGGCTCCTTGCTTGTCTTGCCACCTCAAACTTCAAACGTAGCCTGGGGAAGTTGGTGTCCCAGCCAGGCTCCTTTCGCAGCCCTGCTCCGAAAGTGCGAACGTCTGCAGATAGCTGGCAGGCAGAAGGGGCTAGCCTGGAAAGCTGTTGCTCAGCCTCATCTGCCCATGGCAGTGCTCGCACAGAGGCACAGAGAATGGGGCTGCTTGCTTGTCTTGCCACCTCAAACTTCAAACGTAGCCTGGGAAAGTTGGTGTCCCAGCCAGGCTCCTTTCGCTCTCCTGCTACGAAAGTGCGAACGTCTGCAGATAGCTGGCAGCCAGAAGGGGCTAGCCTGGAAAGCTGTTGCTCAGCCTCATCTGCCCATGGCAGTGCTCGCACAGAGGCACAGAGAATGGGGCTGCTTGCTTGTCTTGCCACCTCAAACTTCAAACGCATGCTGGGAAAGGTGGTGTCCCTGCCAGTCTCCTATCACAGCCCTGCTCCGAAAGTGCGAACGTCTGCAGATAGCTGGCAGGCAGAAGGGGCTAGCCTGGAAAGCTGTTGCTCAGCCTCATCTGCCCATGGCAGTGCTCGCATAGAGGCACAGAGAATGGGGCTGCTTGCTTATCTTGCCACTTGAAGCTACAAACGCATGCTGGGAATGGTGGTGTCCCTGCCAGGCTCCTATCGCAGCCCTGCTCCGAAAGTGCGAACGTCTGCAGATAGCTGGCAGGCAGAAGGGGCTAGCCTGGAAAGCTGTTGCTCAGCCTCATCTGCCCATGGCAGTGCTCGCACAGAGGCACAGAGAATGGGGCTGCTTGCTTGTCTTGCCACCTCAAACTTCAAACGTAGCCTGGGAAAGATGGTGTCCCAGCCAGGCTCCTTTCGCAGCCCTGCTCCGAAAGTGCGAACGTCTGCAGATAGCTGGCAGGCAGAAGGGGCTAGCCTGGAAAGCTGTTGCTCAGCCTCATCTGCCCATGGCAGTGCTCGCACAGAGGCACAGAGAATGGGGCTGCTTGCTTGTCTTGCCACCTCAAACTTCAAACGCATGCTGGGAATGGTGGTGTCCCTGCCAGGCTCCTATCACAGCCCTGCTCCGAAAGTGCGAACGTCTGCAGATAGCTGGCAGGCAGAAGGGGCTAGCCTGGAAAGCTGTTGCTCAGCCTCATCTGCCCATGGCACTGTTCGCACAGAGGCACAGAGAATGGGGCTGCTTGCTTGTCTTGCCTCCTCAAACTTCAAACGTAGCCTGGGAAAGTTGGTGTCCCAGCCAGGCTCCTTTCGCAGCCCTGCTCCAAAAGTGCGAACGTCTGCAGATAGCTGGCAGGCAGAAGGGGCTAGCCTGGAAAGCTGTTGCTCAGCCTCATCTGCCCATGGCACTGCTCGCACAGAGGCACAGAGACTGGGTCTGCTTGCTTGTCTTGCCACCTCAAACTTCAAACGTAGCCTGGGAAATTTGGTGTACCTGCTAGGCTCCTTTCGCAGCCCTGCTCTTGAAATGCGAACGTCTGCAGATAGCTGGCAGCCAGAAGGGGCTAGCCTGGAAAGCTGTTGCTCAGCCTCATCTGCCCATGGCACTGCTCGCACAGAGGCACAGAGAATGGGGCTGCTTGCTTGTCTTGCCACCTCAAACTTCAAACGCACGCTGGGAATGGTGGTGTCCCTGCCAGGCTCCTATCACAGCCCTGCTCCGAAAGTGCGAACGTCTGCAGATAGCTGGCAGGCAGAAGGGGCTAGCCTGGAAAGCTGTTGCTCAGCCTCATCTGCCCATGGCAGTGCTCGCACAGAGGCACAGAGAATGGGGCTGCTTGCTTGTCTTGCCACCTCAAACTTCAAACGTAGCCTGGGAAAGTTGGTGTCCCAGCCAGGCTCCTTTCGCAGCCCTGCTCTGAAAGTGCGAACGTCTGCAGATAGTTGGCAGCCAGAAGGGGCTAGCCTGGAAAGCTGTTGCTCAGCCTCATCTGCCCATGGCAGTGCTCGCATAGAGGCACAGAGAATGGGGCTGCTTGCTTATCTTGGCACTTGAAACTTCAAACGCATGCTGGGAATGGTGGTGTCCCTGCCAGGCTCCTATCGCAGCCCTGCTCCGAAAGTGCGAACGTCTGCAGATAGCTGGCAGGCAGAAGGGGCTAGCCTGGAAAGCTCTTGCCCAGCCTGATCTGCCCATGGCAGTGCTCGCACAGGGCACAGAGAATGGGGCTGCTTGCTTGTCTTGCCACCTCAAACTTCAAACGTAGCCTGGGAAAGATGGTGTACCTGCTAGGCTCCTTTCGCAGCCCTGCTCTTGAAATGCGAACGTCTGCAGATAGCTGGCAGCCAGAAGGGGCTAGCCTGGAAAGGTGTTTCTCAGCCTCATCTGCCCATGGCACTGCTCGCACAGAGGCATAGAGAATGCGGCTCCTTGCTTGTCTTGCCACCTCAAACTTCAAACGTAGCCTGGGGAAGTTGGTGTCCCAGCCAGGCTCCTTTCGCAGCCCTGCTCCGAAAGTGCGAACGTCTGCAGATAGCTGGCAGGCAGAAGGGGCTAGCCTGGAAAGCTGTTGCTCAGCCTCATCTGCCCATGGCAGTGCTCGCACAGAGGCACAGAGAATGGGGCTGCTTGCTTGTCTTGCCACCTCAAACTTCAAACGTAGCCTGGGAAAGTTGGTGTCCCAGCCAGGCTCCTTTCGCAGCCCTGCTCTGAAAGTGCGAACGTCTGCAGATAGTTGGCAGCCAGAAGGGGCTAGCCTGGAAAGCTGTTGCTCAGCCTCATCTGCCCATGGCAGTGCTCGCATAGAGGCACAGAGAATGGGGCTGCTTGCTTATCTTGGCACTTGAAACTTCAAACGCATGCTGGGAATGGTGGTGTCCCTGCCAGGCTCCTATCGCAGCCCTGCTCCGAAAGTGCGAACGTCTGCAGATAGCTGGCAGGCAGAAGGGGCTAGCCTGGAAAGCTCTTGCCCAGCCTGATCTGCCCATGGCAGTGCTCGCACAGAGGCACAGAGAATGGGGCTGCTTGCTTGTCTTGCCACCTCAAACTTCAAACGTAGCCTGGGAAAGATGGTGTACCTGCTAGGCTCCTTTCGCAGCCCTGCTCTTGAAATGCGAACGTCTGCAGATAGCTGGCAGGCAGAAGGGGCTAGCCTGGAAAGCTGTTTCTCAGCCTCATCTGCCCATGGCACTGCTCGCACAGAGGCATAGAGAATGCGGCTCCTTGCTTGTCTTGCCACCTCAAACTTCAAACGTAGCCTGGGGAAGTTGGTGTCCCAGCCAGGCTCCTATCGCAGCCCTGCTCCGAAAGTGCGAACGTCTGCAGATAGCTGGCAGCCAGAAGGGGCTAGCCTGGAAAGCTGTTGCTCAGCCTCATCTGCCCATGGCACTGCTCGCACAGAGGCACAGAGAATGGGGCTGCTTGCTTGTCTTGCCACCTCAAACTTCAAACGTAGCCTGGGAAAGATGGTGTACCTGCTAGGCTCCTTTCGCAGCCCTGCTCTTGAAATGCAAACGTCTGCAGATAGCTGGCAGGCAGAAGGGGCTAGCCTGGAAAGCTGTTGCTCAGCCTCATCTGCCCATGGCAGTGCTCGCACAGAGGCACAGAGAATGGGGCTGCTTGCTTGTCTTGCCACCTCAAACTTCAAACGCATGCTGGGAATGGTGGTGTCCCTGCCAGGCTCCTATCACAGCCCTGCTCCGAAAGTGCGAACGTCTGCAGATAGCTGGCAGCCAGAAGGGGCTATCCTGGAAAGCTGTTGCTCAGCCTCATCTGCCCATGGCACTGTTCGCATAGAGGCACAGAGAATGGGGCTGCTTGCTTATCTTGCCTCTTGAAACTTCAAACGCATGCTGGGAAAGATGGTGTCCCAGCCAGGCTCCTTTCGCAGCCCTGCTCCGAAAGTGCGAAGGTCTGCAGATAGCTGGCAGCCAGAAGGGGCTATCCTGGAAAGCTGTTGCTCAGCCTCATCTGCCCATGGCACTGTTCGCATAGAGGCACAGAGAATGGGGCTGCTTGCTTATGTTGCCTCTTGAAACTTCAAACGCATGCTGGGAAAGATGGTGTCCCAGCCAGGCTCCTTTCGCAGCCCTGCTCCGAAAGTGCGAAGGTCTGCAGATAGCTGGCAGCCAGAAGTGGCTAGCCTGGAAAGCTGTTGCTCAGCCTGATCTGCCCATGGCAGTGCTCGCACAGAGGCACAGAGAATGGGGCTGCTTGCTTGTCTTGCCACCTCAAACTTCAAACGTAGCCTGGGAAAGTTGGTGTACCTGCTAGGCTCCTTTCGCAGCCCTGTTCTTGAAATGCGAACGTCTGCAGATAGCTGGCAGGCAGAAGGGGCTAGCCTGGAAAGCTGTTGCTCAGCCTCATCTGCCCATGGCAGTGCTCGCACAGAGGCACAGAGAATGGGGCTGCTTGCTTGTCTTGCCACCTCAAACTTCAAACGCATGCTGGGAATGGTGGTGTCCCTGCCAGGCTCCTATCACAGCCCTACTACGAAAGTGCGAACGTCTGCAGATAGCTGGCAGGCAGAAGGGGCTAGCCTGGAAAGCTGTTGCTCAGCCTCATCTGCCCATGGCAGTGCTCGCACAGAGGCACAGAGAATGGGGCTGCTTGCTTGTCTTGCCACCTCAAACTTCAAACGTAACCTGGGAAATTTGGTGTACCTGCTAGGCTCCTTTCGCGGCCCTGCTCTTGAAATGCGAACGTCTGCAGATAGCTGGCAGCCAGAAGGTGCTAGCCTGGAAAGCTGTTGCTCAGCCTCATCTGCCCATGGCAGTGCTCGCATAGAGGCACAGAGAATGGGGCTGCTTGCTTATCTTGCCACTTGAAACTTCAAACGCATGCTGGGAATGGTGGTGTCCCTGCCAGGCTCCTATCACAGCCCTGCTCCGAAAGTGCGAACGTCTGCAGATAGCTGGCAGGCAGAAGGGGCTAGCCTGGAAAGCTGTTGCTCAGCCTCATCTGCCCATGGCACTGTTCGCATAGAGGCACAGAGAATGGGGCTGCTTGCTTATCTTGCCTCTTGAAACTTCAAACGCATGCTGGGAAAGATGGTGTCCCAGCCATGCTCCTTTCGCAGCCCTGCTCCGAAAGTGCGAAGGTCTGCAGATAGCTGGCAGCCAGAAGTGGCTAGCCTGGAAAGCTGTTGCTCAGCCTGATCTGCCCATGGCAGTGCTCGCACAGAGGCACAGAGAATGGGGCTGCTTGCTTGTCTTGCCACCTCAAACTTCAAACGCATGCTGGGAATGGTGGTGTCCCTGCCAGGCTCCTATCACAGCCCTGCTCCGAAAGTGCGAACGTCTGCAGATAGCTGGCAGCCAGAAGGGGCTAGCCTGGAAAGCTGTTGCTCAGCCTCATCTGCCCATGGCAGTGCTCGCACAGAGGCACAGAGAATGGGGCTGCTTGCTTGTCTTGCCACCTCAAACTTCAAACGTAACCTGGGAAATTTGGTGTACCTGCTAGGCTCCTTTCGCGGCCCTGCTCTTGAAATGCGAACGTCTGCAGATAGCTGGCAGCCAGAAGGTGCTAGCCTGGAAAGCTGTTGCTCAGCCTCATCTGCCCATGGCAGTGCTCGCATAGAGGCACAGAGAATGGGGCTGCTTGCTTATCTTGCCACTTGAAACTTCAAACGCATGCTGGGAATGGTGGTGTCCCTGCCAGGCTCCTATCACAGCCCTGCTCCGAAAGTGCGAACGTCTGCAGATAGCTGGCAGGCAGAAGGGGCTAGCCTGGAAAGCTGTTGCTCAGCCTCATCTGCCCATGGCACTGTTCGCATAGAGGCACAGAGAATGGGGCTGCTTGCTTATCTTGCCTCTTGAAACTTCAAACGCATGCTGGGAAAGATGGTGTCCCAGCCAGGCTCCTTTCGCAGCCCTGCTCCGAAAGTGCGAAGGTCTGCAGATAGCTGGCAGCCAGAAGTGGCTAGCCTGGAAAGCTGTTGCTCAGCCTGATCTGCCCATGGCAGTGCTCGCACAGAGGCACAGAGAATGGGGCTGCTTGCTTGTCTTGCCACCTCAAACTTCAAACGTAGCCTGGGAAAGTTGGTGTACCTGCTAGGCTCCTTTCGCAGCCCTGTTCTTGAAATGCGAACGTCTGCAGATAGCTGGCAGGCAGAAGGGGCTAGCCTGGAAAGCTGTTGCTCAGCCTCATCTGCCCATGGCAGTGCTCGCACAGAGGCACAGAGAATGGGGCTGCTTGCTTGTCTTGCCACCTCAAACTTCAAACGCATGCTGGGAATGGTGGTGTCCCTGCCAGGGTCCTATCATAGCCCTGCTCCGAAAGTGCGAACGTCTGCAGATAGCTGGCAGGCAGAAGGGGCTAGCCTGGAAAGCTGTTGCTCAGCCTCATCTGCCCATGGCAGTGCTCGCACAGAGGCACAGAGAATGGGGCTGCTTGCTTGTCTTGCCACCTCAAACTTCAAACGTAGCCTGGGAAATTTAGTGTACCTGCTAGGCTCCTTTCGCGGCCCTGCTCTTGAAATGCGAACGTCTGCAGATAGCTGGCAGCCAGAAGGTGCTAGCCTGGAAAGCTGTTGCTCAGCCTCATCTGCCCATGGCAGTGCTCGCATAGAGGCACAGAGAATGGGGCTGCTTGCTTATCTTGCCACTTGAAACTTCAAACGCATGCTGGGAATGGTGGTGTCCCTGCCAGGCTCCTATCACAGCCCTGCTCCGAAAGTGCGAACGTCTGCAGATAGCTGGCAGGCAGAAGGGGCTAGCCTGGAAAGCTGTTGCTCAGCCTCATCTGCCCATGGCACTGTTCGCATAGAGGCACAGAGAATGGGGCTGCTTGCTTATCTTGCGACTTGAAACTTCAAACGCATGCTGGGAAAGGTGGTGTCCCTGCCAGGCTCCTATCACAGCCCTGCTCCGAAAGTGCGAACGTCTGCAGATAGCTGGCAGGCAGAAGGGGCTAGCCTGGAAAGCTGTTGCTCAGCCTCATCTGCCCATGGCAGTGCTCGCACAGAGGCACAGAGAATGGGGCTGCTTGCTTGTCTTGCCACCTCAAACTTCAAACGTAGCCTGGGAAAGTTGGTGTCCCAGCCAGGCTCCTTTCGCAGCCCTGCTCTTGAAATGCGAACGTCTGCAGATGGCTGGCAGGCAGAAGGGGCTAGCTTGGAAAGCTGTTGCTCAGCCTGATCTGCCCATGGCAGTGCTCGCACAGAGGCACAGAGAATGGGGCTGCTTGCTTGTCTTGCCACCTCAAACTTCAAACGCATGCTGGGAATGGTGGTGTCCCTGCCAGGCTCCTATCACAGCCCTGCTCCGAAAGTGCGAACGTCTGCAGATAGCTGGCAGCCAGAAGGGGCTAGCCTGGAAAGCTGTTGCTCAGCCTCATCTGCCCATGGCACTGTTCGCATAGAGGCACAGAGAATGGGGCTGCTTGCTTATCTTGCCTCTTGAAACTTCAAACGCATGCTGGGAAAGATGGTGTCCCAGCCAGGCTCCTTTCGCAGCCCTGCTCCGAAAGTGCGAAGGTCTGCAGATAGCTGGCAGCCAGAAGTGGCTAGCCTGGAAAGCTGTTGCTCAGCCTGATCTGCCCATGGCAGTGCTCGCACAGAGGCACAGAGAATGGGGCTGCTTGCTTGTCTTGCCACCTCAAACTTCAAACGTAGCCTGGGAAATTTGGTGTACCTGCTAGGCTCCTTTCGCAGCCCTGTTCTTGAAATGCGAACGTCTGCAGATAGCTGGCAGGCAGAAGGGGCTAGCCTGGAAAGCTGTTGCTCAGCCTCATCTGCCCATGGCAGTGCTCGCACAGAGGCACAGAGAATGGGGCTGCTTGCTTGTCTTGCCACCTCAAACTTCAAACGCATGCTGGGAATGGTGGTGTCCCTGCCAGGGTCCTATCATAGCCCTGCTCCGAAAGTGCGAACGTCTGCAGATAGCTGGCAGGCAGAAGGGGCTAGCCTGGAAAGCTGTTGCTCAGCCTCATCTGCCCATGGCAGTGCTCGCACAGAGGCACAGAGAATGGGGCTGCTTGCTTGTCTTGCCACCTCAAACTTCAAACGTAACCTGGGAAATTTGGTGTACCTGCTAGGCTCCTTTCGCGGCCCTGCTCTTGAAATGCGAACGTCTGCAGATAGCTGGCAGCCAGAAGGTGCTAGCCTGGAAAGCTGTTGCTCAGCCTCATCTGCCCATGGCAGTGCTCGCATAGAGGCACAGAGAATGGGGCTGCTTGCTTATCTTGCCACTTGAAACTTCAAACGCATGCTGGGAATGGTGGTGTCCCTGCCAGGCTCCTATCACAGCCCTGCTCCGAAAGTGCGAACGTCTGCAGATAGCTGGCAGGCAGAAGGGGCTAGCCTGGAAAGCTGTTGCTCAGCCTCATCTGCCCATGGCACTGTTCGCATAGAGGCACAGAGAATGGGGCTGCTTGCTTATCTTGCCTCTTGAAACTTCAAACGCATGCTGGGAAAGATGGTGTCCCAGCCAGGCTCCTTTCGCAGCCCTGCTCCGAAAGTGCGAAGGTCTGCAGATAGCTGGCAGCCAGAAGGGGCTAGCCTGGAAAGCTGTTGCTCAGCCTGATCTGCCCATGGCAGTGCTCGCACAGAGGCACAGAGAATGGGGCTGCTTGCTTGTCTTGCCACCTCAAACTTCAAACGTAGCCTGGGAAAGTTGGTGTACCTGCTAGGCTCCTTTCGCAGCCCTGTTCTTGAAATGCGAACGTCTGCAGATAGCTGGCAGGCAGAAGGGGCTAGCCTGGAGAGCTGTTGCTCAGCCTCATCTGCCCATGGCAGTGCTCGCACAGAGGCACAGAGAATGGGGCTGCTTGCTTGTCTTGCCACCTCAAACTTCAAACGCATGCTGGGAATGGTGGTGTCCCTGCCAGGGTCCTATCATAGCCCTGCTCCGAAAGTGCGAACGTCTGCAGATAGCTGGCAGGCAGAAGGGGCTAGCCTGGAAAGCTGTTGCTCAGCCTCATCTGCCCATGGCAGTGCTCGCACAGAGGCACAGAGAATGGGGCTGCTTGCTTGTCTTGCCACCTCAAACTTCAAACGTAGCCTGGGAAATTTGGTGTACCTGCTAGGCTCCTTTCGCGGCCCTGCTCTTGAAATGCGAACGTCTGCAGATAGCTGGCAGCCAGAAGGTGCTAGCCTGGAAAGCTGTTGCTCAGCCTCATCTGCCCATGGCAGTGCTCGCATAGAGGCACAGAGAATGGGGCTGCTTGCTTATCTTGCCACTTGAAACTTCAAACGCATGCTGGGAATGGTGGTGTCCCTGCCAGGCTCCTATCACAGCCCTGCTCCGAAAGTGCGAACGTCTGCAGATAGCTGGCAGGCAGAAGGGGCTAGCCTGGAAAGCTGTTGCTCAGCCTCATCTGCCCATGGCACTGTTCGCATAGAGGCACAGAGAATGGGGCTGCTTGCTTATCTTGCGACTTGAAACTTCAAACGCATGCTGGGAAAGGTGGTGTCCCTGCCAGGCTCCTATCACAGCCCTGCTCCGAAAGTGCGAACGTCTGCAGATAGCTGGCAGGCAGAAGGGGCTAGCCTGGAAAGCTGTTGCTCAGCCTCATCTGCCCATGGCAGTGCTCGCACAGAGGCACAGAGAATGGGGCTGCTTGCTTGTCTTGCCACCTCAAACTTCAAACGTAGCCTGGGAAAGTTGGTGTCCCAGCCAGGCTCCTTTCGCAGCCCTGCTCTTGAAATGCGAACGTCTGCAGATGGCTGGCAGGCAGAAGGGGCTAGCTTGGAAAGCTGTTGCTCAGCCTGATCTGCCCATGGCAGTGCTCGCACAGAGGCACAGAGAATGGGGCTGCTTGCTTGTCTTGCCACCTCAAACTTCAAACGCATGCTGGGAATGGTGGTGTCCCAGCCAGGCTCCTATCACAGCCCTGCTCCGAAAGTGCGAACGTCTGCAGATAGCTGGCAGCCAGAAGGGGCTAGCCTGGAAAGCTGTTGCTCAGCCTCATCTGCCCATGGCACTGCTCGCACAGAGGCACAGAGAATGGGGCTCCTTGCTTATCTTGCCACTTGAAACTTCAAACGCATGCTGGGAATGGTGGTGTCCCTGCCAGGCTCCTATCACAGCCCTGCTCCGAAAGTGGGAACGTCTGCAGATAGCTGGCAGGCAGAAGGGGCTAGCCTGGAAAGCTGTTGCTCAGCCTCATCTGCCCATGGCAGTGCTCGCACAGAGGCACAGAGAATGGGGCTGCTTGCTTGTCTTGCCACCTCAAACTTCAAACGTAGCCTGGGAAATTTGGTGTACCTGCTAGGCTCCTTTCGCAGCCCTGCTCTTGAAATGCGAACGTCTGCAGATAGCTGGCAGGCAGAAGGGGCTAGCCTGGAAAGCTGTTGCTCAGCCTCATCTGCCCATGGCACTGTTCGCATAGAGGCACAGAGAATGGGTCTGCTTGCTTATCTTGCCACTTGAAACTTCAAACGCATGCTGGGAATGGTGGTGTCCCTGCCAGGCTCCTTTCGCAGCCCTGCTCCGAAACTGCGAACGTCTGCAGATAGCTGGCAGGCAGAAGGTGCTAGCCTGGAAAGCTGTTGCTCAGCCTGATCTGCCCATGGCAGTGCTCGCACAGAGGCATAGAGAATGCGGCTCCTTGCTTGTCTTGCCACCTCAAACTTCAAACGTAGCCTGGGAAAGTTGGTGTCCCAGCCAGGCTCCTATCACAGCCCTGCTCCGAAAGTGCGAACGTCTGTAGATAGCTGGCAGCCAGAAGGGGCTAGCCTGGAAAGCTGTTGCTCAGCCTCATCTGCCCATGGCAGTGCTCGCACAGAGGCACAGAGAATAGGGCTGCTTGCTTATCTTGCCACTTGAAACTTCAAACGCATGCTGGGAATGGTGGTGTCCCTGCCAGGCTCCTATCACAGCCCTGCTCCGAAAGTGCGAACGTCTGCAGATAGCTGGCAGGCAGAAGGGGCTAGCCTGGAAAGCTGTTGCTCAGCCTCATCTGCCCATGGCAGTGCTCGCACAGAGGCACAGAGAATGGGGCTGCTTGCTTGTCTTGCCACCTCAAACTTCAAACGTAGCCTGGGAAAGTTGGTGTCCCAGCCAGGCTCCTTTCGCAGTCCTGCTACGAAAGTGCGAACGTCTGCAGATAGCTGGCAGGCAGAAGGGGCTAGCCTGGAAAGCTGTTGCTCAGCCTCATCTGCCCATGGCACTGCTCGCACAGAGGCACAGAGAATGGGGCTGCTTGCTTGTCTTGCCACCTCAAACTTCAAACGTAGCCTGGGAAAGTTGGTGTCCCAGCCAGGCTCCTTTGGCAGCCCTGCTGTGAAAGTGCGAACTTCTGCAGATAGCTGGCAGGCAGAAGGGGCTAGCCTGGAAAGCTGTTGCTCAGCCTCATCTGCCCATGGCACTGTTCGCATAGAGGCACAGAGAATGGGGCTGCTTGCTTATCTTGCCACTTGAAACTTCAAACGCATGCTGGGAATGGTTGTGTCCCTGCCAGGCTCCTATCACAGCCCTGCTCCGAAAGTGCGAACGTCTGCAGATAGCTGGCAGCCAGAAGGGGCTATCCTGGAAAGCTGTTGCTCAGCCTCATCTGCCCATGGCAGTGCTCGCACAGAGGCACAGAGAATGGGGCTGCTTGCTTGTCTTGCCACCTCAAACTTCAAACGCATGCTGGGAATGGTTGTGTCCCTGCCAGGCTCCTATCACAGCCCTGCTCCGAAAGTGCGAACGTCTGCAGATAGCTGGCAGCCAGAAGGGGCTAGCCTGGAAAGCTGTTGCTCAGCCTCATCTGCCCATGGCAGTGCTCGCACAGAGGCACAGAGAATGCGGCTCCTTGCTTATCTTGCGACTTGAAACTTCAAACGCATGCTGGGAATGGTGGTGTCCCTGCCAGGCTCCTATCACAGCCCTGCTCCGAAAGTGCGAACGTCTGCAGATAGCTGGCAGCCAGAAGGGGCTAGCCTGGAAAGCTGTTGCTCAGCCTCATCTGCCCATGGCAGTGCTCGCACAGAGGCACAGAGAATGGGGCTGCTTGCTTGGCTTGCCACCTCAAACTTCAAACGTAGCCTGGGAAATTTGGTGTACCTGCTAGGCTCCTTTCGCAGCCCTGCTCTTGAAATGCGAACGTCTGCAGATAGCTGGCAGGCAGAAGGGGCTAGCCTGGAAAGCTGTTGCTCAGCCTCATCTGCCCATGGCACTGTTCGCATAGAGGCACAGAGAATGGGGCTGCTTGCTTGTCTTGCCACCTCAAACTTCAAACGCATGCTGGGAATGGTGGTGTCCCTGCCAGGCTCCTATCACAGCCCTGCTCCGAAAGTGCGAACGTCTGCAGATAGCTGGCAGGCAGAAGGGGCTAGCCTGGAAAGCTGTTGCTCAGCCTGATCTGCCCATGGCACTGCTCGCACAGAGGCATAGAGAATGGGGCTGCTTGCTTGTCTTGCCACCTCAAACTTCAAACGTAGCCTGGGAAAGTTGGTGTCCCAGCCAGGCTCCTATCACAGCCCTGCTCCGAAAGTGCGAACGTCCGCAGATAGCTGGCAGCCAGAAGGGGCTATCCTGGAAAGCTGTTGCTCAGCCTCATCTGCCCATGGCAGTGCTCGCACAGAGGCACAGAGAATGGGGCTGCTTGCTTATCTTGCCACTTGAAACTTCAAACGCATGCTGGGAATGGTGGTGTCCCTGCCAGGCTCCTATCACAGCCCTGCTCCGAAAGTGCGAACGTCTGCAGATAGGTAGCAGGCAGAAGGGGCTAGCCTGGAAAGCTGTTGCTCAGCCTGATCTGCCCATGGCAGTGCTCGCACAGAGGCACAGAGAATGGGGCTGCTTGCTTGTCTTGCCACCTCAAACTTCAAACGTAGCCTGGGAAAGTTGGTGTCCCAGCCAGGCTCCTTTCGCAGCCCTGCTCCGAAAGTGCGAACGTCTGCAGATAGCTGGCAGCCAGAAGGGGCTAGCCTGGAAAGCTGTTGCTCAGCCTGATCTGCCCATGGCAGTGCTCGCACAGAGGCACAGAGAATGGGGCTGCTTGCTTGTCTTGCCACCTCAAACTTCAAACGTAGCCTGGGAAAGTTGGTGTACCTGCTAGGCTCCTTTCGCAGCCCTGTTCTTGAAATGCGAACGTCTGCAGATAGCTGGCAGGCAGAAGGGGCTAGCCTGGAAAGCTGTTGCTCAGCCTCATCTGCCCATGGCAGTGCTCGCACAGAGGCACAGAGAATGGGGCTGCTTGCTTATCTTGCCACCTCAAACTTCAAACGTAGCCTGGGAAAAATGGTGTACCTGCTAGGCTCCTTTCGCAGCCCTGTTCTTGAAATGCGAACGTCTGCAGATAGCTGGCAGGCAGAAGGGGCTAGCTTGGAAAGCTGTTGCTCAGCCTCATCTGCCCATGGCAGTGCTCGCACAGAGGCACAGAGAATGGGGCTGCTTGCTTATCTTGCCACCTCAAACTTCAAACGCATGCTGGGAATGGTGGTGTCCCTGCCAGGGTCCTATCATAGCCCTGCTCCGAAAGTGCGAACGTCTGCAGATAGCTGGCAGGCAGATGGGGCTAGCCTGGAAAGCTGTTGCTCAGCCTCATCTGCCCATGGCAGTGCTCGCACAGAGGCACAGAGAATGGGGCTGCTTGCTTGTCTTGCCACCTCAAACTTCAAACGTAGCCTGGGAAAGTTGGTGTCCCAGCCAGGCTCCTTTCGCAGTCCTGCTACGAAAGTGCGAACGTCTGCAGATAGCTGGCAGGCAGAAGCGGCTAGCCTGGAAAGCTGTTGCTCAGCCTCATCTGCCCATGGCAGTGCTCGCACAGAGGCACAGAGAATGGGGCTGCTTGCTTATCTTGCCACCTCAAACTTCAAACGCATGCTGGGAATGGTGGTGTCCCTGCCAGGGTCCTATCATAGCCCTGCTCCGAAAGTGCGAACGTCTGCAGATAGCTGGCAGGCAGAAGGGGCTAGCCTGGAAAGCTGTTGCTCAGCCTCATCTGCCCATGGCACTGTTCGCATAGAGGCACAGAGAATGGGGCTGCTTGCTTATCTTGCGACTTGAAACTTCAAACGCATGCTGGGAAAGGTGGTGTCCCTGCCAGGCTCCTATCACAGCCCTGTTCCGAAAGTGCGAACGTCTGCAGATAGCTGGCAGGCAGAAGGGGCTAGCCTGGAAAGCTGTTGCTCAGCCTCATCTGCCCATGGCAGTGCTCGCACAGAGGCACAGAGAATGGGGCTGCTTGCTTGTCTTGCCACCTCAAACTTCAAACGTAGCCTGGGAAAGTTGGTGTCCCAGCCAGGCTCCTTTCGCAGCCCTGCTCTTGAAATGCGAACGTCTGCAGATGGCTGGCAGGCAGAAGGGGCTAGCTTGGAAAGCTGTTGCTCAGCCTGATCTGCCCATGGCAGTGCTCGCACAGAGGCACAGAGAATGGGGCTGCTTGCTTGTCTTGCCACCTCAAACTTCAAACGCATGCTGGGAATGGTGGTGTCCCTGCCAGGCTCCTATCACAGCCCTGCTACGAAAGTGCGAACGTCTGCAGATAGCTGGCAGCCAGAAGGGGCTAGCCTGGAAAGCTGTTGCTCAGCCTCATCTGCCCATGGCACTGCTCGCACAGAGGCACAGAGAATGCGGCTCCTTGCTTATCTTGCCACTTGAAACTTCAAACGCATGCTGGGAATGGTGGTGTCCCTGCCAGGCTCCTATCACAGCCCTGCTCCGAAAGTGGGAACGTCTGCAGATAGCTGGCAGGCAGAAGGGGCTAGCCTGGAAAGCTGTTGCTCAGCCTCATCTGCCCATGGCAGTGCTCGCACAGAGGCACAGAGAATGGGGCTGCTTGCTTGTCTTGCCACCTCAAACTTCAAACGTAGCCTGGGAAATTTGGTGTACCTGCTAGGCTCCTTTCGCAGCCCTGCTCTTGAAATGCGAACGTCTGCAGATAGCTGGCAGGCAGAAGGGGCTAGCCTGGAAAGCTGTTGCTCAGCCTCATCTGCCCATGGCACTGTTCGCATAGAGGCACAGAGAATGGGGCTGCTTGCTTATCTTGCCACTTGAAACTTCAAACGCATGCTGGGAATGGTGGTGTCCCTGCCAGGCTCCTTTCGCAGCCCTGCTCCGAAACTGCGAACGTCTGCAGATAGCTGGCAGGCAGAAGGGGCTAGCCTGGAAAGCTGTTGCTCAGCCTCATCTGCCCATGGCAGTGCTCGCACAGAGGCACAGAGAATGGGGCTGCTTGCTTGTCTTGCCACTTCAAACTTCAAACATAGCCTGGGAAAGTTGGTGTCCCAGCCAGGCTCCTTTCGCAGCCCTGCTCTTGAAATGCGAACGTCTGCAGATAGCTGGCAGCCAGAAGGTGCTAGCCTGGAAAGCTGTTGCTCAGCCTCATCTGCCCATGGCACTGATCGCACAGAGGCATAGAGAATGCGGCTCCTTGCTTGTCTTGCCACCTCAAACTTCAAACGTAGCCTGGGAAAGTTGGTGTCCCAGCCAGGCTCCTATCACAGCCCTGCTCCGAAAGTGCGAACGTCTGCAGATAGCTGGCAGCCAGAAGGGGCTATCCTGGAAAGCTGTTGCTCAGCCTCATCTGCCCATGGCAGTGCTCGCACAGAGGCACAGAGAATGGGGCTGCTTGCTTATCTTGCGACTTGAAACTTCAAACGCATGCTGGTAATGGTGGTGTCCCTGCCAGGCTCCTATCACAGCCCTGCTCCGAAAGTGCGAACGTCTGCAGATAGCTGGCAGGCAGAAGGGGCTAGCCTGGAAAGCTGTTGCTCAGCCTCATCTGCCCATGGCAGTGCTCGCACAGAGGCACAGAGAATGGGGCTGCTTGCTTGTCTTGCCACCTCAAACTTCAAACGTAGCCTGGGAAAGTTGGTGTCCCAGCCAGGCTCCTTTCGCAGCCCTGCTCCGAAAGTGCGAACGTCTGCAGATAGCTGGCAGCCAGAAGGGGCTAGCCTGGAAAGCTGTTGCTCAGCCTCATCTGCCCATGGCAGTGCTCGCACAGAGGCACAGAGAATGGGGCTGCTTGCTTGTCTTGCCACCTCAAACTTCAAACGCATGCTGGGAATGGTGGTGTCCCTGCCAGGCTCCTGTCAGAGCCCTGCTCCGAAAGTGCGAACGTCTGCAGATAGCTGGCAGGCAGAAGGGGCTATCCTGGAAAGCTGTTGCTCAGCCTCATCTGCCCATGGCAGTGCTCGCACAGAGGCACAGAGAATAGGGCTGCTTGCTTATCTTGCCACTTGAAACTTCAAACGCATGCTGGGAATGGTGGTGTCCCTGCCAGGCTCCTATCACAGCCCTGCTCCGAAAGTGCGAACGTCTGCAGATAGCTGGCAGGCAGAAGGGGCTAGCCTGGAAAGCTGTTGCTCAGCCTCATCTGCCCATGGCAGTGCTCGCACAGAGGCACAGAGAATGGGGCTGCTTGCTTGTCTTGCCACCTCAAACTTCAAACGTAGCCTGGGAAAGTTGGTGTCCCAGCCAGGCTCCTTTCGCAGCCCTGCTCTGAAAGTGCGAACGTCTGCAGATAGCTGGCAGGCAGAAGGGGCTATCCTGGAAAGCTGTTGCTCAGCCTCATCTGCCCATGGCACTGTTCGCATAGAGGCACAGAGAATGGGGCTGCTTGCTTATCTTGCCACTTGAAACTTCAAACGCATGCTGGGAATGGTGGTGTCCCTGCCAGGCTCCTATCACAGCCCTGCTCCGAAAGTGCGAACGTCTGCAGATAGCTGGCAGCCAGAAGGGGCTAGCCTGGAAAGCTGTTGCTCAGCCTCATCTGCCCATGGCACTGCTCGCACAGAGGCACAGAGAATGGGGCTGCTTGCTTGTCTTGCCACCTCAAACTTCAAACACATGCTGGGAATGGTGGTGTCCCTGCCAGGCTCCTATCACAGCCCTGCTCCGAAAGTGCGAACGTCTGCAGATAGCTGGCAGCCAGAAGGGGCTAGCCTGGAAAGCTGTTGCTCAGCCTCATCTGCCCATGGCACTGCTCGCACAGAGGCACAGAGAATGCGGCTCCTTGCTTATCTTGCGACTTGAAACTTCAAACGCATGCTGGGAATGGTGGTGTCCCTGCCAGGCTCCTATCACAGCCCTGCTCCGAAAGTGCGAACGTCTGCAGATAGCTGGCAGCCAGAAGGGGCTAGCCTGGAAAGCTGTTGCTCAGCCTCATCTGCCCATGGCAGTGCTCGCACAGAGGCACAGAGAATGGGGCTGCTTGCTTGTCTTGCCACCTCAAACTTCAAACGTAGCCTGGGAAATTTGGTGTACCTGCTAGGCTCCTTTCGCAGCCCTGCTCTTGAAATGCGAACGTCTGCAGATAGCTGGCAGGCAGAAGGGGCTAGCCTGGAAAGCTGTTGCTCAGCCTCATCTGCCCATGGCACTGTTCGCATAGAGGCACAGAGAATGGGGCTGCTTGCTTGTCTTGCCACCTCAAACTTCAAACGCATGCTGGGAATGGTGGTGTCCCTGCCAGGCTCCTATCACAGCCCTGCTCCGAAAGTGCGAACGTCTGCAGATAGCTGGCAGGCAGAAGGGGCTAGCCTGGAAAGCTGTTGCTCAGCCTGATCTGCCCATGGCACTGCTCGCACAGAGGCATAGAGAATGCGGCTCCTTGCTTGTCTTGCCACCTCAAACTTCAAACGTAGCCTGGGAAAGTTGGTGTCCCAGCCAGGCTCCTATCACAGCCCTGCTCCGAAAGTGCGAACGTCTGCAGATAGCTGGCAGCCAGAAGGGGCTATCCTGGAAAGCTGTTGCTCAGCCTCATCTGCCCATGGCAGTGCTCGCACAGAGGCACAGAGAATGGGGCTGCTTGCTTATCTTGCCACTTGAAACTTCAAACGCATGCTGGGAATGGTGGTGTCCCTGCCAGGCTCCTATCACAGCCCTGCTCCGAAAGTGCGAAGGTCTGCAGATAGCTAGCAGGCAGAAGGGGCTAGCCTGGAAAGCTGTTGCTCAGCCTGATCTGCCCATGGCAGTGCTCGCACAGAGGCACAGAGAATGGGGCTGCTTGCTTGTCTTGCCACCTCAAACTTCAAACGTAGCCTGGGAAAGTTGGTGTCCCAGCCAGGCTCCTTTCGCAGCCCTGCTCCGAAAGTGCGAACGTCTGCAGATAGCTGGCAGCCAGAAGGGGCTAGCCTGGAAAGCTGTTTCTCAGCCTCATCTGCCCATGGCACTGCTCGCACAGAGGCACAGAGAATGGGGCTGCTTGCTTGTGTTGCCACCTCAAACTTCAAACGTAGCCTGGGAAAGTTGGTGTACCTGCTAGGCTCCTTTCGCAGCCCTGTTCTTGAAATGCGAACGTCTGCAGATAGCTGGCAGGCAGAAGGGGCTAGCCTGGAAAGCTGTTGCTCAGCCTCATCTGCCCATGGCAGTGCTCGCACAGAGGCACAGAGAATGGGGCTGCTTGCTTGTCTTGCCACCTCAAACTTCAAACGTAGCCTGGGAAAGTTGGTGTCCCAGCCAGGCTCCTTTCGCAGCCCTGCTCTGAAAGTGCGAACGTCTGCAGATAGCTGGCAGGCAGAAGGGGCTATCCTGGAAAGCTGTTGCTCAGCCTCATCTGCCCATGGCACTGTTCGCATAGAGGCACAGAGAATGGGGCTGCTTGCTTATCTTGCCACTTGAAACTTCAAACGCATGCTGGGAATGGTGGTGTCCCTGCCAGGCTCCTATCACAGCCCTGCTCCGAAAGTGCGAACGTCTGCAGATAGCTGGCAGCCAGAAGGGGCTAGCCTGGAAAGCTGTTGCTCAGCCTCATCTGCCCATGGCACTGCTCGCACAGAGGCACAGAGAATGGGGCTGCTTGCTTGTCTTGCCACCTCAAACTTCAAACACATGCTGGGAATGGTGGTGTCCCTGCCAGGCTCCTATCACAGCCCTGCTCCGAAAGTGCGAACGTCTGCAGATAGCTGGCAGCCAGAAGGGGCTAGCCTGGAAAGCTGTTGCTCAGCCTCATCTGCCCATGGCACTGCTCGCACAGAGGCACAGAGAATGCGGCTCCTTGCTTATCTTGCGACTTGAAACTTCAAACGCATGCTGGGAATGGTGGTGTCCCTGCCAGGCTCCTATCACAGCCCTGCTCCGAAAGTGCAAACGTCTGCAGATAGCTGGCAGCCAGAAGGGGCTAGCCTGGAAAGCTGTTGCTCAGCCTCATCTGCCCATGGCAGTGCTCGCACAGAGGCACAGAGAATGGGGCTGCTTGCTTGTCTTGCCACCTCAAACTTCAAACGTAGCCTGGGAAATTTGGTGTACCTGCTAGGCTCCTTTCGCAGCCCTGCTCTTGAAATGCGAACGTCTGCAGATAGCTGGCAGGCAGAAGGGGCTAGCCTGGAAAGCTGTTGCTCAGCCTCATCTGCCCATGGCACTGTTCGCATAGAGGCACAGAGAATGGGGCTGCTTGCTTGTCTTGCCACCTCAAACTTCAAACGCATGCTGGGAATGGTGGTGTCCCTGCCAGGCTCCTATCACAGCCCTGCTCCGAAAGTGCGAACGTCTGCAGATAGCTGGCAGGCAGAAGGGGCTAGCCTGGAAAGCTGTTGCTCAGCCTGATCTGCCCATGGCACTGCTCGCACAGAGGCATAGAGAATGCGGCTCCTTGCTTGTCTTGCCACCTCAAACTTCAAACGTAGCCTGGCAAAGTTGGTGTCCCAGCCAGGCTCCTATCACAGCCCTGCTCCGAAATTGCGAACGTCTGCAGATAGCTGGCAGCCAGAAGGGGCTATCCTGGAAAGCTGTTGCTCAGCCTCATCTGCCCATGGCAGTGCTCGCACAGAGGCACAGAGAATGGGGCTGCTTGCTTATCTTGCCACTTGAAACTTCAAACGCATGCTGGGAATGGTGGTGTCCCTGCCAGGCTCCTATCACAGCCCTGCTCCGAAAGTGCGAACGTCTGCAGATAGCTAGCAGGCAGAAGGGGCTAGCCTGGAAAGCTGTTGCTCAGCCTGATCTGCCCATGGCAGTGCTCGCACAGAGGCACAGAGAATGGGGCTGCTTGCTTGTCTTGCCACCTCAAACTTCAAACGTAGCCTGGGAAAGTTGGTGTCCCAGCCAGGCTCCTTTCGCAGCCCTGCTCCGAAAGTGCGAACGTCTGCAGATAGCTGGCAGCCAGAAGGGGCTAGCCTGGAAAGCTGTTGCTCAGCCTCATCTGCCCATGGCACTGCTCGCACAGAGGCACAGAGAATGGGGCTGCTTGCTTGTGTTGCCACCTCAAACTTCAAACGTAGCCTGAGAAAGTTGGTGTACCTGCTAGGCTCCTTTCGCAGCCCTGTTCTTGAAATGCGAACGTCTGCAGATAGCTGGCAGGCAGAAGGGGCTAGCCTGGAAAGCTGTTGCTCAGCCTCATCTGCCCATGGCAGTGCTCGCACAGAGGCACAGAGAATGGGGCTGCTTGCTTGTCTTGCCACCTCAAACTTCAAACGTAGCCTGGGAAAGTTGGTGTCCCAGCCAGGCTCCTTTCGCAGCCCTGCTCTGAAAGTGCGAACGTCTGCAGATAGCTGGCAGGCAGAAGGGGCTAGCCTGGAAAGCTGTTGCTCAGCCTCATCTGCCCATGGCACTGTTCGCATAGAGGCACAGAGAATGGGGCTGCTTGCTTATCTTGCCACTTGAAACTTCAAACGCATGCTGGGAATGGTGGTGTCCCTGCCAGGCTCCTATCACAGCCCTGCTCCGAAAGTGCGAACGTCTGCAGACAGCTGGCAGCCAGAAGGGGCTAGCCTGGAAAGCTGTTGCTCAGCCTCATCTGCCCATGGCGCTGCTCGCACAGAGGCACAGAGAATGGGGCTGCTTGCTTATCTTGCCACCTCAAACTTCAAACGTAGCCTGGGAAAGATAGTGTACCTGCTAGGCTCCTATCACAGCCCTGCTCTTGAAATGCGAACGTCTGCAGATGGCTGGCAGGCAGAAGGGGCTAGCTTGGAAAGCTGTTGCTCAGCCTCATCTGCCCATGGCAGTGCTCACACAGAGGCACAGAGAATGGGGCTGCTTGCTTGTCTTGCCACCTCAAACTTCAAACGCATGCTGGGAATGGTGGTGTCCCTGCCAGGCTCCTATCACAGCCCTGCTCCGAAAGTGCGAACGTCTGCAGATAGCTGGCAGGCAGAAGGGTCTATCCTGGAAAGCTGTTGCTCAGCCTCATCTGCCCATGGCAGTGCTCGCACAGAGGCACAGAGAATGGGGCTGCTTGCTTGTCTTGCCACCTCAAACTTCAAACGTAGCCTGGGAAAGATGGTGTCCCAGCCAGGCTCCTTTCGCAGCCCTGCTCCGAAAGTGCGAACGTCTGCAGATAGCTGGCAGCCAGAAGGGGCTAGTCTGGAAAGCTGTTGCTCAGCCTCAACTGCCCATGGCAGTGCTCGCACAGAGGCACAGAGAATGGGGCTGCTTGCTTGTCTTGCCACCTCAAACTTCAAACGCATGCTGGGAATGGTGGTGTCCCTGCCAGGCTCCTATCACAGCCCTGCTCCGAAAGTGCGAACGTCTGCAGATAGCTGGCAGGCAGAAGGGGCTAGCCTGGAAAGCTGTTGCTCAGCCTCATCTGCCCATGGCACTGCTCGCACAGAGGCACAGAGAATGGGGCTGCTTGCTTGTCTTGCCACCTCAAACTTCAAACGTAGCCTGGGAAAGTTGGTGTCCCAGCCAGGCTCCTTTCGCAGCCCTGCTCCAAAAGTGCGAACGTCTGCAGATAGCTGGCAGGCAGAAGGGGCTAGCCTGGAAAGCTGTTGCTCAGCCTCATCTGCCCATGGCAGTGCTCGCACAGAGGCACAGAGACTGGGTCTGCTTGCTTGTCTTGCCACCTCAAACTTCAAACGTAGCCTGGGAAATTTGGTGTACCTGCTAGGCTCCTTTCGCAGCCCTGCTCTTGAAATGCGAACGTCTGCAGATAGCTGGCAGCCAGAAGGGGCTAGCCTGGAAAGCTGTTGCTCAGCCTCATCTGCCCATGGCACTGCTCGCACAGAGGCACAGAGAATGGGGCTGCTTGCTTGTCTTGCCACCTCAAACTTCAAACGCACGCTGGGAATGGTGGTGTCCCTGCCAGGCTCCTATCACAGCCCTGCTCCGAAAGTGCGAACGTCTGCAGATAGCTGGCAGGCAGAAGGGGCTAGCCTGGAAAGCTGTTGCTCAGCCTGATCTGCCCATGGCAGTGCTCGCACAGAGGCACAGAGAATGGGGCTGCTTGCTTGTCTTGCCACCTCAAACTTCAAACGTAGCCTGGGAAAGTTGGTGTCCCAGCCAGGCTCCTTTCGCAGCCCTGCTCCGAAAGTGCAAATGTCTGCAGATAGCTGGCAGGCAGAAGGGGCTAGCCTGGAAAGCTGTTGCTCAGCCTCATCTGCCCATGGCAGTGCTCGCACAGAGGCACAGAGAATGGGGCTGCTTGCTTGTCTTGCCACCTCAAACTTCAAACGTAGCCTGGGAAAGTTGGTGTCCCAGCCAGGCTCCTTTCGCAGCCCTGCTCTGAAAGTGCGAACGTCTGCAGATAGTTGGCAGCCAGAAGGGGCTAGCCTGGAAAGCTGTTGCTCAGCCTCATCTGCCCATGGCAGTGCTCGCATAGAGGCACAGAGAATGGGGCTGCTTGCTTATCTTGGCACTTGAAACTTCAAACGCATGCTGGGAATGGTGGTGTCCCTGCCAGGCTCCTATCGCAGCCCTGCTCCGAAAGTGCGAACGTCTGCAGATAGCTGGCAGGCAGAAGGGGCTAGCCTGGAAAGCTCTTGCCCAGCCTGATCTGCCCATGGCAGTGCTCGCACAGAGGCACAGAGAATGGGGCTGCTTGCTTGTCTTGCCACCTCAAACTTCAAACGTAGCCTGGGAAATATGGTGTACCTGCTAGGCTCCTTTCGCAGCCCTGCTCTTGAAATGCGAACGTCTGCAGATAGCTGGCAGCCAGAAGGGGCTAGCCTGGAAAGCTGTTTCTCAGCCTCATCTGCCCATGGCACTGCTCGCACAGAGGCATAGAGAATGCGGCTCCTTGCTTGTCTTGCCACCTCAAACTTCAAACGTAGCCTGGGGAAGTTGGTGTCCCAGCCAGGCTCCTTTCGCAGCCCTGCTCCGAAAGTGCGAAGGTCTGCAGATAGCTGGCAGCCAGAAGGGGCTATCCTGGAAAGCTGTTGCTCAGCCTCATCTGCCCATGGCACTGTTCGCATAGAGGCACAGAGAATGGGGCTGCTTGCTTATCTTGCCTCTTGAAACTTCAAACGCATGCTGGGAAAGATGGTGTCCCAGCCAGGCTCCTTTCGCAGCCCTGCTCCGAAAGTGCGAACGTCTGCAGATAGCTGGCAGCCAGAAGGGGCTAGCCTGGAAAGCTGTTGCTCAGCCTGATCTGCCCATGGCAGTGCTCGCACAGAGGCACAGAGAATGGGGCTGCTTGCTTGTCTTGCCACCTCAAACTTCAAACGTAGCCTGGGAAAGTTGGTGTACCTGCTAGGCTCCTTTCGCAGCCCTGTTCTTGAAATGCGAACGTCTGCAGATGGCTGGCAGGCAGAAGGGGCTAGCCTGGAAAGCTGTTGCTCAGCCTCATCTGCCCATGGCAGTGCTCGCACAGAGGCACAGAGAATGGGGCTGCTTGCTTGTCTTGCCACCTCAAACTTCAAACACATGCTGGGAATGGTGGTGTCCCTGCCAGGGTCCTATCATAGCCCTGCTCCGAAAGTGCGAACGTCTGCAGATAGCTGGCAGCCAGAAGGGGCTAGCCTGGAAAGCTGTTGCTCAGCCTCATCTGCCCATGGCACTGCTCGCACAGAGGCACAGAGAATGGGGCTACTTGCTTGTCTTGCCACCTCAAACTTCAAACGTAGCCTGGGAAATTTGGTGTACCTGCTAGGCTCCTTTCGCGGCCCTGCTCTTGAAATGCGAACGTCTGCAGATAGCTGGCAGCCAGAAGGTGCTAGCCTGGAAAGCTGTTGCTCAGCCTCATCTGCCCATGGCAGTGCTCGCATAGAGGCACAGAGAATGGGGCTGCTTGCTTATCTTGGCACTTGAAACTTCAAACGCATGCTGGGAATGGTGGTGTCCCTGCCAGGCTCCTATCGCAGCCCTGCTCCGAAAGTGCGAACGTCTGCAGATAGCTGGCAGGCAGAAGGGGCTAGCCTGGAAAGCTCTTGCCCAGCCTGATCTGCCCATGGCAGTGCTCGCACAGAGGCACAGAGAATGGGGCTGCTTGCTTGTCTTGCCACCTCAAACTTCAAACGTAGCCTGGGAAAGATGGTGTACCTGCTAGGCTCCTTTCGCAGCCCTGCTCTTGAAATGCGAACGTCTGCAGATAGCTGGCAGCCAGAAGGGGCTAGCCTGGAAAGCTGTTTCTCAGCCTCATCTGCCCATGGCACTGCTCGCACAGAGGCATAGAGAATGGGGCTCCTTGCTTGTCTTGCCACCTCAAACTTCAAACGTAGCCTGGGGAAGTTGGTGTCCCAGCCAGGCTCCTTTCGCAGCCCTGCTCCGAAAGTGCGAACGTCTGCAGATAGCTGGCAGCCAGAAGGGGCTAGCCTGGAAAGCTGTTGCTCAGCCTCATCTGCCCATGGCAGTGCTCGCACAGAGGCACAGAGAATGGGGCTGCTTGCTTGTCTTGCCACCTCAAACTTCAAACGTAGCCTGGGAAAGATGGTGTACCTGCTAGGCTCCTTTCGCAGCCCTGCTCTTGAAATGCAAACGTCTGCAGATAGCTGGCAGGCAGAAGGGGCTAGCCTGGAAAGCTGTTGCTCAGCCTCATCTGCCCATGGCAGTGCTCGCACAGAGGCACAGAGAATGGGGCTGCTTGCTTGTCTTGCCACCTCAAACTTCAAACGCATGCTGGGAATGGTGGTGTCCCTGCCAGGCTCCTATCACAGCCCTGCTCCGAAAGTGCGAACGTCTGCAGATAGCTGGCAGCCAGAAGGGGCTATCCTGGAAAGCTGTTACTCAGCCTCATCTGCCCATGGCACTGTTCGCATAGAGGCACAGAGAATGGGGCTGCTTGCTTATCTTGCCTCTTGAAACTTCAAACGCATGCTGGGAAAGATGGTGTCCCAGCCAGGCTCCTTTCGCAGCCCTGCTCCGAAAGTGCGAAGGTCTGCAGATAGCTGGCAGCCAGAAGGGGCTATCCTGGAAAGCTGTTGCTCAGCCTCATCTGCCCATGGCACTGTTCGCATAGAGGCACAGAGAATGGGGCTGCTTGCTTATCTTGCCTCTTGAAACTTCAAACGCATGCTGGGAAAGATGGTGTCCCAGCCAGGCTCCTTTCGCAGCCCTGCTCTGTAAAGTGCGAAGGTCTGCAGATAGCTGGCAGCCAGAAGGGGCTAGCCTGGAAAGCTGTTGCTCAGCCTGATCTGCCCATGGCAGTGCTCGCACAGAGGCACAGAGAATGGGGATGCTTGCTTGTCTTGCCACCTCAAACTTCAAACGTAGCCTGGGAAAGTTGGTGTACCTGCTAGGCTCCTTTCGCAGCCCTGCTCTTGAAATGCGATCGTCTGCAGATAGCTGGCAGGCAGAAGGGGCTAGCCTGGAAAGCTGTTGCTCAGCCTCATCTGCCCATGGCAGTGCTCGCACAGAGGCACAGAGAATGGGGCTGCTTGCTTGTTTTGCCACCTCAAACTTCAAACGCATGCTGGGAATGGTGGTGTCCCTGACAGGGTCCTATCATAGCCCTGCTCCGAAAGTGCGAACGTCTGCAGATAGCTGGCAGGCAGAAGGGGCTAGCCTGGAAAGCTGTTGCTCAGCCTCATCTGCCCATGGCAGTGCTCGCACAGAGGCACAGAGAATGGGGCTGCTTGCTTGTCTTGCCACCTCAAACTTCAAACGTAGCCTGGGAAATTTGGTGTACCTGCTAGGCTCCTTTCGCGGCCCTGCTCTTGAAATGCGAACGTCTGCAGATAGCTGGCAGCCAGAAGGTGCTAGCCTGGAAAGCTGTTGCTCAGCCTCATCTGCCCATGGCAGTGCTCGCATAGAGGCACAGAGAATGGGGCTGCTTGCTTATCTTGCCACTTGAAACTTCAAACGCATGCTGGTAATGGTGGTGTCCCTGCCAGGCTCCTATCACAGCCCTGCTCCGAAAGTGCGAACGTCTGCAGATAGCTGGCAGGCAGAAGGGGCTAGCCTGGAAAGCTGTTGCTCAGCCTCATCTGCCCATGGCAGTGTTCGCATAGAGGCACAGAGAATGGGGCTGCTTGCTTATCTTGCGACTTGAAACTTCAAACGCATGCTGGGAAAGGTGGTGTCCCTGCCAGGCTCCTATCACAGCCCTGCTCCGAAAGTGCGAACGTCTGCAGATAGCTGGCAGCCAGAAGGGGCTAGCCTGGAAAGCTGTTGCTCAGCCTCATCTGCCCATGGCAGTGCTCGCACAGAGGCACAGAGAATGGGGCTGCTTGCTTGTCTTGCCACCTCAAACTTCAAACGTAGCCTGGGAAAGTTGGTGTCCCTGCCAGGCTCCTTTCGCAGCCCTGCTCCGAAAGTGCGAACGTCTGCAGATAGCTGGCAGGCAGAAGGGGCTAGCCTGGAAAGCTGTTGCTCAGCCTCATCTGCCCATGGCAGTGCTCGCACAGAGGCACAGAGAATGGGGCTGCTTGCTTGTCTTGCCACCTCAAACTTCAAACGTAGCCTGGGAAAGTTGGTGTCCCAGCCAGGCTCCTTTCGCAGCCCTGCTCTTGAAATGCGAACGTCTGCAGATGGCTGGCAGGCAGAAGGGGCTAGCTTGGAAAGCTGTTGCTCAGCCTGATCTGCCCATGGCAGTGCTCGCACAGAGGCACAGAGAATGGGGCTGCTTGCTTGTCTTGCCACCTCAAACTTCAAACGCATGCTGGGAATGGTGGTGTCCCTGCCAGGCTCCTATCACAGCCCTGCTCCGAAAGTGCGAACGTCTGCAGATAGCTGGCAGCCAGAAGGGGCTAGCCTGGAAAGCTGTTGCTCAGCCTCATCTGCCCATGGCACTGCTCGCACAGAGGCACAGAGAATGCAGCTCCTTGCTTATCTTGCCACTTGAAACTTCAAACGCATGCTGGGAATGGTGGTGTCCCTGCCAGGCTCCTATCACAGCCCTGCTCCGAAAGTGGGAACGTCTGCAGATAGCTGGCAGGCAGAAGGGGCTAGCCTGGAAAGCTGTTGCTCAGCCTCATCTGCCCATGGCAGTGCTCGCACAGAGGCACAGAGAATGGGGCTGCTTGCTTGTCTTGCCACCTCAAACTTCAAACGTAGCCTGGGAAATTTGGTGTACCTGCTAGGCTCCTTTCGCAGCCCTGCTCTTGAAATGCGAACGTCTGCAGATAGCTGGCAGGCAGAAGGGGCTAGCCTGGAAAGCTGTTGCTCAGCCTGATCTGCCCATGGCAGTGCTCGCACAGAGGCACAGAGAATGGGGCTGCTTGCTCATCTTGCCACTTGAAACTTCAAACGCATGCTGGGAATGGTGGTGTCCCTGCCAGGCTCCTTTCGCAGCCCTGCTCCGAAAGTGCGAACGTCTGCAGATAGCTGGCAGGCAGAAGGGGCTAGCCTGGAAAGCTGTTGCTCAGCCTCATCTGCCCATGGCAGTGCTCGCACAGAGGCACAGAGAATGGGGCTGCTTGCTTGTCTTGCCACCTCAAACTTCAAACATAGCCTGGGAAAGTTGGTGTCCCAGCCAGGCTCCTTTCGCAGCCCTGCTCTTGAAATGCGAACGTCTGCAGATAGCTGGCAGCCAGAAGGTGCTAGCCTGGAAAGCTGTTGCTCAGCCTCATCTGCCCATGGCACTGCTCGCACAGAGGCATAGAGAATGCGGCTCCTTGCTTGTCTTGCCACCTCAAACTTCAAACGTAGCCTGGGAACGTTGGTGTCCCAGCCAGGCTCCTATCACAGCCCTGCTCCGAAAGTGCGAACGTCTGCAGATATCTGGCAGCCAGAAGGGGCTATCCTGAAAGCTGTTGCTCAGCCTCATCTGCCCATGGCAGTGCTCGCACAGAGGCACAGAGAATGGGGCTGCTTGCTTATCTTGCGACTTGAAACTTCAAACGCATGCTGGTAATGGTGGTGTCCCTGCCAGGCTCCTATCACAGCCCTGCTCCGAAAGTGCGAACGTCTGCAGATAGCTGGCAGGCAGAAGAGGCTAGCCTGGAAAGCTGTTGCTCAGCCTCATCTGCCCATGGCAGTGCTCGCACAGAGGCACAGAGAATGGGGCTGCTTGCTTGTCTTGCCACCTCAAACTTCAAACGCATGCTGGGAAAGTTGGTGTCCCAGCCAGGCTCCTTTCGCAGCCCTGCTCCGAAAGTGCGAACGTCTGCAGATAGCTGGCAGCCAGAAGGGGCTAGCCTGGAAAGCTGTTGCTCAGCCTCATCTGCCCATGGCAGTGCTCGCACAGAGGCACAGAGAATGGGGCTGCTTGCTTGTCTTGCCACCTCAAACTTCAAACGCATGCTGGGAATGGTGGTGTCCCTGCCAGGCTCCTGTCACAGCCCTGCTCCGAAAGTGCGAACGTCTGCAGATAGCTGGCAGGCAGAAGGGGCTATCCTGGAAAGCTGTTGCTCAGCCTCATCTGCCCATGGCAGTGCTCGCACAGAGGCACAGAGAATAGGGCTGCTTGCTTATCTTGCCACTTGAAACTTCAAACGCATGCTGGGAATGGTGGTGTCCCTGCCAGGCTCCTATCACAGCCCTGCTCCGAAAGTGCGAACGTCTGCAGATAGCTGGCAGGCAGAAGGGGCTAGCCTGGAAAGCTGTTGCTCAGCCTCATCTGCCCATGGCGGTGCTCGCACAGAGGCACAGAGAATGGGGCTGCTTGCTTGTCTTGCCACCTCAAACTTCAAACGTAGCCTGGGAAATTTGGTGTCCCAGCCAGGCTCCTTTCGCAGCCCTGCTCCAAAAGTGCGAACGTCTGCAGATAGCTGGCAGGCAGAAGGGGCTAGCCTGGAAAGCTGTTGCTCAGCCTCATCTGCCCATGGCAGTGCTCGCACAGAGGCACAGAGAATGGGGCTGCTTGCTTGTCTTGCCACCTCAAACTTCAAACGCATGCTGGGAATGTTGGAGTCCCAGCCAGGCTCCTTTCGCAGCCCTGCTCCAAAAGTGCGAACGTCTGCAGATAGCTGGCAGGCAGAAGGGGCTAGCCTGGAAAGCTGTTGCTCAGCCTCATCTGCCCATGGCACTGCTCGCACAGAGGCACAGAGACTGGGTCTGCTTGCTTGTCTTGCCACCTCAAACTTCAAACGTAGCCTGGGAAATTTGGTGTACCTGCTAGGCTCCTTTCGCAGCCCTGCTCTTGAAATGCGAACGTCTGCAGATAGCTGGCAGGCAGAAGGGGCTAGCCTGGAAAGCTGTTGCTCAGCCTCATCTGCCCATGGCACTGCTCGCACAGAGGCACAGAGAATGGGGCTGCTTGCTTGTCTTGCCACCTCAAACTTCAAACGCACGCTGGGAATGGTGGTGTCCCTGCCAGGCTCCTATCACAGCCCTGCTCCGAAAGTGCGAACGTCTGCAGATAGCTGGCAGGCAGAGGGGGCTAGCCTGGAAAGCTGTTGCTCAGCCTCATCTGCCCATGGCAGTGCTCGCACAGAGGCACAGAGAATGGGGCTGCTTGCTTGTCTTGCCACCTCAAACTTCAAACGTAGCCTGGGAAAGTTGGTGTCCCAGCCAGGCTCCTTTCGCAGCCCTGCTCCGAAAGTGCAAATGTCTGCAGATAGCTGGCAGCCAGAAGGGGCTAGCCTGGAAAGCTGTTGCTCAGCCTCATCTGCCCATGGCAGTGCTCGCACAGAGGCACAGAGAATGGGGCTGCTTGCTTGTCTTGCCACCTCAAACTTCAAACGTAGCCTGGGAAAGTTGGTGTCCCAGCCAGGCTCCTTTCGCAGCCCTGCTCTGAAAGTGCGAACGTCTGCAGATAGTTGGCAGCCAGAAGGGGCTAGCCTGGAAAGCTGTTGCTCAGCCTCATCTGCCCATGGCAGTGCTCGCATAGAGGCACAGAGAATGGGGCTGCTTGCTTATCTTGGCACTTGAAACTTCAAACACATGCTGGGAATGGTGATGTCCCTCCCAGGCTCCTATCGCAGCCCTGCTCCGAAAGTGTGAACGTCTGCAGATAGCTGGCAGGCAGAAGGGGCTAGCCTGGAAAGCTCTTGCCCAGCCTGATCTGCCCATGGCAGTGCTCGCACAGAGGCACAGAGAATGGGGCTGCTTGCTTGTCTTGCCACCTCAAACTTCAAACGTAGCCTGGGAAAGATGGTGTACCTGCTAGGCTCCTTTCGCAGCCCTGCTCTTGAAATGCGAACGTGTGCAGATAGCTGGCAGCCAGAAGGGGCTAGCCTGGAAAGCTGTTTCTCAGCCTCATCTGCCCATGGCACTGCTCGCACAGAGGCATAGAGAATGCGGCTGCTTGCTTGTCTTGCCACCTCAAACTTCAAACGTAGCCTGGGGAAGTTGGTGTCCCAGCCAGGCTCCTTTCGCAGCCCTGCTCCGAAAGTGCGAACGTCTGCAGATAGCTGGCAGGCAGAAGGGGCTAGCCTGGAAAGCTGTTGCTCAGCCTCATCTGCCCATGGCAGTGCTCGCACAGAGGCACAGAGAATGGGGCTGCTTGCTTGTCTTGCCACCTCAAACTTCAAACGTAGCCTGTGAAAGATGGTGTACCTGCTAGGCTCCTTTCGCAGCCCTGCTCTTGAAATGCAAACGTCTGCAGATAGCTGGCAGGCAGAAGGGGCTAGCCTGGAAAGCTGTTGCTCAGCCTCATCTGCCCATGGCAGTGCTCGCACAGAGGCACAGAGAATGGGGCTGCTTGCTTGTCTTGCCACCTCAAACTTCAAACGCATGCTGGGAATGGTGGTGTCCCTGCCAGGCTCCTATCACAGCCCTGCTCCGAAAGTGCGAACGTCTGCAGATAGCTGGCAGCCAGAAGGGTCTATCCTGGAAAGCTGTTGCTCAGCCTCATCTGCCCATGGCACTGATCGCATAGAGGCACAGAGAATGGGGCTGCTTGCTTATCTTGCCACTTGAAACTTCAAACGCATGCTGGGAAAGATGGTGTCCCAGCCAGGCTCCTTTTGCAGCCCTGCTCCGAAAGTGCGAAGGTCTGCAGATAGCTGGCAGGCAGAAGGGGCTATCCTGGAAAGCTGTTGCTCAGCCTCATCTGCCCATGGCACTGTTCGCATAGAGGCACAGAGAATGGGGCTGCTTGCTTATCTTGCCTCTTGAAACTTCAAACGCATGCTGGGAAAGATGGTGTCCCAGCCAGGCTCCTTTCGCAGCCCTGCTCCGAAAGTGCGAAGGTCTGCAGATAGCTGGCAGCCAGAAGGGGCTAGCCTGGAAAGCTGTTGCTCAGCCTGATCTGCCCATGGCAGTGCTCGCACAGAGGCACAGAGAATGGGGCTGCTTGCTTGTCTTGCCACCTCAAACTTCAAACGTAGCCTGGGAAAGTTGGTGTAACTGCTAGGCTCCTTTCGCAGCCCTGCTCTTGAAATGCGAACGTCTGCAGATAGCTGGCAGGCAGAAGGGGCTAGCCTGGAAAGCTGTTGCTCAGCCTCATCTGCCCATGGCAGTGCTCGCACAGAGGCACAGAGAATGGGGCTGCTTGCTTGTCTTGCCACCTCAAACTTCAAACGCATGCTGGGAATGGTGGTGTCCCTGCCAGGGTCCTATCATAGCCCTGCTCCGAAAGTGCGAACGTCTGCAGATAGCTGGCAGGCAGAAGGGGCTAGCCTGGAAAGCTGTTGCTCAGCCTCATCTGCCCATGGCAGTGCTCGCACAGAGGCACAGAGAATGGGGCTGCTTGCTTGTCTTGCCACCTCAAACTTCAAACGTAGCCTGGGAAATTTGGTGTACCTGCTAGGCTCCTTTCGCAGCCCTGCTCTTGAAATGCGAACGTCTGCAGATAGCTGGCAGCCAGAAGGTGCTAGCCTGGAAAGCTGTTGCTCAGCCTCATCTGCCCATGGCAGTGCTCGCATAGAGGCACAGAGAATGGGGCTGCTTGCTTATCTTGGCACTTGAAACTTCAAACGCATGCTGGGAATGGTGGTGTCCCTGCCAGGCTCCTATCGCAGCCCTGCTCCGAAAGTGCGAACGTCTGCAGATAGCTGGCAGGCAGAAGGGGCTAGCCTGGAAAGCTCTTGCCCAGCCTGATCTGCCCATGGCAGTGCTCGCACAGAGGCACAGAGAATGGGGCTGCTTGCTTGTCTTGCCACCTCAAACTTCAAACGTAGCCTGGGAAAGATGGTGTACCTGCTAGGCTCCTTTCGCAGCCCTGCTCTTGAAATGCGAACGTCTGCAGATAGCTGGCAGCCAGAAGGGGCTAGCCTGGAAAGCTGTTTCTCAGCATCATCTGCCCATGGCACTGCTCGCACAGAGGCACAGAGAATGGGGCTGCTTGCTTGTCTTGCCATCTCAAACTTCAAACGTAGCCTGGGAAAGTTGGTGTCCCAGCCAGGCTCCTTTCGCAGCCCTGCTCCGAAAGTGCGAACGTCTGCAGATAGCTGGCAGGCAGAAGGGGCTAGCCTGGAAAGCTGTTGCTCAGCCTCATCTGCCCATGGCAGTGCTCGCACAGAGGCACAGAGAATGGGGCTGCTTGCTTGTCTTGCCACCTCAAACTTCAAACGTAGCCTGGGAAAGTTGGTGTCCCAGCCAGGCTCCTTTCGCAGCCCTGCTCCGAAAGTGCGAACGTCTGCAGATAGCTGGCAGCCAGAAGGGGCTATCCTGGAAAGCTGTTGCTCAGCCTCATCTGCCCATGGCAGTGCTCGCACAGAGGCACAGAGAATGGGGCTGCTTGCTTGTCTTGCCACCTCAAACTTCAAACGTAGCCTGGGAAAGTTGGTGTACCTGCTAGGCTCCTTTCGCAGCCCTGTTCTTGAAATGCGAACGTCTGCAGATAGCTGGCAGGCAGAAGGGGCTAGCCTGGAAAGCTGTTGCTCAGCCTCATCTGCCCATGGCAGTGCTCGCACAGAGGCACAGAGAATGGGGCTGCTTGCTTATCTTGCCACTTGAAACTTCAAACGCATGCTGGGAATGGTGGTGTCCCTGCCAGGCTCCTATTACAGCCCTGCTCCGAAAGTGCGAACGTCTGCAGATAGCTGGCAGCCAGAAGGGGCTATCCTGGAAAGCTGTTGCTCAGCCTCATCTGCCCATGGCACTGCTCGCACAGTAGCACAGAGAATGGGGCTGCTTGCTTATCTTGCCACCTCAAACTTCAAACGTAGCCTGGGAAAGATGGTGTACCTGCTAGGCTCCTATCATAGCCCTGCTCTTGAAATGCGAACGTCTGCAGATGGCTGGCAGCCAGAAGGGGCTAGCTTGGAAAGCTGTTGCTCAGCCTCATCTGCCCATGGCAGTGCTCGCACAGAGGCACAGAGAATGGGGCTGCTTGCTTGTCTTGCCACCTCAAACTTCAAACGCATGCTGGGAATGGTGGTGTCCCTGCCAGGCTCCTATCACAGCCCTGCTCCGAAAGTGCGAACGTCTGCAGATAGCTGGTAGCCAGAAGGGGCTAGCCTGGAAAGCTGTTGCTCAGCCTCATCTGCCCCTGGCAGTGCTCGCACAGAGGCACAGAGAATGGGGCTGCTTGCTTGTCTTGCCACCTCAAACTTCAAACGTAGCCTGGGAAATTTGGTGTACCTGCTAGGCTCCTTTCGCAGCCCTGCTCTTGAAATGCGAACGTCTGCAGATAGCTGGCAGGCAGAAGGGGCTAGCCTGGAAAGCTGTTGCTCAGCCTCATCTGCCCATGGCACTGTTCGCATAGAGGCACAGAGAATGGGGCTGTTTGCTTATCTTGCCACTTGAAACTTCAAACGCATGCTGGGAATGGTGGTGTCCCTGCCAGGCTCCTTTCGCAGCCCTGCTCCGAAAGTGCGAACGTCTGCAGATAGCTGGCAGGCAGAAGGGGCTAGCCTGGAAAGCTGTTGCTCAGCCTGATCTGCCTATGGCACTGCTCGCACAGAGGCACAGAGAATGGGGCTGCTTGCTTGTCTTGCCACCTCAAACTTCAAACGCATGCTGGGAATGGTGGTGTCCCAGCCAGGCTCCTTTCGCAGCCCTGCTCTTGAAATGCGAACGTCTGCAGATAGCTGGCAGCCAGAAGGTGCTAGCCTGGAAAGCTGTTGGTCAGCCTCATCTGCCCATGGCACTGCTCGCACAGAGGCATAGAGAATGCGGCTACTTGCTTGTCTTGCCACCTCAAACTTCAAACGTAGCCTGGGAAAGTTGGTGTCCCTGCCAGGCTCCTATCACAGCCCTGCTCCGAAAGTGCGAACGTCTGCAGATAGCTGGCAGCCAGAAGGGGCTATCCTGGAAAGCTGTTGCTCAGCCTCATCTGCCCATGGCAGTGCTCGCACAGAGGCACAGAGAATGGGGCTGCTTGCTTATCTTGCGACTTGAAACTTCAAACGCATGCTGGTAATGGTGGTGTCCCTGCCAGGCTCCTATCACAGCCCTGCTCCGAAAGTGCGAACGTCTGCAGATAGCTGGCAGGCAGAAGGGGCTAGCCTGGAAAGCTGTTGCTCAGCCTCATCTGCCCATGGCACTGTTCGCATAGAGGCACAGAGAATGGGGCTGCTTGCTTATCTTGCGACTTGAAACTTCAAACGCATGCAGGGAATGGTGGTGTCCCTGCCAGGCTCCTGTCACAGCCCTGCTCCGAAAGTGCGAACGTCTGCAGATAGCTGGCAGCCAGAAGGGGCTAGCCTGGAAAGCTGTTGCTCAGCCTCATCTGCCCATGGCAGTGCTCGCACAGAGGCACAGAGAATGGGGCTGCTTGCTTATCTTGCCACTTGAAACTTCAAACGCATGCTGGGAATGGTGGTGTCCCTGCCAGGCTCCTATCACAGCCCTGCTCCGAAAGTGCGAACGTCTGCAGATAGCTGGCAGGCAGAAGGGGCTAGCCTGGAAAGCTGTTGCTCAGCCTCATCTGCCCATGGCAGTGCTCGCACAGAGGCACAGAGAATGGGGCTGCTTGCTTGTCTTGCCACCTCAAACTTCAAACGTAGCCTGGGAAAGTTGGTGTCCCAGCCAGGCTCCTTTCGCAGCCCTGCTCCGAAAGTGCGAACGTCTGCAGATAGCTGGCAGCCAGAAGGGGCTAGCCTGGAAAGCTGTTGCTCAGCCTCATCTGCCCATGGCACTGCTCGCACAGAGGCACAGAGAATGGGGCTCCTTGCTTGTCTTGCCACCTCAAACTTCAAACGTATCCTGGGAAAGTTGGTGTCCCAGCCAGGCTCCTTTCGCAGCCCTGCTCTGAAAGTGCGAACGTCTGCATATAGCTGGCAGGCAGAAGGGGCTAGCCTGGAAAGCTGTTGCTCAGCCTCATCTGCCCATGGCAGTGCTCGCACAGAGGCACAGAGAATGGGGCTGCTTGCTTATCTTGCCACTTGAAACTTCAAACGCATGCTGGGAATGGTGGTGTCCCTGCCAGGCTCCTATCACAGCCCTGCTCCGAAAGTGCGAACGTCTGCAGATAGCTGGCAGCCAGAAGGGGCTAGCCTGGAAAGCTGTTGCTCAGCCTCATCTGCCCATGGCAGTGCTCGCACAGAGGCACAGAGAATGGGGCTGCTTGCTTGTCTTGCCACCTCAAACTTCAAACGTAGCCTGGGAAAGTTGGTGTCCCAGCCAGGCTCCTTTCGCAGCCCTGCTCCGAAAGTGCGAACGTCTGCAGATAGCTGGCAGCCAGAAGGGGCTAGCCTGGAAAGCTGTTGCTCAGCCTCATTTGCCCATGGCACTGCTCGCACAGAGGCACAGAGAATGGGGCTGCTTGCTTGTCTTGCCACCTCAAACTTCAAACGTAGCCTGGGAAAGATGGTGTACCTGCTTGGCTCCTTTCGCAGCCCTGTTCTTGAAATGCGAACGTCTGCAGATAGCTGGCAGGCAGAAGGGGCTAGCCTGGAAAGCTGTTGCTCAGCCTCATCTGCCCATGGCAGTGCTCGCACAGAGGCACAGAGAATGGGGCTGCTTGCTTATCTTGCCACCTCAAACTTCAAACGTAGACTGGGAAAAATGGTGTACCTGCTAGGCTCCTTTCGCAGCCCTGTTCTTGAAATGCGAACGTCTGCAGATAGCTGGCAGGCAGAAGGGGCTAGCTTGGAAAGCTGTTGCTCAGCCTCATCTGCCCATGGCAGTGCTCGCACAGAGGCACAGAGAATGGGGCTGCTTGCTTATCTTGCCACCTCAAACTTCAAACGCATGCTGGGAATGGTGGTGTCCCTGCCAGGGTCCTATCATAGCCCTGCTCCGAAAGTGCGAACGTTTGCAGATAGCTGGCAGCCAGAAGGGGCTAGCCTGGAAAGCTGTTGCTCAGCCTCATCTGCCCATGGCAGTGCTCGCACAGAGGCACAGAGAATGGGGCTCCTTGCTTGTCTTGCCACCTCAAACTTCAAACGTAGCCTGGGAAAGTTGGTGTCCCAGCCAGGCTCCTTTCGCAGCCCTGCTCCGAAAGTGCGAACGTCTGCAGATAGCTGGCAGGCAGAAGGGGCTAGCCTGGAAAGCTGTTGCTCAGCCTCATCTGCCCATGGCAGTGCTCGCATAGAGGCACAGAGAATGGGGCTGCTTGCTTGTCTTGCCACCTCAAACTTCAAACGTAGCCTGGGAAAGTTGGTGTCCCAGCCAGGCTCCTTTCGCAGCCCTGCTCCGAAAGTGCGAACGTCTGCAGATAGCTGGCAGCCAGAAGGGGCTAGCCTGGAAAGCTGTTGCTCAGCCTCATCTGCCCATGGCAGTGCTCGCATAGAGGCACAGAGAATGGGGCTGCTTGCTTGTCTTGCCACCTCAAACTTCAAACGTAGCCTGGGAAAGTTGGTGTCCCAGCCAGGCTCCTTTCGCAGCCCTGCTCCGAAAGTGCGAACGTCTGCAGATAGCTGGCAGCCAGAAGGGGCTAGCCTGGAAAGCTGTTGCTCAGCCTCATCTGCCCATGGCACTGCTCGCACAGAGGCACAGAGAATGGGGCTGCTTGCTTGTCTTGCCACCTCAAACTTCAAACGCATGCTGGGAATGGTGGTGTCCCTGCCAGGCTCCTTTCGCAGCCCTGCTCTGAAAGTGCGAACGTCTGCAGATAGCTGGCAGGCAGAAGGGGCTAGCCTGGAAAGCTGTTGCTCAGTCTCATCTGCCCATGGCACTGTTCGCATAGAGGCACAGAGAATGGGGCTGCTTGCTTATCTTGCCACTTGAAACTTCAAACGCATGCTGGGAATGGTGGTGTCCCTGCCAGGCTCCTATCACAGCCCTGCTCCGAAAGTGCGAACGTCTGCAGATAGCTGGCAGGCAGAGGGGGCTAGCCTGGAAAGCTGTTGCTCAGCCTCATCTGCCCATGGCACTGCTCGCACAGAGGCACAGAGAATGGGGCTGCTTGCTTATCTTGCCACCTCAAACTTCAAACGTAGCCTGGGAAAGATAGTGTACCTGCTAGGCTCCTATCACAGCCCTGCTCTTGGAATGCGAACGTCTGCAGATGGCTGGCAGGCAGAAGGGGCTATCCTGGAAAGCTGTTGCTCAGCCTCATCTGCCCATGGCAGTGCTCGCACAGAGGCACAGAGAATGGGGCTGCTTGCTTATCTTGCCACTTGAAACTTCAAACGCATGCTGGGAATGGTGGTGTCCCTGCCAGGCTCCTATCACAGCCCTGCTCCGAAAGTGCGAACGTCTGCAGATAGCTGGCAGGCAGAAGGGGCTAGCCTGGAAAGCTGTTGCTCAGCCTCATCTGCCCATGGCAGTGCTCGCACAGAGGCACAGAGAATGGGGCTGCTTGCTTGTCTTGCCACCTCAAACTTCAAACGTAGCCTGGGAAAGATGGTGTACCTGCTTGGCTCCTTTCGCAGCCCTGTTCTTGAAATGCGAACGTCTGCAGATAGCTGGCAGGCAGAAGGGGCTAGCCTGGAAAGCTGTTGCTCAGCCTCATCTGCCCATGGCAGTGCTCGCACAGAGGCACAGAGAATGGGGCTGCTTGCTTATCTTGCCACCTCAAACTTCAAACGTAGCCTGGGAAAAATGGTGTACCTGCTAGGCTCCTTTTGCAGCCCTGTTCTTGAAATGCGAACGTCTGCAGATAGCTGGCAGGCAGAAGGGGCTAGCTTGGAAAGCTGTTGCTCAGCCTCATCTGCCCATGGCAGTGCTCGCACAGAGGCACAGAGAATGGGGCTGCTTGCTTATCTTGCCACCTCAAACTTCAAACGCATGCTGGGAATGGTGGTGTCCCTGCCAGGCTCCTATCACAGCCCTGCTCCGAAAGTGCGAACGTCTGCAGATAGCTGGCAGGTAGAAGGGGCTAGCCTGGAAAGCTGTTGCTCAGCGTCATCTGCCCATGGCAGTGCTTGCACAGAGGCACAGAGAATGGGGCTGCTTGCTTGTCTTGCCACCTCAAACTTCAAACGTAGCCTGGGAAAGTTGGTGTCCCAGCCAGGCTCCTTTCGCAGCCCTGCTCCGAAAGTGCGAACGTCTGCAGATAGCTGGCAGGCAGAAGGGGCTAGCCTGGAAAGCTGTTGCTCAGCCTCATCTGCCCATGGCAGTGCTCGCATAGAGGCACAGAGAATGGGGCTGCTTGCTTGTCTTGCCACCTCAAACTTCAAACGTAGCCTGGGAAAGTTGGTGTCCCAGCCAGGCTCCTTTCGCAGCCCTGCTCCGAAAGTGCGAACGTCTGCAGATAGCTGGCAGCCAGAAGGGGCTAGCCTGGAAAGCTGTTGCTCAGCCTCATCTGCCCATGGCAGTGCTCGCATAGAGGCACAGAGAATGGGGCTGCTTGCTTGTCTTGCCACCTCAAACTTCAAACGTAGCCTGGGAAAGTTGGTGTCCCAGCCAGGCTCCTTTCGCAGCCCTGCTCCGAAAGTGCGAACGTCTGCAGATAGCTGGCAGCCAGAAGGGGCTAGCCTGGAAAGCTGTTGCTCAGTCTCATCTGCCCATGGCACTGCTCGCACAGAGGCACAGAGAATGGGGCTCCTTGCTTGTCTTGCCACCTCAAACTTCAAACGTAGCCTGGGAAAGTTGGTGTCCCAGCCAGGCTCCTTTCGCAGCCCTGCTCTGAAAGTGCGAACGTCTGCAGATAGCTGGCAGGCAGAAGGGGCTAGCCTGGAAAGCTGTTGCTCAGCCTCATCTGCCCATGGCACTGTTCGCATAGAGGCACAGAGAATGGGGCTGCTTGCTTATCTTGCCACTTGAAACTTCAAACGCATGCTGGGAATGGTGGTGTCCCTGCCAGGCTCCTATCACAGCCCTGCTCCGAAAGTGCGAACGTCTGCAGATAGCTGGCAGGCAGAAGGGGCTAGCCTGGAAAGCTGTTGCTCAGCCTCATCTGCCCATGGCAGTGCTCGCACAGAGGCACAGAGAATGGGGCTGCTTGCTTATCTTGCCACCTCAAACTTCAAACGTAGCCTGGGAAAGATAGTGTACCTGCTAGGCTCCTATCACAGCCCTGCTCTTGGAATGCGAACGTCTGCAGATGGCTGGCAGGCAGAAGGGGCTAGCTTGGAAAGCTTTTGCTCAGCCTCATCTGCCCATGGCAGTGCTCGCACAGAGGCACAGAGAATGGGGCTGCTTGCTTGTCTTGCCACCTCAAACTTCAAACGCAGCCTGGGAAAGTTGGTGTCCCAGCCAGGCTCCTTTCGCAGCCCTGCTCCGAAAGTGCGAACGTCTGCAGATAGCTGGCAGGCAGAAGGGGCTAGCCTGGAAAGCTGTTGCTCAGCCTCATCTGCCCATGGCAGTGCTCGCACAGAGGCACAGAGAATGGGGCTGCTTGCTTATCTTGCCACTTGAAACTTCAAACGCATGCTGGGAATGGTGGTGTCCCTGCCAGGCTGCTATCACAGCCCTGCTCCGAAAGTGCGAACGTCTGCAGATAGCTGGCAGGCAGAAGGGGCTAGCCTGGAAAGCTGTTGCTCAGCCTCATCTGCCCATGGCAGTGCTCGCACAGAGGCACAGAGAATGGGGCTGCTTGCTTGTCTTGCCACCTCAAACTTCAAACGTAGCCTGGGAAAGTTGGTGTCCCAGCCAGGCTCCTTTCGCAGCCCTGCTCCGAAACTGCGAACGTCTGCAGATAGCTGGCAGCCAGAAGGGGCTAGCCTGGAAAGCTGTTGCTCAGCCTCATTTGCCCATGGCACTGCTCGCACAGAGGCACAGAGAATGGGGCTGCTTGCTTGTCTTGCCACCTCAAACTTCAAACGTAGCCTGGGAAAGATGGTGTACCTGCTTGGCTCCTTTCGCAGCCCTGTTCTTGAAATGCGAACGTCTGCAGATAGCTGGCAGGCAGAAGGGGCTAGCCTGGAAAGCTGTTGCTCAGCCTCATCTGCCCATGGCAGTGCTCGCACAGAGGCACAGAGAATGGGGCTGCTTGCTTATCTTGCTACCTCAAACTTCAAACGCATGCTGGGAATGGTGGTGTCCCTGCCAGGGTCCTATCATAGCCCTGCTCCGAAAGTGCGAACGTCTGCAGATAGCTGGCAGGCAGAAGGGGCTAGCCTGGAAAGCTGTTGCTCAGCCTCATCTGCCCATGGCAGTGCTCGCACAGAGGCACAGAGAATGGGGCTGCTTGCTTATCTTGCCACCTCAAACTTCAAACGTAGACTGGGAAAAATGTTGTACCTGCTAGGCTCCTTTCGCAGCCCTGTTCTTGAAATGCGAACGTCTGCAGATAGCTGGCAGGCAGAAGGGGCTAGCTTGGAAAGCTGTTGCTCAGCCTCATCTGCCCATGGCAGTGCTCGCACAGAGGCACAGAGAATGGGGCTGCTTGCTTATCTTGCCACCTCAAACTTCAAACGCATGCTGGGAATGGTGGTGTCCCTGCCAGGGTCCTATCATAGCCCTGCTCCGAAAGTGCGAACGTCTGCAGATAGCTGGCAGGCAGAAGGGGCTAGCCTGGAAAGCTGTTGCTCAGCCTCATCTGCCCATGGCAGTGCTCGCATAGAGGCACAGAGAATGGGGCTGCTTGCTTGTCTTGCCACCTCAAACTTCAAACGTAGCCTGGGAAAGTTGGTGTCCCAGCCAGGCTCCTTTCGCAGCCCTGCTCCGAAAGTGCGAACGTTTGCAGATAGCTGGCAGCCAGAAGGGGCTAGCCTGGAAAGCTGTTGCTCAGCCTCATCTGCCCATGGCACTGCTCGCACAGAGGCACAGAGAATGGGGCTCCTTGCTTGTCTTGCCACCTCAAACTTCAAACGTAGCCTGGGAAAGTTGGTGTCCCAGCCAGGCTCCTTTCGCAGCTCTGCTCCGAAAGTGCGAACGTCTGCAGATAGCTGGCAGGCAGAAGGGGCTAGCCTGGAAAGCTGTTGCTCAGCCTCATCTGCCCATGGCAGTGCTCGCATAGAGGCACAGAGAATGGGGCTGCTTGCTTGTCTTGCCACCTCAAACTTCAAACGTAGCCTGGGAAAGTTGGTGTCCCAGCCAGGCTCCTTTCGCAGCCCTGCTCCGAAAGTGCGAACGTCTGCAGATAGCTGGCAGCCAGAAGGGGCTAGCCTGGAAAGCTGTTGCTCAGCCTCATCTGCCCATGGCAGTGCTCGCATAGAGGCACAGAGAATGGGGCTGCTTGCTTGTCTTGCCACCTCAAACTTCAAACGTAGCCTGGGAAAGTTGGTGTCCCAGCCAGGCTCCTTTCGCAGCCCTGCTCCGAAAGTGCGAACGTCTGCAGATAGCTGGCAGCCAGAAGGGGCTAGCCTGGAAAGCTGTTGCTCAGCCTCATCTGCCCATGGCACTGCTCGCACAGAGGCACAGAGAATGGGGCTCCTTGCTTGTCTTGCCACCTCAAACTTCAAACGTAGCCTGGGAAAGTTGGTGTCCCAGCCAGGCTCCTTTCGCAGCCCTGCTCTGAAAGTGCGAACGTCTGCAGATAGCTGGCAGGCAGAAGGGGCTAGCCTGGAAAGCTGTTGCTCAGCCTCATCTGCCCATGGCACTGTTCGCATAGAGGCACAGAGAATGGGGCTGCTTGCTTATCTTGCCACTTGAAACTTCAAACGCATGCTGGGAATGGTGGTGTCCCTGCCAGGCTCCTATCACAGCCCTGCTCCGAAAGTGCGAACGTCTGCAGATAGCTGGCAGCCAGAAGGGGCTAGCCTGGAAAGCTGTTGCTCAGCCTCATCTGCCCATGGCACTGCTCGCACAGAGGCACAGAGAATGGGGCTGCTTGCTTATCTTGCCACCTCAAACTTCAAACGTAGCCTGGGAAAGATAGTGTACCTGCTAGGCTCCTATCACAGCCCTGCTCTTGGAATGCGAACGTCTGCAGATGGCTGGCAGGCAGAAGGGGCTAGCTTGGAAAGCTGTTGCTCAGCCTCATCTGCCCATGGCAGTGCTCGCACAGAGGCACAGAGAATGGGGCTGCTTGCTTGTCTTGCCACCTCAAACTTCAAACGCATGCTGGGAATGGTGGTGTCCCTCCCAGGCTCCTATCACAGCCCTGCTCCGAAAGTGCGAACGTCTGCAGATAGCTGGCAGGCAGAAGGGGCTATCCTGGAAAGCTGTTGCTCAGCCTCATCTGCCCATGGCAGTGCTCGCACAGAGGCACAGAGAATGGGGCTGCTTGCTTATCTTGCCACTTGAAACTTCAAACGCATGCTGGGAATGGTGGTGTCCCTGCCAGGCTCCTATCACAGCCCTGCTCCGAAAGTGCGAACGTCTGCAGATAGCTGGCAGGCAGAAGGGGCTAGCCTGGAAAGCTGTTGCTCAGCCTGATCTGCCCATGGCAGTGCTCGCACAGAGGCACAGAGAATGGGGCTGCTTGCTTGTCTTGCCACCTCAAACTTCAAACGTAGCCTGGGAAAGTTGGTGTCCCAGCCAGGCTCCTATCACAGCCCTGCTCCGAAAGTGCGAACGTCTGCAGATAGCTGGCAGCCAGAAGGGGCTAGCCTGGAAAGCTGTTGCTCAGCCTCATCTGCCCATGGCACTGCTCGCACAGAGGCACAGAGAATGGGGCTGCTTGCTTGTCTTGCCACCTCAAACTTCAAACGTAGCCTGGGAAAGTTGGTGTACCTGCTTGGCTCCTTTCGCAGCCCTGTTCTTGAAATGCGAACGTCTGCAGATAGCTGGCAGGCAGAAGGGGCTAGCCTGGAAAGCTGTTGCTCAGCCTCATCTGCCCATGGCACTGTTCGCACAGAGGCACAGAGAATGGGGCTGCTTGCTTATCTTGCCGCCTCAAACTTCAAACGTAGACTGGGAAAAATGGTGTACCTGCTAGGCTCCTTTCGCAGTCCTGTTCTTGAAATGCGAACGTCTGCAGATAGCTGGCAGGCAGAAGGGGCTAGCTTGGAAAGCTGTTGCTCAGCCTCATCTGCCCATGGCAGTGCTCGCACAGAGGCACAGAGAATGGGGCTGCTTGCTTATCTTGCCACCTCAAACTTCAAACGCATGCTGGGAATGGTGGTGTCCCTGCCAGGGTCCTATCATAGCCCTGCTCCGAAAGTGCGAACGTCTGCAGATAGCTGGCAGGCAGAAGGGGCTAGCCTGGAAAGCTGTTGCTCAGCCTCATCTGCCCATGGCAGTGCTCGCACAGAGGCACAGAGAATGGGGCTGCTTGCTTGTCTTGCCACCTCAAACTTCAAACGTAGCCTGGGAAATTTGGTGTACCTGCTAGGCTCCTTTCGCAGCCCTGCTCTTGAAATGCGAACGTCTGCAGATAGCTGGCAGCCAGAAGGGGCTAGCCTGGAAAGCTGTTGCTCAGCCTCATCTGCCCATGGCAGTGCTCGCATAGAGGCACAGAGAATGGGGCTGCTTGCTTGTCTTGCCACCTCAAACTTCAAACGTAGCCTGGGAAAGTTGGTGTCCCAGCCAGGCTCCTTTCGCAGCCCTGCTCCGAAAGTGCGAATGTCTGCAGATAGCTGGCAGGCAGAAGGGGCTAGCCTGGAAAGCTGTTGCTCAGCCTCATCTGCCCATGGCACTGTTCGCACAGAGGCACAGAGAATGGGGCTGCTTGCTTGTCTTGCCACCTCAAACTTCAAACGTAGCCTGGGAAAGTTGGTGTCCCAGCCAGGCTCCTTTCGCAGCCCTGCTCTGAAAGTGCGAACGTCTGCAGATAGCTGGCAGGCAGAAGGGGCTAGCCTGGAAAGCTGTTGCTCAGCCTCATCTGCCCATGGCAGTGCTCGCACAGAGGCACAGAGAATGGGGCTGCTTGCTTGTCTTGCCACCTCAAACTTCAAACGCATGCTGGGAATGGTGGTGTCCCTGCCAGGCTCCTATCACAGCCCTGCTCCGAAAGTGCGAACGTCTGCAGATAGCTGGCAGGCAGAAGGGGCTATCCTGGAAAGCTGTTGCTCAGCCTCATCTGCCCATGGCAGTGCTCGCATAGAGGCACAGAGAATGGGGCTGCTTGCTTATCTTGCCACTTGAAACTTCAAACGCATGCTGGGAATGGTGGTGTCCCTGCCGGGCTCCTATCGCAGCCCTGCTCCGAAAGTGCGAACGTCTGCAGATAGCTGGCAGGCAGAAGGGGCTAGCCTGGAAAGCTGTTGCTCAGCCTCATCTGCCCATGGCAGTGCTCGCACAGAGGCACAGAGAATGGGGCTGCTTGCTTGTCTTGCCACCTCAAACTTCAAACGTAGCCTGGGAAAGTTGGTGTACCTGCTAGGCTCCTTTCGCAGCCCTGTTCTTGAAATGCGAACGTCTGCAGATAGCTGGCAGGCAGAAGGGGCTAGCCTGGAAAGCTGTTGCTCAGCCTCATCTGCCCATGGCAGTGCTCGCACAGAGGCACAGAGAATGGGGCTGCTTGCTTGTCTTGCCACCTCAAACTTCAAACGTAGCCTGGGAAATTTGGTGTACCTGCTAGGCTCCTTTCGCAGCCCTGCTCTTGAAATGCGAACGTCTGCAGATAGCTGGCAGCCAGAAGGTGCTAGCCTGGAAAGCTGTTGCTCAGCCTCATCTGCCCATGGCAGTGCTCGCATAGAGGCACAGAGAATGGGGCTGCTTGCTTGTCTTGCCACCTCAAACTTCAAACGTAGCCTGGGAAATTTGGTGTACCTGCTAGGCTCCTTTCGCAGCCCTGCTCTTGAAATGCGAACGTCTGCAGATAGCTGGCAGCCAGAAGGTGCTAGCCTGGAAAGCTGTTGCTCAGCCTCATCTGCCCATGGCAGTGCTCGCATAGAGGCACAGAGAATGGGGCTGCTTGCTTGTCTTGCCACCTCAAACTTCAAACGTAGCCTGGGAAAGTTGGTGTCCCAGCCAGGCTCCTTTCGCAGCCCTGCTCCGAAAGTGCGAATGTCTGCAGATAGCTGGCAGCCAGAAGGGGCTAGCCTGGAAAGCTGTTGCTCAGCCTCATCTGCCCATGGCACTGTTCGCACAGAGGCACAGAGAATGGGGCTGCTTGCTTGTCTTGCCACCTCAAACTTCAAACGTAGCCTGGGAAAGATGGTGTCCCAGCCAGGCTCCTTTCGCAGCCCTGCTCTGAAAGTGCGAACGTCTGCAGATAGTTGGCAGCCAGAAGGGGCTAGCCTGGAAAGCTGTTGCTCAGCCTCATCTGCCCATGGCAGTGCTCGCATAGAGGCACAGAGAATGGGGCTGCTTGCTTGTCTTGCCACCTCAAACTTCAAACGCATGCTGGGAATGGTGGTGTCCCTGCCAGGCTCCTATCACAGCCCTGCTCCGAAAGTGCGAACGTCTGCAGATAGCTGGCAGGCAGAAGGGGCTATCCTGGAAAGCTGTTGCTCAGCCTGATCTGCCCATGGCAGTGCTCGCATAGAGGCACAGAGAATGGGGCTGCTTGCTTATCTTGCCACTTGAAACTTCAAACGCATGCTGGGAATGGTGGTGTCCCTGCCGGGCTCCTATCGCAGCCCTGCTCCGAAAGTGCGAACGTCTGCAGATAGCTGGCAGGCAGAAGGGGCTAGCCTGGAAAGCTGTTGCTCAGCCTCATCTGCCCATGGCAGTGCTCGCACAGAGGCACAGAGAATGGGGCTGCTTGCTTGTCTTGCCACCTCAAACTTCAAACGTAGCCTGGGAAAGTTGGTGTACCTGCTAGGCTCCTTTCGCAGCCCTGTTCTTGAAATGCGAACGTCTGCAGATAGCTGGCAGGCAGAAGGGGCTAGCCTGGAAAGCTGTTGCTCAGCCTCATCTGCCCATGGCAGTGCTCGCACAGAGGCACAGAGAATGGGGCTGCTTGCTTATCTTGCCACCTCAAACTTCAAACGTAGACTGGGAAAAATGGTGTACCTGCTAGGCTCCTTTCGCAGCCCTGTTCTTGAAATGCGAACGTCTGCAGATAGCTGGCAGGCAGAAGGGGCTCGCTTGGAAAGCTGTTGCTCAGCCTCATCTGCCCATGGCAGTGCTCGCACAGAGGCACAGAGAATGGGGCTGCTTGCTTATCTTGCCACCTCAAACTTCAAACGCATGCTGGGAATGGTGGTGTCCCTGCCAGGGTCCTATCATAGCCCTGCTCCGAAAGTGCGAACGTCTGCAGATAGCTGGCAGGCAGAAGGGGCTAGCCTGGAAAGCTGTTGCTCAGCCTCATCTGCCCATGGCAGTGCTCGCACAGAGGCACAGAGAATGGGGCTGCTTGCTTGTCTTGCCACCTCAAACTTCAAACGTAGCCTGGGAAATTTGGTGTACCTGCTAGGCTCCTTTCGCAGCCCTGCTCTTGAAATGCGAACGTCTGCAGATAGCTGGCAGCCAGAAGGTGCTAGCCTGGAAAGCTGTTGCTCAGCCTCATCTGCCCATGGCAGTGCTCGCATAGAGGCACAGAGAATGGGGCTGCTTGCTTATCTTGACACTTGAAACTTCAAACGCATGCTGGGAATGGTGGTGTCCCTGCCAGGCTCCTATCACAGCCCTGCTCCGAAAGTGCGAACGTCTGCAGATAGCTGGCAGCCAGAAGGGGCTAGCCTGGAAAGCTGTTGCTCAGCCTCATCTGCCCATGGCACTGTTCGCATAGAGGCACAGAGAATGGGGCTGCTTGCTTGTCTTGCCACCTCAAACTTCAAACGTAGCCTGGGAAAGTTGGCGTCCCTGCCAGGCTCCTTTCGCAGCCCTGCTCCGAAAGTGCGAACGTCTGCAGATAGCTGGCAGCCAGAAGGGGCTAGCCTGGAAAGCTGTTGCTCAGCCTCATCTGCCCATGGCAGTGCTCGCACAGAGGCACAGAGAATGGGGCTGCTTGCTTATCTTGCCACCTCAAACTTCAAACGCATGCTGGGAATGGTGGTGTCCCTGCCAGGGTCCTATCATAGCCCTGCTCCGAAAGTGCGAACGTCTGCAGATAGCTGGCAGGCAGAAGGGGCTAGCCTGGAAAGCTGTTGCTCAGCCTCATCTGCCCATGGCAGTGCTCGCACAGAGGCACAGAGAATGGGGCTGCTTGCTTGTCTTGCCACCTCAAACTTCAAACGTAGCCTGGGAAATTTGGTGTACCTGCTAGGCTCCTTTCGCAGCCCTGCTCTTGAAATGCGAACGTCTGCAGATAGCTGGCAGCCAGAAGGTGCTAGCCTGGAAAGCTGTTGCTCAGCCTCATCTGCCCATGGCAGTGCTCGCATAGAGGCACAGAGAATGGGGCTGCTTGCTTGTCTTGCCACCTCAAACTTCAAACGTAGCCTGGGAAAGTTGGTGTCCCAGCCAGGCTCCTTTCGCAGCCCTGCTCCGAAAGTGCGAATGTCTGCAGATAGCTGGCAGCCAGAAGGGGCTAGCCTGGAAAGCTGTTGCTCAGCCTCATCTGCCCATGGCACTGTTCGCATAGAGGCACAGAGAATGGGGCTGCTTGCTTATCTTGCCACTTGAAACTTCAAACGCATGCTGGTAATGGTGGTGTCCCTGCCAGGCTCCTATCACAGCCCTGCTCCGAAAGTGCGAACGTCTGCAGATAGCTGGCAGCCAGAAGGGGCTAGCCTGGAAAGCTGTTGCTCAGCCTCATCTGCCCATGGCACTGCTCGCACAGAGGCACAGAGAATGGGGCTGCTTGCTTATCTTGCCACCTCAAACTTCAAACGTAGCCTGGGAAAGATAGTGTACCTGCTAGGCTCCTATCACAGCCCTGCTCTTGGAATGCGAACGTCTGCAGATGGCTGGCAGGCAGAAGGGGCTAGCTTGGAAAGCTGTTGCTCAGCCTCATCTGCCCATGGCAGTGCTCGCACAGAGGCACAGAGAATGGGGCTGCTTGCTTGTCTTGCCACCTCAAACTTCAAACGCATGCTGGGAATGGTGGTGTCCCTCCCAGGCTCCTATCACAGCCCTGCTCCGAAAGTGCGAACGTCTGCAGATAGCTGGCAGGCAGAAGGGGCTATCCTGGAAAGCTGTTGCTCAGCCTCATCTGCCCATGGCAGTGCTCGCACAGAGGCACAGAGAATGGGGCTGCTTGCTTATCTTGCCACTTGAAACTTCAAACGCATGCTGGGAATGGTGGTGTCCCTGCCAGGCTCCTATCACAGCCCTGCTCCGAAAGTGCGAACGTCTGCAGATAGCTGGCAGGCAGAAGGGGCTAGCCTGGAAAGCTGTTGCTCAGCCTGATCTGCCCATGGCAGTGCTCGCACAGAGGCACAGAGAATGGGGCTGCTTGCTTGTCTTGCCACCTCAAACTTCAAACGTAGCCTGGGAAAGTTAGTGTCCCAGCCAGGCTCCTATCACAGCCCTGCTCCGAAAGTGCGAACGTCTGCAGATAGCTGGCAGCCAGAAGGGGCTAGCCTGGAAAGCTGTTGCTCAGCCTCATCTGCCCATGGCACTGCTCGCACAGAGGCACAGAGAATGGGGCTGCTTGCTTGTCTTGCCACCTCAAACTTCAAACGTAGCCTGGGAAAGTTGGTGTACCTGCTTGGCTCCTTTCGCAGCCCTGTTCTTGAAATGCGAACGTCTGCAGATAGCTGGCAGGCAGAAGGGGCTAGCCTGGAAAGCTGTTGCTCAGCCTCATCTGCCCATGGCACTGTTCGCACAGAGGCACAGAGAATGGGGCTGCTTGCTTATCTTGCCACCTCAAACTTCAAACGTAGACTGGGAAAAATGGTGTACCTGCTAGGCTCCTTTCGCAGTCCTGTTCTTGAAATGCGAACGTCTGCAGATAGCTGGCAGGCAGAAGGGGCTAGCTTGGAAAGCTGTTGCTCAGCCTCATCTGCCCATGGCAGTGCTCGCACAGAGGCACAGAGAATGGGGCTGCTTGCTTGTCTTGCCACCTCAAACTTCAAACGCATGCTGGGAATAGTGGTGTCCCTGCCAGGCTCCTATCATAGCCCTGCTCCGAAAGTGCGAAGGTCTGCAGATAGCTGGCAGGCAGAAGGGGCTAGCCTGGAAAGCTGTTGCTCAGCCTCATCTGCCCATGGCAGTGCTCGCACAGAGGCACAGAGAATGGGGCTGCTTGCTTATCTTGCCACCTCAAACTTCAAACGTAGACTGGGAAAAATGGTGTACCTGCTAGGCTCCTTTCGCAGCCCTGTTCTTGAAATGCGAACGTCTGCAGATAGCTGGCAGGCAGAAGGGGCTAGCTTGGAAAGCTGTTGCTCAGCCTCATCTGCCCATGGCAGTGCTCGCACAGAGGCACAGAGAATGGGGCTGCTTGCTTATCTTGCCACCTCAAACTTCAAACGCATGCTGGGAATGGTGGTGTCCCTGCCAGGGTCCTATCATAGCCCTGCTCCGAAAGTGCGAACGTCTGCAGATAGCTGGCAGGCAGAAGGGGCTAGCCTGGAAAGCTGTTGCTCAGCCTCATCTGCCCATGGCAGTGCTCGCACAGAGGCACAGAGAATGGGGCTGCTTGCTTGTCTTGCCACCTCAAACTTCAAACGTAGCCTGGGAAATTTGGTGTACCTGCTAGGCTCCTTTCGCAGCCCTGCTCTTGAAATGCAAACGTCTGCAGATAGCTGGCAGCCAGAAGGGGCTAGCCTGGAAAGCTGTTGCTCAGCCTCATCTGCCCATGGCAGTGCTCGCATAGAGGCACAGAGAATGGGGCTGCTTGCTTGTCTTGCCACCTCAAACTTCAAACGTAGCCTGGGAAAGTTGGTGTCCCAGCCAGGCTCCTTTCGCAGCCCTGCTCCGAAAGTGCGAATGTCTGCAGATAGCTGGCAGCCAGAAGGGGCTAGCCTGGAAAGCTGTTGCTCAGCCTCATCTGCCCATGGCACTGTTCGCACAGAGGCACAGAGAATGGGGCTGCTTGCTTGTCTTGCCACCTCAAACTTCAAACGTAGCCTGGGAAAGTTGGTGTCCCAGCCAGGCTCCTTTCGCAGCCCTGCTCTGAAAGTGCGAACGTCTGCAGATAGCTGGCAGCCAGAAGGGGCTAGCCTGGAAAGCTGTTGCTCAGCCTCATCTGCCCATGGCAGTGCTCGCACAGAGGCACAGAGAATGGGGCTGCTTGCTTGTCTTGCCACCTCAAACTTCAAACGCATGCTGGGAATGGTGGTGTCCCTGCCAGGCTCCTTTCGCAGCCCTGCTCCGAAAGTGCGAACGTCTGCAGATAGCTGGCAGCCAGAAGGGGCTAGCCTGGAAAGCTGTTGCTCAGCCTCATCTGCCCATGGCAGTGCTCGCACAGAGGCACAGAGAATGGGGCTGCTTGCTTATCTTGCCACCTCAAACTTCAAACGCATGCTGGGAATGGTGGTGTCCCTGCCGGGCTCCTATCGCAGCCCTGCTCCGAAAGTGCGAACGTCTGCAGATAGCTGGCAGGCAGAAGGGGCTAGCCTGGAAAGCTGTTGCTCAGCCTCATCTGCCCATGGCAGTGCTCGCACAGAGGCACAGAGAATGGGGCTGCTTGCTTGTCTTGCCACCTCAAACTTCAAACGTAGCCTGGGAAAGTTGGTGTACCTGCTAGGCTCCTTTCGCAGCCCTGTTCTTGAAATGCGAACGTCTGCAGATAGCTGGCAGGCAGAAGGGGCTAGCCTGGAAAGCTGTTGCTCAGCCTCATCTGCCCATGGCAGTGCTCGCACAGAGGCACAGAGAATGGGGCTGCTTGCTTGTCTTGCCACCTCAAACTTCAAACGTAGCCTGGGAAATTTGGTGTACCTGCTAGGCTCCTTTCGCAGCCCTGCTCTTGAAATGCGAACGTCTGCAGATAGCTGGCAGCCAGAAGGTGCTAGCCTGGAAAGCTGTTGCTCAGCCTCATCTGCCCATGGCAGTGCTCGCATAGAGGCACAGAGAATGGGGCTGCTTGCTTGTCTTGCCACCTCAAACTTCAAACGTAGCCTGGGAAATTTGGTGTACCTGCTAGGCTCCTTTCGCAGCCCTGCTCTTGAAATGCGAACGTCTGCAGATAGCTGGCAGCCAGAAGGTGCTAGCCTGGAAAGCTGTTGCTCAGCCTCATCTGCCCATGGCAGTGCTCGCATAGAGGCACAGAGAATGGGGCTGCTTGCTTGTCTTGCCACCTCAAACTTCAAACGTAGCCTGGGAAAGTTGGTGTCCCAGCCAGGCTCCTTTCGCAGCCCTGCTCCGAAAGTGCGAATGTCTGCAGATAGCTGGCAGCCAGAAGGGGCTAGCCTGGAAAGCTGTTGCTCAGCCTCATCTGCCCATGGCACTGTTCGCACAGAGGCACAGAGAATGGGGCTGCTTGCTTGTCTTGCCACCTCAAACTTCAAACGTAGCCTGGGAAAGTTGGTGTCCCAGCCAGGCTCCTTTCGCAGCCCTGCTCTGAAAGTGCGAACGTCTGCAGATAGTTGGAAGCCAGAAGGGGCTAGCCTGGAAAGCTGTTGCTCAGCCTCATCTGCCCATGGCAGTGCTCGCATAGAGGCACAGAGAATGGGGCTGCTTGCTTGTCTTGCCACCTCAAACTTCAAACGCATGCTGGGAATGGTGGTGTCCCTGCCAGGCTCCTATCACAGCCCTGCTCCGAAAGTGCGAACGTCTGCAGATAGCTGGCAGGCAGAAGGGGCTATCCTGGAAAGCTGTTGCTCAGCCTGATCTGCCCATGGCAGTGCTCGCATAGAGGCACAGAGAATGGGGCTGCTTGCTTATCTTGCCACTTGAAACTTCAAACGCATGCTGGGAATGGTGGTGTCCCTGCCGGGCTCCTATCGCAGCCCTGCTCCGAAAGTGCGAACGTCTGCAGATAGCTGGCAGGCAGAAGGGGCTAGCCTGGAAAGCTGTTGCTCAGCCTCATCTGCCCATGGCAGTGCTCGCACAGAGGCACAGAGAATGGGGCTGCTTGCTTGTCTTGCCACCTCAAACTTCAAACGTAGCCTGGGAAAGTTGGTGTACCTGCTAGGCTCCTTTCGCAGCCCTGTTCTTGAAATGCGAACGTCTGCAGATAGCTGGCAGGCAGAAGGGGCTAGCCTGGAAAGCTGTTGCTCAGCCTCATCTGCCCATGGCAGTGCTCGCACAGAGGCACAGAGAATGGGGCTGCTTGCTTATCTTGCCACCTCAAACTTCAAACGTAGACTGGGAAAAATGGTGTACCTGCTAGGCTCCTTTCGCAGCCCTGTTCTTGAAATGCGAACGTCTGCAGATAGCTGGCAGGCAGAAGGGGCTCGCTTGGAAAGCTGTTGCTCAGCCTCATCTGCCCATGGCAGTGCTCGCACAGAGGCACAGAGAATGGGGCTGCTTGCTTATCTTGCCACCTCAAACTTCAAACGCATGCTGGGAATGGTGGTGTCCCTGCCAGGGTCCTATCATAGCCCTGCTCCGAAAGTGCGAACGTCTGCAGATAGCTGGCAGGCAGAAGGGGCTAGCCTGGAAAGCTGTTGCTCAGCCTCATCTGCCCATGGCAGTGCTCGCACAGAGGCACAGAGAATGGGGCTGCTTGCTTGTCTTGCCACCTCAAACTTCAAACGTAGCCTGGGAAATTTGGTGTACCTGCTAGGCTCCTTTCGCAGCCCTGCTCTTGAAATGCGAACGTCTGCAGATAGCTGGCAGCCAGAAGGTGCTAGCCTGGAAAGCTGTTTCTCAGCCTCATCTGCCCATGGCAGTGCTCGCATAGAGGCACAGAGAATGGGGCTGCTTGCTTATCTTGCCACTTGAAACTTCAAACGCATGCTGGGAATGGTGGTGTCCCTGCCAGGCTCCTATCACAGCCCTGCTCCGAAAGTGCGAACGTCTGCAGATAGCTGGCAGCCAGAAGGGGCTAGCCTGGAAAGCTGTTGCTCAGCCTCATCTGCCCATGGCACTGTTCGCATAGAGGCACAGAGAATGGGGCTGCTTGCTTGTCTTGCCACCTCAAACTTCAAACGTAGCCTGGGAAAGTTGGCGTCCCTGCCAGGCTCCTTTCGCAGCCCTGCTCCGAAAGTGCGAACGTCTGCAGATAGCTGGCAGCCAGAAGGGGCTAGCCTGGAAAGCTGTTGCTCAGCCTCATCTGCCCATGGCAGTGCTCGCACAGAGGCACAGAGAATGGGGCTGCTTGCTTATCTTGCCACCTCAAACTTCAAACGCATGCTGGGAATGGTGGTGTCCCTGCCAGGGTCCTATCATAGCCCTGCTCCGAAAGTGCGAACGTCTGCAGATAGCTGGCAGGCAGAAGGGGCTAGCCTGGAAAGCTGTTGCTCAGCCTCATCTGCCCATGGCAGTGCTCGCACAGAGGCACAGAGAATGGGGCTGCTTGCTTGTCTTGCCACCTCAAACTTCAAACGTAGCCTGGGAAAGTTGGTGTCCCAGCCAGGCTCCTTTCGCAGCCCTGCTCCGAAAGTGCGAATGTCTGCAGATAGCTGGCAGCCAGAAGGGGCTAGCCTGGAAAGCTGTTGCTCAGCCTCATCTGCCCATGGCACTGTTCGCACAGAGGCACAGAGAATGGGGCTGCTTGCTTGTCTTGCCACCTCAAACTTCAAACGTAGCCTGGGAAAGTTGGTGTCCCAGCCAGGCTCCTTTCGCAGCCCTGCTCTGAAAGTGCGAACGTCTGCAGATAGCTGGCAGCCAGAAGGGGCTAGCCTGGAAAGCTGTTGCTCAGCCTCATCTGCCCATGGCAGTGCTCGCACAGAGGCACAGAGAATGGGGCTGCTTGCTTGTCTTGCCACCTCAAACTTCAAACGCATGCTGGGAATGGTGGTGTCCCTGCCAGGCTCCTTTCGCAGCCCTGCTCCGAAAGTGCGAACGTCTGCAGATAGCTGGCAGCCAGAAGGGGCTAGCCTGGAAAGCTGTTGCTCAGCCTCATCTGCCCATGGCAGTGCTCGCACAGAGGCACAGAGAATGGGGCTGCTTGCTTATCTTGCCACCTCAAACTTCAAACGCATGCTGGGAATGGTGGTGTCCCTGCCGGGCTCCTATCGCAGCCCTGCTCCGAAAGTGCGAACGTCTGCAGATAGCTGGCAGGCAGAAGGGGCTAGCCTGGAAAGCTGTTGCTCAGCCTCATCTGCCCATGGCAGTGCTCGCACAGAGGCACAGAGAATGGGGCTGCTTGCTTGTCTTGCCACCTCAAACTTCAAACGTAGCCTGGGAAAGTTGGTGTACCTGCTAGGCTCCTTTCGCAGCCCTGTTCTTGAAATGCGAACGTCTGCAGATAGCTGGCAGGCAGAAGGGGCTAGCCTGGAAAGCTGTTGCTCAGCCTCATCTGCCCATGGCAGTGCTCGCACAGAGGCACAGAGAATGGGGCTGCTTGCTTGTCTTGCCACCTCAAACTTCAAACGTAGCCTGGGAAATTTGGTGTACCTGCTAGGCTCCTTTCGCAGCCCTGCTCTTGAAATGCGAACGTCTGCAGATAGCTGGCAGCCAGAAGGTGCTAGCCTGGAAAGCTGTTGCTCAGCCTCATCTGCCCATGGCAGTGCTCGCATAGAGGCACAGAGAATGGGGCTGCTTGCTTGTCTTGCCACCTCAAACTTCAAACGTAGCCTGGGAAATTTGGTGTACCTGCTAGGCTCCTTTCGCAGCCCTGCTCTTGAAATGCGAACGTCTGCAGATAGCTGGCAGCCAGAAGGTGCTAGCCTGGAAAGCTGTTGCTCAGCCTCATCTGCCCATGGCAGTGCTCGCATAGAGGCACAGAGAATGGGGCTGCTTGCTTGTCTTGCCACCTCAAACTTCAAACGTAGCCTGGGAAAGTTGGTGTCCCAGCCAGGCTCCTTTCGCAGCCCTGCTCCGAAAGTGCGAATGTCTGCAGATAGCTGGCAGCCAGAAGGGGCTAGCCTGGAAAGCTGTTGCTCAGCCTCCTCTGCCCATGGCACTGTTCGCACAGAGGCACAGAGAATGGGGCTGCTTGCTTGTCTTGCCACCTCAAACTTCAAACGTAGCCTGGGAAAGTTGGTGTCCCAGCCAGGCTCCTTTCGCAGCCCTGCTCTGAAAGTGCGAACGTCTGCAGATAGTTGGAAGCCAGAAGGGGCTAGCCTGGAAAGCTGTTGCTCAGCCTCATCTGCCCATGGCAGTGCTCGCATAGAGGCACAGAGAATGGGGCTGCTTGCTTGTCTTGCCACCTCAAACTTCAAACGCATGCTGGGAATGGTGGTGTCCCTGCCAAGCTCCTATCACAGCCCTGCTCCGAAAGTGCGAACGTCTGCAGATAGCTGGCAGGCAGAAGGGGCTATCCTGGAAAGCTGTTGCTCAGCCTGATCTGCCCATGGCAGTGCTCGCATAGAGGCACAGAGAATGGGGCTGCTTGCTTATCTTGCCACTTGAAACTTCAAACGCATGCTGGGAATGGTGGTGTCCCTGCCGGGCTCCTATCGCAGCCCTGCTCCGAAAGTGCGAACGTCTGCAGATAGCTGGCAGGCAGAAGGGGCTAGCCTGGAAAGCTGTTGCTCAGCCTCATCTGCCCATGGCAGTGCTCGCACAGAGGCACAGAGAATGGGGCTGCTTGCTTGTCTTGCCACCTCAAACTTCAAACGTAGCCTGGGAAAGTTGGTGTACCTGCTAGGCTCCTTTCGCAGCCCTGTTCTTGAAATGCGAACGTCTGCAGATAGCTGGCAGGCAGAAGGGGCTAGCCTGGAAAGCTGTTGCTCAGCCTCATCTGCCCATGGCAGTGCTCGCACAGAGGCACAGAGAATGGGGCTGCTTGCTTATCTTGCCACCTCAAACTTCAAACGTAGACTGGGAAAAATGGTGTACCTGCTAGGCTCCTTTCGCAGCCCTGTTCTTGAAATGCGAACGTCTGCAGATAGCTGGCAGGCAGAAGGGGCTCGCTTGGAAAGCTGTTGCTCAGCCTCATCTGCCCATGGCAGTGCTCGCACAGAGGCACAGAGAATGGGGCTGCTTGCTTGTCTTGCCACCTCAAACTTCAAACGCATGCTGGGAATGGTGGTGTCCCTGCCAGGGTCCTATCATAGCCCTGCTCCGAAAGTGCGAACGTCTGCAGATAGCTGGCAGGCAGAAGGGGCTAGCCTGGAAAGCTGTTGCTCAGCCTCATCTGCCCATGGCAGTGCTCGCACAGAGGCACAGAGAATGGGGCTGCTTGCTTGTCTTGCCACCTCAAACTTCAAACGCATGCTGGGAATGGTGGTGTCCCTGCCAGGCTCCTATCACAGCCCTGCTCCGAAAGTGCGAACGTCTGCAGATAGCTGGCAGGCAGAAGGGGCTAGCCTGGAAAGCTGTTGCTCAGCCTCATCTGCCCATGGCAGTGCTCGCATAGAGGCACAGAGAATGGGGCTGCTTGCTTATCTTGCCACTTGAAACTTCAAACGCATGCTGGGAATGGTGGTGTCCCTGCCAGGCTCCTATCACAGCCCTGCTCCGAAAGTGCGAACGTCTGCAGATAGCTGGCAGCCAGAAGGGGCTAGCCTGGAAAGCTGTTGCTCAGCCTCATCTGCCCATGGCACTGTTCGCATAGAGGCACAGAGAATGGGGCTGCTTGCTTGTCTTGCCACCTCAAACTTCAAACGTAGCCTGGGAAAGTTGGCGTCCCTGCCAGGCTCCTTTCGCAGCCCTGCTCCGAAAGTGCGAACGTCTGCAGATAGCTGGCAGCCAGAAGGGGCTAGCCTGGAAAGCTGTTGCTCAGCCTCATCTGCCCATGGCAGTGCTCGCACAGAGGCACAGAGAATGGGGCTGCTTGCTTATCTTGCCACCTCAAACTTCAAACGCATGCTGGGAATGGTGGTGTCCCTGCCAGGCTCCTATCATAGCCCTGCTCCGAAAGTGCGAACGTCTGCAGATAGCTGGCAGGCAGAAGGGGCTAGCCTGGAAAGCTGTTGCTCAGCCTCATCTGCCCATGGCAGTGCTCGCATAGAGGCACAGAGAATGGGGCTGCTTGCTTTTCTTGCCACCTCAAACTTCAAACGTAGCCTGGGAAATTTGGTGTACCTGCTAGGCTCCTTTCGCAGCACTGCTCTTGAAATGCGAACGTCTGCAGATAGCTGGCAGCCAGAAGGTGCTAGCCTGGAAAGCTGTTGCTCAGCCTCATCTGCCCATGGCAGTGCTCGCATAGAGGCACAGAGAATGGGGCTGCTTGCTTGTCTTGCCACCTCAAACTTCAAACGTAGCCTGGGAAAGTTGGTGTCCCAGCCAGGCTCCTTTCGCAGCCCTGCTCCGAAAGTGCGAATGTCTGCAGATAGCTGGCAGCCAGAAGGGGCTAGCCTGGAAAGCTGTTGCTCAGCCTCATCTGCCCATGGCACTGTTCGCACAGAGGCACAGAGAATGGGGCTGCTTGCTTGTCTTGCCACCTCAAACTTCAAACGTAGCCTGGGAAAGTTGGTGTCCCAGCCAGGCTCCTTTCGCAGCCCTGCTCTGAAAGTGCGAACGTCTGCAGATAGTTGGCAGCCAGAAGGGGCTAGCCTGGAAAGCTGTTGCTCAGCCTCATCTGCCCATGGCACTGTTCGCATAGAGGCACAGAGAATGGGGCTGCTTGCTTGTCTTGCCACCTCAAACTTCAAACGTAGCCTGGGAAAGTTAGTGTCCCTGCCAGGCTCCTTTCGCAGCCCTGCTCCGAAAGTGCGAACGTCTGCAGATAGCTGGCAGCCAGAAGGGGCTAGCCTGGAAAGCTGTTGCTCAGCCTCATCTGCCCATGGCAGTGCTCGCACAGAGGCACAGAGAATGGGGCTGCTTGCTTATCTTGCCACCTCAAACTTCAAACGCATGCTGGGAATGGTGGTGTCCCTGCCAGGGTCCTATCATAGCCCTGCTCCGAAAGTGCGAACGTCTGCAGATAGCTGGCAGGCAGAAGGGGCTAGCCTGGAAAGCTGTTGCTCAGCCTCATCTGCCCATGGCAGTGCTCGCACAGAGGCACAGAGAATGGGGCTGCTTGCTTGTCTTGCCACCTCAAACTTCAAACGTAGCCTGGGAAAGTTGGTGTACCTGCTAGGCTCCTTTCGCAGCCCTGTTCTTGAAATGCGAACGTCTGCAGATAGCTGGCAGGCAGAAGGGGCTAGCCTGGAAAGCTGTTGCTCAGCCTCATCTGCCCATGGCAGTGCTCGCACAGAGGCACAGAGAATGGGGCTGCTTGCTTATCTTGCCACCTCAAACTTCAAACGTAGACTGGGAAAAATGGTGTACCTGCTAGGCTCCTTTCGCAGCCCTGTTCTTGAAATGCGAACGTCTGCAGATACCTGGCAGGCAGAAGGGGCTAGCTTGGAAAGCTGTTGCTCAGCCTCATCTGCCCATGGCAGTGCACGCACAGAGGCACAGAGAATGGGGCTGCTTGCTTATCTTGCCACCTCAAACTTCAAACGCATGCTGGGAATGGTGGTGTCCCTGCCAGGCTCCTATCACAGCCCTGCTCCGAAAGTGCGAACGTCTGCAGATAGCTGGCAGGCAGAAGGGGCTAGCCTGGAAAGCTGTTGCTCAGCCTCAACTGCTCATGGCACTGCTCGCACAGAGGCACAGAGAATGGGGCTGCTTGCTTATCTTGCGACTTGAAACTTCAAACGCATGCTGGGAAAGGTGGTGTCCCTGCCAGGCTCCTATCACAGCCCTGCTCCGAAAGTGCGAACGTCTGCAGATAGCTGGCAGCCAGAAGGGGCTAGCCTGGAAAGCTGTTGCTCAGCCTGATCTGCCCATGGCAGTGCTCGCACAGAGGCACAGAGAATGGGGCTGCTTGCTTGTCTTGCCACCTCAAACTTCAAACGTAGCCTGGGAAAGTTGGTGTCCCAGCCAGGCTCCTTTCGCAGCCCTGCTCCGAAAGTGCGAACGTCTGCAGATAGCTGGCAGGCAGAAGGGGCTAGCCTGGAAAGCTGTTGCTCAGCCTCATCTGCCCATGGCACTGTTCGCATAGAGGCACAGAGAATGGGGCTGCTTGCTTATCTTGCCACTTGAAACTTCAAACGCATGCTGGGAATGGTGGTGTCCCTGCCAGGCTCCTATCACAGCCCTGCTCCGAAAGTGCGAACCTCTGCAGATAGCTGGCAGCCAGAAGGGGCTAGCCTGGAAAGCTGTTGCTCAGCCTCATCTGCCCATGGCACTGCTCGCACAGAGGCACAGAGAATGGGGCTGCTTGCTTATCTTGCCACCTCAAACTTCAAACGTAGCCTGGGAAAGATAGTGTACCTGCTAGGCTCCTATCACAGCCCTGCTCCGAAAGTGTGAACGTCTGCAGATAGCTGGCAGCCAGAAGGGGCTAGCCTGGAAAGCTGTTGCTCAGCCTCATCTGCCCATGGCACTGCTCGCACAGAGGCACAGAGAATGCGGCTCCTTGCTTATCTTGCCACTTGAAACTTCAAACGCATGCTGGGAATGGTGGTGTCCCTGCCGGGCTCCTATCACAGCCCTGCTCCGAAAGTGCGAACGTCTGCAGATAGCTGGCAGGCAGAAGGGGCTAGCCTGGAAAGCTGTTGCTCAGCCTCATCTGCCCATGGCAGTGCTCGCACAGAGGCACAGAGAATGGGGCTGCTTGCTTGTCTTGCCACCTCAAACTTCAAACGTAGCCTGGGAAATTTGGTGTACCTGCTAGGCTCCTTTCGCAGCCCTGCTCTTGAAATGCGAACGTCTGCAGATAGCTGGCAGCCAGAAGGTGCTAGCCTGGAAAGCTGTTGCTCAGCCTCATCTGCCCATGGCACTGTTCGCATAGAGGCACAGAGAATGGGGCTGCTTGCTTATCTTGCCACTTGAAACTTCAAACGCATGCTGGGAATGGTGGTGTCCCAGCCAGGCTCCTTTCGCAGCCCTGCTCCGAAAGTGCGAACGTCTGCAGATAGCTGGCAGCCAGAAGGGGCTAGCCTGGAAAGCTGTTGCTCAGCCTGATCTGCCCATGGCAGTGCTCGCACAGAGGCACAGAGAATGGGGCTGCTTCCTTGTCTTGCCACCTCAAACTTCAAACATAACCTGGGAAAGTTGGTGTCCCAGCCAGGCTCCTTTCGCAGCCCTGCTCTTGAAATGCGAACGTCTGCAGATAGCTGACAGCCACAAGGTGCTAGCCTGGAAAGCTGTTGGTCAGCCTCATCTGCCCATGGCACTGCTCGCACAGAGGCATAGAGAATGCGGCTCCTTGCTTGTCTTACCACCTCAAACTTCAAACGTAGCCTGGGAAAGTTGGTGTCCCAGCCAGGCTCCTATCACAGCCCTGCTCCGAAAGTGCGAACGTCTGCAGATAGCTGGCAGGCAGAAGGGGCTAGCCTGGAAAGCTGTTGCTCAGCCTCATCTGCCCATGGCAGTGCTCGCACAGAGGCACAGAGAATGGGGCTGCTTGCTTATCTTGCCACCTCAACCTTCAAACGTAGCCTGGGAAAGATGGTGTACCTGCTAGGCTCCTTTCGCAGCCCTGCTCTTGAAATGCGAACGTCTGCAGATAGCTGGCAGGCAGAAGGGGCTAGCTTGGAAAGCTGTTGCTCAGCCTCATCTGCCCATGGCAGTGCTCGCACAGAGGCACAGAGAATGGGGCTGCTTGCTTGTCTTGCCACCTCAAACTTCAAACGCATGCTGGGAATGGTGGTGTCCCTGCCAGGCTCCTATCACAGCCCTGCTCCGAAAGTGCGAACGTCTGCAGATAGCTGGCAGGCAGAAGGGGCTAGCTTGGAAAGCTGTTGCTCAGCCTGATCTGCCCATGGCACTGTTCGCATAGAGGCACAGAGAATGGGGCTGCTTGCTTATCTTGCCACTTGAAACTTCAAACGCATGCTGGGAATGGTGGTGTCCCTGCCAGGCTCCTATCACAGCCCTGCTCCGAAAGTGCGAACGTCTGCAGATAGCTGGCAGGCAGAAGGGGCTAGCCTGGAAAGCTGTTGCTCAGCCTCATCTGCCCATGGCAGTGCTCGCACAGAGGCACAGAGAATGGGGCTGCTTGCTTATCTTGCCACCTCAAACTTCAAACGTAGCCTGGGAAAGATAGTGTACCTGCTAGGCTCCTTTCGCAACCCTGCTCTTGAAATGCGAACGTCTGCAGATGGCTGGCAGGCAGAAGGGGCTAGCTTGGAAAGCTGTTGCTCAGCCTCATCTGCCCATGGCAGTGCTCGCACAGAGGCACAGAGAATGGGGCTGCTTGCTTGTCTTGCCACCTCAAACTTCAAACGCATGCTGGGAATGGTGGTGTCCCTGCCAGGCTCCTATCACAGCCCTGCTCCGAAAGTGCGAACGTCTGCAGATAGCTGGCAGCCAGAAGGGGCTAGCCTGGAAAGCTGTTGCTCAGCCTGATCTGCCCATGGCAGTGCTCGCACAGAGGCACAGAGAATGGGGCTGCTTGCTTGTCTTGCCACCTCAAACTTCAAACGTAGCCTGGGAAAGTTGGTGTCCCAGCCAGGCTTCTTTCGCAGCCCTGCTCCGAAAGTGCGAACGTCTGCAGATAGCTGGCAGCCAGAAGGGGCTAGCCTGGAAAGCTGTTGCTCAGCCTCATCTGCCCATGGCAGTGCTCGCACAGAGGCACAGAGAATGGGGCTGCTTGCTTGTCTTGCCACCTCAAACTTCAAACGTAGCCTGGGAAAGTTGGTGTCCCAGCCAGGCTCCTTTCGCAGCCCTGCTCTGAAAGTGCGAACGTCTGCAGATAGTTGGCAGCCAGAAGGGGCTAGCCTGGAAAGCTGTTGCTCAGCCTCATCTGCCCATGGCACTGTTCGCATAGAGGCACAGAGAATGGGGCTGCTTGCTTATCTTGCCACTTGAAACTTCAAACGCATGCTGGGAATGGTGGTGTCCCTGCCAGGCTCCTTTCGCAGCCCTGCTCCGAAAGTGCGAACGTCTGCAGATAGCTGGCAGCCAGAAGGGGCTAGCCTGGGAAGCTGTTGCTCAGCCTGATCTGCCCACGGCAGTGCTCGCACAGAGGCACAGAGAATGGGGCTGCTTGCTTGTCTTGCCACCTCAAACTTCAAACATAGCCTGGGAAAGTTGGTGTCCCAGCCAGGCTCCTTTCGCAGCCCTGCTCTTGAAATGCGAACGTCTGCAGATAGCTGGCAGCCAGAAGGTGCTAGCCTGGAAAGCTGTTGGTCAGCCTCATCTGCCCATGGCACTGCTCGCCCAGAGGCACAGAGAATGCGGCTCCTTGCTTGTCTTGCCACCTCAAACTTCAAACGTAGCCTGGGAAATTTGGTGTCCCAGCCAGGCTCCTATCACAGCCCTGCTCCGAAAGTGCGAACGTCTGCAGATAGCTGGCAGCCAGAAGGGGCTATCCTGGAAAGCTGTTGCTCAGCCTCATCTGCCCATGGCAGTGCTCGCACAGAGGCACAGAGAATGGGGCTGCTTGCTTATCTTGCGACTTGAAACTTCAAACGCATGCTGGGAATGGTGGTGTCCCTGCCAGGCTCCTATCACAGCCCTGCTCCGAAAGTGCGAACGTCTGCAGATAGCTGGCAGGCAGAAGGGGCTAGCCTGGAAAGCTGTTGCTCAGCCTCATCTGCCCATGGCAGTGCTCGCACAGAGGCACAGAGAATGGGGCTGCTTGCTTATCTTGCCACCTCAACCTTCAAACGTAGCCTGGGAAAGATGGTGTACCTGCTAGGCTCCTTTCGCAGCCCTGCTCTTGAAATGCGAATGTCTGCAGATAGCTGGCAGGCAGAAGGGGCTAGCTTGGAAAGCTGTTGCTCAGCCTCATCTGCCCATGGCAGTGCTCGCACAGAGGCACAGAGAATGGGGCTGCTTGCTTGTCTTGCCACCTCAAACTTCAAACGCATGCTGGGAATGGTGGTGTCCCTGCCAGGCTCCTATCACAGCCCTGCTCCGAAAGTGCGAACGTCTGCAGATAGCTGGCAGGCAGAAGGGGCTAGCTTGGAAAGCTGTTGCTCAGCCTCATCTGCCCATGGCACTGTTCGCATAGAGGCACAGAGAATGGGGCTGCTTGCTTATCTTGCCACTTGAAACTTCAAACGCATGCTGGGAATGGTGGTGTCCCTGCCAGGCTCCTATCACAGCCCTGCTCCGAAAGTGCGAACGTCTGCAGATAGCTGGCAGGCAGAAGGGGCTAGCCTGGAAAGCTGTTGCTCAGCCTCATCTGCCCATGGCAGTGCTCGCACAGAGGCACAGAGAATGGGGCTGCTTGCTTGTCTTGCCACCTCAAACTTCAAACGTAGACTGGGAAAGATAGTGTACCTGCTAGGCTCCTTTCGCAACCCTGCTCTTGAAATGCGAACGTCTGCAGATGGCTGGCAGGCAGAAGGGGCTAGCTTGGAAAGCTGTTGCTCAGCCTCATCTGCCCATGGCAGTGCTCGCACAGAGGCACAGAGAATGGGGCTGCTTGCTTGTCTTGCCACCTCAAACTTCAAACGCATGCTGGGAATGGTGGTGTCCCTGCCAGGCTCCTATCACAGCCCTGCTCCGAAAGTGCGAACGTCTGCAGATAGCTGGCAGCCAGAAGGGGCTAGCCTGGAAAGCTGTTGCTCAGCCTGATCTGCCCATGGCAGTGCTCGCACAGAGGCACAGAGAATGGGGCTGCTTGCTTGTCTTGCCACCTCAAACTTCAAACGTAGCCTGGGAAAGATGGTGTCCCAGCCAGGCTTCTTTCGCAGCCCTGCTCCGAAAGTGCGAATGTCTGCAGATAGCTGGCAGCCAGAAGGGGCTAGCCTGGAAAGCTGTTGCTCAGCCTCATCTGCCCATGGCAGTGCTCGCACAGAGGCACAGAGAATGGGGCTGCTTGCTTGTCTTGCCACCTCAAACTTCAAACGTAGCCTGGGAAAGTTGGTGTCCCAGCCAGGCTCCTTTCGCAGCCCTGCTCTGAAAGTGCGAACGTCTGCAGATAGTTGGCAGCCAGAAGGGGCTAGCCTGGAAAGCTGTTGCTCAGCCTCATCTGCCCATGGCACTGTTCGCATAGAGGCACAGAGAATGGGGCTGCTTGCTTATCTTGCCACTTGAAACTTCAAACGCATGCTGGGAATGGTGGTGTCCCTGCCAGGCTCCTTTCGCAGCCCTGCTCCAAAAGTGCGAACGTCTGCAGATAGCTGGCAGGCAGAAGGGGCTAGCCTGGAAAGCTGTTGCTCAGCCTGATCTGCCCATGGCAGTGCTCGCACAGAGGCACAGAGAATGGGGCTGCTTGCTTGTCTTGCCACCTCAAACTTCAAACATAGCCTGGGAAAGTTGGTGTCCCAGCCAGGCTCCTTTCGCAGCCCTGCTCTTGAAATGCGAACGTCTGCAGATAGCTGGCAGCCAGAAGGTGCTAGCCTGGAAAGCTGTTGGTCAGCGTCATCTGCCCATGGCACTGCTCGCCCAGAGGCATAGAGAATGCGGCTCCTTGCTTGTCTTGCCACCTCAAACTTCAAACGTAGCCTGGGAAATTTGGTGTCCCAGCCAGGCTCCTATCACAGCCCTGCTCCGAAAGTGCGAACGTCTGCAGATAGCTGGCAGCCAGAAGGGGCTATCCTGGAAAGCTGTTGCTCAGCCTCATCTGCCCATGGCAGTGCTCGCACAGAGGCACAGAGAATGGGGCTGCTTGCTTATCTTGCGACTTGAAACTTCAAACGCATGCTGGGAATGGTGGTGTCCCTGCCAGGCTCCTATCACAGCCCTGCTCCGAAAGTGCGAACGTCTGCAGATAGCTGGCAGGCAGAAGGGGCTAGCCTGGAAAGCTGTTGCTCAGCCTCATCTGCCCATGGCAGTGCTCGCACAGAGGCACAGAGAATGGGGCTGCTTGCTTATCTTGCCACTTGAAACTTCAAACGCATGCTGGGAATTGTGGTGTCCCTGCCAGGCTCCTATCACAGCCCTGCTCCGAAAGTGCGAACGTCTGCAGATAGCTGGCAGGCAGCAGGGGCTAGCCTGGAAAGCTGTTGCTCAGCCTCATCTGCCCATGGCAGTGCTCGCACAGAGGCACAGAGAATGGGGCTGCTTGCTTATCTTGCCACCTCAAACTTCAAACGTAGCCTATGAAAGATGGTGTACCTGCCAGGCTCCTTTCGCAGCCCTGCTCTTGAAATGCGAACGTCTGCAGATAGCTGGCAGGCAGAAGGGGCTAGCCTGGAAAGCTGTTGCTCAGCCTCATCTGCCCATGGCAGTGCTCGCACAGAGGCACAGAGAATGGGGCTGCTTGCTTGTCTTGCCACCTCAAACTTCAAACGCATGCTGGGAATGGTGGTGTCCCTGCCAGGCTCCTATCACAGCCCTGCTCCGAAAGTGCGAACGTCTGCAGATAGCTGGCAGGCAGAAGGGGCTAGCTTGGAAAGCTGTTGCTCAGCCTCATCTGCCCATGGCACTGTTCGCATAGAGGCACAGAGAATGGGGCTGCTTGCTTATCTTGCCACTTGAAACTTCAAACGCATGCTGGGAATGGTGGTGTCCCTGCCAGGCTCCTATCACAGCCCTGCTCCGAAAGTGCGAACGTCTGCAGACAGCTGGCAGCCAGAAGGGGCTAGCCTGGAAAGCTGTTGCTCAGCCTCATCTGCCCATGGCAGTGCTCGCACAGAGGCACAGAGAACGGGGCTGCTTGCTTGTCTTGCCACCTCAAACTTCAAACATAGCCTGGGAAAGTTGGTGTCCCAGCCAGGCTCCTTTCGCAGCCCTGCTCTTGAAATGCGAACGTCTGCAGATAGCTGGCAGCCAGAAGGTGCTAGCCTGGAAAGCTGTTGGTCAGACTCATCTGCCCATGGCACTGCTCGCCCAGAGGCATAGAGAATGCGGCTCCTTGCTTGTCTTGCCACCTCAAACTTCAAACGTAGCCTGGGAAAGTTGGTGTCCCAGCCAGGCTCCTATCACAGCCCTGCTCCGAAAGTGCGAACGTCTGCAGATAGCTGGCAGCCAGAAGGGGCTATCCTGGAAAGCTGTTGCTCAGCCTCATCTGCCCATGGCAGTGCTCGCACAGAGGCACAGAGAATGGGGCTGCTTGCTTATCTTGCGACTTGAAACTTCAAACGCATGCTGGGAATGGTGGTGTCCCTGCCAGGCTCCTATCACAGCCCTGCTCCGAAAGTGCGAACGTCTGCAGATAGCTGGCAGGCAGAAGGGGCTAGCCTGGAAAGCTGTTGCTCAGCCTCATCTGCCCATGGCAGTGCTCGCACAGAGGCACAGAGAATGGGGCTGCTTGCTTATCTTGCCACTTGAAACTTCAAACGCATGCTGGGAATTGTGGTGTCCCTGCCAGGCTCCTATCACAGCCCTGCTCCGAAAGTGCGAACGTCTGCAGATAGCTGGGAGGCAGAAGGGGCTAGCCTGGAAAGCTGTTGCTCAGCCTCATCTGCCCATGGCAGTGCTCGCACAGAGGCACAGAGAATGGGGCTGCTTGCTTATCTTGCCACCTCAAACTTCAAACGTAGCCTATGAAAGATGGTGTACCTGCCAGGCTCCTTTCGCAGCCCTGCTCTTGAAATGCGAACGTCTGCAGATAGCTGGCAGGCAGAAGGGGCTAGCTTGGAAAGCTGTTGCTCAGCCTCATCTGCCCATGGCAGTGCTCGCACAGAGGCACAGAGAATGGGGCTGCTTGCTTGTCTTGCCACCTCAAACTTCAAACGCATGCTGGGAATGGTGGTGTCCCTGCCAGGCTCCTATCACAGCCCTGCTCCGAGAGTGCGAACGTCTGCAGATAGCTGGCAGGCAGAAGGTGCTAGCCTGGAAAGCTGTTGCTCAGCCTCATCTGCCCATGGCACTGTTCGCATAGAGGCACAGAGAATGGGGCTGCTTGCTTATCTTGCCACTTGAAACTTCAAACGCATGCTGGGAATGGTGGTGTCCCTGCCAGGCTCCTATCGCAGCCCTGCTCCGAAAGTGCGAACGTCTGCAGATAGCTGGCAGGCAGAAGGGGCTAGCCTGGAAAGCTGTTGCTCAGCCTCATCTGCCCATGGCAGTGCTCGCACAGAGGCACAGAGAATGGGGCTGCTTGCTTGTCTTGCCACCTCAAACTTCAAACGTAGCCTGGGAAAGATGGTGTACCTGCTAGGCTCCTTTCGCAGCCCTGCTCTTGAAATGCGAACGTCTGCAGATAGCTGGCAGCCAGAAGGGGCTAGCCTGGAAAGCTGTTTCTCAGCCTCATCTGCCCATGGCACTGCTCGCACAGAGGCATAGAGAATGCGGCTCCTTGCTTGTCTTGCCACCTCAAACTTCAAACGTAGCCTGGGAAAGTTGGTGTCCCAGCCAGGCTCCTTTCGCAGCCCTGCACCGAAAGTGCGAACGTCTGCAGATAGCTGGCAGGCAGAAGGGGCTAGCCTGGAAAGCTGTTGCTCAGCCTCATCTGCCCATGGCAGTGCTCGCACAGAGGCACAGAGAATGGGGCTGCTTGCTTGTCTTGCCACCTCAAACTTCAAACGTAGCCTGGGAAAGTTGGTGTCCCAGACAGGCTCCTTTCGCAGCCCTGCTCCGAAAGTGCGAATGTCTGCAGATAGCTGGCAGCCAGAAGGGGCTAGCCTGGAAAGCTGTTGCTCAGCCTCATCTGCCCATGGCACTGCTCGCACAGAGGCACAGAGAATGCGGCTCCTTGCTTATCTTGCCACTTGAAACTTCAAACGCATGCTGGGAATGGTGGTGTCCCTGCCAGGCTCCTATCACAGCCCTGCTCCGAAAGTGTGAACGTCTGCAGATAGCTGGCAGGCAGAAGGGGCTAGCCTGGAAAGCTGTTGCTCAGCCTCATCTGCCCATGGCAGTGCTCGCACAGAGGCACAGAGAATGGGGCTGCTTGCTTGTCTTGCCACCTCAAACTTCAAACGTAGCCTGGGAAATTTGGTGTACCTGCTAGGCTCCTTTCGCAGCCCTGCTCTTGAAATGCGAACGTCTGCAGATAGCTGGCAGCCAGAAGGGGCTAGCCTGGAAAGCTGTTGCTCAGCCTGATCTGCCCATGGCACTGTTCGCATAGAGGCACAGAGAATGGGGCTGCTTGCTTATCTTGCCACTTGAAACTTCAAACGCATGCTGGGAATGGTGGTGTCCCTGCCAGGCTCCTATCGCAGCCCTGCTCCGAAAGTGCGAACGTCTGCAGATAGCTGGCAGGCAGAAGGGGCTAGCCTGGAAAGCTGTTGCTCAGCCTGATCTGCCCATGGCAGTGCTCGCACAGAGGCACAGAGAATGGGGCTGCTTGCTTGTCTTGCCACCTCAAACTTCAAACGCATGCTGGGAATGGTGGTGTCCGTGCCAGGCTCCTATCACAGCCCTGCTCCGAAAGTGTGAACGTCTGCAGATAGCTGGCAGCCAGAAGGGGCTAGCCTGGAAAGCTGTTGCTCAGCCTCATCTGCCCATGGCACTGCTCGCACAGAGGCACAGAGAATGCGGCTCCTTGCTTATCTTGCCACTTGAAACTTCAAACGCATGCTGGGAATGGTGGTGTCCCTGCCAGGCTCCTATCACAGCCCTGCTCCGAAAGTGCGAACGTCTGCAGATAGCTGGCAGGCAGAAGGGGCTAGCCTGGAAAGCTGTTGCTCAGCCTCATCTGCCCATGGCAGTGCTCACACAGAGGCACAGAGAATGGGGCTGCTTGCTTGTCTTGCCACCTCAAACTTCAAACGTAGCCTGGGAAATTTGGTGTACCTGCTAGGCTCCTTTCGCAGCCCTGCTCTTGAAATGCGAACGTCTGCAGATAGCTGGCAGGCAGAAGGGGCTAGCCTGGAAAGCTGTTGCTCAGCCTCATCTGCCCATGGCACTGTTCGCATAGAGGCACAGAGAATGGGGCTGCTTGCTTATCTTGCCACTTGAAACTTCAAACGCATGCTGGGAATGGTGGTGTCCCAGCCAGGCTCCTTTCGCAGCCCTGCTCCGAAAGTGCGAACGTCTGCAGATAGCTGGCAGGCAGAAGGGGCTAGCCTGGAAAGCTGTTGCTCAGCCTGATCTGCCCATGGCAGTGCTCGCACAGAGGCACAGAGAATGGGGCTGCTTGCTTGTCTTGCCACCTCAAACTTCAAACATAGCCTGGGAAAGTTGGTGTCCCAGCCAGGCTCCTTTCGCAGCCCTGCTCTTGAAATGCGAACGTCTGCAGATAGCTGACAGCCAGAAGGTGCTAGCCTGGAAAGCTGTTGGTCAGCCTCATCTGCCCATGGCACTGCTCGCACAGAGGCATAGAGAATGCGGCTCCTTGCTTGTCTTACCACCTCAAACTTCAAACGTAGCCTGGGAAAGTTGGTGTCCCAGGCAGGCTCCTATCACAGCCCTGCTCCGAAAGTGCGAACGTCTGCAGATAGCTGGCAGCCAGAAGGGGCTAGCCTGGAAAGCTGTTGCTCAGCCTCATCTGCCCATGGCAGTGCTCGCACAGAGGCACAGAGAATGGGGCTGCTTGCTTATCTTGCGACTTGAAACTTCAAACGCATGCTGGTAATGGTGGTGTCCCTGCCAGGGTCCTATCACAGCCCTGCTCCGAAAGTGCGAACGTCTGCAGATAGCTGGCAGGCAGAAGGGGCTAGCCTGGAAAGCTGTTGCTCAGCCTCATCTGCCCATGTCACTGTTCGCATAGAGGCACAGAGAATGGGGCTGCTTGCTTATCTTGCGACTTGAAACTTCAAACGCATGCTGGGAATGGTGGTGTCCCTGCCAGGCTCCTGTCACAGCCCTGCTCCGAAAGTGCGAACGTCTGCAGATAGCTGGCAGGCAGAAGGGGCTAGCCTGGAAAGCTGTTGCTCAGCCTCATCTGCCCATGGCAGTGCTCGCACAGAGGCACAGAGAATGGGGCTGCTTGCTTATCTTGCCACTTGAAACTTCAAACGCATGCTGGGAATGGTGGTGTCCCTGCCAGGCTCCTATCGCAGCCCTGCTCCGAAAGTGCGAACGTCTGCAGATAGCTGGCAGGCAGAAGGGGCTAGCCTGGAAAGCTCTTGCTCAGCCTCATCTGCCCATGGCAGTGCTCGCACAGAGGCACAGAGAATGGGGCTGCTTGCTTATCTTGCCACCTCAACCTTCAAACGTAGCCTGGGAAAGATGGTGTACCTGCTAGGCTCCTTTCGCAGCCCTGCTCTTGAAATGCGAACGTCTGCAGATAGCTGGCAGGCAGAAGGGGCTAGCTTGGAAAGCTGTTGCTCAGCCTCATCTGCCCATGGCAGTGCTCGCACAGAGGCACAGAGAATGGGGCTGCTTGCTTGTCTTGTCACCTCAAACTTCAAACGCATGCTGGGAATGGTGGTGTCCCTGCCAGGCTCCTATCACAGCCCTGCTCCGAAAGTGCGAACGTCTGCAGATAGCTGGCAGGCAGAAGGGGCTAGCCTGGAAAGCTGTTGCTCAGCCTCATCTGCCCATGGCACTGTTCGCATAGAGGCACAGAGAATGGGGCTGCTTGCTTATCTTGCCACTTGAAACTTCAAACGCATGCTGGGAATGGTGGTGTCCCTGCCAGGCTCCTATCACAGCCCTGCTCCGAAAGTGCGAACGTCTGCAGATAGCTGGCAGCCAGAAGGGGCTAGCCTGGAAAGCTGTTGCTCAGCCTCATCTGCCCATGGCAGTGCTCGCACAGAGGCACAGAGAATGGGGCTGCTTGCTTATCTTGCCACCTCAAACTTCAAACGTAGCCTGGGAAAGATAGTGTACCTGCTAGGCTCCTTTCGCAACCCTGCTCTTGAAATGCGAACGTCTGCAGATGGCTGGCAGGCAGAAGGGGCTAGCTTGGAAAGCTGTTGCTCAGCCTGATCTGCCCATGGCAGTGCTCGCACAGAGGCACAGAGAATGGGGCTGCTTGCTTGTCTTGCCACCTCAAACTTCAAACATAGCCTGGGAAAGTTGGTGTCCCAGCCAGGCTCCTTTCGCAGCCCTGCTCTTGAAATGCGAACGTCTGCAGATAGCTGGCAGCCAGAAGGTGGTAGCCTGGAAAGCTGTTGCTCACCCTCATCTGCCCATGGCACTGTTCGCATAGAGGCACAGAGAATGGGGCTGCTTGCTTATCTTGCCACTTGAAACTTCAAACGCATGCTGGGAATGGTGGTGTCCCTGCCAGGCTCCTATCACAGCCCTGCTTCGAAAGTGCGAACGTCTGCAGATAGCTGGCAGCCAGAAGGGGCTATCCTGGAAAGCTGTTGCTCAGCCTCATCTGCCCATGGCAGTGCTCGCACAGAGGCACAGAGAATGGGGCTGCTTGCTTATCTTGCGACTTGAAACTTCAAACGCATGCTGGGAATGGTGGTGTCCCTGCCAGGCTCCTGTCACAGCCCTGCTCCGAAAGTGCGAACGTCTGCAGATAGCTGGCAGGCAGAAGGGGCTAGCCTGGAAAGCTGTTGCTCAGCCTCATCTGCCCATGGCAGTGCTCGCACAGAGGCACAGAGAATGGGGCTGCTTGCTTATCTTGCCACTTGAAACTTCAAACGCATGCTGGGAATTGTGGTGTCCCTGCCAGGCTCCTATCACAGCCCTGCTCCGAAAGTGCGAACGTCTGCAGATAGCTGGCAGGCAGAAGGGGCTAGCCTGGAAAGCTGTTGCTCAGCCTCATCTGCCCATGGCAGTGCTCGCACAGAGGCACAGAGAATGGGGCTGCTTGCTTATCTTGCCACCTCAAACTTCAAACGTAGCCTATGAAAGATGGTGTACCTGCCAGGCTCCTTTCGCAGCCCTGCTCTTGAAATGCGAACGTCTGCAGATAGCTGGCAGGCAGAAGGGGCTAGCTTGGAAAGCTGTTGCTCAGCCTCATCTGCCCATGGCAGTGCTCGCACAGAGGCACAGAGAATGGGGCTGCTTGCTTGTCTTGCCACCTCAAACTTCAAACGCATGCTGGGAATGGTGGTGTCCCTGCCAGGCTCCTATCACAGCCCTGCTCCGAAAGTGCGAACGTCTGCAGATAGCTGGCAGGCAGAAGGGGCTAGCTTGGAAAGCTGTTGCTCAGCCTCATCTGCCCATGGCACTGTTCGCATAGAGGCACAGAGAATGGGGCTGCTTGCTTATCTTGCCACTTGAAACTTCAAACGCATGCTGGGAATGGTGGTGTCCCTGCCAGGCTCCTATCACAGCCCTGCTCCGAAAGTGCGAACGTCTGCAGACAGCTGGCAGCCAGAAGGGGCTATCCTGGAAAGCTGTTGCTCAGCCTCATCTGCCCATGGCAGTGCTCGCACAGAGGCACAGAGAATGGGGCTGCTTGCTTGTCTTGCCACCTCAAACTTCAAACGTAGCCTGGGAAAGATGGTGTCCCAGCCAGGCTCCTATCACAGCCCTGCTCCGAAAGTGCGAACGTCTGCAGATAGCTGGCAGGCAGAAGGGGCTAGCCTGGAAAGCTGTTGCTCAGCCTCATCTGCCCATGGCAGTGCTCGCACAGAGGCACAGAGAATGGGGCTGCTTGCTTGTCTTGCCACCTCAAACTTCAAACGTAGCCTGGGAAAGTTGGTGTCCCAGCCAGGCTCCTTTCGCAGCCCTGCTCTGAAAGTGCGAACGTCTGCAGATAGCTGGCAGCCAGAAGGTGCTAGCCTGGAAAGCTGTTGCTCAGCCTCATCTGCCCATGGCAGTGCTCGCACAGAGGCACAGAGAATGGGGCTGCTTGCTTGTCTTGCCACCTCAAACTTCAAACGTAGCCTGGGAAAGATGGTGTACCTGATAGGATCCTTTCGCAGCCCTGCTCTTGAAATGCGAACGTCTGCAGATAGCTGGCAGGCAGAAGGGGCTAGCCTGGAAAGCTGTTGCTCAGCCTCATCTGCCCATGGCAGTGCTCGCACAGAGGCACAGAGAATGGGGCTGCTTGCTTGTCTTGCCACCTCAAACTTCAAACGCATGCTGGGAATGGTGGTGTCCCTGCCAGGCTCCTATCACAGCCCTGCTCCGAGAGTGCGAACGTCTGCAGATAGCTGGCAGGCAGAAGGGGCTAGCCTGGAAAGCTGTTGCTCAGCCTCATCTGCCCATGGCAGTGCTCGCATAGAGGCACAGAGAATGGGGCTGCTTGCTGATCTTGCCACTTGAAACTTCAAACGCATGCTGGGAATGGTGGTGTCCCTGCCAGGCTCCTATCGCAGCCCTGCTCCGAAAGTGCGAACGTCTGCAGATAGCTGGCAGGCAGAAGGGGCTAGCCTGGAAAGCTGTTGCTCAGCCTCATCTGCCCATGGCAGTGCTCGCACAGAGGCACAGAGAATGGGGCTGCTTGCTTGTCTTGCCACCTCAAACTTCAAAAGTAGCCTGGGAAAGATGGTGTACCTGCTAGGCTCCTTTCGCAGCCCTGCTCTTGAAATGCGAACGTCTGCAGATAGCTGGCAGCCAGAAGGGGCTAGCCTGGAAAGCTGTTGCTCAGCCTCATCTGCCCATGGCAGTGCTCGCACAGAGGCACAGAGAATGGGGCTGCTTGCTTATCTTGCCACCTCAAACTTCAAACGTAGACTGGGAAAAATGGTGTACCTGCTAGGCTCCTTTCGCAGCCCTGTTCTTGAAATGCGAACGTCTGCAGATAGCTGGCAGGCAGAAGGGGCTAGCTTGGAAAGCTGTTGCTCAGCCTCATCTGCCCATGGCAGTGCTCGCACAGAGGCACAGAGAATGGGGCTGCTTGCTTATCTTGCCACCTCAAACTTCAAACGCATGCTGGGAATGGTGGTGTCCCTGCCAGGCTCCTATCACAGCCCTACTCCGAAAGTGCGAACGTCTGCAGATAGCTGGCAGGCAGAAGGGGCTAGCCTGGAAAGCTGTTGCTCAGCCTCATCTGCCCGTGGCACTGTTCGCATAGAGGCACAGAGAATGGGGCTGCTTGCTTATCTTGCGACTTGAAACTTCAAACGCATGCTGGGAAAGGTGGTGTCCCTGCCAGGCTCCTATCACAGCCCTGCTCCGAAAGTGCGAACGTCTGCAGATAGCTGGCAGCCAGAAGGGGCTAGCCTGGAAAGCTGTTGCTCAGCCTGATCTGCCCATGGCAGTGCTCGCACAGAGGCACAGAGAATGGGGCTGCTTGCTTGTCTTGCCACCTCAAACTTCAAACGTAGCCTGGGAAAGTTGGTGTCCCAGCCAGGCTCCTTTCGCAGCCCTGCTCCGAAAGTGCGAACGTCTGCAGATAGCTGGCAGCCAGAAGGGGCTAGCCTGGAAAGCTGTTGCTCAGCCTCATCTGCCCATGGCACTGCTCGCACAGAGGCACAGAGAATGGGGCTGCTTGCTTGTCTTGCCACCTCAAACTTCAAACGTAGCCTGGGAAAGTTGGTGTCCCAGCCAGGCTCCTTTCGCAGCCCTGCTCTGAAAGTGCGAACGTCTGCATATAGCTGGCAGGCAGAAGGGGCTAGCCTGGAAAGCTGTTGCTCAGCCTCATCTGCCCATGGCACTGTTCGCATAGAGGCACAGAGAATGGGGCTGCTTGCTTATCTTGCCACTTGAAACTTCAAACGCATGCTGGGAATGTTGGTGTCCCAGCCAGGCTCCTTTCGCAGCCCTGCTCTTGAAATGCGAACGTCTGCAGATAGCTGGCAGCCAGAAGGTGCTAGCCTGGAAAGCTGTTGCTCAGCCTCATCTGCCCATGGCAGTGCTCGCATAGAGGCACAGAGAATGGGGCTGCTTGCTTATCTTGCCACTTGAAAATTCAAACGCATGCTGGGAATGGTGGTGTCCCTGCCAGGCTCCTATCGCAGCCCTGCTCCGAAAGTGCGAACGTCTGCAGATAGCTGGCAGGCAGAAGGGGCTAGCCTGGAAAGCTGTTGCTCAGCCTCATCTGCCCATGGCAGTGCTCGCACAGAGGCACAGAGAATGGGGCTGCTTGCTTGTCTTGCCACCTCAAACTTCAAACATAGCCTGGGAATGTTGGTGTCCCAGCCAGGCTCCTTTCGCAGCCCTGCTCTTGAAATGCGAACGTCTGCAGATAGCTGGCAGCCAGAAGGTGGTAGCCTGGAAAGCTGTTGCTCAGCCTCATCTGCCCATGGCACTGTTCGCATAGAGGCACAGAGAATGGGGCTGCTTGCTTATCTTGCCACTTGAAACTTCAAACGCATGCTGGGAATGGTGGTGTCCCTGCCAGGCTCCTATCACAGCCCTGTTTCGAAAGTGCGAACGTCTGCAGATAGCTGGCAGCCAGAAGGGGCTATCCTGGAAAGCTGTTGCTCAGCCTCATCTGCCCATGGCAGTGCTCGCACAGAGGCACAGAGAATGGGGCTGCTTGCTTATCTTGCGACTTGAAACTTCAAACGCATGCTGGGAATGGTGGTGTCCCTGCCAGGCTCCTGTCACAGCCCTGCTCCGAAAGTGCGAACGTCTGCAGATAGCTGGCAGGCAGAAGGGGCTAGCCTGGAAAGCTGTTGCTCAGCCTCATCTGCCCATGGCAGTGCTCGCACAGAGGCACAGAGAATGGGGCTGCTTGCTTATCTTGCCACTTGAAACTTCAAACGCATGCTGGGAATTGTGGTGTCCCTGCCAGGCTCCTATCACAGCCCTGCTCCGAAAGTGCGAACGTCTGCAGATAGCTGGCAGGCAGAAGGGGCTAGCCTGGAAAGCTGTTGCTCAGCCTCATCTGCCCATGGCAGTGCTCGCACAGAGGCACAGAGAATGGGGCTGCTTGCTTATCTTGCCACCTCAAACTTCAAACGTAGCCTATGAAAGATGGTGTACCTGCCAGGCTCCTTTCGCAGCCCTGCTCTTGAAATGCGAACGTCTGCAGATAGCTGGCAGGCAGAAGGGGCTAGCTTGGAAAGCTGTTGCTCAGCCTCATCTGCCCATGGCAGTGCTCGCACAGAGGCACAGAGAATGGGGCTGCTTGCTTGTCTTGCCACCTCAAACTTCAAACGCATGCTGGGAATGGTGGTGTCCCTGCCAGGCTCCTATCACAGCCCTGCTCCGAAAGTGCGAACGTCTGCAGATAGCTGGCAGGCAGAAGGGGCTAGCTTAGAAAGCTGTTGCTCAGCCTCATCTGCCCATGGCACTGTTCGCATAGAGGCACAGAGAATGGGGCTGCTTGCTTATCTTGCCACTTGAAACTTCAAACGCATGCTGGGAATGGTGGTGTCCCTGCCAGGCTCCTATCACAGCCCTGCTCCGAAAGTGCGAACGTCTGCAGACAGCTGGCAGCCAGAAGGGGCTATCCTGGAAAGCTGTTGCTCAGCCTCATCTGCCCATGGCAGTGCTCGCACAGAGGCACAGAGAATGGGGCTGCTTGCTTGTCTTGCCACCTCAAACTTCAAACGTAGCCTGGGAAAGATGGTGTCCCAGCCAGGCTCCTATCACAGCCCTGCTCCGAAAGTGCGAACGTCTGCAGATAGCTGGCAGGCAGAAGGGGCTAGCCTGGAAAGCTGTTGCTCAGCCTCATCTGCCCATGGCAGTGCTCGCACAGAGGCACAGAGAATGGGGCTGCTTGCTTGTCTTGCCACCTCAAACTTCAAACGTAGCCTGGGAAAGTTGGTGTCCCAGCCAGGCTCCTTTCGCAGCCCTGCTCTGAAAGTGCGAAGGTCTGCAGATAGCTGGCAGCCAGAAGGTGCTAGCCTGGAAAGCTGTTGCTCAGCCTCATCTGCCCATGGCAGTGCTCGCACAGAGGCACAGAGAATGGGGCTGCTTGCTTGTCTTGCCACCTCAAACTTCAAACGTAGCCTGGGAAAGATGGTGTACCTGATAGGATCCTTTCGCAGCCCTGCTCTTGAAATGCGAACGTCTGCAGATAGCTGGCAGGCAGAAGGGGCTAGCCTGGAAAGCTGTTGCTCAGCCTCATCTGCCCATGGCAGTGCTCGCACAGAGGCACAGAGAATGGGGCTGCTTGCTTGTCTTGCCACCTCAAACTTCAAACGCATGCTGGGAATGGTGGTGTCCCTGCCAGGCTCCTATCACAGCCCTGCTCCGAGAGTGCGAACGTCTGCAGATAGCTGGCAGGCAGAAGGGGCTAGCCTGGAAAGCTGTTGCTCAGCCTCATCTGCCCATGGCAGTGCTCGCATAGAGGCACAGAGAATGGGGCTGCTTGCTGATCTTGCCACTTGAAACTTCAAACGCATGCTGGGAATGGTGGTGTCCCTGCCAGGCTCCTATCGCAGCCCTGCTCCGAAAGTGCGAACGTCTGCAGATAGCTGGCAGGCAGAAGGGGCTAGCCTGGAAAGCTGTTGCTCAGCCTCATCTGCCCATGGCAGTGCTCGCACAGAGGCACAGAGAATGGGGCTGCTTGCTTGTCTTGCCACCTCAAACTTCAAACGTAGCCTGGGAAAGATGGTGTACCTGCTAGGCTCCTTTCGCAGCCCTGCTCTTGAAATGCGAACGTCTGCAGATAGCTGGCAGCCAGAAGGGGCTAGCCTGGAAAGCTGTTGCTCAGCCTCATCTGCCCATGGCAGTGCTCGCACAGAGGCACAGAGAATGGGGCTGCTTGCTTATCTTGCCACCTCAAACTTCAAACGTAGACTGGGAAAAATGGTGTACCTGCTAGGCTCCTTTCGCAGCCCTGTTCTTGAAATGCGAACGTCTGCAGATAGCTGGCAGGCAGAAGGGGTTAGCTTGGAAAGCTGTTGCTCAGCCTCATCTGCCCATGGCAGTGCTCGCACAGAGGCACAGAGAATGGGGCTGCTTGCTTATCTTGCCACCTCAAACTTCAAACGCATGCTGGGAATGGTGGTGTCCCTGCCAGGCTCCTATCACAGCCCTACTCCGAAAGTGCGAACGACTGCAGATAGCTGGCAGGCAGAAGGGGCTAGCCTGGAAAGCTGTTGCTCAGCCTCATCTGCCCGTGGCACTGTTCGCATAGAGGCACAGAGAATGGGGCTGCTTGCTTATCTTGCCACCTCAAACTTCAAACGCATGCTGGGAATGGTGGTGTCCCTGCCAGGCTCCTATCACAGCCCTACTCCGAAAGTGCGAACGACTGCAGATAGCTGGCAGGCAGAAGGGGCTAGCCTGGAAAGCTGTTGCTCAGCCTCATCTGCCCGTGGCACTGTTCGCATAGAGGCACAGAGAATGGGGCTGCTTGCTTGTCTTGCCACCTCAAACTTCAAACGTAGCCTGGGAAAGTTGGTGTCCCAGCCAGGCTCCTTTCGCAGCCCTGCTCCGAAAGTGCGAACGTCTGCAGATAGCTGGCAGCCAGAAGGGGCTAGCCTGGAAAGCTGTTGCTCAGCCTCATCTGCCCATGGCACTGCTCGCACAGAGGCACAGAGAATGGGGCTGCTTGCTTGTCTTGCCACCTCAAACTTCAAACGTAGCCTGGGAAAGTTGGTGTCCCAGCCAGGCTCCTTTCGCAGCCCTGCTCTGAAAGTGCGAACGTCTGCATATAGCTGGCAGGCAGAAGGGGCTAGCCTGGAAAGCTGTTGCTCAGCCTCATCTGCCCATGGCACTGTTCGCATAGAGGCACAGAGAATGGGGCTGCTTGCTTATCTTGCCACTTGAAACTTCAAACGCATGCTGGGAATGTTGGTGTCCCAGCCAGGCTCCTTTCGCAGCCCTGCTCTTGAAATGCGAACGTCTGCAGATAGCTGGCAGCCAGAAGGTGCTAGCCTGGAAAGCTGTTGCTCAGCCTCATCTGCCCATGGCAGTGCTCGCATAGAGGCACAGAGAATGGGGCTGCTTGCTTATCTTGCCACTTGAAAATTCAAACGCATGCTGGGAATGGTGGTGTCCCTGCCAGGCTCCTATCGCAGCCCTGCTCCGAAAGTGCGAACGTCTGCAGATAGCTGGCAGGCAGAAGGGGCTAGCCTGGAAAGCTGTTGCTCAGCCTCATCTGCCCATGGCAGTGCTCGCACAGAGGCACAGAGAATGGGGCCGCTTGCTTGTCTTGCCACCTCAAACTTCAAACGTAGCCTGGGAAAGATGGTGTACCTGCTAGGTCCCTTTCGCAGCCCTGCTCTTGAAATGCGAACGTCTGCAGATAGCTGGCAGCCAGAAGGTGCTAGCCTGGAAAGCTGTTGCTCAGCCTCATCTGCCCATGGCACTGTTCGCATAGAGGCACAGAGAATGGGGCTGCTTGCTTATCTTGCCACTTGAAACTTTAAACGTAGACTGGGAAAAATGGTGTACCTGCTAGGCTCCTTTCGCAGCCCTGTTCTTGAAATGCGAACGTCTGCAGATAGCTGGCAGCCAGAAGGGGCTAGCTTGGAAAGCTGTTGCTCAGCCTCATCTGCCCATGGCAGTGCTCGCACAGAGGCACAGAGAATGGGGCTGCTTGCTTATCTTGCCACCTCAAACTTCAAACGCATGCTGGGAATGGTGGTGTCCCTGCCAGGCTCCTATCACAGCCCTGCTCCGAAAGTGCGAACGTCTGCAGATAGCTGGCAGCCAGTAGGGGCTAGCCTGGAAAGCTGTTGCTCAGCCTCATCTGCCCATGGCACTGTTCGCATAGAGGCACAGAGAATGGGGCTGCTTGCTTATCTTGCGACTTGAAACTTCAAACGCATGCTGGGAAAGGTGGTGTCCCTGCCAGGCTCCTATCACAGCCCTGCTCCGAAAGTGCGAACGTCTGCAGATAGCTGGCAGCCAGAAGGGGCTAGCCTGGAAAGCTGTTGCTCAGCCTGATCTGCCCATGGCAGTGCTCGCACAGAGGCACAGAGAATGGGGCTGCTTGCTTGTCTTGCCACCTCAAACTTCAAACGTAGCCTGGGAAAGTTGGTGTCCCAGCCAGGCTCCTTTCGCAGCCCTGCTCCGAAAGTGCGAACGTCTGCAGATAGCTGGCAGCCAGAAGGGGCTAGCCTGGAAAGCTGTTGCTCAGCCTCATCTGCCCATGGCACTGCTCGCACAGAGGCACAGAGAATGGGGCTGCTTGCTTGTCTTGCCACCTCAAACTTCAAACGTAGCCTGGGAAAGTTGGTGTCCCAGCCAGACTCCTTTCGCAGCCCTGCTCTGAAAGTGCGAACGTCTGCAGATAGCTGGCAGGCAGAAGGGGCTATCCTGGAAAGCTGTTGCTCAGCCTCATCTGCCCATGGCACTGTTCGCATAGAGGCACAGAGAATGGGGCTGCTTGCTTATCTTGCCACTTGAAACTTCAAACGCATGCTGGGAATGGTGGTGTCCCTGCCAGGCTCCTATCACAGCCCTGCTCCGAAAGTGCGAACGTCTGCAGATAGCTGGCAGCCAGAAGGTGCTAGCCTGGAAAGCTGTTGCTCAGCCTCATCTGCCCATGGCACTGCTCGCACAGAGGCACAGAGAATGGGGCTGCTTGCTTATCTTGCCACCTCAAACTTCAAACGTAGCCTGGGAAAGATAGTGTACCTGCTAGGCTTCTATCACAGCCCTGCTCTTGAAATGCGAACGTCTGCAGATGGCTGGCAGGCAGAAGGGGCTAGCTTGGAAAGCTGTTGCTCAGCCTCATCTGCCCATGGCAGTGCTCGCACAGAGGCACAGAGAATGGGGCTGCTTGCTTGTCTTGCCACCTCAAACTTCAAACGCATGCTGGGAATGGTGGTGTCCCTGTCAGGCTCCTTTCGCAGCCCTGCTCCGAAAGTGCGAACGTCTGCAGATAGCTGGCAGCCAGAAGGGGCTAGCCTGGAAAGCTGTTGCTCAGCCTGATCTGCCCATGGCACTGTTCGCATAGAGGCACAGAGAATGGGGCTGCTTGCTTATCTTGCCACTTGAAACTTCAAACGCATGCTGGGAATGGTGGTGTCCCTGCCAGGCTCCTATCACAGCCCTGCTCCGAAAGTGCGAACGTCTGCAGATAGCTGGCAGGCAGAAGGGGCTAGCCTGGAAAGCTGTTGCTCAGCCTGATCTGCCCATGGCAGTGCTCGCACAGAGGCACAGAGAATGGGGCTGCTTGCTTGTCTTGCCTCCTCAAACTTCAAACGTAGCCTGGGAATGTTGGTGTCCCAGCCAGGCTCCTTTCGCAGCCCTGCTCTTGAAATGCAAACGTCTGCAGATAGCTGGCAGCCAGAAGGGGCTAGCCTGGAAAGCTGTTGCTCAGCCTCATCTGCCCATGGCAGTGCTCACACAGAGGCACAGAGAATGCGGCTCCTTGCTTGTCTTGCCGCCTCAAACTTCAAACGTAGCCTGGGAAAGTTGTTGTCCCAACCAGGCTCCTATCACAGCCCTGCTCCGAAAGTGCGAACGTCTGCAGATAGCTGGCAGCCAGAAGGTGCTAGCCTGGAAAGCTGTTGCTCAGCCTCATCTGCCCATGGCAGTGCTCGCACAGAGGCACAGAGAATGCGGCTCCTTGCTTGTCTTGCACCTCAAACTTCAAACGTAGCCTGGGAAAGATGGTGTACCTGCTAGGCTCCTTTCGCAGCCCTGCTCTTGAAATGCAAACGTCTGCAGATAGCTGGCAGGCAGAAGGGGCTAGCCTGGAAAGCTGTTGCTCAGCCTCATCTGCCCATGGCAGTGCTCGCACAGAGGCACAGAGAATGGGGCTGCTTGCTTGTCTTGCCACCTCAAACTTCAAACGCATGCTGGGAATGGTGGTGTCCCTGCCAGGCTCCTATAAAAGCCCTGCTCCGAAAGTGCGAACGTCTGCAGATAGCTGGCAGCCAGAAGGGGCTAGCCTGGAAAGCTGTTGCTCAGCCTGATCTGCCCATGGCACTGTTCGCATAGAGGCACAGAGAATGGGGCTGCTTGCTTATCTTACTACTTGAAACTTCAAACGCATGCTGGGAATGGTGGTGTCCCTGCCAGGCTCCTATCACAGCCCTGCTCCGAAAGTGCGAACGTCTGCAGATAGCTGGCAGGCAGAAGGGGCTAGCCTGGAAAGCTGTTGCTCAGCCTCATCTGCCCATGGCACTGTTCGCATAGAGGCACAGAGAATGGGGCTGCTTGCTTATCTTGCCACTTGAAACTTCAAACGCATGCTGGGAATGGTGGTGTCCCTGCCAGGCTCCTATCACAGCCCTGCTCCGAAAGTGCGAACGTCTGCAGATAGCGGGCAGGCAGAAGGGGCTAGCCTGGAAAGCTGTTGCTCAGCCTCATCTGCCCATGGCAGTGCTCGCACAGAGGCACAGAGAATGGGGCTGCTTGCTTGTCTTGCCTCCTCAAACTTCAAACGTAGCCTGGGAATGTTGGTGTCCCAGCCAGGCTCCTTTCGCAGCCCTGCTCTTGAAATGCGAACGTCTGCAGATAGCTGGCAGCCAGAAGGGGCTAGCCTGGAAAGCTGTTGCTCAGCCTCATCTGCGCATGGCAGTGCTCGCACAGAGGCACAGAGAATGCGGCTCCTTGCTTGTCTTTCCGCCTCAAACTTCAAACGTAGCCTGGGAAAGTTGTTGTCCCAACCAGGCTCCTTTCGCAGCCCTGCTCCGAAAGTGCGAACGTCTGCAGATAGCTGGCAGCCAGAAGGGGCTATCCTGGAAAGCTGTTGCTCAGCCTCATCTGCCCATGGCAGTGCTCGCACAGAGGCACAGAGAATGGGGCTGCTTGCTTGTCTTGCCACCTCAAACTTCAAACGTAGCCTGGGAAAGATGGTGTACCTGCTAGGCTCCTTTCGCAGCCCTGCTCTTGAAATGCAAACGTCTGCAGATAGCTGGCAGGCAGAAGGGGCTAGCCTGGAAAGCTGTTGCTCAGCCTCATCTGCCCATGGCAGTGCTCGCACAGAGGCACAGAGAATGGGGCTGCTTGCTTGTCTTGCCACCTCAAACTTCAAACGCATGCTGGGAATGGTGGTGTCCCTGCCAGGCTCCTATCACAGCCCTGCTCCGAAAGTGCGAACGTCTGCAGATAGCTGGCAGCCAGAAGGGGCTAGCCTGGAAAGCTGTTGCTCAGCCTCATCTGCCCATGGTAGTGCTCGCATAGAGGCACAGAGAATGGGGCTGCTTGCTTATCTTGCCACTTGAAAATTCAAACGCATGCTGGGAATGGTGGTGTCCCTGCCGGGCTCCTATCGCAGCCCTGCTCCGAAAGTGCGAACGTCTGCAGATAGCTGGCAGCCAGAAGGTGCTAGCCTGGAAAGCTGTTGCTCAGCCTCATCTGCCCATGGCAGTGCTCGCACAGAGGCACAGAGAATGGGGCTGCTTGCTTGTCTTGCCACCTCAAACTTCAAACGTAGCCTGGGAAAGATGGTGTACCTGCTAGGCCCCTTTCGCAGCCCTGCTCTTGAAATGCGAACGTCTGCAGATAGCTGGCAGCCAGAAGGTGCTAGCCTGGAAAGCTGTTGCTCAGCCTCATCTGCCCATGGCACTGTTCGCATAGAGGCACAGAGAATGGGGCTGCTTGCTTATCTTGCCACTTGAAACTTCAAACGCATGCTGGGAATGGTGGTGTCCCTGACAGGCTCCTATCACAGCCCTGATCCGAAAGTGCGAACGTCTGCAGATAGCTGGCAGCCAGAAGGGGCTAGCCTGGAAAGCTGTTGCTCAGCCTGATCTGCCCATGGCACTGTTCGCATAGAGGCACAGAGAATGGGGCTGCTTGCTTATCTTGCCACTTGAAACATCAAACGCATGCTGGGAATGGTGGTGTCCCTGCCGGGCTCCTATCACAGCCCTACTCCGAAAGTGCGAACGTCTGCAGATAGCTGGCAGGCAGAAGGGGCTAGCCTGGAAAGCTGTTGCTCAGCCTCATCTGCCCATGGCAGTGCTCGCACAGAGGCACAGAGAATGGGGCTGCTTGCTTATCTTGCCACCTCAAACTTCAAACGCATGCTGGGAATGATGGTGTCCCTGCCAGGCTCCTATCACAGCCCTGCTCCGAAAGTGCGAACGTCTGCAGATAGCTGGCAGGCAGAAGGGGCTAGCCTGAAAAGCTGTTGCTCAGCCTCATCTGCCCATGGCACTGTTCGCATAGAGGCACAGAGAATGGGGCTGCTTGCTTATCTTGCCACTTGAAACTTCAAACGCATGCTGGGAAAGGTGGTGTCCCTGCCAGGCTCCTATCACAGCCCTGCTCCGAAAGTGCGAACGTCTGCAGATAGCTGGCAGCCAGAAGGGGCTAGCCTGGAAAGCTGTTGCTCAGCCTGATCTGCCCATGGCAGTGCTCGCACAGAGGCACAGAGAATGGGGCTGCTTGCTTGTCTTGCCACCTCAAACTTCAAACGTAGCCTGGGAAAGTTGGTGTCCCAGCCAGGCTCCTTTCGCAGCCCTGCTCCGAAAGTGCGAACGTCTGCAGATAGCTGGCAGCCAGAAGGGGCTAGCCTGGAAAGCTGTTGCTCAGCCTCATCTGCCCATGGCACTGCTCGCACAGAGGCACAGAGAATGGGGCTGCTTGCTTGTCTTGCCACCTCAAACTTCAAACGTAGCCTGGGAAAGTTGGTGTCCCAGCCAGACTCCTTTCGCAGCCCTGCTCCGAAAGTGCGAACGTCTGCAGATAGCTGGCAGGCAGAAGGGGCTATCCTGGAAAGCTGTTGCTCAGCCTCATCTGCCCATGGCACTGTTCGCATAGAGGCACAGAGAATGGGGCTGCTTGCTTATCTTGCCACTTGAAACTTCAAACGCATGCTGGGAAAGTTGGTGTCCCTGCCAGGCTCCTATCACAGCCCTGCTCCGAAAGTGCGAACGTCTGCAGATAGCTGGCAGCCAGAAGGTGCCAGCCTGGAAAGCTGTTGCTCAGCCTCATCTGCCCATGGCACTGCTCGCACAGAGGCACAGAGAATGGGGCTGCTTGCTTATCTTGCCACCTCAAACTTCAAAAGTAGCCTGGGAAAGATAGTGTACCTGCTAGGCTTCTATCACAGCCCTGCTCTTGAAATGCGAACGTCTGCAGATGGCTGGCAGGCAGAAGGGGCTAGCTTGGAAAGCTGTTGCTCAGCCTCATCTGCCCATGGCAGTGCTCGCACAGAGGCACAGAGAATGGGGCTGCTTGCTTGTCTTGCCACCTCAAACTTCAAACGCATGCTGGGAATGGTGGTGTCCCTGTCAGGCTCCTTTCGCAGCCCTGCTCCGAAAGTGCGAACGTCTGCAGATAGCTGGCAGCCAGAAGGGGCTAGCCTGGAAAGCTGTTGCTCAGCCTCATCTGCCCATGGCAGTGCTCACACAGAGGCACAGAGAATGCGGCTCCTTGCTTGTCTTGCCGCCTCAAACTTCAAACGTAGCCTGGGAAAGTTGTTGTCCCAACCAGGCTCCTTTCGCAGCCCTGCTCCGAAAGTGCGAACGTCTGCAGATAGCTGGCAGCCAGAAGGTGCTAGCCTGGAAAGCTGTCGCTCAGCCTCATCTGCCCATGGCAGTGCTCGCACAGAGGCACAGAGAATGCGGCTCCTTGCTTGTCTTGCCACCTCAAACTTCAAACGTAGCCTGGGAAAGATGGTGTACCTGCTAGGCTCCTTTCGCAGCCCTGCTCTTGAAATGCAAACGTCTGCAGATAGCTGGCAGGCAGAAGGGGCTAGCCTGGAAAGCTGTTGCTCAGCCTCATCTGCCCATGGCAGTGCTCGCACAGAGGCACAGAGAATGGGGCTGCTTGCTTGTCTTGCCACCTCAAACTTCAAACGCATGCTGGGAATGGTGGTGTCCCTGCCAGGCTCCTATCACAGCCCTGCTCCGAAAGTGCGAACGTCTGCAGATAGCTGGCAGCCAGAAGGGGCTAGCCTGGAAAGCTGTTGCTCAGCCTGATCTGCCCATGGCACTGTTCGCATAGAGGCACAGAGAATGGGGCTGCTTGCTTATCTTACTACTTGAAACTTCAAACGCATGCTGGGAATGGTGGTGTCCCTGCCAGGCTCCTATCACAGCCCTGCTCCGAAAGTGCGAACGTCTGCAGATAGCTGGCAGGCAGAAGGGGCTAGCCTGGAAAGCTGTTGCTCAGCCTCATCTGCCCACGGCAGTGCTCGCACAGAGGCACAGAGAATGGGGCTGCTTGCTTGTCTTGCCACCTCAAACTTCAAACGTAGAATGGGAAAGTTGGTGTCCCAGCCAGGCTCCTTTCGCAGCCCTGCTCCGAAAGTGCGAACGTCTGCAGATAGCTGGCAGCCAGAAGGTGCTAGCCTGGAAAGCTGTTGCTCAGCCTCATCTGCCCATGGCACTGTTCGCACAGAGGCACAGAGAATGGGGCTGCTTGCTTATCTTGCCACTTGAAACTTCAAACGCATGCTGGGAATGGTGGTGTCCCTGCCAGGCTCCTTTCGCAGCCCTGCTCTGAAAGTGCGAACGTCTGCAGATAGCTGGCAGGCAGAAGGTGCTAGCCTGGAAAGCTGTTGCTCAGCCTCATCTGCCCATGGCACTGTTCGCATAGAGGCACAGAGAATGGGGCTGCTTGCTTATCTTGCCACTTGAAACTTCAAACGCATGCTGGGAATGGTGGTGTCCCTGCCAGGCTCCTATCACAGCCCTGCTCCGAAAGTGCGAACGTCTGCAGATAGCGGGCAGGCAAAAGGGGCTAGCCTGGAAAGCTGTTGCTCAGCCTCATCTGCCCATGGCAGTGCTCGCACAGAGGCACAGAGAATGGGGCTGCTTGCTTGTCTTGCCTCCTCAAACTTCAAACGTAGCCTGGGAATGTTTGTGTCCCAGCCAGGCTCCTTTCGCAGCCCTGCTCTTGAAATGCGAACGTCTGCAGATAGCTGGCAGCCAGAAGGGGCTAGCCTGGAAAGCTGTTGCTCAGCCTCATCTGCCCATGGCAGTGCTCGCACAGAGGCACAGAGAATGCGGCTCCTTGCTTGTCTTTCCGCCTCAAACTTCAAACGTAGCCTGGGAAAGTTGTTGTCCCAACCAGGCTCCTTTCGCAGCCCTGCTCCGAAAGTGCGAACGTCTGCAGATAGCTGGCAGCCAGAAGGTGCTAGCCTGGAAAGCTGTTGCTCAGCCTCATCTGCCCATGGCAGTGCTCGCACAGAGGCACAGAGAATGGGGCTGCTTGCTTGTCTTGCCACCTCAAACTTCAAACGTAGCCTGGGAAAGATGGTGTACCTGCTAGGCTCCTTTCGCAGCCCTGCTCTTGAAATGCAAACGTCTGCAGATAGCTGGCAGGCAGAAGGGGCTAGCCTGGAAAGCTGTTGCTCAGCCTCATCTGCCCATGGCAGTGCTCGCACAGAGGCACAGAGAATGGGGCTGCTTGCTTGTCTTGCCACCTCAAACTTCAAACGCATGCTGGGAATGGTGGTGTCCCTGCCAGGCTCCTATCACAGCCCTGCTCCGAAAGTGCGAACGTCTGCAGATAGCTGGCAGCCAGAAGGGGCTAGCCTGGAAAGCTGTTGCTCAGCCTGATCTGCCCATGGCACTGTTCGCATAGAGGCACAGAGAATGGGGCTGCTTGCTTATCTTACTACTTAAAACTTCAAACGCATTCTGGGAAAGTTGGTGTCCCAGCCAGGCTCCTATCACAGCCCTACTCCGAAAGTGCGAACGTCTGCAGATAGCTGGCAGGCAGAAGGGGCTAGCCTGGAAAGCTGTTGCTCAGCCTCATCTGCCCATGGCAGTGCTTGCACAGAGGCACAGAGAATGGGGCTGCTTGCTTGTCTTGCCACCTCAAACTTCAAACGTAGCCTGGGAATGTTGGTGTCCCAGCCAGGCTCCTTTCGCAGCCCTGCTCTTGAAATGCGAACGTCTGCAGATAGCTGGCAGCCAGAAGGGGCTAGCCTGGAAAGCTGTTGCTCAGCCTCATCTGCCCATGGCAGTGCTCGCACAGAGGCACAGAGAATGCGGCTCCTTGCTTGTCTTGCCGCCTCAAACTTCAAACGTAGCCTGGGAAAGTTGTTGTCCCAACCAGGCTCCTTTCGCAGCCCTGCTCCGAAAGTGCGAACGTCTGCAGATAGCTGGCAGCCAGAAGGTGCTAGCCTGGAAAGCTGTTGCTCAGCCTCATCTGCCCATGGCAGTGCTCGCACAGAGGCACAGAGAATGCGGCTCCTTGCTTGTCTTGCCACCTCAAACTTCAAACGTAGCCTGGGAAAGATGGTGTACCTGCTAGGCTCCTTTCGCAGCCCTGCTCTTGAAATGCAAACGTCTGCAGATAGCTGGCAGGCAGAAGGGGCTAGCCTGGAAAGCTGTTGCTCAGCCTCATCTGCCCATGGCAGTGCTCGCACAGAGGCACAGAGAATGGGGCTGCTTGCTTGTCTTGCCACCTCAAACTTCAAACGCATGCTGGGAATGGTGGTGTCCCTGCCAGGCTCCTATCACAGCCCTGCTCCGAAAGTGCGAACGTCTGCAGATAGCTGGCAGCCAGAAGGGGCTAGCCTGGAAAGCTGTTGCTCAGCCTCATCTGCCCATGGTAGTGCTCGCATAGAGGCACAGAGAATGGGGCTGCTTGCTTATCTTGCCACTTGAAAATTCAAACGCATGCTGGGAATGGTGGTGTCCCTGCCGGGCTCCTATCGCAGCCCTGCTCCGAAAGTGCGAACGTCTGCAGATAGCTGGCAGGCAGAAGGGGCTAGCCTGGAAAGCTGTTGCTCAGCCTCATCTGCCCATGGCAGTGCTCGCACAGAGGCACAGAGAATGGGGCTGCTTGCTTGTCTTGCCACCTCAAACTTCAAACGTAGCCTGGGAAAGATGGTGTACCTGCTAGGCCCCTTTCGCAGCCCTGCTCTTGAAATGCGAACGTCTGCAGATAGCTGGCAGGCAGAAGGGGCTAGCCTGGAAAGCTGTTGCTCAGCCTCATCTGCCCATGGCAGTGCTCGCACAGAGGCACAGAGAATGGGGCTGCTTGCTTATCTTGCCACTTGAAACTTCAAACGCATGCTGGGAATGGTGGTGTCCCTGCCAGGCTCCTATCACAGCCCTGATCCGAAAGTGCGAACGTCTGCAGATAGCTGGCAGCCAGAAGGGGCTAGCCTGGAAAGCTGTTGCTCAGCCTTATCTGCCCATGGCACTGTTCGCATAGAGGCACAGAGAATGGGGCTGCTTGCTTATCTTACTACTTGAAACTTCAAACGCATGCTGGGAATGGTGGTGTCCCTGCCAGGCTCCTATCACAGCCCTACTCCGAAAGTGCGAACGTCTGCAGATAGCTGGCAGGCAGAAGGGGCTAGCCTGGAAAGCTGTTGCTCAGCCTCATCTGCCCATGGCAGTGCTCGCACAGAGGCACAGAGAATGGGGCTGCTTGCTTGTCTTGCCACCTCAAACTTCAAACGTAGCCTGGGAATGTTGGTGTCCCAGCCAGGCTCCTTTCGCAGCCCTGCTCTTGAAATGCGAACGTCTGCAGATAGCTGGCAGGCAGAAGGGGCTATCCTGGAAAGCTGTTGCTCAGCCTCATCTGCCCATGGCAGTGCTCGCACAGAGGCACAGAGAATGGGGCTGCTTGCTTGTCTTGCCTCCTCAAACTTCAAACGTAGCCTGGGAATGTTGGTGTCCCAGCCAGGCTCCTTTCGCAGCCCTGCTCTTGAAATGCGAACGTCTGCAGATAGCTGGCAGCCAGAAGGGGCTAGCCTGGAAAGCTGTTGCTCAGCCTCATCTGCCCATGGCAGTGCTCGCACAGAGGCACAGAGAATGCGGCTCCTTGCTCGTCTTGCCGCCTCAAACTTCAAACGTAGCCTGGGAAAGTTGTTGTCCCAACCAGGCTCCTTTCGCAGCCCTGCTCCGAAAGTGCGAACGTCTGCAGATAGCTGGCAACCAGAAGGTGCTAGCCTGGAAAGCTGTTGCTCAGCCTCATCTGCCCATGGCAGTGCTCGCACAGAGGCACAGAGAATGCGGCTCCTTGCTTGTCTTGCCACCTCAAACTTCAAACGTAGCCTGGGAAAGATGGTGTACCTGCTAGGCTCCTTTCGCAGCCCTGCTCTTGAAATGCAAACGTCTGCAGATAGCTGGCAGCCAGAAGGTGCTAGCCTGGAAAGCTGTTGCTCAGCCTCATCTGCCCATGGCAGTGCTCGCACAGAGGCACAGAGAATGCGGCTCCTTGCTTGTCTTTCCGCCTCAAACTTCAAACGTAGCCTGGGAAAGTTGTTGTCCCAACCAGGCTCCTTTCGCAGCCCTGCTCCGAAAGTGCGAACGTCTGCAGATAGCTGGCAGCCAGAAGGTGCTAGCCTGGAAAGCTGTTGCTCAGCCTCATCTGCCCATGGCAGTGCTCGCACAGAGGCACAGAGAATGCGGCTCCTTGCTTGTCTTGCCACCTCAAACTTCAAACGTAGCCTGGGAAAGATGGTGTACCTGCTAGGCTCCTTTCGCAGCCCTGCTCTTGAAATGCAAACGTCTGCAGATAGCTGGCAGGCAGAAGGTGCTAGCCTGGAAAGCTGTTGCTCAGCCTCATCTGCCCATGGCACTGTTCGCATAGAGGCACAGAGAATGGGGCTGCTTGCTTATCTTACTACTTGAAACTTCAAACGCATGCTGGGAATGGTGGTGTCCCTGCCAGGCTCCTATCACAGCCCTACTCCGAAAGTGCGAACGTCTGCAGATAGCTGGCAGGCAGAAGGGGCTAGCCTGGAAAGCTGTTGCTCAGCCTCATCTGCCCATGGCAGTGCTCGCACAGAGGCACAGAGAATGGGGCTGCTTGCTTGTCTTGCCACCTCAAACTTCAAACGTAGCCTGGGAATGTTGGTGTCCCAGCCAGGCTCCTTTCGCAGCCCTGCTCTTGAAATGCGAACGTCTGCAGATAGCTGGCAGCCAGAAGGGGCTATCCTGGAAAGCTGTTGCTCAGCCTCATCTGCCCATGGCAGTGCTCGCACAGAGGCACAGAGAATGGGGCTGCTTGCTTGTCTTGCCTCCTCAAACTTCAAACGTAGCCTGGGAATGTTGGTGTCCCAGCCAGGCTCCTTTCGCAGCCCTGCTCTTGAAATGCGAACGTCTGCAGATAGCTGGCAGCCAGAAGGGGCTAGCCTGGAAAGCTGTTGCTCAGCCTCATCTGCCCATGGCAGTGCTCGCACAGAGGCACAGAGAATGCGGCTCCTTGCTCGTCTTGCCGCCTCAAACTTCAAACGTAGCCTGGGAAAGTTGTTGTCCCAACCAGGCTCCTTTCGCAGCCCTGCTCCGAAAGTGCGAACGTCTGCAGATAGCTGGCAACCAGAAGGTGCTAGCCTGGAAAGCTGTTGCTCAGCCTCATCTGCCCATGGCAGTGCTCGCACAGAGGCACAGAGAATGCGGCTCCTTGCTTGTCTTGCCACCTCAAACTTCAAACGTAGCCTGGGAAAGATGGTGTACCTGCTAGGCTCCTTTCGCAGCCCTGCTCTTGAAATGCAAACGTCTGCAGATAGCTGGCAGCCAGAAGGTGCTAGCCTGGAAAGCTGTTGCTCAGCCTCATCTGCCCATGGCAGTGCTCGCACAGAGGCACAGAGAATGCGGCTCCTTGCTTGTCTTTCCGCCTCAAACTTCAAACGTAGCCTGGGAAAGTTGTTGTCCCAACCAGGCTCCTTTCGCAGCCCTGCTCCGAAAGTGCGAACGTCTGCAGATAGCTGGCAGCCAGAAGGTGCTAGCCTGGAAAGCTGTTGCTCAGCCTCATCTGCCCATGGCAGTGCTCGCACAGAGGCACAGAGAATGCGGCTCCTTGCTTGTCTTGCCACCTCAAACTTCAAACGTAGCCTGGGAAAGATGGTGTACCTGCTAGGCTCCTTTCGCAGCCCTGCTCTTGAAATGCAAACGTCTGCAGATAGCTGGCAGGCAGAAGGGGCTAGCCTGGAAAGCTGTTGCTCAGCCTCATCTGCCCATGGCAGTGCTCGCACAGAGGCACAGAGAATGGGGCTGCTTGCTTGTCTTGCCACCTCAAACTTCAAACGCATGCTGGGAATGGTGGTGTCCCTGCCAGGCTCCTATCAAAGCCCTGCTCCGAAAGTGCGAACGTCTGCAGATAGCTGGCAGCCAGACGGGGCTAGCCTGGAAAGCTGTTGCTCAGCCTCATCTGCCCATGGTAGTGCTCGCATAGAGGCACAGAGAATGGGGCTGCTTGCTTATCTTGCCACTTGAAAATTCAAACGCATGCTGGGAATGGTGGTGTCCCTGCCGGGCTCCTATCGCAGCCCTGCTCCGAAAGTGCGAACGTCTGCAGATAGCTGGCAGGCAGAAGGGGCTAGCCTGGAAAGCTGTTGCTCAGCCTCATCTGCCCATGGCAGTGCTCGCACAGAGGCACAGAGAATGGGGCTGCTTGCTTGTCTTGCCACCTCAAACTTCAAACGTAGCCTGGGAAAGATGGTGTACCTGCTAGGCCCCTTTCGCAGCCCTGCTCTTGAAATGCGAACGTCTGCAGATAGCTGGCAGGCAGAAGGTGCTAGCCTGGAAAGCTGTTGCTCAGCCTCATCTGCCCATGGCACTGTTCGCATAGAGGCACAGAGAATGGGGCTGCTTGCTTATCTTGCCACTTGAAACTTCAAACGCATGCTGGGAATGGTGGTGTCCCTGCCAGGCTCCTATCACAGCCCTGCTCCGAGAGTGCGAACGTCTGCAGATAGCTGGCAGGCAGAAGGGGCTAGCCTGGAAAGCTGTTGCTCAGCCTGATCTGCCCATGGCACTGTTCGCATAGAGGCACAGAGAATGGGGCTGCTTGCTTATCTTACTACTTGAAACTTCAAACGCATGCTGGGAATGGTGGTGTCCCTGCCAGGCTCCTATTACAGCCCTACTCCGAAAGTGCGAACGTCTGCAGATAGCTGGCAGGCAGAAGGGGCTAGCCTGGAAAGCTGTTGCTCAGCCTCATCTGCCCATGGCAGTGCTTGCACAGAGGCACAGAGAATGGGGCTGCTTGCTTGTCTTGCCACCTCAAACTTCAAACGTAGCCTGGGAATGTTGGTGTCCCAGCCAGGCTCCTTTCGCAGCCCTGCTCTTGAAATGCGAACGTCTGCAGATAGCTGGCAGCCAGAAGGGGCTAGCCTGGAAAGCTGTTGCTCAGCCTCATCTGCCCATGGCAGTGCTCGCACAGAGGCACAGAGAATGCGGCTCCTTGCTTGTCTTGCCGCCTCAAACTTCAAACGTAGCCTGGGAAAGTTGTTGTCCCAACCAGGCTCCTTTCGCAGCCCTGCTCCGAAAGTGCGAACGTCTGCAGATAGCTGGCAGCCAGAAGGTGCTAGCCTGGAAAGCTGTTGCTCAGCCTCATCTGCCCATGGCAGTGCTCGCACAGAGGCACAGAGAATGCGGCTCCTTGCTTGTCTTGCCACCTCAAACTTCAAACGTAGCCTGGGAAAGATGGTGTACCTGCTAGGCTCCTTTCGCAGCCCTGCTCTTGAAATGCAAACGTCTGCAGATAGCTGGCAGGCAGAAGGGGCTAGCCTGGAAAGCTGTTGCTCAGCCTCATCTGCCCATGGCAGTGCTCGCACAGAGGCACAGAGAATGGGGCTGCTTGCTTGTCTTGCCACCTCAAACTTCAAACGCATGCTGGGAATGGTGGTGTCCCTGCCAGGCTCCTATCACAGCCCTGCTCCGAAAGTGCGAACGTCTGCAGATAGCTGGCAGCCAGAAGGGGCTAGCCTGGAAAGCTGTTGCTCAGCCTCATCTGCCCATGGTAGTGCTCGCATAGAGGCACAGAGAATGGGGCTGCTTGCTTATCTTGCCACTTGAAACTTCAAACGCATGCTGGGAATGGTGGTGTCCCTGCCGGGCTCCTATTACAGCCCTACTCCGAAAGTGCGAACGTCTGCAGATAGCTGGCAGGCAGAAGGGGCTAGCCTGGAAAGCTGTTGCTCAGCCTCATCTGCCCATGGCAGTGCTTGCACAGAGGCACAGAGAATGGGGCTGCTTGCTTGTCTTGCCACCTCAAACTTCAAACGTAGCCTGGGAATGTTGGTGTCCCAGCCAGGCTCCTTTCGCAGCCCTGCTCTTGAAATGCGAACGTCTGCAGATAGCTGGCAGCCAGAAGGGGCTAGCCTGGAAAGCTGTTGCTCAGCCTCATCTGCCCATGGCAGTGCTCGCACAGAGGCACAGAGAATGCGGCTCCTTGCTTGTCTTGCCGCCTCAAACTTCAAACGTAGCCTGGGAAAGTTGTTGTCCCAACCAGGCTCCTTTCGCAGCCCTGCTCCGAAAGTGCGAACGTCTGCAGATAGCTGGCAGCCAGAAGGTGCTAGCCTGGAAAGCTGTTGCTCAGCCTCATCTGCCCATGGCAGTGCTCGCACAGAGGCACAGAGAATGCGGCTCCTTGCTTGTCTTGCCACCTCAAACTTCAAACGTAGCCTGGGAAAGATGGTGTACCTGCTAGGCTCCTTTCGCAGCCCTGCTCTTGAAATGCAAACGTCTGCAGATAGCTGGCAGGCAGAAGGGGCTAGCCTGGAAAGCTGTTGCTCAGCCTCATCTGCCCATGGCAGTGCTCGCACAGAGGCACAGAGAATGGGGCTGCTTGCTTGTCTTGCCACCTCAAACTTCAAACGCATGCTGGGAATGGTGGTGTCCCTGCCAGGCTCCTATCACAGCCCTGCTCCGAAAGTGCGAACGTCTGCAGATAGCTGGCAGCCAGAAGGGGCTAGCCTGGAAAGCTGTTGCTCAGCCTCATCTGCCCATGGTAGTGCTCGCATAGAGGCACAGAGAATGGGGCTGCTTGCTTATCTTGCCACTTGAAAATTCAAACGCATGCTGGGAATGGTGGTGTCCCTGCCGGGCTCCTATCGCAGCCCTGCTCCGAAAGTGCGAACGTCTGCAGATAGCTGGCAGGCAGAAGGGGCTAGCCTGGAAAGCTGTTGCTCAGCCTCATCTGCCCATGGCAGTGCTCGCACAGAGGCACAGAGAATGGGGCTGCTTGCTTGTCTTGCCACCTCAAACTTCAAACGTAGCCTGGGAAAGATGGTGTACCTGCTAGGCCCCTTTCGCAGCCCTGCTCTTGAAATGCGAACGTCTGCAGATAGCTGGCAGCCAGAAGGTGCTAGCCTGGAAAGCTGTTGCTCAGCCTCATCTGCCCATGGCAGTGCTCGCACAGAGGCACAGAGAATGGGGCTGCTTGCTTATCTTGCCACTTGAAACTTCAAACGCATGCTGGGAATGGTGGTGTCCCTGCCAGGCTCCTATCACAGCCCTGATCCGAAAGTGCGAACGTCTGCAGATAGCTGGCAGCCAGAAGGGGCTAGCCTGGAAAGCTGTTGCTCAGCCTGATCTGCCCATGGCACTGTTCGCATAGAGGCACAGAGAATGGGGCTGCTTGCTTATCTTACTACTTGAAACTTCAAACGCATGCTGGGAATGGTGGTGTCCCTGCCAGGCTCCTATCACAGCCCTACTCCGAAAGTGCGAACGTCTGCAGATAGCTGGCAGGCAGAAGGGGCTAGCCTGGAAAGCTGTTGCTCAGCCTCATCTGCCCATGGCAGTGCTCGCACAGAGGCACAGAGAATGGGGCTGCTTGCTTGTCTTGCCACCTCAAACTTCAAACGTAGCCTGGGAATGTTGGTGTCCCAGCCAGGCTCCTTTCGCAGCCCTGCTCTTGAAATGCGAACGTCTGCAGATAGCTGGCAGCCAGAAGGGGCTATCCTGGAAAGCTGTTGCTCAGCCTCATCTGCCCATGGCAGTGCTCGCACAGAGGCACAGAGAATGGGGCTGCTTGCTTGTCTTGCCTCCTCAAACTTCAAACGTAGCCTGGGAATGTTGGTGTCCCAGCCAGGCTCCTTTCGCAGCCCTGCTCTTGAAATGCGAACGTCTGCAGATAGCTGGCAGCCAGAAGGGGCTAGCCTGGAAAGCTGTTGCTCAGCCTCATCTGCCCATGGCAGTGCTCGCACAGAGGCACAGAGAATGCGGCTCCTTGCTCGTCTTGCCGCCTCAAACTTCAAACGTAGCCTGGGAAAGTTGTTGTCCCAACCAGGCTCCTTTCGCAGCCCTGCTCCGAAAGTGCGAACGTCTGCAGATAGCTGGCAACCAGAAGGTGCTAGCCTGGAAAGCTGTTGCTCAGCCTCATCTGCCCATGGCAGTGCTCGCACAGAGGCACAGAGAATGGGGCTCCTTGCTTGTCTTGCCACCTCAAACTTCAAACGTAGCCTGGGAAAGATGGTGTACCTGCTAGGCTCCTTTCGCAGCCCTGCTCTTGAAATGCAAACGTCTGCAGATAGCTGGCAGGCAGAAGGGGCTAGCCTGGAAAGCTGTTGCTCAGCCTCATCTGCCCATGGCAGTGCTCGCACAGAGGCACAGAGAATGCGGCTCCTTGCTTGTCTTGCCGCCTCAAACTTCAAACGTAGCCTGGGAAAGTTGTTGTCCCAACCAGGCTCCTTTCGCAGCCCTGCTCCGAAAGTGCGAACGTCTGCAGATAGCTGGCAGCCAGAAGGTGCTAGCCTGGAAAGCTGTTGCTCAGCCTCATCTGCCCATGGCAGTGCTCGCACAGAGGCACAGAGAATGCGGCTCCTTGCTTGTCTTGCCACCTCAAACTTCAAACGTAGCCTGGGAAAGATGGTGTACCTGCTAGGCTCCTTTCGCAGCCCTGCTCTTGAAATGCAAACGTCTGCAGATAGCTGGCAGGCAGAAGGGGCTAGCCTGGAAAGCTGTTGCTCAGCCTCATCTGCCCATGGCAGTGCTCGCACAGAGGCACAGAGAATGGGGCTGCTTGCTTGTCTTGCCACCTCAAACTTCAAACGCATGCTGGGAATGGTGGTGTCCCTGCCAGGCTCCTATCACAGCCCTGCTCCGAAAGTGCGAACGTCTGCAGATAGCTGGCAGCCAGACGGGGCTAGCCTGGAAAGCTGTTGCTCAGCCTCATCTGCCCATGGTAGTGCTCGCATAGAGGCACAGAGAATGGGGCTGCTTGCTTATCTTGCCACTTGAAAATTCAAACGCATGCTGGGAATGGTGGTGTCCCTGCCGGGCTCCTATCGCAGCCCTGCTCCGAAAGTGCGAACGTCTGCAGATAGCTGGCAGGCAGAAGGGGCTAGCCTGGAAAGCTGTTGCTCAGCCTCATCTGCCCATGGCAGTGCTCGCACAGAGGCACAGAGAATGGGGCTGCTTGCTTGTCTTGCCACCTCAAACTTCAAACGTAGCCTGGGAAAGATGGTGTACCTGCTAGGCCCCTTTCGCAGCCCTGCTCTTGAAATGCGAACGTCTGCAGATAGCTGGCAGCCAGAAGGTGCTAGCCTGGAAAGCTGTTGCTCAGCCTCATCTGCCCATGGCACTGTTCGCATAGAGGCACAGAGAATGGGGCTGCTTGCTTATCTTGCCACTTGAAACTTCAAACGCATGCTGGGAATGGTGGTGTCCCTGCCAGGCTCCTATCACAGCCCTGCTCCGAGAGTGCGAACGTCTGCAGATAGCTGGCAGCCAGAAGGGGCTAGCCTGGAAAGCTGTTGCTCAGCCTGATCTGCCCATGGCACTGTTCGCATAGAGGCACAGAGAATGGGGCTGCTTGCTTATCTTACTACTTGAAACTTCAAACGCATGCTGGGAATGGTGGTGTCCCTGCCAGGCTCCTATCACAGCCCTGCTCCGAAAGTGCGAACGTCTGCAGATAGCTGGCAGGCAGAAGGGGCTAGCCTGGAAAGCTGTTGCTCAGCCTCATCTGCCCATGGCAGTGCTCGCACAGAGGCACAGAGAATGGGGCTGCTTGCTTGTCTTGCCACCTCAAACTTCAAACGTAGCCTGGGAATGTTGGTGTCCCAGCCAGGCTCCTTTCGCAGCCCTGCTCTTGAAATGCGAACGTCTGCAGATAGCTGGCAGCCAGAAGGGGCTAGCCTGGAAAGCTGTTGCTCAGCCTCATCTGCCCATGGCAGTGCTCGCACAGAGGCACAGAGAATAGGGCTGCTTGCTTATCTTGCCACTTGAAACTTCAAACGCATGCTGGGAATGGTGGTGTCCCTGCCAGGCTCCTATCACAGCCCTGCTCCGAAAGTGCGAACGTCTGCAGATAGCTGGCAGGCAGAAGGGGCTAGCCTGGAAAGCTGTTGCTCAGCCTCATCTGCCCATGGCAGTGCTCGCACAGAGGCACAGAGAATGGGGCTGCTTGCTTGTCTTGCCACCTCAAACTTCAAACGCATGCTGGGAATGGTGGTGTCCCTGCCAGGCTCCTATCACAGCCCTGCTCCGAGAGTGCGAACGTCTGCAGATAGCTGGCAGCCAGAAGGGGCTAGCCTGGAAAGCTGTTGCTCAGCCTGATCTGCCCATGGCACTGTTCGCATAGAGGCACAGAGAATGGGGCTGCTTGCTTGTCTTGCCACCTCAAACTTCAAACGCATGCTGGGAATGGTGGTGTCCCTGCCAGGCTCCTATCACAGCCCTGCTCCGAAAGTGCGAACGTCTGCAGATAGCTGGCAGGCAGAAGGGGCTAGCCTGGAAAGCTGTTGCTCAGCCTCATCTGCCCATGGCAGTTCTCGCACAGAGGCACAGAGAATGGGGCTGCTTGCTTGTCTTGCCACCTCAAACTTCAAACGTAGCCTGGGAATGTTGGTGTCCCAGCCAGGCTCCTTTCGCAGCCCTGCTCTTGAAATGCGAACGTCTGCAGATAGCTGGCAGCCAGAAGGTGCTAGCCTGGAAAGCTGTTGCTCAGCCTCATCTGCCCATGGCAGTGCTCGCACAGAGGCACAGAGAATGCGGCTCCTTGCTTGTCTTGCCGCCTCAAACTTCAAACGTAGCCTGGGAAAGTTGTTGTCCCAACCAGGCTCCTTTCGCAGCCCTGCTCCGAAAGTGCGAACGTCTGCAGATAGCTGGCAGCCAGAAGGTGCTAGCCTGGAAAGCTGTTGCTCAGCCTCATCTGCCCATGGCAGTGCTCGCACAGAGGCACAGAGAATGCGGCTCCTTGCTTGTCTTGCCACCTCAAACTTCAAACGTAGCCTGGGAAAGATGGTGTACCTGCTAGGCTCCTTTCGCAGCCCTGCTCTTGAAATGCAAACGTCTGCAGATAGCTGGCAGGCAGAAGGGGCTAGCCTGGAAAGCTGTTGCTCAGCCTCATCTGCCCATGGCAGTGCTCGCACAGAGGCACAGAGAATGGGGCTGCTTGCTTGTCTTGCCACCTTAAACTTCAAACGCATGCTGGGAATGGTGGTGTCCCTGCCGGGCTCCTATCGCAGCCCTGCTCCGAAAGTGCGAACGTCTGCAGATAGCTGGCAGGCAGAAGGGGCTAGCCTGGAAAGCTGTTGCTCAGCCTCATCTGCCCATGGCAGTGCTCGCACAGAGGCACAGAGAATGGGGCTGCTTGCTTGTCTTGCCACCTCAAACTTCAAACGTAGCCTGGGAAAGATGGTGTACCTGCTAGGCCCCTTTCGCAGCCCTGCTCTTGAAATGCGAACGTCTGCAGATAGCTGGCAGCCAGAAGGTGCTAGCCTGGAAAGCTGTTGCTCAGCCTCATCTGCCCATGGCACTGTTCGCATAGAGGCACAGAGAATGGGGCTGCTTGCTTATCTTGCCACTTGAAACTTCAAACGCATGCTGGGAATGGTGGTGTCCCTGCCAGGCTCCTATCACAGCCCTGCTCCGAAAGTGCGAACGTCTGCAGATAGCTGGCAGCCAGAAGGGGCTAGCCTGGAAAGCTGTTGCTCAGCCTCATCTGCCCATGGCAGTGCTCGCACAGAGGCACAGAGAATGGGGCTGCTTGCTTGTCTTGCCTCCTCAAACTTCAAACGTAGCCTGGGAAAGTTGTTGTCCCAACCAGGCTCCTTTCGCAGCCCTGCTCCGAAAGTGCGAACGTCTGCAGATAGCTGGCAACCAGAAGGTGCTAGCCTGGAAAGCTGTTGCTCAGCCTCATCTGCCCATGGCACTGCTCGCACAGAGGCACAGAGAATGCGGCTCCTTGCTTGTCTTGCCACCTCAAACTTCAAACGTAGCCTGGGAAAGATGGTGTACCTGCTAGGCTCCTTTCGCAGCCCTGCTCTTGAAATGCAAAGGTCTGCAGATAGCTGGCAGGCAGAAGGGGCTAGCCTGGAAAGCTGTTGCTCAGCCTCATCTGCCCATGGCAGTGCTCGCACAGAGGCACAGAGAATGGGGCTGCTTGCTTGTCTTGCCACCTCAAACTTCAAACGCATGCTGGGAATGGTGGTGTCCCTGCCAGGCTCCTATCACAGCCCTGCTCCGAAAGTGCGAACGTCTGCAGATAGCTGGCAGCCAGAAGGGGCTAGCCTGGAAAGCTGTTGCTCAGCCTCATCTGCCCATGGTAGTGCTCGCATAGAGGCACAGAGAATGGGGCTGCTTGCTTATCTTACTACTTGAAACTTCAAACGCATGCTGGGAATGGTGGTGTCCCTGCCAGGCTCCTATCACAGCCCTGCTCTGAAAGTGCGAACGTCTGCAGATAGCTGGCAGCCAGAAGGGGCTAGCCTGGAAAGCTGTTGCTCAGCCTCATCTGCCCATGGCAGTGCTCGCACAGAGGCACAGAGAATGGGGCTGCTTGCTTGTCTTGCCTCCTCAAACTTCAAACGTAGCCTGGGAATGTTGGTGTCCCAGCCAGGCTCCTTTCGCAGCCCTGCTCTTGAAATGCGAACGTCTGCAGATAGCTGGCAGGCAGAAGGGGCTAGCCTGGAAAGCTGTTGCTCAGCCTCATCTGCCCATGGCAGTGCTCGCACAGAGGCACAGAGAATGGGGCTGCTTGCTTGTCTTGCCGCCTCAAACTTCAAACGTAGCCTGGGAAAGTTGTTGTCCCAACCAGGCTCCTTTCGCAGCCCTGCTCCAAAAGTGCGAACGTCTGCAGATAGCTGGCAGCCAGAAGGGGCTAGCCTGGAAAGCTGTTGCTCAGCCTCATCTGCCCATGGCAGTGCTCGCACAGAGGCACAGAGAATGGGGCTGCTTGCTTATCTTGCCACTTGAAACTTCAAACGCATGCTGGGAATGGTGGTGTCCCTGCCGGGCTCCTATCGCAGCCCTGCTCCGAAAGTGCGAACGTCTGCAGATAGCTGGCAGGCAGAAGGGGCTAGCCTGGAAAGCTGTTGCTCAGCCTCATCTGCCCATGGCAGTGCTCGCACAGAGGCACAGAGAATGGGGCTGCTTGCTTGTCTTGCCACCTCAAACTTCAAACGTAGCCTGGGAAAGATGGTGTACCTGCTAGGCTCCTTTCGCAGCCCTGCTCTTGAAATGCAAACATCTGCAGATAGCTGGCAGGCAGAAGGGGCTAGCCTGGAAAGCTGTTGCTCAGCCTCATCTGCCCATGGCAGTGCTCGCACAGAGGCACAGAGAATGGGGCTGCTTGCTTGTCTTGCCACCTCAAACTTCAAACGTAGCCTGGGAAAGATGGTGTACCTGCTAGGCCCCTTTCGCAGCCCTGCTCTTGAAATGCGAACGTCTGCAGATAGCTGGCAGCCAGAAGGTGCTAGCCTGGAAAGCTGTTGCTCAGCCTCATCTGCCCATGGCACTGTTCGCATAGAGGCACAGAGAATGGGGCTGCTTGCTTATCTTGCCACTTGAAACTTCAAACGCATGCTGGGAATGGTGGTGTCCCTGCCAGGCTCCTATCACAGCCCTGCTCCGAAAGTGCGAACGTCTGCAGATAGCTGGCAGCCAGAAGGGGCTAGCCTGGAAAGCTGTTGCTCAGCCTCATCTGCCCATGGCACTGTTCGCATAGAGGCACAGAGAATGGGGCTGCTTGCTTATCTTACTACTTGAAACTTCAAACGCATGCTGGGAATGGTGGTGTCCCTGCCAGGCTCCTATCACAGCCCTGCTCTGAAAGTGCGAACGTCTGCAGATAGCTGGCAGGCAGAAGGGGCTAGCCTGGAAAGCTGTTGCTCAGCCTCATCTGCCCATGGCAGTGCTCGCACAGAGGCACAGAGAATGGGGCTGCTTGCTTGTCTTGCCTCCTCAAACTTCAAACGTAGCCTGGGAATGTTGGTGTCCCAGCCAGGCTCCTTTCGCAGCCCTGCTCTTGAAATGCGAACGTCTGCAGATAGCTGGCAGCCAGAAGGGGCTAGCCTGGAAAGCTGTTGCTCAGCCTCATCTGCCCATGGCAGTGCTCGCACAGAGGCACAGAGAATGCGGCTCCTTGCTTGTCTTGCCACCTCAAACTTCAAACGCATGCTGGGAATGGTGGTGTCCCTGCCAGGCTCCTATCACAGCCCTGCTCCGAAAGTGCGAACGTCTGCAGATAGCTGGCAGGCAGAAGGGGCTAGCCTGGAAAGCTGTTGCTCAGCCTCATCTGCCCATGGTAGTGCTCGCATAGAGGCACAGAGAATGGGGCTGCTTGCTCATCTTGCCACTTGAAAATTCAAACGCATGCTGGGAATGGTGGTGTCCCTGCCGGGCTCCTATCGCAGCCCTGCTCCGAAAGTGCGAACGTCTGCAGATAGCTGGCAGCCAGACGGTGCTAGCCTGGAAAGCTGTTGCTCAGCCTCATCTGCCCATGGCAGTGCTCGCACAGAGGCACAGAGAATGGGGCTGCTTGCTTGTCTTGCCACCTCAAACTTCAAACGTAGCCTGGGAAAGATGGTGTACCTGCTAGGCCCCTTTCGCAGCCCTGCTCTTGAAATGCGAACGTCTGCAGATAGCTGGCAGCCAGAAGGTGCTAGCCTGGAAAGCTGCTGCTCAGCCTCATCTGCCCATGGCACTGTTCGCATAGAGGCACAGAGAATGGGGCTGCTTGCTTATCTTGCCACCTCAAACTTCAAACGCATGCTGGGAATGGTGGTGTCCCTGCCAGGCTCCTATCACAGCCCTGCTCCGAAAGTGCGAACGTCTGCAGATAGCTGGCAGCCAGAAGGGGCTAGCCTGGAAAGCTGTTGCTCAGCCTCATCTGCCCATGGCACTGTTCGCATAGAGGCACAGAGAATGGGGCTGCTTGCTTATCTTGCCACTTGAAACTTCAAACGCATGCTGGGAATGGTGGTGTCCCTGCCAGGCTCCTATCACAGCCCTGCTCCGAAAGTGCGAACGTCTGCAGATAGCTGGCAGCCAGAAGGGGCTAGCCTGGAAAGCTGTTGCTCAGCCTCATCTGCCCATGGCAGTGCTCGCATAGAGGCACAGAGAATGGGGCTGCTTGCTTATCTTGCCACTTGAAATTTCAAACGCATGCTGGGAATGGTGGTGTCCCTGCCGGGCTCCTATCGCAGCCCTGCTCCGAAAGTGCGAACGTCTGCAGATAGCTGGCAGCCAGAAGGGGCTAGCCTGGAAAGCTGTTGCTCAGCCTCATCTGCCCATGGCAGTGCTCGCACAGAGGCACAGAGAATGGGGCTGCTTGCTTGTCTTGCCTCCTCAAACTTCAAACGTAGCCTGGGAATGTTGGTGTCCCAGCCAGGCTCCTTTCGCAGCCCTGCTCTTGAAATGCAAACGTCTGCAGATAGCTGGCAGCCAGAAGGGGCTAGCCTGGAAAGCTGTTGCTCAGCCTCATCTGCCCATGGCAGTGCTCGCACAGAGGCACAGAGAATGCGGCTCCTTGCTTGTCTTGCCACCTCAAACTTCAAACGTAGCCTGGGAAAGATGGTGTACCTGCTAGGCTCCTTTCGCAGCCCTGCTCTTGAAATGCAAACATCTGCAGATAGCTGGCAGGCAGAAGGGGCTAGCCTGGAAAGCTGTTGCTCAGCCTCATCTGCCCATGGCAGTGCTCGCACAGAGGCACAGAGAATGGGGCTGCTTGCTTGTCTTGCCACCTCAAACTTCAAACGTAGCCTGGGAAAGATGGTGTACCTGCTAGGCCCCTTTCGCAGCCCTGCTCTTGAAATGCGAACGTCTGCAGATAGCTGGCAGGCAGAAGGGGCTAGCCTGGAAAGCTGTTGCTCAGCCTCATCTGCCCATGGCACTGTTCGCATAGAGGCACAGAGAATGGGGCTGCTTGCTTATCTTGCCACTTGAAACTTCAAACGCATGCTGGGAATGGTGGTGTCCCTGCCAGGCTCCTATCACAGCCCTGCTCCGAAAGTGCGAACGTCTGCAGATAGCTGGCAGCCAGAAGGGGCTAGCCTGGAAAGCTGTTGCTCAGCCTCATCTGCCCATGGCACTGTTCGCATAGAGGCACAGAGAATGGGGCTGCTTGCTTATCTTACTACTTGAAACTTCAAACGCATGCTGGGAATGGTGGTGTCCCTGCCAGGCTCCTATCACAGCCCTGCTCTGAAAGTGCGAACGTCTGCAGATAGCTGGCAGCCAGAAGGGGCTAGCCTGGAAAGCTGTTGCTCAGCCTCATCTGCCCATGGCAGTGCTCGCACAGAGGCACAGAGAATGGGGCTGCTTGCTTGTCTTGCCTCCTCAAACTTCAAACGTAGCCTGGGAATGTTGGTGTCCCAGCCAGGCTCCTTTCGCAGCCCTGCTCTTGAAATGCGAACGTCTGCAGATAGCTGGCAGCCAGAAGGGGCTAGCCTGGAAAGCTGTTGCTCAGCCTCATCTGCTCATGGCAGTGCTCGCACAGAGGCACAGAGAATGGGGCTGCTTGCTTGTCTTGCCACCTCAAACTTCAAACGCATGCTGGGAATGGTGGTGTCCCTGCCAGGCTCCTATCACAGCCCTGCTCCGAAAGTGCGAACGTCTGCAGATAGCTGGCAGGCAGAAGGGGCTAGCCTGGAAAGCTGTTGCTCAGCCTCATCTGCCCATGGTAGTGCTCGCATAGAGGCACAGAGAATGGGGCTGCTTGCTCATCTTGCCACTTGAAAATTCAAACGCATGCTGGGAATGGTGGTGTCCCTGCCGGGCTCCTATCGCAGCCCTGCTCCGAAAGTGCGAACGTCTGCAGATAGCTGGCAGGCAGAAGGGGCTAGCCTGGAAAGCTGTTGCTCAGCCTCATCTGCCCATGGCAGTGCTCGCACAGAGGCACAGAGAATGGGGCTGCTTGCTTGTCTTGCCACCTCAAACTTCAAACGTAGCCTGGGAAAGATGGTGTACCTGCTAGGCCCCTTTCGCAGCCCTGCTCTTGAAATGCGAACGTCTGCAGATAGCTGGCAGCCAGAAGGTGCTAGCCTGGAAAGCTGTTGCTCAGCCTCATCTGCCCATGGCACTGTTCGCATAGAGGCACAGAGAATGGGGCTCCTTGCTTGTCTTGCCGCCTCAAACTTCAAACGTAGCCTGGGAAAGTTGGTGTCCCAGCCAGGCTCCTTTCGCAGCCCTGCTCTTGAAATGAATACGTCTGCAGATAGCTGGCAGCCAGAAGGTGCTAGCCTGGAAAGCTGTTGCTCAGCCTCATCTGCCCACGGCACTGCTCGCACAGAGGCACAGAGAATGCGGCTCCTTGCTTGTCTTGCCACCTCAAACTTCAAACGTAGCCTGGGAAAGATGGTGTACCTGCTAGGCTTCTTTCGCAGCCCTGCTCTGAAAGTGTGAACGTCTGCAGATAGCTGGCAGGCAGAAGGGGCTAGCCTGGAAAGCTGTTGCTCAGCCTCATCTGCCCATGGCAGTGCTCGCACAGAGGCACAGAGAATGGGGCTGCTTGCTTGTCTTGCCACCTCAAACTTCAAACGCATGCTGGGAATGGTGGTGTCCCTGCCAGGCTCCTATCACAGCCCTGCTCCGAAAGTGCGAACGTCTGCAGATAGCTGGCAGCCAGAAGGGGCTAGCCTGGAAAGCTGTTGCTCAGCCTCATCTGCCCATGGCAGTGCTCGCACAGAGGCACAGAGAATGGGGCTGCTTGCTTGTCTTGCCACCTCAAACTTCAAACGTATCCTGGGAAAGATGGTGTACCTGCTAGGCTCCTTTCGCAGCCCTGCTCTTGAAATGCGAACGTCTGCAGATAGCTGGCAGGCAGAAGGGGCTAGCCTGGAAAGCTGTTGCTCAGCCTCATCTGCCCATGGCACTGTTCGCATAGAGGCACAGAGAATGGGGCTGCTTGCTTATCTTACTACTTGAAACTTCAAACGCATGCTGGGAATGGTGGTGTCCCTGCCAGGCTCCTATCACAGCCCTGCTCCGAAAGTGCGAACGTCTGCAGATAGCTGGCAGCCAGAAGGGGCTAGCCTGGAAAGCTGTTGTTAAGCCTCATCTGCCCATGGCAGTGCTCGCACAGAGGCACAGAGAATGGGGCTGCTTGCTTGTCTTGCCACCTCAAACTTCAAACGTAGCCTGGGAAATTTGGTGTACCTGCTAGGCTCCTTTCGCAGCCCTGCTCATGAAATGCGAACGTCTGCAGATAGCTGGCAGCCAGAAGGGGCTAGCCTGGAAAGCTGTTGCTCAGCCTCATCTGCCCATGGCACTGTTCGCATAGAGGCACAGAGAATGGGGCTGCTTGCTTATCTTGCCACTTGAAACTTCAAACGGATGCTGGGAATGGTGGTGTCCCTGCCAGGCTCCTATCACAGCCCTGCTCCGAAAGTGCGAACGTCTGCAGATAGCTGGCAGGCAGAAGGGGCTAGCCTGGAAAGCTGTTGCTCAGCCTGATCTGCCCATGGCAGTGCTCGCACAGAGGCACAGAGAATGGGGCTGCTTGCTTGTCTTGCCTCCTCAAACTTCAAACGTAGCCTGGGAAAGATGGTGTACCTGCTAGGCTTCTTTGGCAGCCCTGCTCTTGAAATGCGAACGTCTGCAGATAGCTGGCAGGCAGAAGGGGCTAGCCTGGAAAGCTGTTGCTCAGCCTCATCTGCCCATGGCAGTGCTCGCATAGAGGCACAGAGAATGGGGCTGCTTGCTTGTCTTGCCACCTCAAACTTCAAACGTAGCCTGGGAAAGTTGGTGTCCCAGCCAGGCTCCTTTCGCAGCCCTGCTCCGAAAGTGCGAACGTCTGCAGATAGCTGGCAGCCAGAAGGTGCTAGCCTGGAAAGCTGTTGCTCAGCCTCATCTGCCCACGGCACTGCTCGCACAGAGGCACAGAGAATGGGGCTGCTTGCTTGTCTTGCCACCTCAAACTTCAAACGTAGCCTGGGAAAGATGGTGTACCTGCTAAACTTCTTTCGCAGCCCTGCTCTTGAAATGCGAACGTCTGCAGATAGCTGGCAGCCAGAAGGGGCTAGCCTGGAAAGCTGTTGCTCAGCCTGATCTGCCCATGGCACTGTTCGCATAGAGGCACAGAGAATGGGGCTGCTTGCTTATCTTACTACTTGAAACTTCAAACGCATGCTGGGAATGGTGGTGTCCCTGCCAGGCTCCTATCACAGCCCTGCTCCGAAAGTGCGAACGTCTGCAGATAGCTGGCAGCCAGAAGGGGCTATCCTGGAAAGCTGTTGCTCAGCCTCATCTGCCCATGGCAGTGCTCGCACAGAGGCACAGAGAATGGGGCTGCTTGCTTGTCTTGCCACCTCAAACTTCAAACGTAGCCTGGGAAATTTGGTGTACCTGCTAGGCTCCTTTCGCAGCCCTGCTCTTGAAATGCGAACGTCTGCAGATAGCTGGCAGCCAGAAGGGGCTAGCCTGGAAAGCTGTTGCTCAGCCTCATCTGCCCATGGCACTGTTCGCATAGAGGCACAGAGAATGGGGCTGCTTGCTTATCTTGCCACTTGAAACTTCAAACGCATGCTGGGAATGGTGGTGTCCCTGCCAGGCTCCTATCACAGCCCTGCTCCGAAAGTGCGAACGTCTGCAGATAGCTGGCAGGCAGAAGGGGCTAGCCTGGAAAGCTGTTGCTCAGCCTGATCTGCCCATGGCAGTGCTCGCACAGAGGCACAGAGAATGGGGCTGCTTGCTTGTCTTGCCACCTCAAACTTCAAACGTAGCCTGGGAATGTTGGTGTCCCAGCCAGGCTCCTTTCGCAGCCCTGCTCTTGAAATGCGAACGTCTGCAGATAGCTGGCAGCCAGAAGGTGCTAGCCTGGAAAGCTGTTGCTCAGCCTCATCTGCCCACGGCACTGCTCGCACAGAGGCACAGAGAATGCGGCTCCTTGCTTGTCTTGCCACCTCAAACTTCAAACGTAGCCTGGGAAAGATGGTGTACCTGCTAGGCTTCTTTCGCAGCCCTGCTCTTGAAATGCGAACGTCTGCAGATAGCTGGCAGGCAGAAGGGGCTAGCCTGGAAAGCTGTTGCTCAGCCTCATCTGCCCATGGCAGTGCTCGCACAGAGGCACAGAGAATGGGGCTGCTTGCTTGTCTTGCCACCTCAAACTTCAAACGCATGCTGGGAAAGGTGGTGTCCCTGCCAGGCTCCTATCACAGCCCTGCTCCGAAAGTGCGAACGTCTGCAGATAGCTGGCAGGCAGAAGGGGCTAGCCTGGAAAGCTGTTGCTCAGCCTCATCTGCCCATGGCAGTGCTCGCATAGAGGCACAGAGAATGGGGCTGCTTGCTTATCTTGCCACTTGAAACTTCAAACGCATGCTGGGAATGGTGGTGTCCCTACCAGGCTCCTATCACAGCCCTGCTCCGAAAGTGCGAACGTCTGCAGATAGCTGGCAGCCAGAAGGGGCTAGCCTGGAAAGCTGTTGCTCAGCCTCATCTGCCCATGGCAGTGCTCGCACAGAGGCACAGAGAATGCGGCTCCTTGCTTGTCTTGCCGCCTCAAACTTCAAACGTAGCCTGGGAAATTTGGTGTACCTGCTAGGCTCCTTTCGCAGCCCTGCTCTTGAAATGCGAACGTCTGCAGATAGCTGGCAGCCAGAAGGGGCTAGCCTGGAAAGCTGTTGCTCAGCCTCATCTGCCCATGGCACTGTTCGCATAGAGGCACAGAGAATGGGGCTGCTTGCTTATCTTGCCACTTGAAATTTCAAACGGATGCTGGGAATGGTGGTGTCCCTGCCAGGCTCCTATCACAGCCCTGCTCCGAAAGTGCGAACGTCTGCAGATAGCTGGCAGCCAGAAGGGGCTAGCCTGGAAAGCTGTTGCTCAGCCTGATCTGCCCATGGCAGTGCTCGCACAGAGGCACAGAGAATGGGGCTGCTTGCTTGTCTTGCCGCCTCAAACTTCAAACGTAGCCTGGGAATGTTGGTGTCCCAGCCAGGCTCCTTTCGCAGCCCTGCTCTTGAAATGCGAACGTCTGCAGATAGCTGGCAGCCAGAAGTTGCTAGCCTGGAAAGCTGTTGCTCAGCCTCATCTGCCCACGGCACTGCTCGCACAGAGGCACAGAGAATGCGGATCCTTGCTTGTCTTGCCACCTCAAACTTCAAACGTAGCCTGGGAAAGATGGTGTACCTGCTAGGCTTCTTTCGCAGCCCTGCTCTTGAAATGCGAACGTCTGCAGATAGCTGGCAGGCAGAAGGGGCTAGCCTGGAAAGCTGTTGCTCAGCCTCATCTGCCCATGGCAGTGCTCGCACAGAGGCACAGAGAATGAGGCTGCTTGCTTGTCTTGCAATCTCAAACTTCAAACGCATGCTGGGAATGGTGGTGTCCCTGCCAGGCTCCTATCACAGCCCTGCTCCGAAAGTGCGAACGTCTGCAGATAGCTGGCAGGCAGAAGGGGCTAGCCTGGAAAGCTGTTGCTCAGCCTCATCTGCCCATGGCAGTGCTCGCATAGAGGCACAGAGAATGGGGCTGCTTGCTTATCTTGCCACTTGAAAATTCAAACGCATGCTGGGAATGGTGGTGTCCCTGCCAGGCTGCTATCACAGCCCTGCTCCGAAAGTGCGAACGTCTGCAGATAGCTGGCAGCCAGAAGGGGCTAGCCTGGAAAGCTGTTGCTCAGCCTCATCTGCCCATGGCAGTGCTCGCACAGAGGCACAGAGAATGGGGCTGCTTGCTTGTCTTGCCACCTCAAACTTCAAACGCATGCTGGGAATGGTGGTGTCCCTGCCAGGCTCCTATCACAGCCCTGCTCCGAAAGTGCGAACGTCTGCAGATAGCTGGCAGGCAGAAGGGGCTAGCCTGGAAAGCTGTTGCTCAGCCTCATCTGCCCATGGCAGTGCTCGCACAGAGGCACAGAGAATGGGGCTGCTTGCTTGTCTTGCCACCTCAAACTTCAAACGTAGCCTGGGAAAGATGGTGTCCCAGCCAGGCTCCTTTCGCAGCCCTGCTCCGAAAGTGCGAAGGTCTGCAGATAGCTGGCAGCCAGAAGGGGCTAGCCTGGAAAGCTGTTGCTCAGCCTCATCTGCCCATGGCAGTGCTCGCACAGAGGCACAGAGAATGCGGCTGCTTGCTTGTCTTGCCACCTCAAACTTCAAACGTAGCCTGGGAAAGATGGTGTACCTGCTAGGCTCCTTTCGCAGCCCTGCTCTTGAAATGCGAACGTCTGCAGATAGCTGGCAGCCAGAAGGGGCTAGCCTGGAAAGCTGTTGCTCAGCCTCATCTGCCCATGGCAGTGCTCGCACAGAGGCACAGAGAATGGGGCTGCTTGCTTGTCTTGCCACCTCAAACTTCAAACGCATGCTGGGAATGGTGGTGTCCCTGCCAGGCTCCTATCACAGCCCTGCTCCGAAAGTGCGAACGTCTGCAGATAGCTGGCAGGCAGAAGGGGCTAGCCTGGAAAGCTGTTGCTCAGCCTCATCTGCCCATGGCAGTGCTCGCATAGAGGCACAGAGAATGGGGCTGCTTGCTTATCTTGCCACTTGAAACTTCAAACGCATGCTGGGAATGGTGGTGTCCCTGCCAGGCTCCTATCACAGCCCTGCTCCGAAAGTGCGAACGTCTGCAGATAGCTGGCAGCCAGAAGGGGCTAGCCTGGAAAGCTGTTGCTCAGCCTCATCTGCCCATGGCACTGTTCGCATAGAGGCACAGAGAATGGGGCTCCTTGCTTGTCTTGCCGCCTCAAACTTCAAACGTAGCCTGGGAAAGTTGGTGTCCCAGCCAGGCTCCTTTCGCAGCCCTGCTCTTGAAATGAATACGTCTGCAGATAGCTGGCAGCCAGAAGGTGCTAGCCTGGAAAGCTGTTGCTCAGCCTCATCTGCCCACGGCACTGCTCGCACAGAGGCACAGAGAATGCGGATCCTTGCTTGTCTTGCCACCTCAAACTTCAAACGTAGCCTGGGAATGTTGGTGTCCCAGCCAGGCTCCTTTCGCAGCCCTGCTCTTGAAATGCGAACGTCTGCAGATAGCTGGCAGCCAGAAGGTGCTAGCCTGGAAAGCTGTTGCTCAGCCTCATCTGCCCACGGCAGTGCTCGCACAGAGGCACAGAGAATGCGGATCCTTGCTTGTCTTGCCACCTCAAACTTCAAACGTAGCCTGGGAAAGATGGTGTACCTGCTAGGCTTCTTTCGCAGCCCTGCTCTTGAAATGCGAACGTCTGCAGATAGCTGGCAGCCAGAAGGGGCTAGCCTGGAAAGCTGTTGCTCAGCCTCATCTGCCCATGGCACTGTTCGCATAGAGGCACAGAGAATGGGGCTGCTTGCTTATCTTGCCACTTGAAACTTCAAACGCATGCTGGGAATGGTGGTGTCCCTGCCAGGCTCCTATCACAGCCCTGCTCCGAAAGTGCGAACGTCTGCAGATAGCTGGCAGCCAGAAGGGGCTAGCCTGGAAAGCTGTTGCTCAGCCTCATCTGCCCATGGCACTGTTCGCACAGAGGCACAGAGAATGGGGCTGCTTGCTTGTCTTGCCTCCTCAAACTTCAAACGTAGCCTGGGAAAGTTGGTGTCCCAGCCATGCTCCTTTCGCAGCCCTGCTCCGAAAGTGCGAACGTCTGCAGATAGCTGGCAGCCAGAAGGTGCTAGCCTGGAAAGCTGTTGCTCAGCCTCATCTGCCCACGGCACTGCTCGCACAGAGGCACAGAGAATGGGGCTGCTTGCTTGTCTTGCCACCTCAAACTTCAAACGTAGCCTGGGAAAGATGGTGTACCTGCTAAACTTCTTTCGCAGCCCTGCTCTTGAAATGCGAACGTCTGCAGATAGCTGGCAGCCAGAAGGGGCTAGCCTGGAAAGCTGTTGCTCAGCCTGATCTGCCCATGGCACTGTTCGCATAGAGGCACAGAGAATGGGGGTGCTTGCTTATCTTACTACTTGAAACTTCAAACGCATGCTGGGAATGGTGGTGTCCCTGCCAGGCTCCTATCACAGCCCTGCTCCGAAAGTGCGAACGTCTGCAGATAGCTGGCAGCCAGAAGGGGCTATCCTGGAAAGCTGTTGCTCAGCCTCATCTGCCCATGGCAGTGCTCGCACAGAGGCACAGAGAATGGGGCTGCTTGCTTGTCTTGCCACCTCAAACTTCAAACGTAGCCTGGGAAATTTGGTGTACCTGCTAGGCTCCTTTCGCAGCCCTGCTCTTGAAATGCGAACGTCTGCAGATAGCTGGCAGCCAGAAGGGGCTAGCCTGGAAAGCTGTTGCTCAGCCTCATCTGCCCATGGCACTGTTCGCATAGAGGCACAGAGAATGGGGCTGCTTGCTTATCTTGCCACTTGAAACTTCAAACGCATGCTGGGAATGGTGGTGTCCCAGCCAGGCTCCTATCACAGCCCTGCTCCGAAAGTGCGAACGTCTGCAGATAGCTGGCAGCCAGAAGGGGCTAGCCTGGAAAGCTGTTGCTCAGCCTGATCTGCCCATGGCAGTGCTCGCACAGAGGCACAGAGAATGGGGCTGCTTGCTTGTCTTGCCACCTCAAACTTCAAACGTAGCCTGGGAATGTTGGTGTCCCAGCCAGGCTCCTTTCGCAGCCCTGCTCTTGAAATGCGAACGTCTGCAGATAGCTGGCAGCCAGAAGGTGCTAGCCTGGAAAGCTGTTGCTCAGCCTCATCTGCCCACGGCACTGCTCGCACAGAGGCACAGAGAATGCGGCTCCTTGCTTGTCTTGCCACCTCAAACTTCAAACGTAGCCTGGGAAAGATGGTGTACCTGCTAGGCTTCTTTCGCAGCCCTGCTCTTGAAATGCGAACGTCTGCAGATAGCTGGCAGGCAGAAGGGGCTAGCCTGGAAAGCTGTTGCTCAGCCTCATCTGCCCATGGCAGTGCTCGCACAGAGGCACAGAGAATGGGGCTGCTTGCTTGTCTTGCCACCTCAAACTTCAAACGCATGCTGGGAAAGGTGGTGTCCCTGCCAGGCTCCTATCACAGCCCTGCTCCGAAAGTGCGAACGTCTGCAGATAGCTGGCAGGCAGAAGGGGCTAGCCTGGAAAGCTGTTGCTCAGCCTCATCTGCCCATGGCAGTGCTCGCATAGAGGCACAGAGAATGGGGCTGCTTGCTTATCTTGCCACTTGAAACTTCAAACGCATGCTGGGAATGGTGGTGTCCCTGCCAGGCTCCTATCACAGCCCTGCTCCGAAAGTGCGAACGTCTGCAGATAGCTGGCAGCCAGAAGGGGCTAGCCTGGAAAGCTGTTGCTCAGCCTCATCTGCCCATGGCAGTGCTCGCACAGAGGCACAGAGAATGCGGCTCCTTGCTTGTCTTGCCGCCTCAAACTTCAAACGTAGCCTGGGAAATTTGGTGTACCTGCTAGGCTCCTTTCGCAGCCCTGCTCTTGAAATGCGAACGTCTGCAGATAGCTGGCAGCCAGAAGGGGCTAGCCTGGAAAGCTGTTGCTCAGCCTCATCTGCACATGGCACTGTTCGCATAGAGGCACAGAGAATGGGGCTCCTTGCTTGTCTTGCCGCCTCAAACTTCAAACGTAGCCTGGGAAAGTTGGTGTCCCAGCCAGGCTCCTTTCGCAGCCCTGCTCTTGAAATGAATACGTCTGCAGATAGCTGGCAGCCAGAAGGTGCTAGCCTGGAAAGCTGTTGCTCAGCCTCATCTGCCCACGGCACTGCTCGCACAGAGGCACAGAGAATGCGGCTCCTTGCTTGTCTTGCCACCTCAAACTTCAAACGTAGCCTGGGAAAGATGGTGTACCTGCTAGGCTTCTTTCGCAGCCCTGCTCTTGAAATGCGAACGTCTGCAGATAGCTGGCAGGCAGAAGGGGCTAGCCTGGAAAGCTGTTGCTCAGCCTCATCTGCCCATGGCAGTGCTCGCACAGAGGCACAGAGAATGGGGCTGCTTGCTTGTCTTGCCACCTCAAACTTCAAACGTAGCCTGGGAAAGATGGTGTCCCAGCCAGGCTCCTTTCGCAGCCCTGCTCCGAAAGTGCGAAGGTCTGCAGATAGCTGGCAGCCAGAAGGGGCTAGCCTGGAAAGCTGTTGCTCAGCCTCATCTGCGCATGGCAGTGCTCGCACAGAGGCACAGAGAATGGGGCTGCTTGCTTGTCTTGCCACCTCAAACTTCAAACGTAGCCTGGGAAAGATGGTGTACCTGCTAGGCTCCTTTCGCAGCCCTGCTCTTGAAATGCGAACGTCTGCAGATAGCTGGCAGCCAGAAGGGGCTAGCCTGGAAAGCTGTTGCTCAGCCTCATCTGCCCATGGCAGTGCTCGCACAGAGGCACAGAGAATGGGGCTGCTTGCTTGTCTTGCCACCTCAAACTTCAAACGCATGCTGGGAATGGTGGTGTCCCTGCCAGGCTCCTATCACAGCCCTGCTCCGAAAGTGCGAACGTCTGCAGATAGCTGGCAGGCAGAAGGGGCTAGCCTGGAAAGCTGTTGCTCAGCCTCATCTGCCCATGGCAGTGCTCGCATAGAGGCACAGAGAATGGGGCTGCTTGCTTATCTTGCCACTTGAAACTTCAAACGCATGCTGGGAATGGTGGTGTCCCTGCCAGGCTCCTATCACAGCCCTGCTCCGAAAGTGCGAACGTCTGCAGATAGCTGGCAGCCAGAAGGGGCTAGCCTGGAAAGCTGTTGCTCAGCCTCATCTGCCCATGGCAGTGCTCGCACAGAGGCACAGAGAATGCGGCTCCTTGCTTGTCTTGCCACCTCAAACTTCAAACGTAGCCTGGGAAATTTGGTGTACCTGCTAGGCTCCTTTCGCAGCCCTGCTCTTGAAATGCGAACGTCTGCAGATAGCTGGCAGCCAGAAGGGGCTAGCCTGGAAAGCTGTTGCTCAGCCTCATCTGCCCATGGCACTGTTCGCATAGAGGCACAGAGAATGGGGCTCCTTGCTTGTCTTGCCGCCTCAAACTTCAAACGTAGCCTGGGAAAGTTGGTGTCCCAGCCAGGCTCCTTTCGCAGCCCTGCTCTTGAAATGCGAACGTCTGCAGATAGCTGGCAGCCAGAAGGTGCTATCCTGGAAAGCTGTTGCTCAGCCTCATCTGCCCACGGCAGTGCTCGCACAGAGGCACAGAGAATGCGGATCCTTGCTTGTCTTGCCACCTCAAACTTCAAACGTAGCCTGGGAAAGATGGTGTACCTGCTAGGCTTCTTTCGCAGCCCTGCTCTTGAAATGCGAACGTCTGCAGATAGCTGGCAGGCAGAAGGGGCTAGCCTGGAAAGCTGTTGCTCAGCCTCATCTGCCCATGGCAGTGCTCGCACAGAGGCACAGAGAATGAGGCTGCTTGCTTGTCTTGCAACCTCAAACTTCAAACGCATGCTGGGAATGGTGGTGTCCCTGCCAGGCTCCTATCACAGCCCTGCTCCGAAAGTGCGAACGTCTGCAGATAGCTGGCAGGCAGAAGGGGCTAGCCTGGAAAGCTGTTGCTCAGCCTCATCTGCCCATGGCACTGTTCGCATAGAGGCACAGAGAATGGGGCTGCTTGCTTATCTTGCCACTTGAAAATTCAAACGCATGCTGGGAATGGTGGTGTCCCTGCCAGGCTCCTATCACAGCCCTGCTCCGAAAGTGCGAACGTCTGCAGATAGCTGGCAGGCAGAAGGGGCTAGCCTGGAAAGCTGTTGCTCAGCCTCATCTGCCCATGGCAGTGCTCGCACAGAGGCACAGAGAATGGGGCTGCTTGCTTGTCTTGGCACCTCAAACTTCAAACGCATGCTGGGAATGGTGGTGTCCCTGCCAGGCTCCTATCACAGCCCTGGTCCGAAAGTGCGAACGTCTGCAGATAGCTGGCAGGCAGAAGGGGCTAGCCTGGAAAGCTGTTGCTCAGCCTCATCTGCCCATGGCAGTGCTCGCACAGAGGCACAGAGAATGGGGCTGCTTGCTTGTCTTGCCACCTCAAACTTCAAACGTAGCCTGGGAAAGATGGTGTCCCAGCCAGGCTCCTTTCGCAGCCCTGCTCCGAAAGTGCGAAGGTCTGCAGATAGCTGGCAGCCAGAAGGGGCTAGCCTGGAAAGCTGTTGCTCAGCCTCATCTGCGCATGGCAGTGCTCGCACAGAGGCACAGAGAATGGGGCTGCTTGCTTGTCTTGCCACCTCAAACTTCAAACGTAGCCTGGGAAAGATGGTGTACCTGCTAGGCTCCTTTCGCAGCCCTGCTCTTGAAATGCGAACGTCTGCAGATAGCTGGCAGCCAGAAGGGGCTAGCCTGGAAAGCTGTTGCTCAGCCTCATCTGCCCATGGCAGTGCTCGCACAGAGGCACAGAGAATGGGGCTGCTTGCTTGTCTTGCCACCTCAAACTTCAAACGCATGCTGGGAATGGCGGTGTCCCTGCCAGGCTCCTATCACAGCCCTGCTCCGAAAGTGCGAACGTCTGCAGATAGCTGGCAGGCAGAAGGGGCTAGCCTGGAAAGCTGTTGCTCAGCCTCATCTGCCCATGGCAGTGCTCGCATAGAGGCACAGAGAATGGGGCTGCTTGCTTATCTTGCCACTTGAAATTTCAAACGGATGCTGGGAATGGTGGTGTCCCTGCCAGGCTCCTATCACAGCCCTGCTCTTGAAATGCGAACGTCTGCAGATAGCTGGCAGCCAGAAGGGGCTAGCCTGGAAAGCTGTTGCTCAGCCTCATCTGCCCATGGCAGTGCTCGCACAGAGGCACAGAGAATGCGGCTCCTTGCTTGTCTTGCCACTTCAAACTTCAAACGTAGCCTGGGAAATTTGGTGTACCTGCTAGGCTCCTTTCGCAGCCCTGCTCTTGAGTGCGAACGTCTGCAGATAGCTGGCAGGCAGAAGGGGCTAGCCTGGAAAGCTGTTGCTCAGCCTCATCTGCCCATGGCAGTGCTCGCACAGAGGCACAGAGAATGGGGCTGCTTGCTTGTCTTGCCACCTCAAACTTCAAACGTAGCCTGGGAAAGATGGTGTCCCAGCCAGGCTCCTTTCGCAGCCCTGCTCCGAAAGTGCGAAGGTCTGCAGATAGCTGGCAGCCAGAAGGGGCTAGCCTGGAAAGCTGTTGCTCAGCCTCATCTGCGCATGGCAGTGCTCGCACAGAGGCACAGAGAATGGGGCTGCTTGCTTGTCTTGCCACCTCAAACTTCAAACGTAGCCTGGGAAAGATGGTGTACCTGCTAGGCTCCTTTCGCAGCCCTGCTCTTGAAATGCGAACGTCTGCAGATAGCTGGCAGGCAGAAGGGGCTAGCCTGGAAAGCTGTTGCTCAGCCTCATCTGCCCATGGCACTGTTCGCATAGAGGCACAGAGAATGGGGCTGCTTGCTTATCTTACTACTTGAAACTTCAAACGCATGCTGGGAATGGTGGTGTCCCTGCCAGGCTCCTATCACAGCCCTGCTCCGAAAGTGCGAACGTCTGCAGATAGCTGGCAGCCAGAAGGGGCTATCCTGGAAAGCTGTTGCTCAGCCTCATCTGCCCATGGCAGTGCTCGCACAGAGGCACAGAGAATGGGGCTGCTTGCTTGTCTTGCCACCTCAAACTTCAAACGTAGCCTTGGAAATTTGGTGTACCTGCTAGGCTCCTTTCGCAGCCCTGCTCTTGAAATGCGAACGTCTGCAGATAGCTGGCAGCCAGAAGAGGCTAGCCTGGAAAGCTGTTGCTCAGCCTCATCTGCCCATGGCACTGTTCGCATAGAGGCACAGAGAATGGGGCTGCTTGCTTATCTTGCCACTTGAAACTTCAAACGGATGCTGGGAATGGTGGTGTCCATGCCAGGCTCCTATCACAGCCCTGCTCCGAAAGTGCGAACGTCTGCAGATAGCTGGCAGCCAGAAGGGGCTAGCCTGGAAAGCTGTTGCTCAGCCTCATCTGCCCATGGCAGTGCTCGCACAGAGGCACAGAGAATGGGGCTGCTTGCTTGTCTTGCCTCCTCAAACTTCAAACGTAGCCTGGGAATGTTGGTGTCCCAGCCAGGCTCCTTTCGCAGCCCTGCTCTTGAAATGCGAACGTCTGCAGATAGCTGGCAGCCAGAAGGTGCTAGCCTGGAAAGCTGTTGCTCAGCCTCATCTGCCCACGGCACTGCTCGCACAGAGGCACAGAGAATGCGGATCCTTGCTTGTCTTGCCACCTCAAACTTCAAACGTAGCCTGGGAAAGATGGTGTACCTGCTAGGCTTCTTTCGCAGCCCTGCTCTTGAAATGCGAACGTCTGCAGATAGCTGGCAGGCAGAAGGGGCTAGCCTGGAAAGCTGTTGCTCAGCCTCATCTGCCCATGGCAGTGCTCGCACAGAGGCACAGAGTATGAGGCTGCTTGCTTATCTTGCAACCTCAAACTTCAAACGCATGCTGGGAATGGTGGTGTCCCTGCCAGGCTCCTATCACAGCCCTGCTCCGAAAGTGCGAACGTCTGCAGATAGCTGGCAGGCAGAAGGGGCTAGCCTGGAAAGCTGTTGCTCAGCCTCATCTGCCCATGGCAGTGCTCGCATAGAGGCACAGAGAATGGGGCTGCTTGCTTATCTTGCCACTTGAAAATTCAAACGCATGCTGGGAATGGTGGTGTCCCTGCCAGGCTCCTATCACAGCCCTGCTCCGAAAGTGCGAACGTCTGCAGATAGCTGGCAGGCAGAAGGGGCTCGCCTGGAAAGCTGTTGCTCAGCCTCATCTGCCCATGGCAGTGCTCGCACAGAGGCACAGAGAATGCGGCTCCTTGCTTGTCTTGCCACCTCAAACTTCAAACGTAGCCTGGGAAAGATGGTGTACCTGCTAGGCTTCTTTCGCAGCCCTGCTCTTGAAATGCGAATGTCTGCAGATAGCTGGCAGGCAGAAGGGGCTAGCCTGGAAAGCTGTTGCTCAGCCTCATCTGCCCATGGCAGTGCTCGCACAGAGGCACAGAGAATGGGGCTGCTTGCTTGTCTTGCCACCTCAAACTTCAAACGTAGCCTGGGAAAGATGGTGTACCTGCTAGGCTCCTTTCGCAGCCCTGCTCTTGAAATGCGAACGTCTGCAGATAGCTGGCAGCCAGAAGGGGCTAGCCTGGAAAGCTGTTGCTCAGCCTCATCTGCCCATGGCATTGTTCGCATAGAGGCACAGAGAATGGGGCTGCTTGCTTGTCTTGCCACCTCAAACTTCAAACGCATGCTGGGAATGGTGGTGTCCCTGCCAGGCTCCTATCACAGCCCTCCTCCGAAAGTGCGAACGTCTGCAGATAGCTGGCAGCCAGAAGGGGCTAGCCTGGAAAGCTGTTGCTCAGCCTCATCTGCCCATGGCACTGTTCGCACAGAGGCACAGAGAATGGGGCTGCTTGCTTGTCTTGCCTCCTCAAACTTCAAACGTAGCCTGGGAAAGATGGTGTCCCAGCCATGCTCCTTTCGCAGCCCTGCTCTTGAAATGCGAACGTCTGCAGATAGCTGGCAGCCAGAAGGTGCTAGCCTGGAAAGCTGTTGCTCAGCCTCATCTGCCCACGGCACTGCTCGCACAGAGGCACAGAGAATGCGGCTCCTTGCTTGTCTTGCCACCTCAAACTTCAAACGTAGCCTGGGAAAGATGGTGTACCTGCTAGGCTTCTTTCGCAGCCCTGCTCTTGAAATGCGAACGTCTGCAGATAGCTGGCAGCCAGAAGGGGCTAGCCTGGAAAGCTGTTGCTCAGCCTCATCTGCCCATGGCAGTGCTCGCACAGAGGCACAGAGAATGGGGCTGCTTGCTTGTCTTGCCACCTCAAACTTCAAACGCATGCTGGGAATGGTGGTGTCCCTGCCAGGCTCCTATCACAGCCCTGCTCCGAAAGTGCGAACGTCTGCAGATAGCTGGCAGCCAGAAGGGGCTAGCCTGGAAAGCTGTTGCTCAGCCTCATCTGCCCATGGCAGTGCTCGCATAGAGGCACAGAGAATGGGGCTGCTTGCTTATCTTGCCACTTGAAACTTCAAACGCATGCTGGGAATGGTGGCCTGGGAAAGATGGTGTACCTGCTAGGCTTCTTTCGCAGCCCTGCTCTTGAAATGCGAACGTCTGCAGATAGCTGGCAGGCAGAAGGGGCTAGCCTGGAAAGCTGTTGCTCAGCCTCATCTGCCCATGGCAGTGCTCGCACAGAGGCACAGAGAATGGGGCTGCTTGCTTGTCTTGCCACCTCAAACTTCAAACGCATGCTGGGAATGGTGGTGTCCCTGCCAGGCTCCTATCACAGCCCTGCTCCGAAAGTGCGAACGTCTGCAGATAGCTGGCAGGCAGAAGGGGCTATCCTGGAAAGCTGTTGCTCAGCCTCATCTGCCCATGGCAGTGCTCGCATAGAGGCACAGAGAATGGGGCTGCTTGCTTATCTTGCCACTTGAAACTTCAAACGCATGCTGGGAATGGTGGTGTCCCTGCCAGGCTGCTATCACAGCCGTGCTCCGAAAGTGCGAACGTCTGCAGATAGCTGGCAGCCAGAAGGGGCTAGCCTGGAAAGCTGTTGCTCAGCCTCAACTGCCCATGGCAGTGCTCGCACAGAGGCACAGAGAATGCGGCTCCTTGCTTGTCTTGCCGCCTCAAACTTCAAACGTAGCCTGGGAAAGATGGTGTACCTGCTAGGCTTCTTTCGCAGCCCTGCTCTTGAAATGCGAATGTCTGCAGATAGCTGGCAGGCAGAAGGGGCTAGCCTGGAAAGCTGTTGCTCAGCCTCATCTGCCCATGGCAGTGCTCGCACAGAGGCACAGAGAATGGGGCTGCTTGCTTGTCTTGCCACCTCAAACTTCAAACGTAGCATGGGAAAGTTGGTGTCCCAGCCAGGCTCCTATCACAGCCCTGCTCCGAAAGTGCGAACGTCTGCAGATAGCTGGCAGCCAGAAGGGGCTAGCCTGGAAAGCTGTTGCTCAGCCTCATCTGCCCATGGCAGTGCTCGCACAGAGGCACAGAGAATGGGGCTGCTTGCTTGTCTTGCCTCCTCAAACTTCAAACGTACCCTGGGAAATTTGGTGTACCTGCTAGGCTCCTTTCGCAGCCCTGCTCTTGAAATGCGAACGTCTGCAGATAGCTGGCAGGCAGAAGGGGCTAGCCTGGAAAGCTGTTGCTCAGCCTCATCTGCCCATGGCAGTGCTCGCACAGAGGCACAGAGAATGGGGCTGCTTGCTTATCTTGCCACTTGAAACTTCAAACGCATGCTGGGAATGGTGGTGTCCCTGCCAGGCTCCTATCACAGCCCTGCTCCGAAAGTGCGAACGTCTGCAGATAGCTGGCAGGCAGAAGGGGCTAGCCTGGAAAGCTGTTGCTCAGCCTCATCTGCCCATGGCACTGTTCGCACAGAGGCACAGAGAATGGGGCTGCTTGCTTGTCTTGCCTCCTCAAACTTCAAACGTAGCCTGGGAAAGTTGGTGTCCCAGCCATGCTCCTTTCGCAGCCCTGCTCCGAAAGTGCGAACGTCTGCAGATAGCTGGCAGCCAGAAGGTGCTAGCCTGGAAAGCTGTTGCTCAGCCTCATCTGCCCACGGCACTGCTCGCACAGAGGCACAGAGAATGCGGCTCCTTGCTTGTCTTGCCACCTCAAACTTCAAACGTAGCCTGGGAAAGATGGTGTACCTGCTAGGCTTCTTTCGCAGCCCTGCTCTTGAAATGCGAACGTCTGCAGATAGCTGGCAGGCAGAAGGGGCTAGCCTGGAAAGCTGTTGCTCAGCCTCATCTGCCCACGGCACTGCTCGCACAGAGGCACAGAGAATGGGACTGCTTGCTTGTCTTGCCACCTCAAACTTCAAACGCATGCTGGGAATGGTGGTGTCCCTGACAGGCTCCTATCACAGCCCTGCTCCGAAAGTGCGAACGTCTGCAGATAGCTGGCAGGCAGAAGGGGCTAGCCTGGAAAGCTGTTGCTCAGCCTCATCTGCCCATGGCAGTGCTCGCACAGAGGCACAGAGAATGGGGCTGCTTGCTTGTCTTGCCACCTCAAACTTCAAACGTAGCTTGGGAAAGATGGTGTCCCAGCCAGGCTCCTTTCGCAGCCCTGCTCCGAAAGTGCGAAGGTCTGCAGATAGCTGGCAGCCAGAAGGGGCTAGCCTGGAAAGCTGTTGCTCAGCCTCATCTGCGCATGGCAGTGCTCGCACAGAGGCACAGAGAATGGGGCTGCTTGCTTGTCTTGCCACCTCAAACTTCAAACGTAGCCTGGGAAAGATGGTGTACCTGCTAGGCTCCTTTCGCAGCCCTGCTCTTGAAATGCGAACGTCTGCAGATAGCTGGCAGCCAGAAGGGGCTAGCCTGGAAAGCTGTTGCTCAGCCTCATCTGCCCATGGCAGTGCTCGCACAGAGGCACAGAGAATGGGGCTGCTTGCTTATCTTACTACTTGAAACTTCAAACGCATGCTGGGAATGGTGGTGTCCCTGCCAGGCTCCTATCACAGCCCTGCTCCGAAAGTGCGAACGTCTGCAGATAGCTGGCAGCCAGAAGGGGCTAGCCTGGAAAGCTGTTGCTCAGCCTCATCTGCCCATGGCAGTGCTCGCACAGAGGCACAGAGAATGGGGCTGCTTGCTTGTCTTGCCACCTCAAACTTCAAACGTAGCCTGGGAAATTTGGTGTACCTGCTAGGCTCCTTTCGCAGCCCTGCTCTTGAAATGCGAACGTCTGCAGATAGCTGGCAGCCAGAAGGCGCTAGCCTGGAAAGCTGTTGCTCAGCCTCATCTGCCCATGGCACTGTTCGCATAGAGGCACAGAGAATGGGGCTGCTTGCTTATCTTGCCACTTGAAACTTCAAACGCATGCTGGGAATGGTGGTGTCCCTGCCAGGCTCCTATCACAGCCCTGCTCCGAAAGTGCGAACGTCTGCAGATAGCTGGCAGCCAGAAGGGGCTAGCCTGGAAAGCTGTTGCTCAGCCTGATCTGCCCATGGCAGTGCTCGCACAGAGGCACAGAGAATGGGGCTGCTTGCTTGTCTTGCCACCTCAAACTTCAAACGTAGCCTGGGAATGTTGGTGTCCCAGCCAGGCTCCTTTCGCAGCCCTGCTCTTGAAATGCGAACGTCTGCAGATAGCTGGCAGCCAGAAGGTGCTAGCCTGGAAAGCTGTTGCTCAGCCTCATCTGCCCATGGCAGTGCTCGCACAGAGGCACAGAGAATGGGGCTGCTTGCTTGTCTTGCCACCTCAAACTTCAAACGCATGCTGGGAATGGTGGTGTCCCTGCCAGGCTCCTATCACAGCCCTGCTCCGAAAGTGCGAACGTCTGAAGATAGCTGGCAGGCAGAAGGGGCTAGCCTGGAAAGCTGTTGCTCAGCCTCATCTGCCCATGGCAGTGCTCGCATAGAGGCACAGAGAATGGGGCTGCTTGCTTATCTTGCCACTTGAAACTTCAAACGCATGCTGGGAATGGTGGTGTCCCTGCCAGGCTCCTATCACAGCCCTGCTCCGAAAGTGCGAACGTCTGCAGATAGCTGGCAGCCAGAAGGGGCTAGCCTGGAAAGCTGTTGCTCAGCCTCATCTGCCCATGGCAGTGCTCGCACAGAGGCACAGAGAATGGGGCTCCTTGCTTGTCTTGCCACCTCAAACTTCAAACGTAGCCTGGGAAATTTGGTGTACCTGCTAGGCTCCTTTCGCAGCCCTGCTCTTGAAATGCGAACGTCTGCAGATAGCTGGCAGCCAGAAGGGGCTAGCCTGGAAAGCTGTTGCTCAGCCTCATCTGCCCATGGCACTGTTCGCATAGAGGCACAGAGAATGGGGCTGCTTGCTTATCTTGCCACTTAAAACTTCAAACGCATGCTGGGAATGGTGGTGTCCCTGCCAGGCTCCTATCACAGCCCTGCTCCGAAAGTGCGAACGTCTGCAGATAGCTGGCAGGCAGAAGGGGCTAGCCTGGAAAGCTGTTGCTCAGCCTGATCTGCCCATGGCAGTGCTCGCACAGAGGCACAGAGAATGGGGCTGCTTGCTTGTCTTGCCTCCTCAAACTTCAAACGTAGCCTGGGAATGTTGGTGTCCCAGCCAGGCTCCTTTCGCAGCCCTGCTCTTCAAATGCGAACGTCTGCAGATAGCTGGCAGCCAGAAGGTGCTAGCCTGGAAAGCTGTTGCTCAGCCTCATCTGCCCACGGCACTGCTCGCATAGAGGCACAGAGAATGCGGATCCTTGCTTGTCTTGCCACCTCAAACTTCAAACGTAGCCTGGGAAAGATGGTGTACCTGCTAGGCTTCTTTCGCAGCCCTGCTCTTCAAATGCGAACGTCTGCAGATAGCTGGCAGCCAGAAGGGGCTAGCCTGGAAAGCTGTTGCTCAGCCTCATCTGCCCATGGCAGTGCTCGCACAGAGGCACAGAGAATGGGGCTGCTTGCTTGTCTTGCCAACTCAAACTTCAAACGCATGCTGGGAAAGTTGGTGTCCCAGCCAGGCTCCTTTCGCAGCCCTGCTCTGAAAGTGCGAACGTCTGCAGATAGCTGGCAGCCAGAAGGGGCTAGCCTGGAAAGCTGTTGCTCAGCCTCATCTGCCCATGGCAGTGCTCGCTTAGAGGCACAGAGAATGGGGCTGCTTGCTTATCTTGCCACTTGAAACTTCAAACGCATGCTGGGAATGGTGGTGTCCCTGCCAGGCTCCTATCACAGCCCTGCTCCGAAAGTGCGAAAGTCTGCAGATAGCTGGCAGGCAGAAGGGGCTAGCCTGGAAAGCTGTTGCTCAGCCTGATCTGCCCATGGCAGTGCTCGCACAGAGGCACAGAGAATGGGGCTGCTTGCTTGTCTTGACCCCTGAAACTTCAAACGTAGCCTGGGAAAGTTGGTGTCCCAGCCAGGCTCCTTTCGCAGCCCTGCTCCGAAAGTGCGAACGTCTGCAGATAGCTGGCAGGCAGAAGGGGCTAGCCTGGAAAGCTGTTGCTCAGCCTCATCTGCCCATGGCACTGTTCGCATAGAGGCACAGAGAATGGGGCTGCTTGCTTATCTTGCCACTTGAAACTTCAAACGCATGCTGGGAATGGTGGTGTCCCTGCCAGGCTCCTATCACAGCCCTGCTCCGAAAGTGCGAACGTCTGCAGATAGCTGGCAGGCAGAAGGGGCTAGCCTGGAAAGCTGTTGCTCAGCCTGATCTGCCCATGGCAGTGCTCGCACAGAGGCACAGAGAATGGGGCTGCTTGCTTGTCTTGCCACCTCAAACTTCAAACGTATCCTGGGAAACATGGTGTCCCAGCCAGGCTCCTTTCGCAGCCCTGCTCTTGAAATGCGAACGTCTGCAGATAGCTGGCAGCCAGAAGGGGCTAGCCTGGAAAGCTGTTGCTCAGCCTCATCTGCCCATGGCACTGTTCGCATAGAGGCACAGAGAATGGGGCTGCTTGCTTATCTTGCCACTTGAAACTTCAAACGCATGCTGGGAATGGTGGTGTCCCTGCCAGGCTCCTATCACAGCCCTGCTCCGAAAGTGCGAAAGTCTGCAGATAGCTGGCAGGCAGAAGGGGCTAGCCTGGAAAGCTGCTGCTCAGCCTCATCTGCCCATGGCAGTGCTCGCACAGAGGCACAGAGAATGGGGCTGCTTGCTTGTCTTGCCACCTCAAACTTCAAACGTAGCCTGGGAAAGTTGGTGTCCCAGCCAGGCTCCTTTCGCAGCCCTGCTCTGAAAGTGTGAACGTCTGCAGATAGCTGGCAGGCAGAAGGGGCTAGCCTGGAAAGCTGTTGCTCAGCCTCATCTGCCCATGGCAGTGCTCGCACAGAGGCACAGAGAATGGGGCTGCTTGCTTGTCTTGCCACCTCAAACTTCAAACGTAGCCTGGGAAAGTTGGTGTCCCAGCCAGGCTCCTTTCGCAGCCCTACTCCGAAAGTGCGAAGGTCTGCAGATAGCTGGCAGCCAGAAGGGGCTATCCTGGAAAGCTGTTGCTCAGCCTCATCTGCCCATGGCAGTGCTCGCACAGAGGCACAGAGAATGGGGCTGCTTGCTTGTCTTGCCACTTGAAAATTCAAACGCATGCTGGGAATGGTGGTGTCCCTGCCAGGCTCCTATCACAGCCCTGCTCCGAAAGTGCGAACGTCTGCAGATAGCTGGCAGCCAGAAGGGGCTAGCCTGGAAAGCTGTTGCTCAGCCTCATCTGCCCATGGCAGTGCTCGCACAGAGGCACAGAGAATGCGGCTCCTTGCTTGTCTTGCCGCCTCAAACTTCAAACGTAGCCTGGGAAAGATGGTGTACCTGCTAGGCTTCTTTCGCAGCCCTGCTCTTGAAATGCGAATGTCTGCAGATAGCTGGCAGGCAGAAGGGGCTAGCCTGGAAAGCTGTTGCTCAGCCTCATCTGCCCATGGCAGTGCTCGCACAGAGGCACAGAGAATGGGGCTGCTTGCTTGTCTTGCCACCTCAAACTTCAAACGTAGCCTGGGAAAGTTGGTGTCCCAGCCAGGCTCCTATCACATCCCTGCTCCGAAAGTGCGAACGTCTGCAGATAGCTGGCAGGCAGAAGGGGCTAGCCTGGAAAGCTGTTGCTCAGCCTCATCTGCCCATGGCAGTGCTCGCACAGAGGCACAGAGAATGGGGCTGCTTGCTTGTCTTGCCTCCTCAAACTTCAAACGTAGCCTGGGAAAGTTGGTGTCTCAGCCATGCTCCTTTCGCAGCCCTGCTCCGAAAGTGCGAACGTCTGCAGATAGCTGGCAGCCAGAAGGGGCTAGCCTGGAAAGCTGTTGCTCAGCCTCATCTGCCCACGGCACTGCTCGCACAGAGGCACAGAGAATGCGGCTCCTTGCTTGTCTTGCCACCTCAAACTTCAAACGTAGCCTGGGAAAGATGGTGTACCTGCTAGGCTTCTTTCGCAGCCCTGCTCTTGAAATGCGAACGTCTGCAGATAGCTGGCAGGCAGAAGGGGCTAGCCTGGAAAGCTGTTGCTCAGCCTCATCTGCCCATGGCAGTGCTCGCATAGAAGCACAGAGAATGGGGCTGCTTGCTTGTCTTGCCACCTCAAACTTCAAACGCATGCTGGGAATGGTGGTGTCCCTGCCAGGCTCGTATCACAGCCCTGCTCCGAAAGTGCGAACGTCTGCAGATAGCTGGCAGGCAGAAGGGGCTAGCCTGGAAAGCTGTTGCTCAGCCTCATCTGCCCATGGCAGTGCTCGCACAGAGGCACAGAGAATGGGGCTGCTTGCTTGTCTTGCCACCTCAAACTTCAAACGTATCCTGGGAAAGATGGTGTCCCAGCCAGGCTCCTTTCGCAGCCCTGCTCCGAAAGTGCGAAGGTCTGCAGATAGCTGGCAGCCAGAAGGGGCTAGCCTGGAAAGCTGTTGCTCAGCCTCATCTGCCCATGGCACTGTTCGCACAGAGGCACAGAGAATGGGGCTGCTTGCTTGTCTTGCCTCCTCAAACTTCAAACGTAGCCTGGGAAAGTTGGTGTCCCAGACATGCTCCTTTCGCAGCCCTGCTCCGAAAGTGCGAACGTCTGCAGATAGCTGGCAGGCAGAAGGGGCTAGCCTGGAAAGCTGTTGCTCAGCCTCATCTGCCCACGGCACTGCTCGCACAGAGGCACAGAGAATGCGGCTGCTTGCTTGTCTTGCCACCTCAAACTTCAAACGTAGCCTGGGAAAGATGGTGTACCTGCTAGGCTTCTTTCGCAGCCCTGCTCTTCAAATGCGAACGTCTGCAGATAGCTGGCAGGCAGAAGGGGCTATCCTGGAAAGCTGTTGCTCAGCCTCATCTGCCCATGGCAGTGCTCGCACAGAGGCACAGAGAATGGGGCTGCTTGCTTGTCTTGCCACCTCAAACTTCAAACGCATGCTGGGAATGGTGGTGTCCCTGCCAGGCTCCTATCACAGCCCTGCTCCGAAAGTGCGAACGTCTGCAGATAGCTGGCAGGCAGAAGGGGCTAGCCTGGAAAGCTGTTGCTCAGCCTCATCTGCCCATGGCAGTGCTCGCATAGAGGCACAGAGAATGGGGCTGCTTGCTTATCTTGCCACTTGAAAATTCAAACGCATGCTGGGAATGGTGGTGTCCCTGCCAGGCTCCTATCACAGCCCTGCTCCGAAAGTGCGAACGTCTGCAGATAGCTGGCAGCCAGAAGGGGCTAGCCTGGAAAGCTGTTGCTCAGCCTCATCTGCCCATGGCAGTGCTCGCACAGAGGCACAGAGAATGGGGCTGCTTGCTTGTCTTGCCAACTCAAACTTCAAACGCATGCTGGGAAAGTTGGTGTCCCAGCCAGGCTCCTTTCGCAGCCCTGCTCTGAAAGTGCGAACGTCTGCAGATAGCTGGCAGCCAGAAGGGGCTAGCCTGGAAAGCTGTTGCTCAGCCTCATCTGCCCATGGCAGTGCTCGCATAGAGGCACAGAGAATGGGGCTGCTTGCTTATCTTGCCACTTGAAACTTCAAACGCATGCTGGGAATGGTGGTGTCCCTGCCAGGCTCCTATCACAGCCCTGCTCCGAAAGTGCGAAAGTCTGCAGATAGCTGGCAGCCAGAAGGTGCTAGCCTGGAAAGCTGCTGCTCAGCCTCATCTGCCCATGGCAGTGCTCGCACAGAGGCACAGAGAATGGGGCTGCTTGCTTGTCTTGCCACCTCAAACTTCAAACGTAGCCTGGGAAAGTTGGTGTCCCAGCCAGGCTCCTATCGCAGCCCTGCTCCGAAAGTGCGAACGTCTGCAGATAGCTGGCAGGCAGAAGGGGCTAGCCTGGAAAGCTGTTGCTCAGCCTGATCTGCCCATGGCAGTGCTCGCACAGAGGCACAGAGAATGGGGCTGCTTGCTTGTCTTGCCACCTCAAACTTCAAACGTAGCCTGGGAAAGTTGGTGTCCCTGCCAGGCTCCTATCACAGCCCTGCTCCGAAAGTGCGAACGTCTGCAGATAGCTGGCAGCCAGAAGGGGCTAGCCTGGAAAGCTGTTGCTCAGCCTCATCTGCCCATGGCAGTGCTCGCACAGAGGCACAGAGAATGCGGCTCCTTGCTTGTCTTGCCGCCTCAAACTTCAAACGTAGCCTGGGAAAGATGGTGTACCTGCTAGGCTTCTTTCGCAGCCCTGCTCCGAAAGTGCGAATGTCTGCAGATAGCTGGCAGGCAGAAGGGGCTAGCCTGGAAAGCTGTTGCTCAGCCTCATCTGCCCATGGCAGTGCTCGCACAGAGGCACAGAGAATGGGGCTGCTTGCTTGTCTTGCCACCTCAAACTTCAAACGCATGCTGGGAATGGTGGTGTCCCTGCCAGGCTCCTATCACAGCCCTGCTCCGAAAGTGCGAACGTCTGCAGATAGCTGGCAGGCAGAAGGGGCTAGCCTGGAAAGCTGTTGCTCAGCCTCATCTGCCCATGGCAGTGCTCGCACAGAGGCACAGAGAATGGGGCTGCTTGCTTGTCTTGCCACCTCAAACTTCAAACGTAGCCTGGGAAAGATGGTGTCCCAGCCAGGCTCCTTTCGCAGCCCTGCTCCGAAAGTGCGAAGGTCTGCAGATAGCTGGCAGCCAGAAGGGGCTAGCCTGGAAAGCTGTTGCTCAGCCTCATCTGCGCATGGCAGTGCTCGCACAGAGGCACAGAGAATGGGGCTGCTTGCTTGTCTTGCCACCTCAAACTTCAAACGTAGCCTGGGAAAGATGGTGTCCCAGCCAGGCTCCTTTCGCAGCCCTGCTCTTGAAATGCGAACGTCTGCAGATAGCTGGCAGCCAGAAGGGGCTAGCCTGGAAAGCTGTTGCTCAGCCTGATCTGCCCATGGCACTGTTCGCATAGAGGCACAGAGAATGGGGCTGCTTGCTTATCTTACTACTTGAAACTTCAAACGCATGCTGGGAATGGTGGTGTCCCTGCCAGGCTCCTATCACAGCCCTGCTCCGAAAGTGCGAACGTCTGCAGATAGCTGGCAGGCAGAAGGGGCTAGCCTGGAAAGCTGTTGCTCAGCCTCATCTGCCCATGGCAGTGCTCGCACAGAGGCACAGAGAATGGGGCTGCTTGCTTGTCTTGCCACCTCAAACTTCAAACGTAGCCTGGGAAATTTGGTGTACCTGCTAGGCTCCTTTCGCAGCCCTGCTCTTGAAATGCGAACGTCTGCAGATAGCTGGCAGCCAGAAGGGGCTAGCCTGGAAAGCTGTTGCTCAGCCTCATCTGCCCATGGCACTGTTCGCATAGAGGCACAGAGAATGGGGCTGCTTGCTTATCTTGCCACTTGAAACTTCAAACGCATGCTGGGAATGGTGGTGTCCCTGCCAGGCTCCTATCACAGCCCTGCTCCGAAAGTGCGAACGTCTGCAGATAGCTGGCAGGCAGAAGGGGCTAGCCTGGAAAGCTGTTGCTCAGCCTGATCTGCCCATGGCAGTGCTCGCACAGAGGCACAGAGAATGGGGCTGCTTGCTTGTCTTGCCACCTCAAACTTCAAAAGTAGCCTGGGAATGTTGGTGTCCCAGCCAGGCTCCTTTCGCAGCCCTGCTCTTGAAATGCGAACGTCTGCAGATAGCTGGCAGCCAGAAGGTGCTAGCCTGGAAAGCTGTTGCTCAGCCTCATCTGCCCATGGCACTGCTCGCACAGAGGCACAGAGAATGCGGCTCCTTGCTTGTCTTGCCACCTCAAACTTCAAACGTAGCCTGGGAAAGATGGTGTACCTGCTAGGCTTCTTTCGCAGCCCTGCTCTTCAAATGCGAACGTCTGCAGATAGCTGGCAGGCAGAAGTGGCTAGCCTGGAAAGCTGTTGCTCAGCCTCATCTGCCCATGGCAGTGCTCGCACAGAGGCACAGACAATGGGGCTGCTTGCTTGTCTTGCCACCTCAAACTTCAAACGCATGCTGGGAATGGTGGTGTCCCTGCCAGGCTCCTATCACAGCCCTGCTCCGAAAGTGCGAACGTCTGCAGATAGCTGGCAGGCAGAAGGGGCTATCCTGGAAAGCTGTTGCTCAGCCTCATCTGCCCATGGCAGTGCTCGCATAGAGGCACAGAGAATGGGGCTGCTTGCTTATCTTGCCACTTGAAACTTCAAACGCATGCTGGGAATGGTGGTGTCCCTGCCAGGCTCCTATCACAGCCCTGCTCCGAAAGTGCGAACGTCTGCAGATAGCTGGCAGCCAGAAGGGGCTAGCCTGGAAAGCTGTTGCTCAGCCTGATCTGCCCATGGCACTGGTCGCACAGAGGCACAGAGAATGGGGCTGCTTGCTTGTCTTGCCGCCTCAAACTTCAAACGTAGCCTGGGAATGTTGGTGTCCCAGCCAGGCTCCTTTCGCAGCCCTGCTCTTGAAATGCGAACGTCTGCAGATAGCTGGCAGCCAGAAGGTGCTAGCCTGGAAAGCTGTTGCTCAGCCTCATCTGCCCACGGCACTGCTCGCACAGAGGCACAGAGAATGCGGCTCCTTGCTTGTCTTGCCACCTCAAACTTCAAACGTAGCCTGGGAAAGATGGTGTACCTGCTAGGCTTCTTTCGCAGCCCTGCTCTTGAAATGCGAACGTCTGCAGATAGCTGGCAGGCAGAAGGGGCTAGCCTGGAAAGCTGTTGCTCAGCCTCATCTGCCCATGGCAGTGCTCGCACAGAGGCACAGAGAATGGGGCTGCTTGCTTGTCTTGCCACCTCAAACTTCAAACGCATGCTGGGAATGGTGGTGTCCCTGCCAGGCTCCTATCACAGCCCTGCTCCGAAAGTGCGAAGGTCTGCAGATAGCTGGCAGGCAGAAGGGGCTAGCCTGGAAAGCTGTTGCTCAGCCTCATCTGCCCATGGCAGTGCTCGCATAGAGGCACAGAGAATGGGGCTGCTTGCTTATCTTGCCACTTGAAACTTCAAACGCATGCTGGGAATGGTGGTGTCCCTGCCAGGCTCCTATCACAGCCCTGCTCCGAAAGTGCGAACGTCTGCAGATAGCTGGCAGGCAGAAGGGTCTAGCCTGGAAAGCTGTTGCTCAGCCTCATCTGCCCATGGCAGTGCTCGCACAGAGGCACAGAGAATGCGGCTCCTTGCTTGTCTTGCCGCCTCAAACTTCAAACGTAGCCTGGGAAAGATGGTGTACCTGCTAGGCTTCTTTCGCAGCCCTGCTCTTGAAATGTGAATGTCTGCAGATAGCTGGCAGGCAGAAGGGGCTATCCTGGAAAGCTGTTGCTCAGCCTCATCTGCCCATGGCAGTGCTCGCACAGAGGCACAGAGAATGGGGCTGCTTGCTTGTCTTGCCACCTCAAACTTCAAACGTAGCCTGGGAAAGTTGGTGTCCCAGCCAGGCTCCTTTCGCAGCCCTGCTCCGAAAGCGCGAACGTCTGCAGATAGCTGGCAGCCAGAAGGGGCTAGCCTGGAAAGCTGTTGCTCAGCCTCATCTGCCCATGGCACTGTTCGCATAGAGGCACAGAGAATGGGGCTGCTTGCTTATCTTGCCACTTGAAACTTCAAACGCATGCTGGGAATGGTGGTGTCCCTGCCAGGCTCCTATCACAGCCCTGCTCCGAAAGTGCGAAAGTCTGCAGATAGCTGGCAGCCAGAAGGTGCTAGCCTGGAAAGCTGTTGCTCAGCCTCATCTGCCCATGGCAGTGCTCGCACAGAGGCACAGAGAATGGGGCTGCTTGCTTGTCTTGCCACCTCAAACTTCAAACGTAGCCTGGGAAAGTTGGTGTCCCAGCCAGGCTCCTATCACAGCCCTGCTCCGAAAGTGCGAACGTCTGCAGATAGCTGGCAGGCAGAAGGGGCTAGCCTGGAAAGCTGTTGCTCAGCCTCATCTGCCCATGGCAGTGCTCGCACAGAGGCACAGAGAATGGGGCTGCTTGCTTGTCTTGCCACCTCAAACTTCAAACGTATCCTGGGAAATTTGGTGTACCTGCTAGGCTCCTTTCGCAGCCCTGCTCTTGAAATGCGAACGTCTGCAGATAGCTGGCAGCCAGAAGGGGCTAGCCTGGAAAGCTGTTGCTCAGCCTCATCTGCCCATGGCACTGTTCGCATAGAGGCACAGAGAATGGGGCTGCTTGCTTATCTTGCCACTTGAAACTTCAAACGCATGCTGGGAATGGTGGTGTCCCTGCCAGGCTCCTATCACAGCCCTGCTCCGAAAGTGCGAACGTCTGCAGATAGCTGGCAGCCAGAAGGGGCTAGCCTGGAAAGCTGTTGCTCAGCCTCATCTGCCCATGGCAGTGCTCGCACAGAGGCACAGAGAATGCGGCTCCTTGCTTGTCTTGCCGCCTCAAACTTCAAACGTAGCCTGGGAAAGATGGTGTACCTGCTAGGCTTCTTTCGCAGCCCTGCTCCGAAAGTGCGAATGTCTGCAGATAGCTGGCAGCCAGAAGGGGCTAGCCTGGAAAGCTGTTGCTCAGCCTCATCTGCCCATGGCAGTGCTCGCACAGAGGCACAGAGAATGGGGCTGCTTGCTTGTCTTGCCACCTCAAACTTCAAACGCATGCTGGGAATGGTGGTGTCCCTGCCAGGCTCCTATCACAGCCCTGCTCCGAAAGTGCGAACGTCTGCAGATAGCTGGCAGGCAGAAGGGGCTAGCCTGGAAAGCTGTTGCTCAGCCTCATCTGCCCATGGCAGTGCTCGCACAGAGGCACAGAGAATGGGGCTGCTTGCTTGTCTTGCCACCTCAAACTTCAAACGTAGCCTGGGAAAGATGGTGTCCCAGCCAGGCTCCTTTCGCAGCCCTGCTCCGAAAGTGCGAAGGTCTGCAGATAGCTGGCAGCCAGAAGGGGCTAGCCTGGAAAGCTGTTGCTCAGCCTCATCTGCGCATGGCAGTGCTCGCACAGAGGCACAGAGAATGGGGCTGCTTGCTTGTCTTGCCACCTCAAACTTCAAACGTAGCCTGGGAAAGATGGTGTCCCAGCCAGGCTCCTTTCGCAGCCCTGCTCTTGAAATGCGAACGTCTGCAGATAGCTGGCAGCCAGAAGGGGCTAGCCTGGAAAGCTGTTGCTCAGCCTGATCTGCCCATGGCACTGTTCGCATAGAGGCACAGAGAATGGGGCTGCTTGCTTATCTTACTACTTGAAACTTCAAACGCATGCTGGGAATGGTGGTGTCCCTGCCAGGCTCCTATCACAGCCCTGCTCCGAAAGTGCGAACGTCTGCAGATAGCTGGCAGGCAGAAGGGGCTAGCCTGGAAAGCTGTTGCTCAGCCTCATCTGCCCATGGCAGTGCTCGCACAGAGGCACAGAGAATGGGGCTGCTTGCTTGTCTTGCCACCTCAAACTTCAAACGTAGCCTGGGAAATTTGGTGTACCTGCTAGGCTCCTTTCGCAGCCCTGCTCTTGAAATGCGAACGTCTGCAGATAGCTGGCAGCCAGAAGGGGCTAGCCTGGAAAGCTGTTGCTCAGCCTCATCTGCCCATGGCACTGTTCGCATAGAGGCACAGAGAATGGGGCTGCTTGCTTATCTTGCCACTTGAAACTTCAAACGCATGCTGGGAATGGTGGTGTCCCTGCCAGGCTCCTATCACAGCCCTGCTCCGAAAGTGCGAACGTCTGCAGATAGCTGGCAGGCAGAAGGGGCTAGCCTGGAAAGCTGTTGCTCAGCCTGATCTGCCCATGGCAGTGCTCGCACAGAGGCACAGAGAATGGGGCTGCTTGCTTGTCTTGCCACCTCAAACTTCAAAAGTAGCCTGGGAATGTTGGTGTCCCAGCCAGGCTCCTTTCGCAGCCCTGCTCTTGAAATGCGAACGTCTGCAGATAGCTGGCAGCCAGAAGGTGCTAGCCTGGAAAGCTGTTGCTCAGCCTCATCTGCCCATGGCACTGCTCGCACAGAGGCACAGAGAATGCGGCTCCTTGCTTGTCTTGCCACCTCAAACTTCAAACGTAGCCTGGGAAAGATGGTGTACCTGCTAGGCTTCTTTCGCAGCCCTGCTCTTCAAATGCGAACGTCTGCAGATAGCTGGCAGGCAGAAGTGGCTAGCCTGGAAAGCTGTTGCTCAGCCTCATCTGCCCATGGCAGTGCTCGCACAGAGGCACAGACAATGGGGCTGCTTGCTTGTCTTGCCACCTCAAACTTCAAACGCATGCTGGGAATGGTGGTGTCCCTGCCAGGCTCCTATCACAGCCCTGCTCCGAAAGTGCGAACGTCTGCAGATAGCTGGCAGGCAGAAGGGGCTAGCCTGGAAAGCTGTTGCTCAGCCTCATCTGCCCATGGCAGTGCTCGCATAGAGGCACAGAGAATGGGGCTGCTTGCTTATCTTGCCACTTGAAACTTCAAACGCATGCTGGGAATGGTGGTGTCCCTGCCAGGCTCCTATCACAGCCCTGCTCCGAAAGTGCGAACGTCTGCAGATAGCTGGCAGCCAGAAGGGGCTAGCCTGGAAAGCTGTTGCTCAGCCTGATCTGCCCATGGCACTGGTCGCACAGAGGCACAGAGAATGGGGCTGCTTGCTTGTCTTGCCGCCTCAAACTTCAAACGTAGCCTGGGAATGTTGGTGTCCCAGCCAGGCTCCTTTCGCAGCCCTGCTCTTGAAATGCGAACGTCTGCAGATAGCTGGCAGCCAGAAGGTGCTAGCCTGGAAAGCTGTTGCTCAGCCTCATCTGCCCACGGCACTGCTCGCACAGAGGCACAGAGAATGCGGCTCCTTGCTTGTCTTGCCACCTCAAACTTCAAACGTAGCCTGGGAAAGATGGTGTACCTGCTAGGCTTCTTTCGCAGCCCTGCTCTTGAAATGCGAACGTCTGCAGATAGCTGGCAGGCAGAAGGGGCTAGCCTGGAAAGCTGTTGCTCAGCCTCATCTGCCCATGGCAGTGCTCGCACAGAGGCACAGAGAATGGGGCTGCTTGCTTGTCTTGCCACCTCAAACTTCAAACGCATGCTGGGAATGGTGGTGTCCCTGCCAGGCTCCTATCACAGCCCTGCTCCGAAAGTGCGAAGGTCTGCAGATAGCTGGCAGGCAGAAGGGGCTAGCCTGGAAAGCTGTTGCTCAGCCTCATCTGCCCATGGCAGTGCTCGCATAGAGGCACAGAGAATGGGGCTGCTTGCTTATCTTGCCACTTGAAACTTCAAACGCATGCTGGGAATGGTGGTGTCCCTGCCAGGCTCCTATCACAGCCCTGCTCCGAAAGTGCGAACGTCTGCAGATAGCTGGCAGGCAGAAGGGTCTAGCCTGGAAAGCTGTTGCTCAGCCTCATCTGCCCATGGCAGTGCTCGCACAGAGGCACAGAGAATGCGGCTCCTTGCTTGTCTTGCCGCCTCAAACTTCAAACGTAGCCTGGGAAAGATGGTGTACCTGCTAGGCTTCTTTCGCAGCCCTGCTCTTGAAATGCGAACGTCTGCAGATAGCTGGCAGCCAGAAGGGGCTAGCCTGGAAAGCTGTTGCTCAGCCTCATCTGCCCATGGCAGTGCTCGCACAGAGGCACAGAGAATGGGGCTGCTTGCTTGTCTTGCCACCTCAAACTTCAAACGTAGCCTGGGAAAGTTGGTGTCCCAGCCAGGCTCCTTTCGCAGCCCTGCTCCGAAAGTGAGAACGTCTGCAGATAGCTGGCAGCCAGAAGGGGCTAGCCTGGAAAGCTGTTGCTCAGCCTCATCTGCCCATGGCACTGTTCGCATACAGGCACAGAGAATGGGGCTGCTTGCTTATCTTGCCACTTGAAACTTCAAACGCATGCTGGGAATGGTGGTGTCCCTGCCAGGCTCCTATCACAGCCCTGCTCCGAAAGTGCGAAAGTCTGCAGATAGCTGGCAGCCAGAAGGTGCTAGCCTGGAAAGCTGTTGCTCAGCCTCATCTGCCCATGGCAGTGCTCGCACAGAGGCACAGAGAATGGGGCTGCTTGCTTGTCTTGCCACCTCAAACTTCAAACGTAGCCTGGGAAAGTTGGTGTCCCAGCCAGGCTCCTATCACAGCCCTGCTCCGAAAGTGCGAACGTCTGCAGATAGCTGGCAGGCAGAAGGGGCTAGCCTGGAAAGCTGTTGCTCAGCCTCATCTGCCCATGGCAGTGCTCGCACAGAGGCACAGAGAATGGGGCTGCTTGCTTGTCTTGCCACCTCAAACTTCAAACGTATCCTGGGAAATTTGGTGTACCTGCTAGGCTCCTTTCGCAGCCCTGCTCTTGAAATGCGAACGTCTGCAGATAGCTGGCAGCCAGAAGGGGCTAGCCTGGAAAGCTGTTGCTCAGCCTCATCTGCCCATGGCACTGTTCGCATAGAGGCACAGAGAATGGGGCTGCTTGCTTATCTTGCCACTTGAAACTTCAAACGCATGCTGGGAATGGTGGTGTCCCTGCCAGGCTCCTATCACAGCCCTGCTCCGAAAGTGCGAACGTCTGCAGATAGCTGGCAGGCAGAAGGGGCTAGCCTGGAAAGCTGTTGCTCAGCCTCATCTGCCCATGGCACTGTTCGCACAGAGGCACAGAGAATGGGGCTGCTTGCTTGTCTTGCCTCCTCAAACTTCAAATGTAGCCTGGGAAAGTTGGTGTCCCAGACATGCTCCTTTCGCAGCCCTGCTCCGAAAGTGCGAACGTCTGCAGATAGCTGGCAGCCAGAAGAGGCTAGCCTGGAAAGCTGTTGCTCAGCCTCATCTGCCCACGGCACTGCTCGCACAGAGGCACAGAGAATGCGGCTCCTTGCTTGTCTTGCCACCTCAAACTTCAAACGTAGCCTGGGATAGATGGTGTACCTGCTAGGCTTTTTTCGCAGCCCTGCTCTTCAAATGCGAACGTCTGCAGATAGCTGGCAGGCAGAAGGGGCTAGCCTAAAAAGCTGTTGCTCAGCCTCATCTGCCCATGGCAGTGCTCGCACAGAGGCACAGAGAATGGGGCTGCTTGCTTGTCTTGCCACCTCAAACTTCAAACGCATGCTGGGAATGGTGGTGTCCCTGCCAGGCTCCTATCACAGCCCTGCTCTGAAAGTGCGAACGTCTGCAGATAGCTGGCAGGCAGAAGGGGCTAGCCTGGAAAGCTGTTGCTCAGCCTCATCTGCCCATGGCAGTGCTCGCATAGAGGCACAGAGAATGGGGCTGCTTGCTTATCTTGCCACTTGAAAATTCAAACGCATGCTGGGAATGGTGGTGTCCCTGCCAGGCTCCTATCACAGCCCTGCTCCGAAAGTGCGAACGTCTGCAGATAGCTGGCAGGCAGAAGGGGCTAGCCTGGAAAGCTGTTGCTCAGCCTCATCTGCCCATGGCAGTGCTCGCACAGAGGCACAGAGAATGGGGCTGCTTGCTTGTCTTGCCACCTCAAACTTCAAACGCATGCTGGGAAAGTTGGTGTCCCAGCCAGGCTCCTTTCGCAGCCCTGCTCTGAAAGTGCGAACGTCTGCAGATAGCTGGCAGGCAGAAGGGGCTAGCCTGGAAAGCTGTTGCTCAGCCTCATCTGCCCATGGCACTGTTCGCATAGAGGCACAGAGAATGGGGCTGCTTGCTTATCTTGCCACTTGAAACTTCAAACGCATGCTGGGAATGGTGGTGTCCCTGCCAGGCTCCTATCACAGCCCTGCTCCGAAAGTGCGAAAGTCTGCAGATAGCTGGCAGGCAGAAGGGGCTAGCCTGGAAAGCTGTTGCTCAGCCTGATCTGCCCATGGCAGTGCTCGCACAGAGGCACAGAGAATGGGGCTGCTTGCTTGTCTTGACCCCTGAAACTTCAAACGTAGCCTGGGAAAGTTGGTGTCCCAGCCAGGCTCCTTTCGCAGCCCTGCTCCGAAAGTGCGAACGTCTGCAGATAGCTGGCAGCCAGAAGGGGCTAGCCTGGAAAGCTGTTGCTCAGCCTCATCTGCCCATGGCAGTGCTCGCACAGAGGCACAGAGAATGGGGCTGCTTGCTTGTCTTGCCACCTCAAACTTCAAACGCATGCTGGGAATGGTGGTGTCCCTGCCAGGCTCCTATCACAGCCCTGCTCCGAAAGTGCGAACGTCTGCAGATAGCTGGCAGGCAGAAGGGGCTAGCCTGGAAAGCTGTTGCTCAGCCTCATCTGCCCATGGCAGTGCTCGCACAGAGGCACAGAGAATGGGGCTGCTTGCTTGTCTTGCCACCTCAAACTTCAAACGTAGCCTGGGAAAGTTGGTGTCCCAGCCAGGCTCCTTTCGCAGCCCTGCTCCGAAAGTGCGAACGTCTGCAGATAGCTGGCAGCCAGAAGGGGCTAGCCTGGAAAGCTGTTGCTCAGCCTCATCTGCCCATGGCACTGTTCGCACAGAGGCACAGAGAATGGGGCTGCTTGCTTGTCTTGCCTCCTCAAACTTCAAACGTAGCCTGGGAAATTTGGTGTACCTGCTAGGCTCCTTTCGCAGCCCTGCTCTTGAAATGCGAACGTCTGCAGATAGCTGGCAGCCAGAAGGTGCTAGCCTGGAAAGCTGTTGCTCAGCCTCATCTGCCCATGGCACTGTTCGCATAGAGGCACAGAGAATGGGGCTGCTTGCTTATCTTGCCACTTGAAAATTCAAACGCATGCTGGGAATGGTGGTGTCCCTGCCAGGCTCCTATCACAGCCCTGCTCCGAAAGTGCGAACGTCTGCAGATAGCTGGCAGGCAGAAGGGGCTAGCCTGGAAAGCTGTTGCTCAGCCTCATCTGCCCATGGCAGTGCTCGCACAGAGGCACAGAGAATGGGGCTGCTTGCTTGTCTTGCCACCTCAAACTTCAAACGTAGCCTGGGAAAGTTGGTGTCCCAGCCAGGCTCCTTTCGCAGCCCTGCTCCGAAAGTGCGAACGTCTGCAGATAGCTGGCAGGCAGAAGGGGCTAGCCTGGAAAGCTGTTGCTCAGCCTCATCTGCCCATGGCAGTGCTCGCACAGAGGCACAGAGAATGGGGCTGCTTGCTTGTCTTGCCACCTCAAACTTCAAACGTAGCCTGGGAAAGTTGGTGTCCCAGCCAGGCTCCTTTCGCAGCCCTGCTCCGAAAGTGCGAACGTCTGCAGATAGCTGGCAGCCAGAAGGGGCTATCCTGGAAAGCTGTTGCTCAGCCTCATCTGCCCATGGCAGTGCTCGCACAGAGGCACAGAGAATGGGGCTGCTTGCTTGTCTTGCCACCTCAAACTTCAAACGTAGCCTGGGAAATTTGGTGTACCTGCTAGGCTCCTTTCGCAGCCCTGCTCTTGAAATGCGAACGTCTGCAGATAGCTGGCAGCCAGAAGGGGCTAGCCTGGAAAGCTGTTGCTCAGCCTCATCTGCCCATGGCAGTGCTCGCATAGAGGCACAGAGAATGGGGCTGCTTGCTTATCTTGCCACTTGAAACTTCAAACGCATGCTGGGAATGGTGGTGTCCCTGCCAGGCTCCTATCACAGCCCTGCTCCGAAAGTGCGAACGTCTGCAGATAGCTGGCAGCCAGAAGGGGCTAGCCTGGAAAGCTGTTGCTCAGCCTCATCTGCCCATGGCAGTGCTCGCACAGAGGCACAGAGAATGGGGCTGCTTGCTTGTCTTGCCACCTCAAACTTCAAACGTAGCCTGGGAAAGTTGGTGTCCCAGCCAGGCTCCTTTCGCAGCCCTGCTCTGAAAGTGCGAACGTCTGCAGATAGCTGGCAGGCAGAAGGGGCTAGCCTGGAAAGCTGTTGCTCAGCCTCATCTGCCCATGGCACTGTTCGCATAGAGGCACAGAGAATGGGGCTGCTTGCTTATCTTGCCACTTGAAACTTCAAACGCATGCTGGGAATGGTGGTGTCCCTGCCAGGCTCCTATCACAGCCCTGCTCCGAAAGTGCGAAAGTCTGCAGATAGCTGGCAGGCAGAAGGGGCTAGCCTGGAAAGCTGTTGCTCAGCCTGATCTGCCCATGGCAGTGCTCGCACAGAGGCACAGAGAATGGGGCTGCTTGCTTGTCTTGCCCCCTGAAACTTCAAAAGTAGCCTGGGAAAGTTGGTGTCCCAGCCAGGCTCCTTTCGCAGCCCTGCTCCGAAAGTGCGAACGTCTGCAGATAGCTGGCAGGCAGAAGGTGCTAGCCTGGAAAGCTGTTGCTCAGCCTCATCTGCCCATGGCAGTGCTCGCACAGAGGCACAGAGAATGGGGCTGCTTGCTTGTCTTGCCACCTCAAACTTCAAACGTAGCCTGGGAAAGTTGGTGTCCCACCCAGGCTCCTTTCGCAGCCCTGCTCTTGAAATGCGAACGTCTGCAGATAGTTGGCAGCCAGAAGTGGCTAGCCTGGAAAGCTGTTGCTCAGCCTCATCTGCCCATGGCACTGTTCGCATAGAGGCACAGAGAATGGGGCTGCTTGCTTATCTTGCCACTTGAAACTTCAAAACGCATGCTGGGAATGGTGGTGTCCCTGCCAGGCTCCTATCACAGCCCTGCTCCGAAAGTGCGAACGTCTGCAGATAGCTGGCAGGCAGAAGGGGCTAGCCTGGAAAGCTGTTGCTCAGCCTCATCTGCCCATGGCACTGTTCGCATAGAGGCACAGAGAATGGGGCTGCTTGCTTATCTTGCCACTTGAAACTTCAAACGCATGCTGGGAATGGTGGTGTCCCTGCCAGGCTACTTTCGCAGCCCTGCTCCGAAAGTGCGAACGTCTGCAGATAGCTGGCAGCCAGAAGGTGCTAGCCTGGAAAGCTGTTGCTCAGCCTCATCTGCCCATGGCAGTGCTCGCACAGAGGCACAGAGAATGGGGCTGCTTGCTTATCTTGCCACTTGAAACTTCAAACGCATGCTGGGAATGGTGGTGTCCCTGCCAGGCTCCTATCACAGCCCTGCTCCGAAAGTGCGAACGTCTGAAGATAGCTGGCAGGCAGAAGGGCCTAGCCTGGAAAGCTGTTGCTCAGCCTCATCTGCCCATGGCACTGTTCGCATAGAGGCACAGAGAATGGGGCTGCTTGCTTATCTTGCCACTTGAAACTTGAAACGCATGCTGGGAATGGTGGTGTCCCTGCCAGGCTCCTATCACAGCCCTGCTCCGAAAGTGCGAAGGTCTGCAGATAGCTGGCAGCCAGAAGGGGCTAGCCTGGAAAGCTGTTGCTCAGCCTCATCTGCCCATGGCAGTGCTCGCACAGAGGCACAGAGAATGGGGCTGCTTGCTTGTCTTGCCACCTCAAACTTCAAACGTAGCCTGGGAAAGTTGGTGTCCCAGCCAGGCTCCTTTCGCAGCCCTGCTCCGAAAGTGCGAACGTCTGCAGATAGCTGGCAGGCAGAAGGGGCTAGCCTGGAAAGCTGTTGCTCAGCCTCATCTGCCCATGGCACTGCTCGCACAGAGGCACAGAGAATGCGGCTCCTTGCTTGTCTTGCCACCTCAAACTTCAAACGTAGCCTGGGAAAGATGGTGTACCTGCTAGGCTTCTTTCGCAGCCCTGCTCTTGAAATGCGAACGTCTGCAGATAGCTGGCAGCCAGAAGGGGCTAGCCTGGAAAGCTGTTGCTCAGCCTCATCTGCCCATGGCAGTGCTCGCACAGAGGCACAGAGAATGGGGCTGCTTGCTTGTCTTGCCACCTCAAACTTCAAACGCGTGCTGGGAATGGTGGTGTCCCTGCCAGGCTCCTATCACAGCCCTGCTCCGAAAGTGCGAACGTCTGCAGATAGCTGGCAGGCAGAAGGGGCTAGCCTGGAAAGCTGTTGCTCAGCCTCATCTGCCCATGGCAGTGCTCGCACAGAGGCACAGAGAATGCGGCTCCTTGCTTGTCTTGCCGCCTCAAACTTCAAACGTAGCCTGGGAAATTTGGTGTACCTGCTAGGCTCCTTTCGCAGCCCTGCTCTTGAAATGCGAACGTCTGCAGATAGCTGGCAGGCAGAAGGGGCTAGCCTGGAAAGCTGTTGCTCAGCCTCATCTGCCCATGGCACTGTTCGCATAGAGGCACAGAGAATGGGGCTGCTTGCTTATCTTGCCACTTGAAACTTCAAACGCATGCTGGGAATGGTGGTGTCCCTGCCAGGCTCCTATCACAGCCCTGCTCCGAAAGTGCGAAGGTCTGCAGATAGCTGGCAGGCAGAAGGGGCTAGCCTGGAAAGCTGTTGCTCAGCCTCATCTGCCCATGGCAGTGCTCGCACAGAGGCACAGAGAATGGGGCTGCTTGCTTGTCTTGCCACCTCAAACTTCAAACGTAGCATGGGAAAGTTGGTGTCCCAGCCAGGCTCCTTTCGCAGCCCTGCTCCGAAAGTGCGAACGTCTGCAGATAGCTGGCAGGCAGAAGGGGCTAGCCTGGAAAGCTGTTGCTCAGCCTCATCTGCCCATGGCAGTGCTCGCACAGAGGCACAGAGAATGGGGCTGCTTGCTTGTCTTGCCACCTCAAACTTCAAACGTAGCCTGGGAAAGATGGTGTCCCAGCCAGGCTCCTTTCGCAGCCCTGCTCCGAAAGTGCGAAGGTCTGCAGATAGCTGGCAGCCAGAAGGGGCTAGCCTGGAAAGCTGTTGCTCAGCCTGATCTGCCCATGGCACTGTTCGCACAGAGGCACAGAGAATGGGGCTGCTTGCTTATCTTACTACTTGAAACTTCAAACGCATGCTGGGAATGGTGGTGTCCCTGCCAGGCTCCTATCACAGCCCTGCTCCGAAAGTGCGAACGTCTGCAGATAGCTGGCAGCCAGAAGGGTCTATCCTGGAAAGCTGTTGCTCAGCCTCATCTGCCCATGGCAGTGCTCGCACAGAGGCACAGAGAATGGGGCTGCTTGCTTGTCTTGCCACCTCAAACTTCAAACGTAGCCTGGGAAATTTGGTGTACCTGCTAGGCTCCTTTCGCAGCCCTGCTCTTGAAATGCGAACGTCTGCAGATAGCTGGCAGCCAGAAGGGGCTAGCCTGGAAAGCTGTTGCTCAGCCTCATCTGCCCATGGCAGTGCTCGCACAGAGGCACAGAGAATGGGGCTGCTTGCTTGTCTTGCCACCTCAAACTTCAAACGTAGCATGGGAAAGTTGGTGTCCCAGCCAGGCTCCTTTCGCAGCCCTGCTCCGAAAGTGCGAACGTCTGCAGATAGCTGGCAGGCAGAAGGGGCTAGCCTGGAAAGCTGTTGCTCAGCCTCATCTGCCCATGGCAGTGCTCGCACAGAGGCACAGAGAATGGGGCTGCTTGCTTGTCTTGCCACCTCAAACTTCAAACGTAGCCTGGGAAAGATGGTGTCCCAGCCAGGCTCCTTTCGCAGCCCTGCTCCGAAAGTGCGAAGGTCTGCAGATAGCTGGCAGCCAGAAGGGGCTAGCCTGGAAAGCTGTTGCTCAGCCTCATCTGCCCATGGCAGTGCTCGCACAGAGGCACAGAGAATGGGGCTGCTTGCTTGTCTTGCCACCTCAAACTTCAAACGTAGCCTGGGAAAGATGGTGTACCTGCTAGGCTCCTTTCGCAGCCCTGCTCTTGAAATGCGAACGTCTGCAGATAGCTGGCAGGCAGAAGGGGCTAGCCTGGAAAGCTGTTGCTCAGCCTGATCTGCCCATGGCACTGTTCGCACAGAGGCACAGAGAATGGGGCTGCTTGCTTATCTTACTACTTGAAACTTCAAACGCATGCTGGGAATGGTGGTGTCCCTGCCAGGCTCCTATCACAGCCCTGCTCCGAAAGTGCGAACGTCTGCAGATAGCTGGCAGCCAGAAGGGTCTATCCTGGAAAGCTGTTGCTCAGCCTCATCTGCCCATGGCAGTGCTCGCACAGAGGCACAGAGAATGGGGCTGCTTGCTTGTCTTGCCACCTCAAACTTCAAACGTAGCCTGGGAAATTTGGTGTACCTGCTAGGCTCCTTTCGCAGCCCTGCTCTTGAAATGCGAACGTCTGCAGATAGCTGGCAGCCAGAAGGGGCTAGCCTGGAAAGCTGTTGCTCAGCCTCATCTGCCCATGGCACTGTTCGCATAGAGGCACAGAGAATGGGGCTGCTTGCTTATCTTGCCACTTGAAACTTCAAACGCATGCTGGGAATGGTGGTGTCCCTGCCAGGCTCCTATCACAGCCCTGCTCCGAAAGTGCGAACGTCTGCAGATAGCTGGCAGCCAGAAGGGGCTAGCCTGGAAAGCTGTTGCTCAGCCTGATCTGCCCATGGCAGTGCTCGCACAGAGGCACAGAGAATGGGGCTGCTTGCTTGTCTTGCCACCTCAAACTTCAAACGTAGCCTGGGAATGTTGGTGTCCCAGCCAGGCTCCTTTCGCAGCCCTGCTCTTGAAATGCGAACGTCTGCAGATAGCTGGCAGCCAGAAGGTGCTAGCCTGGAAAGCTGTTGCTCAGCCTCATCTGCCCATGGCAGTGCTCGCACAGAGGCACAGAGAATGCGGCTCCTTGCTTGTCTTGCCACCTCAAACTTCAAACGTAGCCTGGGAAAGATGGTGTACCTGCTAGGCTTCTTTCGCAGCCCTGCTCTTGAAATGCGAACGTCTGCAGATAGCTGGCAGGCAGAAGGGGCTAGCCTGGAAAGCTGTTGCTCAGCCTCATCTGCCCATGGCAGTGCTCGCACAGAGGCACAGAGAATGGGGCTGCTTGCTTGTCTTGCCACCTCAAACTTCAAACGCATGCTGGGAATGGTGGTGTCCCTGCCAGGCTCCTATCACAGCCCTGCTCCGAAAGTGCGAACGTCTGCAGATAGCTGGCAGGCAGAAGGGGCTAGCCTGGAAAGCTGTTGCTCAGCCTCATCTGCCCATGGCAGTGCTCGCATAGAGGCACAGAGAATGGGGCTGCTTGCTTGTCTTGCCACTTGAAACTTCAAACGCATGCTGGGAATGGTGGTGTCCCTGCCAGGCTCCTATCACAGCCCTGCTCCGAAAGTGCGAACGTCTGCAGATAGCTGGCAGGCAGAAGGGGCTAGCCTGGAAAGCTGTTGCTCAGCCTGATCTGCCCATGGCACTGGTCGCACAGAGGCACAGAGAATGGGGCTGCTTGCTTGTCTTGCCTCCTCAAACTTCAAACGTAGCCTGGGAATGTTGGTGTCCCAGCCAGGCTCCTTTCGCAGCCCTGCTCTTGAAATGCGAACGTCTGCAGATAGCTGGCAGCCAGAAGGTGCTAGCCTGGAGAGCTGTTGCTCAGCCTCATCTGCCCACGGCACTGCTCGCACAGAGGCACAGAGAATGCGGCTCCTTGCTTGTCTTGCCACCTCAAACTTCAAACGTAGCCTGGGAAAGATGGTGTACCTGCTAGGCTTCTTTCGCAGCCCTGCTCTTGAAATGCGAACGTCTGCAGATAGCTGGCAGGCAGAAGGTGCTAGCCTGGAAAGCTGTTGCTCAGCCTCATCTGCCCATGGCAGTGCTCGCACAGAGGCACAGAGAATGGGGCTGCTTGCTTGTCTTGCCACCTCAAACTTCAAACGCATGCTGGGAATGGTGGTGTCCCTGCCAGGCTCCTATCACAGCCCTGCTCCGAAAGTGCGAACGTCTGCAGATAGCTGGCAGGCAGAAGGGGCTAGCCTGGAAAGCTGTTGCTCAGCCTCATCTGCCCATGGCAGTGCTCGCATAGAGGCACAGAGAATGGGGCTGCTTGCTTATCTTGCCACTTGAAACTTCAAACGCATGCTGGGAATGGTGGTGTCCCTGCCAGGCTCCTATCACAGCCCTGCTCCGAAAGTGCGAACGTCTGCAGATAGCTGGCAGCCAGAAGGTGCTAGCCTGGAAAGCTGTTGCTCAGCCTCATCTGCCCATGGCAGTGCTCGCACAGAGGCACAGAGAATGCGGCTCCTTGCTTGTCTTGCCGCCTCAAACTTCAAACGTAGCCTGGGAAAGATGGTGTACCTGCTAGGCTTGTTTCGCAGCCCTGCTCTTCAAATGCGAACGTCTGCAGATAGCTGGCAGCCAGAAGGGGCTAGCCTGGAAAGCTGTTGCTCAGCCTCATCTGCCCATGGCAGTGCTCGCACAGAGGCACAGAGAATGGGGCTGCTTGCTTGTCTTGCCACCTCAAACTTCAAACGCATGCTGGGAATGGTGGTGTCCCTGCCAGGCTCCTATCACAGCCCTGCTCCGAAAGTGCGAACGTCTGCAGATAGCTGTTAGGCAGAAGGGGCTAGCCTGGAAAGCTGTTGCTCAGCCTCATCTGCCCATGGCAGTGCTCGCATAGAGGCACAGAGAATGGGGCTGCTTGCTTATCTTGCCACTTGAAAATTCAAACGCATGCTGGGAATGGTGGTGTCCCTGCCAGGCTCCTATCACAGCCCTGCTCCGAAAGTGCGAACGTCTGCAGATAGCTGGCAGCCAGAAGGGGCTAGCCTGGAAAGCTGTTGCTCAGCCTCATCTGCCCATGGCAGTGCTCGCACAGAGGCACAGAGAATGGGGCTGCTTGCTTGTCTTGCCACCTCAAACTTCAAATGCATGCTGGGAAAGTTGGTGTCCCAGCCAGGCTCCTTTCGCAGCCCTGCTCCGAAAGTGTGAACGTCTGCAGATAGCTGGCAGCCAGAAGGGGCTAGCCTGGAAAGCTGTTGCTCAGCCTCATCTGCCCATGGCACTGTTCGCATAGAGGCACAGAGAATGGGGCTTCTTGCTTATCTTGCCACTTGAAACTTCAAACGCATGCTGGGAATGGTGGTGTCCCTGCCAGGCTCCTATCACAGCCCTGCTCCGAAAGTGCGAACGTCTGCAGATAGCTGGCAGCCAGAAGGGGCTAGCCTGGAAAGCTGTTGCTCAGCCTGATCTGCCCATGGCACTGGTCGCACAGAGGCACAGAGAATGGGGCTGCTTGCTTGTCTTGCCTCCTCAAACTTCAAACGTAGCCTGGGAATGTTGGTGTCCCAGCCAGGCTCCTTTCGCAGCCCTGCTCTTGAAATGCGAACGTCTGCAGATAGCTGGCAGCCAGAAGGTGCTAGCCTGGAGAGCTGTTGCTCAGCCTCATCTGCCCACGGCACTGCTCGCACAGAGGCACAGAGAATGCGGCTCCTTGCTTGTCTTGCCACCTCAAACTTCAAACGTAGCCTGGGAAAGATGGTGTACCTGCTAGGCTTCTTTCGCAGCCCTGCTCTTGAAATGCGAACGTCTGCAGATAGCTGGCAGGCAGAAGGTGCTAGCCTGGAAAGCTGTTGCTCAGCCTCATCTGCCCATGGCAGTGCTCGCACAGAGGCACAGAGAATGGGGCTGCTTGCTTGTCTTGCCACCTCAAACTTCAAACGCATGCTGGGAATGGTGGTGTCCCTGCCAGGCTCCTATCACAGCCCTGCTCCGAAAGTGCGAACGTCTGCAGATAGCTGGCAGCCAGAAGGGGCTAGCCTGGAAAGCTGTTGCTCAGCCTCATCTGCCCATGGCAGTGCTCGCATAGAGGCACAGAGAATGGGGCTGCTTGCTTATCTTGCCACTTGAAACTTCAAACGCATGCTGGGAATGGTGGTGTCCCTGCCAGGCTCCTATCACAGCCCTGCTCCGAAAGTGCGAACGTCTGCAGATAGCTGGCAGCCAGAAGGTGCTAGCCTGGAAAGCTGTTGCTCAGCCTCATCTGCCCATGGCAGTGCTCGCACAGAGGCACAGAGAATGCGGCTCCTTGCTTGTCTTGCCGCCTCAAACTTCAAACGTAGCCTGGGAAAGATGGTGTACCTGCTAGGCTTCTTTCGCAGCCCTGCTCTTCAAATGCGAACGTCTGCAGATAGCTGGCAGCCAGAAGGGGCTAGCCTGGAAAGCTGTTGCTCAGCCTCATCTGCCCATGGCAGTGCTCGCACAGAGGCACAGAGAATGGGGCTGCTTGCTTGTCTTGCCACCTCAAACTTCAAACGCATGCTGGGAATGGTGGTGTCCCTGCCAGGCTCCTATCACAGCCCTGCTCCGAAAGTGCGAACGTCTGCAGATAGCTGTTAGGCAGAAGGGGCTAGCCTGGAAAGCTGTTGCTCAGCCTCATCTGCCCATGGCAGTGCTCGCATAGAGGCACAGAGAATGGGGCTGCTTGCTTATCTTGCCACTTGAAAATTCAAACGCATGCTGGGAATGGTGGTGTCCCTGCCAGGCTCCTATCACAGCCCTGCTCCGAAAGTGCGAACGTCTGCAGATAGCTGGCAGCCAGAAGGGGCTAGCCTGGAAAGCTGTTGCTCAGCCTCATCTGCCCATGGCAGTGCTCGCACAGAGGCACAGAGAATGGGGCTGCTTGCTTGTCTTGCCACCTCAAACTTCAAATGCATGCTGGGAAAGTTGGTGTCCCAGCCAGGCTCCTTTCGCAGCCCTGCTCCGAAAGTGTGAACGTCTGCAGATAGCTGGCAGCCAGAAGGGGCTAGCCTGGAAAGCTGTTGCTCAGCCTCATCTGCCCATGGCACTGTTCGCATAGAGGCACAGAGAATGGGGCTGCTTGCTTATCTTGCCACTTGAAACTTCAAACGCATGCTGGGAATGGTGGTGTCCCTGCCAGGCTCCTATCACAGCCCTGCTCCGAAAGTGCGAAAGTCTGCAGATAGCTGGCAGGCAGAAGGGGCTAGCCTGGAAAGCTGTTGCTCAGCCTGATCTGCCCATGGCAGTGCTCGCACAGAGGCACAGAGAATGGGGCTGCTTGCTTGTCTTGACCCCTGAAACTTCAAACGTAGCCTGGGAAAGTTGGTGTCCCAGCCAGGCTCCTTTCGCAGCCCTGCTCCGAAAGTGCGAACGTCTGCAGATAGCTGGCAGCCAGAAGGGGCTAGCCTGGAAAGCTGTTGCTCAGCCTCATCTGCCCATGGCAGTGCTCGCACAGAGGCACAGAGAATGGGGCTGCTTGCTTGTCTTGCCACCTCAAACTTCAAACGTAGCCTGGGAAAGTTGGTGTCCCAGCCAGGCTCCTTTCGCAGCCCTGCTCTTGAAATGCGAACGTCTGCAGATAGTTGGCAGCCAGAAGTGGCTAGCCTGGAAAGCTGTTGCTCAGCCTCATCTGCCCATGGCACTGTTCGCATAGAGGCACAGAGAATGGGGCTGCTTGCTTATCTTGCCACTTGAAACTTCAAACGCATGCTGGGAATGGTGGTGTCCCTGCCAGGCTCCTATCACAGCCCTGCTCCGAAAGTGCGAACGTCTGCAGATAGCTGTTAGGCAGAAGGGGCTAGCCTGGAAAGCTGTTGCTCAGCCTCATCTGCCCATGGCAGTGCTCGCACAGAGGCACAGAGAATGGGGCTGCTTGCTTGTCTTGCCACCTCAAACTTCAAACGTAGCCTGGGAAAGTTGGTGTCCCAGCCAGGCTCCTTTCGCAGCCCTGCTCCGAAAGTGCGAACGTCTGCAGATAGCTGGCAGCCAGAAGGGGCTAGCCTGGAAAGCTGTTGCTCAGCCTCATCTGCCCATGGCACTGTTCGCATACAGGCACAGAGAATGGGGCTGCTTGCTTATCTTGCCACTTGAAACTTCAAACGCATGCTGGGAATGGTGGTGTCCCTGCCAGGCTCCTATCACAGCCCTGCTCCGAAAGTGCGAACGTCTGCAGATAGCTGCAAGGCAGAAGGGGCTAGCCTGGAAAGCTGTTGCTCAGCCTCATCTGCCCATGGCAGTGCTCGCACAGAGGCACAGAGAATGGGGCTGCTTGCTTGTCTTGCCACCTCAAACTTCAAACGTAACCTGGGAAAGTTGGTGTCCCAGCCAGGCTCCTTTCGCAGCCCTGCTCCGAAAGTGCGAAGGTCTGCAGATAGCTGGCAGCCAGAAGGGGCTATCCTGGAAAGCTGTTGCTCAGCCTCATCTGCCCATGGCAGTGCTCGCACAGAGGCACAGAGAATGGGGCTGCTTGCTTGTCTTGCCACCTCAAACTTCAAACGTAGCCTGGGAAATTTGGTGTACCTGCTATTCTCCTTTCGCAGCCCTGCTCTTGAAATGCGAACGTCTGCAGATAGCTGGCAGCCAGAAGGTGCTAGCCTGGAAAGCTGTTGCTCAGCCTCATCTGCCCATGGCACTGTTCGCATAGAGGCACAGAGAATGGGTCTGCTTGCTTATCTTGCCACTTGAAACTTCAAACGCATGCTGGGAATGATGGTGTCCCTGCCAGGCTCCTATCACAGCCCTGCTCCGAAAGTGCGAACGTCTGCAGATAGCTGGCAGGCAGAAGGGGCTAGCCTGGAAAGCTGTTGCTCAGCCTCATCTGCCCATGGCAGTGCTCGCACAGAGGCACAGAGAATGGGGCTGCTTGCTTGTCTTGCCACCTCAAACTTCAAACGTATCCTGGGAAAGATGGTGTACCTGCTAGGCTCCTTTCGCAGCCCTGCTCTTGAAATGCGAACGTCTGCAGATAGCTGGCAGCCAGAAGGGGCTAGCCTGGAAAGCTGTTGCTCAGCCTCATCTGCCCATGGCACTGTTCGCCTACAGGCACAGAGAATGGGGCTGCTTGCTTATCTTGCCACTTGAAACTTCAAACGCATGCTGGGAATGGTGGTGTCCCTGCCAGGCTCCTATCACAGCCCTGCTCCGAAAGTGCGAACGTCTGCAGATAGCTGGCAGCCAGAAGGTGCTAGCCTGGAAAGCTGTTGCTCAGCCTCATCTGCCCATGGCAGTGCTCGCACAGAGGCACAGAGAATGGGGCTGCTTGCTTGTCTTGCCACCTCAAACTTCAAACGTAGCCTGGGAAAGTTGGTGTCCCAGCCAGGCTCCTTTCGCAGCCCTGCTCCGAAAGTGCGAACGTCTGCAGATAGCTGGCAGGCAGAAGGGGCTAGCCTGGAAAGCTGTTGCTCAGCCTCATCTGCCCATGGCAGTGCTCGCACAGAGGCACAGAGAATGGGGCTGCTTGCTTGTCTTGCCACCTCAAACTTCAAACGTAGCCTGGGAAAGTTGGTGTCCCAGCCAGGCTCCTTTCGCAGCCCTGCTCCGAAAGTGCGAACGTCTGCAGATAGCTGGCAGCCAGAAGGGGCTATCCTGGAAAGCTGTTGCTCAGCCTCATCTGCCCATGGCAGTGCTCGCACAGAGGCACAGAGAATGGGGCTGCTTGCTTATCTTGCCACTTGAAACTTCAAACGCATGCTGGGAATGGTGGTGTCCCTGCCAGGCTCCTATCACAGCCCTGCTCCGAAAGTGCGAACGTCTGCAGATAGCTGGCAGCCAGAAGGGGCTAGCCTGGAAAGCTGTTGCTCAGCCTCATCTGCCCATGGCACTGTTCGCACAGAGGCACAGAGAATGGGGCTGCTTGCTTGTCTTGCCTCCTCAAACTTCAAACGTAGCCTGGGAATGTTGGTGTCCCAGCCAGGCTCCTTTCGCAGCCCTGCTCTTGAAATGCGAACGTCTGCAGATAGCTGGCAGCCAGAAGGGGCTAGCCTGGAAAGCTGTTGCTCAGCCTCATCTGCCCACGGCACTGCTCGCACAGAGGCACAGAGAATGCGGCTCCTTGCTTGTCTTGCCACCTCAAACTTCAAACGTAGCCTGGGAAAGATGGTGTACCTGCTTGGCTTCTTTCGCAGCCCTGCTCTTCAAATGCGAACGTCTGCAGATAGCTGGCAGGCAGAAGGGGCTAGCCTGGAAAGCTGTTGCTCAGCCTCATCTGCCCATGGCAGTGCTCGCACAGAGGCACAGAGAATGGGGCTGCTTGCTTGTCTTGCCACCTCAAACTTCAAACGTATCCTGGGAAAGATGGTGTCCCAGCCAGGCTCCTTTCGCAGCCCTGCTCTTGAAATGCGAACGTCTGCAGATAGCTGGCAGCCAGAAGGGGCTAGCCTGGAAAGCTGTTCCTCAGCCTCATCTGCCCATGGCACTGTTCGCATACAGGCACAGAGAATGGGGCTGCTTGCTTATCTTGCCACTTGAAACTTCAAACGCATGCTGGGAATGGTGGTGTCCCTGCCAGGCTCCTATCACAGCCCTGCTCCGAAAGTGCGAACGTCTGCAGATAGCTGGCAGCCAGAAGGGGCTAGCCTGGAAAGCTGTTGCTCAGCCTCATCTGCCCATGGCAGTGCTCGCACAGAGGCACAGAGAATGGGGCTGCTTGCTTGTCTTGCCACCTCAAACTTCAAACGTAGCCTGGGAAAGATGGTGTACCTGCTAGGCTCCTTTCGCAGCCCTGCTCTTGAAATGCGAACGTCTGCAGATAGCTGGCAGGCAGAAGGGCCTAGCCTGGAAAGCTGTTGCTCAGCCTCATCTGCCCATGGCACTGTTCGCATAGAGGCACAGAGAATGGGGCTGCTTGCTTATCTTGCCACTTGAAACTTCAAACGCATGCTGGGAATGGTGGTGTCCCTGCCAGGCTCCTATCACAGCCCTGCTCCGAAAGTGCGAACGTCTGCAGATAGCTGGCAGCCAGAAGGTGCTAGCCTGGAGAGCTGTTGCTCAGCCTCATCTGCCCATGGCAGTGCTCGCACAGAGGCACAGAGAATGGGGCTGCTTGCTTGTCTTGCCACCTCAAACTTCAAACGTAGCCTGGGAAAGTTGGTGTCCCAGCCAGGCTCCTTTCGCAGCCCTGCTCCGAAAGTGCGAACGTCTGCAGATAGCTGGCAGGCAGAAGGGGCTAGCCTGGAAAGCTGTTGCTCAGCCTCATCTGCCCATGGCAGTGCTCGCACAGAGGCACAGAGAATGGGGCTGCTTGCTTGTCTTGCCACCTCAAACTTCAAACGCATGCTGGGAATGGTGGTGTCCCAGCCAGGCTCCTGTCGCAGCCCTGCTCCGAAAGTGCGAACGTCCGCAGATAGCTGGCAGCCAGAAGGGGCTATCCTGGAAAGCTGTTGCTCAGCCTCATCTGCCCATGGCAGTGCTCGCATAGAGGCACAGAGAATGGGGCTGCTTGCTTATCTTGCCACTTGAAACTTCAAACGCATGCTGGGAATGGTGGTGTCCCTGCCAGGCTCCTATCACAGCCCTGCTCCGAAAGTGCGAACGTCTGCAGATAGCTGGCAGGCAGAAGGGGCTAGCCTGGAAAGCTGTTGCTCAGCCTCATCTGCCCATGGCACTGTTCGCACAGAGGCACAGAGAATGGGGCTGCTTGCTTGTCTTGCCTCCTCAATCTTCAAACGTAGCCTGGGAATGTTGGTGTCCCAGCCAGGCTCCTTTCGCAGCCCTGCTCTTGAAATGCGAACGTCTGCAGATAGCTGGCAGCCAGAAGGTGCTAGCCTGGAAAGCTGTTGCTCAGCCTCATCTGCCCATGGCACTGCTCGCACAGAGGCACAGAGAATGCGGCTCCTTGCTTGTCTTGCCACCTCAAACTTCAAACGTAGCCTGGGAAAGATGGTGTACCTGCTTGGCTTCTTTCGCAGCCCTGCTCTTCAAATGCGAACGTCTGCAGATAGCTGGCAGGCAGAAGGGGCTAGCCTGGAAAGCTGTTGCTCAGCCTCATCTGCCCATGGCAGTGCTCGCACAGAGGCACAGAGAATGGGGCTGCTTGCTTGTCTTGCCACCTCAAACTTCAAACGCATGCTGGGAATGGTGGTGTCCCTGCCAGGCTCCTATCACAGCCCTGCTCCGAAAGTGCGAACGTCTGCAGATAGCTGGCAGCCAGAAGGGGCTAGCCTGGAAAGCTGTTGCTCAGCCTCATCTGCCCATGGCAGTGCTCGCACAGAGGCACAGAGAATGGGGCTGCTTGCTTATCTTGCCACTTGAAAATTCAAACGCATGCTGGGAATGGTGGTGTCCCTGCCAGGCTCCTATCACAGCCCTGCTCCGAAAGTGCGAACGTCTGCAGATAGCTGGCAGCCAGAAGGGGCTAGCCTGGAAAGCTGTTGCTCAGCCTCATCTGCCCATGGCAGTGCTCGCACAGAGGCACAGAGAATGGGGCTGCTTGCTTGTCTTGCCACCTCAAACTTCAAACGTAGCCTGGGAAAGTTGGTGTCCCACCCACGCTCCTTTCGCAGCCCTGCTCTTGAAATGCGAACGTCTGCAGATAGTTGGCAGCCAGAAGTGGCTAGCCTGGAAAGCTGTTGCTCAGCCTCATCTGCCCATGGCACTGTTCGCATAGAGGCACAGAGAATGGGGCTGCTTGCTTATCTTGACACTTGAAACTTCAAACGCATGCTGGGAATGGTGGTGTCCCTGCCAGGCTCCTATCACAGCCCTGCTCCGAAAGTGCGAACGTCTGCAGATAGCTGGCAGGCAGAAGGGTCTAGCCTGGAAAGCTGTTGCTCAGCCTCATCTGCCCATGGCAGCGCTCGCATAGAGGCACAGAGAATGGGGCTGCTTGCTTATCTTGCCACTTGAAACTTCAAACGCATGCTGGGAAAGATGGTGTCCCAGCCAGGCTCCTTTCGCAGCCCTGCTCCGAAAGTGCGAACTTCTGCAGATAGCTGGCAGGCAGAAGGGGCTAGCCTGGAAAGCTGTTGCTCAGCCTGATCTGCCCATGGCAGTGCTCGCACAGAGGCACAGAGAATGGGGCTGCTTGCTTGTCTTGCCACCTCAAACTTCAAACGTAGCCTGGGAAATTTGGTGTACCTGCTATTCTCCTTTCGCAGCCCTGCTCTTGAAATGCGAACGTCTGCAGATAGCTGGCAGCCAGAAGGTGCTAGCCTGGAAAGCTGTTGCTCAGCCTCATCTGCCCATGGCACTGTTCGCATAGAGGCACAGAGAATGGGGCTGCTTGCTTATCTTGCCACTTGAAACTTCAAACGCATGCTGGGAATGGTGGTGTCCCTGCCAGGCTCCTATCACAGCCCTGCTCCGAAAGTGCGAACGTCTGCAGATAGCTGGCAGCCAGAAGGGGCTAGCCTGGAAAGCTGTTGCTCAGCCTCATCTGCCCATGGCAGTGCTCGCACAGAGGCACAGAGAATGGGGCTGCTTGCTTGTCTTGCCACCTCAAACTTCAAACGTATCCTGGGAAAGATGGTGTACCTGCTAGGCTCCTTTCGCAGCCCTGCTCTTGAAATGCGAACGTCTGCAGATAGCTGGCAGCCAGAAGGGGCTAGCCTGGAAAGCTGTTGCTCAGCCTCATCTGCCCATGGCACTGTTCGCATACAGGCACAGAGAATGGGGCTGCTTGCTTATCTTGCCACTTGAAACTTCAAACGCATGCTGGGAATGGTGGTGTCCCTGCCAGGCTCCTATCACAGCCCTGCTCCGAAACTGCGAACGTCTGCAGATAGCTGGCAGCCAGAAGGTGCTAGCCTGGAAAGCTGTTGCTCAGCCTCATCTGCCCATGGCAGTGCTCGCACAGAGGCACAGAGAATGGGGCTGCTTGCTTGTCTTGCCACCTCAAACTTGAAACGTAGCCTGGGAAAGTTGGTGTCCCAGCCAGGCTCCTTTCGCAGCCCTGCTCCGAAAGTGCGAACGTCTGCAGATAGCTGGCAGGCAGAAGGGGCTAGCCTGGAAAGCTGTTGCTCAGCCTCATCTGCCCATGGCAGTGCTCGCACAGAGGCACAGAGAATGGGGCTGCTTGCTTGTCTTGCCACCTCAAACTTCAAACGTAGCCTGGGAAAGTTGGTGTCCCAGCCAGGCTCCTTTCGCAGCCCTGCTCTTGAAATGCGAACGTCTGCAGATAGCTGGCATCCAGAAGGTGCTAGCCTGGAAAGCTGTTGCTCAGCCTCATCTGCCCACGGCACTGCTCGCACAGAGGCACAGAGAATGCGGCTCCTTGCTTATCTTGCCACCTCAAACTTCAAACGTAGCCTGGGAAAGATGGTGTACCTGCTTGGCTTCTTTCGCAGCCCTGCTCTTCAAATGCGAACGTCTGCAGATAGCTGTCAGGCAGAAGGGGCTAGCCTGGAAAGCTGTTGCTCAGCCTCATCTGCCCATGGCAGTGCTCGCATAGAGGCACAGAGAATGGGGCTGCTTGCTTGTCTTGCCACCTCAAACTTCAAACGCATGCTGGGAATGGTGGTGTCCCTGCCAGGCTCCTATCACAGCCCTGCTCCGAAAGTGCGAACGTCTGCAGATAGCTGGCAGCCAGAAGGGGCTAGCCTGGAAAGCTGTTGCTCAGCCTCATCTGCCCATGGCAGTGCTCGCATAGAGGCACAGAGAATGGGGCTGCTTGCTTATCTTGCCACTTGAAACTTCAAACGCATGCTGGGAATGGTGGTGTCCCTGCCAGGCTCCTATCACAGCCCTGCTCCGAAAGTGCGAACGTCTGCAGATAGCTGGCAGCCAGAAGGGGCTAGCCTGGAAAGCTGTTGCTCAGCCTCATCTGCCCATGGCAGTGCTCGCACAGAGGCACAGAGAATGGGGCTGCTTGCTTGTCTTGCCACCTCAAACTTCAAACGTAGCCTGGGAAAGTTGGTGTCCCAGCCAGGCTCCTTTCGCAGCCCTGCTCTGAAAGTGCGAACGTCTGCAGATAGCTGGCAGGCAGAAGGGGCTAGCCTGGAAAGCTGTTGCTCAGCCTCATCTGCCCATGGCACTGTTCGCATAGAGGCACAGAGAATGGGGCTGCTTGCTTATCTTGCCACTTGAAACTTCAAACGCATGCTGGGAATGGTGGTGTCCCTGCCAGGCTCCTATCACAGCCCTGCTCCGAAAGTGCGAAAGTCTGCAGATAGCTGGCAGGCAGAAGGGGCTAGCCTGGAAAGCTGTTGCTCAGCCTCATCTGCCCATGGCAGTGCTCGCACAGAGGCACAGAGAATGGGGCTGCTTGCTTGTCTTGCCCCCTGAAACTTCAAACGTAGCATGGGAAAGTTGGTGTCCCAGCCAGGCTCCTTTCGCAGCCCTGCTCCGAAAGTGCGAACGTCTGCAGATAGCTGGCAGGCAGAAGGGGCTAGCCTGGAAAGCTGTTGCTCAGCCTCATCTGCCCATGGCAGTGCTCGCACAGAGGCACAGAGAATGGGGCTGCTTGCTTGTCTTGCCACCTCAAACTTCAAACGCATGCTGGGAAAGTTGGTGTCCCAGCCAGGATCCTTTCGCAGCCCTGCTCTTGAAATGCGAACGTCTGCAGATAGTTGGCAGCCAGAAGTGGCTAGCCTGGACAGCTGTTGCTCAGCCTCATCTGCCCATGGCACTGTTCGCATAGAGGCACAGAGAATGGGGCTGCTTGCTTATCTTGCCACTTGAAACTTCAAACGCATGCTGGGAATGGTGGTGTCCCTGCCAGGCTCCTATCACAGCCCTGCTCCGAAAGTGCGAACGTCTGCAGATAGCTGGCAGGCAGAAGGGTCTAGCCTGGAAAGCTGTTGCTCAGCCTCATCTGCCCATGGCAGCGCTCGCATAGAGGCACAGAGAATGGGGCTGCTTGCTTATCTTGCCACTTGAAACTTCAAACGCATGCTGGGAAAGATGGTGTCCCAGCCAGGCTCCTTTCGCAGCCCTGCTCCGAAAGTGCGAACTTCTGCAGATAGCTGGCAGGCAGAAGGGGCTAGCCTGGAAAGCTGTTGCTCAGCCTGATCTGCCCATGGCAGTGCTCGCACAGAGGCACAGAGAATGGGGCTGCTTGCTTGTCTTGCCACCTCAAACTTCAAACGTAGCCTGGGAAATTTGGTGTACCTGCTATTCTCCTTTCGCAGCCCTGCTCTTGAAATGCGAACGTCTGCAGATAGCTGGCAGCCAGAAGGTGCTAGCCTGGAAAGCTGTTGCTCAGCCTCATCTGCCCATGGCACTGTTCGCATAGAGGCACAGAGAATGGGGCTGCTTGCTTATCTTGCCACTTGAAACTTCAAACGCATGCTGGGAATGGTGGTGTCCCTGCCAGGCTCCTATCACAGCCCTGCTCCGAAAGTGCGAACGTCTGCAGATAGCTGGCAGCCAGAAGGGGCTAGCCTGGAAAGCTGTTGCTCAGCCTCATCTGCCCATGGCAGTGCTCGCACAGAGGCACAGAGAATGGGGCTGCTTGCTTGTCTTGCCACCTCAAACTTCAAACGTATCCTGGGAAAGATGGTGTACCTGCTAGGCTCCTTTCGCAGCCCTGCTCTTGAAATGCGAACGTCTGCAGATAGCTGGCAGCCAGAAGGGGCTAGCCTGGAAAGCTGTTGCTCAGCCTCATCTGCCCATGGCACTGTTCGCATACAGGCACAGAGAATGGGGCTGCTTGCTTATCTTGCCACTTGAAACTTCAAACGCATGCTGGGAATGGTGGTGTCCCTGCCAGGCTCCTATCACAGCCCTGCTCCGAAACTGCGAACGTCTGCAGATAGCTGGCAGCCAGAAGGTGCTAGCCTGGAAAGCTGTTGCTCAGCCTCATCTGCCCATGGCAGTGCTCGCACAGAGGCACAGAGAATGGGGCTGCTTGCTTGTCTTGCCACCTCAAACTTGAAACGTAGCCTGGGAAAGTTGGTGTCCCAGCCAGGCTCCTTTCGCAGCCCTGCTCCGAAAGTGCGAACGTCTGCAGATAGCTGGCAGGCAGAAGGGGCTAGCCTGTAAAGCTGTTGCTCAGCCTCATCTGCCCATGGCAGTGCTCGCACAGAGGCACAGAGAATGGGGCTGCTTGCTTGTCTTGCCACCTCAAACTTCAAACGTAGCCTGGGAAAGTTGGTGTCCCAGCCAGGCTCCTTTCGCAGCCCTGCTCCGAAAGTGCGAACGTCTGCAGATAGCTGGCAGCCAGAAGGGGCTATCCTGGAAAGCTGTTGCTCAGCCTCATCTGCCCATGGCAGTGCTCGCACAGAGGCACAGAGAATGGGGCTGCTTGCTTGTCTTGCCACCTCAAACTTCAAACGTAGCCTGGGAAATTTGGTGTACCTGCTAGGCTCCTTTCGCAGCCCTGCTCTTGAAATGCGAACGTCTGCAGATAGCTGGCAGCCAGAAGGGGCTAGCCTGGAAAGCTGTTGCTCAGCCTCATCTGCCCATGGCACTGTTCGCATAGAGGCACAGAGAATGGGGCTGCTTGCTTATCTTGCCACTTGAAACTTCAAACGCATGCTGGGAATGGTGGTGTCCCTGCCAGGCTCCTATCACAGCCCTGCTCCGAAAGTGCGAACGTCTGCAGATAGCTGGCAGCCAGAAGGGGCTAGCCTGGAAAGCTGTTGCTCAGCCTCATCTGCCCATGGCACTGTTCGCACAGAGGCACAGAGAATGGGGCTGCTTGATTGTCTTGCCTCCTCAAACTTCAAACGTAGCCTGGGAATGTTGGTGTCCCAGCCAGGCTCCTTTCGCAGCCCTGCTCTTGAAATGCGAACGTCTGCAGATAGCTGGCATCCAGAAGGTGCTAGCCTGGAAAGCTGTTGCTCAGCCTCATCTGCCCACGGCACTGCTCGCACAGAGGCACAGAGAATGCGGCTCCTTGCTTATCTTGCCACCTCAAACTTCAAACGTAGCCTGGGAAAGATGGTGTACCTGCTTGGCTTCTTTCGCAGCCCTGCTCTTCAAATGCGAACGTCTGCAGATAGCTGTCAGGCAGAAGGGGCTAGCCTGGAAAGCTGTTGCTCAGCCTCATCTGCCCATGGCAGTGCTCGCATAGAGGCACAGAGAATGGGGCTGCTTGCTTGTCTTGCCACCTCAAACTTCAAACGCATGCTGGGAATGGTGGTGTCCCTGCCAGGCTCCTATCACAGCCCTGCTCCGAAAGTGCGAACGTCTGCAGATAGCTGGCAGCCAGAAGGGGCTAGCCTGGAAAGCTGTTGCTCAGCCTCATCTGCCCATGGCAGTGCTCGCATAGAGGCACAGAGAATGGGGCTGCTTGCTTATCTTGCCACTTGAAACTTCAAACGCATGCTGGGAATGGTGGTGTCCCTGCCAGGCTCCTATCACAGCCCTGCTCCGAAAGTGCGAACGTCTGCAGATAGCTGGCAGCCAGAAGGGGCTAGCCTGGAAAGCTGTTGCTCAGCCTCATCTGCCCATGGCAGTGCTCGCACAGAGGCACAGAGAATGGGGCTGCTTGCTTGTCTTGCCACCTCAAACTTCAAACGTAGCCTGGGAAAGTTGGTGTCCCAGCCAGGCTCCTTTCGCAGCCCTGCTCTGAAAGTGCGAACGTCTGCAGATAGCTGGCAGGCAGAAGGGGCTAGCCTGGAAAGCTGTTGCTCAGCCTCATCTGCCCATGGCACTGTTCGCATAGAGGCACAGAGAATGGGGCTGCTTGCTTATCTTGCCACTTGAAACTTCAAACGCATGCTGGGAATGGTGGTGTCCCTGCCAGGCTCCTATCACAGCCCTGCTCCGAAAGTGCGAAAGTCTGCAGATAGCTGGCAGGCAGAAGGGGCTAGCCTGGAAAGCTGTTGCTCAGCCTCATCTGCCCATGGCAGTGCTCGCACAGAGGCACAGAGAATGGGGCTGCTTGCTTGTCTTGCCCCCTGAAACTTCAAACGTAGCATGGGAAAGTTGGTGTCCCAGCCAGGCTCCTTTCGCAGCCCTGCTCCGAAAGTGCGAACGTCTGCAGATAGCTGGCAGGCAGAAGGGGCTAGCCTGGAAAGCTGTTGCTCAGCCTCATCTGCCCATGGCAGTGCTCGCACAGAGGCACAGAGAATGGGGCTGCTTGCTTGTCTTGCCACCTCAAACTTCAAACGCATGCTGGGAAAGTTGGTGTCCCAGCCAGGATCCTTTCGCAGCCCTGCTCTTGAAATGCGAACGTCTGCAGATAGTTGGCAGCCAGAAGTGGCTAGCCTGGACAGCTGTTGCTCAGCCTCATCTGCCCATGGCACTGTTCGCATAGAGGCACAGAGAATGGGGCTGCTTGCTTATCTTGCCACTTGAAACTTCAAACGCATGCTGGGAATGGTGGTGTCCCTGCCAGGCTCCTATCACAGCCCTGCTCCGAAAGTGCGAACGTCTGCAGATAGCTGGCAGGCAGAAGGGGCTAGCCTGGAAAGCTGTTGCTCAGCCTCATCTGCCCATGGCAGTGCTCGCATAGAGGCACAGAGAATGGGGCTGCTTGCTTATCTTGCCACTTGAAACTTCAAACGCATGCTGGGAAAGATGGTGTCCCAGCCAGGCTCCTTTCGCAGCCCTGCTCCGAAAGTGCGAACTTCTGCAGATAGCTGGCAGGCAGAAGGGGCTATCCTGGAAAGCTGTTGCTCAGCCTGATCTGCCCATGGCAGTGCTCGCACAGAGGCACAGAGAATGGGGCTGCTTGCTTGTCTTGCCACCTCAAACTTCAAACGTAGCCTGGGAAAGATGGTGTACCTGCTAGGCTCCTTTCGCAGCCCTGCTCTTGAAATGCGAACGTCTGCAGATAGCTGGCAGCCAGAAGGGGCTAGCCTGGAAAGCTGTTGCTCAGCCTCATCTGCCCATGGCACTGTTCGCATAGAGGCACAGAGAATGGGGCTGCTTGCTTATCTTGCCACTTGAAACTTCAAACGCATGCTGGGAATGGTGGTGTCCCTGCCAGGCTCCTATCACAGCCCTGCTCCGAAAGTGCGAACGTCTGCAGATAGCTGGCAGGCAGAAGGGGCTAGCCTGGAAAGCTGTTGCTCAGCCTCATCTGCCCATGGCACTGTTCGCATAGAGGCACAGAGAATGGGGCTGCTTGCTTATCTTGCCACTTGAAATTTCAAACGCATGCTGGGAATGGTGGTGTCCCTGTCAGGCTACTTTCGCAGCCCTGCTCCGAAAGTGCGAACGTCTGCAGATAGCTGGCAGCCAGAAGGTGCTATCCTGGAAAGCTGTTGCTCAGCCTCATCTGCCCATGGCAGTGCTCGCACAGAGGCACAGAGAATGGGGCTGCTTGCTTATCTTGCCACTTGAAACTTCAAACGCATGCTGGGAATGGTGGTGTCCCTGCCAGGCTCCTATCACAGCCCTGCTCCGAAAGTGCGAACGTCTGAAGATAGCTGGCAGGCAGAAGGGCCTAGCCTGGAAAGCTGTTGCTCAGCCTCATCTGCCCATGGCACTGTTCGCATAGAGGCACAGAGAATGGGGCTGCTTGCTTATCTTGCCACTTGAAACTTGAAACGCATGCTGGGAATGGTGGTGTCCCTGCCAGGCTCCTATCACAGCCCTGCTCCGAAAGTGCGAAGGTCTGCAGATAGCTGGCAGCCAGAAGGGGCTAGCCTGGAAAGCTGTTGCTCAGCCTCATCTGCCCATGGCAGTGCTCGCACAGAGGCACAGAGAATGGGGCTGCTTGCTTGTCTTGCCACCTCAAACTTCAAACGTAGCCTGGGAAAGTTGGTGTCCCAGCCAGGCTCCTTTCGCAGCCCTGCTCCGAAAGTGCGAACGTCTGCAGATAGCTGGCAGGCAGAAGGGGCTAGCCTGGAAAGCTGTTGCTCAGCCTCATCTGCCCATGGCAGTGCTCGCATAGAGGCACAGAGAATGGGGCTGCTTGCTTGTCTTGCCACTTGAAACTTCAAACGCATGCTGGGAAAGATGGTGTCCCAGCCAGGCTCCTTTCGCAGCCCTGCTCTTGAAATGCGAACGTCTGCAGATAGCTGGCAGCCAGAAGGGGCTAGCCTGGAAAGCTGTTGCTCAGCCTCATCTGCCCATGGCACTGTTCGCATAGAGGCACAGAGAATGGAGCTGCTTGCTTATCTTGCCACTTGAAACTTCAAACGCATGCTGGGAATGGTGGTGTCCCTGCCAGGCTCCTATCACAGCCCTGCTCCGAAAGTGCGAACGTCTGCAGATAGCTGGCAGCCAGAAGGGGCTAGCCTGGAAAGCTGTTGCTCAGCCTCATCTGCCCATGGCAGTGCTCGCACAGAGGCACAGAGAATGGGGCTGCTTGCTTGTCTTGCCACTTGAAACTTCAAACGCATGCTGGGAATGGTGGTGTCCCTGCCAGGCTCCTATCACAGCCCTGCTCCGAAAGTGCGAACGTCTGCCGATAGCTGGCAGCCAGAAGGTGCTAGCCTGGAAAGCTGTTGCTCAGCCTCATCTGCCCATGGCACTGCTCGCATAGAGGCACAGAGAATGGGGCTGCTTGCTTATCTTGCCACTTGAAACTTCAAACGCATGCTGGGAAAGATGGTGTCCCAGCCAGGCTCCTTTCGCAGCCCTGCTCTGAAAGTGCGAACGTCTGCAGATAGCTGGCAGCCAGAAGGGGCTATCCTGGAAAGCTGTTGCTCAGCCTCATCTGCCCATGGCAGTGCTCGCACAGAGGCACAGAGAATGGGGCTGCTTGCTTGTCTTGCCACCTCAAACTTCAAACGTAGCCTGGGAAAGTTGGTGTCCCAACCAGGCTCTTTTCGCAGCCCTGCTCCAAAAGTGCGAACGTCTGCAGATAGCTGGCAGCCAGAAGGTGCTAGCCTGGAAAGCTGTTGCTCAGCCTCATCTGCCCATGGCAGTGCTCCCACAGAGGCACAGAGAATGGGGCTGCTTGCTTGTCTTGCCACCTCAAACTTCAAACGTAGCCTGGGAAAGTTGGTGTCCCAGCCAGGCTCCTTTCGCAGCCCTGCTCCGAAAGTGCGAACGTCTGCAGATAGCTGGCAGCCAGAAGGGGCTAGCCTGGAAAGCTGTTGCTCAGCCTCATCTGCCCATGGCAGTGCTCGCACAGAGGCACAGAGAATGGGGCTGCTTGCTTGTCTTGCCACCTCAAACTTCAAACGTAGCCTGGGAAAGTTGGTGTCCCAGCCAGGCTCCTTTCGCAGCCCTGCTCCGAAAGTGCGAACGTCTGCAGATAGCTGGCAGGCAGAAGGGGCTAGCCTGGAAAGCTGTTGCTCAGCCTCATCTGCCCATGGCAGTGCTCGCACAGAGGCACAGAGAATGGGGCTGCTTGCTTGTCTTGCCACTTGAAACTTCAAACGTAGCCTGGGAAAGTTTGTGTCCCAGCCAGGCTCCTTTCGCAGCCCTGCTCCGAAAGTGCGAACGTCTGCAGATAGCTGGCAGCCAGAAGGGGCTATCCTGGAAAGCTGTTGCTCAGCCTCATCTGCCCATGGCAGTGCTCGCACAGAGGCACAGAGAATGGGGCTGCTTGCTTGTCTTGCCACCTCAAACTTCAAACGTAGCCTGGGAAATTTGGTGTACCTGCTAGGCTCCTTTCGCAGCCCTGCTCTTGAAATGCGAACATCTGCAGAGAGCTGGCAGCCAGAAGGGGCTAGCCTGGAAAGCTGTTGCTCAGCCTCATCTGCCCACGGCACTGCTCGCACAGAGGCACAGAGAATGGGGCTGCTTGCTTGTCTTGCCACCTCAAACTTCAAACGTAGCCTGGGAAAGTTGGTGTACCTGCTTGGCTTCTTTCGCAGCCCTGCTCTTCAAATGCGAACGTCTGCAGATAGCTGGCAGGCAGAAGGGGCTAGCCTAGAAAGCTGTTGCTCAGCCTCATCTGCCCATGGCAGTGCTCGCACAGAGGCACAGAGAATGGGGCTGCTTGCTTGTCTTGCCACCTCAAACTTCAAACGTAGCCTGGGAAAGTTGGTGTCCCTGCCAGGCTCCTATCACAGCCCTGCTCCGAAAGTGCGAACGTCTGCAGATAGCTGGCAGGCAGAAGGGGCTATCCTGGAAAGCTGTTGCTCAGCCTCATCTGCCCATGGCAGTGCTCGCATAGAGGCACAGAGAATGGGGCTGCTTGCTTATCTTGCCACTTGAAACTTCAAACGCATGCTGGGAATGGTGGTGTCCCTGCCAGGCTCCTATCACAGCCCTGCTCCGAAAGTGCGAACGTCTGCAGATAGCTGGCAGCCAGAAGGGTCTATCCTGGAAAGCTGTTGCTCAGCCTCATCTGCCCATGGCAGTGCTCGCACAGAGGCACAGAGAATGGGGCTGCTTGCTTGTCTTGCCACCTCAAACTTCAAACGTATCCTGGGAAAGTTGGTGTCCCTGCCAGGCTCCTTTCGCAGCCCTGCTCTGAAAGTGCGAACGTCTGCAGATAGCTGGCAGGCAGAAGGGTCTAGCCTGGAAAGCTGTTGCTCAGCCTCATCTGCCCATGGCAGTGCTCGCATAGAGGCACAGAGAATGGGGCTGCTTGCTTATCTTGCCACTTGAAACTTCAAACGCATGCTGGGAAAGATGGTGTCCCAGCCAGGCTCCTTTCGCAGCCCTGCTCCGAAAGTACGAAGGTCTGCAGATAGCTGGCAGACAGAAGGGGCTATCCTGGAAAGCTGTTGCTCAGCCTCATCTGCCCATGGCAGTGCTCGCACAGAGGCACAGAGAATGGGGCTGCTTGCTTGTCTTGCCACCTCAAACTTCAAACGTAGCCTGGGAAAGATGGTGTACCTGCTAGGCTCCTTTCGCAGCCCTGCTCTTGAAATGCGAACGTCTGCAGATAGCTGGCAGCCAGAAGGTGCTAGCCTGGAAAGCTGTTGCTCAGCCTCATCTGCCCATGGCACTGTTCGCATAGAGGCACAGAGAATGGGGCTGCTTGCTTATCTTGCCACTTGAAACTTCAAACGCATGCTGGGAATGGTGGTGTCCCTGCCAGGCTACTTTCGCAGCCCTGCTCCGAAAGTGCGAAGGTCTGCAGATAGTTGGCAGCCAGAAGGGGCTATCCTGGAAAGCTGTTGCTCAGCCTCATCTGCCCATGGCAGTGCTCGCACAGAGGCACAGAGAATGGGGCTGCTTGCTTATCTTGCCACTTGAAACTTCAAACGCATGCTGGGAATGGTGGTGTCCCTGCCAGGCTCCTATCACAGCCCTGCTCCGAAAGTGCGAAGGTCTGCAGATAGCTGGCAGCCAGAAGGGGCTATCCTGGAAAGCTGTTGCTCAGCCTCATCTGCCCATGGCAGTGCTCGCACAGAGGCACAGAGAATGGGGCTGCTTGCTTGTCTTGCCACCTCAAACTTCAAACGTAGCCTGGGAAAGTTGGTGTCCCAGCCAGGCTCCTTTCGCAGCCCTGCTCCGAAAGTGCGAACGTCTGCAGATAGCTGGCAGGCAGAAGGGGCTAGCCTGGAAAGCTGTTGCTCAGCCTCATCTGCCCATGGCACTGCTCGCATAGAGGCACAGAGAATGGGGCTGCTTGCTTATCTTGCCACTTGAAACTTCAAACGCATGCTGGGAAAGATGGTGTCCCAGCCAGGCTCCTTTCGCAGCCCTGCTCCGAAAGTGCGAACGTCTGCAGATAGCTGGCAGGCAGAAGGGCCTAGCCTGGAAAGCTGTTGCTCAGCCTCATCTGCCCATGGCAGTGCTCGCACAGAGGCACAGAGAATGCGGCTCCTTGCTTGTCTTCCCACCTCAAACTTCAAACGTAGCCTGGGAAACATGTTGTACCTGCCAGGCTCCTTTCGCAGCCCTGCTCTTGAAATGCAAACGTCTGCAGATAGCTGGCAGCCAGAAGGGGCTAGCCTGGAAAGCTGTTGCTCAGCCTCATCTGCCCATGGCAGTGCTCGCACAGAGGCACAGAGAATGGGGCTGCTTGCTTGTCTTGCCACCTCAAACTTCAAACGCATGCTGGGAATGGTGGTGTCCCTGCCAGGCTCCTATCACAGCCCTGCTCCGAAAGTGCGAACTTCTGCAGATAGCTGGCAGGCAGAAGGGGCTAGCCTGGAAAGCTGTTGCTCAGCCTCATCTGCCCATGGCAGTGCTCGCATAGAGGCACAGAGAATGGGGCTGCTTGCTCATCTTGCCACTTGAAACTTCAAACGCATGCTGGGAAAGATGGTGTCCCAGCCAGGCTCCTTTCGCAGCCCTGCTCTTGAAATGCGAACGTCTGCAGATAGCTGGCAGCCAGAAGGGGCTATCCTTTAAAGCTGTTGCTCAGCCTGATCTGCCCATGGCAGTGCTCGCACAGAGGCACAGAGAATGGGGCTGCTTGCTTGTCTTGCCACCTCAAACTTCAAACGTAGCCTGGGAAAGATGGTGTACCTGCTAGGCTCCTTTCGCAGCCCTGCTCTTGAAATGCGAACGTCTGCAGATAGCTGGCAGCCAGAAGGGGCTAGCCTGGAAAGCTGTTGCTCAGCCTCATCTGCCCATGGCACTGTTCGCATAGAGGCACAGAGAATGGGGCTGCTTGCTTATCTTGCCACTTGAAACTTCAAACGCATGCTGGGAATGGTGGTGTCCCTGCCAGGCTCCTATCACAGCCCTGCTCCGAAAGTGCGAACGTCTGCAGATAGCTGGCAGGCAGAAGGGGCTAGCCTGGAAAGCTGTTGCTCAGCCTCATCTGCCCATGGCACTGTTCGCATAGAGGCACAGAGAATGGGGCTGCTTGCTTATCTTGCCACCTCAAACTTCAAACGCATGCTGGGAATGGTGGTGTCCCTGCCAGGCTACTTTCGCAGCCCTGCTCCGAAAGTGCGAAGGTCTGCAGATAGCTGGCAGCCAGAAGGTGCTATCCCGGAAAGCTGTTGCTCAGCCTCATCTGCCCATGGCAGTGCTCGCACAGAGGCACAGAGAATGGGGCTGCTTGCTTGTCTTGCCACCTCAAACTTCAAACGTAGCCTGGGAAAGTTGGTGTCCCAGCCAGGCTCCTTTCGCAGCCCTGCTCCGAAAGTGCGAACGTCTGCAGATAGCTGGCAGCCAGAAGGGGCTAGCCTGGAAAGCTGTTGCTCAGCCTCATCTGCCCATGGCAGTGCTCGCACAGAGGCACAGAGAATGGGGCTGCTTGCTTCTCTTGCCACCTCAAACTTCAAACGTAGCATGGGAAAGTTGGTGTCCCAGCCAGGCTCCTTTCGCAGCCCTGCTCTGAAAGTGCGAACGTCTGCAGATAGTTGGCAGGCAGAAGGGGCTAGCCTGGAAAGCTGTTGCTCAGCCTCATCTGCCCATGGCACTGTTCGCATACAGGCACAGAGAATCTGGCTGCTTGCTTATCTTGCCACTTGAAACTTCAAACGCATGCTGGGAATGGTGGTGTCCCTGCCAGGCTCCTATCACAGCCCTGCTCCGAAAGTGCGAACGTCTGCAGATAGCTGGCAGGCAGAAGGGGCTAGCCTGGAAAGCTGTTGCTCAGCCTCATCTGCCCATGGCAGTGCTCGCACAGAGGCACAGAGAATGGGGCTGCTTGCTTATCTTGCCACTTGAAAATTCAAACGCATGCTGGGAATGGTGGTGTCCCTGCCGGGCTCCTATCGCAGCCCTGCTCCGAAAGTGCGAACGTCTGCAGATAGCTGGCAGGCAGAAGGGGCTAGCCTGGAAAGCTGTTGCTCAGCCTCATCTGCCCATGGCAGTGCTCGCACAGAGGCACAGAGAATGGGGCTGCTTGCTTGTCTTGCCACCTCAAACTTCAAACGTAGCCTGGGAAAGATGGTGTACCTGCTAGGATCCTTTCGCAGCCCTGCTCTTGAAATGCGAACGTCTGCAGATAGCTGGCAGCCAGAAGGGGCTAGCCTGGAAAGCTGTTGCTCAGCCTCATCTGCCCATGGCACTGTTCGCATAGAGGCACAGAGAATGGGGCTGCTTGCTTATCTTGCCACTTGAAACTTCAAACGCATGCTGGGAATGGTGGTGTCCCTGCCAGGCTCCTATCACAGCCCTGCTCCGAAAGTGCGAACGTCTGCAGATAGCTGGCAGGCAGAAGGGGCTAGCCTGGAAAGCTGTTGCTCAGCCTCATCTGCCCATGGCACTGTTCGCATAGAGGCACAGAGAATGGGGCTGCTTGCTTATCTTGCCACTTGAAACTTCAAACGCATGCTGGGAATGGTGGTGTCCCTGCCAGGCTACTTTCGCAGCCCTGCTCCGAAAGTGCGAACGTCTGCAGATAGCTGGCAGCCAGAAGGTGCTATCCTGGAAAGCTGTTGCTCAGCCTCATCTGCCCATGGCAGTGCTCGCACAGAGGCACAGAGAATGGGGCTGCTTGCTTATCTTGCCACTTGAAACTTCAAACGCATGCTGGGAATGGTGGTGTCCCTGCCAGTGTCCTATCACAGCCCTGCTCCGAAAGTGCGAACGTCTGAAGATAGCTGGCAGGCAGAAGGGCCTAGCCTGGAAAGCTGTTGCTCAGCCTCATCTGCCCATGGCACTGTTCGCATAGAGGCACAGAGAATGGGGCTGCTTGCTTATCTTGCCACTTGAAACTTCAAACGCATGCTGGGAATGGTGGTGTCCCTGCCAGGCTCCTATCACAGCCCTGCTCCGAAAGTGCGAACGTCTGCAGATAGCTGGCAGCCAGAAGGGGCTAGCCTGGAAAGCTGTTGCTCAGCCTCATCTGCCCACGGCACTGCTCGCACAGAGGCACAGAGAATGGGGCTCCTTGCTTGTCTTGCCACCTCAAACTTCAAACGTAGCCTGGGAAAGATGGTGTACCTGCTTGGCTTCTTTCGCAGCCCTGCTCTTCAAATGCGAACGTCTGCAGATAGCTGGCAGGCAGAAGGGGCTAGCCTGGAAAGCTGTTGCTCAGCCTCATCTGCCCATGGCAGTGCTCGCACAGAGGCACAGAGAATGGGGCTGCTTGCTTGTCTTGCCACCTCAAACTTCAAACGCATGCTGGGAATAGTGGTGTCCCTTCCAGGCTCCTATCACAGCCCTGCTCCGAAAGTGCGAACGTCTGCAGATAGCTGGCAGCCAGAAGGGGCTAGCCTGGAAAGCTGTTGCTCAGCCTCATCTGCCCATGGCAGTGCTCGCATAGAGGCACAGAGAATGGGGCTGCTTGCTTATCTTGCCACTTGAAACTTCAAACGCATGCTGGGAATGGTGGTGTCCCTGCCAGGCTCCTATCACCGCCCTGCTCCGAAAGTGCGAACGTCTGCAGATAGCTGGCAGGCAGAAGGGGCTAGCCTGGAAAGCTGTTGCTCAGCCTGATCTGCCCATGGCAGTGCTCGCACAGAGGCACAGAGAATGGGGCTGCTTGCTTGTCTTGCCCCCTGAAACTTCAAACGTAGCCTGGGAAAGTTGGTGTCCCAGCCAGGCTCCTTTCGCAGCCCTGCTCCGAAAGTGCGAAGGTCTGCAGATAGCTGGCAGGCAGAAGGGGCTAGCCTGGAAAGCTGTTGCTCAGCCTCATCTGCCCATGGCAGTGCTCGCACAGAGGCACAGAGAATGGGGCTGCTTGCTTGTCTTGCCACCTCAAACTTCAAACGTAGCCTGGGAAAGATGGTGTACCTGCTAGGCTCCTTTCGCAGCCCTGCTCTTGAAATGCGAACGTCTGCAGATAGCTGGCAGCCAGAAGGGGCTAGCCTGGAAAGCTGTTGCTCAGCCTCATCTGCCCATGGCACTGTTCGCATAGAGGCACAGAGAATGGGGCTGCTTGCTTATCTTGCCACTTGAAACTTCAAACGCATGCTGGGAATGGTGGTGTCCCTGCCAGGCTCCTATCACAGCCCTGCTCCGAAAGTGCGAACGTCTGCAGATAGCTGGCAGGCAGAAGGGGCTAGCCTGGAAAGCTGTTGCTCAGCCTCATCTGCCCATGGCACTGTTCGCATAGAGGCACAGAGAATGGGGCTGCTTGCTTATCTTGCCACTTGAAACTTCAAACGCATGCTGGGAATGGTGGTGTCCCTGCCAGGCTCCTATCACAGCCCTGCTCCGAAAGTGCGAAGGTCTGCAGATAGCTGGCAGCCAGAAGGGGCTAGCCTGGAAAGCTGTTGCTCAGCCTCATCTGCCCATGGCAGTGCTCGCACAGAGGCACAGAGAATGGGGCTGCTTGCTTATCTTGCCACTTGAAACTTCAAACGCATGCTGGGAATGGTGGTGTCCCTGCCAGGCTCCTATCACAGCCCTGCTCCGAAAGTGCGAACGTCTGAAGATAGCTGGCAGCCAGAAGGTGCTAGCCTGGAAAGCTGTTGCTCAGCCTCATCTGCCCATGGCAGTGCTCGCACAGAGGCACAGAGAATGGGGCTGCTTGCTTGTCTTGCCACCTCAAACTTCAAACGCATGCTGGGAATGGTGGTGTCCCTGCCAGGCTCCTATCACAGCCCTGCTCCGAAAGTGCGAACTTCTGCAGATAGCTGGCAGGCAGAAGGGGCTAGCCTGGAAAGCTGTTGCTCAGCCTCATCTGCCCATGGCAGTGCTCGCATAGAGGCACAGAGAATGGGGCTGCTTGCTCATGTTGCCACTTGAAACTTCAAACGCATGCTGGGAAAGATGGTGTCCCAGCCAGGCTCCTATCACAGCCCTGCTCCGAAAGTGCGAAGGTTTGCAGATAGCTGGCAGCCAGAAGGGGCTATCCTGGAAAGCTGTTGCTCAGCCTGATCTGCCCATGGCAGTGCTCGCACAGAGGCACAGAGAATGGGGCTCCTTGCTTGTCTTGCCACCTCAAACTTCAAACGTAGCCTGGGAAAGATGGTGTACCTGCTTGGCTTCTTTCGCAGCCCTGCTCTTCAAATGCGAACGTCTGCAGATAGCTGGCAGGCAGAAGGGGCTAGCCTGGAAAGCTGTTGCTCAGCCTCATCTGCCCATGGCAGTGCTCGCACAGAGGCACAGAGAATGGGGCTGCTTGCTTGTCTTGCCACCTCAAACTTCAAACGCATGCTGGGAATAGTGGTGTCCCTTCCAGGCTCCTATCACAGCCCTGCTCCGAAAGTGCGAACGTCTGCAGATAGCTGGCAGCCAGAAGGGGCTAGCCTGGAAAGCTGTTGCTCAGCCTCATCTGCCCATGGCAGTGCTCGCATAGAGGCACAGAGAATGGGGCTGCTTGCTTATCTTGCCACTTGAAACTTCAAACGCATGCTGGGAATGGTGGTGTCCCTGCCAGGCTCCTATCACCGCCCTGCTCCGAAAGTGCGAACGTCTGCAGATAGCTGGCAGGCAGAAGGGGCTAGCCTGTAAAGCTGTTGCTCAGCCTCATCTGCCCATGGCAGTGCTCGCACAGAGGCACAGAGAATGGGGCTGCTTGCTTGTCTTGCCACCTCAAACTTCAAACGTAGCCTGGGAAAGTTGGTGTCCCAGCCAGGCTCCTTTCGCAGCCCTGCTCCGAAAGTGCGAACGTCTGCAGATAGCTGGCAGCCAGAAGGGGCTAGCCTGGAAAGCTGTTGCTCAGCCTCATCTGCCCATGGCACTGTTCGCATAGAGGCACAGAGAATGGGGCTGCTTGCTTATCTTGCCACTTGAAACTTCAAACGCATGCTGGGAATGGTGGTGTCCCTGCCAGGCTCCTATCACAGCCCTGCTCCGAAAGTGCGAACGTCTGCAGATAGCTGGCAGGCAGAAGGGGCTAGCCTGGAAAGCTGTTGCTCAGCCTGATCTGCCCATGGCAGTGCTCGCACAGAGGCACAGAGAATGGGGCTGCTTGCTTGTCTTGCCCCCTGAAACTTCAAACGTAGCCTGGGAAAGTTGGTGTCCCAGCCAGGCTCCTTTCGCAGCCCTGCTCCGAAAGTGCGAAGGTCTGCAGATAGCTGGCAGGCAGAAGGGGCTAGCCTGGAAAGCTGTTGCTCAGCCTCATCTGCCCATGGCAGTGCTCGCACAGAGGCACAGAGAATGGGGCTGCTTGCTTGTCTTGCCACCTCAAACTTCAAACGTAGCCTGGGAAAGATGGTGTACCTGCTAGGCTCCTTTCGCAGCCCTGCTCTTGAAATGCGAACGTCTGCAGATAGCTGGCAGCCAGAAGGGGCTAGCCTGGAAAGCTGTTGCTCAGCCTCATCTGCCCATGGCACTGTTCGCATAGAGGCACAGAGAATGGGGCTGCTTGCTTATCTTGCCACTTGAAACTTCAAACGCATGCTGGGAATGGTGGTGTCCCTGCCAGGCTCCTATCACAGCCCTGCTCCGAAAGTGCGAACGTCTGCAGATAGCTGGCAGGCAGAAGGGGCTAGCCTGGAAAGCTGTTGCTCAGCCTCATCTGCCCATGGCACTGTTCGCATAGAGGCACAGAGAATGGGGCTGCTTGCTTATCTTGCCACTTGAAACTTCAAACGCATGCTGGGAATGGTGGTGTCCCTGCCAGGCTCCTATCACAGCCCTGCTCCGAAAGTGCGAAGGTCTGCAGATAGCTGGCAGCCAGAAGGGGCTAGCCTGGAAAGCTGTTGCTCAGCCTCATCTGCCCATGGCAGTGCTCGCACAGAGGCACAGAGAATGGGGCTGCTTGCTTATCTTGCCACTTGAAACTTCAAACGCATGCTGGGAATGGTGGTGTCCCTGCCAGGCTCCTATCACAGCCCTGCTCCGAAAGTGCGAACGTCTGAAGATAGCTGGCAGCCAGAAGGTGCTAGCCTGGAAAGCTGTTGCTCAGCCTCATCTGCCCATGGCAGTGCTCGCACAGAGGCACAGAGAATGGGGCTGCTTGCTTGTCTTGCCACCTCAAACTTCAAACGCATGCTGGGAATGGTGGTGTCCCTGCCAGGCTCCTATCACAGCCCTGCTCCGAAAGTGCGAACTTCTGCAGATAGCTGGCAGGCAGAAGGGGCTAGCCTGGAAAGCTGTTGCTCAGCCTCATCTGCCCATGGCAGTGCTCGCATAGAGGCACAGAGAATGGGGCTGCTTGCTCATCTTGCCACTTGAAACTTCAAACGCATGCTGGGAAAGATGGTGTCCCAGCCAGGCTCCTATCACAGCCCTGCTCCGAAAGTGCGAAGGTTTGCAGATAGCTGGCAGCCAGAAGGGGCTATCCTGGAAAGCTGTTGCTCAGCCTGATCTGCCCATGGCAGTGCTCGCACAGAGGCACAGAGAATGCGGCTCCTTGCTTGTCTTGCCAGCTCAAACTTCAAACGTAGCCTGGGAAAGATGGTGTACCTGCTAGGCTCCTTTCGCAGCCCTGCTCTTGAAATGCGAACGTCTGCAGATAGCTGGCAGCCAGAAGGTGCTAGCCTGGAAAGCTGTTGCTCAGCCTCATCTGCCCATGGCACTGTTCGCATAGAGGCACAGAGAATGGGGCTGCTTGCTTATCTTGCCACTTGAAACTTCAAACGCATGCTGGGAATGGTGGTGTCCCTGCCAGGCTCCTATCACAGCCCTGCTCCGAAAGTGCGAACGTCTGCAGATAGCTGGCAGCCAGAAGGGGCTAGCCTGGAAAGCTGTTGCTCAGCCTCATCTGCCCATGGCACTGTTCGCATAGAGGCACAGAGAATGGGGCTGCTTGCTTATCTTGCCACTTGAAACTTCAAACGCATGCTGGGAATGGTGGTGTCCCTGCCAGGCTCCTATCACAGCCCTGCTCCGAAAGTGCGAACGTCTGCAGATAGCTGGCAGGCAGAAGGGGCTAGCCTGGAAAGCTGTTGCTCAGCCTCATCTGCCCATGGCACTGTTCGCATAGAGGCACAGAGAATGGGGCTGCTTGCTTGTCTTGCCACCTCAAACTTCAAACGTAGCCTGGGAAAGTTGGTGTCCCAGCCAGGCTCCTTTCGCAGCCCTGCTCCGAAAGTGCGAACGTCTGCAGATAGCTGGCAGCCAGAGGGGGCTAGCCTGGAAAGCTGTTGCTCAGCCTCATCTGCCCATGGCAGTGCTCGCACAGAGGCACAGAGAATGGGGCTGCTTGCTTGTCTTGCCACCTCAAACTTCAAACGTAGCCTGGGAAAGATGGTGTCCGTGCCAGGCTCCTTTCGCAGCCCTGCTCCGAAAGTGTGAAGGTCTGCAGATAGCTGGCAGCCAGAAGGTGCTATCCTGGAAAGCTGTTGCTCAGCCTCATCTGCCCATGGCAGTGCTTGCATAGAGGCACAGAGAATGGGGCTGCTTGCTTATCTTGCCACTTGAAACTTCAAACGCATGCTGGGAATGGTCGTGTCCCTGCCAGGCTCCTATCACAGCCCTGCTCCGAAAGTGCGAACGTCTCAAGATAGCTGGCAGGCAGAAGGGCCTAGCCTGGAAAGCTGATGCTCAGCCTCATCTGCCCATGGCACTGTTCGCATAGAGGCACAGAGAATGGGGCTGCTTGCTGATCTTGCCACTTGAAACTTCAAACGCATGCTGGGAATGGTGGTGTCCCTGCCAGGCTCCTATCACAGCCCTGCTCCGAAAGTGCGAACGTCTGCAGATAGCTGGCAGGCAGAAGGGGCTAGCCTGGAAAGCTGTTGCTCAGCCTCATCTGCCCATGGCAGTGCTCGCACAGAGGCACAGAGAATGGGGCTGCTTGCTTGTCTTGCCACCTCAAACTTCAAACGTAGCCTGGGAAAGATGGTGTACCTGCTAGGCTCCTTTCGCAGCCCTGCTCTTGAAATGCGAACGTCTGCAGATAGCTGGCAGCCAGAAGGTGCTAGCCTGGAAAGCTGTTGCTCAGCCTCATCTGCCCATGGCAGTGCTCACACAGAGGCACAGAGAATGGGGCTGCTTGCTTGTCTTGCCACTTCAAACTTCAAACGTAGCATGGGAAAGTTGGTGTCCCAGCCAGGCTCGTTTCGCAGTCCTGCTCTGAAAGTGTGAATGTCTGCAGATAGCTGGCAGGCAGAAGGGGCTAGCCTGGAAAGCTGTTGCTCAGCCTCATCTGCCCATGGCAGTGCTCGCACAGAGGCACAGAGAATGGGGCTGCTTGCTTGTCTTGCCACCTCAAACTTCAAACGCATGCTGGGAATGGTGGTGTCCCTGCCAGGCTCCTATCACAGCCCTGCTCCGAAAGTGCGAACATCTGCAGATAGCTGGCAGGCAGAAGGGGCTAGCCTGGAAAGCTGTTGCTCAGCCTCATCTGCCCATGGCAGTGCTCGCACAGAGGCACAGAGAATGGGGCTGCTTGCTTGTCTTGCCACCTCAAACTTCAAACGTAGCCTGGGAAAGATGGTGTACCTGCTAGGCTCCTTTCGCAGCCCTGCTCTTGAAATGCGAACGTCTGCAGATAGCTGGCAGCCAGAAGGTGCTAGCCTGGAAAGCTGTTGCTCAGCCTCATCTGCCCATGGCACTGTTCGCATAGAGGCACAGAGAATGGGGCTGCTTGCTTATCTTGCCACTTGAAACTTCAAACGCATGCTGGGAATGGTGGTGTCCCTGCCAGGCTCCTATCACAGCCCTGCTCCGAAAGTGCGAACGTCTGCAGATAGCTGGCAGGCAGAAGGGGCTAGCCTGGAAAGCTGTTGCTCAGCCTCATCTGCCCATGGCAGTGCTCGCACAGAGGCACAGAAAATGGGGCTGCTTGCTTATCTTGCCACTTGAAACTTCAAACGCATGCTGGGAATGGTGGTGTCCCTGCCAGGCTCCTATCACAGCCCTGCTCCGAAAGTGCGAACGTCTGCAGATAGCTGGCAGGCAGAAGGGGCTAGCCTGGAAAGCTGTTGCTCAGCCTCATCTGCCCATGGCAGTGCTCGCATAGAGGCACAGAGAATGGGGCTGCTTGCTTATCTTGCCACTTGAAACTTCAAACGCATGCTGGGAATGGTGGTGTCCCTGCCGGGCTCCTATCGCAGCCCTGCTCCGAAAGTGCGAACGTCTGCAGATAGCTGGCAGGCAGAAGGGGCTAGCCTGGAAAGCTGTTGCTCAGCCTCATCTGCCCATGGCAGTGCTCGCACAGAGGCACAGAGAATGGGGCTGCTTGCTTGTCTTGCCACCTCAAACTTCAAACGTAGCCTGGGAAAGATGGTGTACCTGCTAGGCTCCTTTCGCAGCCCTGCTCTTGAAATGCGAACGTCTGCAGATAGCTGGCAGCCAGAAGGTGCTAGCCTGGAAAGCTGTTGCTCAGCCTCATCTGCCCATGGCACTGTTCGCATAGAGGCACAGAGAATGGGGCTGCTTGCTTAACTTGCCACTTGAAACTTCAAACGCATGCTGGGAATGGTGGTGTCCCTGCCAGGCTCCTATCACAGCCCTGCTCCGAAAGTGCGAACGTCTGCAGATAGCTGGCAGGCAGAAGGGGCTAGCCTGGAAAGCTGTTGCTCAGCCTCATCTGCCCATGGCACTGTTCGCATAGAGGCACAGAGAATGGGGCTGCTTGCTTATCTTGCCACTTGAAACTTCAAACGCATGCTGGGAAAGATGGTGTCCCTGCCAGGCTCCTTTCGCAGCCCTGCTCCGAAAGTGCGAAGGTCTGCAGATAGCTGGCAGCCAGAAGGTGCTATCCTGGAAAGCTGTTGCTCAGCCTCATCTGCCCATGGCAGTGCTTGCATAGAGGCACAGAGAATGGGGCTGCTTGCTTATCTTGCCACTTGAAACTTCAAACGCATGCTGGGAATGGTCGTGTCCCTGCCAGGCTCCTATCACAGCCCTGCTCCGAAAGTGCGAACGTCTGAAGATAGCTGGCAGGCAGAAGGGCCTAGCCTGGAAAGCTGATGCTCAGCCTCATCTGCCCATGGCACTGTTCGCATAGAGGCACAGAGAATGGGGCTGCTTGCTGATCTTGCCACTTGAAACTTCAAACGCATGCTGGGAATGGTGGTGTCCCTGCTAGGCTCCTATCACAGCCCTGCTCCGAAAGTGCGAACGTCTGCAGATAGCTGGCAGCCAGAAGGGGCTAGCCTGGAAAGCTGTTGCTCAGCCTCATCTGCCCATGGCAGTGCTCGCACAGAGGCACAGAGAATGGGGCTGCTTGCTTGTCTTGCCACCTCAAACTTCAAACGTAGCCTGGGAAAGTGGGTGTCCCAGCCAGGCTTCTTTCGCAGCCCTGCTCCGAAAGTGCGAACGTCTGCAGATACCTGGCAGCCAGAAGGGGCTAGCCTGGAAAGCTGTTGCTCAGCCTCATCTGCCCATGGCAGTGCTCGCACAGAGGCACAGAGAATGGGGCTGCTTGCTTGTCTTGCCACCTCAAACTTCAAACGTAGCATGGGAAAGTTGGTGTCCCAGCCAGGCTCGTTTCGCAGTCCTGCTCTGAAAGTGCGAATGTCTGCAGATAGCTGGCAGCCAGAAGGGGCTAGCCTGGAAAGCTGTTGCTCAGCCTCATCTGCCCATGGCACTGTTCGCATAGAGGCACAGAGAATGGGGCTGCTTCCTTGTCTTGCCACTTGAAACTTCAAACGCTTGCTGGGAATGATGGTGTCCCTGCCAGGCTCCTATCACAGCCCTGCTCCGAAAGTGCGAACGTCTGCAGATAGCTGGCAGGCAGAAGGGGCTAGCCTGGAAAGCTGTTGCTCAGCCTCATCTGCCCATGGCAGTGCTCGCATAGAGGCACAGAGAATGGGGCTGCTTGCTTATCTTGCCACTTGAAACTTCAAACGCATGCTGGGAATGGTGGTGTCCCTGCCGGGCTCCTATCGCAGCCCTGCTCCGAAAGTGCGAACGTCTGCAGATAGCTGGCAGGCAGAAGGGGCTAGCCTGGAAAGCTGTTGCTCAGCCTCATCTGCCCATGGCAGTGCTCGCACAGAGGCACAGAGAATGGGGCTGCTTGCTTGTCTTGCCACCTCAAACTTCAAACGTAGCCTGGGAAAGATGGTGTACCTGCTAGGCTCCTTTCGCAGCCCTGCTCTTGAAATGCGAACGTCTGCAGATAGCTGGCAGGCAGAAGGGGCTAGCCTGGAAAGCTGTTGCTCAGCCTCATCTGCCCATGGCACTGTTCGCATCGAGGCACAGAGAATGGGGCTGCTTGCTTAACTTGCCACTTGAAACTTCAAACGCATGCTGGGAATGGTGGTGTCCCTGCCAGGCTCCTATCACAGCCCTGCTCCGAAAGTGCGAACGTCTGCAGATAGCTGGCAGGCAGAAGGGGCTAGCCTGGAAAGCTGTTGCTCAGCCTCATCTGCCCATGGCACTGTTCGCATAGAGGCACAGAGAATGGGGCTGCTTGCTTATCTTGCCACTTGAAACTTCAAACGCATGCTGGGAAAGATGGTGTCCCTGCCAGGCTCCTTTCGCAGCCCTGCTCCCAAAGTGCGAAGGTCTGCAGATAGCTGGCAGCCAGAAGGTGCTATCCTGGAAAGCTGTTGCTCAGCCTCATCTGCCCATGGCAGTGCTTGCATAGAGGCACAGAGAATGGGGCTGCTTGCTTATCTTGCCACTTGAAACTTCAAACGCATGCTGGGAATGGTCGTGTCCCTGCCAGGCTCCTATCACAGCCCTGCTCCGAAAGTGCGAACGTCTGAAGATAGCTGGCAGGCAGAAGGGGCTAGCCTGGAAAGCTGTTGCTCAGCCTCATCTGCCCATGGCACTGTTCGCATAGAGGCACAGAGAATGGGGCTGCTTGCTGATCTTGCCACTTGAAACTTCAAACGCATGCTGGGAATGGTGGTGTCCCTGCCAGGCTCCTATCACAGCCCTGCTCCGAAAGTGCGAACGTCTGCAGATAGCTGGCAGGCAGAAGGGGCTAGCCTGGAAAGCTGTTGCTCAGCCTCATCTGCCCATGGCAGTGCTCGCACAGAGGCACAGAGAATGGGGCTGCTTGCTTGTCTTGCCACCTCAAACTTCAAACGTAGCCTGGGAAAGTTGGTGTCCCACCCAGGCTCCTTTCGCAGCCCTGCTCCGAAAGTGCGAACGTCTGCAGATAGCTGGCAGCCAGAAGGGGCTAGCCTGGAAAGCTGTTGCTCAGCCTCATCTGCCCATGGCAGTGCTCGCACAGAGGCATAGAGAATGGGGCTGCTTGCTTGTCTTGCCACCTCAAACTTCAAACGTAGCCTGGGAAAGATGGTGTACCTGCTAGGCTCCTTTCGCAGCCCTGCTCTTGAAATGCGAACGTCTGCAGATAGCTGGCAGCCAGAAGGTGCTAGCCTGGAAAGCTGTTGCTCAGCCTCATCTGCCCATGGCACTGTTCGCATAGAGGCACAGAGAATGGGGCTGCTTGCTTATCTTGCCACTTGAAACTTCAAACGCATGCTGGGAATGGTGGTGTCCCTGCCAGGCTCCTATCACAGCCCTGCTCCGAAAGTGCGAACGTCTGCAGATAGCTGGCAGGCAGAAGGGGCTAGCCTGGAAAGCTGTTGCTCAGCCTCATCTGCCCATGGCACTGTTTGCATAGAGGCACAGAGAATGGGGCTGCTTGCTTATCTTGCCACTTGAAACTTCAAACGCATGCTGGGAATGGTGGTGTCCCTGCCAGGCTCCTTTCGCAGCCCTGCTCCGAAAGTGCGAACGTCTGCAGATAGCTGGCAGGCAGAAGGGGCTAGCCTGGAAAGCTGTTGCTCAGCCTCATCTGCCCATGGCAGTGCTCGCACAGAGGCACAGAGAATGGGGCTGCTTGCTTATCTTGCCACTTGAAACTTCAAACGCATGCTGGGAATGGTGGTGTCCCTGCCAGGCTCCTATCACAGCCCTGCTCCGAAAGTGCGAACGTCTGCAGATAGCTGGCAGGCAGAAGGGGCTAGCCTGGAAAGCTGTTGCTCAGCCTCATCTGCCCATGGCAGTGCTCGCATAGAGGCACAGAGAATGGGGCTGCTTGCTTATCTTGCCACTTGAAACTTCACACGCATGCTGGGAATGGTGGTGTCCCTGCCGGGCTCCTATCGCAGCCCTGCTCCGAAAGTGCGAACGTCTGCAGATAGCTGGCAGGCAGAAGGGGCTAGCCTGGAAAGCTGTTGCTCAGCCTCATCTGCCCATGGCAGTGCTCGCACAGAGGCACAGAGAATGGGGCTGCTTGCTTGTCTTGCCACCTCAAACTTCAAACGTAGCCTGGGAAAGATGGTGTACCTGCTAGGCTCCTTTCGCAGCCCTGCTCTTGAAATGCGAACGTCTGCAGATAGCTGGCAGCCAGAAGGTGCTAGCCTGGAAAGCTGTTGCTCAGCCTCATCTGCCCATGGCACTGTTCGCATAGAGGCACAGAGAATGGGGCTGCTTGCTTAACTTGCCACTTGAAACTTCAAACGCATGCTGGGAATGGTGGTGTCCCTGCCAGGCTCCTATCACAGCCCTGCTCCGAAAGTGCGAACGTCTGCAGATAGCTGGCAGGCAGAAGGGGCTAGCCTGGAAAGCTGTTGCTCAGCCTCATCTGCCCATGGCACTGTTCGCATAGAGGCACAGAGAATGGGGCTGCTTGCTTATCTTGCCACTTGAAACTTCAAACGCATGCTGGGAAAGATGGTGTCCCTGCCAGGCTTTTTTCGCAGCCCTGCTCCGAAAGTGCGAAGGTCTGCAGATAGCTGGCAGCCAGAAGGTGCTATCCTGGAAAGCTGTTGCTCAGCCTCATCTGCCCATGGCAGTGCTTGCATAGAGGCACAGAGAATGGGGCTGCTTGCTTATCTTGCCACTTGAAACTTCAAACGCATGCTGGGAATGGTCGTGTCCCTGCCAGGCTCCTATCACAGCCCTGCTCCGAAAGTGCGAACGTCTGAAGATAGCTGGCAGGCAGAAGGGCCTAGCCTGGAAAGCTGATGCTCAGCCTCATCTGCCCATGGCACTGTTCGCATAGAGGCACAGAGAATGGGGCTGCTTGCTGATCTTGCCACTTGAAACTTCAAACGCATGCTGGGAATGGTGGTGTCCCTGCTAGGCTCCTATCACAGCCCTGCTCCGAAAGTGCGAACGTCTGCAGATAGCTGGCAGCCAGAAGGGGCTAGCCTGGAAAGCTGTTGCTCAGCCTCATCTGCCCATGGCAGTGCTCGCACAGAGGCACAGAGAATGGGGCTGCTTGCTTGTCTTGCCACCTCAAACTTCAAACGTAGCCTGGGAAAGTGGGTGTCCCAGCCAGGCTCCTTTCGCAGCCCTGCTCCGAAAGTGCGAACGTCTGCAGATAGCTGGCAGCCAGAAGGGGCTAGCCTGGAAAGCTGTTGCTCAGCCTCATCTGCCCATGGCAGTGCTCGCACAGAGGCACAGAGAATGGGGCTGCTTGCTTGTCTTGCCACCTCAAACTTCAAACGTAGCATGGGAAAGTTGGTGTCCCAGCCAGGCTCGTTTCGCAGCCCTGCTCTGAAAGTGCGAATGTCTGCAGATAGCTGGCAGCCAGAAGGGGCTAGCCTGGAAAGCTGTTGCTCAGCCTCATCTGCCCATGGCACTGTTCGCATAGAGGCACAGAGAATGGGGCTGCTTGCTTAACTTGCCACTTGAAACTTCAAACGCATGCTGGGAATGGTGGTGTCCCTGCCAGGCTCCTATCACAGCCCTGCTCTGAAAGTGCGAACGTCTGCAGATAGCTGGCAGGCAGAAGGGGCTAGCCTGGAAAGCTGTTGCTCAGCCTCATCTGCCCATGGCACTGTTCGCATAGAGGCACAGAGAATGGGGCTGCTTGCTTATCTTGCCACTTGAAACTTCAAACGCATGCTGGGAAAGATGGTGTCCCTGCCAGGCTCCTTTCGCAGCCCTGCTCCGAAAGTGCGAAGGTCTGCAGATAGCTGGCAGCCAGAAGGTGCTATCCTGGAAAGCTGTTGCTCAGCCTCATCTGCCCATGGCAGTGCTTGCATAGAGGCACAGAGAATGGGGCTGCTTGCTTATCTTGCCACTTGAAACTTCAAACGCATGCTGGGAATGGTCGTGTCCCTGCCAGGCTCCTATCACAGCCCTGCTCCGAAAGTGCGAACGTCTGAAGATAGCTGGCAGGCAGAAGGGGCTAGCCTGGAAAGCTGATGCTCAGCCTCATCTGCCCATGGCACTGTTCGCATAGAGGCACAGAGAATGGGGCTGCTTGCTGATCTTGCCACTTGAAACTTCAAACGCATGCTGGGAATGGTGGTGTCCCTGCCAGGCTCCTATCACAGCCCTGCTCCGAAAGTGCGAACGTCTGCAGATAGCTGGCAGGCAGAAGGGGCTAGCCTGGAAAGCTGTTGCTCAGCCTCATCTGCCCATGGCAGTGCTCGCACAGAGGCACAGAGAATGGGGCTGCTTGCTTGTCTTGCCACCTCAAACTTCAAACGTAGCCTGGGAAAGTTGGTGTCCCACCCAGGCTCCTTTCGCAGCCCTGCTCCGAAAGTGCGAACGTCTGCAGATAGCTGGCAGCCAGAAGGGGCTAGCCTGGAAAGCTGTTGCTCAGCCTCATCTGCCCATGGCAGTGCTCGCACAGAGGCATAGAGAATGGGGCTGCTTGCTTGTCTTGCCACCTCAAACTTCAAACGTAGCCTGGGAAAGATGGTGTACCTGCTAGGCTCCTATCACAGCCCTGCTCTTGAAATGCGAACGTCTGCAGATAGCTGGCAGCCAGAAGGTGCTAGCCTGGAAAGCTGTTGCTCAGCCTCATCTGCCCATGGCACTGTTCGCATAGAGGCACAGAGAATGGGGCTGCTTGCTTATCTTGCCACTTGAAACTTCAAACGCATGCTGGGAATGGTGGTGTCCCTGCCAGGCTCCTTTCGCAGCCCTGCTCCGAAAGTGCGAACGTCTGCAGATAGCTGGCAGGCAGAAGGGGCTAGCCTGGAAAGCTGTTGCTCAGCCTCATCTGCCCATGGCAGTGCTCGCACAGAGGCACAGAGAATGGGGCTGCATGCTTATCTTGCCACTTGAAACTTCAAACGCATGCTGGGAATGGTGGTGTCCCTGCCAGGCTCCTATCACAGCCCTGCTCCGAAAGTGCGAACGTCTGCAGATAGCTGGCAGGCAGAAGGGGCTAGCCTGGAAAGCTGTTGCTCAGCCTCATCTGCCCATGGCAGTGCTCGCATAGAGGCACAGAGAATGGGGCTGCTTGCTTATCTTGCCACTTGAAACTTCAAACGCATGCTGGGAATGGTGGTGTCCCTGCCGGGCTCCTATCGCAGCCCTGCTCCGAAAGTGCGAACGTCTGCAGATAGCTGGCAGGCAGAAGGGGCTAGCCTGGAAAGCTGTTGCTCAGCCTCATCTGCCCATGGCAGTGCTCGCACAGAGGCACAGAGAATGGGGCTGCTTGCTTGTCTTGCCACCTCAAACTTCAAACGTAGCCTGGGAAAGATGGTGTACCTGCTAGGCTCCTTTCGCAGCCCTGCTCTTGAAATGCGAACGTCTGCAGATAGCTGGCAGCCAGAAGGTGCTAGCCTGGAAAGCTGTTGCTCAGCCTCATCTGCCCATGGCACTGTTCGCATAGAGGCACAGAGAATGGGGCTGCTTGCTTAACTTGCCACTTGAAACTTCAAACGCATGCTGGGAATGGTGGTGTCCCTGCCAGGCTCCTATCACAGCCCTGCTCCGAAAGTGCGAACGTCTGCAGATAGCTGGCAGGCAGAAGGGGCTAGCCTGGAAAGCTGTTGCTCAGCCTCATCTGCCCATGGCACTGTTCGCATAGAGGCACAGAGAATGGGGCTGCTTGCTTATCTTGCCACTTGAAACTTCAAACGCATGCTGGGAAAGATGGTGTCCCTGCCAGGCTTTTTTCGCAGCCCTGCTCCGAAAGTGCGAAGGTCTGCAGATAGCTGGCAGCCAGAAGGTGCTATCCTGGAAAGCTGTTGCTCAGCCTCATCTGCCCATGGCAGTGCTTGCACAGAGGCACAGAGAATGGGGCTGCTTGCTTATCTTGCCACTTGAAACTTCAAACGCATGCTGGGAATGGTCGTGTCCCTGCCAGGCTCCTATCACAGCCCTGCTCCGAAAGTGCGAACGTCTGAAGATAGCTGGCAGGCAGAAGGGCCTAGCCTGGAAAGCTGATGCTCAGCCTCATCTGCCCATGGCACTGTTCGCATAGAGGCACAGAGAATGGGGCTGCTTGCTGATCTTGCCACTTGAAACTTCAAACGCATGCTGGGAATGGTGGTGTCCCTGCTAGGCTCCTATCACAGCCCTGCTCCGAAAGTGCGAACGTCTGCAGATAGCTGGCAGCCAGAAGGGGCTAGCCTGGAAAGCTGTTGCTCAGCCTCATCTGCCCATGGCAGTGCTCGCACAGAGGCACAGAGAATGGGGCTGCTTGCTTGTCTTGCCACCTCAAACTTCAAACGTAGCCTGGGAAAGTGGGTGTCCCAGCCAGGCTCCTTTCGCAGCCCTGCTCCGAAAGTGCGAACGTCTGCAGATAGCTGGCAGCCAGAAGGGGCTAGCCTGGAAAGCTGTTGCTCAGCCTCATCTGCCCATGGCAGTGCTCGCACAGAGGCACAGAGAATGGGGCTGCTTGCTTGTCTTGCCACCTCAAACTTCAAACGTAGCATGGGAAAGTTGGTGTCCCAGCCAGGCTCGTTTCGCAGCCCTGCTCTGAAAGTGCGAATGTCTGCAGATAGCTGGCAGCCAGAAGGGGCTAGCCTGGAAAGCTGTTGCTCAGCCTCATCTGCCCATGGCACTGTTCGCATAGAGGCACAGAGAATGGGGCTGCTTCCTTGTCTTGCCACTTGAAACTTCAAACGCTTGCTGGGAATGGTGGTGTCCCTGCCAGGCTCCTATCACAGCCCTGCTCCGAAAGTGCGAACGTCTGCAGATAGCTGGCAGGCAGAAGGGGCTAGCCTGGAAAGCTGTTGCTCAGCCTCATCTGCCCATGGCAGTGCTCGCATAGAGGCACAGAGAATGGGGCTGCTTGCTTATCTTGCCACTTGAAACTTCAAACGCATGCTGGGAATGGTGGTGTCCCTGCCGGGCTCCTATCGCAGCCCTGCTCCGAAAGTGCGAACGTCTGCAGATAGCTGGCAGCCAGAAGGGGCTATCCTGGAAAGCTGTTGCTCAGCCTCATCTGCCCATGGCAGTGCTCGCACAGAGGCACAGAGAATGGGGCTGCTTGCTTGTCTTGCCACCTCAAACTTCAAACGTAGCCTGGGAAAGTGGGTGTCCCAGCCAGGCTCCTTTCGCAGCCCTGCTCCGAAAGTGCGAACGTCTGCAGATAGCTGGCAGCCAGAAGGGGCTAGCCTGGAAAGCTGTTGCTCAGCCTCATCTGCCCATGGCAGTGCTCGCACAGAGGCACAGAGAATGGGGCTGCTTGCTTGTCTTGCCACCTCAAACTTCAAACGTAGCATGGGAAAGTTGGTGTCCCAGCCAGGCTCGTTTCGCAGTCCTGCTCCGAAAGTGCGAATGTCTGCAGATAGCTGGCAGCCAGAAGGGGCTAGCCTGGAAAGCTGTTGCTCAGCCTCATCTGCCCATGGCACTGTTCGCATAGAGGCACAGAGAATGGGGCTGCTTCCTTGTCTTGCCACTTGAAACTTCAAACGCTTGCTGGGAATGGTGGTGTCCCTGCCAGGCTCCTATCACAGCCCTGCTCCGAAAGTGCGAACGTCTGCAGATAGCTGGCAGGCAGAAGGGGCTAGCCTGGAAAGCTGTTGCTCAGCCTCATCTGCCCATGGCAGTGCTCGCATAGAGGCACAGAGAATGGGGCTGCTTGCTTATCTTGCCACTTGAAACTTCAAACGCATGCTGGGAATGGTGGTGTCCCTGCCGGGCTCCTATCGCAGCCCTGCTCCGAAAGTGCGAACGTCTGCAGATAGCTGGCAGGCAGAAGGGGCTAGCCTGGAAAGCTGTTGCTCAGCCTCATCTGCCCATGGCAGTGCTCGCACAGAGGCACAGAGAATGGGGCTGCTTGCTTGTCTTGCCACCTCAAACTTCAAACGCATGCTGGGAATGGTGGTGTCCCTGCCGGGCTCCTATCGCAGCCCTGCTCCGAAAGTGCGAACGTCTGCAGATAGCTGGCAGGCAGAAGGGGCTAGCCTGGAAAGCTGTTGCTCAGCCTCATCTGCCCATGGCACTGTTCGCATAGAGGCACAGAGAATGGGGCTGCTTGCTTATCTTGCCACTTGAAACTTCAAACGCATGCTGGGAATGGTGGTGTCCCTGCCAGGCTCCTTTCGCAGCCCTGCTCCGAAGGTGCGAACGTCTGCAGATAGCTGGCAGGCAGAAGGGGCTAGCCTGGAAAGCTGTTGCTCAGCCTCATCTGCCCATGGCAGTGCTCGCACAGAGGCACAGAGAATGGGGCTGCTTGCTTATCTTGCCACTTGAAACTTCAAACGCATGCTGGGAATGGTGGTGTTCCTGCCAGGCTCCTATCACAGCCCTGCTCCGAAAGTGCGAACGTCTGCAGATAGCTGGCAGGCAGAAGGGGCTAGCCTGGAAAGCTGTTGCTCAGCCTCATCTGCCCATGGCAGTGCTCGCATAGAGGCACAGAGAATGGGGCTGCTTGCTTATCTTGCCACTTGAAACTTCAAACGCATGCTGGGAAAGATGGTGTCCCTGCCAGGCTCCTTTCGCAGCCCTGCTCCGAAAGTGCGAAGGTCTGCAGATAGCTGGCAGCCAGAAGGTGCTATCCTGGAAAGCTGTTGCTCAGCCTCATCTGCCCATGGCAGTGCTTGCATAGAGGCACAGAGAATGGGGCTGCTTGCTTATCTTGCCACTTGAAACTTCAAACGCATGCTGGGAATGGTCGTGTCCCTGCCAGGCTCCTATCACAGCCCTGCTCCGAAAGTGCGAACGTCTGAAGATAGCTGGCAGGCAGAAGGGCCTAGCCTGGAAAGCTGATGCTCAGCCTCATCTGCCCATGGCACTGTTCGCATAGAGGCACAGAGAATGGGGCTGCTTGCTGATCTTGCCACTTGAAACTTCAAACGCATGCTGGGAATGGTGGTGTCCCTGCCAGGCTCCTATCACAGCCCTGCTCCGAAAGTGCGAACGTCTGCAGATAGCTGGCAGGCAGAAGGGGCTAGCCTGGAAAGCTGTTGCTCAGCCTCATCTGCCCATGGCAGTGCTCGCACAGAGGCACAGAGAATGGGGCTGCTTGCTTGTCTTGCCACCTCAAACTTCAAACGTAGCCTGGGAAAGTGGGTGTCCCTGCCAGGCTCCTATCACAGCCCTGCTCCGAAAGTGCGAACGTCTGCAGATAGCTGGCAGGCAGAAGGGGCTAGCCTGGAAAGCTGTTGCTCAGCCTCATCTGCCCATGGCACTGTTCGCATAGAGGCACAGAGAATGGGGCTGCTTGCTTATCTTGCCACTTGAAACTTCAAACGCATGCTGGGAATGGTGGTGTCCCTGCTAGGCTCCTTTCGCAGCCCTGCTCTTGAAATGCGAACGTCTGCAGATAGCTGGCAGGCAGAAGGGGCTAGCCTGGAAAGCTGTTGCTCAGCCTCATCTGCCCATGGCACTGTTCGCATAGAGGCACAGAGAATGGGGCTGCTTGCTTATCTTGCCACTTGAAACTTCAAACGCATGCTGGGAATGGTGGTGTCCCTGCCAGGCTCCTATCACAGCCCTGCTCTGAAAGTGCGAACGTCTGCAGATAGCTGGCAGCCAGAAGGGGCTAGCCTGGAAAGCTGTTGCTCAGCCTCATCTGCCCATGGCAGTGCTCGCACAGAGGCACAGAGAATGGGGCTGCTTGCTTGTCTTGCCACCTCAAACTTCAAACGTAGCCTGGGAAAGTGGGTGTCCCAGCCAGGCTCCTTTCGCAGCCCTGCTCCGAAAGTGCGAACGTCTGCAGATAGCTGGCAGCCAGAAGGGGCTAGCCTGGAAAGCTGTTGCTCAGCCTCATCTGCCCATGGCAGTGCTCGCACAGAGGCACAGAGAATGGGGCTGCTTGCTTGTCTTGCCACCTCAAACTTCAAACGTAGCATGGGAAAGTTGGTGTCCCAGCCAGGCTCGTTTCGCAGTCCTGCTCTGAAAGTGCGAATGTCTGCAGATACCTGGCAGCCAGAAGGGGCTAGCCTGGAAAGCTGTTGCTCAGCCTCATCTGCCCATGGCACTGTTCGCATAGAGGCACAGAGAATGGGGCTGCTTCCTTGTCTTGCCACTTGAAACTTCAAACGCTTGCTGGGAATGGTGGTGTCCCTGCCAGGCTCCTATCACAGCCCTGCTCCGAAAGTGCGAACGTCTGCAGATAGCTGGCAGGCAGAAGGGGCTAGCCTGGAAAGCTGTTGCTCAGCCTCATCTGCCCATGGCAGTGCTCGCATAGAGGCACAGAGAATGGGGCTGCTTGCTTATCTTGCCACTTGAAACTTCAAACGCATGCTGGGAATGGTGGTGTCCCTGCCGGGCTCCTATCGCAGCCCTGCTCCGAAAGTGCGAAGGTCTGCAGATAGCTGGCAGCCAGAAGGGGCTAGCCTGGAAAGCTGTTGCTCAGCCTCATCTGCCCATGGCAGTGCTCGCACAGAGGCACAGAGAATGGGGCTGCTTGCTTGTCTTGCCACCTCAAACTTCAAACGTAGCCTGGGAAAGATGGTGTACCTGCTAGGCTCCTTTCGCAGCCCTGCTCTTGAAATGCGAACGTCTGCAGATAGCTGGCAGCCAGAAGGGGCTAGCCTGGAAAGCTGTTGCTCAGCCTCATCTGCCCATGGCACTGTTCGCATAGAGGCACAGAGAATGGGGCTACTTGCTTAACTTGCCACTTGAAACTTCAAACGCATGCTGGGAATGGTGGTGTCCCTGCCAGGCTCCTATCACAGCCCTGCTCCGAAAGTGCGAACGTCTGCAGATAGCTGGCAGGCAGAAGGGGCTAGCCTGGAAAGCTGTTGCTCAGCCTCATCTGCCCATGGCACTGTTCGCATAGAGGCACAGAGAATGGGGCTGCTTGCTTATCTTGCCACTTGAAACTTCAAACGCATGCTGGGAAAGATGGTGTACCTGCCAGGCTCCTTTCGCAGCCCTGCTCCGAAAGTGCGAAGGTCTGCAGATAGCTGGCAGCCAGAAGGTGCTATCCTGGAAAGCTGTTGCTCAGCCTCATCTGCCCATGGCAGTGCTTGCATAGAGGCACAGAGAATGGGGCTGCTTGCTTATCTTGCCACTTGAAACTTCAAACGCATGCTGGGAATGGTCGTGTCCCTGCCAGGCTCCTATCACAGCCCTGCTCCGAAAGTGCGAACGTCTGAAGATAGCTGGCAGGCAGAAGGGCCTAGCCTGGAAAGCTGATGCTCAGCCTCATCTGCCCATGGCACTGTTCGCATAGAGGCACAGAGAATGGGGCTGCTTGCTGATCTTGCCACTTGAAACTTCAAACGCATGCTGGGAATGGTGGTGTCCCTGCCAGGCTCCTATCACAGCCCTGCTCCGAAAGTGCGAACGTCTGCAGATAGCTGGCAGGCAGAAGGGGCTAGCCTGGAAAGCTGTTGCTCAGCCTCATCTGCCCATGGCAGTGCTCGCACAGAGGCACAGAGAATGGGGCTGCTTGCTTGTCTTGCCACCTCAAACTTCAAACGTAGCCTGGGAAAGTTGGTGTCCCAGCCAGGCTCCTTTCGCAGCCCTGCTCCGAAAGTGCGAACGTCTGCAGATAGCTGGCAGGCAGAAGGGGCTAGCCTGGAAAGCTGTTGCTCAGCCTCATCTGCCCATGGCAGTGCTCGCACAGAGGCACAGAGAATGGGGCTGCTTGCTTGTCTTGCCACCTCAAACTTCAAACGCATGCTGGGAATGGTGGTGTCCCTGCCAGGCTCCTATCACAGCCCTGCTCTGAAAGTGCGAACGTCTGCAGATAGCTGGCAGCCAGAAGGGGCTAGCCTGGAAAGCTGTTGCTCAGCCTCATCTGCCCATGGCAGTGCTCGCACAGAGGCATAGAGAATGGGGCTGCTTGCTTGTCTTGCCACCTCAAACTTCAAACGTAGCCTGGGAAAGATGGTGTACCTGCTAGGCCCCTTTCGCAGCCCTGCTCTTGAAATGCGAACGTCTGCAGATAGCTGGCAGCCAGAAGGTGCTAGCCTGGAAAGCTGTTGCTCAGCCTCATCTGCCCATGGCACTGTTCGCATAGAGGCACAGAGAATGGGGCTGCTTGCTTATCTTGCCACTTGAAACTTCAAACGCATGCTGGGAATGGTGGTGTCCCTGCCAGGCTCCTATCACAGCCCTGCTCCGAAAGTGCGAACGTCTGCAGATAGCTGGCAGGCAGAAGGGGCTAGCCTGGAAAGCTGTTGCTCAGCCTCATCTGCCCATGGCACTGTTCGCATAGAGGCACAGAGAATGGGGCTGCTTGCTTAACTTGCCACTTGAAACTTCAAACGCATGCTGGGAATGGTGGTGTCCTTGCCAGGCTCCTATCACAGCCCTGCTCCGAAAGTGCGAACGTCTGCAGATAGCTGGCAGGCAGAAGGTGCTAGCCTGGAAAGCTGTTGCTCAGCCTCATCTGCCCATGGCAGTGCTTGCATAGAGGCACAGAGAATGGGGCTGCTTGCTTATCTTGCCACTTGAAACTTCAAACGCATGCTGGGAATGGTCGTGTCCCTGCCAGGCTCCTATCACAGCCCTGCTCCGAAAGTGCGAACGTCTGAAGATAGCTGGCAGGCAGAAGGGCCTAGCCTGGAAAGCTGATGCTCAGCCTCATCTGCCCATGGCACTGTTCGCATAGAGGCACAGAGAATGGGGCTGCTTGCTGATCTTGCCACTTGAAACTTCAAACGCATGCTGGGAATGGTGGTGTCCCTGCCAGGCTCCTATCACAGCCCTGCTCCGAAAGTGCGAACGTCTGCAGATAGCTGGCAGGCAGAAGGGGCTAGCCTGGAAAGCTGTTGCTCAGCCTCATCTGCCCATGGCAGTGCTCGCACAGAGGCACAGAGAATGGGGCTGCTTGCTTGTCTTGCCACCTCAAACTTCAAACGTAGCCTGGGAAAGTGGGTGTCCCAGCCAGGCTCCTTTCGCAGCCCTGCTCCGAAAGTGCGAACGTCTGCAGATAGCTGGCAGGCAGAAGGGGCTAGCCTGGAAAGCTGTTGCTCAGCCTCATCTGCCCATGGCAGTGCTCGCACAGAGGCACAGAGAATGGGGCTGCTTGCTTGTCTTGCCACCTCAAACTTCAAACGTAGCCTCTGAAAGATGGTGTCCCAGCCAGGCTCCTATCACAGCCCTGCTCCGAAAGTGCGAACGTCTGCAGATAGCTGGCAGCCAGAAGGGGCTAGCCTGGAAAGCTGTTGCTCAGCCTCATCTGCCCATGGCAGTGCTCGCACAGAGGCACAGAGAATGGGGCTGCTTGCTTGTCTTGCCACCTCAAACTTCAAACGTAGCCTGGGAAAGATGGTGTACCTGCTAGGCTCCTTTCGCAGCCCTGCTCTTGAAATGCGAACGTCTGCAGATAGCTGGCAGGCAGAAGGGGCTAGCCTGGAAAGCTGTTGCTCAGCCTCATCTGCCCATGGCAGTGCTCGCACAGAGGCACAGAGAATGGGGCTGCTTGCTTGTCTTGCCACCTCAAACTTCAAACGCATGCTGGGAATGGTGGTGTCCCTGCCAGGCTCCTATCACAGCCCTGCTCTGAAAGTGCGAACGTCTGCAGATAGCTGGCAGGCAGAAGGGGCTAGCCTGGAAAGCTGTTGCTCAGCCTCATCTGCCCATGGCAGTGCTCGCATAGAGGCACAGAGAATGGTGCTGCTTGCTTATCTTGCCACTTGAAACTTCAAACGCATGCTGGGAATGGTGGTGCCCCTGCCAGGCTCCTATCACAGCCCTGCTCCGAAAGTGCGAAGGTCTGCAGATAGCTGGCAGCCAGAAGGGGCTAGCCTGGAAAGCTGTTGCTCAGCCTCATCTGCCCATGGCAGTGCTCGCACAGAGGCACAGAGAATGGGGCTGCTTGCTTGTCTTGCCACCTCAAACTTCAAACGTAGACTGGGAAAGATGGTGTCCCAGCCAGGCTCCTTTCGCAGCCCTGCTCTTGAAATGCGAACGTCTGCAGATAGCTGGCAGGCAGAAGGGGCTATCCTGGAAAGCTGTTGCTCAGCCTCATCTGCCCATGGCACTGTTCGCATAGAGGCACAGAGAATGGGGCTGCTTGCTTATCTTGCCACCTCAAACTTCAAACGTAGCCTGGGAAAGATGGTGTACCTGCTAGGCTCCTTTCGCAGCCCTGCTCTTGAAATGCGAACGTCTGCAGATAGCTGGCAGGCAGAAGGGGCTAGCCTGGAAAGCTGTTGCTCAGCCTCATCTGCCCATGGCACTGTTCGCATAGAGGCACAGAGAATGGGGCTGCTTGCTTATCTTGCCACTTGAAACTTCAAACGCATGCTGGGAATGGTGGTGTCCCTGCCAGGCTCCTATCACAGCCCTGCTCCGAAAGTGCGAACGTCTGCAGATAGCTGGCAGCCAGAAGGGGCTAGCCTGGAAAGCTGTTGTTCAGCCTCATCTGCCCATGGCAGTGCTCGCACAGAGGCACAGAGAATGGGGCTGCTTGCTTGTCTTGCCACCTCAAACTTCAAACGTAGCCTGGGAAAGATGGTGTACCTGCTAGGCTCCTTTCGCAGCCCTGCTCTTGAAATGCGAACGTCTGCAGATAGCTGGCAGCCAGAAGGGGTTAGCCTGGAAAGCTGTTGCTCAACCTCATCTGCCCATGGCACTGTTCGCATAGAGGCACAGAGAATGGGGCTGCTTGCTTATCTTGCCACTTGAAACTTAAAACGCATGCTGGGAATGGTGGTGTCCCTGCCAGGCTCCTATCGCAGCCCTGCTCCGAAAGTGCGAACGTCTGCAGATAGCTGGCAGGCAGAAGGGGCTAGCCTGGAAAGCTGTTGCTCAGCCTCATCTGCCCATGGCACTGCTCGCACAGAGGCACAGAGAATGGGGCTGCTTGCTTGTCTTGCCACCTCAAACTTCAAACGTAGCCTGGGAAAGATGGTGTACCTGCTAGGCTCCTTTCGCAGCCCTGCTCTTGAAATGCGAACGTCTGCAGATAGCTGGCAGGCAGAAGGGGCTAGCCTGGAAAGCTGTTGCTCAGCCTCATCTGCCCATGGCAGTGCTCGCACAGAGGCACAGAGAATGGGGCTGCTTGCTTGTCTTGCCACCTCAAACTTCAAACGTAGCCTGGGAAAGATGGTGTACCTGCTAGGCTCCTGTCGCAGCCCTGCTCTTGAAATGCGAACGTCTGCAGATAGCTGGCAGCCAGAAGGGGCTAGCCTGGAAAGCTGTTGCTCAGCCTCATCTGCCCATGGCAGTGCTCGCACAGAGGCACAGAGAATGGGGCTGCTTGCTTGTCTTGCCACCTCAAACTTCAAACGTAGCCTGGGAAAGATGGTGTACCTGCTAGGCTCCTTTCGCAGCCCTGCTCTTGAAATGCGAACGTCTGCAGATAGCTGGCAGCCAGAAGGGGCTAGCCTGGAAAGCTGTTGCTCAGCCTCATCTGCCCATGGCACTGTTCGCATAGAGGCACAGAGAATGGGGCTGCTTCCTTGTCTTGCCACCTCAAACTTCAAACGCATGCTGGGAATGGTGGTGTCCCTGCCAGGCTCCTATCACAGCCCTGCTCCGAAAGTGCGAACGTCTGCAGATAGCTGGCAGGCAGAAGAGGCTATCCTGGAAAGCTGTTGCTCAGCCTCATCTGCCCATGGCACTGTTCGCATAGAGGCACAGAGAATGGGGCTGCTTGCTTATCTTGCCACTTGAAAATTCAAACGCATGCTGGGAATGGTGGTGTCCCTGCCAGGCTCCTATCACAGCCCTGCTCCGAAAGTGCGAAGGTCTGCAGATAGCTGGCAGGCAGAAGGGGCTATCCTGGAAAGCTGTTGCTCAGCCTCATCTGCCCATGGCAGTGCTCGCACAGAGGCACAGAGAATGGGGCTGCTTGCTTGTCTTGCCACCTCAAACTTCAAACGTAGCCTGGGAAAGATGGTGTACCTGCTAGGCTCCTTTCGCAGCCCTGCTCTTGAAATGCGAACGTCTGCAGATAGCTGGCAGGCAGAAGGGGCTATCCTGGAAAGCTGTTGCTCAGCCTCATCTGCCCATGGCACTGTTCGCATAGAGGCACAGAGAATGGGGCTGCTTGCTTATCTTGCCACTTGAAACTTCAAACGCATGCTGGGAATGGTGGTGTCCCTGCCAGGCTCCTATCACAGCCCTGCTCCGAAAGTGCGAACGTCTGCAGATAGCTGGCAGGCAGAAGGGGCTAGCCTGGAAAGCTGTTGCTCAGCCTCATCTGCCCATGGCACTGTTCGCATAGAGGCACAGAGAATGGGGCTGCTTGCTTATCTTGCCATTTGAAACTTCAAACGCATGCTGGGAAAGATGGTGTCCCTGCCAGGCTCCTTTCGCAGCCCTGCTCCGAAAGTGCGAATGTCTGCAGATAGCTGGCAGGCAGAAGGGGCTATCCTGGAAAGCTGTTGCTCAGCCTCATCTGCCCATGGCAGTGCTTGCATAGAGGCACAGAGAATGGGGCTGCTTGCTTATCTTGCCACTTGAAACTTCAAACGCATGCTGGGAATGGTGGTGTCCCTGCCAGGCTCCTTTCGCAGCCCTGCTCTGAAAGTGCGAACGTCTGCAGATAGCTGGCAGCCAGAAGGGGCTAGCCTGGAAAGCTGTTGCTCAGCCTCATCTGCCCATGGCAGTGCTCGCACAGAGGCACAGAGAATGGGGCTGCTTGCTTATCTTGCCACTTGAAACTTCAAACGCATGCTGGGAATGGTGGTGTCCCTGCCAGGCTCCTATCACAGCCCTGCTCCGAAAGTGCGAACGTCTGCAGATAGCTGGCAGGCAGAAGGGGCTAGCCTGGAAAGCTGTTGCTCAGCCTCATCTGCCCATGGCAGTGCTCGCATAGAGGCACAGAGAATGGGGCTGCTTGCTTATCTTGCCACTTGAAACTTCAAACGCATGCTGGGAATGGTGGTGTCCCTGCCGGGCTCCTATCGCAGCCCTGCTCCAAAAGTGCGAACGTCTGCAGATAGCTGGCAGGCAGAAGGGGCTAGCCTGGAAAGCTGTTGCTCAGCCTCATCTGCCCATGGCAGTGCTCGCACAGAGGCACAGAGAATGGGGCTGCTTGCTTGTCTTGCCACCTCAAACTTCAAACGTAGCATGGGAAAGTTGGTGTCCCAGCCAGGCTCGTTTCGCAGTCCTGCTCTGAAAGTGCGAATGTCTGCAGATAGCTGGCAGGCAGAAGGGCCTAGCCTGGAAAGCTGTTGCTCAGCCTCATCTGCCCATGGCAGTGCTCGCACAGAGGCACAGAGAATGGGGCTGCTTGCTTGTCTTGCCACCTCAAACTTCAAACGCATGCTGGGAATGGTGGTGTCCCTGCCAGGCTCCTATCACAGCCCTGCTCCGAAAGTGCGAACGTCTGCAGATAGCTGGCAGGCAGAAGGGGCTAGCCTGGAAAGCTGTTGCTCAGCCTCATCTGCCCATGGCAGTGCTCGCACAGAGGCACACAGAATGGGGCTGCTTGCTTGTCTTGCCACCTCAAACTTCAAACGTAGCCTGGGAAAGATGGTGTACCTGCTAGGCTCCTTTCGCAGCCCTGCTCTTGAAATGCGAACGTCTGCAGATAGCTGGCAGCCAGAAGGTGCTAGCCTGGAAAGCTGTTGCTCAGCCTCATCTGCCCATGGCACTGTTCGCATAGAGGCACAGAGAATGGGGCTGCTTGCTTATCTTGCCACTTGAAACTTCAAACGCATGCTGGGAATGGTGGTGTCCCTGCCAGGCTCCTATCACAGCCCTGCTCCGAAAGTGCGAACATCTGCAGATAGCTGGCAGCCAGAAGGTGCTAGCCTGGAAAGCTGTTGCTCAGCCTCATCTGCCCATGGCACTGTTCGCATAGAGGCACAGAGAATGGGGCTGCTTGCTTATCTTGCCACTTGAAACTTCAAACGCATGCTGGGAATGGTCGTGTCCCTGCCAGGCTCCTATCACAGCCCTGCTCCGAAAGTGCGAACGTCTGCAGATAGCTGGCAGGCAGAAGGGCCTAGCCTGGAAAGCTGATGCTCAGCCTCATCTGCCCATGGCACTGTTCGCATAGAGGCACAGAGAATGGGGCTGCTTGCTGATCTTGCCACTTGAAACTTCAAACGCATGCTGGGAATGGTGGTGTCCCTGCCAGGCTCCTATCACAGCCCTGCTCCGAAAGTGCGAACGTCTGCAGATAGCTGGCAGGCAGAAGGGGCTAGCCTGGAAAGCTGTTGCTCAGCCTCATCTGCCCATGGCAGTGCTCGCACAGAGGCACAGAGAATGGGGCTGCTTGCTTGTCTTGCCACCTCAAACTTCAAATGTAGCCTGGGAAAGTGGGTGTCCCAGCCAGGCTCCTTTCGCAGCCCTGCTCCGAAAGTGCGAACGTCTGCAGATAGCTGGCAGCCAGAAGGGGCTAGCCTGGAAAGCTGTTGCTCAGCCTCATCTGCCCATGGCAGTGCTCGCACAGAGGCACAGAGAATGGGGCTGCTTGCTTGTCTTGCCACCTCAAACTTCAAACGTAGCATGGGAAAGTTGGTGTCCCAGCCAGGCTCGTTTCGCAGTCCTGCTCTGAAAGTGCGAATGTCTGCAGATAGCTGGCAGGCAGAAGAGGCTAGCCTGGAAAGCTGTTGCTCAGCCTCATCTGCCCATGGCACTGTTCGCATAGAGGCACAGAGAATGAGGCTGCTTCCTTGTCTTGCCACTTGAAACTTCAAACGCTTGCTGGGAATGGTGGTGTCCCTGCCAGGGTCCTATCACAGCCCTGCTCCGAAAGTGCGAACGTCTGCAGATAGCTGGCAGGCAGAAGGGGCTAGCCTGGAAAGCTGTTGCTCAGCCTCATCTGCCCATGGCAGTGCTCGCACAGAGGCACAGAGAATGGGGCTGCTTGCTTGTCTTGCCACCTCAAACTTCAAACGTAGCCTCTGAAAGATGGTGTCCCTGCCAGGCTCCTATCACAGCCCTGCTCCGAAAGTGCGAACGTCTGCAGATAGCTGGCAGCCAGAAGGGGCTAGCCTGGAAAGCTGTTGCTCAGCCTCATCTGCCCATGGCAGTGCTCGCACAGAGGCACAGAGAATGGGGCTGCTTGCTTGTCTTGCCACCTCAAACTTCAAACGTAGCCTGGGAAAGATGGTGTACCTGCTAGGCTCCTTTCGCAGCCCTGCTCTTGAAATGCGAACGTCTGCAGATAGCTGGCAGGCAGAAGGGGCTAGCCTGGAAAGCTGTTGCTCAGCCTCATCTGCCCATGGCAGTGCTCGCACAGAGGCACAGAGAATGGGGCTGCTTGCTTGTCTTGCCACCTCAAACTTCAAACGCATGCTGGGAATGGTGGTGTCCCTGCCAGGCTCCTATCACAGCCCTGCTCTGAAAGTGCGAACGTCTGCAGATAGCTGGCAGCCAGAAGGGGCTAGCCTGGAAAGCTGTTGCTCAGCCTCATCTGCCCATGGCAGTGCTCGCATAGAGGCACAGAGAATGGTGCTGCTTGCTTATCTTGCCACTTGAAACTTCAAACGCATGCTGGGAATGGTGGTGCCCCTGCCAGGCTCCTATCACAGCCCTGCTCCGAAAGTGCGAACGTCTGCAGATAGCTGGCAGCCAGAAGGGGCTAGCCTGGAAAGCTGTTGCTCAGCCTCATCTGCCCATGGCAGTGCTCGCACAGAGGCACAGAGAATGGGGCTGCTTGCTTGTCTTGCCACCTCAAACTTCAAACGTAGACTGGGAAAGATGGTGTCCCAGCCAGGCTCCTTTCGCAGCCCTGCTCTTGAAATGCGAACGTCTGCAGATAGCTGGCAGCCAGAAGGGGCTATCCTGGAAAGCTGTTGCTCAGCCTCATCTGCCCATGGCACTGTTCGCATAGAGGCACAGAGAATGGGGCTGCTTGCTTATCTTGCCACCTCAAACTTCAAACGTAGCCTGGGAAAGATGGTGTACCTGCTAGGCTCCTTTCGCAGCCCTGCTCTTGAAATGCGAACGTCTGCAGATAGCTGGCAGGCAGAAGGGGCTAGCCTGGAAAGCTGTTGCTCAGCCTCATCTGCCCATGGCACTGTTCGCATAGAGGCACAGAGAATGGGGCTGCTTGCTTATCTTGCCACTTGAAACTTCAAACGCATGCTGGGAATGGTGGTGTCCCTGCCAGGCTCCTATCACAGCCCTGCTCCGAAAGTGCAAAGGTCTGCAGATAGCTGGCAGCCAGAAGGGGCTAGCCTGGAAAGCTGTTGTTCAGCCTCATCTGCCCATGGCAGTGCTCGCACAGAGGCACAGAGAATGGGGCTGCTTGCTTGTCTTGCCACCTCAAACTTCAAACGTAGCCTGAGAAAGATGGTGTACCTGCTAGGCTCCTTTCGCAGCCCTGCTCTTGAAATGCGAACGTCTGCAGATAGCTGGCAGCCAGAAGGGGCTAGCCTGGAAAGCTGTTGCTCAACCTCATCTGCCCATGGCACTGTTCGCATAGAGGCACAGAGAATGGGGCTGCTTGCTTATCTTGCCACTTGAAACTTCAAACGCATGCTGGGAATGGTGGTGTCCCTGCCAGGCTCCTATCGCAGCCCTGCTCCGAAAGTGCGAACGTCTGCAGATAGCTGGCAGGCAGAAGGGGCTAGCCTGGAAAGCTGTTGCTCAGCCTCATCTGCCCATGGCACTGCTCGCACAGAGGCACAGAGAATGGGGCTGCTTGCTTGTCTTGCCACCTCAAACTTCAAACGTAGCCTGGGAAAGATGGTGTACCTGCTAGGCTCCTTTCGCAGCCCTGCTCTTGAAATGCGAACGTCTGCAGATAGCTGGCAGGCAGAAGGGGCTAGCCTGGAAAGCTGTTGCTCAGCCTCATCTGCCCATGGCAGTGCTCGCACAGAGGCACAGAGAATGGGGCTGCTTGCTTGTCTTGCCACCTCAAACTTCAAACGTAGCCTGGGAAAGATGGTATACCTGCTAGGCTCCTGTCGCAGCCCTGCTCTTGAAATGCGAACGTCTGCAGATAGCTGGCAGCCAGAAGGGGCTAGCCTGGAAAGCTGTTGCTCAGCCTCATCTGCCCATGGCAGTGCTCGCACAGAGGCACAGAGAATGGGGCTGCTTGCTTGTCTTGCCACCTCAAACTTCAAACGTAGCCTGGGAAAGATGGTGTACCTGCTAGGCTCCTTTCGCAGCCCTGCTCTTGAAATGCGAAGGTCTGCAGATAGCTGGCAGCCAGAAGGGGCTAGCCTGGAAAGCTGTTGCTCAGCCTCATCTGCCCATGGCACTGTTCGCATAGAGGCACAGAGAATGGGGCTGCTTCCTTGTCTTGCCACCTCAAACTTCAAACGCATGCTGGGAATGGTGGTGTCCCTGCCAGGCTCCTATCACAGCCCTGCTCCGAAAGTGCGAACGTCTGCAGATAGCTGGCAGGCAGAAGAGGCTATCCTGGAAAGCTGTTGCTCAGCCTCATCTGCCCATGGCACTGTTCGCATAGAGGCACAGAGAATGGGGCTGCTTGCTTATCTTGCCACTTGAAAATTCAAACGCATGCTGGGAAAGGTGGTGTCCCTGCCAGGCTCCTATCACAGCCCTGCTCCGAAAGTGCGAACGTCTGCAGATAGCTGGCAGGCAGAAGGGGCTATCCTGGAAAGCTGTTGCTCAGCCTCATCTGCCCATGGCAGTGCTCGCACAGAGGCACAGAGAATGGGGCTGCTTGCTTGTCTTGCCACCTCAAACTTCAAACGTAGCCTGGGAAAGATGGTGTACCTGCTAGGCTCGTTTCGCAGTCCTGCTCTGAAAGTGCGAATGTCTGCAGATAGCTGGCAGGCAGAAGGGGCTAGCCTGGAAAGCTGTTGCTCAGCCTCATCTGCCCATGGCAGTGCTCGCACAGAGGCACAGAGAATGGGGCTGCTTGCTTGTCTTGCCACCTCAAACTTCAAACGTAGCATGGGAAAGTTGGTGTACCTGCTAGGCTCGTTTCGCAGTCCTGCTCTGAAAGTGCGAATGTCTGCAGATAGCTGGCAGCCAGAAGGGGCTAGCCTGGAAAGCTGTTGCTCAGCCTCATCTGCCCATGGCAGTGCTCGCACAGAGGCACAGAGAATGGGGCTGCTTGCTTGTCTTGCCACCTCAAACTTCAAATGCATGCTGGGAATGGTGGTGTCCCTGCCAGGCTCCTATCACAGCCCTGCTCCGAAAGTGCGAACGTCTGCAGATAGCTGGCAGGCAGAAGGGGCTAGCCTGGAAAGCTGTTGCTCAGCCTCATCTGCCCATGGCAGTGCTCGCACAGAGGCACAGAGAATGGGGCTGCTTGCTTGTCTTGCCACCTCAAACTTCAAACGTAGCCTGGGAAAGATGGTGTACCTGCTAGGCTCCTTTCGCAGCCCTGCTCTTGAAATGCGAACGTCTGCAGATAGCTGGCAGCCAGAAGGTGCTAGCCTGGAAAGCTGTTGCTCAGCCTCATCTGCCCATGGCACTGTTCGCATAGAGGCACAGAGAATGGGGCTGCTTGCTTATCTTGCCACTTGAAACTTCAAACGCATGCTGGGAATGGTGGTGTCCCTGCCAGGCTCCTATCACAGCCCTGCTCCGAAAGTGCGAATGTCTGCAGATAGCTGGCAGGCAGAAGGGGCTAGCCTGGAAAGCTGTTGCTCAGCCTCATCTGCCCATGGCACTGTTCGCATAGAGGCACAGAGAATGGGGCTGCTTGCTTATCTTGCCACTTGAAACTTCAAACGCATGCTGGGAATGGTGGTGTCCCTGCCAGGCTCCTTTCGCAGCCCTGCTCCGAAGGTGCGAACGTCTGCAGATAGCTGGCAGCCAGAAGGGGCTAGCCTGGAAAGCTGTTGCTCAGCCTCATCTGCCCATGGCAGTGCTCGCACAGAGGCACAGAGAATGGGGCTGCTTGCTTATCTTGCCACTTGAAACTTCAAACGCATGCTGGGAATGGTGGTGTCCCTGCCAGGCTCCTATCACAGCCCTGCTCCGAAAGTGCGAACGTCTGCAGATAGCTGGCAGCCAGAAGGGGCTAGCCTGGAAAGCTGTTGCTCAGCCTCATCTGCCCATGGCAGTGCTCGCATAGAGGCACAGAGAATGGGGCTGCTTGCTTATCTTGCCACTTGAAACTTCAAACGCATGCTGGGAATGGTGGTGTCCCTGCCGGGCTCCTATCGCAGCCCTGCTCCGAAAGTGCAAACGTCTGCAGATAGCTGGCAGGCAGAAGGGGCTAGCCTGGAAAGCTGTTGCTCAGCCTCATCTGCCCATGGCAGTGCTCGCACAGAGGCACAGAGAATGGGGCTGCTTGCTTGTCTTGCCACCTCAAACTTCAAACGTAGCCTGGGAAAGATGGTGTACCTGCTAGGCTCCTTTCGCAGCCCTGCTCTTGAAATGCGAACGTCTGCAGATAGCTGGCAGCCAGAAGGTGCTAGCCTGGAAAGCTGTTGCTCAGCCTCATCTGCCCATGGCACTGTTCGCATAGAGGCACAGAGAATGGGGCTGCTTGCTTATCTTGCCACTTGAAACTTCAAACGCATGCTGGGAAAGATGGTGTCCCTGCCAGGCTCCTTTCGCAGCCCTGCTCCGAAAGTGCGAAGGTCTGCAGATAGCTGGCAGCCAGAAGGCGCTATCCTGGAAAGCTGTTGCTCAGCCTCATCTGCCCATGGCAGTGCTCGCACAGAGGCACAGAGAATGGGGCTGCTTGCTTGTCTTGCCACCTCAAACTTCAAACGTAGCCTGGGAAAGTGGGTGTCCCAGCCAGGCCCCTTTCGCAGCCCTGCTCCGAAAGTGCGAACGTCTGCAGATAGCTGGCAGCCAGAAGGGGCTAGCCTGGAAAGCTGTTGCTCAGCCTCATCTGCCCATGGCAGTGCTCGCACAGAGGCACAGAGAATGGGGCTGCTTGCTTGTCTTGCCACCTCAAACTTCAAACGTAGCATGGGAAAGTTGGTGTCCCAGCCAGGCTCGTTTCGCAGTCCTGCTCTGAAAGTGCGAATGTCTGCAGATAGCTGGCAGGCAGAAGGGGCTAGCCTGGAAAGCTGTTGCTCAGCCTCATCTGCCCATGGCAGTGCTCGCACAGAGGCACAGAGAATGGGGCTGCTTGCTTGTCTTGCCACCTCAAACTTCAAACGCATGCTGGGAATGGTGGTGTCCCTGCCAGGCTCCTATCACAGCCCTGCTCCGAAAGTGCGAACGTCTGCAGATAGCTGGCAGGCAGAAGGGGCTAGCCTGGAAAGCTGTTGCTCAGCCTCATCTGCCCATGGCAGTGCTCGCACAGAGGCACAGAGAATGGGGCTGCTTGCTTGTCTTGCCACCTCAAACTTCAAACGTAGCCTGGGAAAGATGGTGTACCTGCTAGGCTCCTTTCGCAGCCCTGCTCTTGAAATGCGAACGTCTGCAGATAGCTGGCAGCCAGAAGGTGCTAGCCTGGAAAGCTGTTGCTCAGCCTCATCTGCCCATGGCACTGTTCGCATAGAGGCACAGAGAATGGGGCTGCTTGCTTATCTTGCCACTTGAAACTTCAAACGCATGCTGGGAATGGTGGTGTCCCTGCCAGGCTCCTATCACAGCCCTGCTCCGAAAGTGCGAACGTCTGCAGATAGCTGGCAGGCAGAAGGGGCTAGCCTGGAAAGCTGTTGCTCAGCCTCATCTGCCCATGGCACTGTTCGCATAGAGGCACAGAGAATGGGGCTGCTTGCTTATCTTGCCACTTGAAACTTCAAACGCATGCTGGGAATGGTGGTGCCCCTGCCAGGCTCCTTTCGCAGCCCTGCTCCGAAGGTGCGAACGTCTGCAGATAGCTGGCAGGCAGAAGGGGCTAGCCTGGAAAGCTGTTGCTCAGCCTCATCTGCCCATGGCAGTGCTCGCACAGAGGCACAGAGAATGGGGCTGCTTGCTTATCTTGCCACTTGAAACTTCAAACGCATGCTGGGAATGGTGGTGTCCCTGCCAGGCTCCTATCACAGCCCTGCTCCGAAAGTGCGAACGTCTGCAGATAGCTGGCAGGCAGAAGGGGCTAGCCTGGAAAGCTGTTGCTCAGCCTCATCTGCCCATGGCAGTGCTCGCATAGAGGCACAGAGAATGGGGCTGCTTGCTTATCTTGCCACTTGAAACTTCAAACGCATGCTGGGAATGGTGGTGTCCCTGCCGGGCTCCTATCGCAGCCCTGCTCCGAAAGTGCGAACGTCTGCAGATAGCTGGCAGGCAGAAGGGGCTATCCTGGAAAGCTGTTGCTCAGCCTCATCTGCCCATGGCAGTGCTCGCACAGAGGCACAGAGAATGGGGCTGCTTGCTTGTCTTGCCACCTCAAACTTCAAACGTAGCCTGGGAAAGATGGTGTACCTGCTAGGCTCCTTTCGCAGCCCTGCTCTTGAAATGCGAACGTCTGCAGATAGCTGGCAGCCAGAAGGTGCTAGCCTGGAAAGCTGTTGCTCAGCCTCATCTGCCCATGGCACTGTTCGCATAGAGGCACAGAGAATGGGGCTGCTTGCTTAACTTGCCACTTGAAACTTCAAACGCATGCTGGGAATGGTGGTGTCCCTGCCAGGCTCCTATCACAGCCCTGCTCCGAAAGTGCGAACGTCTGCAGATAGCTGGCAGGCAGAAGGGGCTAGCCTGGAAAGCTGTTGCTCAGCCTCATCTGCCCATGGCACTGTTCGCATAGAGGCACAGAGAATGGGGCTGCTTGGTTATCTTGCCACTTGAAACTTCAAACGCATGCTGGGAATGGTGGTGCCCCTGCCAGGCTTCTTTCGCAGCCCTGCTCCGAAGGTGCGAACGTCTGCAGATAGCTGGCAGGCAGAAGGGGCTAGCCTGGAAAGCTGTTGCTCAGCCTCATCTGCCCATGGCAGTGCTCGCACAGAGGCACAGAGAATGGGGCTGCTTGCTTATCTTGCCACTTGAAACTTCAAACGCATGCTGGGAATGGTGGTGTCCCTGCCAGGCTCCTATCACAGCCCTGCTCCGAAAGTGCGAACGTCTGCAGATAGCTGGCAGGCAGAAGGGGCTAGCCTGGAAAGCTGTTGCTCAGCCTCATCTGCCCATGGCAGTGCTCGCATAGAGGCACAGAGAATGGGGCTGCTTGCTTATCTTGCCACTTGAAACTTCAAACGCATGCTGGGAATGGTGGTGTCCCTGCCGGGCTCCTATCGCAGCCCTGCTCCGAAAGTGCGAACGTCTGCAGATAGCTGGCAGGCAGAAGGGACTATCCTGGAAAGCTGTTGCTCAGCCTCATCTGCCCATGGCAGTGCTCGCACAGAGGCACAGAGAATGGGGCTGCTTGCTTGTCTTGCCACCTCAAACTTCAAACGTAGCGTGGGAAAGATGGTGTACCTGCTAGGCTCCTTTCGCAGCCCTGCTCTTGAAATGCGAACGTCTGCAGATAGCTGGCAGCCAGAAGGTGCTAGCCTGGAAAGCTGTTGCTCAGCCTCATCTGCCCATGGCACTGTTCGCATAGAGGCACAGAGAATGGGGCTGCTTGCTTAACTTGCCACTTGAAACTTCAAACGCATGCTGGGAATGGTCGTGTCCCTGCCAGGCTCCTATCACAGCCCTGCTCCGAAAGTGCGAACGTCTGAAGATAGCTGGCAGGCAGAAGGGCCTAGCCTGGAAAGCTGATGCTCAGCCTCATCTGCCCATGGCACTGTTCGCATAGAGGCACAGAGAATGGGGCTGCTTGCTGATCTTGCCACTTGAAACTTCAAACGCATGCTGGGAATGGTCGTGTCCCTGCCAGGCTCCTATCACAGCCCTGCTCCGAAAGTGCGAACGTCTGCAGATAGCTGGCAGCCAGAAGGGGCTAGCCTGGAAAGCTGTTGCTCAGCCTCATCTGCCCATGGCAGTGCTCGCACAGAGGCACAGAGAATGGGGCTGCTTGCTTGTCTTGCCACCTCAAACTTCAAACGTAGCCTGGGAAAGTGGGTGTCCCAGCCAGGCTCCTTTCGCAGCCCTGCTCCGAAAGTGCGAACGTCTGCAGATAGCTGGCAGCCAGAAGGTGCTAGCCTGGAAAGCTGTTGCTCAGCCTCATCTGCCCATGGCACTGTTCGCATAGAGGCACAGAGAATGGGGCTGCTTGCTTAACTTGCCACTTGAAACTTCAAACGCATGCTGGGAATGGTGGTGTCCCTGCCAGGCTCCTATCACAGCCCTGCTCCGAAAGTGCGAACGTCTGCAGATAGCTGGCAGGCAGAAGGGGCTAGCCTGGAAAGCTGTTGCTCAGCCTCATCTGCCCATGGCACTGTTCGCATAGAGGCACAGAGAATGGGGCTGCTTGCTTATCTTGCCACTTGAAACTTCAAACGCATGCTGGGAAAGATGGTGTCCCTGCCAGGCTCCTTTCGCAGCCCTGCTCCGAAAGTGCGAAGGTCTGCAGATAGCTGGCAGCCAGAAGGTGCTATCCTGGAAAGCTGTTGCTCAGCCTCATCTGCCCATGGCAGTGCTTGCATAGAGGCACAGAGAATGGGGCTGCTTGCTTATCTTGCCACTTGAAACTTCAAACGCATGCTGGGAATGGTCGTGTCCCTGCCAGGCTCCTATCACAGCCCTGCTCCGAAAGTGCGAACGTCTGAAGATAGCTGGCAGGCAGAAGGGGCTAGCCTGGAAAGCTGTTGCTCAGCCTCATCTGCCCATGGCAGTGCTCGCACAGAGGCACAGAGAATGGGGCTGCTTGCTTGTCTTGCCACCTCAAACTTCAAACGTAGCATGGGAAAGTTGGTGTCCCAGCCAGGCTCGTTTCGCAGTCCTGCTCTGAAAGTGCGAATGTCTGCAGATAGCTGGCAGCCAGAAGGGGCTAGCCTGTAAAGCTGTTGCTCAGCCTCATCTGCCCATGGCACTGTTCGCACAGAGGCACAGAGAATGGGGCTGCTTCCTTGTCTTGCCACTTGAAACTTCAAACGCTTGCTGGGAATGGTGGTGTCCCTGCCAGGGTCCTATCACAGCCCTGCTCCGAAAGTGCGAACGTCTGCAGATAGCTGGCAGGCAGAAGGGGCTAGCCTGGAAAGCTGTTGCTCAGCCTCATCTGCCCATGGCAGTGCTCGCACAGAGGCACAGAGAATGGGGCTGCTTGCTTGTCTTGCCACCTCAAACTTCAAACGTAGCCTCTGAAAGATGGTGTCCCAGCCAGGCTCCTATCACAGCCCTGCTCCGAAAGTGCGAACGTCTGCAGATAGCTGGCAGCCAGAAGGGGCTAGCCTGGAAAGCTGTTGCTCAGCCTCATCTGCCCATGGCAGTGCTCGCACAGAGGCACAGAGAATGCGGCTCCTTGCTTGTCTTGCCACCTCAAACTTCAAACGTAGCCTGGGAAAGATGGTGTACCTGCTAGGCTCCTTTCGCAGCCCTGCTCTTGAAGTGCGAACGTCTGCAGATAGCTGGCAGCCAGAAGGGGCTAGCCTGGAAAGCTGTTGCTCAGCCTCATCTGCCCATGGCAGTGCTCGCATAGAGGCACAGAGAATGGGGCTGCTTGCTTATCTTGCCACCTCAAACTTCAAACGCATGCTGGGAATGGTGGTGTCCCTGCCAGGCTCCTATCACAGCCCTGCTCCGAAAGTGCAAATGTCTGCAGATAGCTGGCAGGCAGAAGGGGCTAGCCTGGAAAGCTGTTGTTCAGCCTCATCTGCCCATGGCAGTGCTCGCACAGAGGCACAGAGAATGGGGCTGCTTGCTTGTCTTGCCACCTCAAACTTCAAACGTAGCCTGGGAAAGATGGTGTACCTGCTAGGCTCCTTTCGCAGCCCTGCTCTTGAAATGCGAACATCTGCAGATAGCTGGCAGCCAGAAGGGGCTAGCCTGGAAAGCTGTTGCTCAACCTCATCTGCCCATGGCACTGTTCGCATAGAGGCACAGAGAATGGGGCTGCTTGCTTATCTTGCCACTTGAAACTTCAAACGCATGCTGGGAATGGTGGTGTCCCTGCCAGGCTCCTATCACAGCCCTGCTCCGAAAGTGCGAAGGTCTGCAGATAGCTGGCAGCCAGAAGGGGCTATCCTGGAAAGCTGTTGCTCAGCCTCATCTGCCCATGGCAGTGCTCGCACAGAGGCACAGAGAATGGGGCTGCTTGCTTGTCTTGCCACCTCAAACTTCAAACGTAGCCTGGGAAAGATGGTGTACCTGCTAGGCTCCTTTCGCAGCCCTGCTCTTGAAATGCGAACGTCTGCAGATAGCTGGCAGCCAGAAGGGGCTAGCCTGGAAAGCTGTTGCTCAGCCTCATCTGCCCATGGCAGTGCTCGCACAGAGGCACAGAGAATGGGGCTGCTTGCTTGTCTTGCCACCTCAAACTTCAAACGTAGGCTGGGAAAGATGGTGTACCTGCTAGGCTCCTTTCGCAGCCCTGCTCTTGAAATGCGAACGTCTGCAGATAGCTGGCAGCCAGAAGGGGCTAGCCTGGAAAGCTGTTGCTCAGCCTCATCTGCCCATGGCACTGTTCGCATAGAGGCACAGAGAATGGGGCTGCTTGCTTATCTTGCCACTTGAAACTTCAAACGCATGCTGGGAATGGTGGTGTCCCTGCCAGGCTCCTATCACAGCCCTGCTCCGAAAGTGCGAACGTCTGCAGATAGCTGGCAGGCAGAAGGGGCTAGCCTGGAAAGCTGTTGCTCAGCCTCATCTGCCCATGGCACTGTTCGCATAGAGGCACAGAGAATGGGGCTGCTTGCTTATCTTGCCATTTGAAACTTCAAACGCATGCTGGGAAAGATGGTGTCCCTGCCAGGCTCCTTTCGCAGCCCTGCTCTGAAAGTGCGAACGTCTGCAGATAGCTGGCAGCCAGAAGGGGCTAGCCTGGAAAGCTGTTGCTCAGCCTCATCTGCCCATGGCAGTGCTCGCACAGAGGCACAGAGAATGGGGCTGCTTGCTTGTCTTGCCACCTCAAACTTCAAACGTAGCATGGGAAAGTTGGTGTCCCAGCCAGGCTCGTTTCGCAGTCCTGCTCTGAAAGTGCGAATGTCTGCAGATAGCTGGCAGCCAGAAGGGGCTATCCTGGAAAGCTGTTGCTCAGCCTCATCTGCCCATGGCACTGTTCGCATAGAGGCACAGAGAATGGGGCTGCTTCCTTGTCTTGCCCCTTGAAATTTCAAACGCTTGCTGGGAATGGTGGTGTCCCTGCCAGGGTCCTATCACAGCCCTGCTCCGAAAGTGCGAACGTCTGCAGATAGCTGGCAGGCAGAAGGGGCTAGCCTGGAAAGCTGTTGCTCAGCCTCATCTGCCCATGGCAGTGCTCGCACAGAGGCACAGAGAATGGGGCTGCTTGCTTGTCTTGCCACCTCAAACTTCAAACGTAGCCTCTGAAAGATGGTGTCCCAGCCAGGCTCCTATCACAGCCCTGCTCCGAAAGTGCGAACGTCTGCAGATAGCTGGCAGCCAGAAGGGGCTAGCCTGGAAAGCTGTTGCTCAGCCTCATCTGCCCATGGCAGTGCTCGCACAGAGGCACAGAGAATGCGGCTCCTTGCTTGTCTTGCCACCTCAAACTTCAAACGTAGCCTGGGAAAGATGGTGTACCTGCTAGGCTCCTTTCGCAGCCCTGCTCTTGAAATGCGAACGTCTGCAGATAGCTGGCAGCCAGAAGGGGCTAGCCTGGAAAGCTGCTGCTCAGCCTCATCTGCCCATGGCACTGTTCGCATAGAGGCACAGAGAATGGGGCTGCTTGCTTATCTTGCCACTTGAAACTTCAAACGCATGCTGGGAATGGTCGTGTCCCTGCCAGGCTCCTATCACAGCCCTGCTCCGAAAGTGCGAACGTCTGCAGATAGCTGGCAGCCAGAAGGGGCTAGCCTGGAAAGCTGTTGCTCAGCCTCATCTGCCCATGGCAGTGCTCGCACAGAGGCACAGAGAATGGGGCTGCTTGCTTGTCTTGCCACCTCAAACTTCAAACGTACCCTGGGAAAGTGGGTGTCCCAGCCAGGCTCCTTTCGCAGCCCTGCTCCGAAAGTGCGAACGTCTGCAGATAGCTGGCAGCCAGAAGGGGCTAGCCTGGAAAGCTGTTGCTCAGCCTCATCTGCCCATGGCAGTGCTCGCATAGAGGCACAGAGAATGGGGCTGCTTGCTTGTCTTGCCACCTCAAACTTCAAACGTAGCATGGGAAAGTTGGTGTCCCAGCCAGGCTCGTTTCGCAGTCCTGCTCCGAAAGTGCGAATGTCTGCAGATAGCTGGCAGGCAGAAGGGGCTAGCCTGGAAAGCTGTTGCTCAGCCTCATCTGCCCATGGCAGTGCTCGCACAGAGGCACAGAGAATGGGGCTGCTTGCTTATCTTGCCACTTGAAACTTCAAACGCATGCTGGGAATGGTGGTGTCCCTGCCAGGCTCCTATCACAGCCCTGCTCCGAAAGTGCGAACGTCTGCAGATAGCTGGCAGGCAGAAGGGGCTAGCCTGGAAAGCTGTTGCTCAGCCTCATCTGCCCATGGCACTGTTCGCATAGAGGCACAGAGAATGGGGCTGCTTGCTTATCTTGCCACTTGAAACTTCAAACGCATGCTGGGAATGGTGGTGTCCCTGCCGGGCTCCTATCGCAGCCCTGCTCCGAAAGTGCGAACGTCTGCAGATAGCTGGCAGGCAGAAGGGGCTATCCTGGAAAGCTGTTGCTCAGCCTCATCTGCCCATGGCAGTGCTCGCACAGAGGCACAGAGAATGGGGCTGCTTGCTTGTCTTGCCACCTCAAACTTCAAACGTAGCCTGGGAAAGATGGTGTACCTGCTAGGCTCCTTTCGCAGCCCTGCTCTTGAAATGCGAACGTCTGCAGATAGCTGGCAGCCAGAAGGTGCTAGCCTGGAAAGCTGTTGCTCAGCCTCATCTGCCCATGGCACTGTTCGCATAGAGGCACAGAGAATGGGGCTGCTTGCTTAACTTGCCACTTGAAACTTCAAACGCATGCTGGGAATGGTGGTGTCCCTGCCAGGCTCCTATCACAGCCCTGCTCCGAAAGTGCGAACGTCTGCAGATAGCTGGCAGGCAGAAGGGGCTAGCCTGGAAAGCTGTTGCTCAGCCTCATCTGCCCATGGCACTGTTCGCATAGAGGCACAGAGAATGGGGCTGCTTGCTTATCTTGCCACTTGAAACTTCAAACGCATGCTGGGAAAGATGGTGTCCCTGCCAGGCTCCTTTCGCAGCCCTGCTCCGAAAGTGCGAAGGTCTGCAGATAGCTGGCAGCCAGAAGGTGCTAGCCTGGAAAGCTGTTGCTCAGCCTCATCTGCCCATGGCAGTGCTTGCATAGAGGCACAGAGAATGGGGCTGCTTGCTGATCTTGCCACTTGAAACTTCAAACGCATGCTGGGAATGGTGGTGTCCCTGCCAGGCTCCTATCACAGCCCTGCTCCGAAAGTGCGAACGTCTGCAGATAGCTGGCAGCCAGAAGGGGCTAGCCTGGAAAGCTGTTGCTCAGCCTCATCTGCCCATGGCAGTGCTCGCACAGAGGCACAGAGAATGGGGCTGCTTGCTTGTCTTGCCACCTCAAAATTCAAACGTAGCATGGGAAAGTTGGTGTCCCAGCCAGGCTCCTATCACAGCCCTGCTCCGAAAGTGCGAACGTCTGCAGATAGCTGGCAGCCAGAAGGGGCTAGCCTGGAAAGCTGTTGCTCAGCCTCATCTGCCCATGGCACTGTTCGCACAGAGGCACAGAGAATGGGGCTGCTTCCTTGTCTTGCCACTTGAAACTTCAAACGCTTGCTGGGAATGGTGGTGTCCCTGCCAGGCTCCTATCACAGCCCTGCTCCGAAAGTGCGAACGTCTGCAGATAGCTGGCAGGCAGAAGGGGCTAGCCTGGAAAGCTGTTGCTCAGCCTCATCTGCCCATGGCAGTGCTCGCACAGAGGCACAGAGAATGGGGCTGCTTGCTTGTCTTGCCACCTCAAACTTCAAACGTAGCCTGGGAAAGATGGTGTACCTGCTAGGCTCCTTTCGCAGCCCTGCTCTTGAAGTGCGAACGTCTGCAGATAGCTGGCAGGCAGAAGGGGCTAGCCTGGAAAGCTGTTGTTCAGCCTCATCTGCCCATGGCAGTGCTCGCACAGAGGCACAGAGAATGGGGCTGCTTGCTTGTCTTGCCACCTCAAACTTCAAACGTAGCCTGGGAAAGATGGTGTACCTGCTAGGCTCCTTTCGCAGCCCTGCTCTTGAAATGCGAACGTCTGCAGATAGCTGGCAGCCAGAAGGGGCTAGCCTGGAAAGCTGTTGCTCAACCTCATCTGCCCATGGCACTGTTCGCATAGAGGCACAGAGAATGGGGCTGCTTGCTTATCTTGCCACTTGAAACTTCAAACGCATGCTGGGAATGGTGGTGTCCCTGCCAGGCTCCTATCACAGCCCTGCTCCGAAAGTGCGAAGGTCTGCAGATAGCTGGCAGTCAGAAGGGGCTATCCTGGAAAGCTGTTGCTCAGCCTCATCTGCCCATGGCAGTGCTCGCACAGAGGCACAGAGAATGGGGCTGCTTGCTTGTCTTGCCACCTCAAACTTCAAACGTAGCCTGGGAAAGATGGTGTACCTGCTAGGCTCCTTTCGCAGCCCTGCTCTTGAAATGCGAACGTCTGCAGATAGCTGGCAGGCAGAAGGGGCTAGCCTGGAAAGCTGTTGCTCAGCCTCATCTGCCCATGGCACTGTTCGCATAGAGGCACAGAGAATGGGGCTGCTTGCTTATCTTGCCATTTGAAACTTCAAACGCATGCTGGGAAAGATGGTGTCCCTGCCAGGCTCCTTTCGCAGCCCTGCTCCGAAAGTGCGAACGTCTGCAGATAGCTGGCAGCCAGAAGGGGCTAGCCTGGAAAGCTGTTGCTCAGCCTCATCTGCCCATGGCAGTGCTCGCACAGAGGCACAGAGAATGGGGCTGCTTGCTTGTCTTGCCACCTCAAACTTCAAACGTAGCATGGGAAAGTTGGTGTCCCAGCCAGGCTCGTTTCGCAGTCCTGCTCTGAAAGTGCGAATGTCTGCAGATAGCTGGCAGCCAGAAGGGGCTAGCCTGGAAAGCTGTTGCTCAGCCTCATCTGCCCATGGCACTGTTCGCATAGAGGCACAGAGAATGGGGCTGCTTCCTTGTCTTGCCCCTTGAAACTTCAAACGCTTGCTGGGAATGGTGGTGTCCCTGCCAGGGTCCTATCACAGCCCTGCTCCGAAAGTGCGAACGTCTGCAGATAGCTGGCAGGCAGAAGGGGCTAGCCTGGAAAGCTGTTGCTCAGCCTCATCTGCCCATGGCAGTGCTCGCACAGAGGCACAGAGAATGGGGCTGCTTGCTTGTCTTGCCACCTCAAACTTCAAACGTAGCCTCTGAAAGATGGTGTCCCAGCCAGGCTCCTATCACAGCCCTGCTCCGAAAGTGCGAACGTCTGCAGATAGCTGGCAGCCAGAAGGGGCTAGCCTGGAAAGCTGTTGCTCAGCCTCATCTGCCCATGGCAGTGCTCGCACAGAGGCACAGAGAATGGGGCTGCTTGCTTGTCTTGCCACCTCAAACTTCAAACGTAGCCTGGGAAAGATGGTGTACCTGCTAGGCTCCTTTCGCAGCCCTGCTCTTGAAATGCGAACGTCTGCAGATAGCTGGCAGCCAGAAGGGGCTAGCCTGGAAAGCTGTTGCTCAGCCTCATCTGCCCATGGCACTGTTCGCATAGAGGCACAGAGAATGGGGCTGCTTGCTTATCTTGCCACTTGAAACTTCAAACGCATGCTGGGAATGGTGGTGTCCCTGCCAGTCTCCTACCACAGCCCTGCTCCGAAAGTGCAAAGGTCTGCAGATAGCTGGCAGCCAGAAGGGGCTAGCCTGGAAAGCTGTTGTTCAGCCTCATCTGCCCATGGCAGTGCTCGCACAGAGGCACAGAGAATGGGGCTGCTTGCTTGTCTTGCCACCTCAAACTTCAAACGTAGCCTGGGAAAGATGGTGTACCTGCTAGGCTCCTTTCGCAGCCCTGCTCTTGAAATGCGAACGTCTGCAGATAGCTGGCAGCCAGAAGGGGCTAGCCTGGAAAGCTGTTGCTCAACCTCATCTGCCCATGGCACTGTTCGCATAGAGGCACAGAGAATGGGGCTGCTTGCTTATCTTGCCACTTGAAACTTCAAACGCATGCTGGGAATGGTGGTGTCCCTGCCAGGCTCCTATCGCAGCCCTGCTCCGAAAGTGCGAACGTCTGCAGATAGCTGGCAGGCAGAAGGGGCTAGCCTGGAAAGCTGTTGCTCAGCCTCATCTGCCCATGGCACTGCTCGCACAGAGGCACAGAGAATGGGGCTGCTTGCTTGTCTTGCCACCTCAAACTTCAAACGTAGCCTGGGAAAGATGGTGTACCTGCTAGGCTCCTTTCGCAGCCCTGCTCTTGAAATGCGAACGTCTGCAGATAGCTGGCAGCCAGAAGGGGCTAGCCTGGAAAGCTGTTGCTCAGCCTCATCTGCCCATGGCAGTGCTCGCACAGAGGCACAGAGAATGGGGCTGCTTGCTTGTCTTGCCACCTCAAACTTCAAACGTAGCCTGGGAAAGATGGTGTACCTGCTAGGCTCCTGTCGCAGCCCTGCTCTTGAAATGCGAACGTCTGCAGATAGCTGGCAGCCAGAAGGGGCTAGCCTGGAAAGCTGTTGCTCAGCCTCATCTGCCCATGGCAGTGCTCGCACAGAGGCACAGAGAATGGGGCTGCTTGCTTGTCTTGCCACCTCAAACTTCAAACGTAGCCTGGGAAAGATGGTGTACCTGCTAGGCTCCTTTCGCAGCCCTGCTCTTGAAATGCGAACATCTGCAGATAGCTGGCAGGCAGAAGGGGCTAGCCTGGAAAGCTGTTGCTCAGCCTCATCTGCCCATGGCACTGTTCGCATAGAGGCACAGAGAATGGGGCTGCTTCCTTGTCTTGCCACCTCAAACTTCAAACGCATGCTGGGAATGGTGGTGTCCCTGCCAGGCTCCTATCACAGCCCTGCTCCGAAAGTGCGAACGTCTGCAGATAGCTGGCAGGCAGAAGAGGCTATCCTGGAAAGCTGTTGCTCAGCCTCATCTGCCCATGGCACTGTTCGCATAGAGGCACAGAGAATGGGGCTGCTTGCTTATCTTGCCACTTGAAACTTCAAACGCATGCTGGGAATGGTGGTGTCCCTGCCAGGCTCCTATCACAGCCCTGCTCCGAAAGTGCGAAGGTCTGCAGATAGCTGGCAGCCAGAAGGGGCTAGCCTGGAAAGCTGTTGCTCAGCCTCATCTGCCCATGGCAGTGCTCGCACAGAGGCACAGAGAATGGGGCTGCTTGCTTGTCTTGCCACCTCAAACTTCAAACGTAGCCTGGGAAAGATGGTGTACCTGCTAGGCTCCTTTCGCAGCCCTGCTCTTGAAATGCGAACATCTGCAGATAGCTGGCAGCCAGAAGGTGCTAGCCTGGAAAGCTGTTGCTCAGCCTCATCTGCCCATGGCACTGTTCGCATAGAGGCACAGAGAATGGGGCTGCTTGCTTATCTTGCCACTTGAAACTTCAAACGCATGCTGGGAATGGTGGTGTCCCTGCCAGGCTCCTATCACAGCCCTGCTCCGAAAGTGCGAACGTCTGCAGATAGCTGGCAGGCAGAAGGGACTAGCCTGGAAAGCTGTTGCTCAGCCTCATCTGCCCATGGCACTGTTCGCATAGAGGCACAGAGAATGGGGCTGCTTGCTTATCTTGCCATTTGAAACTTCAAACGCATGCTGGGAAAGATGGTGTCCCTGCCAGGCTCCTTTCGCAGCCCTGCTCCGAAAGTGCGAATGTCTGCAGATAGCTGGCAGGCAGAAGGGGCTATCCTGGAAAGCTGTTGCTCAGCCTCATCTGCCCATGGCAGTGCTTGCATAGAGGCACAGAGAATGGGGCTGCTTGCTTATCTTGCCACTTGAAACTTCAAACGCATGCTGGGAATGGTGGTGTCCCTGCCAGTGTCCTATCACAGCCCTGCTCTGAAAGTGCGAACGTCTGCAGATAGCTGGCAGCCAGAAGGGGCTAGCCTGGAAAGCTGTTGCTCAGCCTCATCTGCCCATGGCAGTGCTCGCACAGAGGCACAGAGAATGGGGCTGCTTGCTTGTCTTGCCACCTCAAACTTCAAACGTAGCCTGGGAAAGTTGGTGTCCCAGCCAGGCTCCTTTCGCAGCCCTGCTCCAAAAGTGCGAACGTCTGCAGATAGCTGGCAGCCAGACGGTGCTAGCCTGGAAAGCTGTTGCTCAGCCTCATCTGCCCATGGCAGTGCTCGCACAGAGGCACAGAGAATGCGGCTCCTTGCTTGTCTTGCCACCTCAAACTTCAAACGTAGCCTGGGAAAGATGGTGTACCTGCTAGGCTCCTTTCGCAGCCCTGCTCTTGAAATGCGAACGTCTGCAGATAGCTGGCAGGCAGAAGGGGCTAGCCTGGAAAGCTGTTGCTCAGCCTCATCTGCCCATGGCAGTGCTCGCACAGAGGCACAGAGAATGGGGCTGCTTGCTTGTCTTGCCACCTCAAACTTCAAACTCATGCTGGGAATGGTGGTGTCCCTGCCAGGCTCCTATCACAGCCCTGCTCTGAAAGTGCGAACGTCTGCAGATAGCTGGCAGCCAGAAGGGGCTAGCCTGGAAAGCTGTTGCTCAGCCTCATCTGCCCATGGCAGTGCTCGCATAGAGGCACAGAGAATGGGGCTGCTTGCTTATCTTGCCACTTGAAACTTCAAACGCATGCTGGGAATGGTGGTGTCCCTGCTAGGCTCCTATCGCAGCCCTGCTCCAAAAGTGCGAACGTCTGCAGATAGCTGGCAGCCAGAAGGGGCTAGCCTGGAAAGCTGTTGCTCAGCCTCATCTGCCCATGGCAGTGCTCGCACAGAGGCACAGAGAATGGGGCTGCTTGCTCGTCTTGCCACCTCAAACTTCAAACGTAGCCTGGGAAAGATGGTGTACCTGCTAGGCTCCTTTTGCAGCCCTGCTCTTGAAATGCGAACGTCTGCAGATAGCTGGCAGGCAGAAGGGGCTAGCCTGGAAAGCTGTTGCTCAGCCTCATCTGCCCATGGCACTGTTCGCATAGAGGCACAGAGAATGGGGCTGCTTGCTTGTCTTGCCACCTCAAACTTCAAACGTAGCCTGGGAAAGATGGTGTACCTGCTAGGCTCCTTTCGCAGCCCTGCTTTTGAAATGCGAACGTCTGCAGATAGCTGGCAGGCAGAAGGGGCTAGCCTGGAAAGCTGTTGCTCAGCCTCATCTGCCCATGGCACTGTTCGCATAGAGGCACAGAGAATGGGGCTGCTTGCTTATCTTGCCACTTGAAACTTCAAACGCATGCTGGGAATGGTGGTGTCCCTGCCAGGCTCCTATCACAGCCCTGCTCTGAAAGTGCAAAGGTCTGCAGATAGCTGGCAGCCAGAAGGGGCTAGCCTGGAAAGCTGTTGTTCAGCCTCATCTGCCCATGGCAGTGCTCGCACAGAGGCACAGAGAATGGGGCTGCTTGCTTGTCTTGCCACCTCAAACTTCAAACGTAGCCTGGGAAAGATGGTGTACCTGCTAGGCTCCTTTCGCAGCCCTGCTCTTGAAATGCGAACGTCTGCAGATAGCTGGCAGGCAGAAGGGGCTAGCCTGGAAAGCTGTTGCTCAGCCTCATCTGCCCATGGCACTGTTCGCATAGAGGCACAGAGAATGGGGCTGCTTGCTTATCTTGCCACTTGAAACTTCAAACGCATGCTGGGAATGGTGGTGTCCCTGCCAGGCTCCTATCGCAGCCCTGCTCCGAAAGTGCGAACGTCTGCAGATAGCTGGCAGCCAGAAGGGGCTAGCCTGGAAAGCTGTTGCTCAGCCTCATCTGCCCATGGCACTGTTCGCATAGAGGCACAGAGAATGGGGCTGCTTGCTTGTCTTGCCACCTCAAACTTCAAACGCATGCTGGGAATGGTGGTGTCCCTGCCAGGCTCCTATCACAGCCCTGCTCCGAAAGTGCGAACGTCTGCAGATAGCTGGCAGGCAGAAGAGGCTATCCTGGAAAGCTGTTGCTCAGCCTCATCTGCCCATGGCACTGTTCGCATAGAGGCACAGAGAATGGGGCTGCTTGCTTATCTTGCCACTTGAAACTTCAAACGCATGCTGGGAATGGTGGTGTCCCTGCCAGGCTCCTATCACAGCCCTGCTCCGAAAGTGCGAACGTCTGCAGATAGCTGGCAGGCAGAAGGGGCTAGCCTGGAAAGCTGTTGCTCAGCCTCATCTGCCCATGGCACTGTTCGCATAGAGGCACAGAGAATGGGGCTGCTTGCTTATCTTGCCACCTCAAACTTCAAACGTAGCCTGGGAAAGATGGTGTCCCTGCCAGGCTCCTTTCGCAGCCCTGCTCCGAAAGTGCGAATGTCTGCAGATAGCTGGCAGGCAGAAGGGGTAGCCTGGAAAGCTGTTGCTCAGCCTCATCTGCCCATGGCAGTGCTTGCATAGAGGCACAGAGAATGGGGCTGCTTGCTTATCTTGCCACTTGAAACTTCAAACGCATGCTGGGAATGGTGGTGTCCCTGCCAGGGTCCTATCACAGCCCTGCTCTGAAAGTGCGAACGTCTGCAGATAGCTGGCAGCCAGAAGGGGCTAGCCTGGAAAGCTGTTGCTCAGCCTCATCTGCCCATGGCAGTGCTCGCACAGAGGCACAGAGAATGGGACTGCTTGCTTGTCTTGCCACCTCAAACTTCAAACGTAGCCTGGGAAAGTTGGTGTCCCAGCCAGGCTCCTTTCGCAGCCCTGCTCCAAAAGTGCGAACGTCTGCAGATAGCTGGCAGCCAGACGGTGCTAGCCTGGAAAGCTGTTGCTCAGCCTCATCTGCCCATGGCAGTGCTCGCACAGAGGCACAGAGAATGGGGCTGCTTGCTTGTCTTGCCACCTCAAACTTCAAACGTAGCCTGGGAAAGATGGTGTACCTGCTAGGCTCCTTTCGCAGCCCTGCTCTTGAAATGCGAACGTCTGCAGATAGCTGGCAGCCAGAAGGGGCTAGCCTGGAAAGCTGTTGCTCAGCCTCATCTGCCCATGGCAGTGCTCGCACAGAGGCACAGAGAATGGGGCTGCTTGCTCGTCTTGCCACCTCAAACTTCAAACGTAGCCTGGGAAAGATGGTGTACCTGCTAGGCTCCTTTTGCAGCCCTGCTCTTGAAATGCGAACGTCTGCAGATAGCTGGCAGGCAGAAGTGGCTAGCCTGGAAAGCTGTTGCTCAGCCTCATCTGCCCATGGCACTGTTCGCATAGAGGCACAGAGAATGGGGCTGCTTGCTTGTCTTGCCACCTCAAACTTCAAACGTAGCCTGGGAAAGATGGTGTACCTGCTAGGCTCCTTTCGCAGCCCTGCTCTTGAAATGCGAACGTCTGCAGATAGCTGGCAGGCAGAAGGGGCTAGCCTGGAAAGCTGTTGCTCATCCTCATCTGCCCATGGCACTGTTCGCATAGAGGCACAGAGAATGGGGCTGCTTGCTTATCTTGCCACTTGAAACTTCAAACGCATGCTGGGAATGGTGGTGTCCCTGCCAGGCTCCTATCACAGCCCTGCTCCGAAAGTGCAAAGGTCTGCAGATAGCTGGCAGCCAGAAGGGGCTATCCTGGAAAGCTGTTGTTCAGCCTCATCTGCCCATGGCAGTGCTCGCACAGAGGCACAGAGAATGGGGCTGCTTGCTTGTCTTGCCACCTCAAACTTCAAACGTAGCCTGGGAAAGATGGTGTACCTGCTAGGCTCCTTTCGCAGCCCTGCTCTTGAAATGCGAACGTCTGCAGATAGCTGGCAGCCAGAAGGGGCTAGCCTGGAAAGCTGTTGCTCAGCCTCATCTGCCCATGGCAGTGCTTGCACAGAGGCACAGAGAATGGGGCTGCTTGCTTGTCTTGCCACCTCAAACTTCAAACGTAGCCTGGGAAAGATGGTGTACCTGCTAGGCTCCTTTCGCAGCCCTGCTCTTGAAATGCGAACATCTGCAGATAGCTGGCAGCCAGAAGGGGCTAGCCTGGAAAGCTGTTGCTCAGCCTCATCTGCCCATGGCACTGTTCGCATAGAGGCACAGAGAATGGGGCTGCTTCCTTGTCTTGCCACCTCAAACTTCAAACGCATGCTGGGAATGGTGGTGTCCCTGCCAGGCTCCTATCACAGCCCTGCTCCGAAAGTGCGAACGTCTGCAGATAGCTGGCAGGCAGAAGAGGCTATCCTGGAAAGCTGTTGCTCAGCCTCATCTGCCCATGGCACTGTTCGCATAGAGGCACAGAGAATGGGGCTGCTTGCTTATCTTGCCACTTGAAACTTCAAACGCATGCTGGGAATGGTGGTGTCCCTGCCAGGCTCCTATCACAGCCCTGCTCCGAAAGTGCGAAGGTCTGCAGATAGCTGGCAGCCAGAAGGGGCTAGCCTGGAAAGCTGTTGCTCAGCCTCATCTGCCCATGGCAGTGCTCGCACAGAGGCACAGAGAATGGGGCTGCTTGCTTGTCTTGCCACCTCAAACTTCAAACGTAGCCTGGGAAAGATGGTGTACCTGCTAGGCTCCTTTCGCAGCCCTGCTCTTGAAATGCGAACGTCTGCAGATAGCTGGCAGCCAGAAGGGGCTAGCCTGGAAAGCTGTTGCTCAGCCTCATCTGCCCATGGCAGTGCTCGCACAGAGGCACAGAGAATGGGGCTGCTTGCTTGTCTTGCCACCTCAAACTTCAAACGTAGCCTGGGAAAGATGGTGTACCTGCTAGGCTCCTTTCGCAGCCCTGCTCTTGAAATGCGAACATCTGCAGATAGCTGGCAGCCAGAAGGTGCTAGCCTGGAAAGCTGTTGCTCAGCCTCATCTGCCCATGGCACTGTTCGCATAGAGGCACAGAGAATGGGGCTGCTTGCTTATCTTGCCACTTGAAACTTCAAACGCATGCTGGGAATGGTGGTGTCCCTGCCAGGCTCCTATCACAGCCCTGCTCCGAAAGTGCGAACGTCTGCAGATAGCTGGCAGGCAGAAGGGGCTAGCCTGGAAAGCTGTTGCTCAGCCTCATCTGCCCATGGCACTGTTCGCATAGAGGCACAGAGAATGGGGCTGCTTGCTTATCTTGCCATTTGAAACTTCAAACGCATGCTGGGAAAGATGGTGTCCCTGCCAGGCTCCTTTCGCAGCCCTGCTCCGAAAGTGCGAATGTCTGCAGATAGCTGGCAGGCAGAAGGGGCTATCCTGGAAAGCTGTTGCTCAGCCTCATCTGCCCATGGCAGTGCTTGCATAGAGGCACAGAGAATGGGGCTGCTTGCTTATCTTGCCACTTGAAACTTCAAACGCATGCTGGGAATGGTGGTGTCCCTGCCAGTGTCCTATCACAGCCCTGCTCTGAAAGTGCGAACGTCTGCAGATAGCTGGCAGCCAGAAGGGGCTAGCTTGGAAAGCTGTTGCTCAGCCTCATCTGCCCATGGCAGTGCTCGCACAGAGGCACAGAGAATGGGGCTGCTTGCTTGTCTTGCCACCTCAAACTTCAAACTCATGCTGGGAATGGTGGTGTCCCTGCCAGGCTCCTATCACAGCCCTGCTCTGAAAGTGCGAACGTCTGCAGATAGCTGGCAGCCAGAAGGGGCTAGCCTGGAAAGCTGTTGCTCAGCCTCATCTGCCCATGGCACTGCTCGCACAGAGGCACAGAGAATGGGGCTGCTTGCTTATCTTGCCACTTGAAACTTCAAACGCATGCTGGGAATGGTGGTGTCCCTGCCAGGCTCCTATCGCAGCCCTGCTCCAAAAGTGCGAACGTCTGCAGATAGCTGGCAGCCAGAAGGGGCTAGCCTGGAAAGCTGTTGCTCAGCCTCATCTGCCCATGGCAGTGCTCGCACAGAGGCACAGAGAATGGGGCTGCTTGCTCGTCTTGCCACCTCAAACTTCAAACGTAGCCTGGGAAAGATGGTGTACCTGCTAGGCTCCTTTTGCAGCCCTGCTCTTGAAATGCGAACGTCTGCAGATAGCTGGCAGGCAGAAGGGGCTAGCCTGGAAAGCTGTTGCTCAGCCTCATCTGCCCATGGCACTGTTCGCATAGAGGCACAGAGAATGGGGCTGCTTGCTTGTCTTGCCACCTCAAACTTCAAACGTAGCCTGGGAAAGATGGTGTACCTGCTAGGCTCCTTTCGCAGCCCTGCTCTTGAAATGCGAACGTCTGCAGATAGCTGGCAGGCAGAAGGGGCTAGCCTGGAAAGCTGTTGCTCAGCCTCATCTGCCCATGGCACTGTTCGCATAGAGGCACAGAGAATGGGGCTGCTTGCTTATCTTGCCACTTGAAACTTCAAACGCATGCTGGGAATGGTGGTGTCCCTGCCAGGCTCCTATCACAGCCCTGCTCCGAAAGTGCAAAGGTCTGCAGATAGCTGGCAGCCAGAAGGGGCTAGCCTGGAAAGCTGTTGTTCAGCCTCATCTGCCCATGGCAGTGCTCGCACAGAGGCACAGAGAATGGGGCTGCTTGCTTGTCTTGCCACCTCAAACTTCAAACGCATGCTGGGAATGGTGGTGTCCCTGCCAGGCTCCTATCACAGCCCTGCTCCGAAAGTGCGAACGTCTGCAGATAGCTGGCAGGCAGAAGGGGCTATCCTGGAAAGCTGTTGCTCAGCCTCATCTGCCCATGGCACTGTTCGCATAGAGGCACAGAGAATGGGGCTGCTTGCTTATCTTGCCACTTGAAACTTCAAACGCATGCTGGGAATGGTGGTGTCCCTGCCAGGCTCCTATCACAGCCCTGCTCCGAAAGTGCGAACGTCTGCAGATAGCTGGCAGGCAGAAGGGGCTAGCCTGGAAAGCTGTTGCTCAGCCTCATCTCCCCATGGCACTGTTCGCATAGAGGCACAGAGAATGGGGCTGCTTGCTTATCTTGCCATTTGAAACTTCAAACGCATGCTGGGAAAGATGGTGTCCCTGCCAGGCTCCTTTCGCAGCCCTGCTCCGAAAGTGCGAATGTCTGCAGATAGCTGGCAGGCAGAAGGGGTAGCCTGGAAAGCTGTTGCTCAGCCTCATCTGCCCATGGCAGTGCTTGCATAGAGGCACAGAGAATGGGGCTGCTTGCTTATCTTGCCACTTGAAACTTCAAACGCATGCTGGGAATGGTGGTGTCCCTGCCAGGCTCCTATCACAGCCCTGCTCTGAAAGTGCGAACGTCTGCAGATAGCTGGCAGCCAGAAGGGGCTAGCCTGGAAAGCTGTTGCTCAGCCTCATCTGCCCATGGCAGTGCTCGCACAGAGGCACAGAGAATGGGGCTGCTTGCTTGTCTTGCCACCTCAAACTTCAAACGTAGCCTGGGAAAGTTGGTGTCCCAGCCAGGCTCCTTTCGCAGCCCTGCTCCAAAAGTGCGAACGTCTGCAGATAGCTGGCAGCCAGACGGTGCTAGCCTGGAAAGCTGTTGCTCAGCCTCATCTGCCCATGGCAGTGCTCGCACAGAGGCACAGAGAATGGGGCTGCTTGCTTGTCTTGCCACCTCAAACTTCAAACGTAGCCTGGGAAAGATGGTGTACCTGCTAGGCTCCTTTCGCAGCCCTGCTCTTGAAATGCGAACGTCTGCAGATAGCTGGCAGCCAGAAGGGGCTAGCCTGGAAAGCTGTTGCTCAGCCTCATCTGCCCATGGCAGTGCTCGCACAGAGGCACAGAGAATGGGGCTTCTTGCTCGTCTTGCCACCTCAAACTTCAAACGTAGCCTGGGAAAGATGGTGTACCTGCTAGGCTCCTTTTGCAGCCCTGCTCTTGAAATGCGAACGTCTGCAGATAGCTGGCAGGCAGAAGGGGCTAGCCTGGAAAGCTGTTGCTCAGCCTCATCTGCCCATGGCACTGTTCGCATAGAGGCACAGAGAATGGGGCTGCTTGCTTGTCTTGCCACTTGAAACTTCAAACGCATGCTGGGAATGGTGGTGTCCCTGCCAGGCTCCTATCACAGCCCTGCTCCGAAAGTGCAAAGGTCTGCAGATAGCTGGCAGCCAGAAGGGGCTATCCTGGAAAGCTATTGTTCAGCCTCATCTGCCCATGGCAGTGCTTGCACAGAGGCACAGAGAATGGGGCTGCTTGCTTGTCTTGCCACCTCAAACTTCAAACGTAGCCTGGGAAAGATGGTGTACCTGCTAGGCTCCTTTCGCAGCCCTGCTCTTGAAATGCGAACGTCTGCAGATAGCTGGCAGGCAGAAGGGGCTAGCCTGGAAAGCTGTTGCTCAGCCTCATCTGCCCATGGCAGTGCTCGCATAGAGGCACAGAGAATGGGGCTGCTTGCTTATCTTGCCACTTGAAACTTCAAACGCATGCTGGGAATGGTGGTGTCCCTGCCAGGCTCCTATCGCAGCCCTGCTCCGAAAGTGCGAACGTCTGCAGATAGCTGGCAGCCAGAAGGGGCTAGCCTGGAAAGCTGTTGCTCAGCCTCATCTGCCCATGGCAGTGCTCGCACAGAGGCACAGAGAATGGGGCTGCTTGCTTGTCTTGCCACCTCAAACTTCAAACGTAGCCTGGGAAAGTTGGTGTCCCAGCCAGGCTACTTTCGCAGCCCTGCTCTTGAAATGCGAACGTCTGCAGATAGCTGGCAGGCAGAAGGGGCTAGCCTGGAAAGCTGTTGCTCAGCCTCATCTGCCCATGGCAGTGCTCGCACAGAGGCACAGAGAATGGGGCTGCTTGCTTGTCTTGCCACCTCAAACTTCAAACGTAGCCTGGGAAAGATGGTGTACCTGCTAGGCTCCTTTCGCAGCCCTGCTCTTGAAATGCGAACGTCTGCAGATAGCTGGCAGGCAGAAGGGGCTAGCCTGGAAAGATGTTGCTCAGCCTCATCTGCCCATGGCAGTGCTCGCACAGAGGCACAGAGAATGGGGCTGCTTGCTTGTCTTGCCACCTCAAACTTCAAACGTAGCCTGGGAAAGATGGTGTACCTGCTAGGCTCCTTTCGCAGCCCTGCTCTTGAAATGCGAACGTCTGCAGATAGCTGGCAACCAGAAGGGGCTAGCCTGTAAAGCTGTTGCTCAGCCTCATCTGCCCATGGCACTGTTCGCATAGAGGCACAGAGAATGGGGCTGCTTGCTTGTCTTGCCACCTCAAACTTCAAACGCATGCTGGGAATGGTGGTGTCCCTGCCAGGCTCCTATCACAGCCCTGCTCCGAAAGTGCGAACGTCTGCAGATAGCTGGCAGGCAGAAGAGGCTATCCTGGAAAGCTGTTGCTCAGCCTCATCTGCCCATGGCACTGTTCGCATAGAGGCACAGAGAATGGGGCTGCTTGCTTATCTTGACACTTGAAACTTCAAACGCATGCTGGGAATGGTGGTGTCCCTGCCAGGCTCCTATCACAGCCCTGCTCCGAAAGTGCGAACGTCTGCAGATAGCTGGCAGGCAGAAGGGGCTAGCCTGGAAAGCTGTTGCTCAGCCTCATCTGCCCATGGCACTGTTCGCATAGAGGCACAGAGAATGGGGCTGCTTGCTTATCTTGCCATTTGAAACTTCAAACGCATGCTGGGAAAGATGGTGTCCCTGCCAGGCTCCTTTCGCAGCCCTGCTCCGAAAGTGCGAATGTCTGCAGATAGCTGGCAGGCAGAAGGGGTAGCCTGGAAAGCTGTTGCTCAGCCTCATCTGCCCATGGCAGTGCTTGCATAGAGGCACAGAGAATGGGGCTGCTTGCTTATCTTGCCACTTGAAACTTCAAACGCATGCTGGGAATGGTGGTGTCCCTGCCAGGGTCCTATCACAGCCCTGCTCTGAAAGTGCGAACGTCTGCAGATAGCTGGCAGCCAGAAGGGGCTAGCCTGGAAAGCTGTTGCTCAGCCTCATCTGCCCATGGCAGTGCTCGCACAGAGGCACAGAGAATGGGGCTGCTTGCTTGTCTTGCCACCTCAAACTTCAAACGTAGCCTGGGAAAGTTGGTGTCCCAGCCAGGCTCCTTTCGCAGCCCTGCTCCAAAAGTGCGAACGTCTGCAGATAGCTGGCAGCCAGACGGTGCTAGCCTGGAAAGCTGTTGCTCAGCCTCATCTGCCCATGGCAGTGCTCGCACAGAGGCACAGAGAATGCGGCTCCTTGCTTGTCTTGCCACCTCAAACTTCAAACGTAGCCTGGGAAAGATGGTGTACCTGCTAGGCTCCTTTCGCAGCCCTGCTCTTGAAATGCGAACGTCTGCAGATAGCTGGCAGGCAGAAGGGGCTAGCCTGGAAAGCTGTTGCTCAGCCTCATCTGCCCATGGCACTGTTCGCATAGAGGCACAGAGAATGGGGCTGCTTGCTTATCTTGCCACTTGAAACTTCAAACGCATGCTGGGAATGGTGGTGTCCCTGCCAGGCTCCTATCGCAGCCCTGCTCCGAAAGTGCGAACGTCTGCAGATAGCTGGCAGCCAGAAGGGGCTAGCCTGGAAAGCTGTTGCTCAGCCTCATCTGCCCATGGCAGTGCTCGCACAGAGGCACAGAGAATGGGGCTGCTTGCTTGTCTTGCCACCTCAAACTTCAAACGTAGCCTGGGAAAGTTGGTGTCCCAGCCAGGCTACTTTCGCAGCCCTGCTCTTGAAATGCGAACGTCTGCAGATAGCTGGCAGGCAGAAGGGGCTAGCCTGGAAAGCTGTTGCTCAGCCTCATCTGCCCATGGCAGTGCTCGCACAGAGGCACAGAGAATGGGGCTGCTTGCTTGTCTTGCCACCTCAAACTTCAAACGTAGCCTGGGAAAGATGGTGTACCTGCTAGGCTCCTTTCGCAGCCCTGCTCTTGAAATGCGAACGTCTGCAGATAGCTGGCAGGCAGAAGGGGCTAGCCTGGAAAGCTGTTGCTCAGCCTCATCTGCCCATGGCAGTGCTCGCACAGAGGCACAGAGAATGGGGCTGCTTGCTTGTCTTGCCACCTCAAACTTCAAACGTACCCTGGGAAAGATGGTGTACCTGCTAGGCTCCTTTCGCAGCCCTGCTCTTGAAATGCGAACGTCTGCAGATAGCTGGCAGCCAGAAGGGGCTAGCCTGTAAAGCTGTTGCTCAGCCTCATCTGCCCATGGCACTGTTCGCATAGAGGCACAGAGAATGGGGCTGCTTGCTTGTCTTGCCACCTCAAACTTCAAACGCATGCTGGGAATGGTGGTGTCCCTGCCAGGCTCCTATCACAGCCCTGCTCCGAAAGTGCGAACGTCTGCAGATAGCTGGCAGCCAGAAGAGGCTATCCTGGAAAGCTGTTGCTCAGCCTCATCTGCCCATGGCACTGTTCGCATAGAGGCACAGAGAATGGGGCTGCTTGCTTATCTTGCCACTTGAAACTTCAAACGCATGCTGGGAATGGTGGTGTCCCTGCCAGGCTCCTATCACAGCCCTGCTCCGAAAGTGCGAACGTCTGCAGATAGCTGGCAGCCAGAAGGGGCTAGCCTGGAAAGCTGTTGCTCAGCCTCATCTGCCCATGGCACTGTTCGCATAGAGGCACAGAGAATGGGGCTGCTTGCTTATCTTGCCATTTGAAACTTCAAACGCATGCTGGGAAAGATGGTGTCCCTGCCAGGCTCCTTTCGCAGCCCTGCTCCGAAAGTGCGAACGTCTGCAGATAGCTGGCAGGCAGAAGGGGTAGCCTGGAAAGCTGTTGCTCAGCCTCATCTGCCCATGGCAGTGCTTGCATAGAGGCACAGAGAATGGGGCTGCTTGCTTATCTTGCCACTTGAAACTTCAAACGCATGCTGGGAATGGTGGTGTCCCTGCCAGGGTCCTATCACAGCCCTGCTCTGAAAGTGCGAACGTCTGCAGATAGCTGGCAGCCAGAAGGGGCTAGCCTGGAAAGCTGTTGCTCAGCCTCATCTGCCCATGGCAGTGCTCGCACAGAGGCACAGAGAATGGGGCTGCTTGCTTGTCTTGCCACCTCAAACTTCAAACGTAGCCTGGGAAAGTTGGTGTTCCAGCCAGGCTCCTTTCGCAGCCCTGCTCCAAAAGTGCGAACGTCTGCAGATAGCTGGCAGCCAGAAGGGGCTAGCCTGGAAAGCTGTTGCTCAGCCTCATCTGCCCATGGCAGTGCTCGCACAGAGGCACAGAGAATGCGGCTCCTTGCTTGTCTTGCTACCTCAAACTTCAAACGTAGCCTGGGAAAGATGGTGTACCTGCTAGGCTCCTTTCGCAGCCCTGCTCTTGAAATGCGAACGTCTGCAGATAGCTGGCAGGCAGAAGGGGCTAGCCTGGAAAGCTGTTGCTCAGCCTCATCTGCCCATGGCAGTGCTCGCACAGAGGCACAGAGAATGGGGCTGCTTGCTTGTCTTGCCACCTCAAACTTCAAACTCATGCTGGGAATGGTGGTGTCCCTGCCAGGCTCCTATCACAGCCCTGCTCTGAAAGTGCGAACGTCTGCAGATAGCTGGCAGCCAGAAGGGGCTAGCCTGGAAAGCTGTTGCTCAGCCTCATCTGCCCATGGCAGTGCTCGCATAGAGGCACAGAGAATGGGGCTGCTTGCTTATCTTGCCACTTGAAACTTCAAACGCATGCTGGGAATGGTGGTGTCGCTGCCAGGCTCCTATCGCAGCCCTGCTCCAAAAGTGCGAACGTCTGCAGATAGCTGGCAGCCAGAAGGGGCTAGCCTGGAAAGCTGTTGCTCAGCCTCATCTGCCCATGGCAGTGCTCGCACAGAGGCACAGAGAATGGGGCTGCTTGCTTGTCTTGCCACCTCAAACTTCAAACGTAGCCTGGGAAAGATGGTGCACCTGCTAGGCTCCTTTCGCAGCCCTGCTCTTGAAATGCGAACGTCTGCAGATAGCTGGCAGGCAGAAGGGGCTAGCCTGGAAAGCTGTTGCTCAGCCTCATCTGCCCATGGCACTGTTCGCATAGAGGCACAGAGAATGGGGCTGCTTGCTTGTCTTGCCACCTCAAACTTCAAACGTAGCCTGGGAAAGATGGTGTACCTGCTAGGCTCCTTTCGCATCCCTGCTCTTGAAATGCGAACGTCTGCAGATAGCTGGCAGCCAGAAGGGGCTAGCCTGGAAAGCTGTTGCTCAGCCTCATCTGCCCATGGCACTGTTCGCATAGAGGCACAGAGAATGGGGCTGCTTGCTTATCTTGCCACTTGAAACTTCAAACGCATGCTGGGAATGGTGGTGTCCCTGCCAGGCTCCTATCACAGCCCTGCTCCGAAAGTGCGAACGTCTGCAGATAGCTGGCAGCCAGAAGGGGCTAGCCTGGAAAGCTGTTGCTCAGCCTCATCTGCCCATGGCAGTGCTCGCACAGAGGCACAGAGAATGGGGCTTCTTGCTCGTCTTGCCACCTCAAACTTCAAACGTAGCCTGGGAAAGATGGTGTACCTGCTAGGCTCCTTTTGCAGCCCTGCTCTTGAAATGCGAACGTCTGCAGATAGCTGGCAGGCAGAAGGGGCTAGCCTGGAAAGCTGTTGCTCAGCCTCATCTGCCCATGGCACTGTTCGCATAGAGGCACAGAGAATGGGGCTGCTTGCTTGTCTTGCCACTTGAAACTTCAAACGCATGCTGGGAATGGTGGTGTCCCTGCCAGGCTCCTATCACAGCCCTGCTCCGAAAGTGCAAAGGTCTGCAGATAGCTGGCAGCCAGAAGGGGCTATCCTGGAAAGCTATTGTTCAGCCTCATCTGCCCATGGCAGTGCTCGCACAGAGGCACAGAGAATGGGGCTGCTTGCTTGTCTTGCCACCTCAAACTTCAAACGTAGCCTGGGAAAGATGGTGTACCTGCTAGGCTCCTTTCGCAGCCCTGCTCTTGAAATGCGAACGTCTGCAGATAGCTGGCAGGCAGAAGGGGCTAGCCTGGAAAGCTGTTGCTCAGCCTCATCTGCCCATGGCAGTGCTCGCATAGAGGCACAGAGAATGGGGCTGCTTGCTTATCTTGCCACTTGAAACTTCAAACGCATGCTGGGAATGGTGGTGTCCCTGCCAGGCTCCTATCGCAGCCCTGCTCCGAAAGTGCGAACGTCTGCAGATAGCTGGCAGCCAGAAGGGGCTAGCCTGGAAAGCTGTTGCTCAGCCTCATCTGCCCATGGCAGTGCTCGCACAGAGGCACAGAGAATGGGGCTGCTTGCTTGTCTTGCCACCTCAAACTTCAAACGTAGCCTGGGAAAGTTGGTGTCCCAGCCAGGCTACTTTCGCAGCCCTGCTCTTGAAATGCGAACGTCTGCAGATAGCTGGCAGGCAGAAGGGGCTAGCCTGGAAAGCTGTTGCTCAGCCTCATCTGCCCATGGCAGTGCTCGCACAGAGGCACAGAGAATGGGGCTGCTTGCTTGTCTTGCCACCTCAAACTTCAAACGTAGCCTGGGAAAGATGGTGTACCTGCTAGGCTCCTTTCGCAGCCCTGCTCTTGAAATGCGAACGTCTGCAGATAGCTGGCAGGCAGAAGGGGCTAGCCTGGAAAGATGTTGCTCAGCCTCATCTGCCCATGGCAGTGCTCGCACAGAGGCACAGAGAATGGGGCTGCTTGCTTGTCTTGCCACCTCAAACTTCAAACGTAGCCTGGGAAAGATGGTGTACCTGCTAGGCTCCTTTCGCAGCCCTGCTCTTGAAATGCGAACGTCTGCAGATAGCTGGCAACCAGAAGGGGCTAGCCTGTAAAGCTGTTGCTCAGCCTCATCTGCCCATGGCACTGTTCGCATAGAGGCACAGAGAATGGGGCTGCTTGCTTGTCTTGCCACCTCAAACTTCAAACGCATGCTGGGAATGGTGGTGTCCCTGCCAGGCTCCTATCACAGCCCTGCTCCGAAAGTGCGAACGTCTGCAGATAGCTGGCAGGCAGAAGAGGCTATCCTGGAAAGCTGTTGCTCAGCCTCATCTGCCCATGGCACTGTTCGCATAGAGGCACAGAGAATGGGGCTGCTTGCTTATCTTGACACTTGAAACTTCAAACGCATGCTGGGAATGGTGGTGTCCCTGCCAGGCTCCTATCACAGCCCTGCTCCGAAAGTGCGAACGTCTGCAGATAGCTGGCAGGCAGAAGGGGCTAGCCTGGAAAGCTGTTGCTCAGCCTCATCTGCCCATGGCACTGTTCGCATAGAGGCACAGAGAATGGGGCTGCTTGCTTATCTTGCCATTTGAAACTTCAAACGCATGCTGGGAAAGATGGTGTCCCTGCCAGGCTCCTTTCGCAGCCCTGCTCCGAAAGTGCGAATGTCTGCAGATAGCTGGCAGGCAGAAGGGGTAGCCTGGAAAGCTGTTGCTCAGCCTCATCTGCCCATGGCAGTGCTTGCATAGAGGCACAGAGAATGGGGCTGCTTGCTTATCTTGCCACTTGAAACTTCAAACGCATGCTGGGAATGGTGGTGTCCCTGCCAGGGTCCTATCACAGCCCTGCTCTGAAAGTGCGAACGTCTGCAGATAGCTGGCAGCCAGAAGGGGCTAGCCTGGAAAGCTGTTGCTCAGCCTCATCTGCCCATGGCAGTGCTCGCACAGAGGCACAGAGAATGGGGCTGCTTGCTTGTCTTGCCACCTCAAACTTCAAACGTAGCCTGGGAAAGTTGGTGTCCCAGCCAGGCTCCTTTCGCAGCCCTGCTCCAAAAGTGCGAACGTCTGCAGATAGCTGGCAGCCAGACGGTGCTAGCCTGGAAAGCTGTTGCTCAGCCTCATCTGCCCATGGCAGTGCTCGCACAGAGGCACAGAGAATGCGGCTCCTTGCTTGTCTTGCCACCTCAAACTTCAAACGTAGCCTGGGAAAGATGGTGTACCTGCTAGGCTCCTTTCGCAGCCCTGCTCTTGAAATGCGAACGTCTGCAGATAGCTGGCAGGCAGAAGGGGCTAGCCTGGAAAGCTGTTGCTCAGCCTCATCTGCCCATGGCACTGTTCGCATAGAGGCACAGAGAATGGGGCTGCTTGCTTATCTTGCCACTTGAAACTTCAAACGCATGCTGGGAATGGTGGTGTCCCTGCCAGGCTCCTATCGCAGCCCTGCTCCGAAAGTGCGAACGTCTGCAGATAGCTGGCAGCCAGAAGGGGCTAGCCTGGAAAGCTGTTGCTCAGCCTCATCTGCCCATGGCAGTGCTCGCACAGAGGCACAGAGAATGGGGCTGCTTGCTTGTCTTGCCACCTCAAACTTCAAACGTAGCCTGGGAAAGTTGGTGTCCCAGCCAGGCTACTTTCGCAGCCCTGCTCTTGAAATGCGAACGTCTGCAGATAGCTGGCAGGCAGAAGGGGCTAGCCTGGAAAGCTGTTGCTCAGCCTCATCTGCCCATGGCAGTGCTCGCACAGAGGCACAGAGAATGGGGCTGCTTGCTTGTCTTGCCACCTCAAACTTCAAACGTAGCCTGGGAAAGATGGTGTACCTGCTAGGCTCCTTTCGCAGCCCTGCTCTTGAAATGCGAACGTCTGCAGATAGCTGGCAGGCAGAAGGGGCTAGCCTGGAAAGCTGTTGCTCAGCCTCATCTGCCCATGGCAGTGCTCGCACAGAGGCACAGAGAATGGGGCTGCTTGCTTGTCTTGCCACCTCAAACTTCAAACGTACCCTGGGAAAGATGGTGTACCTGCTAGGCTCCTTTCGCAGCCCTGCTCTTGAAATGCGAACGTCTGCAGATAGCTGGCAGCCAGAAGGGGCTAGCCTGTAAAGCTGTTGCTCAGCCTCATCTGCCCATGGCACTGTTCGCATAGAGGCACAGAGAATGGGGCTGCTTGCTTGTCTTGCCACCTCAAACTTCAAACGCATGCTGGGAATGGTGGTGTCCCTGCCAGGCTCCTATCACAGCCCTGCTCCGAAAGTGCGAACGTCTGCAGATAGCTGGCAGCCAGAAGAGGCTATCCTGGAAAGCTGTTGCTCAGCCTCATCTGCCCATGGCACTGTTCGCATAGAGGCACAGAGAATGGGGCTGCTTGCTTATCTTGCCACTTGAAACTTCAAACGCATGCTGGGAATGGTGGTGTCCCTGCCAGGCTCCTATCACAGCCCTGCTCCGAAAGTGCGAACGTCTGCAGATAGCTGGCAGCCAGAAGGGGCTAGCCTGGAAAGCTGTTGCTCAGCCTCATCTGCCCATGGCACTGTTCGCATAGAGGCACAGAGAATGGGGCTGCTTGCTTATCTTGCCATTTGAAACTTCAAACGCATGCTGGGAAAGATGGTGTCCCTGCCAGGCTCCTTTCGCAGCCCTGCTCCGAAAGTGCGAACGTCTGCAGATAGCTGGCAGGCAGAAGGGGTAGCCTGGAAAGCTGTTGCTCAGCCTCATCTGCCCATGGCAGTGCTTGCATAGAGGCACAGAGAATGGGGCTGCTTGCTTATCTTGCCACTTGAAACTTCAAACGCATGCTGGGAATGGTGGTGTCCCTGCCAGGGTCCTATCACAGCCCTGCTCTGAAAGTGCGAACGTCTGCAGATAGCTGGCAGCCAGAAGGGGCTAGCCTGGAAAGCTGTTGCTCAGCCTCATCTGCCCATGGCAGTGCTCGCACAGAGGCACAGAGAATGGGGCTGCTTGCTTGTCTTGCCACCTCAAACTTCAAACGTAGCCTGGGAAAGTTGGTGTTCCAGCCAGGCTCCTTTCGCAGCCCTGCTCCAAAAGTGCGAACGTCTGCAGATAGCTGGCAGCCAGAAGGGGCTAGCCTGGAAAGCTGTTGCTCAGCCTCATCTGCCCATGGCAGTGCTCGCACAGAGGCACAGAGAATGCGGCTCCTTGCTTGTCTTGCTACCTCAAACTTCAAACGTAGCCTGGGAAAGATGGTGTACCTGCTAGGCTCCTTTCGCAGCCCTGCTCTTGAAATGCGAACGTCTGCAGATAGCTGGCAGGCAGAAGGGGCTAGCCTGGAAAGCTGTTGCTCAGCCTCATCTGCCCATGGCAGTGCTCGCACAGAGGCACAGAGAATGGGGCTGCTTGCTTGTCTTGCCACCTCAAACTTCAAACTCATGCTGGGAATGGTGGTGTCCCTGCCAGGCTCCTATCACAGCCCTGCTCTGAAAGTGCGAACGTCTGCAGATAGCTGGCAGCCAGAAGGGGCTAGCCTGGAAAGCTGTTGCTCAGCCTCATCTGCCCATGGCAGTGCTCGCATAGAGGCACAGAGAATGGGGCTGCTTGCTTATCTTGCCACTTGAAACTTCAAACGCATGCTGGGAATGGTGGTGTCCCTGCCAGGCTCCTATCGCAGCCCTGCTCCAAAAGTGCGAACGTCTGCAGATAGCTGGCAGCCAGAAGGGGCTAGCCTGGAAAGCTGTTGCTCAGCCTCATCTGCCCATGGCAGTGCTCGCACAGAGGCACAGAGAATGGGGCTGCTTGCTTGTCTTGCCACCTCAAACTTCAAACGTAGCCTGGGAAAGATGGTGCACCTGCTAGGCTCCTTTCGCAGCCCTGCTCTTGAAATGCGAACGTCTGCAGATAGCTGGCAGGCAGAAGGGGCTAGCCTGGAAAGCTGTTGCTCAGCCTCATCTGCCCATGGCACTGTTCGCATAGAGGCACAGAGAATGGGGCTGCTTGCTTGTCTTGCCACCTCAAACTTCAAACGTAGCCTGGGAAAGATGGTGTACCTGCTAGGCTCCTTTCGCATCCCTGCTCTTGAAATGCGAACGTCTGCAGATAGCTGGCAGCCAGAAGGGGCTAGCCTGGAAAGCTGTTGCTCAGCCTCATCTGCCCATGGCACTGTTCGCATAGAGGCACAGAGAATGGGGCTGCTTGCTTATCTTGCCACTTGAAACTTCAAACGCATGCTGGGAATGGTGGTGTCCCTGCCAGGCTCCTATCACAGCCCTGCTCCGAAAGTGCGAACGTCTGCAGATAGCTGGCAGCCAGAAGGGGCTAGCCTGGAAAGCTGTTGCTCAGCCTCATCTGCCCATGGCAGTGCTCGCACAGAGGCACAGAGAATGGGGCTGCTTGCTTGTCTTGCCACCTCAAACTTCAAACGTAGCCTGGGAAAGTTGGTGTCCCAGCCAGGCTCCTTTCGCAGCCCTGCTCTTGAAATGCGAACTTCTGCAGATAGCTGGCAGGCAGAAGGGGCTAGCCTGGAAAGCTGTTGCTCAGCCTCATCTGCCCATGGCAGTGCTCGCACAGAGGCACAGAGAATGGGGCTGCTTGCTTGTCTTGCCACCTCAAACTTCAAACGTAGCCTGGGAAAGATGGTGTACCTGCTAGGCTCCTTTCGCAGCCCTGCTCTTGAAATGCGAACGTCTGCAGATAGCTGGCAGGCAGAAGGGGCTAGCCTGGAAAGCTGTTGCTCAGCCTCATCTGCCCATGGCAGTGCTCGCACAGAGGCACAGAGAATGCGGCTCCTTGCTTGTCTTGCCACCTCAAACTTCAAACGTAGCCTGGGAAAGATGGTGTACCTGCTAGGCTCCTTTCGCAGCCCTGCTCTTGAAATGCGAACGTCTGCAGATAGCTGGCAGCCAGAAGGGGCTAGCCTGTAAAGCTGTTGCTCAGCCTCATCTGCCCATGGCACTGTTCGCATAGAGGCACAGAGAATGGGGCTGCTTGCTTGTCTTGCCACCTCAAACTTCAAACGCATGCTGGGAATGGTGGTGTCCCTGCCAGGCTCCTATCACAGCCCTGCTCCGAAAGTGCGAACGTCTGCAGATAGCTGGCAGGCAGAAGAGGCTATCCTGGAAAGCTGTTGCTCAGCCTCATCTGCCAATGGCACTGTTCGCATAGAGGCACAGAGAATGGGGCTGCTTGCTTATCTTGCCACTTGAAACTTCAAACGCATGCTGGGAATGGTGGTGTCCCTGCCAGGCTCCTATCACAGCCCTGCTCCGAAAGTGCGAACGTCTGCAGATAGCTGGCAGCCAGAAGGGGCTATCCTGGAAAGCTGTTGCTCAGCCTCATCTGCCCATGGCAGTGCTCGCACAGAGGCACAGAGAATGGGGCTGCTTGCTTGTCTTGCCACCTCAAACTTCAAACGTAGCCTGGGAAAGATGGTGTACCTGCTAGGCTCCTTTCGCAGCCCTGCTCTTGAAATGCGAACGTCTGCAGATAGCTGGCAGCCAGAAGGGGCTAGCCTGGAAAGCTGTTGCTCAGCCTCATCTGCCCATGGCAGTGCTCGCACAGAGGCACAGAGAATGGGGCTGCTTGCTTGTCTTGCCACCTCAAACTTCAAACGTAGCCTGGGAAAGATGGTGTACCTGCTAGGCTCCTTTCGCAGCCCTGCTCCGAAAGTGCGAACGTCTGCAGATAGCTGGCAGGCAGAAGGGGCTAGCCTGGAAAGCTGTTGCTCAGCCTCATCTGCCCATGGCACTGTTCGCATAGAGGCACAGAGAATGGGGCTGCTTGCTTATCTTGCCATTTGAAACTTCAAACGCATGCTGGGAATGGTGGTGTCCCTGCCAGGCTCCTATCACAGCCCTGCTCCGAAAGTGCGAACGTCTGAAGATAGCTGGCAGGCAGAAGGGGCTAGCCTGGAAAGCTGTTGCTCAGCCTCATCTGCCCATGGCACTGTTCGCATAGAGGCACAGAGAATGGGGCTGCTTGCTTATCTTGCCACTTGAAACTTCAAACGCATGCTGGGAATGGTGGTGTCCCTGCCAGGCTCCTATCACAGCCCTGCTCCGAAAGTGCGAACGTCTGAAGATAGCTGGCAGGCAGAAGGGGCTAGCCTGGAAAGCTGTTGCTCAGCCTCATCTGCCCATGGCACTGTTCGCATAGAGGCACAGAGAATGGGGCTGCTTGCTTGTCTTGCCACCTCAAACTTCAAACGTAGCCTGGGAAAGTTGGTGTCCCAGCCAGGCTCCTTTCGCAGCCCTGCTCCGAAAGTGCGAACGTCTGCAGATAGCTGGCAGCCAGAAGGGGCTAGCCTGGAAAGCTGTTGCTCAGCCTCATCTGCCCATGGCAGTGCTCGCACAGAGGCACAGAGAATGGGGCTGCTTGCTTGTCTTGCCACCTCAAACTTCAAACGTAGCCTGGGAAAGATGGTGTACCTGCTAGGCTCCTTTCGCAGCCCTGCTCTTGAAATGCGAACGTCTGCAGATAGCTGGCAGGCAGAAGGGGCTAGCCTGGAAAGCTGTTGCTCAGCCTCATCTGCCCATGGCAGTGCTCGCACAGAGGCACAGAGAATGCGGCTCCTTGCTTGTCTTGCCACCTCAAACTTCAAACGTAGCCTGGGAAAGATGGTGTACCTGCTAGGCTCCTTTCGCAGCCCTGCTCTTGAAATGCGAACGTCTGCAGATAGCTGGCAGCCAGAAGGGGCTAGCCTGTAAAGCTGTTGCTCAGCCTCATCTGCCCATGGCACTGTTCGCATAGAGGCACAGAGAATGGGGCTGCTTGCTTGTCTTGCACCTCAAACTTCAAACGCATGCTGGGAATGGTGGTGTCCCTGCCAGGCTCCTATCACAGCCCTGCTCCGAAAGTGCGAACGTCTGCAGATAGCTGGCAGGCAGAAGAGGCTATCCTGGAAAGCTGTTGCTCAGCCTCATCTGCCCATGGCACTGTTCGCATAGAGGCACAGAGAATGGGGCTGCTTGCTTATCTTGCCACTTGAAACTTCAAACGCATGCTGGGAATGGTGGTGTCCCTGCCAGGCTCCTATCACAGCCCTGCTCCGAAAGTGCGAACGTCTGCAGATAGCTGGCAGGCAGAAGGGGCTAGCCTGGAAAGCTGTTGCTCAGCCTCATCTGCCCATGGCAGTGCTCGCACAGAGGCACAGAGAATGGGGCTGCTTGCTTGTCTTGCCACCTCAAACTTCAAACGTAGCCTGGGAAAGATGGTGTACCTGCTAGGCTCCTTTCGCAGCCCTGCTCTTGAAATGCGAACGTCTGCAGATAGCTGGCAGCCAGAAGGGGCTAGCCTGGAAAGCTGTTGCTCAGCCTCATCTGCCCATGGCAGTGCTCGCACAGAGGCACAGAGAATGGGGCTGCTTGCTTGTCTTGCCACCTCAAACTTCAAACGTAGCCTGGGAAAGATGGTGTACCTGCTAGGCTCCTTTCGCAGCCCTGCTCCGAAAGTGCGAACGTCTGCAGATAGCTGGCAGGCAGAAGGGGCTAGCCTGGAAAGCTGTTGCTCAGCCTCATCTGCCCATGGCACTGTTCGCATAGAGGCACAGAGAATGGGGCTGCTTGCTTATCTTGCCATTTGAAACTTCAAACGCATGCTGGGAATGGTGGTGTCCCTGCCAGGCTCCTATCACAGCCCTGCTCCGAAAGTGCGAACGTCTGCAGATAGCTGGCAGGCAGAAGGGGCTATCCTGGAAAGCTGTTGCTCAGCCTCATCTGCCCATGGCACTGTTCGCATAGAGGCACAGAGAATGGGGCTGCTTGCTTATCTTGCCACTTGAAACTTCAAACGCATGCTGGGAATGGTGGTGTCCCTGCCAGGCTCCTATCACAGCCCTGCTCCGAAAGTGCGAACGTCTGAAGATAGCTGGCAGGCAGAAGGGGCTAGCCTGGAAAGCTGTTGCTCAGCCTCATCTGCCCATGGCACTGTTCGCATAGAGGCACAGAGAATGGGGCTGCTTGCTTGTCTTGCCACCTCAAACTTCAAACGTAGCCTGGGAAAGTTGGTGTCCCAGCCAGGCTCCTTTCGCAGCCCTGCTCCGAAAGTGCGAACGTCTGCAGATAGCTGGCAGCCAGAAGGGGCTAGCCTGGAAAGCTGTTGCTCAGCCTCATCTGCCCATGGCAGTGCTCGCACAGAGGCACAGAGAATGGGGCTGCTTGCTTGTCTTGCCACCTCAAACTTCAAACGTAGACTGGGAAAGATGGTGTACCTGCTAGGCTCCTTTCGCAGCCCTGCTCTTGAAATGCGAACGTCTGCAGATAGCTGGCAGGCAGAAGGGGCTAGCCTGGAAAGCTGTTGCTCAGCCTCATCTGCCCATGGCAGTGCTCGCACAGAGGCACAGAGAATGGGGCTGCTTGCTTGTCTTGCCACCTCAAACTTCAAACGTAGCCTGGGAAAGATGGTGTACCTGCTAGGCTCCTTTCGCAGCCCTGCTCTTGAAATGCGAACGTCTGCAGATAGCTGGCAGCCAGAAGGGGCTAGCCTGGAAAGCTGTTGCTCAGCCTCATCTGCCCATGGCAGTGCTCGCACAGAGGCACAGAGAATGGGGCTGCTTGCTTGTCTTGCCACCTCAAACTTCAAACGTAGCCTGGGACAGTTGGTGTTCCAGCCAGGCTCCTTTCGCAGCCCTGCTCCAAAAGTGCGAACGTCTGCAGATAGCTGGCAGGCAGAAGAGGCTAGCCTGGAAAGCTGTTGCTCAGCCTCATCTGCCCATGGCAGTGCTCGCACAGAGGCACAGAGAATGCGGCTCCTTGCTTGTCTTGCTACCTCAAACTTCAAACGTAGCCTGGGAAAGATGGTGTACCTGCTAGGCTCCTTTCGCAGCCCTGCTCTTGAAATGCGAACGTCTGCAGATAGCTGGCAGGCAGAAGGGGCTAGCCTGGAAAGCTGTTGCTCAGCCTCATCTGCCCATGGCAGTGCTCGCACAGAGGCACAGAGAATGGGGCTGCTTGCTTGTCTTGCCACCTCAAACTTCAAACTCATGCTGGGAATGGTGGTGTCCCTGCCAGGCTCCTATCACAGCCCTGCTCTGAAAGTGCGAACGTCTGCAGATAGCTGGCAGCCAGAAGGGGCTAGCCTGGAAAGCTGTTGCTCAGCCTCATCTGCCCATGGCAGTGCTCGCATAGAGGCACAGAGAATGGGGCTGCTTGCTTATCTTGCCACTTGAAACTTCAAACGCATGCTGGGAATGGTGGTGTCCCTGCCAGGCTCCTATCGCAGCCCTGCTCTAAAAGTGCGAACGTCTGCAGATAGCTGGCAGCCAGAAGGGGCTAGCCTGGAAAGCTGTTGCTCAGCCTCATCTGCCCATGGCAGTGCTCGCACAGAGGCACAGAGAATGGGGCTGCTTGCTTGTCTTGCCACCTCAAACTTCAAACGTAGCCTGGGAAAGATGGTGTACCTGCTAGGCTCCTTTCGCAGCCCTGCTCTTGAAATGCGAACGTCTGCAGATAGCTGGCAGGCAGAAGGGGCTAGCCTGGAAAGCTGTTGCTCAGCCTCATCTGCCCATGGCACTGTTCGCATAGAGGCACAGAGAATGGGGCTGCTTGCTTGTCTTGCCACCTCAAACTTCAAACGTAGCCTGGGAAAGATGGTGTACCTGCTAGGCTCCTTTCGCATCCCTGCTCTTGAAATGCGAACGTCTGCAGATAGCTGGCAGCCAGAAGGGGCTAGCCTGGAAAGCTGTTGCTCAGCCTCATCTGCCCATGGCACTGTTCGCATAGAGGCACAGAGAATGGGGCTGCTTGCTTATCTTGCCACTTGAAACTTCAAACGCATGCTGGGAATGGTGGTGTCCCTGCCAGGCTCCTATCACAGCCCTGCTCCGAAAGTGCAAAGGTCTGCAGATAGCTGGCAGCCAGAAGGGGCTATCCTGGAAAGCTGTTGTTCAGCCTCATCTGCCCATGGCAGTGCTCGCACAGAGGCACAGAGAATGGGGCTGCTTGCTTGTCTTGCCACCTCAAACTTCAAACGTAGCCTGGGAAAGATGGTGTACCTGCTAGGCTCCTTTCGCAGCCCTGCTCTTGAAATGCGAACGTCTGCAGATAGCTGGCAGCCAGAAGGGGCTAGCCTGGAAAGCTGTTGCTCAGCCTCATCTGCCCATGGCACTGTTCGCATAGAGGCACAGAGAATGGGGCTGCTTGCTTATCTTGCCACTTGAAACTTCAAACGCATGCTGGGAATGGTGGTGTCCCTGCCAGGCTCCTATCGCAGCCCTGCTCCGAAAGTGCGAACGTCTGCAGATAGCTGGCAGCCAGAAGGGGCTAGCCTGGAAAGCTGTTGCTCAGCCTCATCTGCCCATGGCAGTGCTCGCACAGAGGCACAGAGAATGGGGCTGCTTGCTTGTCTTGCCACCTCAAACTTCAAACGTAGCCTGGGAAAGTTGGTGTCCCAGCCAGGCTCCTTTCGCAGCCCTGCTCTTGAAATGCGAACGTCTGCAGATAGCTGGCAGGCAGAAGGGGCTAGCCTGGAAAGCTGTTGCTCAGCCTCATCTGCCCATGGCAGTGCTCGCACAGAGGCACAGAGAATGGGGCTGCTTGCTTGTCTTGCCACCTCAAACTTCAAACGTAGCCTGGGAAAGATGGTGTACCTGCTAGGCTCCTTTCGCAGCCCTGCTCTTGAAATGCGAACGTCTGCAGATAGCTGGCAGGCAGAAGGGGCTAGCCTGGAAAGCTGTTGCTCAGCCTCATCTGCCCATGGCACTGCTCGCACAGAGGCACAGAGAATGCGGCTCCTTGCTTGTCTTGCCACCTCAAACTTCAAACGTAGCCTGGGAAAGATGGTGTACCTGCTAGGCTCCTTTCGCAGCCCTGCTCTTGAAATGCGAACGTCTGCAGATAGCTGGCAGCCAGAAGGGGCTAGCCTGTAAAGCTGTTGCTCAGCCTCATCTGCCCATGGCACTGTTCGCATAGAGGCACAGAGAATGGGGCTGCTTGCTTGTCTTGCCACCTCAAACTTCAAACGCATGCTGGGAATGGTGGTGTCCCTGCCAGGCTCCTATCACAGCCCTGCTCCGAAAGTGCGAACGTCTGCAGATAGCTGGCAGGCAGAAGAGGCTATCCTGGAAAGCTGTTGCTCAGCCTCATCTGCCCATGGCACTGTTCGCATAGAGGCACAGAGAATGGGGCTGCTTGCTTATCTTGCCACTTGAAACTTCAAACGCATGCTGGGAATGGTGGTGTCCCTGCCAGGCTCCTATCACAGCCCTGCTCCGAAAGTGCGAACGTCTGCAGATAGCTGGCAGCCAGAAGGGGCTATCCTGGAAAGCTGTTGCTCAGCCTCATCTGCCCATGGCAGTGCTCGCACAGAGGCACAGAGAATGGGGCTGCTTGCTTGTCTTGCCACCTCAAACTTCAAACGTAGCCTGGGAAAGATGGTGTACCTGCTAGGCTCCTTTCGCAGCCCTGCTCTTGAAATGCGAACGTCTGCAGATAGCTGGCAGCCAGAAGGGGCTAGCCTGGAAAGCTGTTGCTCAGCCTCATCTGCCCATGGCAGTGCTCGCACAGAGGCACAGAGAATGGGGCTGCTTGCTTGTCTTGCCACCTCAAACTTCAAACGTAGCCTGGGAAAGATGGTGTACCTGCTAGGCTCCTTTCGCAGCCCTGCTCCGAAAGTGCGAACGTCTGCAGATAGCTGGCAGGCAGAAGGGGCTAGCCTGGAAAGCTGTTGCTCAGCCTCATCTGCCCATGGCACTGTTCGCATAGAGGCACAGAGAATGGGGCTGCTTGCTTATCTTGCCATTTGAAACTTCAAACGCATGCTGGGAATGGTGGTGTCCCTGCCAGGCTCCTATCACAGCCCTGCTCCGAAAGTGCGAACGTCTGAAGATAGCTGGCAGGCAGAAGGGGCTAGCCTGGAAAGCTGTTGCTCAGCCTCATCTGCCCATGGCACTGTTCGCATAGAGGCACAGAGAATGGGGCTGCTTGCTTATCTTGCCACTTGAAACTTCAAACGCATGCTGGGAATGGTGGTGTCCCTGCCAGGCTCCTATCACAGCCCTGCTCCGAAAGTGCGAACGTCTGAAGATAGCTGGCAGGCAGAAGGGGCTAGCCTGGAAAGCTGTTGCTCAGCCTCATCTGCCCATGGCACTGTTCGCATAGAGGCACAGAGAATGGGGCTGCTTGCTTGTCTTGCCACCTCAAACTTCAAACGTAGCCTGGGAAAGTTGGTGTCCCAGCCAGGCTCCTTTCGCAGCCCTGCTCCGAAAGTGCGAACGTCTGCAGATAGCTGGCAGCCAGAAGGGGCTAGCCTGGAAAGCTGTTGCTCAGCCTCATCTGCCCATGGCAGTGCTCGCACAGAGGCACAGAGAATGGGGCTGCTTGCTTGTCTTGCCACCTCAAACTTCAAACGTAGCCTGGGAAAGATGGTGTACCTGCTAGGCTCCTTTCGCAGCCCTGCTCTTGAAATGCGAACGTCTGCAGATAGCTGGCAGGCAGAAGGGGCTAGCCTGGAAAGCTGTTGCTCAGCCTCATCTGCCCATGGCAGTGCTCGCACAGAGGCACAGAGAATGCGGCTCCTTGCTTGTCTTGCCACCTCAAACTTCAAACGTAGCCTGGGAAAGATGGTGTACCTGCTAGGCTCCTTTCGCAGCCCTGCTCTTGAAATGCGAACGTCTGCAGATAGCTGGCAGCCAGAAGGGGCTAGCCTGTAAAGCTGTTGCTCAGCCTCATCTGCCCATGGCACTGTTCGCATAGAGGCACAGAGAATGGGGCTGCTTGCTTGTCTTGCCACCTCAAACTTCAAACGCATGCTGGGAATGGTGGTGTCCCTGCCAGGCTCCTATCACAGCCCTGCTCCGAAAGTGCGAACGTCTGCAGATAGCTGGCAGGCAGAAGAGGCTATCCTGGAAAGCTGTTGCTCAGCCTCATCTGCCCATGGCACTGTTCGCATAGAGGCACAGAGAATGGGGCTGCTTGCTTATCTTGCCACTTGAAACTTCAAACGCATGCTGGGAATGGTGGTGTCCCTGCCAGGCTCCTATCACAGCCCTGCTCCGAAAGTGCGAACGTCTGCAGATAGCTGGCAGGCAGAAGGGGCTAGCCTGGAAAGCTGTTGCTCAGCCTCATCTGCCCATGGCAGTGCTCGCACAGAGGCACAGAGAATGGGGCTGCTTGCTTGTCTTGCCACCTCAAACTTCAAACGTAGCCTGGGAAAGATGGTGTACCTGCTAGGCTCCTTTCGCAGCCCTGCTCTTGAAATGCGAACGTCTGCAGATAGCTGGCAGCCAGAAGGGGCTAGCCTGGAAAGCTGTTGCTCAGCCTCATCTGCCCATGGCAGTGCTCGCACAGAGGCACAGAGAATGGGGCTGCTTGCTTGTCTTGCCACCTCAAACTTCAAACGTAGCCTGGGAAAGATGGTGTACCTGCTAGGCTCCTTTCGCAGCCCTGCTCCGAAAGTGCGAACGTCTGCAGATAGCTGGCAGGCAGAAGGGGCTAGCCTGGAAAGCTGTTGCTCAGCCTCATCTGCCCATGGCACTGTTCGCATAGAGGCACAGAGAATGGGGCTGCTTGCTTATCTTGCCATTTGAAACTTCAAACGCATGCTGGGAATGGTGGTGTCCCTGCCAGGCTCCTATCACAGCCCTGCTCCGAAAGTGCGAACGTCTGCAGATAGCTGGCAGGCAGAAGGGGCTATCCTGGAAAGCTGTTGCTCAGCCTCATCTGCCCATGGCACTGTTCGCATAGAGGCACAGAGAATGGGGCTGCTTGCTTATCTTGCCACTTGAAACTTCAAACGCATGCTGGGAATGGTGGTGTCCCTGCCAGGCTCCTATCACAGCCCTGCTCCGAAAGTGCGAACGTCTGAAGATAGCTGGCAGGCAGAAGGGGCTAGCCTGGAAAGCTGTTGCTCAGCCTCATCTGCCCATGGCACTGTTCGCATAGAGGCACAGAGAATGGGGCTGCTTGCTTGTCTTGCCACCTCAAACTTCAAACGTAGCCTGGGAAAGTTGGTGTCCCAGCCAGGCTCCTTTCGCAGCCCTGCTCCGAAAGTGCGAACGTCTGCAGATAGCTGGCAGGCAGAAGGGGCTATCCTGGAAAGCTGTTGCTCAGCCTCATCTGCCCATGGCAGTGCTCGCACAGAGGCACAGAGAATGGGGCTGCTTGCTTGTCTTGCCACCTCAAACTTCAAACGTAGACTGGGAAAGATGGTGTACCTGCTAGGCTCCTTTCGCAGCCCTGCTCTTGAAATGCGAACGTCTGCAGATAGCTGGCAGGCAGAAGGGGCTAGCCTGGAAAGCTGTTGCTCAGCCTCATCTGCCCATGGCAGTGCTCGCACAGAGGCACAGAGAATGGGGCTGCTTGCTTGTCTTGCCACCTCAAACTTCAAACGTAGCCTGGGAAAGATGGTGTACCTGCTAGGCTCCTTTCGCAGCCCTGCTCTTGAAATGCGAACGTCTGCAGATAGCTGGCAGCCAGAAGGGGCTAGCCTGGAAAGCTGTTGCTCAGCCTCATCTGCCCATGGCAGTGCTCGCACAGAGGCACAGAGAATGGGGCTGCTTGCTTGTCTTGCCACCTCAAACTTCAAACGTAGCCTGGGAAAGATGGTGTACCTGCTAGGCTCCTTTCGCAGCCCTGCTCTTGAAATGCGAACGTCTGCAGATAGCTGGCAGGCAGAAGGGGCTAGCCTGGAAAGCTGTTGCTCAGCCTCATCTGCCCATGGCACTGTTCGCATAGAGGCACAGAGAATGGGGCTGCTTGCTTGTCTTGCCACCTCAAACTTCAAACGCATGCTGGGAATGGTGGTGTCCCTGCCAGGCTCCTGTCACAGCCCTGCTCCGAAAGTGCGAACGTCTGAAGATAGCTGGCAGGCAGAAGGGGCTAGCCTGGAAAGCTGTTGCTCAGCCTCATCTGCCCATGGCACTGTTCGCATAGAGGCACAGAGAATGGGGCTGCTTGCTTATCTTGCCACTTGAAACTTCAAACGCATGCTGGGAATGGTGGTGTCCCTGCCAGGCTCCTATCACAGCCCTGCTCCGAAAGTGCGAACGTCTGCAGATAGCTGGCAGGCAGAAGGGGCTAGCCTGGAAAGCTGTTGCTCAGCCTCATCTGCCCATGGCACTGTTCGCATAGAGGCACAGAGAATGGGGCTGCTTGCTTATCTTGCCATTTGAAACTTCAAACGCATGCTGGGAAAGATGGTGTCCCTGCCAGGCTCCTTTCGCAGCCCTGCTCCGAAAGTGCGAATGTCTGCAGATAGCTGGCAGGCAGAAGGGGTAGCCTGGAAAGCTGTTGCTCAGCCTCATCTGCCCATGGCAGTGCTTGCATAGAGGCACAGAGAATGGGGCTGCTTGCTTATCTTGCCACTTGAAACTTCAAACGCATGCTGGGAATGGTGGTGTCCCTGCCAGGCTCCTTTCGCAGCCCTGCTCCGAAAGTGCGAACGTCTGCAGATAGCTGGCAGCCAGAAGGGGCTAGCCTGGAAAGCTGTTGCTCAGCCTCATCTGCCCATGGCAGTGCTCGCACAGAGGCACAGAGAATGGGGCTGCTTGCTTGTCTTGCCACCTCAAACTTCAAACGTAGCCTGGGAAAGTTGGTGTCCCAGCCAGGCTCCTTTCGCAGCCCTGCTCCAAAAGTGCGAACGTCTGCAGATAGCTGGCAGCCAGACGGTGCTAGCCTGGAAAGCTGTTGCTCAGCCTCATCTGCCCATGGCAGTGCTCGCACAGAGGCACAGAGAATGCGGCTCCTTGCTTGTCTTGCCACCTCAAACTTCAAACTTAGCCTGGGAAAGATGGTGTACCTGCTAGGCTCCTTTCGCAGCCCTGCTCTTGAAATGCGAACGTCTGCAGATAGCTGGCAGGCAGAAGGGGCTAGCCTGGAAAGCTGTTGCTCAGCCTCATCTTCCCATGGCACTGTTCGCATAGAGGCACAGAGAATGGGGCTGCTTGCTTATCTTGCCACTTGAAACTTCAAACGCATGCTGGGAATGGTGGTGTCCCTGCCAGGCTCCTATCGCAGCCCTGCTCCGAAAGTGCGAACGTCTGCAGATAGCTGGCAGCCAGAAGGGGCTAGCCTGGAAAGCTGTTGCTCAGCCTCATCTGCCCATGGCAGTGCTCGCACAGAGGCACAGAGAATGGGGCTGCTTGCTTGTCTTGCCACCTCAAACTTCAAACGTAGCCTGGGAAAGTTGGTGTCCCAGCCAGGCTACTTTCGCAGCCCTGCTCTTGAAATGCGAACGTCTGCAGATAGCTGGCAGGCAGAAGGGGCTAGCCTGGAAAGCTGTTGCTCAGCCTCATCTGCCCATGGCAGTGCTCGCACAGAGGCACAGAGAATGGGGCTGCTTGCTTGTCTTGCCACCTCAAACTTCAAACGTAGCCTGGGAAAGATGGTGTACCTGCTAGGCTCCTTTCGCAGCCCTGCTCTTGAAATGCGAACGTCTGCAGATAGCTGGCAGGCAGAAGGGGCTAGCCTGGAAAGCTGTTGCTCAGCCTCATCTGCCCATGGCAGTGCTCGCACAGAGGCACAGAGAATGGGGCTGCTTGCTTGTCTTGCCACCTCAAACTTCAAACGTACCCTGGGAAAGATGGTGTACCTGCTAGGCTCCTTTCGGAGCCCTGCTCTTGAAATGCGAACGTCTGCAGATAGCTGGCAGCCAGAAGGGGCTAGCCTGGAAAGCTGTTGCTCAGCCTCATCTGCCCATGGCACTGTTCGCATAGAGGCACAGAGAATGGGGCTGCTTGCTTGTCTTGCCACCTCAAACTTCAAACGCTTGCTGGGAATAGTGGTGTCCCTGCCAGGCTCCTATCACAGCCCTGCTCCGAAAGTGCGAACGTCTGCAGATAGCTGGCAGCCAGAAGAGGCTATCCTGGAAAGCTGTTGCTCAGCCTCATCTGCCCATGGCACTGTTCGCATAGAGGCACAGAGAATGGGGCTGCTTGCTTATCTTGCCACTTGAAACTTCAAACGCATGCTGGGAATGGTGGTGTCCCTGCCAGGCTCCTATCACAGCCCTGCTCCGAAAGTGCGAACGTCTGCAGATAGCTGGCAGGCAGAAGGGGCTAGCCTGGAAAGCTGTTGCTCAGCCTCATCTGCCCATGGCACTGTTCGCATAGAGGCACAGAGAATGGGGCTGCTTGCTTATCTTGCCATTTGAAACTTCAAACGCATGCTGGGAAAGATGGTGTCCCTGCCAGGCTCCTTTCGCAGCCCTGCTCCGAAAGTGCGAATGTCTGCAGATAGCTGGCAGGCAGAAGGGGTAGCCTGGAAAGCTGTTGCTCAGCCTCATCTGCCCATGGCAGTGCTTGCATAGAGGCACAGAGAATGGGGCTGCTTGCTTATCTTGCCACTTGAAACTTCAAACGCATGCTGGGAATGGTGGTGTCCCTGCCAGGCTCCTATCACAGCCCTGCTCTGAAAGTGCGAACGTCTGCAGATAGCTGGCAGCCAGAAGGGGCTAGCCTGGAAAGCTGTTGCTCAGCCTCATCTGCCCATGGCAGTGCTCGCACAGAGGCACAGAGAATGGGGCTGCTTGCTTGTCTTGCCACCTCAAACTTCAAACGTAGCCTGGGAAAGTTGGTGTTCCAGCCAGGCTCCTTTCGCAGCCCTGCTCCAAAAGTGCGAACGTCTGCAGATAGCTGGCAGCCAGAAGGGGCTAGCCTGGAAAGCTGTTGCTCAGCCTCATCTGCCCATGGCAGTGCTCGCACAGAGGCACAGAGAATGCGGCTCCTTGCTTGTCTTGCCACCTCAAACTTCAAACGTAGCCTGGGAAAGATGGTGTACCTGCTAGGCTCCTTTCGCAGCCCTGCTCTTGAAATGCGAACGTCTGCAGATAGCTGGCAGGCAGAAGGGGCTAGCCTGGAAAGCTGTTGCTCAGCCTCATCTGCCCATGGCAGTGCTCGCACAGAGGCACAGAGAATGGGGATGCTTGCTTGTCTTGCCACCTCAAACTTCAAACTCATGCTGGGAATGGTGGTGTCCCTGCCAGGCTCCTATCACAGCCCTGCTCTGAAAGTGCGAACGTCTGCAGATAGCTGGCAGCCAGAAGGGGCTAGCCTGGAAAGCTGTTGCTCAGCCTCATCTGCCCATGGCAGTGCTCGCATAGAGGCACAGAGAATGGGGCTGCTTGCTTATCTTGCCACTTGAAACTTCAAACGCATGCTGGGAATGGTGGTGTCCCTGCCAGGCTCCTATCGCAGCCCTGCTCCAAAAGTGCGAACGTCTGCAGATAGCTGGCAGCCAGAAGGGGCTAGCCTGGAAAGCTGTTGCTCAGCCTCATCTGCCCATGGCAGTGCTCGCACAGAGGCACAGAGAATGGGGCTGCTTGCTTGTCTTGCCACCTCAAACTTCAAACGTAGCCTGGGAAAGATGGTGTACCTGCTAGGCTCCTTTCGCAGCCCTGCTCTTGAAATGCGAACGTCTGCAGATAGCTGGCAGGCAGAAGGGGCTAGCCTGGAAAGCTGTTGCTCAGCCTCATCTGCCCATGGCAGTGCTCGCACAGAGGCACAGAGAATGGGGCTGCTTGCTTGTCTTGCCACCTCAAACTTCAAACGTAGCCTGGGAAAGATGGTGTACCTGCTAGGCTCCTTTCGCAGCCCTGCTCTTGAAATGCGAACGTCTGCAGATAGCTGGCAGCCAGAAGGGGCTAGCCTGGAAAGCTGTTGCTCAGCCTCATCTGCCCATGGCACTGTTCGCATAGAGGCACAGAGAATGGGGCTGCTTGCTTATCTTGCCACTTGAAACTTCAAACGCATGCTGGGAATGGTGGTGTCCCTGCCAGGCTCCTATCACAGCCCTGCTCCGAAAGTGCAAAGGTCTGCAGATAGCTGGCAGCCAGAAGGGGCTATCCTGGAAAGCTGTTGTTCAGCCTCATCTGCCCATGGCAGTGCTCGCACAGAGGCACAGAGAATGGGGCTGCTTGCTTGTCTTGCCACCTCAAACTTCAAACGTAGCCTGGGAAAGATGGTGTACCTGCTAGGCTCCTTTTGCAGCCCTGCTCTTGAAATGCGAACGTCTGCAGATAGCTGGCAGGCAGAAGGGGCTAGCCTGGAAAGCTGTTGCTCAGCCTCATCTGCCCATGGCACTGTTCGCATAGAGGCACAGAGAATGGGGCTGCTTGCTTATCTTGCCACTTGAAACTTCAAACGCATGCTGGGAATGGTGGTGTCCCTGCCAGGCTCCTATCGCAGCCCTGCTCCGAAAGTGCGAACGTCTGCAGATAGCTGGCAGCCAGAAGGGGCTAGCCTGGAAAGCTGTTGCTCAGCCTCATCTGCCCATGGCAGTGCTCGCACAGAGGCACAGAGAATGGGGCTGCTTGCTTGTCTTGCCACCTCAAACTTCAAACGTAGCCTGGGAAAGTTGGTGTCCCAGCCAGGCTCCTTTCGCAGCCCTGCTCTTGAAATGCGAACGTCTGCAGATAGCTGGCAGCCAGAAGGGGCTAGCCTGGAAAGCTGTTGCTCAGCCTCATCTGCCCATGGCAGTGCTCGCACAGAGGCACAGAGAATGGGGCTGCTTGCTTGTCTTGCCACCTCAAACTTCAAACGTAGCCTGGGAAAGATGGTGTACCTGCTAGGCTCCTTTCGCAGCCCTGCTATTGAAATGCGAACGTCTGCAGATAGCTGGCAGGCAGAAGGGGCTAGCCTGGAAAGCTGTTGCTCAGCCTCATCTGCCCATGGCAGTGCTCGCACAGAGGCACAGAGAATGGGGCTGCTTGCTTGTCTTGCCACCTCAAACTTCAAACGTACCCTGGGAAAGATGGTGTACCTGCTAGGCTCCTTTCGCAGCCCTGCTCTTGAAATGCGAACGTCTGCAGATAGCTGGCAGCCAGAAGGGGCTAGCCTGTAAAGCTGTTGCTCAGCCTCATCTGCCCATGGCACTGTTCGCATAGAGGCACAGAGAATGGGGCTGCTTGCTTGTCTTGCCACCTCAAACTTCAAACGCATGCTGGGAATGGTGGTGTCCCTGCCAGGCTCCTATCACAGCCCTGCTCCGAAAGTGCGAACGTCTGCAGATAGCTGGCAGGCAGAAGAGGCTATCCTGGAAAGCTGTTGCTCAGCCTCATCTGCCCATGGCACTGTTCGCATAGAGGCACAGAGAATGGGGCTGCTTGCTTATCTTGCCACTTGAAACTTCAAACGCATGCTGGGAATGGTGGTGTCCCTGCCAGGCTCCTATCACAGCCCTGCTCCGAAAGTGCGAACGTCTGCAGATAGCTGGCAGCCAGAAGGGGCTATCCTGGAAAGCTGTTGCTCAGCCTCATCTGCCCATGGCAGTGCTCGCACAGAGGCACAGAGAATGGGGCTGCTTGCTTGTCTTGCCACCTCAAACTTCAAACGTAGCCTGGGAAAGATGGTGTACCTGCTAGGCTCCTTTCGCAGCCCTGCTCTTGAAATGCGAACGTCTGCAGATAGCTGGCAGGCAGAAGGGGCTAGCCTGGAAAGCTGTTGCTCAGCCTCATCTGCCCATGGCAGTGCTCGCACAGAGGCACAGAGAATGGGGCTGCTTGCTTGTCTTGCCACCTCAAACTTCAAACGTAGCCTGGGAAAGATGGTGTACCTGCTAGGCTCCTTTCGCAGCCCTGCTCTGGAAATGCGAACGTCTGCAGATAGCTGGCAGGCAGAAGGGGCTAGCCTGGAAAGCTGTTGCTCAGCCTCATCTGCCCATGGCACTGTTCGCATAGAGGCACAGAGAATGGGGCTGCTTGCTTGTCTTGCCATTTCAAACTTCAAACGCATGCTGGGAATGGTGGTGTCCCTGCCAGGCTCCTATCACAGCCCTGCTCCGAAAGTGCGAACGTCTGAAGATAGCTGGCAGGCAGAAGGGGCTAGCCTGGAAAGCTGTTGCTCAGCCTCATCTGCCCATGGCACTGTTCGCATAGAGGCACAGAGAATGGGGCTGCTTGCTTATCTTGCCACTTGAAACTTCAAACGCATGCTGGGAATGGTGGTGTCCCTGCCAGGCTCCTATCACAGCCCTGCTCCGAAAGTGCGAACGTCTGAAGATAGCTGGCAGGCAGAAGGGGCTACCCTGGAAAGCTGTTGCTCAGCCTCATCTGCCCATGGCACTGTTCGCATAGAGGCACAGAGAATGGGGCTGCTTGCTTGTCTTGCCACCTCAAACTTCAAACGTAGCCTGGGAAAGTTGGTGTCCCAGCCAGGCTCCTTTCGCAGCCCTGCTCCGAAAGTGCGAACGTCTGCAGATAGCTGGCAGCCAGAAGGGGCTAGCCTGGAAAGCTGTTGCTCAGCCTCATCTGCCCATGGCAGTGCTCGCACAGAGGCACAGAGAATGGGGCTGCTTGCTTATCTTGCCACCTCAAACTTCAAACGTAGCCTGGGAAAGATGGTGTACCTGCTAGGCTCCTTTCGCAGCCCTGCTCTTGAAATGCGAACGTCTGCAGATAGCTGGCAGGCAGAAGGGGCTAGCCTGGAAAGCTGTTGCTCAGCTTCATCTGCCCATGGCACTGTTCGCATAGAGGCACAGAGAATGGGGCTGCTTGCTTATCTTGCCACTTGAAACTTCAAACGCATGCTGGGAATGGTGGTGTCCCTGCCAGGCTCCTATCGCAGCCCTTCTCCGAAAGTGCGAACGTCTACAGATAGCTGGAAGCCAGAAGGGGCTAGCCTGGAAAGCTGTTGCTCAGCCTCATCTGCCCATGGCAGTGCTCGCACAGAGGCACAGAGAATGGGGCTGCTTGCTTGTCTTGCCATCTCAAACTTAAAACGTAGCCAGGGAAAGATGGTGTACCTGCTAGGCTCCTTTCGCAGCCCTGCTCTTGAAATGCGAACGTCTGCAGATAGCTGGCAGGCAGAAGGGGCTAGCCTGGAAAGCTGTTGCTCAGCCTCATCTGCCCATGGCAGTGCTCGCACAGAGGCACAGAGAATGGGGCTGCTTGCTTGTCTTGCCACCTCAAACTTCAAACGTAGCCTGGGAAAGATGGTGTACCTGCTAGGCTCCTTTCGCAGCCCTGCTCTTGAAATGCGAACGTCTGCAGATAGCTGGCAGCCAGAAGGGGCTAGCCTGGAAAGCTGTTGCTCAGCCTCATCTGCCCATGGCAGTGCTCGCACAGAGGCACAGAGAATGGGGCTGCTTGCTTGTCTTGCCACCTCAAACTTCAAACGTAGCCTGGGAAAGATGGTGTACCTGCTAGGCTCCTTTCGCAGCCCTGCTCTTGAAATGCGAACGTCTGCAGATAGCTGGCAGGCAGAAGGGGCTAGCCTGGATAGCTGTTGCTCAGCCTCATCTGCCCATGGCACTGTTCGCATAGAGGCACAGAGAATGGGGCTGCTTGCTTGTCTTGCCACCTCAAACTTCAAACGCATGCTGGGAATGGTGGTGTCCCTGCCAGGCTCCTATCACAGCCCTGCTCCGAAAGTGCGAACGTCTGAAGATAGCTGGCAGGCAGAAGGGGCTATCCTGGAAAGCTGTTGCTCAGCCTCATCTGCCCATGGCACTGTTCGCATAGAGGCACAGAGAATGCGGCTCCTTGCTTGTCTTGCCACCTCAAACTTCAAACGTAGCCAGGGAAAGATGATGTACCTGCTAGGCTCCTTTCGCAGCCCTGCTCTTGAAATGCGAACGTCTGCAGATAGCTGGCAGGCAGAAGGGGCTAGCCTGGAAAGCTGTTGCTCAGCCTCATCTGCCCATGGCAGTGCTCGCACAGAGGCACAGAGAATGGGGCTGCTTGCTTGTCTTGCCACCTCAAACTTCAAACGCATGCTGGGAATGGTGGTGTCCCTGCCAGGCTCCTATCGCAGCCCTGCTCCGAAAGTGCGAACGTCTGCAGATAGCTGGCAGCCAGAAGGGGCTAGCCTGGAAAGCTGTTGCTCAGCCTCATCTGCCCATGGCAGTGCTCGCACAGAGGCACAGAGAATGGGGCTGCTTGCTTGTCTTGCCACTTGAAACTTCAAACGCATGCTGGGAATGGTGGTGTCCCTGCCAGGCTCCTATCACAGCCCTGCTCCGAAAGTGCGAACGTCTGCAGATAGCTGGCAGGCAGAAGGGGCTAGCCTGGAAAGCTGTTGCTCAGCCTCATCTGCCCATGGCAGTGCTCGCACAGAGGCACAGAGAATGGGGCTGCTTGCTTGTCTTGCCACCTCAAACTTCAAACGTAGCCTGGGAAAGATGGTGTACCTGCTAGGCTCCTTTCGCAGCCCTGCTCTTGAAATGCGAACGTCTGCAGATAGCTGGCAGGCAGAAGGGGCTAGCCTGGAAAGCTGTTGCTCAGCCTCATCTGCCCATGGCACTGTTCGCATAGAGGCACAGAGAATGGGGCTGCTTGCTTGTCTTGCCACCTCAAACTTCAAACGTAGCCTGGGAAAGATGGTGTACCTGCTAGGCTCCTTTCGCAGCCCTGCTCTTGAAATGCGAACGTCTGCAGATAGCTGGCAGCCAGAAGGGGCTAGCCTGGAAAGCTGTTGCTCAGCCTCATCTGCCCATGGCACTGTTCGCATAGAGGCACAGAGAATGGGGCTGCTTGCTTATCTTGCCACTTGAAACTTCAAACGCATGCTGGGAATGGTGGTGTCCCTGCCAGGCTCCTATCACAGCCCTGCTCCGAAAGTGCGAACGTCTGCAGATAGCTGGCAGGCAGAAGGGGCTAGCCTGGAAAGCTGTTGCTCAGCCTCATCTGCCCATGGCAGTGCTCGCACAGAGGCACAGAGAATGGGGCTGCTTGCTTGTCTTGCCACCTCAAACTTCAAACGTAGCCAGGGAAAGATGGTGTACCTGCTAGGCTCCTTTCGCAGCCCTGCTCTTGAAATGCGAACGTCTGCAGATAGCTGGCAGGCAGAAGGGGCTAGCCTGGAAAGCTGTTGCTCAGCCTCATCTGCCCATGGCAGTGCTCGCACAGAGGCACAGAGAATGGGGCTGCTTGCTTGTCTTGCCACCTCAAACTTCAAACGTAGCCTGGGAAAGATGGTGTACCTGCTAGGCTCCTTTCGCAGCCCTGCTCTTGAAATGCGAACGTCTGCAGATAGCTGGCAGCCAGAAGCGGCTAGCCTGGAAAGCTGTTGCTCAGCCTCATCTGCCCATGGCAGTGCTCGCACAGAGGCACAGAGAATGGGGCTGCTTGCTTGTCTTGCCACCTCAAACTTCAAACGTAGCCTGGGAAAGATGGTGTACCTGCTAGGCTCCTTTCGCAGCCCTGCTCTTGAAATGCGAACGTCTGCAGATAGCTGGCAGGCAGAAGGGGCTAGCCTGGAAAGCTGTTGCTCAGCCTCATCTGCCCATGGCACTGTTCGCATAGAGGCACAGAGAATGGGGCTGCTTGCTTGTCTTGCCACCTCAAACTTCAAACGTAGCCTGGGAAAGATGGTGTACCTGCTAGGCTCCTTTCGCAGCCCTGCTCTTGAAATGCGAACGTCTGCAGATAGCTGGCAGCCAGAAGGGGCTAGCCTGGAAAGCTGTTGCTCAGCCTCATCTGCCCATGGCAGTGCTCGCACAGAGGCACAGAGAATGGGGCTGCTTGCTTGTCTTGCCACCTCAAACTTCAAACGTAGCCTGGGAAAGATGGTGTACCTGCTAGGCTCCTTTCGCAGCCCTGCTCTTGAAATGCGAACGTCTGCAGATAGCTGGCAGCCAGAAGCGGCTAGCCTGGAAAGCTGTTGCTCAGCCTCATCTGCCCATGGCAGTGCTCGCACAGAGGCACAGAGAATGGGGCTGCTTGCTTGTCTTGCCACCTCAAACTTCAAACGTAGCCTGGGAAAGATGGTGTACCTGCTAGGCTCCTTTCGCAGCCCTGCTCTTGAAATGCGAACGTCTGCAGATAGCTGGCAGGCAGAAGGGGCTAGCCTGGAAAGCTGTTGCTCAGCCTCATCTGCCCATGGCACTGTTCGCATAGAGGCACAGAGAATGGGGCTGCTTGCTTGTCTTGCCACCTCAAACTTCAAACGCATGCTGGGAATGGTGGTGTCCCTGCCAGGCTCCTATCACAGCCCTGCTCCGAAAGTGCGAACGTCTGCAGATAGCTGGCAGGCAGAAGAGACTATCCTGGAAAGCTGTTGCTCAGCCTCATCTGCCCATGGCACTGTTCGCATAGAGGCACAGAGAATGGGGCTGCTTGCTTATCTTGCCACTTGAAACTTCAAACGCATGCTGGGAATGGTGGTGTCCCTGCCAGGCTCCTATCACAGCCCTGCTCCGAAAGTGCGAAGGTCTGCAGATAGCTGGCAGCCAGAAGGGGCTAGCCTGGAAAGCTGTTGCTCAGCCTCATCTGCCCATGGCAGTGCTCGCACAGAGGCACAGAGAATGGGGCTGCTTGCTTGTCTTGCCACCTCAAACTTCAAACGTAGCCTGGGAAAGATGGTGTACCTGCTAGGCTCCTTTCGCAGCCCTGCTCTTGAAATGCGAACGTCTGCAGATAGCTGGCAGCCAGAAGGGGCTAGCCTGGAAAGCTGTTGCTCAGCCTCATCTGCCCATGGCAGTGCTCGCACAGAGGCACAGAGAATGGGGCTGCTTGCTTGTCTTGCCACCTCAAACTTCAAACGTAGCCTGGGAAAGATGGTGTACCTGCTAGGCTCCTTTCGCAGCCCTGCTCCGAAAGTGCGAACGTCTGCAGATAGCTGGCAGGCAGAAGGTGCTAGCCTGGAAAGCTGTTGCTCAGCCTCATCTGCCCATGGCACTGTTCGCATAGAGGCACAGAGAATGGGGCTGCTTGCTTATCTTGCCATTTGAAACTTCAAACGCATGCTGGGAAAGATGGTGTCCCTGCCAGGCTCCTTTCGCAGCCCTGCTCCGAAAGTGCGAATGTCTGCAGATAGCTGGCAGCCAGAAGGGGCTATCCTGGAAAGCTGTTGCTCAGCCTCATCTGCCCATAGCAGTGCTTGCATAGAGGCACAGAGAATGGGGCTGCTTGCTTATCTTGCCACTTGAAACTTCAAACGCATGCTGGGAATGGTGGTGTCCCTGCCAGGCGCCTATCACAGCCCTGCTCCGAAAGTGCGAACGTCTGAAGATAGCTGGCAGGCAGAAGGTGCTAGCCTGGAAAGCTGTTGCTCAGCCTCATCTGCCCATGGCACTGTTCGCATAGAGGCACAGAGAATGGGGCTGCTTGCTTATCTTGCCACTTGAAACTTCAAACGCATGCTGGGAATGGTGGTGTCCCTGCCAGGCTCCTATCACAGCCCTGCTCCGAAAGTGCGAACGTCTGCAGATAGCTGGCAGCCAGAAGGGGCTAGCCTGGAAAGCTGTTGCTCAGCCTCATCTGCCCATGGCAGTGCTTGCATAGAGGCACAGAGAATGGGGCTGCTTGCTTATCTTGCCACTTGAAACTTCAAACACATGCTGGGAATGGTGGTGTCCCTGCTAGGCTCCTATCACAGCCCTGCTCCGAAAGTGCGAACGTCTGCAGATAGCTGGCAGCCAGAAGGGGCTAGCCTGGAAAGCTGTTGCTCAGCCTCATCTGCCCATGGCAGTGCTCGCACAGAGGCACAGAGAATGGGGCTGCTTGCTTGTCTTGCCACCTCAAACTTCAAACGTAGCCTGGGAAAGTTGGTGTCCCAGCCAGGCTCCTTTCGCAGCCCTGCTCCGAAAGTGCGAACGTCTGCAGATAGCTGGCATCCAGAAGGGGCTAGCCTGGAAAGCTGTTGCTCAGCCTCATCTGCCCATGGCAGTGCTCGCACAGAGGCACAGAGAATGGGGCTGCTTGCTTGTCTTGCCACCTCAAACTTCAAACGTAGCCTGGGAAAGATGGTGTACCTGCTAGGCTCCTTTCGCAGCCCTGCTCTTGAAATGCGAACGTCTGCAGATAGCTGGCAGGCAGAAGGGGCTAGCCTGGAAAGCTGTTGCTCAGCCTCATCTGCCCATGGCACTGTTCGCATAGAGGTACAGAGAATGGGGCTGCTTGCTTATCTTGCCACTTGAAACTTCAAACGCATGCTGGGAATGGTGGTGTCCCTGTCAGGCTCCTATCGCAGCCCTTCTCCCAAAGTGCGAACGTCTACAGATAGCTGGAAGACAGAAGGGGCTAGCCTGGAAAGCTGTTGCTCAGCCTCATCTGCCCATGGCAGTGCTCGCACAGAGGCACAGAGAATGGGGCTGCTTGCTTGTCTTGCCACCTCAAACTTCAAACGTAGCCTGGGAAAGATGGTGTACCTGCTAGGCTCCTTTCGCAGCCCTGCTCTTGAAATGCGAACGTCTGCAGATAGCTGGCAGGCAGAAGGGGCTAGCCTGGAAAGCTGTTGCTCAGCCTCATCTACCCATGGCAGTGCTCGCACAGAGGCACAGAGAATGGGGCTGCTTGCTTGTCTTGCCACCTCAAACTTCAAACGCATGCTGGGAATGGTGGTGTCCCTGCCAGGCTCCTATCACAGCCCTGCTCCGAAAGTGCGAACGTCTGCAGATAGCTGGCAGGCAGAAGGGGCTATCCTGGAAAGCTGTTGCTCAGCCTCATCTGCCCATGGCACTGTTCGCATAGAGGCACAGAGAATGGGGCTGCTTGCTTATCTTGCCACTTGAAACTTCAAACGCATGCTGGGAATGGTGGTGTCCCTGCCAGGCTCCTATCACAGCCCTGCTCCGAAAGTGCGAACGTCTGCAGATAGCTGGCAGCCAGAAGGGGCTATCCTGGAAAGCTGTTGCTCAGCCTCATCTGCCCATGGCAGTGCTCGCACAGAGGCACAGAGAATGGGGCTGCTTGCTTGTCTTGCCACCTCAAACTTCAAACGTAGACTGGGAAAGATGGTGTACCTGCTAGGCTCCTTTCGCAGCCCTGCTCTTGAAATGCGAACGTCTGCAGATAGCTGGCAGCCAGAAGGGGCTAGCCTGGAAAGCTGTTGCTCAGCCTCATCTGCCCATGGCAGTGCTCGCACAGAGGCACAGAGAATGGGGCTGCTTGTTTGTCTTGCCACCTCAAACTTCAAACGTAGCCTGGGAAAGATGGTGTACCTGCTAGGCTCCTTTCGCAGCCCTGCTCTTGAAATGCGAACATCTGCAGATAGCTGGCAGCCAGAAGGTGCTAGCCTGGAAAGCTGTTGCTCAGCCTCATCTGCCCATGGCACTGTTCGCATAGAGGCACAGAGAATGGGGCTGCTTGCTTATCTTGCCACTTGAAACTTCAAACGCATGCTGGGAATGGTGGTGTCCCTGCCAGGCTCCTATCACAGCCCTGCTCCGAAAGTGCGAACGTCTGCAGATAGCTGGCAGCCAGAAGGGGCTAGCCTGGAAAGCTGTTGCTCAGCCTCATCTGCCCATGGCACTGTTCGCATAGAGGCACAGAGAATGGGGCTGCTTGCTTATCTTGCCATTTGAAACTTCAAACGCATGCTGGGAAAGATGGTGTCCCTGCCAGGCTCCTTTCGCAGCCCTGCTCCGAAAGTGCGAATGTCTGCAGATAGCTGGCAGCCAGAAGGGGCTATCCTGGAAAGCTGTTGCTCAGCCTCATCTGCCCATGGCAGTGCTTGCATAGAGGCACAGAGAATGGGGCTGCTTGCTTATCTTGCCACTTGAAACTTCAAACGCATGCTGGGAATGGTGGTGTCCCTGCCAGGCTCCTATCACAGCCCTGCTCCGAAAGTGCGAACGTCTGCAGATAGCTGGCAGGCAGAAGGGGCTAGCCTGGAAAGCTGTTGCTCAGCCTCATCTGCCCATGGCACTGTTCGCACAGAGGCACAGAGAATGGGGCTGCTTGCTTGTCTTGCCACCTCAAACTTCAAACGTAGCATGGGAAAGTTGGTGTCCCTGCCAGGCTCCTTTCGCAGCCCTGCTCCGAAAGTGCGAACGTCTGCAGATAGCTGGCATCCAGAAGGGGCTAGCCTGGAAAGCTGTTGCTCAGCCTCATCTGCCCATGGCAGTGCTCGCACAGAGGCACAGAGAATGGGGCTGCTTGCTTGTCTTGCCACCTCAAACTTCAAACGTAGACTGGGAAAGTTGGTGTGCCAGCCAGGCTCCTTTCGCAGCCCTGCTCTGAAAGTGCGAACGTCTGCAGATAGTTGGCAGCCAGAAGGGGCTAGCCTGGAAAGCTGTTGCTCAGCCTCATCTGCCCATGGCAGTGCTCGCACAGAGGCACAGAGAATGGGGCTGCTTGCTTGTCTTGCCACCTCAAACTTCAAACGTAGCCTGGGAAAGATGGTGTACCTGCTAGGCTCCTTTCGCAGCCCTGCTCTTGAAATGCGAACGTCTGCAGATAGCTGGCAGCCAGAAGGGGCTAGCCTGGAAAGCTGTTGCTCAGCCTCATCTGCCCATGGCAGTGCTCGCACAGAGGCACAGAGAATGGGGCTGCTTGCTTGTCTTGCCACCTCAAACTTCAAACGTAGCCTGGGAAAGATGGTGTACCTGCTAGGCTCCTTTCGCAGCCCTGCTCTTGAAATGCGAACATCTGCAGATAGCTGGCAGCCAGAAGGTGCTAGCCTGGAAAGCTGTTGCTCAGCCTCATCTGCCCATGGCACTGTTCGCATAGAGGCACAGAGAATGGGGCTGCTTGCTTATCTTGCCACTTGAAACTTCAAACGCATGCTGGGAATGGTGGTGTCCCTGCCAGGCTCCTATCACAGCCCTGCTCCGAAAGTGCGAACGTCTGCAGATAGCTGGCAGCCAGAAGGGGCTAGCCTGGAAAGCTGTTGCTCAGCCTCGTCTGCCCATGGCACTGTTCGCATAGAGGCACAGAGAATGGGGCTGCTTGCTTATCTTGCCATTTGAAACTTCAAACGCATGCTGGGAAAGATGGTGTCCCTGCCAGGCTCCTTTCGCAGCCCTGCTCCGAAAGTGCGAATGTCTGCAGATAGCTGGCAGCCAGAAGGGGCTATCCTGGAAAGCTGTTGCTCAGCCTCATCTGCCCATGGCAGTGCTTGCATAGAGGCACAGAGAATGGGGCTGCTTGCTTATCTTGCCACTTGAAACTTCAAACGCATGCTGGGAATGGTGGTGTCCCTGCCAGGCTCCTATCACAGCCCTGCTCCGAAAGTGCGAACGTCTGCAGATAGCTGGCAGGCAGAAGGGGCTAGCCTGGAAAGCTGTTGCTCAGCCTCATCTGCCCATGGCACTGTTCGCATAGAGACACAGAGAATGGGGCTGCTTGCTTATCTTGCCACTTGAAACTTCAAACGCATGCTGGGAATGGTGGTGTCCCTGCCAGGCTCCTATCACAGCCCTGCTCCGAAAGTGCGAACGTCTGCAGATAGCTGGCAGGCAGAAGGGGCTAGCCTGGAAAGCTGTTGCTCAGCCTCATCTGCCCATGGCAGTGCTCGCACAGAGGCACAGAGAATGGGGCTGCTTGCTTGTCTTGCCACCTCAAACTTCAAACGTAGCCTGGGAAAGTTGGTGTCCCAGCCAGGCTCCTTTCGCAGCCCTGCTCCGAAAGTGCGAACGTCTGCAGATAGCTGGCATCCAGAAGGGGCTAGCCTGGAAAGCTGTTGCTCAGCCTCATCTGCCCATGGCAGTGCTCGCACAGAGGCACAGAGAATGGGGCTGCTTGCTTGTCTTGCCACCTCAAACTTCAAACGTAGACTGGGAAAGTTGGTGTGCCAGCCAGGCTCCTTTCGCAGCCCTGCTCTGAAAGTGCGAACGTCTGCAGATAGTTGGCAGCCAGAAGGGGCTAGCCTGGAAAGCTGTTGCTCAGCCTCATCTGCCCATGGCAGTGCTCGCACAGAGGCACAGAGAATGGGGCTGCTTGCTTGTCTTGCCACCTCAAACTTCAAACGTAGCCTGGGAAAGATGGTGTACCTGCTAGGCTCCTTTCGCAGCCCTGCTCTTGAAATGCGAACGTCTGCAGATAGCTGGCAGCCAGAAGGGGCTAGCCTGGAAAGCTGTTGCTCAGCCTCATCTGCCCATGGCAGTGCTCGCACAGAGGCACAGAGAATGGGGCTGCTTGCTTGTCTTGCCACCTCAAACTTCAAACGTAGCCTGGGAAAGATGGTGTACCTGCTAGGCTCCTTTCGCAGCCCTGCTCTTGAAATGCGAACGTCTGCAGATAGCTGGCAGCCAGAAGGTGCTAGCCTGGAAAGCTGTTGCTCAGCCTCATCTGCCCATGGCACTGTTCGCATAGAGGCACAGAGAATGGGGCTGCTTGCTTATCTTGCCACTTGAAACTTCAAACGCATGCTGGGAATGGTGGTGTCCCTGCCAGGCTCCTATCACAGCCCTGCTCCGAAAGTGCGAACGTCTGCAGATAGCTGGCAGCCAGAAGGGGCTAGCCTGGAAAGCTGTTGCTCAGCCTCGTCTGCCCATGGCACTGTTCGCATAGAGGCACAGAGAATGGGGCTGCTTGCTTATCTTGCCATTTGAAACTTCAAACGCATGCTGGGAAAGATGGTGTCCCTGCCAGGCTCCTTTCGCAGCCCTGCTCCGAAAGTGCGAATGTCTGCAGATAGCTGGCAGCCAGAAGGGGCTATCCTGGAAAGCTGTTGCTCAGCCTCATCTGCCCATGGCAGTGCTTGCATAGAGGCACAGAGAATGGGGCTGCTTGCTTATCTTGCCACTTGAAACTTCAAACGCATGCTGGGAATGGTGGTGTCCCTGCCAGGCTCCTATCACAGCCCTGCTCCGAAAGTGCGAACGTCTGCAGATAGCTGGCAGGCAGAAGGGGCTAGCCTGGAAAGCTGTTGCTCAGCCTCATCTGCCCATGGCACTGTTCGCATAGAGACACAGAGAATGGGGCTGCTTGCTTATCTTGCCACTTGAAACTTCAAACGCATGCTGGGAATGGTGGTGTCCCTGCCAGGCTCCTATCACAGCCCTGCTCCGAAAGTGCGAACGTCTGCAGATAGCTGGCAGGCAGAAGGGGCTAGCCTGGAAAGCTGTTGCTCAGCCTCATCTGCCCATGGCAGTGCTCGCACAGAGGCACAGAGAATGGGGCTGCTTGCTTGTCTTGCCACCTCAAACTTCAAACGTAGCCTGGGAAAGTTGGTGTCCCAGCCAGGCTCCTTTCGCAGCCCTGCTCCGAAAGTGCGAACGTCTGCAGATAGCTGGCATCCAGAAGGGGCTAGCCTGGAAAGCTGTTGCTCAGCCTCATCTGCCCATGGCAGTGCTCGCACAGAGGCACAGAGAATGGGGCTGCTTGCTTGTCTTGCCACCTCAAACTTCAAACGTAGACTGGGAAAGTTGGTGTGCCAGCCAGGCTCCTTTCGCAGCCCTGCTCTGAAAGTGCGAACGTCTGCAGATAGTTGGCAGCCAGAAGGGGCTAGCCTGGAAAGCTGTTGCTCAGCCTCATCTGCCCATGGCACTGTTCGCATAGAGGCACAGAGAATGGGGCTGCTTGCTTATCTTGCCACTTGAAACTTCAAACGCATGCTGGGAATGGTGGTGTCCCTGCCAGGCTCCTATCACAGCCCTGCTCCGAAAGTGCGAACGTCTGCAGATAGCTGGCAGGCAGAAGGGGCTAGCCTGGAAAGCTGTTGCTCAGCCTCATCTGCCCATGGCAGTGCTCGCACAGAGGCACAGAGAATGGGGCTGCTTGCTTGTCTTGCCACCTCAAACTTCAAACGTAGCCTGTGAAAGATGGTGTACCTGCTATTCTCCTTTCGCAGCCCTGCTCTTGAAATGCGAACGTCTGCAGATAGCTGGCAGCCAGAAGGGGCTAGCCTGGAAAGCTGTTGCTCAGCCTCATCTGCCCATGGCAGTGCTCGCACAGAGGCACAGAGAATGGGGCTGCTTGCTTGTCTTGCCACCTCAAACTTCAAACGTAGCCTGGGAAAGATGGTGTACCTGCTATTCTCCTTTCGCAGCCCTGCTCTTGAAATGCGAACGTCTGCAGATAGCTGGCAGCCAGAAGGGGCTAGCCTGTAAAGCTGTTGCTCAGCCTCATCTGCCCATGGCAGTGCTCGCACAGAGGCACAGAGAATGGGGCTGCTTGCTTGTCTTGCCACCTCAAACTTCAAACGTAGCCTGGGAAAGATGGTGTACCTGCTAGGCTCCTTTCGCAGCCCTGCTCTTGAAATGCGAACGTCTGCAGATAGCTGGCAGGCAGAAGGGGCTAGCCTGGAAAGCTGTTGCTCAGCCTCATCTGCCCATGGCACTGTTCGCATAGAGGCACAGAGAATGGGGCTGCTTGCTTGTCTTGCCACCTCAAACTTCAAACGCATGCCGGGAATGGTGGTGTCCCTGCCAGGCTACTATCACAGCCCTGCTCCGAAAGTGCGAACGTCTGCAGATAGCTGGCAGGCAGAAGAGGCTATCCTGGAAAGCTGTTGCTCAGCCTCATCTGCCCATGGCACTGTTCGCATAGAGGCACAGAGAATGGGGCTGCTTGCTTATCTTGCCACTTGAAACTTCAAACGCATGCTGGGAATGGTGGTGTCCCTGCCAGGCTCCTATCACAGCCCTGCTCCGAAAGTGCGAACGTCTGCAGATAGCTGGCAGCCAGAAGGGGCTAGCCTGGAAAGATGTTGCTCAGCCTCATCTGCCCATGGCAGTGCTCGCACAGAGGCACAGAGAATGGGGCTGCTTGCTTGTCTTGCCACCTCAAACTTCAAACGTAGCCTGGGAAACATGTTGTACCTGCTAGGCTCCTTTCGCAGCCCTGCTCTTGAAATGCGAACGTCTGCAGATAGCTGGCAGGCAGAAGGGGCTAGCCTGGAAAGCTGTTGCTCAGCCTCATATGCCCATGGCAGTGCTCGCACAGAGGCACAGAGAATGGGGCTGCTTGCTTGTCTTGCCACCTCAAACTTCAAACGTAGCCTGGGAAAGATGGTGTACCTGCTAGGCTCCTTTCGCAGCCCTGCTCTTGAAATGCGAACATCTGCAGATAGCTGGCAGGCAGAAGGGGCTAGCCTGGAAAGCTGTTGCTCAGCCTCATCTGCCCATTGCACTGTTCGCATAGAGGCACAGAGAATGGGGCTGCTTGCTTATCTTGCCACTTGAAACTTCAAACGCATGCTGGGAATGTTGGTGTCCCTGCCAGGCTCCTATCACAGCCCTGCTCCGAAAGTGCGAACGTCTGCAGATAGCTGGCAGGCAGAAGGGGCTAGCCTGGAAAGCTGTTGCTCAGCCTCATCTGCCCATGGCACTGTTCGCATAGAGGCACAGAGAATGGGGCTGCTTGCTTATCTTGCCACTTGAAACTTCAAACGCATGCTGGGAAAGATGGTGTCCCAGCCAGGCTCCTTTCGCAGCCCTGCTCCGAAAGTGCGAAGGTCTGCAGATAGCTGGCAGCCAGAAGGGGCTAGCCTGGAAAGCTGTTGCTCAGCCTCATCTGCCCATGGCAGTGCTCGCACAGAGGCACAGAGAATGGGGCTGCTTGCTTGTCTTGCCACCTCAAACTTCAAACGTAGCCTGGGAAAGTTGGTGTCCCAGCCAGGCTCCTTTCGCAGCCCTGCTCCGAAAGTGCGAACGTCTGCAGATAGCTGGCAGCCAGAAGGGGCTAGCCTGGAAAGCTGTTGCTCAGCCTCATCTGCCCATGGCACTGTTCGCATAGAGGCACAGAGAATGGGGCTGCTTGCTTATCTTTCCACTTGAAACTTCAAACGTAGCCTGGGAATGGTGGTGTCCCTGCCAGGCTCCTATCACAGCCCTGCTCCGAAAGTGCGAAGGTCTGCAGATAGCTGGCAGGCAGAAGGGGCTAGCCTGGAAAGCTGTTGCTCAGCCTCATCTGCCCATGGCAGTGCTCGCACAGAGGCACAGAGAATGGGGCTGCTTGCTTGTCTTGCCACCTCAAACTTCAAACGTAGCCTGGGAAAGATGGTGTACCTGCTATTCTCCTTTCGCAGCCCTGCTCTTGAAATGCGAACGTCTGCAGATAGCTGGCAGGCAGAAGGGGCTAGACTGGAAAGCTGTTGCTCAGCCTCATCTGCCCATGGCACTGTTCGCATAGAGGCACAGAGAATGGGGCTGCTTGCTTATCTTGCCACTTGAAACTTCAAACGCATGCTGGGAATGGTGGTGTCCCTGCCAGGCTCCTATCGCAGCCCTGCTCCAAAAGTGCGAACGTCTGCAGATAGCTGGCAGCCAGAAGGGGCTAGCCTGGAAAGCTGTTGCTCAGCCTCATCTGCCCATGGCAGTGCTCGCACAGAGGCACAGAGAATGGGGCTGCTTGCTTGTCTTGCCACCTCAAACTTCAAACGTAGCCTGGGAAACATGTTGTACCTGCTAGGCTCCTTTCGCAGCCCTGCTCTTGAAATGCGAACGTCTGCAGATAGCTGGCAGGCAGAAGGGGCTAGCCTGGAAAGCTGTTGCTCAGCCTCATCTGCCCATGGCAGTGCTCGCACAGAGGCACAGAGAATGGGGCTGCTTGCTTGTCTTGCCACCTCAAACTTCAAACGTAGCCTGGGAAAGTTGGTGTCCCAGCCAGGCTCCTTTCGCAGCCCTGCTCCGAAAGTGCGAACGTCTGCAGATAGCTGGCATCCAGAAGGGGCTAGCCTGGAAAGCTGTTGCTCAGCCTCATCTGCCCATGGCAGTGCTCGCACAGAGGCACAGAGAATGGGGCTGCTTGCTTGTCTTGCCACCTCAAACTTCAAACGTAGACTGGGAAAGTTGGTGTGCCAGCCAGGCTCCTTTCGCAGCCCTGCTCTGAAAGTGCGAACGTCTGCAGATAGTTGGCAGCCAGAAGGGGCTAGCCTGGAAAGCTGTTGCTCAGCCTCATCTGCCCATGGCAGTGCTCGCACAGAGGCACAGAGAATGGGGCTGCTTGCTTGTCTTGCCACCTCAAACTTCAAACGTAGCCTGGGAAAGATGGTGTACCTGCTAGGCTCCTTTCGCAGCCCTGCTCTTGAAATGCGAACGTCTGCAGATAGCTGGCAGCCAGAAGGGGCTAGCCTGGAAAGCTGTTGCTCAGCCTCATCTGCCCATGGCAGTGCTCGCACAGAGGCACAGAGAATGGGGCTGCTTGCTTGTCTTGCCACCTCAAACTTCAAACGTAGCCTGGGAAAGATGGTGTACCTGCTAGGCTCCTTTCGCAGCCCTGCTCTTGAAATGCGAACGTCTGCAGATAGCTGGCAGCCAGAAGGTGCTAGCCTGGAAAGCTGTTGCTCAGCCTCATCTGCCCATGGCACTGTTCGCATAGAGGCACAGAGAATGGGGCTGCTTGCTTATCTTGCCACTTGAAACTTCAAACGCATGCTGGGAATGGTGGTGTCCCTGCCAGGCTCCTATCACAGCCCTGCTCCGAAAGTGCGAACGTCTGCAGATAGCTGGCAGCCAGAAGGGGCTAGCCTGGAAAGCTGTTGCTCAGCCTCGTCTGCCCATGGCACTGTTCGCATAGAGGCACAGAGAATGGGGCTGCTTGCTTATCTTGCCATTTGAAACTTCAAACGCATGCTGGGAAAGATGGTGTCCCTGCCAGGCTCCTTTCGCAGCCCTGCTCCGAAAGTGCGAATGTCTGCAGATAGCTGGCAGCCAGAAGGGGCTATCCTGGAAAGCTGTTGCTCAGCCTCATCTGCCCATGGCAGTGCTTGCATAGAGGCACAGAGAATGGGGCTGCTTGCTTATCTTGCCACTTGAAACTTCAAACGCATGCTGGGAATGGTGGTGTCCCTGCCAGGCTCCTATCACAGCCCTGCTCCGAAAGTGCGAACGTCTGCAGATAGCTGGCAGGCAGAAGGGGCTAGCCTGGAAAGCTGTTGCTCAGCCTCATCTGCCCATGGCACTGTTCGCATAGAGACACAGAGAATGGGGCTGCTTGCTTATCTTGCCACTTGAAACTTCAAACGCATGCTGGGAATGGTGGTGTCCCTGCCAGGCTCCTATCACAGCCCTGCTCCGAAAGTGCGAACGTCTGCAGATAGCTGGCAGGCAGAAGGGGCTAGCCTGGAAAGCTGTTGCTCAGCCTCATCTGCCCATGGCAGTGCTCGCACAGAGGCACAGAGAATGGGGCTGCTTGCTTGTCTTGCCACCTCAAACTTCAAACGTAGCCTGGGAAAGTTGGTGTCCCAGCCAGGCTCCTTTCGCAGCCCTGCTCCGAAAGTGCGAACGTCTGCAGATAGCTGGCATCCAGAAGGGGCTAGCCTGGAAAGCTGTTGCTCAGCCTCATCTGCCCATGGCAGTGCTCGCACAGAGGCACAGAGAATGGGGCTGCTTGCTTGTCTTGCCACCTCAAACTTCAAACGTAGACTGGGAAAGTTGGTGTGCCAGCCAGGCTCCTTTCGCAGCCCTGCTCTGAAAGTGCGAACGTCTGCAGATAGTTGGCAGCCAGAAGGGGCTAGCCTGGAAAGCTGTTGCTCAGCCTCATCTGCCCATGGCACTGTTCGCATAGAGGCACAGAGAATGGGGCTGCTTGCTTATCTTGCCACTTGAAACTTCAAACGCATGCTGGGAATGGTGGTGTCCCTGCCAGGCTCCTATCACAGCCCTGCTCCGAAAGTGCGAACGTCTGCAGATAGCTGGCAGGCAGAAGGGGCTAGCCTGGAAAGCTGTTGCTCAGCCTCATCTGCCCATGGCAGTGCTCGCACAGAGGCACAGAGAATGGGGCTGCTTGCTTGTCTTGCCACCTCAAACTTCAAACGTAGCCTGTGAAAGATGGTGTACCTGCTATTCTCCTTTCGCAGCCCTGCTCTTGAAATGCGAACGTCTGCAGATAGCTGGCAGCCAGAAGGGGCTAGCCTGGAAAGCTGTTGCTCAGCCTCATCTGCCCATGGCAGTGCTCGCACAGAGGCACAGAGAATGGGGCTGCTTGCTTGTCTTGCCACCTCAAACTTCAAACGTAGCCTGGGAAAGATGGTGTACCTGCTATTCTCCTTTCGCAGCCCTGCTCTTGAAATGCGAACGTCTGCAGATAGCTGGCAGCCAGAAGGGGCTAGCCTGTAAAGCTGTTGCTCAGCCTCATCTGCCCATGGCAGTGCTCGCACAGAGGCACAGAGAATGGGGCTGCTTGCTTGTCTTGCCACCTCAAACTTCAAACGTAGCCTGGGAAAGATGGTGTACCTGCTAGGCTCCTTTCGCAGCCCTGCTCTTGAAATGCGAACGTCTGCAGATAGCTGGCAGGCAGAAGGGGCTAGCCTGGAAAGCTGTTGCTCAGCCTCATCTGCCCATGGCACTGTTCGCATAGAGGCACAGAGAATGGGGCTGCTTGCTTGTCTTGCCACCTCAAACTTCAAACGCATGCCGGGAATGGTGGTGTCCCTGCCAGGCTACTATCACAGCCCTGCTCCGAAAGTGCGAACGTCTGCAGATAGCTGGCAGGCAGAAGAGGCTATCCTGGAAAGCTGTTGCTCAGCCTCATCTGCCCATGGCACTGTTCGCATAGAGGCACAGAGAATGGGGCTGCTTGCTTATCTTGCCACTTGAAACTTCAAACGCATGCTGGGAATGGTGGTGTCCCTGCCAGGCTCCTATCACAGCCCTGCTCCGAAAGTGCGAACGTCTGCAGATAGCTGGCAGCCAGAAGGGGCTAGCCTGGAAAGATGTTGCTCAGCCTCATCTGCCCATGGCAGTGCTCGCACAGAGGCACAGAGAATGGGGCTGCTTGCTTGTCTTGCCACCTCAAACTTCAAACGTAGCCTGGGAAACATGTTGTACCTGCTAGGCTCCTTTCGCAGCCCTGCTCTTGAAATGCGAACGTCTGCAGATAGCTGGCAGGCAGAAGGGGCTAGCCTGGAAAGCTGTTGCTCAGCCTCATATGCCCATGGCAGTGCTCGCACAGAGGCACAGAGAATGGGGCTGCTTGCTTGTCTTGCCACCTCAAACTTCAAACGTAGCCTGGGAAAGATGGTGTACCTGCTAGGCTCCTTTCGCAGCCCTGCTCTTGAAATGCGAACATCTGCAGATAGCTGGCAGGCAGAAGGGGCTAGCCTGGAAAGCTGTTGCTCAGCCTCATCTGCCCATTGCACTGTTCGCATAGAGGCACAGAGAATGGGGCTGCTTGCTTATCTTGCCACTTGAAACTTCAAACGCATGCTGGGAATGTTGGTGTCCCTGCCAGGCTCCTATCACAGCCCTGCTCCGAAAGTGCGAACGTCTGCAGATAGCTGGCAGGCAGAAGGGGCTAGCCTGGAAAGCTGTTGCTCAGCCTCATCTGCCCATGGCACTGTTCGCATAGAGGCACAGAGAATGGGGCTGCTTGCTTATCTTGCCACTTGAAACTTCAAACGCATGCTGGGAAAGATGGTGTCCCAGCCAGGCTCCTTTCGCAGCCCTGCTCCGAAAGTGCGAAGGTCTGCAGATAGCTGGCAGCCAGAAGGGGCTAGCCTGGAAAGCTGTTGCTCAGCCTCATCTGCCCATGGCAGTGCTCGCACAGAGGCACAGAGAATGGGGCTGCTTGCTTGTCTTGCCACCTCAAACTTCAAACGTAGCCTGGGAAAGTTGGTGTCCCAGCCAGGCTCCTTTCGCAGCCCTGCTCCGAAAGTGCGAACGTCTGCAGATAGCTGGCAGCCAGAAGGGGCTAGCCTGGAAAGCTGTTGCTCAGCCTCATCTGCCCATGGCACTGTTCGCATAGAGGCACAGAGAATGGGGCTGCTTGCTTATCTTTCCACTTGAAACTTCAAACGTAGCCTGGGAATGGTGGTGTCCCTGCCAGGCTCCTATCACAGCCCTGCTCCGAAAGTGCGAAGGTCTGCAGATAGCTGGCAGGCAGAAGGGGCTAGCCTGGAAAGCTGTTGCTCAGCCTCATCTGCCCATGGCAGTGCTCGCACAGAGGCACAGAGAATGGGGCTGCTTGCTTGTCTTGCCACCTCAAACTTCAAACGTAGCCTGGGAAAGATGGTGTACCTGCTATTCTCCTTTCGCAGCCCTGCTCTTGAAATGCGAACGTCTGCAGATAGCTGGCAGGCAGAAGGGGCTAGACTGGAAAGCTGTTGCTCAGCCTCATCTGCCCATGGCACTGTTCGCATAGAGGCACAGAGAATGGGGCTGCTTGCTTATCTTGCCACTTGAAACTTCAAACGCATGCTGGGAATGGTGGTGTCCCTGCCAGGCTCCTATCGCAGCCCTGCTCCAAAAGTGCGAACGTCTGCAGATAGCTGGCAGCCAGAAGGGGCTAGCCTGGAAAGCTGTTGCTCAGCCTCATCTGCCCATGGCAGTGCTCGCACAGAGGCACAGAGAATGGGGCTGCTTGCTTGTCTTGCCACCTCAAACTTCAAACGTAGCCTGGGAAACATGTTGTACCTGCTAGGCTCCTTTCGCAGCCCTGCTCTTGAAATGCGAACGTCTGCAGATAGCTGGCAGGCAGAAGGGGCTAGCCTGGAAAGCTGTTGCTCAGCCTCATCTGCCCATGGCAGTGCTCGCACAGAGGCACAGAGAATGGGGCTGCTTGCTTGTCTTGCCACCTCAAACTTCAAACGTAGCCTGGGAAAGATGGTGTACCTGCTAGGCTCCTTTCGCAGCCCTGCTCTTGAAATGCGAACATCTGCAGATAGCTGGCAGCCAGAAGGTGCTAGCCTGGAAAGCTGTTGCTCAGCCTCATCTGCCCATGGCACTGTTCGCATAGAGGCACAGAGAATGGGGCTGCTTGCTTATCTTGCCACTTGAAACTTCAAACGCATGCTGGGAATGGTGGTGTCCCTGCCAGGCTCCTATCACAGCCCTGCTCCGAAAGTGCGAACGTCTGCAGATAGCTGGCAGGCAGAAGGGGCTAGCCTGGAAAGCTGTTGCTCAGCCTCATCTGCCCATGGCACTGTTCGCATAGAGGCACAGAGAATGGGGCTGCTTGCTTGTCTTGCCACCTCAAACTTCAAACGTAGCCTGGGAAACATGTTGTACCTGCTAGGCTCCTTTCGCAGCCCTGCTCTTGAAATGCGAACGTCTGCAGATAGCTGGCAGGCAGAAGGGGCTAGCCTGGAAAGCTGTTGCTCAGCCTCATCTGCCCATGGCACTGCTCGCACAGAGGCACAGAGAATGGGGCTGCTTGCTTGTCTTGCCTCCTCAAACTTCAAACGTAGCCTGGGAATGTTGGTGTCCCAGCCAGGCTCCTTTCGCAGCCCTGCTCTTGAAATGCGAACGTCTGCAGATAGCTGGCAGCCAGAAGGGGCTAGCCTGGAAAGCTGTTGCTCAGCCTCATCTGCCCATGGCAGTGCTCGCACAGAGGCACAGAGAATGGGGCTGCTTGCTTGTCTTGCCACCTCAAACTTCAAACGTAGCCTGGGAAAGATGGTGTACCTGCTAGGCTCCTTTCGCAGCCCTGCTCTTGAAATGCGAACGTCTGCAGATAGCTGGCAGCCAGAAGGGGCTAGCCTGGAAAGCTGTTGCTCAGCCTCATCTGCCCATGGCACTGTTCGCATAGAGGCACAGAGAATGGGGCTGCTTGCTTATCTTGCCACTTGAAACTTCAAACGCATGCTGGGAATGGTGGTGTCCCTGCCAGGCTCCTTTCGCAGCCCTGCTCCGAAAGTGCGAACGTCTGCAGATAGCTGGCAGGCAGAAGGGGCTAGCCTGGAAAGCTGTTGCTCAGCCTCATCTGCCCATGGCAGTGCTCGCACAGAGGCACAGAGAATGGGGCTGCTTGCTTGTCTTGCCACCTCAAACTTCAAACGTAGCCTGGGAAAGATGGTGTACCTGCTAGGCTCCTGTCGCAGCCCTGCTCTTGAAATGCGAACGTCTGCAGATAGCTGGCAGGCAGAAGGGGCTAGCCTGGAAAGCTGTTGCTCAGCCTCATCTGCCCATGGCAGTGCTCGCACAGAGGCACAGAGAATGGGGCTGCTTGCTTGTCTTGCCACCTCAAACTTCAAACGTAGCCTGGGAAAGTTGGTGTCCCAGCCAGGCTCCTTTCGCAGCCCTGCTCCGAAAGTGCGAACGTCTGCAGATAGCTGGCATCCAGAAGGGGCTAGCCTGGAAAGCTGTTGCTCAGCCTCATCTGCCCATGGCAGTGCTCGCACAGAGGCACAGAGAATGGGGCTGCTTGCTTGTCTTGCCACCTCAAACTTCAAACGTAGCATGGGAAAGTTGGTGTCCCTGCCAGGCTCCTTTCGCAGCCCTGCTCTGAAAGTGCGAACGTCTGCAGATAGTTGGCAGCCAGAAGGGGCTAGCCTGGAAAGCTGTTGCTCAGCCTCATCTGCCCATGGCACTGTTCGCATAGAGGCACAGAGAATGGGGCTGCTTGCTTATCTTGCCACTTGAAACTTCAAACGCATGCTGGGAATGGTGGTGTCCCTGCCAGGCTCCTATCACAGCCCTGCTCCGAAAGTGCGAACGTCTGCAGATAGCTGGCAGGCAGAAGGGGCTAGCCTGGAAAGCTGTTGCTCAGCCTCATCTGCCCATGGCAGTGCTCGCACAGAGGCACAGAGAATGGGGCTGCTTGCTTGTCTTGCCACCTCAAACTTCAAACGTAGCCTGTGAAAGATGGTGTAACTGCTATTCTCCTTTCGCAGCCCTGCTCTTGAAATGCGAACGTCTGCAGATAGCTGGCAGGCAGAAGGGGCTAGCCTGGAAAGCTGTTGCTCAGCCTCATCTGCCCATGGCAGTGCTCGCACAGAGGCACAGAGAATGGGGCTGCTTGCTTGTCTTGCCACCTCAAACTTCAAACGTAGCCTGGGAAAGATGGTGTACCTACTATTCTCCTTTCGCAGCCCTGCTCTTGAAATGCGAACGTCTGCAGATAGCTGGCAGCCAGAAGGGGCTAGCCTGTAAAGCTGTTGCTCAGCCTCATCTGCCCATGGCAGTGCTCGCACAGAGGCACAGAGAATGGGGCTGCTTGCTTGTCTTGCCACCTCAAACTTCAAACGTAGCCTGGGAAAGATGGTGTACCTGCTATTCTCCTTTCGCAGCCCTGCTCTTGAAATGCGAACGTCTGCAGATAGCTGGCAGCCAGAAGGGGCTAGCCTGGAAAGCTGTTGCTCAGCCTCATCTGCCCATGGCACTGTTCGCATAGAGGCACAGAGAATGGGGCTGCTTCCTTGTCTTGCCACCTCAAACTTCAAACGCATGCTGGGAATGGTGGTGTCCCTGCCAGGCTACTATCACAGCCCTGCTCCGAAAGTGCGAACGTCTGCAGATAGCTGGCAGGCAGAAGGGGCTAGCCTGGAAAGCTGTTGCTCAGCCTCATCTGCCCATGGCACTGTTCGCATAGAGGCACAGAGAATGGGGCTGCTTGCTTATCTTGCCACTTGAAACTTCAAACGCATGCTGGGAAAGATGGTGTCCCAGCCAGGCTCCTTTCGCAGCCCTGCTCCGAAAGTGCGAAGGTCTGCAGATAGCTGGCAGCCAGAAGGGGCTAGCCTGGAAAGCTGTTGCTCAGCCTCATCTGCCCATGGCAGTGCTCGCACAGAGGCACAGAGAATGGGGCTGCTTGCTTGTCTTGCCACCTCAAACTTCAAACGTAGCCTGGGAAAGTTGGTGTCCCAGCCAGGCTCCTTTCGCAGCCCTGCTCCGAAAGTGCGAACGTCTGCAGATAGCTGGCAGCCAGAAGGGGCTAGCCTGGAAAGCTGTTGCTCAGCCTCATCTGCCCATGGCACTGTTCGCATAGAGGCACAGAGAATGGGGCTGCTTGCTTATCTTTCCACTTGAAACTTCAAACGTAGCCTGGGAATGGTGGTGTCCCTGCCAGGCTCCTATCACAGCCCTGCTCCGAAAGTGCGAAGGTCTGCAGATAGCTGGCAGGCAGAAGGGGCTAGCCTGGAAAGCTGTTGCTCAGCCTCATCTGCCCATGGCAGTGCTCGCACAGAGGCACAGAGAATGGGGCTGCTTGCTTGTCTTGCCACCTCAAACTTCAAACGTAGCCTGGGAAAGATGGTGTACCTGCTATTCTCCTTTCGCAGCCCTGCTCTTGAAATGCGAACGTCTGCAGATAGCTGGCAGGCAGAAGGGGCTAGCCTGGAAAGCTGTTGCTCAGCCTCATCTGCCCATGGCACTGTTCGCATAGAGGCACAGAGAATGGGGCTGCTTGCTTATCTTGCCACTTGAAACTTCAAACGCATGCTGGGAATGGTGGTGTCCCTGCCAGGCTCCTATCGCAGCCCTGCTCCAAAAGTGCGAACGTCTGCAGATAGCTGGCAGCCAGAAGGGGCTAGCCTGGAAAGCTGTTGCTCAGCCTCATCTGCCCATGGCAGTGCTCGCACAGAGGCACAGAGAATGGGGCTGCTTGCTTGTCTTGCCACCTCAAACTTCAAACGTAGCCTGGGAAACATGTTGTACCTGCTAGGCTCCTTTCGCAGCCCTGCTCTTGAAATGCGAACGTCTGCAGATAGCTGGCAGGCAGAAGGGGCTAGCCTGGAAAGCTGTTGCTCAGCCTCATCTGCCCATGGCAGTGCTCGCACAGAGGCACAGAGAATGGGGCTGCTTGCTTGTCTTGCCACCTCAAACTTCAAACGTAGCCTGGGAAAGATGGTGTACCTGCTATTCTCCTTTCGCAGCCCTGCTCTTGAAATGCGAACGTCTGCAGATAGCTGGCAGCCAGAAGGGGCTAGCCTGTAAAGCTGTTGCTCAGCCTCATCTGCTCATGGCAGTGCTCGCACAGAGGCACAGAGAATGGGGCTGCTTGCTTGTCTTGCCACCTCAAACTTCAAACGTAGCCTGGGAAAGATGGTGTACCTGCTATTCTCCTTTCGCAGCCCTGCTCTTGAAATGCGAACGTCTGCAGATAGCTGGCAGCCAGAAGGGGCTAGCCTGGAAAGCTGTTGCTCAGCCTCATCTGCCCATGGCACTGTTCGCATAGAGGCACAGAGAATGGGGCTGCTTCCTTGTCTTGCCACCTCAAACTTCAAACGCATGCTGGGAATGGTGGTGTCCCTGCCAGGCTACTATCACAGCCCTGCTCCGAAAGTGCGAACGTCTGCAGATAGCTGGCAGGCAGAAGGGGCTAGCCTGGAAAGCTGTTGCTCAGCCTCATCTGCCCATGGCACTGTTCGCATAGAGGCACAGAGAATGGGGCTGCTTGCTTATCTTGCCACTTGAAACTTCAAACGCATGCTGGGAAAGATGGTGTCCCAGCCAGGCTCCTTTCGCAGCCCTGCTCCGAAAGTGCGAAGGTCTGCAGATAGCTGGCAGCCAGAAGGGGCTAGCCTGGAAAGCTGTTGCTCAGCCTCATCTGCCCATGGCAGTGCTCGCACAGAGGCACAGAGAATGGGGCTGCTTGCTTGTCTTGCCACCTCAAACTTCAAACGTAGCCTGGGAAAGTTGGTGTCCCAGCCAGGCTCCTTTCGCAGCCCTGCTCCGAAAGTGCGAACGTCTGCAGATAGCTGGCAGCCAGAAGGGGCTAGCCTGGAAAGCTGTTGCTCAGCCTCATCTGCCCATGGCACTGTTCGCATAGAGGCACAGAGAATGGGGCTGCTTGCTTATCTTTCCACTTGAAACTTCAAACGTAGCCTGGGAATGGTGGTGTCCCTGCCAGGCTCCTATCACAGCCCTGCTCCGAAGGTGCGAAGGTCTGCAGATAGCTGGCAGGCAGAAGGGGCTAGCCTGGAAAGCTGTTGCTCAGCCTCATCTGCCCATGGCAGTGCTCGCACAGAGGCACAGAGAATGGGGCTGCTTGCTTGTCTTGCCACCTCAAACTTCAAACGTAGCCTGGGAAAGATGGTGTACCTGCTATTCTCCTTTCGCAGCCCTGCTCTTGAAATGCGAACGTCTGCAGATAGCTGGCAGGCAGAAGGGGCTAGCCTGGAAAGCTGTTGCTCAGCCTCATCTGCCCATGGCACTGTTCGCATAGAGGCACAGAGAATGGGGCTGCTTGCTTATCTTGCCACTTGAAACTTCAAACGCATGCTGGGAATGGTGGTGTCCCTGCCAGGCTCCTATCGCAGCCCTGCTCCAAAAGTGCGAACGTCTGCAGATAGCTGGCAGCCAGAAGGGGCTAGCCTGGAAAGCTGTTGCTCAGCCTCATCTGCCCATGGCAGTGCTCGCACAGAGGCACAGAGAATGGGGCTGCTTGCTTGTCTTGCCACCTCAAACTTCAAACGTAGCCAGGGAAAGATGGTGTACCTGCTAGGCTCCTTTCGCAGCCCTGCTCTTGAAATGCGAACGTCTGCAGATAGCTGGCAGGCAGAAGGGGCTAGCCTGGAAAGCTGTTGCTCAGCCTCATCTGCCCATGGCAGTGCTCGCACAGAGGCACAGAGAATGGGGCTGCTTGCTTGTCTTGCCACCTCAAACTTCAAACGTAGCCTGGGAAAGATGGTGTACCTGCTAGGCTCCTTTCGCAGCCCTGCTCTTGAAATGCGAACGTCTGCAGATAGCTGGCAGCCAGAAGGGGCTATCCTGGAAAGCTGTTGCTCAGCCTCATCTGCCCATGGCAGTGCTCGCACAGAGGCACAGAGAATGGGGCTGCTTGCTTGTCTTGCCACCTCAAACTTCAAACGTAGCCTGGGAAAGATGGTGTACCTGCTAGGCTCCTTTCGCAGCCCTGCTCTTGAAATGCGAACGTCTGCAGATAGCTGGCAGCCAGAAGGGGCTAGCCTGGAAAGCTGTTGCTCAGCCTCATCTGCCCATGGCACTGTTCGCATAGAGGCACAGAGAATGGGGCTGCTTGCTTGTCTTGCCACCTCAAACTTCAAACGCATGCTGGGAATGGTGGTGTCCCTGCCAGGCTCCTATCACAGCCCTGCTCCGAAAGTGCGAACGTCTGCAGATAGCTGGCAGGCAGAAGGGGCTAGCCTGGAAAGCTGTTGCTCAGCCTCATCTGCCCATGGCACTGTTCGCACAGAGGCACAGAGAATGGGGCTGCTTGCTTATCTTGCCACTTGAAACTTCAAACGCATGCTGGGAATGGTGGTGTCCCTGCCAGGCTCCTATCACAGCCCTGCTCCGAAAGTGCGAAGGTCTGCAGATAGCTGGCAGCCAGAAGGGGCTATCCTGAAAAGCTGTTGCTCAGCCTCATCTGCCCATAGCAGTGCTCGCACAGAGGCACAGAGAATGGGGCTGCTTGCTTGTCTTGCCACCTCAAACTTCAAACGTAGCCTGGGAAAGATGGTGTACCTGCTAGGCTCCTTTCGCAGCCCTGCTCTTGAAATGCGAACGTCTGCAGATAGCTGGCAGCCAGAAGGGGCTAGCCTGGAAAGGTGTTGCTCAGCCTCATCTGCCCATGGCAGTGCTCGCACAGAGGCACAGAGAATGGGGCTGCTTGCTTGTCTTGCCACCTCAAACTTCAAACGTAGCCTGGGAAAGATGGTGTACCTGCTAGGCTCCTTTCGCAGCCCTGCTCCGAAAGTGCGAACGTCTGCAGATAGCTGGCAGGCAGAAGGGGCTAGCCTGGAAAGCTGTTGCTCAGCCTCATCTGCCCATGGCACTGTTCGCATAGAGGCACAGAGAATGGGGCTGCTTGCTTATCTTGCCACTTGAAACTTCAAACGCATGCTGGGAAAGATGGTGTCCCTGCCAGGCTCCTTTCGCAGCCCTGCTCCGAAAGTGCGAATGTCTGCAGATAGCTGGCAGCCAGAAGGGGCTATCCTGGAAAGCTGTTGCTCAGCCTCATCTGCCCATGGCAGTGCTTGCATAGAGGCACAGAGAATGGGGCTGCTTGCTTATCTTGCCACTTGAAACTTCAAACGCATGCTGGGAATGGTGGTGTCCCTGCCAGGCTCCTATCACAGCCCTGCTCCGAAAGTGCGAACGTCTGAAGATAGCTGGCAGGCAGAAGGGGCTAGCCTGGAAAGCTGTTGCTCAGCCTCATCTGCCCATGGCACTGTTCGCATAGAGGCACAGAGAATGGGGCTGCTTGCTTATCTTGCCACTTGAAACTTCAAACGCATGCTGGGAATGGTGGTGTCCCTGCCAGGCTCCTATCACAGCCCTGCTCCGAAAGTGCGAACGTCTGCAGATAGCTGGCAGCCAGAAGGGGCTAGCCTGGAAAGCTGTTGCTCAGCCTCATCTGCCCATGGCAGTGCTCGCACAGAGGCACAGAGAATGGGGCTGCTTGCTTGTCTTGCCACCTCAAACTTCAAACGTAGCCTGGGAAAGTTGGTGTCCCTGCCAGGCTCCTTTCGCAGCCCTGCTCCGAAAGTGCGAACGTCTGCAGATAGCTGGCATCCAGAAGGGGCTAGCCTGGAAAGCTGTTGCTCAGCCTCATCTGCCCATGGCAGTGCTCGCACAGAGGCACAGAGAATGGGGCTGCTTGCTTGTCTTGCCACCTCAAACTTCAAACGTAGCATGGGAAAGTTGGTGTCCCTGCCAGGCTCCTTTCGCAGCCCTGCTCTGAAAGTGCGAACGTCTGCAGATAGTTGGCAGCCAGAAGGGGCTAGCCTGGAAAGCTGTTGCTCAGCCTCATCTGCCCATGGCACTGTTCGCATAGAGGCACAGAGAATGGGGCTGCTTGCTTATCTTGCCACTTGAAACTTCAAACGCATGCTGGGAATGGTCGTGTCCCTGCCAGGCTCCTATCACAGCCCTGCTCCGAAAGTGCGAACGTCTGCAGATAGCTGGCAGGCAGAAGGGGCTAGCCTGGAAAGCTGTTGCTCAGCCTCATCTGCCCATGGCAGTGCTCGCACAGAGGCACAGAGAATGGGGCTGCTTGCTTGTCTTGCCACCTCAAACTTCAAACGTAGCCTGGGAAAGATGGTGTACCTGCTATTCTCCTTTCGCAGCCCTGCTCTTGAAATGCGAACGTCTGTAGATAGCTGGCAGCCAGAAGGGGCTAGCCTGGAAAGCTGTTGCTCAGCCTCATCTGCCCATGGCAGTGCTCGCACAGAGGCACAGAGAATGGGGCTGCTTGCTTGTCTTGCCACCTCAAACTTCAAACGTAGCCTGGGAAAGATGGTGTACCTGCTAGGCTCCTTTCGCAGCCCTGCTCTTGAAATGCGAACGTCTGCAGATAGCTGGCAGCCAGAAGGGGCTAGCCTGGAAAGCTGTTGCTCAGCCTCATCTGCCCATGGCACTGTTCGCATAGAGGCACAGAGAATGGGGCTGCTTGCTTATCTTGCCACTTGAAACTTCAAACGCATGCTGGGAATGGTGGTGTCCCTGCCAGGCTCCTATCACAGCCCTGCTCCGAAAGTGCGAACGTCTGCAGATAGCTGGCAGGCAGAAGGGGCTAGCCTGGAAAGCTGTTGCTCAGCCTCATCTGCCCATGGCACTGTTCGCATAGAGGCACAGAGAATGGGGCTGCTTGCTTGTCTTGCCACCTCAAACTTCAAACGTAGCCTGGGAAAGATGGTGTACCTGCTAGGCTCCTGTCGCAGCCCTGCTCTTGAAATGCGAACGTCTGCAGATAGCTGGCAGGCAGAAGGGGCTAGCCTGGAAAGCTGTTGCTCAGCCTCATCTGCCCATGGCAGTGCTCGCACAGAGGCACAGAGAATGGGGCTGCTTGCTTGTCTTGCCACCTCAAACTTCAAACGTAGCCTGGGAAAGATGGTGTACCTGCTAGGCTCCTTTCGCAGCCCTGCTCTTGAAATGCGAACATCTGCAGATAGCTGGCAGCCAGAAGGTGCTAGCCTGGAAAGCTGTTGCTCAGCCTCATCTGCCCATGGCACTGTTCGCATAGAGGCACAGAGAATGGGGCTGCTTGCTTATCTTGCCACTTGAAACTTCAAACGCATGCTGGGAATGGTGGTGTCCCTGCCAGGCTCCTATCACAGCCCTGCTCCGAAAGTGCGAACGTCTGCAGATAGCTGGCAGGCAGAAGGGGCTAGCCTGGAAAGCTGTTGCTCAGCCTCATCTGCCCATGGCACTGTTCGCATAGAGGCACAGAGAATGGGGCTGCTTGCTTATCTTGCCACTTGAAACTTCAAACGCATGCTGGGAAAGATGGTGTCCCAGCCAGGCTCCTTTCGCAGCCCTGCTCCGAAAGTGCGAAGGTCTGCAGATAGCTGGCAGCCAGAAGGGGCTATCCTGGAAAGCTGTTGCTCAGCCTCATCTGCCCATGGCAGTGCTCGCACAGAGGCACAGAGAATGGGGCTGCTTGCTTGTCTTGCCACCTCAAACTTCAAACGTAGCCTGGGAAAGTTGGTGTCCCAGCCAGGCTCCTTTCGCAGCCCTGCTCCGAAAGTGCGAACGTCTGCAGATAGCTGGCAGCCAGAAGGTGCTATCCTGGAAAGCTGTTGCTCAGCCTCATCTGCCCATGGCAGTGCTCGCATAGAGGCACAGAGAATGGGGCTGCTTGCTTATCTTGCCACTTGAAACTTCAAACGCATGCTGGGAATGGTGGTGTCCCTGCCAGGCTCCTATCACAGCCCTGCTCCGAAAGTGCGAACGTCTGCAGATAGCTGGCAGCCAGAAGGGGCTAGCCTGGAAAGCTGTTGCTCAGCCTCATCTGCCCATGGCAGTGCTCGCATAGAGGCACAGAGAATGGGGCTGCTTGCTTATCTTGCCACTTGAAACTTCAAACGCATGCTGGGAATGGTGGTGTCCCTGCCAGGCTCCTATCACAGCCCTGCTCCGAAAGTGCGAACGTCTGCAGATAGCTGGCAGGCAGAAGGGGCTAGCCTGGAAAGCTGTTGCTCAGCCTCATCTGCCCATGGCAGTGCTCGCACAGAGGCACAGAGAATGGGGCTGCTTGCTTGTCTTGCCACCTCAAACTTCAAACGTAGCCTGGGAAAGTTGGTGTCCCAGCCAGGCTCCTTTCGCAGCCCTGCTCCGAAAGTGCGAACGTCTGCAGATAGCTGGCAGCCAGAAGGGGCTAGCCTGGAAAGCTGTTGCTCAGCCTCATCTGCCCATGGCAGTGCTCGCACAGAGGCACAGAGAATGGGGCTGCTTGCTTGTCTTGCCACCTCAAACTTCAAACGTAGCATGGGAAAGTTGGTGTCCCTGCCAGGCTCCTTTCGCAGCCCTGCTCTGAAAGTGCGAACGTCTGCAGATAGTTGGCAGCCAGAAGGGGCTAGCCTGGAAAGCTGTTGCTCAGCCTCATCTGCCCATGGCACTGTTCGCATAGAGGCACAGAGAATGGGGCTGCTTGCTTATCTTGCCACTTGAAACTTCAAACGCATGCTGGGAATGGTGGTGTCCCTGCCAGGCTCCTATCACAGCCCTGCTCCGAAAGTGCGAACGTGTGCAGATAGCTGGCAGGCAGAAGGGGCTAGCCTGGAAAGCTGTTGCTCAGCCTCATCTGCCCATGGCAGTGCTCGCACAGAGGCACAGAGAATGGGGCTGCTTGCTTGTATTGCCACCTCAAACTTCAAACGTAGCCTGGGAAAGATGGTGTCCCAGCCAGGCTCCTATCACAGCCCTGCTCCGAAAGTGCGAACGTCTGCAGATAGCTGGCAGCCAGAAGGGGCTAGCCTGGAAAGCTGTTGCTCAGCCTCATCTGCCCATGGCAGTGCTCGCACAGAGGCACAGAGAATGGGGCTGCTTGCTTGTCTTGCCACCTCAAACTTCAAACGTAGCCTGGGAAAGATGGTGTACCTGCTAGGCTCCTTTCGCAGCCCTGCTCTTGAAATGCGAACGTCTGCAGATAGCTGGCAGGCAGAAGGGGCTAGCCTGGAAAGCTGTTGCTCAGCCTCATCTGCCCATGGCAGTGCTCGCACAGAGGCACAGAGAATGGGGCTGCTTGCTTGTCTTGCCACCTCAAACTTCAAACGTAGCCTGGGAAAGATGGTGTACCTGCTAGGCTCCTTTCGCAGCCCTGCTCTTGAAATGCGAACGTCTGCAGATAGCTGGCAGCCAGAAGGGGCTAGCCTGGAAAGCTGTTGCTCAGCCTCATCTGCCCATGGCAGTGCTCGCACAGAGGCACAGAGAATGGGGCTGCTTGCTTGTCTTGCCACCTCAAACTTCAAACGTAGCCTGGGAAAGATGGTGTACCTGCTAGGCTCCTTTCGCAGCCCTGCTCTTGAAATGCGAACGTCTGCAGATAGCTGGCAGCCAGAAGGGGCTAGCCTGGAAAGCTGTTGCTCAGCCTCATCTGCCCATGGCACTGTTCGCATAGAGGCACAGAGAATGGGGCTGCTTGCTTGTCTTGCCACCTCAAACTTCAAACGCATGCTGGGAATGGTGGTGTCCCTGCCAGGCTCCTATCACAGCCCTGCTCCGAAAGTGCGAACGTCTGCAAATAGCTGGCAGGCAGAAGAGGCTATCCTGGAAAGCTGTTGCTCAGCCTCATCTGCCCATGGCACTGTTCGCATAGAGGCACAGAGAATGGGGCTGCTTGCTTATCTTGCGACTTGAAACTTCAAACGCATGCTGGGAATGGTGGTGTCCCTGCCAGGCTCCTATCACAGCCCTGCTCCGAAAGTGCGAAGGTCTGCAGATAGCTGGCAGCCAGAAGGGGCTATCCTGGAAAGCTGTTGCTCAGCCTCATCTGCCCATAGCAGTGCTCGCACAGAGGCACAGAGAATGGGGCTGCTTGCTTGTCTTGCCACCTCAAACTTCAAACGTAGCCTGGGAAAGATGGTGTACCTGCTAGGCTCCTTTCGCAGCCCTGCTCTTGAAATGCGAACGTCTGCAGATAGCTGGCAGCCAGAAGGGGCTAGCCTGGAAAGGTGTTGCTCAGCCTCATCTGCCCATGGCAGTGCTCGCACAGAGGCACAGAGAATGGGGCTGCTTGCTTGTCTTGCCACCTCAAACTTCAAACGTAGCCTGGGAAAGATGGTGTACCTGCTAGGCTCCTTTCGCAGCCCTGCTCCGAAAGTGCGAACGTCTGCAGATAGCTGGCAGGCAGAAGGGGCTAGCCTGGAAAGCTGTTGCTCAGCCTCATCTGCCCATGGCACTGTTCGCTTAGAGGCACAGAGAATGGGGCTGCTTGCTTATCTTGCCATTTGAAACTTCAAACGCATGCTGGGAAAGATGGTGTCCCTGCCAGGCTCCTTTCGCAGCCCTGCTCCGAAAGTGCGAATGTCTGCAGATAGCTGGCAGCCAGAAGGGGCTATCCTGGAAAGCTGTTGCTCAGCCTCATCTGCCCATGGCAGTGCTTGCATAGAGGCACAGAGAATGGGGCTGCTTGCTTATCTTGCCACTTGAAACTTCAAACGCATGCTGGGAATGGTGGTGTCCCTGTCAGGCTCCTATCACAGCCCTGCTCCGAAAGTGCGAACGTCTGAAGATAGCTGGCAGGCAGAAGGGGCTAGCCTGGAAAGCTGTTGCTCAGCCTCATCTGCCCATGGCACTGTTCGCATAGAGGCACAGAGAATGGGGCTGCTTGCTTATCTTGCCACTTGAAACTTCAAACGCATGCTGGGAATGGTGGTGTCCCTGCCAGGCTCCTATCACAGCCCTGCTCCGAAAGTGCGAACGTCTGCAGATAGCTGGCAGGCAGAAGGGGCTAGCCTGGAAAGCTGTTGCTCAGCCTCATCTGCCCATGGCAGTGCTCGCACAGAGGCACAGAGAATGGGGCTGCTTGCTTGTCTTGCCACCTCAAACTTCAAACGTAGCCTGGGAAAGTTGGTGTCCCAGCCAGGCTCCTTTCGCAGCCCTGCTCCGAAAGTGCGAACGTCTGCAGATAGCTGGCATCCAGAAGGGGCTAGCCTGGAAAGCTGTTGCTCAGCCTCATCTGCCCATGGCAGTGCTCGCACAGAGGCACAGAGAATGGGGCTGCTTGCTTGTCTTGCCACCTCAAACTTCAAACGTAGCCTGGGAAAGATGGTGTACCTGCTAGGCTCCTTTCGCAGCCCTGCTCTTGAAATGCGAACGTCTGCAGATAGCTGGCAGGCAGAAGGGGCTAGCCTGGAAAGCTGTTGCTCAGCCTCATCTGCCCATGGCACTGTTCGCATAGAGGCACAGAGAATGGGGCTGCTTGCTTATCTTGCCACTTGAAACTTCAAACGCATGCTGGGAATGGTGGTGTCCCTGCCAGGCTCCTATCGCAGCCCTGCTCCGAAAGTGCGAACGTCTGCAGATAGCTGGCAGGCAGAAGGGGCTAGCCTGGAAAGCTGTTGCTCAGCCTCATCTGCCCATGGCAGTGCTCGCACAGAGGCACAGAGAATGGGGCTGCTTGCTTGTCTTGCCACCTCAAACTTCAAACGTAGCCAGGGAAAGATGGTGTACCTGCTAGGCTCCTTTCGCAGCCCTGCTCTTGAAATGCGAACGTCTGCAGATAGCTGGCAGGCAGAAGGGGCTAGCCTGGAAAGCTGTTGCTCAGCCTCATCTGCCCATGGCAGTGCTCGCACAGAGGCACAGAGAATGGGGCTGCTTGCTTGTCTTGCCACCTCAAACTTCAAACGTAGCCTGTGAAAGATGGTGTACCTGCTATTCTCCTTTCGCAGCCCTGCTCTTGAAATGCGAACGTCTGCAGATAGCTGGCAGCCAGAAGGGGCTAGCCTGGAAAGCTGTTGCTCAGCCTCATCTGCCCATGGCAGTGCTCGCACAGAGGCACAGAGAATGGGGCTGCTTGCTTGTCTTGCCACCTCAAACTTCAAACGTAGCCTGGGAAAGATGGTGTACCTGCTATTCTCCTTTCGCAGCCCTGCTCTTGAAATGCGAACGTCTGCAGATAGCTGGCAGCCAGAAGGGGCTAGCCTGGAAAGCTGTTGCTCAGCCTCATCTGCCCATGGCAGTGCTCGCACAGAGGCACAGAGAATGGGGCTGCTTGCTTGTCTTGCCACCTCAAACTTCAAACGTAGCCTGGGAAAGATGGTATACCTGCTAGGCTCCTTTCGCAGCCCTGCTCTTGAAATGCGAACGTCTGCAGATAGCTGGCAGCCAGAAGGGGCTAGCCTGGAAAGCTGTTGCTCAGCCTCATCTGCCCATGGCACTGTTCGCATAGAGGCACAGAGAATGGGGCTGCTTGCTTATCTTGCCACTTGAAACTTCAAACGCATGCTGGGAATGGTGGTGTCCCTGCCAGGCTCCTATCACAGCCCTGCTCCGAAAGTGCGAACGTCTGCAGATAGCTGGCAGCCAGAAGGGGCTAGCCTGGAAAGCTGTTGCTCAGCCTCATCTGCCCATGGCAGTGCTCGCACAGAGGCACAGAGAATGGGGCTGCTTGCTTGTCTTGCCACCTCAAACTTCAAACGTAGCCTGGGAAAGATGGTGTACCTGCTAGGCTCCTGTCGCAGCCCTGCTCTTGAAATGCGAACGTCTGCAGATAGCTGGCAGGCAGAAGGGGCTAGCCTGGAAAGCTGTTGCTCAGCCTCATCTGCCCATGGCAGTGCTCGCACAGAGGCACAGAGAATGGGGCTGCTTGCTTGTCTTGCCACCTCAAACTTCAAACGTAGCCTGGGAAAGATGGTGTACCTGCTAGGCTCCTTTCGCAGCCCTGCTCTTGAAATGCAAACATCTGCAGATAGCTGGCAGCCAGAAGGTGCTAGCCTGGAAAGCTGTTGCTCAGCCTCATCTGCCCATGGCACTGTTCGCATAGAGGCACAGAGAATGGGGCTGCTTGCTTATCTTGCCACTTGAAACTTCAAACGCATGCTGGGAATGGTGGTGTCCCTGCCAGGCTCCTATCACAGCCCTGCTCCGAAAGTGCGAACGTCTGCAGATAGCTGGCAGGCAGAAGGGGCTAGCCTGGAAAGCTGTTGCTCAGCCTCATCTGCCCATGGCACTGTTCGCATAGAGGCACAGAGAATGGGGCTGCTTGCTTATCTTGCCACTTGAAACTTCAAACGCATGCTGGGAAAGATGGTGTCCCAGCCAGGCTCCTTTCGCAGCCCTGCTCCGAAAGTGCGAAGGTCTGCAGATAGCTGGCAGCCAGAAGGGGCTATCCTGGAAAGCTGTTGCTCAGCCTCATCTGCCCATGGCAGTGCTCGCACAGAGGCACAGAGAATGGGGCTGCTTGCTTGTCTTGCCACCTCAAACTTCAAACGTAGCCTGGGAAAGTTGGTGTCCCAGCCAGGCTCCTTTCGCAGCCCTGCTCCGAAAGTGCGAACGTCTGCAGATAGCTGGCAGCCAGAAGGTGCTATCCTGGAAAGCTGTTGCTCAGCCTCATCTGCCCATGGCAGTGCTCGCATAGAGGCACAGAGAATGGGGCTGCTTGCTTATCTTGCCACTTGAAACTTCAAACGCATGCTGAGAATGGTGGTGTCCCTGCCAGGCTCCTATCACAGCCCTGCTCCGAAAGTGCGAACGTCTGCAGATAGCTGGCAGCCAGAAGGGGCTAGCCTGGAAAGCTGTTGCTCAGCCTCATCTGCCCATGGCACTGTTCGCATAGAGGCACAGAGAATGGGGCTGCTTGCTTATCTTGCCACTTGAAACTTCAAACGCATGCTGGGAATGGTGGTGTCCCTGCCAGGCTCCTATCACAGCCCTGCTCCGAAAGTGCGAACGTCTGCAGATAGCTGGCAGGCAGAAGGGGCTAGCCTGGAAAGCTGTTGCTCAGCCTCATCTGCCCATGGCAGTGCTCGCACAGAGGCACAGAGAATGGGGCTGCTTGCTTGTCTTGCCACCTCAAACTTCAAACGTAGCCTGGGAAAGTTGGTGTCCCAGCCAGGCTCCTTTCGCAGCCCTGCTCCGAAAGTGCGAACGTCTGCAGATAGCTGGCATCCAGAAGGGGCTAGCCTGGAAAGCTGTTGCTCAGCCTCATCTGCCCATGGCAGTGCTCGCACAGAGGCACAGAGAATGGGGCTGCTTGCTTGTCTTGCCACCTCAAACTTCAAACGTAGCATGGGAAAGTTGGTGTCCCAGCCAGGCTCCTTTCGCAGCCCTGCTCTGAAAGTGCGAACGTCTGCAGATAGTTGGCAGCCAGAAGGGGCTAGCCTGGAAAGCTGTTGCTCAGCCTCATCTGCCCATGGCACTGTTCGCATAGAGGCACAGAGAATGGGGCTGCTTGCTTATCTTGCCACTTGAAACTTCAAACGCATGCTGGGAATGGTGGTGTCCCTGCCAGGCTCCTATCACAGCCCTGCTCCGAAAGTGCGAACGTGTGCAGATAGCTGGCAGGCAGAAGGGGCTAGCCTGGAAAGCTGTTGCTCAGCCTCATCTGCCCATGGCAGTGCTCGCACAGAGGCACAGAGAATGGGGCTGCTTGCTTGTATTGCCACCTCAAACTTCAAACGTAGCCTGGGAAAGATGGTGTCCCAGCCAGGCTCCTATCACAGCCCTGCTCCGAAAGTGCGAACGTCTGGAGATAGCTGGCAGGCAGAAGGGGCTAGCCTGGAAAGCTGTTGCTCAGCCTCATCTGCCCATGGCAGTGCTCGCACAGAGGCACAGAGAATGGGGCTGCTTGCTTGTCTTGCCACCTCAAACTTCAAACATAGCCAGGGAAAGATGGTGTACCTGCTAGGCTCCTTTCGCAGCCCTGCTCTTGAAATGCGAACGTCTGCAGATAGCTGGCAGGCAGAAGGGGCTAGCCTGGAAAGCTGTTGCTCAGCCTCATCTGCCCATGGCAGTGCTCGCACAGAGGCACAGATAATGGGGCTGCTTGCTTGTCTTGCCACCTCAAACTTCAAACGTAGCCTGGGAAAGATGGTGTACCTGCTATTCTCCTTTCGCAGCCCTGCTCTTGAAATGCGAACGTCTGCAGATAGCTGGCAGCCAGAAGGGGCTAGCCTGGAAAGCTGTTGCTCAGCCTCATCTGCCCATGGCAGTGCTCGCACAGAGGCACAGAGAATGGGGCTGCTTGCTTGTCTTGCCACCTCAAACTTCAAACGTAGCCTGGGAAAGATGGTGTACCTGCTAGGCTCCTTTCGCAGCCCTGCTCTTGAAATGCGAACGTCTGCAGATAGCTGGCAGCCAGAAGGGGCTAGCCTGGAAAGCTGTTGCTCAGCCTCATCTGCCCATGGCACTGTTCGCATAGAGGCACAGAGAATGGGGCTGCTTGCTTGTCTTGCCACCTCAAACTTCAAACGCATGCTGGGAATGGTGGTGTCCCTGCCAGGCTCCTATCACAGCCCTGCTCCGAAAGTGCGAACGTCTGCAGATAGCTGGCAGGCAGAAGAGGCTATCCTGGAAAGCTGTTGCTCAGCCTCATCTGCCCATGGCACTGTTCGCATAGAGGCACAGAGAATGGGGCTGCTTGCTTATCTTGCCACTTGAAACTTCAAACGCATGCTGGGAATGGTGGTGTCCCTGCCAGGCTCCTATCACAGCCCTGCTCCGAAAGTGCGAAGGTCTGCAGATAGCTGGCAGCCAGAAGGGGCTATCCTGGAAAGCTGTTGCTCAGCCTCATCTGCCCATAGCAGTGCTCGCACAGAGGCACAGAGAATGGGGCTGCTTGCTTGTCTTGCCACCTCAAACTTCAAACGTAGCCTGGGAAAGATGGTGTACCTGCTAGGCTCCTTTCGCAGCCCTGCTCTTGAAATGCGAACGTCTGCAGATAGCTGGCAGCCAGAAGGGGCTAGCCTGGAAAGGTGTTGCTCAGCCTCATCTGCCCATGGCAGTGCTCGCACAGAGGCACAGAGAATGGGGCTGCTTGCTTGTCTTGCCACCTCAAACTTCAAACGTAGCCTGGGAAAGATGGTGTACCTGCTAGGCTCCTTTCGCAGTCCTGCTCCGAAAGTGCGAACGTCTGCAGATAGCTGGCAGCCAGAAGGGGCTAGCCTGGAAAGCTGTTGCTCAGCCTCATCTGCCCATGGCACTGTTCGCATAGAGGCACAGAGAATGGGGCTGCTTGCTTATCTTGCCATTTGAAACTTCAAACGCATGCTGGGAAAGATGGTGTCCCTGCCAGGCTCCTTTCGCAGCCCTGCTCCGAAAGTGCGAATGTCTGCAGATAGCTGGCAGCCAGAAGGGGCTATCCTGGAAAGCTGTTGCTCAGCCTCATCTGCCCATGGCAGTGCTTGCATAGAGGCACAGAGAATGGGGCTGCTTGCTTATCTTGCCACTTGAAACTTCAAACGCATGCTGGGAATGGTGGTGTCCCTGCCAGGCTCCTATCACAGCCCTGCTCCGAAAGTGCGAACGTCTGAAGATAGCTGGCAGGCAGAAGGGGCTAGCCTGGAAAGCTGTTGCTCAGCCTCATCTGCCCATGGCACTGTTCGCATAGAGGCACAGAGAATGGGGCTGCTTGCTTATCTTGCCACTTGAAACTTCAAACGCATGCTGGGAATGGTGGTGTCCCTGCCAGGCTCCTATCACAGCCCTGCTCCGAAAGTGCGAACGTCTGCAGATAGCTGGCAGGCAGAAGGGGCTAGCCTGGAAAGCTGTTGCTCAGCCTCATCTGCCCATGGCAGTGCTCGCACAGAGGCACAGAGAATGGGGCTGCTTGCTTGTCTTGCCACCTCAAACTTCAAACGTAGCCTGGGAAAGTTGGTGTCCCAGCCAGGCTCCTTTCGCAGCCCTGCTCCGAAAGTGCGAACGTCTGCAGATAGCTGGCATCCAGAAGGGGCTAGCCTGGAAAGCTGTTGCTCAGCCTCATCTGCCCATGGCAGTGCTCGCACAGAGGCACAGAGAATGGGGCTGCTTGCTTGTCTTGCCACCTCAAACTTCAAACGTAGCCTGGGAAAGATGGTGTACCTGCTAGGCTCCTTTCGCAGCCCTGCTCTTGAAATGCGAACGTCTGCAGATAGCTGGCAGGCAGAAGGGGCTAGCCTGGAAAGCTGTTGCTCAGCCTCATCTGCCCATGGCACTGTTCGCATAGAGGCACAGAGAGTGGGGCTGCTTGCTTATCTTGCCACTTGAAACTTCAAACGCATGCTGGGAATGGTGGTGTCCCTGCCAGGCTCCTATCACAGCCCTGCTCCGAAAGTGCGAACGTCTGCAGATAGCTGGCAGGCAGAAGGGGCTAGCCTGGAAAGCTGTTGCTCAGCCTCATCTGCCCATGGCAGTGCTCGCACAGAGGCACAGAGAATGGGGCTGCTTGCTTGTCTTGCCACCTCAAACTTCAAACGTAGCCAGGGAAAGATGGTGTACCTGCTAGGCTCCTTTCGCAGCCCTGCTCTTGAAATGCGAACGTCTGCAGATAGCTGGCAGGCAGAAGGGGCTAGCCTGGAAAGCTGTTGCTCAGCCTCATCTGCCCATGGCAGTGCTCGCACAGAGGCACAGAGAATGGGGCTGCTTGCTTGTCTTGCCACCTCAAACTTCAAACGTAGCCAGGGAAAGATGGTGTACCTGCTAGGCTCCTTTCGCAGCCCTGCTCTTGAAATGCGAACGTCTGCAGATAGCTGGCAGCCAGAAGGGGCTAGCCTGGAAAGCTGTTGCTCAGCCTCATCTGCCCATGGCAGTGCTCGCACAGAGGCACAGAGAATGGGGCTGCTTGCTTGTCTTGCCACATCAAACTTCAAACGTAGCCTGGGAAAGATGGTGTACCTGCTAGGCTCCTTTCGCAGCCCTGCTCTTGAAATGCGAACATCTGCAGATAGCTGGCAGCCAGAAGGTGCTAGCCTGGAAAGCTGTTGCTCAGCCTCATCTGCCCATGGCACTGTTCGCATAGAGGCACAGAGAATGGGGCTGCTTGCTTATCTTGCCACTTGAAACTTCAAACGCATGCTGGGAATGGTGGTGTCCCTGCCAGGCTCCTATCACAGCCCTGCTCCGAAAGTGCGAACGTCTGCAGATAGCTGGCAGGCAGAAGGGGCTAGCCTGGAAAGCTGTTGCTCAGCCTCATCTGCCCATGGCACTGTTCGCATAGAGGCACAGAGAATGGGGCTGCTTCCTTGTCTTGCCATTTGAAACTTCAAACGCATGCTGGGAAAGATGGTGTCCCTGCCAGGCTCCTTTCGCAGCCCTGCTCCGAAAGTGCGAATGTCTGCAGATAGCTGGCAGCCAGAAGGGGCTATCCTGGAAAGCTGTTGCTCAGCCTCATCTGCCCATGGCAGTGCTTGCATAGAGGCACAGAGAATGGGGCTGCTTGCTTATCTTGCCACTTGAAACTTCAAACGCATGCTGGGAATGGTGGTGTCCCTGCCAGGCTCCTATCACAGCCCTGCTCCGAAAGTGCGAACGTCTGCAGATAGCTGGCAGGCAGAAGGGGCTAGCCTGGAAAGCTGTTGCTCAGCCTCATCTGCCCATGGCACTGTTCGCATAGAGGCACAGAGAATGGGGCTGCTTGCTTATCTTGCCACTTGAAACTTCAAACGCATGCTGGGAATGGTGGTGTCCCTGCCAGGCTCCTATCACAGCCCTGCTCCGAAAGTGCGAACGTCTGCAGATAGCTGGCAGCCAGAAGGGGCTAGCCTGGAAAGCTGTTGCTCAGCCTCATCTGCCCATGGCAGTGCTCGCACAGAGGCACAGAGAATGGGGCTGCTTGCTTGTCTTGCCACCTCAAACTTCAAACGTAGCCTGGGAAAGTTGGTGTCCCAGCCAGGCTCCTTTCGCAGCCCTGCTCCGAAAGTGCGAACGTCTGCAGATAGCTGGCATCCAGAAGGGGCTAGCCTGGAAAGCTGTTGCTCAGCCTCATCTGCCCATGGCAGTGCTCGCACAGAGGCACAGAGAATGGGGCTGCTTGCTTGTCTTGCCACCTCAAACTTCAAACGTAGCATGGGAAAGTTGGTGTCCCTGCCAGGCTCCTTTCGCAGCCCTGCTCTGAAAGTGCGAACGTCTGCAGATAGTTGGCAGTCAGAAGGGGCTAGCCTGGAAAGCTGTTGCTCAGCCTCATCTGCCCATGGCACTGTTCGCATAGAGGCACAGAGAATGGGGCTGCTTGCTTATCTTGCCAGTTGAAACTTCAAACGCATGCTGGGAATGGTGGTGTCCCTGCCAGGCTCCTATCACAGCCCTGCTCCGAAAGTGCGAACGTCTGCAGATAGCTGGCAGGCAGAAGGGGCTAGCCTGGAAAGCTGTTGCTCAGCCTCATCTGCCCATGGCAGTGCTCGCACAGAGGCACAGAGAATGGGGCTGCTTGCTTGTCTTGCCACCTCAAACTTCAAACGTAGCCTGGGAAAGATGGTGTACCTGCTATTCTCCTTTCGCAGCCCTGCTCTTGAAATGCGAACGTCTGCAGATAGCTGGCAGCCAGAAGGGGCTAGCCTGGAAAGGTGTTGCTCAGCCTCATCTGCCCATGGCAGTGCTCGCACAGAGGCACAGAGAATGGGGCTGCTTGCTTGTCTTGCCACCTCAAACTTCAAACGTAGCCTGGGAAAGATGGTGTACCTGCTAGGCTCCTTTCGCAGCCCTGCTCCGAAAGTGCGAACGTCTGCAGATAGCTGGCAGGCAGAAGGGGCTAGCCTGGAAAGCTGTTGCTCAGCCTCATCTGCCCATGGCAGTGCTCGCACAGAGGCACAGAGAATGGGGCTGCTTGCTTGTCTTGCCACCTCAAACTTCAAACGTAGCATGGGAAAGTTGGTGTCCCTGCCAGGCTCCTTTCGCAGCCCTGCTCTGAAAGTGCGAACGTCTGCAGATAGTTGGCAGCCAGAAGGGGCTAGCCTGGAAAGCTGTTGCTCAGCCTCATCTGCCCATGGCACTGTTCGCATAGAGGCACAGAGAATGGGGCTGCTTGCTTATCTTGCCAGTTGAAACTTCAAACGCATGCTGGGAATGGTGGTGTCCCTGCCAGGCTCCTATCACAGCCCTGCTCCGAAAGTGCGAACGTCTGCAGATAGCTGGCAGGCAGAAGGGGCTAGCCTGGAAAGCTGTTGCTCAGCCTCATCTGCCCATGGCAGTGCTCGCACAGAGGCACAGAGAATGGGGCTGCTTGCTTGTCTTGCCACCTCAAACTTCAAACGTAGCCTGTGAAAGATGGTGTACCTGCTATTCTCCTTTCGCAGCCCTGCTCTTGAAATGCGAACGTCTGCAGATAGATGGCAGCCAGAAGGGGCTAGCCTGGAAAGGTGTTGCTCAGCCTCATCTGCCCATGGCAGTGCTCGCACAGAGGCACAGAGAATGGGGCTGCTTGCTTGTCTTGCCACCTCAAACTTCAAACGTAGCCTGGGAAAGATGGTGTACCTGCTAGGCTCCTTTCGCAGCCCTGCTCCGAAAGTGCGAACGTCTGCAGATAGCTGGCAGGCAGAAGGGGCTAGCCTGGAAAGCTGTTGCTCAGCCTCATCTGCCCATGGCACTGTTCGCATAGAGGCACAGAGAATGGGGCTGCTTGCTTATCTTGCCACTTGAAACTTCAAACGCATGCTGGGAATGGTGGTGTCCCTGCCAGGCTCCTATCACAGCCCTGCTCCGAAAGTGCGAACGTCTGCAGATAGCTGGCAGGCAGAAGGGGCTAGCCTGGAAAGCTGTTGCTCAGCCTCATCTGCCCATGGCACTGTTCGCATAGAGGCACAGAGAATGGGGCTGCTTGCTTATCTTGCCATTTGAAACTTCAAACGCATGCTGGGAAAGATGGTGTCCCTGCCAGGCTCCTTTCGCAGCCCTGCTCCGAAAGTGCGAATGTCTGCAGATAGCTGGCAGCCAGAAGGGGCTATCCTGGAAAGCTGTTGCTCAGCCTCATCTGCCCATGGCAGTGCTTGCATAGAGGCACAGAGAATGGGGCTGCTTGCTTATCTTGCCACTTGAAACTTCAAACGCATGCTGGGAATGGTGGTGTCCCTGCCAGGCTCCTATCACAGCCCTGCTCCGAAAGTGCGAACGTCTGCAGATAGCTGGCAGGCAGAAGGGGCTAGCCTGGAAAGCTGTTGCTCAGCCTCATCTGCCCATGGCACTGTTCGCATAGAGGCACAGAGAATGGGGCTGCTTGCTTATCTTGCCACTTGAAACTTCAAACGCATGCTGGGAATGGTGGTGTCCCTGCCAGGCTCCTATCACAGCCCTGCTCCGAAAGTGCGAACGTCTGCAGATAGCTGGCAGGCAGAAGGGGCTAGCCTGGAAAGCTGTTGCTCAGCCTCATCTGCCCATGGCAGTGCTCGCACAGAGGCACAGAGAATGGGGCTGCTTGCTTGTCTTGCCACCTCAAACTTCAAACGTAGCCTGGGAAAGTTGGTGTCCCAGCCAGGCTCCTTTCGCAGCCCTGCTCCGAAAGTGCGAACGTCTGCAGATAGCTGGCATCCAGAAGGGGCTAGCCTGGAAAGCTGTTGCTCAGCCTCATCTGCCCATGGCAGTGCTCGCACAGAGGCACAGAGAATGGGGCTGCTTGCTTGTCTTGCCACCTCAAACTTCAAACGTAGCCTGGGAAAGATGGTGTACCTGCTAGGCTCCTTTCGCAGCCCTGCTCTTGAAATGCGAACGTCTGCAGATAGCTGGCAGGCAGAAGGGGCTAGCCTGGAAAGCTGTTGCTCAGCCTCATCTGCCCATGGCACTGTTCGCATAGAGGCACAGAGAATGGGGCTGCTTGCTTATCTTGCCACTTGAAACTTCAAACGCATGCTGGGAATGGTGGTGTCCCTGCCAGGCTCCTATCGCAGCCCTGCTCCGAAAGTGCGAACGTCTGCAGATAGCTGGCAGGCAGAAGGGGCTAGCCTGGAAAGCTGTTGCTCAGCCTCATCTGCCCATGGCAGTGCTCGCACAGAGGCACAGAGAATGGGGCTGCTTGCTTGTCTTGCCACCTCAAACTTCAAACGTAGCCAGGGAAAGATGGTGTACCTGCTAGGCTCCTTTCGCAGCCCTGCTCTTGAAATGCGAACGTCTGCAGATAGCTGGCAGGCAGAAGGGGCTAGCCTGGAAAGCTGTTGCTCAGCCTCATCTGCCCATGGCAGTGCTCGCACAGAGGCACAGAGAATGGGGCTGCTTGCTTGTCTTGCCACCTCAAACTTCAAACGTAGCCAGGGAAAGATGGTGTACCTGCTAGGCTCCTTTCGCAGCCCTGCTCTTGAAATGCGAACGTCTGCAGATAGCTGGCAGCCAGAAGGGGCTAGCCTGGAAAGCTGTTGCTCAGCCTCATCTGCCCATGGCAGTGCTCGCACAGAGGCACAGAGAATGGGGCTGCTTGCTTGTCTTGCCACATCAAACTTAAAACGTAGCCTGGGAATGGTGGTGTACCTCCTAGGCTCCTTTCGCAGCCCTGCTCTTGAAATGCGAACATCTGCAGATAGCTGGCAGGCAGAAGGGGCTAGCCTGGAAAGCTGTTGCTCAGCCTCATCTGCCCATGGCACTGTTCGCATAGAGGCACAGAGAATGGGGCTGCTTGCTTATCTTGCCACTTGAAACTTCAAACGCATGCTGGGAATGGTGGTGTCCCTGCCAGGCTCCTATCACAGCCCTGCTCCGAAAGTGCGAACGTCTGCAGATAGCTGGCAGGCAGAAGGGGCTAGCCTGGAAAGCTGTTGCTCAGCCTCATCTGCCCATGGCACTGTTCGCATAGAGGCACAGAGAATGGGGCTGCTTCCTTGTCTTGCCATTTGAAACTTCAAACGCATGCTGGGAAAGATGGTGTCCCTGCCAGGCTCCTTTCGCAGCCCTGCTCCAAAAGTGCGAATGTCTGCAGATAGCTGGCAGCCAGAAGGGGCTATCCTGGAAAGCTGTTGCTCAGCCTCATCTGCCCATGGCAGTGCTTGCATAGAGGCACAGAGAATGGGGCTGCTTGCTTATCTTGCCACTTGAAACTTCAAACGCATGCTGGGAATGGTGGTGTCCCTGCCAGGCTCCTATCACAGCCCTGCTCCGAAAGTGCGAACGTCTGCAGATAGCTGGCAGGCAGAAGGGGCTAGCCTGGAAAGCTGTTGCTCAGCCTCATCTGCCCATGGCACTGTTCGCATAGAGGCACAGAGAATGGGGCTGCTTGCTTATCTTGCCACTTGAAACTTCAAACGCATGCTGGGAATGGTGGTGTCCCTGCCAGGCTCCTATCACAGCCCTGCTCCGAAAGTGCGAACGTCTGCAGATAGCTGGCAGCCAGAAGGGGCTAGCCTGGAAAGCTGTTGCTCAGCCTCATCTGCCCATGGCAGTGCTCGCACAGAGGCACAGAGAATGGGGCTGCTTGCTTGTCTTGCCACCTCAAACTTCAAACGTAGCCTGGGAAAGTTGGTGTCCCAGCCAGGCTCCTATCGCAGCCCTGCTCCGAAAGTGCGAACGTCTGCAGATAGCTGGCAGGCAGAAGGGGCTAGCCTGGAAAGCTGTTGCTCAGCCTCATCTGCCCATGGCAGTGCTCGCACAGAGGCACAGAGAATGGGGCTGCTTGCTTGTCTTGCCACCTCAAACTTCAAACGTAGCATGGGAAAGTTGGTGTCCCTGCCAGGCTCCTTTCGCAGCCCTGCTCTGAAAGTGCGAACGTCTGCAGATAGTTGGCAGCCAGAAGGGGCTAGCCTGGAAAGCTGTTGCTCAGCCTCATCTGCCCATGGCACTGTTCGCATAGAGGCACAGAGAATGGGGCTGCTTGCTTATCTTGCCACTTGAAACTTGAAACGCATGCTGGGAATGGTGGTGTCCCTGCCAGGCTCCTATCACAGCCCTGCTCTGAAAGTGCGAACGTCTGCAGATAGCTGGCAGGCAGAAGGGGCTAGCCTGGAAAGCTGTTGCTCAGCCTCATCTGCCCATGGCAGTGCTCGCACAGAGGCACAGAGAATGGGGCTGCTTGCTTGTCTTGCCACCTCAAACTTCAAACGTAGCCTGGGAAAGATGGTGTACCTGCTATTCTCCTTTCGCAGCCCTGCTCTTGAAATGCGAACGTCTGCAGATAGCTGGCAGCCAGAAGGGGCTAGCCTGGAAAGCTGTTGCTCAGCCTCATCTGCCCATGGCAGTGCTCGCACAGAGGCACAGAGAATGGGGCTGCTTGCTTGTCTTGCCACCTCAAACTTCAAACGTAGACTGGGAAAGATGGTGTACCTGCTAGGCTCCTTTCGCAGCCCTGCTCTTGAAATGCGAACGTCTGCAGATAGCTGGCAGCCAGAAGGGGCTAGCCTGGAAAGCTGTTGCTCAGCCTCATCTGCCCATGGCACTGTTCGCATAGAGGCACAGAGAATGGGGCTGCTTGCTTATCTTGCCACTTGAAACTTCAAACGCATGCTGGGAATGGTGGTGTCCCTGCCAGGCTCCTATCACAGCCCTGCTCCGAAAGTGCGAACGTCTGCAGATAGCTGGCAGGCAGAAGGGGCTAGCCTGGAAAGCTGTTGCTCAGCCTCATCTGCCCATGGCACTGTTCGCATAGAGGCACAGAGAATGGGGCTGCTTGCTTATCTTGCCACTTGAAACTTCAAACGCATGCTGGGAATGGTGGTGTCCCTGCCAGGCTCCTATCGCAGCCCTGCTCCAAAAGTGCGAACGTCTGCAGATAGCTGGCAGCCAGAAGAGGCTATCCTGGAAAGCTGTTGCTCAGCCTCATCTGCCCATGGCACTGTTCGCATAGAGGCACAGAGAATGGGGCTGCTTGCTTATCTTGCCACTTGAAACTTCAAACGCATGCTGGGAAAGATGGTGTCCCAGCCAGGCTCCTTTCGCAGCCCTGCTCCGAAAGTGCGAAGGTCTGCAGATAGCTGGCATCCAGAAGGGGCTAGCCTGGAAAGCTGTTGCTCAGCCTCATCTGCCCATGGCAGTGCTCGCACAGAGGCACAGAGAATGGGGCTGCTTGCTTGTCTTGCCACCTCAAACTTCAAACGTAGCCTGGGAAAGTTGGTGTCCGAGCCAGGCTCCTTTCGCAGCCCTGCTCCGAAAGTGCGAACGTCTGCAGATAGCTGGCAGGCAGAAGGGGCTATCCTGGAAAGCTGTTGCTCAGCCTCATCTGCCCATGGCAGTGCTCGCATAGAGGCACAGAGAATGGGGCTGCTTGCTTATTTTGCCACTTGAAACTTCAAACGCGTGCTGGGAATGGTGGTGTCCCTGCTAGGCTCCCATCACAGCCCTGCTCCGAAAGTGCGAACGTCTGCAGATAGCTGGCAAGCAGAAGGGGCTAGCCTGGAAAGCTGTTGCTCAGCCTCATCTGCCCATGGCACTGTTCGCATAGAGGCACAGAGAATGGGGCTGCTTGCTTGTCTTGCCACCTCAAACTTCAAACGTAGCCTGTGAAAGATGGTGTACCTGCTATTCTCCTTTCGCAGCCCTGCTCTTGAAATGCGAACGTCTGCAGATAGCTGGCAGCCAGAAGGGGCTAGCCTGGAAAGCTGTTGCTCAGCCTCATCTGCCCATGGCAGTGCTCGCACAGAGGCACAGAGAATGGGGCTGCTTGCTTGTCTTGCCACCTCAAACTTCAAACGTAGGCTGGGAAAGATTGTGTACCTGCTAGGCTCCTTTCGCAGCCCTGCTCTTGAAATGCGAACATCTGCAGATAGCTGGCAGCCAGAAGGGGCTAGCCTGGAAAGCTGTTGCTCAGCCTCATCTGCCCATGGCACTGTTCGCATAGAGGCACAGAGAATGGGGCTGCTTGCTTATCTTGCCACTTGAAACTTCAAACGCATGCTGGGAATGGTGGTGTCCCTGCCAGGCTCGTATCACAGCCCTGCTCCGAAAGTGCGAACGTCTGCAGATAGCTGGCAGGCAGAAGGGGCTAGCCTGGAAAGCTGTTGCTCAGCCTCATCTGCCCATGGCACTGTTCGCACAGAGGCACAGAGAATGGGGCTGCTTGCTTATCTTGCCACTTGAAACTTCAAACGCATGCTGGGAAAGATGGTGTCCCAGCCAGGCTCCTTTCGCAGCCCTGCTCCGAAAGTGCGAAGGTCTGCAGATAGCTGGCAGCCAGAAGGGGCTAGCCTGGAAAGCTGTTGCTCAGCCTCATCTGCCCATGGCAGTGCTCGCACAGAGGCACAGAGAATGGGGCTGCTTGCTTGTCTTGCCACCTCAAACTTCAAACGTAGCCTGGGAAAGTTGGTGTCCCAGCCAGGCTCCTTTCGCAGCCCTGCTCCGAAAGTGCGAACGTCTGCAGATAGCTGGCAGCCAGAAGGGGCTATCCTGGAAAGCTGTTGCTCAGCCTCATCTGCCCATGGCAGTGCTCGCATAGAGGCACAGAGAATGGGGCTGCTTGCTTATCTTGCCACTTGAAACTTCAAACGCATGCTGGGAATGGTGGTGTCCCTGCCAGGCTCCTATCACAGCCCTGCTCCGAAAGTGCGAACGTCTGCAGATAGCTGGCAGGCAGAAGGGGCTAGCCTGGAAAGCTGTTGCTCAGCCTCATCTGCCCATGGCAGTGCTCGCACAGAGGCACAGAGAATGGGGCTGCTTGCTTGTCTTGCCACCTCAAACTTCAAACGTAGCATGGGAAAGTTGGTGTCCCTGCCAGGCTCCTTTCGCAGCCCTGCTCTGAAAGTGCGAACGTCTGCAGATAGTTGGCAGCCAGAAGGGGCTAGCCTGGAAAGCTGTTGCTCAGCCTCATCTGCCCATGGCAGTGCTCGCATAGAGGCACAGAGAATGGGGCTGCTTGCTTATCTTGCCACTTGAAACTTCAAACGCATGCTGGGAATGGTGGTGTCCCTGCCAGGCTCCTATCACAGCCCTGCTCCGAAAGTGCGAACGTCTGAAGATAGCTGGCAGCCAGAAGGGGCTAGCCTGGAAAGCTGTTGCTCAGCCTCATCTGCCCATGGCACTGTTCGCATAGAGGCACAGAGAATGGGGCTGCTTGCTTATCTTGCCACTTGAAACTTCAAACGCATGCTGGGAATGGTGGTGTCCCTGCCAGGCTCCTATCGCAGCCCTGCTCCGAAAGTGCGAACGTCTGCAGATAGCTGGCAGGCAGAAGGGGCTAGCCTGGAAAGCTGTTGCTCAGCCTCATCTGCCCATGGCACTGCTCGCACAGAGGCACAGAGAATGGGGCTGCTTGCTTGTCTTGCCACCTCAAACTTCAAACGTAGCCTGGGAAACATGTTGTACCTGCTAGGCTCCTTTCGCAGCCCTGCTCTTGAAATGCGAACGTCTGCAGATAGCTGGCAGGCAGAAGGGGCTAGCCTGGAAAGCTGTTGCTCAGCCTCATCTGCCCATGGCAGTGCTCGCACAGAGGCACAGAGAATGGGGCTGCTTGCTTGTCTTGCCTCCTCAAACTTCAAACGTAGCCTGGGAATGTTGGTGTCCCAGCCAGGCTCCTTTCGCAGCCCTGCTCTTGAAATGCGAACGTCTGCAGATAGCTGGCAGGCAGAAGGGGCTAGCCTGGAAAGCTGTTGCTCAGCCTCATCTGCCCATGGCAGTGCTCGCATAGAGGCACAGAGAATGGGGCTGCTTGCTTATCTTGCCACTTGAAACTTCAAACACATGCTGGGAATGGTGGTGTCCCTGCCAGGGTCCTATCACAGCCCTGCTCCGAAAGTGCGAACGTGTGCAGATAGCTGGCAGGCAGAAGGGGCTAGCCTGGAAAGCTGTTGCTCAGCCTCATCTGCCCATGGCAGTGCTCGCACAGAGGCACAGAGAATGGGGCTGCTTGCTTGTATTGCCACCTCAAACTTCAAACGTAGCCTGGGAAAGATGGTGTCCCAGCCAGGCTCCTATCACAGCCCTGCTCCGAAAGTGCGAACGTCTGCAGATAGCTGGCAGGCAGAAGGGGCTAGCCTGGAAAGCTGTTGCTCAGCCTCATCTGCCCATGGCAGTGCTCGCACAGAGGCACAGAGAATGGGGCTGCTTGCTTGTCTTGCCACCTCAAACTTCAAACGTAGCCTGGGAAAGTTGGTGTCCCAGCCAGGCTCCTTTCGCAGCCCTGCTCCAAAAGTGCGAACGTCTGCAGATAGCTGGCAGCCAGAAGGTGCTAGCCTGGAAAGCTGTTGCTCAGCCTCATCTGCCCATGGCAGTGCTCGCACAGAGGCACAGAGAATGGGGCTGCTTGCTTGTCTTGCCACCTCAAACTTCAAACGTAGCCTGGGAAAGATGGTGTACCTGCTAGGCTCCTTTCGCAGCCCTGCTCTTGAAATGCGAACGTCTGCAGATAGCTGGCAGGCAGAAGGGGCTAGCCTGTAAAGCTGTTGCTCAGCCTCATCTGCCCATGGCAGTGCTTGCATAGAGGCACAGAGAATGGGGCTGCTTGCTTATCTTGCCACTTGAAACTTCAAACGCATGCTGGGAATGGTGGTGTCCCTGCCAGGCTCCTATCACAGCCCTGCTCCGAAAGTGCGAACGTCTGCAGATAGCTGGCAGGCAGAAGGGGCTAGCCTGGAAAGCTGTTGCTCAGCCTCATCTGCCCATGGCAGTGCTCGCACAGAGGCACAGAGAATGGGGCTGCTTGCTTATCTTGCCACTTGAAACTTCAAACGCATGCTGGGAATGGTGGTGTCCCTGCCAGGCTCCTATCGCAGCCCTGCTCCAAAAGTGCGAACGTCTGCAGATAGCTGGCAGCCAGAAGGGGCTAGCCTGGAAAGCTGTTGCTCAGCCTCATCTGCCCATGGCACTGCTCGCACAGAAGCACAGAGAATGGGGCTGCTTGCTTGTCTTGCCACCTCAAACTTCAAACGTAGCCTGGGAAACATGTTGTACCTGCTAGGCTCCTTTCGCAGCCCTGCTCTTGAAATGCGAACGTCTGCAGATAGCTGGCAGCCAGAAGGGGCTAGCCTGGAAAGCTGTTGCTCAGCCTCATCTGCCCATGGCAGTGCTCGCACAGAGGCACAGAGAATGGGGCTGCTTGCTTGTCTTGCCACCTCAAACTTCAAACGTAGCCTGGGAAAGATGGTGTACCTGCTAGGCTCCTTTCGCAGCCCTGCTCTTGAAATGCGAACATCTGCAGATAGCTGGCAGGCAGAAGGTGCTAGCCTGGAAAGCTGTTGCTCAGCCTCATCTGCCCATTGCACTGTTCGCATAGAGGCACAGAGAATGGGGCTGCTTGCTTATCTTACCACTTGAATCTTCAAACGCATGCTGGGAATGGTGGTGTCCCTGCCAGGCTCCTATCACAGCCCTGCTCCGAAAGTGCGAACGTCTGCAGATAGCTGGCAGCCAGAAGGGGCTAGCCTGGAAAGCTGTTGCTCAGCCTCATCTGCCCATGGCACTGTTCGCATAGAGGCACAGAGAATGGGGCTGCTTGCTTATCTTGCCACTTGAAACTTCAAACGCATGCTGGGAAAGTTGGTGTCCCAGCCAGGCTCCTTTCGCAGCCCTGCTCCGAAAGTGCGAAGGTCTGCAGATAGCTGGCAGGCAGAAGGGGCTAGCCTGGAAAGCTGTTGCTCAGCCTCATCTGCCCATGGCAGTGCTCGCACAGAGGCACAGAGAATGGGGCTGCTTGCTTGTCTTGCCACCTCAAACTTCAAACGTAGCCTGGGAAAGTTGGTGTCCGAGCCAGGCTCCTTTCGCAGCCCTGCTCCGAAAGTGCGAACGTCTGCAGATAGCTGGCAGGCAGAAGGGGCTATCCTGGAAAGCTGTTGCTCAGCCTCATCTGCCCATGGCAGTGCTCGCATAGAGGCACAGAGAATGGGGCTGCTTGCTTATCTTGCCACTTGAAACTTCAAACGCATGCTGGGAATGGTGGTGTCCCTGCCAGGCTCCTATCACAGCCCTGCTCCGAAAGTGCGAACGTCTGCAGATAGCTGGCAGGCAGAAGGGGCTAGCCTGGAAAGCTGTTGCTCAGCCTCATCTGCCCATGGCAGTGCTCGCACAGAGGCACAGAGAATGGGGCTGCTTGCTTGTCTTGCCACCTCAAACTTCAAACGTAGCATGGGAAAGTTGGTGTCCCTGCCAGGCTCCTTTCGCAGCCCTGCTCTGAAAGTGCGAACGTCTGCAGATAGTTGGCAGCCAGAAGGGGCTAGCCTGGAAAGCTGTTGCTCAGCCTCATCTGCCCATGGCAGTGCTCGCATAGAGGCACAGAGAATGGGGCTGCTTGCTTATCTTGCCACTTGAAACTTCAAACGCATGCTGGGAATGGTGGTGTCCCTGCCAGGCTCCTATCACAGCCCTCCTCCGAAAGTGCGAACGTCTGCAGATAGCTGGCAGGCAGAAGGGGCTAGCCTGGAAAGCTGTTGCTCAGCCTCATCTGCCCATGGCAGTGCTCGCACAGAGGCACAGAGAATGGGGCTGCTTGCTTGTCTTGCCACCTCAAACTTCAAACGTAGCATGGGAAAGTTGGTGTCCCTGCCAGGCTCCTTTCGCAGCCCTGCTCCGAAAGTGCGAACGTCTGCAGATAGCTGGCAGGCAGAAGGGGCTAGCCTGGAAAGCTGTTGCTCAGCCTCATCTGCCCATGGCACTGCTCGCACAGAGGCACAGAGAATGGGGCTGCTTGCTTGTCTTGCCACCTCAAACTTCAAACGTAGCCTGGGAAACATGTTGTACCTGCTAGGCTCCTTTCGCAGCCCTGCTCTTGAAATGCAAACGTCTGCAGATAGCTGGCAGGCAGAAGGGGCTAGCCTGGAAAGCTGTTGCTCAGCCTCATCTGCCCATGGCACTGCTCGCACAGAGGCACAGAGAATGGGGCTGCTTGCTTGTCTTGCCTCCTCAAACTTCAAACGTAGCCTGGGAATGTTGGTGTCCCAGCCAGGCTCCTTTTGCAGCCCTGCTCTTGAAATGCGAACGTCTGCAGATAGCTGGCAGCCAGAAGGGGCTAGCCTGGAAAGCTGTTGCTCAGCCTCATCTGCCCATGGCAGTGCTCGCATAGAGGCACAGAGAATGGGGCTGCTTGCTTATCTTGCCACTTGAAACTTCAAACACATGCTGGGAATGGTGGTGTCCCTGCCAGGGTCCTATCACAGCCCTGCTCCGAAAATGTGAACGTCTGCAGATAGCTGGCAGGCAGAAGGGGCTATCCTGGAAAGCTGTTGCTCAGCCTCATCTGCCCATGGCAGTGCTCGCACAGAGGCACAGAGAATGGGGCTGCTTGCTTGTCTTGCCACCTCAAACTTCAAACGTAGCCTGGGAAACATGTTGTACCTGCTAGGCTCCTTTCGCAGCCCTGCTCTTGAAATGCGAACGTCTGCAGATAGCTGGCAGGCAGAAGGGGCTAGCCTGGAAAGCTGTTGCTCAGCCTCATCTGCCCATGGCAGTGCTCGCACAGAGGCACAGAGAATGGGGCTGCTTGCTTGTCTTGCCACCTCAAACTTCAAACGTAGCATGGGAAAGATGGTGTACCTGCTAGGCTCCTTTCGCAGCCCTGCTCTTGAAATGCGAACATCTGCAGATAGCTGGCAGCCAGAAGGTGCTAGCCTGGAAAGCTGTTGCTCAGCCTCATCTGCCCATGGCACTGTTCGCATAGAGGCACAGAGAATGGGGCTGCTTGCTTATCTTGCCACTTGAAACTTCAAACGCATGCTGGGAATGGTGGTGTCCCTGCCAGGCTCCTATCACAGCCCTGCTCCGAAAGTGCGAACGTCTGCAGATAGCTGGCAGGCAGAAGGGGCTAGCCTGGAAAGCTGTTGCTCAGCCTCATCTGCCCATGGCAGTGCTCGCACAGAGGCACAGAGAATGGGGCTGCTTGCTTGTCTTGCCACCTCAAACTTCAAACGTAGAATGGGAAAGTTGGTGTCCCTGCCAGGCTCCTTTCGCAGCCCTGCTCTGAAAGTGCGAACGTCTGCAGATAGTTGGCAGCCAGAAGGGGCTAGCCTGGAAAGCTGTTGCTCAGCCTCATCTGCCCATGGCAGTGCTCGCATAGAGGCACAGAGAATGGGGCTGCTTGCTTATCTTGCCACTTGAAACTTCAAACGCATGCTGGGAATGGTGGTGTCCCTGCCAGGCTCCTATCACAGCCCTCCTCCGAAAGTGCGAACGTCTGCAGATAGCTGGCAGGCAGAAGGGGCTAGCCTGGAAAGCTGTTGCTCAGCCTCATCTGCCCATGGCAGTGCTCGCACAGAGGCACAGAGAATGGGGCTGCTTGCTTGTCTTGCCACCTCAAACTTCAAACGTAGCATGGGAAAGTTGGTGTCCCTGCCAGGCTCCTTTCGCAGCCCTGCTCCGAAAGTGCGAACGTCTGCAGATAGCTGGCAGGCAGAAGGGGCTAGCCTGGAAAGCTGTTGCTCAGCCTCATCTGCCCATGGCACTGCTCGCACAGAGGCACAGAGAATGGGGCTGCTTGCTTGTCTTGCCACCTCAAACTTCAAACGTAGCCTGGGAAACATGTTGTACCTGCTAGGCTCCTTTCGCAGCCCTGCTCTTGAAATGCGAACGTCTGCAGATAGCTGGCAGGCAGAAGGGGCTAGCCTGGAAAGCTGTTGCTCAGCCTCATCTGCCCATGGCAGTGCTCGCACAGAGGCACAGAGAATGGGGCTGCTTGCTTGTCTTGCCTCCTCAAACTTCAAACGTAGCCTGGGAATGTTGGTGTCCCAGTCAGGCTCCTTTCGCAGCCCTGCTCTTGAAATGCGAACGTCTGCAGATAGCTGGCAGCCAGAAGGGGCTAGCCTGGAAAGCTGTTGCTCAGCCTCATCTGCCCATGGCAGTGCTTGCATAGAGGCACAGAGAATGGGGCTGCTTGCTTATCTTGCCACTTGAAACTTCAAACACATGCTGGGAATGGTGGTGTCCCTGCCAGGCTCCTATCACAGCCCTGCTCCGAAAGTGCGAACGTCTGCAGATAGCTGGCAGGCAGAAGGGGCTATCCTGGAAAGCTGTTGCTCAGCCTCATCTGCCCATGGCAGTGCTCGCACAGAGGCACAGAGAATGGGGCTGCTTGCTTGTCTTGCCACCTCAAACTTCAAACGTATCCTGGGAAAGTTGGTGTCCCAGCCAGGCTCCTTTCGCAGCCCTGCTCCAAAACTGCGAACGTCTGCAGATAGCTGGCAGCCAGAAGGTGCTAGCCTGGAAAGCTGTTGCTCAGCCTCATCTGCCCATGGCAGTGCTCGCACAGAGGCACAGAGAATGCGGCTCCTTGCTTGTCTTGCCACCTCAAACTTCAAACGTAGACTGGGAAAGATGGTGTACCTGCTAGGCTCCTTTCGCAGCCCTGCTCTTGAAATGCGAACGTCTGCAGATAGCTGGCAGCCAGAAGGGGCTAGCCTGGAAAGCTGTTGCTCAGCCTCATCTGCCCATGGCACTGTTCGCATAGAGGCACAGAGAATGGGGCTGCTTGCTTGTCTTGCCACTTGAAACTTCAAACGCATGCTGGGAATGGTGGTGTCCCTGCCAGGCTCCTATCACAGCCCTGCTCCGAAAGTGCGAACGTCTGCAGATAGCTGGCAGGCAGAAGGGGCTAGCCTGGAAAGCTGTTGCTCAGCCTCATCTGCCCATGGCACTGTTCGCATAGAGGCACAGAGAATGGGGCTGCTTGCTTATCTTGCCACTTGAAACTTCAAACGCATGCTGGGAATGGTGGTGTCCCTGCCAGGCTCCTATCGCAGTCCTGCTCCAAAAGTGCGAACGTCTGCAGATAGCTGGCAGGCAGAAGGGGCTAGCCTGGAAAGCTGTTGCTCAGCCTGATCTGCCCATGGCAGTGCTCGCACAGAGGCACAGAGAATGGGGCTGCTTGCTTGTCTTGCCACCTCAAACTTCAAACGTAGCCTGGGAAAGATGGTGTACCTGCTATTCTCCTTTCGCAGCCCTGCTCTTGAAATGCGAACGTCTGCAGATAGCTGGCAGCCAGAAGGGGCTAGCCTGGAAAGCTGTTGCTCAGCCTCATCTGCCCATGGCAGTGCTCGCACAGAGGCACAGAGAATGGGGCTGCTTGCTTGTCTTGCCACCTCAAACTTCAAACGTAGCCTGGGAAAGATGGTGTACCTTTTAGGCTCCTTTCGCAGCCCTGCTCTTGAAATGCGAACGTCTGCAGATAGCTGGCAGCCAGAAGGGGCTAGCCTGGAAAGCTGTTGCTCAGCCTCATCTGCCCATGGCACTGTTCGCATAGAGGCACAGAGAATGGGGCTGCTTGCTTATCTTGCCACTTGAAACTTCAAACGCATGCTGGGAATGGTGGTGTCCCTGCCAGGCTCCTATCACAGCCCTGCTCCGAAAGTGCGAACGTCTGCAGATAGCTGGCAGGCAGAAGGGGCTAGCCTGGAAAGCTGTTGCTCAGCCTCATCTGCCCATGGCAGTGCTCGCACAGAGGCACAGAGAATGGGGCTGCTTGCTTGTCTTGCCACCTCAAACTTCAAACGTAGCCTGGGAAAGATGGTGTACCTGCTAGGCTCCTTTCGCAGCCCTGCTCTTGAAATGCGAACGTCTGCAGATAGCTGGCAGGCAGAAGGGGCTAGCCTGGAAAGCTGTTGCTCAGCCTCATCTGCCCATGGCAGTGCTCGCACAGAGGCACAGAGAATGGGGCTGCTTGCTTGTCTTGCCACCTCAAACTTCAAACGTAGCCTGGGAAAGATGGTGTACCTGCTAGGCTCCTTTCGCAGCCCTGCTCTTGAAATGCGAACATCTGCAGATAGCTGGCAGGCAGAAGGTGCTAGCCTGGAAACCTGTTGCTCAGCCTCATCTGCCCATGGCACTGTTCGCATAGAGGCACAGAGAATGGGGCTGCTTGCTTATCTTGCCACTTGAAACTTCAAACGCATGCTGGGAATGGTGGTGTCCCTGCCAGGCTCCTATCACAGCCCTGCTCCGAAAGTGCGAACGTCTGCAGATAGCTGGCAGGCAGAAGGGGCTATCCTGGAAAGCTGTTGCTCAGCCTCATCTGCCCATGGCACTGTTCGCATAGAGGCACAGAGAATGGGGCTGCTTGCTTATCTTGCCACTTGAAACTTCAAACGCATGCTGGGAAAGATGGTGTCCCAGCCAGGCTCCTTTCGCAGCCCTGCTCCGAAAGTGCGAAGGTCTGCAGATAGCTGGCAGCCAGAAGGGGCTATCCTGGAAAGCTGTTGCTCAGCCTCATCTGCCCATGGCAGTGCTCGCATAGAGGCACAGAGAATGGGGCTGCTTGCTTATCTTGCCACTTGAAACTTCAAACGCATGCTGGGAATGGTGGTGTCCCTGCCAGGCTCCTATCACAGCCCTGCTCCGAAAGTGCGAACGTCTGCAGATAGCTGGCAGGCAGAAGGGGCTAGCCTGGAAAGCTGTTGCTCAGCCTCATCTGCCCATGGCAGTGCTCGCACAGAGGCACAGAGAATGGGGCTGCTTGCTTGTCTTGCCACCTCAAACTTCAAACGTAGCATGGGAAAGTTGGTGTCCCTGCCAGGCTCCTTTCGCAGCCCTGCTCTGAAAGTGCGAACGTCTGCAGATAGTTGGCAGCCAGAAGGGGCTATCCTGGAAAGCTGTTGCTCAGCCTCATCTGCCCATGGCAGTGCTCGCATAGAGGCACAGAGAATGGGGCTGCTTGCTTATCTTGCCACTTGAAACTTCAAACGCATGCTGGGAATGGTGGTGTCCCTGCCAGGCTCCTATCACAGCCCTGCTCCGAAAGTGCGAACGTCTGCAGATAGCTGGCAGGCAGAAGGGGCTAGCCTGGAAAGCTGTTGCTCAGCCTCATCTGCCCATGGCAGTGCTCGCACAGAGGCACAGAGAATGGGGCTGCTTGCTTGTCTTGCCACCTCAAACTTCAAACGTAGCCTGGGAAACATGTTGTACCTGCTAGGCTCCTGTCGCAGCCCTGCTCTTGAAATGCGAACGTCTGCAGATAGCTGGCAGGCAGAAGGGGCTAGCCTGGAAAGCTGTTGCTCAGCCTCATCTGCCCATGGCAGTGCTCGCACAGAGGCACAGAGAATGGGGCTGCTTGCTTGTCTTGCCTCCTCAAACTTCAAACGTAGCCTGGGAATGTTGGTGTCCCAGCCAGGCTCCTTTCGCAGCCCTGCTCTTGAAATGCGAACGTCTGCAGATAGCTGGCAGCCAGAAGGGGCTAGCCTGGAAAGCTGTTGCTCAGCCTCATCTGCCATGGCAGTGCTCGCATAGAGGCACAGAGAATGGGGCTGCTTGCTTATCTTGCCACTTGAAACTTCAAACACATGCTGGGAATGGTGGTGTCCCTGCCAGGGTCCTATCACAGCCCTGCTCCGAAAGTGCGAACGTGTGCAGATAGCTGGCAGGCAGAAGGGGCTATCCTGGAAAGCTGTTGCTCAGCCTCATCTGCCCATGGCAGTGCTCGCACAGAGGCACAGAGAATGGGGCTGCTTGCTTGTCTTGCCACCTCAAACTTCAAACGTAGCCTGGGAAAGTTGGTGTCCCAGCCAGGCTCCTTTCGCAGCCCTGCTCCAAAACTGCGAACGTCTGCAGATAGCTGGCAGCCAGAAGGTGCTAGCCTGGAAAGCTGTTGCTCAGCCTCATCTGCCCATGGCAGTGCTCGCACAGAGGCACAGAGAATGCGGCTCCTTGCTTGTCTTGCCACCTCAAACTTCAAACGTAGCCTGGGAAAGATGGTGTACCTGCTAGGCTCCTTTCGCAGCCCTGCTCTTGAAATGCGAACGTCTGCAGATAGCTGGCAGCCAGAAGGGGCTAGCCTGGAAAGCTGTTGCTCAGCCTCATCTGCCCATGGCACTGTTCGCATAGAGGCACAGAGAATGGGGCTGCTTGCTTGTCTTGCCACTTGAAACTTCAAACGCATGCTGGGAATGGTGGTGTCCCTGCCAGGCTCCTATCACAGCCCTGCTCCGAAAGTGCGAACGTCTGCAGATAGCTGGCAGGCAGAAGGGGCTAGCCTGGAAAGCTGTTGCTCAGCCTCATCTGCCCATGGCACTGTTCGCATAGAGGCACAGAGAATGGGGCTGCTTGCTTATCTTGCCTCTTGAAACTTCAAACGCATGCTGGGAAAGATGGTGTCCCAGCCAGGCTCCTTTCGCAGCCCTGCTCTGAAAGTGCGAAGGTCTGCAGATAGCTGGCAGCCAGAAGGGGCTAGCCTGGAAAGCTGTTGCTCAGCCTGATCTGCCCATGGCAGTGCTCGCACAGAGGCACAGAGAATGGGGATGCTTGCTTGTCTTGCCACCTCAAACTTCAAACGTAGCCTGGGAAAGTTGGTGTACCTGCTAGGCTCCTTTCGCAGCCCTGCTCTTGAAATGCGATCGTCTGCAGATAGCTGGCAGGCAGAAGGGGCTAGCCTGGAAAGCTGTTGCTCAGCCTCATCTGCCCATGGCAGTGCTCGCACAGAGGCACAGAGAATGGGGCTGCTTGCTTGTCTTGCCACCTCAAACTTCAAACGTAGCATGGGAAAGTTGGTGTCCCTGCCAGGCTCCTTTCGCAGCCCTGCTCTGAAAGTGCGAACGTCTGCAGATAGTTGGCAGCCAGAAGGGGCTATCCTGGAAAGCTGTTGCTCAGCCTCATCTGCCCATGGCAGTGCTCGCATAGAGGCACAGAGAATGGGGCTGCTTGCTTATCTTGCCACTTGAAACTTCAAACGCATGCTGGGAATGGTGGTGTCCCTGCCAGGCTCCTATCACAGCCCTGCTCCGAAAGTGCGAACGTCTGCAGATAGCTGGCAGGCAGAAGGGGCTAGCCTGGAAAGCTGTTGCTCAGCCTCATCTGCCCATGGCAGTGCTCGCACAGAGGCACAGAGAATGGGGCTGCTTGCTTGTCTTGCCACCTCAAACTTCAAACGTAGCCTGGGAAACATGTTGTACCTGCTAGGCTCCTGTCGCAGCCCTGCTCTTGAAATGCGAACGTCTGCAGATAGCTGGCAGGCAGAAGGGGCTAGCCTGGAAAGCTGTTGCTCAGCCTCATCTGCCCATGGCAGTGCTCGCACAGAGGCACAGAGAATGGGGCTGCTTGCTTGTCTTGCCTCCTCAAACTTCAAACGTAGCCTGGGAATGTTGGTGTCCCAGCCAGGCTCCTTTCGCAGCCCTGCTCTTGAAATGCGAACGTCTGCAGATAGCTGGCAGCCAGAAGGGGCTAGCCTGGAAAGCTGTTGCTCAGCCTCATCTGCCATGGCAGTGCTCGCATAGAGGCACAGAGAATGGGGCTGCTTGCTTATCTTGCCACTTGAAACTTCAAACACATGCTGGGAATGGTGGTGTCCCTGCCAGGGTCCTATCACAGCCCTGCTCCGAAAGTGCGAACGTGTGCAGATAGCTGGCAGGCAGAAGGGGCTATCCTGGAAAGCTGTTGCTCAGCCTCATCTGCCCATGGCAGTGCTCGCACAGAGGCACAGAGAATGGGGCTGCTTGCTTGTCTTGCCACCTCAAACTTCAAACGTAGCCTGGGAAAGTTGGTGTCCCAGCCAGGCTCCTTTCGCAGCCCTGCTCCAAAACTGCGAACGTCTGCAGATAGCTGGCAGCCAGAAGGTGCTAGCCTGGAAAGCTGTTGCTCAGCCTCATCTGCCCATGGCAGTGCTCGCACAGAGGCACAGAGAATGCGGCTCCTTGCTTGTCTTGCCACCTCAAACTTCAAACGTAGCCTGGGAAAGATGGTGTACCTGCTAGGCTCCTTTCGCAGCCCTGCTCTTGAAATGCGAACGTCTGCAGATAGCTGGCAGCCAGAAGGGGCTAGCCTGGAAAGCTGTTGCTCAGCCTCATCTGCCCATGGCACTGTTCGCATAGAGGCACAGAGAATGGGGCTGCTTGCTTGTCTTGCCACTTGAAACTTCAAACGCATGCTGGGAATGGTGGTGTCCCTGCCAGGCTCCTATCACAGCCCTGCTCCGAAAGTGCGAACGTCTGCAGATAGCTGGCAGGCAGAAGGGGCTAGCCTGGAAAGCTGTTGCTCAGCCTCATCTGCCCATGGCACTGTTCGCATAGAGGCACAGAGAATGGGGCTGCTTGCTTATCTTGCCACTTGAAACTTCAAACGCATGCTGGGAATGGTGGTGTCCCTGCCAGGCTCCTATCGCAGCCCTGCTCCAAAAGTGCGAACGTCTGCAGATAGCTGGCAGGCAGAAGGGGCTAGCCTGGAAAGCTGTTGCTCAGCCTGATCTGCCCATGGCAGTGCTCGCACAGAGGCACAGAGAATGGGGCTGCTTGCTTGTCTTGCCACCTCAAACTTCAAACGTAGCCTGGGAAAGATGGTGTACCTGCTATTCTCCTTTCGCAGCCCTGCTCTTGAAATGCGAACGTCTGCAGATAGCTGGCAGCCAGAAGGGGCTAGCCTGGAAAGCTGTTGCTCAGCCTCATCTGCCCATGGCAGTGCTCGCACAGAGGCACAGAGAATGGGGCTGCTTGCTTGTCTTGCCACCTCAAACTTCAAACGTAGCCTGGGAAAGATGGTGTACCTGCTAGGCTCCTTTCGCAGCCCTGCTCTTGAAATGCGAACGTCTGCAGATAGCTGGCAGCCAGAAGGGGCTAGCCTGGAAAGCTGTTGCTCAGCCTCATCTGCCCATGGCACTGTTCGCATAGAGGCACAGAGAATGGGGCTGCTTGCTTATCTTGCCACTTGAAACTTCAAACGCATGCTGGGAATGGTGGTGTCCCTGCCAGGCTCCTATCACAGCCCTGCTCCGAAAGTGCGAACGTCTGCAGATAGCTGGCAGCCAGAAGGGGCTAGCCTGGAAAGCTGTTGCTCAGCCTCATCTGCCCATGGCAGTGCTCGCACAGAGGCACAGAGAATGGGGCTGCTTGCTTGTCTTGCCACCTCAAACTTCAAACGTAGCCTGGGAAACATGTTGTACCTGCTAGGCTCCTTTCGCAGCCCTGCTCTTGAAATGCGAACGTCTGCAGATAGCTGGCAGGCAGAAGGGGCTAGCCTGGAAAGCTGTTGCTCAGCCTCATCTGCCCATGGCAGTGCTCGCACAGAGGCACAGAGAATGGGGCTGCTTGCTTGTCTTGCCACCTCAAACTTCAAACGTAGCCTGGGAAAGATGGTGTACCTGCTAGGCTCCTTTCGCAGCCCTGCTCTTGAAATGCGAACATCTGCAGATAGCTGGCAGGCAGAAGGTGCTAGCCTGGAAAGCTGTTGCTCAGCCTCATCTGCCCATGGCACTGTTCGCATAGAGGCACAGAGAATGGGGCTGCTTGCTTATCTTGCCACTTGAAACTTCAAACGCATGCTGGGAATGGTGGTGTCCCTGCCAGGCTCCTATCACAGCCCTGCTCCGAAAGTGCGAACGTCTGCAGATAGCTGGTAGGCAGAAGGGGCTATCCTGGAAAGCTGTTGCTCAGCCTCATCTGCCCATGGCACTGTTCGCATAGAGGCACAGAGAATGGGGCTGCTTGCTTATCTTGCCACTTGAAACTTCAAACGCATGCTGGGAAAGATGGTGTCCCAGCCAGGCTCCTTTCGCAGCCCTGCTCCGAAAGTGCGAAGGTCTGCAGATAGCTGGCAGCCAGAAGGGGCTATCCTGGAAAGCTGTTGCTCAGCCTCATCTGCCCATGGCAGTGCTCGCATAGAGGCACAGAGAATGGGGCTGCTTGCTTATCTTGCCACTTGAAACTTCAAACGCATGCTGGGAATGGTGGTGTCCCTGCCAGGCTCCTATCACAGCCCTGCTCCGAAAGTGCGAACGTCTGCAGATAGCTGGCAGGCAGAAGGGGCTAGCCTGGAAAGCTGTTGCTCAGCCTCATCTGCCCATGGCAGTGCTCGCACAGAGGCACAGAGAATGGGGCTGCTTGCTTGTCTTGCCACCTCAAACTTCAAACGTAGCATGGGAAAGTTGGTGTCCCTGCCAGGCTCCTTTCGCAGCCCTGCTCTGAAAGTGCGAACGTCTGCAGATAGTTGGCAGCCAGAAGGGGCTATCCTGGAAAGCTGTTGCTCAGCCTCATCTGCCCATGGCAGTGCTCGCATAGAGGCACAGAGAATGGGGCTGCTTGCTTATCTTGCCACTTGAAACTTCAAACGCATGCTGGGAATGGTGGTGTCCCTGCCAGGCTCCTATCACAGCCCTGCTCCGAAAGTGCGAACGTCTGCAGATAGCTGGCAGGCAGAAGGGGCTAGCCTGGAAAGCTGTTGCTCAGCCTCATCTGCCCATGGCAGTGCTCGCACAGAGGCACAGAGAATGGGGCTGCTTGCTTGTCTTGCCACCTCAAACTTCAAACGTAGCATGGGAAAGTTGGTGTCCCTGCCAGGCTCCTTTCGCAGCCCTGCTCCGAAAGTGCGAACGTCTGCAGATAGCTGGCAGGCAGAAGGGGCTAGCCTGGAAAGCTGTTGCTCAGCCTCATCTGCCCATGGCACTGCTCGCACAGAGGCACAGAGAATGGGGCTGCTTGCTTGTCTTGCCACCTCAAACTTCAAACGTAGCCTGGGAAACATGTTGTACCTGCTAGGCTCCTTTCGCAGCCCTGCTCTTGAAATGCGAACGTCTGCAGATAGCTGGCAGGCAGAAGGGGCTAGCCTGGAAAGCTGTTGCTCAGCCTCATCTGCCCATGGCAGTGCTCGCACAGAGGCACAGAGAATGGGGCTGCTTGCTTGTCTTGCCTCCTCAAACTTCAAACGTAGCCTGGGAATGTTGGTGTCCCAGCCAGGCTCCTTTCGCAGCCCTGCTCTTGAAATGCGAACGTCTGCAGATAGCTGGCAGCCAGAAGGGGCTAGCCTGGAAAGCTGTTGCTCAGCCTCATCTGCCATGGCAGTGCTCGCATAGAGGCACAGAGAATGGGGCTGCTTGCTTATCTTGCCACTTGAAACTTCAAACACATGCTGGGAATGGTGGTGTCCCTGCCAGGGTCCTATCACAGCCCTGCTCCGAAAGTGCGAACGTCTGCAGATAGCTGGCAGGCAGAAGGGGCTATCCTGGAAAGCTGTTGCTCAGCCTCATCTGCCCATGGCAGTGCTCGCACAGAGGCACAGAGAATGGGGCTGCTTGCTTGTATTGCCACCTCAAACTTCAAACGTAGCCTGGGTAAGATGGTGTCCCAGCCAGGCTCCTATCACAGCCCTGCTCCGAAAGTGCGAACGTCTGCAGATAGCTGGCAGCCAGAAGGGGCTAGCCTGGAAAGCTGTTGCTCAGCCTCATCTGCCCATGGCAGTGCTCGCACAGAGGCACAGAGAATGGGGCTGCTTGCTTGTCTTGCCACCTCAAACTTCAAACGTAGCCTGGGAAAGTTGGTGTCCCAGCCAGGCTCCTTTCGCAGCCCTGCTCCAAAAGTGCGAACGTCTGCAGATAGCTGGCAGCCAGAAGGTGCTAGCCTGGAAAGCTGTTGCTCAGCCTCATCTGCCCATGGCAGTGCTCGCACAGAGGCACAGAGAATGCGGCTCCTTGCTTGTCTTGCCACCTCAAACTTCAAACGTAGCCTGGGAAAGATGGTGTACCTGCTAGGCTCCTTTCGCAGCCCTGCTCTTGAAATGCGAACGTCTGCAGATAGCTGGCAGCCAGAAGGGGCTAGCCTGGAAAGCTGTTGCTCAGCCTCATCTGCCCATGGCACTGTTCGCATAGAGGCACAGAGAATGGGGCTGCTTGCTTGTCTTGCCACCTCAAACTTCAAACGCATGCTGGGAATGGTGGTGTCCCTGCCAGGCTCCTATCACAGCCCTGCTCCGAAAGTGCGAACGTCTGCAGATAGCTGGCAGGCAGAAGGGGCTAGCCTGGAAAGCTGTTGCTCAGCCTCATCTGCCCATGGCACTGTTCGCATAGAGGCACAGAGAATGGGGCTGCTTGCTTATCTTGCCACTTGAAACTTCAAACGCATACTGGGAATGGTGGTGTCCCTGCCAGGCTCCTATCGCAGCCCTGCTCCAAAAGTGCGAACGTCTGCAGATAGCTGGCAGCCAGAAGGGGCTAGCCTGGAAAGCTGTTGCTCAGCCTCATCTGCCCATGGCAGTGCTCGCACAGAGGCACAGAGAATGGGGCTGCTTGCTTGTCTTGCCACCTCAAACTTCAAACGTAGCCTGGGAAAGATGGTGTACCTGCTATTCTCCTTTCGCAGCCCTGCTCTTGAAATGCGAACGTCTGCAGATAGCTGGCAGCCAGAAGGGGCTAGCCTGGAAAGCTGTTGCTCAGCCTCATCTGCCCATGGCAGTGCTCGCACAGAGGCACAGAGAATGGGGCTGCTTGCTTGTCTTGCCACCTCAAACTTCAAACGTAGCCTGGGAAAGATGGTGTACCTGCTAGGCTCCTTTCGCAGCCCTGCTCTTGAAATGCGAACGTCTGCAGATAGCTGGCAGCCAGAAGGGGCTAGCCTGGAAAGCTGTTGCTCAGCCTCATCTGCCCATGGCACTGTTCGCATAGAGGCACAGAGAATGGGGCTGCTTGCTTATCTTGCCACTTGAAACTTCAAACGCATGCTGGGAATGGTGGTGTCCCTGCCAGGCTCCTATCACAGCCCTGCTCCGAAAGTGCGAACGTCTGCAGATAGCTGGCATCCAGAAGGGGCTAGCCTGGAAAGCTGTTGCTCAGCCTCATCTGCCCATGGCAGTGCTCGCACAGAGGCACAGAGAATGGGGCTGCTTGCTTGTCTTGCCACCTCAAACTTCAAACGTAGCCTGGGAAACATGTTGTACCTGCTAGGCTCCTTTCGCAGCCCTGCTCTTGAAATGCGAACGTCTGCAGATAGCTGGCAGGCAGAAGGGGCTAGCCTGGAAAGCTGTTGCTCAGCCTCATCTGCCCATGGCAGTGCTCGCACAGAGGCACAGAGAATGGGGCTGCTTGCTTGTCTTGCCACCTCAAACTTCAAACGTAGCCTGGGAAAGATGGTGTACCTGCTAGGCTCCTTTCGCAGCCCTGCTCTTGAAATGCGAACATCTGCAGATAGCTGGCAGGCAGAAGGTGCTAGCCTGGAAAGCTGTTGCTCAGCCTCATCTGCCCATGGCACTGTTCGCATAGAGGCACAGAGAATGGGGCTGCTTGCTTATCTTGCCACTTGAAACTTCAAACGCATGCTGGGAATGGTGGTGTCCCTGCCAGGCTCCTATCACAGCCCTGCTCCGAAAGTGCGAACGTCTGCAGATAGCTGGCAGGCAGAAGGGGCTAGCCTGGAAAGCTGTTGCTCAGCCTCATCTGCCCATGGCACTGTTCGCATAGAGGCACAGAGAATGGGGCTGCTTGCTTATCTTGCCACTTGAAACTTCAAACGCATGCTGGGAAAGATGGTGTCCCAGCCAGGCTCCTTTCGCAGCCCTGCTCCGAAAGTGCGAAGGTCTGCAGATAGCTGGCAGGCAGAAGGGGCTAGCCTGGAAAGCTGTTGCTCAGCCTCATCTGCCCATGGCAGTGCTCGCACAGAGGCACAGAGAATGGGGCTGCTTGCTTGTCTTGCCACCTCAAACTTCAAACGTAGCCTGGGAAAGTTGGTGTCCCAGCCAGGCTCCTTTCGCAGCCCTGCTCCGAAAGTGCGAACGTCTGCAGATAGCTGGCAGCCAGAAGGTGCTATCCTGGAAAGCTGTTGCTCAGCCTCATCTGCCCATGGCAGTGCTCGCATAGAGGCACAGAGAATGGGGCTGCTTGCTTATCTTGCCACTTGAAACTTCAAACGCATGCTGGGAATGGTGGTGTCCCTGCCAGGCTCCTATCACAGCCCTGCTCCGAAAGTGCGAACGTCTGAAGATAGCTGGCAGGCAGAAGGGGCTAGCCTGGAAAGCTGTTGCTCAGCCTCATCTGCCCATGGCACTGTTCGCATAGAGGCACAGAGAATGGGGCTGCTTGCTTATCTTGCCACTTGAAACTTCAAACGCATGCTGGGAATGGTGGTGTCCCTGCCAGGCTCCTATCACAGCCCTGCTCCGAAAGTGCGAACGTCTGCAGATAGCTGGCAGGCAGAAGGGGCTAGCCTGGAAAGCTGTTGCTCAGCCTCATCTGCCCATGGCAGTGCTCGCACAGAGGCACAGAGAATGGGGCTGCTTGCTTGTCTTGCCACCTCAAACTTCAAACGTAGCCTGGGAAAGTTGGTGTCCCAGCCAGGCTCCTTTCGCAGCCCTGCTCCGAAAGTGCGAACGTCTGCAGATAGCTGGCAGCCAGAAGGGGCTAGCCTGGAAAGCTCTTGCTCAGTCTCATCTGCCCATGGCAGTGCTCGCACAGAGGCACAGAGAATGGGGCTGCTTGCTTGTCTTGCCACCTCAAACTTCAAACGTAGCATGGGAAAGTTGGTGTCCCTGCCAGGCTCCTTTCGCAGCCCTGCTCTGAAAGTGCGAACGTCTGCAGATAGTTGGCAGGCAGAAGGGGCTAGCCTGGAAAGCTGTTGCTCAGCCTCATCTGCCCATGGCACTGTTCGCACAGAGGCACAGAGAATGGGGCTGCTTGCTTGTCTTGCCACCTCAAACTTCAAACGCATGCTGGGAATGGTGGTGTCCCTGCCAGGCTCCTATCACAGCCCTGCTCCGAAAGTGCGAACGTCTGCAGATAGCTGGCAGGCAGAAGGGGCTAGCCTGGAAAGCTGTTGCTCAGCCTCATCTGCCCATGGCAGTGCTCGCATAGAGGCACAGAGAATGGGGCTGCTTGCTTATCTTGCCACTTGAAACTTCAAACGCATGCTGGGAATGGTGGTGTCGCTGCCAGGCTCCTATCGCAGCCCTGCTCCGAAAGTGCGAACGTCTGCAGATAGCTGGCAGCCAGAAGGGGCTAGCCTGGAAAGCTCTTGCTCAGCCTCATCTGCCCATGGCAGTGCTCGCACAGAGGCACAGAGAATGGGGCTGCTTGCTTGTCTTGCCACCTCAAACTTCAAACGTAGACTGGGAAAGATGGTGTACCTGCTAGGCTCCTTTCGCAGCCCTGCTCTTGAAATGCGAACATCTGCAGATAGCTGGCAGGCAGAAGGGGCTAGCCTGGAAAGCTGTTGCTCAGCCTCATCTGCCCATGGCACTGTTCGCATGGAGGCACAGAGAATGGGGCTGCTTCCTTGTCTTGCCACCTCAAACTTCAAACGCATGCTGGGAATGGTGGTGTCCCTGCCAGGCTCCTATCACAGTCCTGCTCCGAAAGTGCGAACGTCTGCAGATAGCTGGCAGGCAGAAGAGGCTATCCTGGAAAGCTGTTGCTCAGCCTCATCTGCCCATGGCACTGTTCGCATAGAGGCACAGAGAATGGGGCTGCTTGCTTGTCTTGCCACCTCAAACTTCAAACGTAGCCTGGGAATGGTGGTGTCCCTGCCAGGCTCCTATCACAGCCTTGCTCCGAAAGTGCGAAGGTCTGCAGATAGCTCGCAGCCAGAAGGGGCTATCCTGGAAAGCTGTTGCTCAGCCTCATCTGCCCATGGCAGTGCTCGCACAGAGGCACAGAGAATGGGGCTGCTTGCTTGTCTTGCCACCTCAAACTTCAAACGCATGCTGGGAATGGTGGTGTCCCTGCCAGGCTCCTATCACAGCCCTGCTCCGAAAGTGCGAATGTCTGCAGATAGCTGGCAGGCAGAAGGGGCTAGCCTGGAAAGCTGTTGCTCAGCCTCATCTGCCCATGGCAGTGCTCGCATAGAGGCACAGAGAATGGGGCTGCTTGCTTATCTTGCCACTTGAAACTTCAAACGCATGCTGGGAATGGTGGTGTCGCTGCCAGGCTCCTATCGCAGCCCTGCTCCGAAAGTGCGAACGTCTGCAGATAGCTGGCAGCCAGAAGGGGCTAGCCTGGAAAGCTCTTGCTCAGCCTCATCTGCCCATGGCAGTGCTCGCACAGAGGCACAGAGAATGGGGCTGCTTGCTTGTCTTGCCACCTCAAACTTCAAACGTAGACTGGGAAAGATGGTGTACCTGCTAGGCTCCTTTCGCAGCCCTGCTCTTGAAATGCGAACATCTGCAGATAGCTGGCAGGCAGAAGGGGCTAGCCTGGAAAGCTGTTGCTCAGCCTCATCTGCCCATGGCACTGTTCGCATGGAGGCACAGAGAATGGGGCTGCTTCCTTGTCTTGCCACCTCAAACTTCAAACGCATGCTGGGAATGGTGGTGTCCCTGCCAGGCTCCTATCACAGTCCTGCTCCGAAAGTGCGAACGTCTGCAGATAGCTGGCAGGCAGAAGAGGCTATCCTGGAAAGCTGTTGCTCAGCCTCATCTGCCCATGGCACTGTTCGCATAGAGGCACAGAGAATGGGGCTGCTTGCTTGTCTTGCCACCTCAAACTTCAAACGTAGCCTGGGAATGGTGGTGTCCCTGCCAGGCTCCTATCACAGCCTTGCTCCGAAAGTGCGAAGGTCTGCAGATAGCTCGCAGCCAGAAGGGGCTATCCTGGAAAGCTGTTGCTCAGCCTCATCTGCCCATGGCAGTGCTCGCACAGAGGCACAGAGAATGGGGCTGCTTGCTTGTCTTGCCACCTCAAACTTCAAACGCATGCTGGGAATGGTGGTGTCCCTGCCAGGCTCCTATCACAGCCCTGCTCCGAAAGTGCGAACGTCTGCAGATAGCTGGCAGGCAGAAGGGGCTAGCCTGGAAAGCTGTTGCTCAGCCTCATCTGCCCATGGCAGTGCTCGCATAGAGGCACAGAGAATGGGGCTGCTTGCTTATCTTGCCACTTGAAACTTCAAACGCATGCTGGGAATGGTGGTGTCCCTGCCAGGCTCCTATCACAGCCCTGCTCCGAAAGTGCGAACGTCTGCAGATAGCTGGCAGGCAGAAGGGGCTAGCCTGGAAAGCTGTTGCTCAGCCTCATCTGCCCATGGCAGTGCTCGCACAGAGGCACAGAGAATGGGGCTGCTTGCTTATCTTGCCACTTGAAACTTCAAACGCATGCTGGGAATGGTGGTGTCCCTGCCAGGCTCCTATCGCAGCCCTGCTCCGAAAGTGCGAACGTCTGCAGATAGCTGGCAGGCAGAAGGGGCTAGCCTGGAAAGCTGTTGCTCAGCCTCATCTGCCCATGGCAGTGCTCGCACAGAGGCACAGAGAATGGGGCTGCTTGCTTGTCTTGCCACCTCAAACTTCAAACGTAGCCTGGGAAAGATGGTGTACCTGCTATTCTCCTTTCGCAGCCCTGCTCTTGAAATGCGAACGTCTGCAGATAGCTGGCAGCCAGAAGGGGCTAGCCTGGAAAGCTGTTGCTCAGCCTCATCTGCCCATGGCACTGTACGCATAGAGGCACAGAGAATGGGGCTGCTTGCTTATCTTGCCACTTGAAACTTCAAACGCATGCTGGGAATGGTGGTGTCCCTGCCAGGCTCCTATCACAGCCCTGCTCTGAAAGTGCGAACGTCTGCAGATAGCTGGCAGCCAGAAAGGGCTAGCCTGGAAAGCTGTTGCTCAGCCTCATCTGCCCATGGCAGTGCTCGCACAGAGGCACAGAGAATGGGGCTGCTTGCTTGTCTTGCCACCTCAAACTTCAAACGTAGCCTGGGAAAGATGGTGTACCTGCTATTCTCCTTTCGCAGCCCTGCTCCAAAAGTGCGAACGTCTGCAGATAGCTGGCAGCCAGAAGGTGCTAGCCTGGAAAGCTCTTGCTCAGCCTCATCTGCCCATGGCAGTGCTCGCACAGAGGCACAGAGAATGGGGCTGCTTGCTTGTCTTGCCACCTCAAACTTCAAACGTAGCCTGGGAAAGATGGTGTACCTGCTAGGCTCCTTTCGCAGCCCTGCTCTTGAAATGCGAACGTCTGCAGATAGCTGTCAGGCAGAAGGGGCTAGCCTGGAAAGCTGTTGCTCAGCCTCATCTGCCCATGGCAGTGCTCGCACAGAGGCACAGAGAATGGGGCTGCTTGCTTGTCTTGCCACCTCAAACTTCAAACGTATCCTGGGAAAGTTGGTGTCCCAGCCAGGCTCCTTTCGCAGCCCTGCTCCAAAAGTGCGAACGTCTGCAGATAGCTGGCAGCCAGAAGGGGCTATCCTGGAAAGCTGTTGCTCAGCCTCATCTGCCCATGGCAGTGCTCGCATAGAGGCACAGAGAATGGGGCTGCTTGCTTATCTTGCCACTTGAAACTTCAAACGCATGCTGGGAAAGATGGTGTCCCAGCCAGGCTCCTTTCGCAGCCCTGCTCCGAAAGTGCGAAGGTCTGCAGATAGCTGGCAGCCAGAAGGGGCTATCCTGGAAAGCTGTTGCTCAGCCTCATCTGCCCATGGCAGTGCTCGCACAGAGGCACAGAGAATGGGGCTGCTTGCTTGTCTTGCCACCTCAAACTTCAAACGTAGCCTGGGAAAGTTGGTGTCCCAGCCAGGCTCCTTTCGCAGCCCTGCTCCGAAAGTGCGAACTTCTGCAGATAGCTGGCATCCAGAAGGGGCTATCCTGGAAAGCTGTTGCTCAGCCTCATCTGCCCATGGCAGTGCTCGCATAGAGGCACAGAGAATGGGGCTGCTTGCTTATCTTGCCACTTGAAACTTCAAACGCATGCTGGGAATGGTGGTGTCCCTGCCAGGCTCCTATCACAGCCCTGCTCCGAAAGTGCGAACGTCTGCAGATAGCTGGCAGCCAGAAGGGGCTAGCCTGGAAAGCTGTTGCTCAGCCTCATCTGCCCATGGCACTGTTCGCATAGAGGCACAGAGAATGGGGCTGCTTGCTTATCTTGCCACTTGAAACTTCAAACGCATGCTGGGAATGGTGGTGTCCCTGCCAGGCTCCTATCACAGCCCTGCTCCGAAAGTGCGAACGTCTGCAGATAGCTGGCAGGCAGAAGGGGCTAGCCTGGAAAGCTGTTGCTCAGCCTCATCTGCCCATGGCAGTGCTCGCACAGAGGCACAGAGAATGGGGCTGCTTGCTTGTCTTGCCACCTCAAACTTCAAACGTAGCCTGGGAAAGTTGGTGTCCCAGCCAGGCTCCTTTCGCAGCCCTGCTCCGAAAGTGCGAACGTCTGCAGATAGCTGGCAGCCAGAAGGGGCTAGCCTGGAAAGCTCTTGCTCAGTCTCATCTGCCCATGGCAGTGCTCGCACAGAGGCACAGAGAATGGGGCTGCTTGCTTGTCTTGCCACCTCAAACTTCAAACGTAGCATGGGAAAGTTGGTGTCCCTGCCAGGCTCCTTTCGCAGCCCTGCTCTGAAAGTGCGAACGTCTGCAGATAGTTGGCAGGCAGAAGGGGCTAGCCTGGAAAGCTGTTGCTCAGCCTCATCTGCCCATGGCACTGTTCGCACAGAGGCACAGAGAATGGGGCTGCTTGCTTGTCTTGCCACCTCAAACTTCAAACGCATGCTGGGAATGGTGGTGTCCCTGCCAGGCTCCTATCACAGCCCTGCTCCGAAAGTGCGAACGTCTGCAGATAGCTGGCAGGCAGAAGGGGCTAGCCTGGAAAGCTGTTGCTCAGCCTCATCTGCCCATGGCAGTGCTCGCATAGAGGCACAGAGAATGGGGCTGCTTGCTTATCTTGCCACTTGAAACTTCAAACGCATGCTGGGAATGGTGGTGTCCCTGCCAGGCTCCTATCGCAGCCCTGCTCCGAAAGTGCGAACGTCTGCAGATAGCTGGCAGCCAGAAGGGGCTAGCCTGGAAAGCTGTTGCTCAGCCTCATCTGCCCATGGCAGTGCTCGCACAGAGGCACAGAGAATGGGGCTGCTTGCTTGTCTTGCCACCTCAAACTTCAAACGTAGCCTGGGAAAGATGGTGTACCTGCTATTCTCCTTTCGCAGCCCTGCTCTTGAAATGCGAACGTCTGCAGATAGCTGGCAGCCAGAAGGGGCTAGCCTGGAAAGCTGTTGCTCAGCCTCATCTGCCCATGGCAGTGCTCGCACAGAGGCACAGAGAATGGGGCTGCTTCCTTGTCTTGCCACCTCAAACTTCAAACGTAGACTGGGAAAGATGGTGTACCTGCTAGGCTCCTTTCGCAGCCCTGCTCTTGAAATGCGAACATCTGCAGATAGCTGGCAGGCAGAAGGGGCTAGCCTGGAAAGCTGTTGCTCAGCCTCATCTGCCCATGGCACTGTTCGCATGGAGGCACAGAGAATGGGGCTGCTTCCTTGTCTTGCCACCTCAAACTTCAAACGCATGCTGGGAATGGTGGTGTCCCTGCCAGGCTCCTATCACAGTCCTGCTCCGAAAGTGCGAACGTCTGCAGATAGCTGGCAGGCAGAAGAGGCTATCCTGGAAAGCTGTTGCTCAGCCTCATCTGCCCATGGCACTGTTCGCATAGAGGCACAGAGAATGGGGCTGCTTGCTTGTCTTGCCACCTCAAACTTCAAACGTAGCCTGGGAATGGTGGTGTCCCTGCCAGGCTCCTATCACAGCCCTGCTCCGAAAGTGCGAAGGTCTGCAGATAGCTCGCAGCCAGAAGGGGCTATCCTGGAAAGCTGTTGCTCAGCCTCATCTGCCCATGGCAGTGCTCGCACAGAGGCACAGAGAATGGGGCTGCTTGCTTGTCTTGCCACCTCAAACTTCAAACGTAGCCTGGGAAAGTTGGTGTCCCAGCCAGGCTCCTTTCGCAGCCCTGCTCCGAAAGTGCGAACGTCTGCAGATAGCTGGCAGCCAGAAGGGGCTAGCCTGGAAAGCTCTTGCTCAGCCTCATCTGCCCATGGCACTGCTCGCACAGAGGCACAGAGAATGGGGCTGCTTGCTTGTCTTGCCACCTCAAACTTCAAACGTAGCATGGGAAAGTTGGTGTCCCTGCCAGGCTCCTTTCGCAGCCCTGCTCTGAAAGTGCGAACGTCTGCAGATAGTTGGCAGGCAGAAGGGGCTAGCCTGGAAAGCTGTTGCTCAGCCTCATCTGCCCATGGCACTGTTCGCACAGAGGCACAGAGAATGGGGCTGCTTGCTTGTCTTGCCACCTCAAACTTCAAACGCATGCTGGGAATGGTGGTGTCCCTGCCAGGCTCCTATCACAGCCCTGCTCCGAAAGTGCGAACGTCTGCAGATAGCTGGCAGGCAGAAGGGGCTAGCCTGGAAAGCTGTTGCTCAGCCTCATCTGCCCATGGCAGTGCTCGCATAGAGGCACAGAGAATGGGGCTGCTTGCTTATCTTGCCACTTGAAACTTCAAACGCATGCTGGGAATGGTGGTGTCCCTGCCAGGCTCCTATCGCAGCCCTGCTCCGAAAGTGCGAACGTCTGCAGATAGCTGGCAGCCAGAAGGGGCTAGCCTGGAAAGCTGTTGCTCAGCCTCATCTGCCCATGGCAGTGCTCGCACAGAGGCACAGAGAATGGGGCTGCTTGCTTGTCTTGCCACCTCAAACTTCAAACGTAGCCTGGGAAAGATGGTGTACCTGCTATTCTCCTTTCGCAGCCCTGCTCTTGAAATGCGAACGTCTGCAGATAGCTGGCAGCCAGAAGGGGCTAGCCTGGAAAGCTGTTGCTCAGCCTCATCTGCCCATGGCAGTGCTCGCACAGAGGCACAGAGAATGGGGCTGCTTGCTTGTCTTGCCACCTCAAACTTCAAACGTAGACTGGGAAAGATGGTGTACCTGCTAGGCTCCTTTCGCAGCCCTGCTCTTGAAATGCGAACATCTGCAGATAGCTGGCAGGCAGAAGGGGCTAGCCTGGAAAGCTGTTGCTCAGCCTCATCTGCCCATGGCACTGTTCGCATGGAGGCACAGAGAATGGGGCTGCTTCCTTGTCTTGCCACCTCAAACTTCAAACGCATGCTGGGAATGGTGGTGTCCCTGCCAGGCTCCTATCACAGTCCTGCTCCGAAAGTGCGAACGTCTGCAGATAGCTGGCAGGCAGAAGAGGCTATCCTGGAAAGCTGTTGCTCAGCCTCATCTGCCCATGGCACTGTTCGCATAGAGGCACAGAGAATGGGGCTGCTTGCTTGTCTTGCCACCTCAAACTTCAAACGTAGCCTGGGAATGGTGGTGTCCCTGCCAGGCTCCTATCACAGCCCTGCTCCGAAAGTGCGAAGGTCTGCAGATAGCTCGCAGCCAGAAGGGGCTATCCTGGAAAGCTGTTGCTCAGCCTCATCTGCCCATGGCAGTGCTCGCACAGAGGCACAGAGAATGGGGCTGCTTGCTTGTCTTGCCACCTCAAACTTCAAACGCTTGCTGGGAATGGTGGTGTCCCTGCCAGGCTCCTATCACAGCCCTGCTCCGAAAGTGCGAACGTCTGCAGATAGCTGGCAGGCAGAAGGGGCTAGCCTGGAAAGCTGTTGCTCAGCCTCATCTGCCCATGGCAGTGCTCGCATAGAGGCACAGAGAATGGGGCTGCTTGCTTATCTTGCCACTTGAAACTTCAAACGCATGCTGGGAATGGTGGTGTCCCTGCCAGGCTCCTATCGCAGCCCTGCTCCGAAAGTGCGAACGTCTGCAGATAGCTGGCAGGCAGAAGGGGCTAGCCTGGAAAGCTGTTGCTCAGCCTCATCTGCCCATGGCAGTGCTCGCATAGAGGCACAGAGAATGGGGCTGCTTGCTTATCTTGCCACTTGAAACTTCAAACGCATGCTGGGAATGGTGGTGTCCCTGCCAGGCTCCTATCGCAGCCCTGCTCCGAAAGTGCGAACGTCTGCAGATAGCTGGCAGGCAGAAGGGGCTATCCTGGAAAGCTGTTGCTCAGCCTCATCTGCCCATGGCAGTGCTCGCACAGAGGCACAGAGAATGGGGCTGCTTGCTTGTCTTGCCACCTCAAACTTCAAACGTAGCCTGGGAAAGATGGTGTACCTGCTATTCTCCTTTCGCAGCCCTGCTCTTGAAATGCGAACGTCTGCAGATAGCTGGCAGCCAGAAGGGGCTAGCCTGGAAAGCTGTTGCTCAGCCTCATCTGCCCATGGCACTGTTCGCATAGAGGCACAGAGAATGGGGCTGCTTGCTTATCTTGCCACTTGAAACTTCAAACGCATGCTGGGAATGGTGGTGTCCCTGCCAGGCTCCTATCACAGCCCTGCTCTGAAAGTGCGAACGTCTGCAGATAGCTGGCAGCCAGAAGGGGCTATCCTGGAAAGCTGTTGCTCAGCCTCATCTGCCCATGGCAGTGCTCGCACAGAGGCACAGAGAATGGGGCTGCTTGCTTGTCTTGCCACCTCAAACTTCAAACGTAGCCTGGGAAAGATGGTGTACCTGCTATTCTCCTTTCGCAGCCCTGCTCCAAAAGTGCGAACGTCTGCAGATAGCTGGCAGCCAGAAGGTGCTAGCCTGGAAAGCTGTTGCTCAGCCTCATCTGCCCATGGCAGTGCTCGCACAGAGGCACAGAGAATGCGGCTCCTTGCTTGTCTTGCCACCTCAAACTTCAAACGTAGCCTGGGAAAGATGGTGTACCTGCTAGGCTCCTTTCGCAGCCCTGCTCTTGAAATGCGAACGTCTGCAGATAGCTGTCAGGCAGAAGGGGCTAGCCTGGAAAGCTGTTGCTCAGCCTCATCTGCCCATGGCACTGTTCGCACAGAGGCACAGAGAATGGGGCTGCTTGCTTGTCTTGCCACCTCAAACTTCAAACGCATGCTGGGAATGGTGGTGTCCCTGCCAGGCTCCTATCACAGCCCTGCTCCGAAAGTGCGAACGTCTGCAGATAGCTGGCAGCCAGAAGGGGCTAGCCTGGAAAGCTGTTGCTCAGCCTCATCTGCCCATGGCAGTGCTCGCATAGAGGCACAGAGAATGGGGCTGCTTGCTTATCTTGCCACTTGAAACTTCAAACGCATGCTGGGAATGGTGGTGTCCCTGCCAGGCTCCTATCGCAGCCCTGCTCCGAAAGTGCGAACGTCTGCAGATAGCTGGCAGGCAGAAGGGGCTAGCCTGGAAAGCTGTTGCTCAGCCTCATCTGCCCATGGCACTGCTCGCACAGAGGCACAGAGAATGGGGCTGCTTGCTTGTCTTGCCACCTCAAACTTCAAACGTAGCCTGGGAAACATGTTGTACCTGCTAGGCTCCTTTCGCAGCCCTGCTCTTGAAATGCGAAGGTCTGCAGATAGCTGGCAGCCAGAAGGGGCTAGCCTGGAAAGCTGTTGCTCAGCCTCATCTGCCCATGGCAGTGCTCGCACAGAGGCACAGAGAATGGGGCTGCTTGCTTGTCTTGCCACCTCAAACTTCAAACGTATCCTGGGAAAGTTGGTGTCCCAGCCAGGCTCCTTTCGCAGCCCTGCTCCGAAAGTGCGAACGTCTGCAGATAGCTGGCAGCCAGAAGGGGCTATCCTGGAAAGCTGTTGCTCAGCCTCATCTGCCCATGGCAGTGCTCGCATAGAGGCACAGAGAATGGGGCTGCTTGCTTATCTTGCCACTTGAAACTTCAAACGCATGCTGGGAATGGTGGTGTCCCTGCCAGGCTCCTATCACAGCCCTGCTCCGAAAGTGCGAACGTCTGAAGATAGCTGGCAGGCAGAAGGGGCTATCCTGGAAAGCTGTTGCTCAGCCTCATCTGCCCATGGCACTGTTCGCATAGAGGCACAGAGAATGGGGCTGCTTGCTTATCTTGCCACTTGAAACTTCAAACGCATGCTGGGAATGGTGGTGTCCCTGCCAGGCTCCTATCACAGCCCTGCTCCGAAAGTGCGAACGTCTGCAGATAGCTGGCAGGCAGAAGGGGCTATCCTGGAAAGCTGTTGCTCAGCCTCATCTGCCCATGGCAGTGCTCGCACAGAGGCACAGAGAATGGGGCTGCTTGCTTGTCTTGCCACCTCAAACTTCAAACGTAGCCTGGGAAAGTTGGTGTCCCTGCCAGGCTCCTTTCGCAGCCCTGCTCCGAAAGTGCGAACGTCTGCAGATAGCTGGCAGCCAGAAGGGGCTAGCCTGGAAAGCTGTTGCTCAGCCTCATCTGCCCATGGCAGTGCTCGCACAGAGGCACAGAGAATGGGGCTGCTTGCTTGTCTTGCCACCTCAAACTTCAAACGTAGCATGGGAAAGTTGGTGTCCCTGCCAGGCTCCTTTCGCAGCCCTGCTCTGAAAGTGCGAACGTCTGCAGATAGTTGGCAGCCAGAAGGGGCTAGCCTGGAAAGCTGTTGCTCAGCCTCATCTGCCCATGGCACTGTTCGCATAGAGGCACAGAGAATGGGGCTGCTTGCTTATCTTGCCACTTGAAACTTCAAACGCATGCTGGGAATGGTGGTGTCCCTGCCAGGGTCCTATCACAGCCCTGCTCCGAAAGTGCGAACGTGTGCAGATAGCTGGCAGGCAGAAGGGGCTAGCCTGGAAAGCTGTTGCTCAGCCTCATCTGCCCATGGCAGTGCTCGCACAGAGGCACAGAGAATGCGGCTCCTTGCTTGTATTGCCACCTCAAACTTCAAACGTAGCCTGGGAAAGATGGTGTCCCTGCCAGGCTCCTATCACAGCCCTGCTCCGAAAGTGCGAACGTCTGCAGATAGCTGGCAGCCAGAAGGGGCTAGCCTGGAAAGCTGTTGCTCAGCCTCATCTGCCCATGGCAGTGCTCGCACAGAGGCACAGAGAATGGGGCTGCTTGCTTGTCTTGCCACCTCAAACTTCAAACGTAGCCTGGGAAAGATGGTGTACCTGCTATTCTCCTTTCGCAGCCCTGCTCTTGAAATGCGAACGTCTGCAGATAGCTGGCAGCCAGAAGGGGCTAGCCTGGAAAGCTGTTGCTCAGCCTCATCTGCCCATGGCAGTGCTCGCACAGAGGCACAGAGAATGGGGCTGCTTGCTTGTCTTGCCACCTCAAACTTCAAACGTAGCCTGGGAAAGTTGGTGTCCCTGCCAGGCTCCTTTCGCAGCCCTGCTCTGAAAGTGCGAACGTCTGCAGATAGTTGGCAGCCAGAAGGGGCTAGCCTGGAAAGCTGGTGCTCAGCCTCATCTGCCCATGGCACTGTTCGCATAGAGGCACAGAGAATGGGGCTGCTTGCTTATCTTGCCACTTGAAACTTCAAACGCATGCTGGGAATGGTGGTGTCCCTGCCAGGCTCCTATCACAGCCCTGCTCCGAAAGTGCGAACGTCTGCAGATAGCTGGCAGGCAGAAGGGGCTAGCCTGGAAAGCTGTTGCTCAGCCTCATCTGCCCATGGCAGTGCTCGCACAGAGGCACAGAGAATGGGGCTGCTTGCTTGTATTGCCACCTCAAACTTCAAACGTAGCCTGGGAAAGATGGTGTCCCAGCCAGGCTCCTATCACAGCCCTGCTCCGAAAGTGCGAACGTCTGCAGATAGCTGGCAGCCAGAAGGGGCTAGCCTGGAAAGCTGTTGCTCAGCCTCATCTGCCCATGGCAGTGCTCGCACAGAGGCACAGAGAATGGGGCTGCTTGCTTGTCTTGCCACCTCAAACTTCAAACGTAGCCTGGGAAAGTTGGTGTCCCAGCCAGGCTCCTTTCGCAGCCCTGCTCCAAAAGTGCGAACGTCTGCAGATAGCTGGCAGCCAGAAGGTGCTAGCCTGGAAAGCTGTTGCTCAGCCTCATCTGCCCATGGCAGTGCTCGCACAGAGGCACAGAGAATGCGGCTCCTTGCTTGTCTTGCCACCTCAAACTTCAAACGTAGCCTGGGAAAGATGGTGTACCTGCTAGGCTCCTTTCGCATCCCTGCTCTTGAAATGCGAACGTCTGCAGATAGCTGTCAGGCAGAAGGGGCTAGCCTGGAAAGCTGTTGCTCAGCCTCATCTGCCCATGGCACTGTTCGCACAGAGGCACAGAGAATGGGGCTGCTTGCTTGTCTTGCCACCTCAAACTTCAAACGCATGCTGGGAATGGTGGTGTCCCTGCCAGGCTCCTATCACAGCCCTGCTCCGAAAGTGCGAACGTCTGCAGATAGCTGGCAGGCAGAAGGGGCTAGCCTGGAAAGCTGTTGCTCAGCCTCATCTGCCCATGGCAGTGCTCGCATAGAGGCACAGAGAATGGGGCTGCTTGCTTATCTTGCCACTTGAAACTTCAAACGCATGCTGGGAATGGTGGTGTCCCTGCCAGGCTCCTATCGCAGCCCTGCTCCGAAAGTGCGAACGTCTGCAGATAGCTGGCAGCCAGAAGGGGCTAGCCTGGAAAGCTGTTGCTCAGCCTCATCTGCCCATGGCAGTGCTCGCACAGAGGCACAGAGAATGGGGCTGCTTGCTTGTCTTGCCACCTCAAACTTCAAACGTAGCCTGGGAAAGATGGTGTACCTGCTAGGCTCCTTTCGCAGCCCTGCTCTTGAAATGCGAACGTCTGCAGATAGCTGGCAGCCAGAAGGGGCTAGCCTGGAAAGCTGTTGCTCAGCCTCATCTGCCCATGGCAGTGCTCGCACAGAGGCACAGAGAATGGGGCTGCTTGCTTGTCTTGCCACCTCAAACTTCAAACGTAGCCTGGGAAAGATGGTGTACCTGCTAGGCTCCTTTCGCATCCCTGCTCTTGAAATGCGAACGTCTGCAGATAGCTGGCAGGCAGAAGAGGCTAGCCTGGAAAGCTGTTGCTCAGCCTCATCTGCCCATGGCAGTGCTCGCACAGAGGCACAGAGAATGGGGCTGCTTGCTTGTCTTGCCACCTCAAACTTCAAACGTAGACTGGGAAAGATGGTGTACCTGCTAGGCTCCTTTCGCAGCCCTGCTCTTGAAATGCGAATGTCTGCAGATAGCTGGCAGGCAGAAGGTGCTAGCCTGGAAAGCTGTTGCTCAGCCTCATCTGCCCATGGCACTGTTCGCATAGAGGCACAGAGAATGGGGCTGCTTCCTTGTCTTGCCACCTCAAACTTCAAACGCATGCTGGGAATGGTGGTGTCCCTGCCAGGCTCCTATCACAGTCCTGCTCCGAAAGTGCGAACGTCTGCAGATAGCTGACAGGCAGAAGAGGCTATCCTGGAAAGCTGTTGCTCGGCCTCATCTGCCCATGGCACTGTTCGCATAGAGGCACAGAGAATGGGGCTGCTTGCTTATCTTGCCACTTGAAACTTCAAACGCATGCTGGGAATGGTGGTGTCCCTGCCAGGCTCCTATCACAGCCCTGCTCCGAAAGTGCGAAGGTCTGCAGATAGCTGGCAGCCAGAAGGGGCTAGCCTGGAAAGCTGTTGCTCAGCCTCATCTGCCCATGGCAGTGCTCGCACAGAGGCACAGAGAATGGGGCTGCTTGCTTGTCTTGCCACCTCAAACTTCAAACGTAGCCTGGGAAAGATGGTGTACCTGCTAGGCTCCTTTCACAGCCCTGCTCTTGAAATGCGAACGTCTGCAGATAGCTGGCAGCCAGAAGGGGCTAGCCTGGAAAGCTGTTGCTCAGCCTCATCTGCCCATGGCACTGTTCGCATAGAGGCACAGAGAATGGGGCTGCTTGCTTATCTTGCCACTTGAAACTTCAAACGCATGCTGGGAATGGTGGTGTCCCTGCCAGGCTCCTATCACAGCCCTGCTCCGAAAGTGCGAACGTCTGCAGATAGCTGGCAGGCAGAAGGGGCTAGCCTGGAAAGCTGTTGCTCAGCCTCATCTGCCCATGGCACTGTTCGCATAGAGGCACAGAGAATGGGGCTGCTTGCTTATCTTGCCACTTGAAACTTCAAACGCATGCTGGGAATGGTGGTGTCCCTGCCAGGCTCCTATCACAGCCCTGCTCCGAAAGTGCGAAGGTCTGCAGATAGCTGGCAGCCAGAAGGGGCTAGCCTGGAAAGCTGTTGCTCAGCCTCATCTGCCCATGGCAGTGCTCGCACAGAGGCACAGAGAATGGGGCTGCTTGCTTGTCTTGCCACCTCAAACTTCAAACGTAGCCTGGGAAAGATGGTGTACCTGCTAGGCTCCTTTCACAGCCCTGCTCTTGAAATGCGAACGTCTGCAGATAGCTGGCAGCCAGAAGGGGCTAGCCTGGAAAGCTGTTGCTCAGCCTCATCTGCCCATGGCACTGTTCGCATAGAGGCACAGAGAATGGGGCTGCTTGCTTATCTTGCCACTTGAAACTTCAAACGCATGCTGGGAATGGTGGTGTCCCTGCCAGGCTCCTATCACAGCCCTGCTCCGAAAGTGCGAACGTCTGCAGATAGCTGGCAGGCAGAAGGGGCTAGCCTGGAAAGCTGTTGCTCAGCCTCATCTGCCCATGGCACTGTTCGCATAGAGGCACAGAGAATGGGGCTGCTTGCTTATCTTGCCACTTGAAACTTCAAACGCATGCTGGGAATGGTGGTGTCCCTGCCAGGCTCCTATCGCAGCCCTGCTCCGAAAGTGCGAACGTCTGCAGATAGCTGGCAGGCAGAAGGGGCTAGCCTGGAAAGCTGTTGCTCAGCCTCATCTGCCCATGGCACTGCTCGCACAGAGGCACAGAGAATGGGGCTGCTTGCTTGTCTTGCCACCTCAAACTTCAAACGTAGCCTGGGAAAGATGGTGTCCCAGCCAGGCTCCTTTCGCAGCCCTGCTCCGAAAGTGCGAACGTCTGCAGATAGCTGGCAGCCAGAAGGGGCTAGCCTGGAAAGCTGTTGCTCAGCCTCATCTGCCCATGGCAGTGCTCGCACAGAGGCACAGAGAATGGGGCTGCTTGCTTGTCTTGCCACCTCAAACTTCAAACGTAGCCTGGGAAAGATGGTGTACCTGCTAGGCTCCTTTCGCAGCCCTGCTCTTGAAATGCGAACGTCTGCAGATAGCTGGCAGGCAGAAGGGGCTAGCCTGGAAAGCTGTTGCTCAGCCTCATCTGCCCATGGCAGTGCTCGCACAGAGGCACAGAGAATGGGGCTGCTTGCTTGTCTTGCCACCTCAAACTTCAAACGCATGCTGGGAATGGTGGTGTCCCTGCCAGGCTCCTATCACAGCCCTGCTCCGAAAGTGCGAACGTCTGCAGATAGCTGGCAGCCAGAAGGGGCTATCCTGGAAAGCTGTTGCTCAGCCTCATCTGCCCATGGCAGTGCTCGCATAGAGGCACAGAGAATGGGGCTGCTTGCTTATCTTGCCACTTGAAACTTCAAACGCATGCTGGGAATGGTGGTGTCCCTGCCAGGCTCCTATCGCAGCCCTGCTCCGAAAGTGCGAACGTCTGCAGATAGCTGGCAGGCAGAAGGGGCTAGCCTGGAAAGCTGTTGCTCAGCCTCATCTGCCCATGGCAGTGCTCGCATAGAGGCACAGAGAATGGGGCTGCTTGCTTATCTTGCCACTTGAAACTTCAAACGCATGCTGGGAATGGTGGTGTCCCTGCCAGGCTCCTATCGCAGCCCTGCTCCGAAAGTGCGAACGTCTGCAGATAGCTGGCAGCCAGAAGGGGCTAGCCTGGAAAGCTGTTGCTCAGCCTGATCTGCCCATGGCAGTGCTCGCACAGAGGCACAGAGAATGGGGCTGCTTGCTTGTCTTGCCACCTCAAACTTCAAACGTAGCCTGGGAAAGATGGTGTACCTGCTATTCTCCTTTCGCAGCCCTGCTCTTGAAATGCGAACGTCTGCAGATAGCTGGCAGCCAGAAGGGGCTAGCCTGGAAAGCTGTTGCTCAGCCTCATCTGCCCATGGCACTGTTCACATAGAGGCACAGAGAATGGGGCTGCTTGCTTATCTTGCCACTTGAAACTTCAAACGCATGCTGGGAATGGTGGTGTCCCTGCCAGGCTCCTATCACAGCCCTGCTCCGAAAGTGCGAACGTCTGCAGATAGCTGGCAGGCAGAAGGGGCTAGCCTGGAAAGCTGTTGCTCAGCCTCATCTGCCCATGGCAGTGCTCGCATAGAGGCACAGAGAATGGGGCTGCTTGCTTATCTTGCCACTTGAAACTTCAAACGCATGCTGGGAATGGTGGTGTCCCTGCCAGGCTCCTATCGCAGCCCTGCTCCGAAAGTGCGAACGTCTGCAGATAGCTGGCAGGCAGAAGGGGCTAGCCTGGAAAGCTGTTGCTCAGCCTCATCTGCCCATGGCACTGCTCGCACAGAGGCACAGAGAATGGGGCTGCTTGCTTGTCTTGCCACCTCAAACTTCAAACGTAGCCTGGGAAACATGTTGTACCTGCTAGGCTCCTTTCGCAGCCCTGCTCTTGAAATGCGAACGTCTGCAGATAGCTGGCAGCCAGAAGGGGCTAGCCTGGAAAGCTGTTGCTCAGCCTCATCTGCCCATGGCAGTGCTCGCACAGAGGCACAGAGAATGGGGCTGCTTGCTTGTCTTGCCACCTCAAACTTCAAACGTAGCCTGGGAAAGATGGTGTACCTGCTAGGCTCCTTTCGCAGCCCTGCTCTTGAAATGCGAACATCTGCAGATAGCTGGCAGGCAGAAGGTGCTAGCCTGGAAAGCTGTTGCTCAGCCTCATCTGCCCATGGCACTGTTCGCATAGAGGCACAGAGAATGGGGCTGCTTGCTTATCTTGCCACTTGAAACTTCAAACGCATGCTGGGAATGGTGGTGTCCCTGCCAGGCTCCTATCACAGCCCTGCTCCGAAAGTGCGAACGTCTGCAGATAGCTGGCAGGCAGAAGGGGCTAGCCTGGAAAGCTGTTGCTCAGCCTCATCTGCCCATGGCACTGTTCGCATAGAGGCACAGAGAATGGGGCTGCTTGCTTATCTTGCCACTTGAAACTTCAAACGCATGCTGGGAAAGATGGTGTCCCAGCCAGGCTCCTTTCGCAGCCCTGCTCCGAAAGTGCGAAGGTCTGCAGATAGCTGGCAGCCAGAAGGGGCTATCCTGGAAAGCTGTTGCTCAGCCTCATCTGCCCATGGCAGTGCTCGCACAGAGGCACAGAGAATGGGGCTGCTTGCTTGTCTTGCCACCTCAAACTTCAAACGTATCCTGGGAAAGTTGGTGTCCCAGCCAGGCTCCTTTCGCAGCCCTGCTCCGAAAGTGCGAACGTCTGCAGATAGCTGGCAGCCAGAAGGGGCTATCCTGGAAAGCTGTTGCTCAGCCTCATCTGCCCATGGCAGTGCTCGCATAGAGGCACAGAGAATGGGGCTGCTTGCTTATCTTGCCACTTGAAACTTCAAACGCATGCTGGGAATGGTGGTGTCCCTGCCAGGCTCCTATCACAGCCCTGCTCCGAAAGTGCGAACGTCTGAAGATAGCTGGCAGGCAGAAGGGGCTAGCCTGGAAAGCTGTTGCTCAGCCTCATCTGCCCATGGCACTGTTCGCATAGAGGCACAGAGAATGGGGCTGCTTGCTTATCTTGCCACTTGAAACTTCAAACGCATGCTGGGAATGGTGGTGTCCCTGCCAGGCTCCTATCACAGCCCTGCTCCGAAAGTGCGAACGTCTGCAGATAGCTGGCAGGCAGAAGGGGCTAGCCTGGAAAGCTGTTGCTCAGCCTCATCTGCCCATGGCAGTGCTCGCACAGAGGCACAGAGAATGGGGCTGCTTGCTTGTCTTGCCACCTCAAACTTCAAACGTAGCCTGGGAAAGTTGGTGTCCCAGCCAGGCTCCTTTCGCAGCCCTGCTCCGAAAGTGCGAACGTCTGCAGATAGCTGGCAGCCAGAAGGGGCTAGCCTGGAAAGCTGTTGCTCAGCCTCATCTGCCCATGGCAGTGCTCGCACAGAGGCACAGAGAATGGGGCTGCTTGCTTGTCTTGCCACCTCAAACTTCAAACGTAGCATGGGAAAGTTGGTGTCCCTGCCAGGCTCCTTTCGCAGCCCTGCTCTGAAAGTGCGAACGTCTGCAGATAGTTGGCAGCCAGAAGGGGCTAGCCTGGAAAGCTGTTGCTCAGCCTCATCTGCCCATGGCACTGTTCGCATAGAGGCACAGAGAATGGGGCTGCTTGCTTATCTTGCCACTTGAAACATCAAACGCATGCTGGGAATGGTGGTGTCCCTGCCAGGGTCCTATCACAGCCCTGCTCCGAAAGTGCGAACGTGTGCAGATAGCTGGCAGGCAGAAGGGGCTAGCCTGGAAAGCTGTTGCTCAGCCTCATCTGCCCATGGCAGTGCTCGCACAGCGGCACAGAGAATGGGGCTGCTTGCTTGTATTGCCACCTCAAACTTCAAACGTAGCCTGGGAAAGATGGTGTCCCTGCCAGGCTCCTATCACAGCCCTGCTCCGAAAGTGCGAACGTCTGCAGATAGCTGGCAGCCAGAAGGGGCTAGCCTGGAAAGCTGTTGCTCAGCCTCATCTGCCCATGGCAGTGCTCGCACAGAGGCACAGAGAATGGGGCTGCTTGCTTGTCTTGCCACCTCAAACTTCAAACGTAGCCTGGGAAAGTTGGTGTCCCAGCCAGGCTCCTTTCGCAGCCCTGCTCCAAAAGTGCGAACGTCTGCAGATAGCTGGCAGCCAGAAGGGGCTAGCCTGGAAAGCTGTTGCTCAGCCTCATCTGCCCATGGCAGTGCTCGCACAGAGGCACAGAGAATGCGGCTCCTTGCTTGTCTTGCCACCTCAAACTTCAAACGTAGCCTGGGAAAGATGGTGTACCTGCTAGGCTCCTTTCGCAGCCCTGCTCTTGAAATGCGAACGTCTGCAGATAGCTGGCAGGCAGAAGGGGCTAGCCTGGAAAGCTGTTGCTCAGCCTCATCTGCCCATGGCACTGTTCGCACAGAGGCACAGAGAATGGGGCTGCTTGCTTGTCTTGCCACCTCAAACTTCAAACGCATGCTGGGAATGGTGGTGTCCCTGCCAGGCTCCTATCACAGCCCTACTCCGAAAGTGCGAACGTCTGCAGATAGCTGGCAGCCAGAAGGGGCTAGCCTGGAAAGCTGTTGCTCAGCCTCATCTGCCCATGGCAGTGCTCGCATAGAGGCACAGAGAATGGGGCTGCTTGCTTATCTTGCCACTTGAAACTTCAAACGCATGCTGGGAATGGTGGTGTCCCTGCCAGGCTCCTATCGCAGCCCTGCTCCGAAAGTGCGAACGTCTGCAGATAGCTGGCAGCCAGAAGGGGCTAGCCTGGAAAGCTGTTGCTCAGCCTCATCTGCCCATGGCAGTGCTCGCACAGAGGCACAGAGAATGGGGCTGCTTGCTTGTCTTGCCACCTCAAACTTCAAACGTAGCCTGGGAATGTTGGTGTACCTGCTAGGCTCCTTTCGCAGCCCTGCTCTTGAAATGCGAACGTCTGCAGATAGCTGGCAGCCAGAAGGGGCTAGCCTGGAAAGCTGTTGCTCAGCCTCATCTGCCCATGGCACTGCTCGCACAGAGGCACAGAGAATGGGGCTGCTTGCTTGTCTTGCCACCTCAAACTTCAAACGTAGCCTGGGAAAGATGGTGTACCTGCTATTCTCCTTTCGCAGCCCTGCTCTTGAAATGCGAACGTCTGCAGATAGCTGGCAGGCAGAAGAGGCTAGCCTGGAAAGCTGTTGCTCAGCCTCATCTGCCCATGGCAGTGCTTGCACAGAGGCACAGAGAATGGGGCTGCTTGCTTGTCTTGCCACCTCAAACTTCAAACGTAGACTGGGAAAGATGGTGTACCTGCTAGGCTCCTTTCGCAGCCCTGCTCTTGAAATGCGAATGTCTGCAGATAGCTGGCAGGCAGAAGGGGCTAGCCTGGAAAGCTGTTGCTCAGCCTCATCTGCCCATGGCACTGTTCGCATAGAGGCACAGAGAATGGGGCTGCTTCCTTGTCTTGCCACCTCAAACTTCAAACGCATGCTGGGAATGGTGGTGTCCCTGCCAGGCTCCTATCACAGTCCTGCTCCGAAAGTGCGAACGTCTGCAGATAGCTGACAGGCAGAAGAGGCTATCCTGGAAAGCTGTTGCTCGGCCTCATCTGCCCATGGCACTGTTCGCATAGAGGCACAGAGAATGGGGCTGCTTGCTTATCTTGCCACTTGAAACTTCAAACGCATGCTGGGAATGGTGGTGTCCCTGCCAGGCTCCTATCACAGCCCTGCTCCGAAAGTGCGAAGGTCTGCAGATAGCTGGCAGCCAGAAGGGGCTAGCCTGGAAAGCTGTTGCTCAGCCTCATCTGCCCATGGCAGTGCTCGCACAGAGGCACAGAGAATGGGGCTGCTTGCTTGTCTTGCCACCTCAAACTTCAAACGTAGCCTGGGAAAGATGGTGTACCTGCTAGGCTCCTATCACAGCCCTGCTCTTGAAATGCGAACGTCTGCAGATAGCTGGCAGCCAGAAGGGGCTAGCCTGGAAAGCTGTTGCTCAGCCTCATCTGCCCATGGCACTGTTCGCATAGAGGCACAGAGAATGGGGCTGCTTGCTTATCTTGCCACTTGAAACTTCAAACGCATGCTGGGAATGGTGGTGTCCCTGCCAGGCTCCTATCACAGCCCTGCTCCGAAAGTGCGAACGTCTGCAGATAGCTGGCAGGCAGAAGGGGCTAGCCTGGAAAGCTGTTGCTCAGCCTCATCTGCCCATGGCACTGTTCGCATAGAGGCACAGAGAATGGGGCTGCTTGCTTATCTTGCCACTTGAAACTTCAAACGCATGCTGGGAATGGTGGTGTCCCTGCCAGGCTCCTATCGCAGCCCTGCTCCGAAAGTGCGAACGTCTGCAGATAGCTGGCAGGCAGAAGGGGCTAGCCTGGAAAGCTGTTGCTCAGCCTCATCTGCCCATGGCAGTGCTCGCACAGAGGCACAGAGAATGGGGCTGCTTGCTTGTCTTGCCACCTCAAACTTCAAACGTAGCCTGGGAAAGTTGGTGTCCCAGCCAGGCTCCTTTCGCAGCCCTGCTCCGAAAGTGCGAACGTCTGCAGATAGCTGGCAGCCAGAAGGGGCTAGCCTGGAAAGCTGTTGCTCAGCCTCATCTGCCCATGGCAGTGCTCGCACAGAGGCACAGAGAATGGGGCTGCTTGCTTGTCTTGCCACCTCAAACTTCAAACGTAGCATGGGAAAGTTGGTGTCCCTGCCAGGCTCCTTTCGCAGCCCTGCTCTGAAAGTGCGAACGTCTGCAGATAGTTGGCAGCCAGAAGGGGCTAGCCTGGAAAGCTGTTGCTCAGCCTCATCTGCCCATGGCACTGTTCGCATAGAGGCACAGAGAATGGGGCTGCTTGCTTATCTTGCCACTTGAAACTTCAAACGCATGCTGGGAATGGTGGTGTCCCTGCCAGGGTCCTATCACAGCCCTGCTCCGAAAGTGCGAACGTGTGCAGATAGCTGGCAGGCAGAAGGGGCTAGCCTGGAAAGCTGTTGCTCAGCCTCATCTGCCCATGGCAGTGCTCGCACAGCGGCACAGAGAATGGGGCTGCTTGCTTGTATTGCCACCTCAAACTTCAAACGTAGCCTGGGAAAGATGGTTTCCCTGCCAGGCTCCTATCACAGCCCTGCTCCGAAAGTGCGAACGTCTGCAGATAGCTGGCAGCCAGAAGGGGCTAGCCTGGAAAGCTGTTGCTCAGCCTCATCTGCCCATGGCAGTGCTCGCACAGAGGCACAGAGAATGGGGCTGCTTGCTTATCTTGCCACTTGAAACTTCAAACGCATGCTGGGAATGGTGGTGTCCCTGCCAGGCTCCTATCGCAGCCCTGCTCCGAAAGTGCGAACGTCTGCAGATAGCTGGCAGCCAGAAGGGGCTAGCCTGGAAAGCTGTTGCTCAGCCTCATCTGCCCATGGCAGTGCTCGCACAGAGGCACAGAGAATGGGGCTGCTTGCTTGTCTTGCCACCTCAAACTTCAAACGTAGCCTGGGAAAGATGGTGTACCTGCTATTCTCCTTTCGCAGCCCTGCTCTTGAAATGCGAACGTCTGCAGATAGCTGGCAGCCAGAAGGGGCTAGCCTGGAAAGCTGTTGCTCAGCCTCATCTGCCCATGGCAGTGCTCGCACAGAGGCACAGAGAATGGGGCTGCTTGCTTGTCTTGCCACCTCAAACTTCAAACGTAGCCTGGGAAAGTTGGTGTCCCTGCCAGGCTCCTTTCGCAGCCCTGCTCTGAAAGTGCGAACGTCTGCAGATAGTTGGCAGCCAGAAGGGGCTAGCCTGGAAAGCTGTTGCTCAGCCTCATCTGCCCATGGCACTGTTCGCATAGAGGCACAGAGAATGGGGCTGCTTGCTTATCTTGCCACTTGAAACTTCAAACGCATGCTGGGAATGGTGGTGTCCCTGCCAGGGTCCTATCACAGCCCTGCTCCGAAAGTGCGAACGTGTGCAGATAGCTGGCAGGCAGAAGGGGCTAGCCTGGAAAGCTGTTGCTCAGCCTCATCTGCCCATGGCAGTGCTCGCACAGAGGCACAGAGAATGGGGCTGCTTGCTTGTCTTGCCACCTCAAACTTCAAACGTAGCCTGGGAAAGTTGGTGTCCCAGCCAGGCTCCTTTCGCAGCCCTGCTCCAAAAGTGCGAACGTCTGCAGATAGCTGGCAGCCAGAAGGTGCTAGCCTGGAAAGCTGTTGCTCAGCCTCATCTGCCCATGGCAGTGCTCGCACAGAGGCACAGAGAATGCCCCTCCTTGCTTGTCTTGCCACCTCAAACTTCAAACGTAGCCTGGGAAAGATGGTGTACCTGCTAGGCTCCTTTCGCAGCCCTGCTCTTGAAATGCGAACGTCTGCAGATAGCTGGCAGGCAGAAGGGGCTAGCCTGGAAAGCTGTTGCTCAGCCTCATCTGCCCATGGCACTGTTCGCACAGAGGCACAGAGAATGGGGCTGCTTGCTTGTCTTGCCACCTCAAACTTCAAACGCATGCTGGGAATGGTGGTGTCCCTGCCAGGCTCCTATCGCAGCCCTGCTCCGAAAGTGCGAACGTCTGCAGATAGCTGGCAGCCAGAAGGGGCTAGCCTGGAAAGCTGTTGCTCAGCCTCATCTGCCCATGGCAGTGCTCGCACAGAGGCACAGAGAATGGGGCTGCTTGCTTGTCTTGCCACCTCAAACTTCAAACGTAGCCTGGGAAAGATGGTGTACCTGCTAGGCTCCTTTCGCAGCCCTGCTCTTGAAATGCGAACGTCTGCAGATAGCTGGCAGGCAGAAGAGGCTAGCCTGGAAAGCTGTTGCTCAGCCTCATCTGCCCATGGCAGTGCTCGCACAGAGGCACAGAGAATGGGGCTGCTTGCTTGTCTTGCCACCTCAAACTTCAAACGTAGACTGGGAAAGATGGTGTACCTGCTATTCTCCTTTCGCAGCCCTGCTCTTGAAATGCGAACGTCTGCAGATAGCTGGCAGCCAGAAGGGGCTATCCTGGAAAGCTGTTGCTCAGCCTCATCTGCCCATGGCACTGTTCGCATAGAGGCACAGAGAATGGGGCTGCTTCCTTGTCTTGCCACCTCAAACTTCAAACGCATGCTGGGAATGGTGGTGTCCCTGCCAGGCTCCTATCACAGTCCTGCTCCGAAAGTGCGAACGTCTGCAGATAGCTGACAGGCAGAAGAGGCTATCCTGGAAAGCTGTTGCTCAGCCTCATCTGCCCATGGCACTGCTCGCACAGAGGCACAGAGAATGGGGCTGCTTGCTTATCTTGCCACTTGAAACTTCAAACGTAACCTGGGAAAGATGGTGTCCCAGCCAGGCTCCTTTCGCAGCCCTGCTCCGAAAGTGCGAAGGTCTGCAGATAGCTGGCAGCCAGAAGGGGCTAGCCTGGAAAGCTGTTGCTCAGCCTCATCTGCCCATGGCAGTGCTCGCACAGAGGCACAGAGAATGGGGCTGCTTGCTTGTCTTGCCACCTCAAACTTCAAACGTAGCCTGGGAAAGATGGTGTACCTGCTATTCTCCTTTCGCAGCCCTGCTCTTGAAATGCGAACGTCTGCAGATAGCTGGCAGGCAGAAGGGGCTAGCCTGGAAAGCTGTTGCTCAGCCTCATCTGCCCATGGCACTGCTCGCACAGAGGCACAGAGAATGGGGCTGCTTCCTTGTCTTACCAACTCAAACTTCAAACGCATGCTGGGAATGGTGGTGTCCCTGCCAGGCTCCTATCACAGCCCTGCTCCGAAAGTGCGAACGTCTGCAGATAGCTGGCAGGCAGAAGAGGCTATCCTGGAAAGCTGTTGCTCAGCCTCATCTGCCCATGGCACTGTTCGCATAGAGGCACAGAGAATGGGGCTGCTTGCTTATCTTGCCACCTCAAACTTCAAACGCATGCTGGGAATGGTGGTGTCCCTGCCAGGCTCCTATCACAGCCCTGCTCCGAAAGTGCGAACGTCTGCAGATAGCTGGCAGGCAGAAGGGGCTAGCCTGGAAAGCTGTTGCTCAGCCTCATCTGCCCATGGCAGTGCTCGCACAGAGGCACAGAGAATGGGGCTGCTTGCTTGTCTGGCCACCTCAAACTTCAAACGTAGCCTGGGAAAGATGGTGTCCCAGCCAGCCTCCTATCACAGCCCTGCTCCTAAAGTGCGAAGGTCTGCAGATAGCTGGCATCCAGAAGGGGCTAGCCTGGAAAGCTGTTGCTCAGCCTCATCTGCCCATGGCAGTGCTCGCACAGAGGCACAGAGAATGGGGCTGCTTGCTTGTCTTGCCACCTCAAACTTCAAACGTAGCCTGGGAAACATGTTGTACCTGCTAGGCTCCTTTCGCAGCCCTGCTCTTGAAATGCGAACGTCTGCAGATAGCTGGCAGGCAGAAGGGGCTAGCCTGGAAAGCTGTTGCTCAGCCTCATCTGCCCATGGCAGTGCTCGCACAGAGGCACAGAGAATGGGGCTGCTTGCTTGTCTTGCCACCTCAAACTTCAAACGTAGCCTGGGAATGGTGGTGTCCCTGCCAGGCTCCTATCACAGCCCTGCTCCGAAAGTGCGAACGTCTGCAGATAGCTGGCAGGCAGAAGGGGCTAGCCTGGAAAGCTGTTGCTCAGCCTCATCTGCCCATGGCAGTGCTCGCACAGAGGCACAGAGAATGGGGCTGCTTGCTTGTCTTGCCACCTCAAACTTCAAACGTAGCCTGGGAAAGATGGTGTACCTGCTAGGCTCCTTTCGCAGCCCTGCTCTTGAAATGCGAACGTCTGCAGATAGCTGGCAGCCAGAAGGGGCTAGCCTGGAAAGCTGTTGCTCAGCCTCATCTGCCCATGGCAGTGCTCGCACAGAGGCACAGAGAATGGGGCTGCTTGCTTGTCTTGCCACCTCAAACTTCAAACGTAGCCTGGGAAAGATGGTGTCCCAGCCAGCCTCCTATCACAGCCCTGCTCCGAAAGTGGGAACGTCTGCAGATAGCTGGCAGCCAGAAGGGGCTAGCCTGGAAAGCTGTTGCTCAGCCTCATCTGCCCATGGCAGTGCTCGCACAGAGGCACAGAGAATGGGGCTGCTTGCTTGTCTTGCCACCTCAAACTTCAAACGTAGCCTGGGAAAGATGGTGTACCTGCTAGGCTCCTTTCGCAGCCCTGCTCTTGAAATGCGAACGTCTGCAGATAGCTGGCAGGCAGAAGGGGCTAGCCTGGAAAGCTGTTGCTCAGCCTCATCTGCCCATGGCACTGCTCGCACAGAGGCACAGAGAATGGGGCTGCTTGCTTGTCTTGCCACCTCAAACTTCAAACGTAGCCTGGGAAAGATGGTGTACCTGCTAGGCTCCTTTCGCAGCCCTGCTCTTGAAATGCGAACGTCTGCAGATAGCTGGCAGGCAGAAGGTGCTAGCCTGGAAAGCTGTTGCTCAGCCTCATCTGCCCATGGCACTGTTCGCATAGAGGCACAGAGAATGGGGCTGCTTGCTTATCTTGCCACTTGAAACTTCAAACGCATGCTGGGAATGGTGGTGTCCCTGCCAGGCTCCTATCACAGCCCTGCTCCGAATGTGCGAACGTCTGCAGATAGCTGGCAGGCAGAAGGGGCTAGCCTGGAAAGCTGTTGCTCAGCCTCATCTGCCCATGGCAGTGCTCGCATAGAGGCACAGAGAATGGGGCTGCTTGCTTATCTTGCCACTTGAAACTTCAAACGCATGCTGGGAATGGTGGTGTCCCTGCCAGGCTCCTATCGCAGCCCTGCTCCGAAAGTGCGAACGTCTGCAGATAGCTGGCAGCCAGAAGGGGCTAGCCTGGAAAGCTGTTGCTCAGCCTCATCTGCCCATGGCAGTGCTCGCACAGAGGCACAGAGAATGGGGCTGCTTGCTTGTCTTGCCACTTGAAACTTCAAACGCATGCTGGGAATGGTGGTGTCCCTGCCAGGCTCCTATCGCAGCCCTGCTCCGAAAGTGCTAACGTCTGCAGATAGCTGGCAGCCAGAAGGGGCTAGCCTGGAAAGCTGTTGCTCAGCCTCATCTGCCCATGGCAGTGCTCGCACAGAGGCACAGAGAATGGGGCTGCTTGCTTGTCTTGCCACCTCAAACTTCAAACGTAGCCTGGGAAAGATGGTGTCCCAGCCAGCCTCCTATCACAGCCCTGCTCGAAAGTGCGAACGTCTGCAGATAGCTGGCAGGCAGAAGGGGCTAGCCTGGAAAGCTGTTGCTCAGCCTCATCTGCCCATGGCAGTGCTCGCACAGAGGCACAGAGAATGGGGCTGCTTGCTTGTCTTGCCACCTCAAACTTCAAACGCATGCTGGGAAAGTTGGTGTCCCAGCCAGGCTCCTTTCGCAGCCCTGCTCCAAAAGTGCGAACGTCTGCAGATAGCTGGCAGCCAGAAGGTGCTAGCCTGGAAAGCTGTTGCTCAGCCTCATCTGCCCATGGCAGTGCTCGCACAGAGGCACAGAGAATGCGGCTCCTTGCTTGTCTTGCCACCTCAAACTTCAAACGTAGCCTGGGAAAGATGGTGTACCTGCTAGGCTCCTTTCGCAGCCCTGCTCTTGAAATGCGAACGTCTGCAGATAGCTGGCAGGCAGGAGGGGCTAGCCTGGAAAGCTGTTGCTCAGCCTCATCTGCCCATGGCAGTGCTCGCACAGAGGCACAGAGAATGGGGCTGCTTGCTTGTCTTGCCACCTCAAACTTCAAACGCATGCTGGGAATGGTAGTGTCCCTGCCAGGCTCCTATCACAGCCCTGCTCCGAATGTGCGAACGTCTGCAGATAGCTGGCAGGCAGAAGGGGCTAGCCTGGAAAGCTGTTGCTCAGCCTCATCTGCCCATGGCACTGTTCGCATAGAGGCACAGAGAATGGGGCTGCTTGCTTATCTTGCCACTTGAAACTTGAAACGCATGCTGGGAATGGTGGTGTCCCTGCCAGGCTCCTATCGCAGCCCTGCTCCGAAAGTGCGAACGTCTGCAGATAGCTGGCAGCCAGAAGGGGCTAGCCTGGAAAGCTGTTGCTCAGCCTCATCTGCCCATGGCAGTGCTCGCACAGAGGCACAGAGAATGGGGCTGCTTGCTTGTCTTGCCACCTCAAACTTCAAACGTAGCCTGGGAAAGATGGTGTACCTGCTAGGCTCCTTTCGCAACCCTGCTCTTGAAATGCGAACGTCTGCAGATAGCTGGCAGCCAGAAGGGGCTAGCCTGGAAAGCTGTTGCTCAGCCTCATCTGCCCATGGCACTGTTCGCATAGAGGCACAGAGAATGGGGCTGCTTGCTTATCTTGCCACTTGAAACTTCAAACGCATGCTGGGAATGGTGGTGTCCCTGCCAGGCTCCTATCGCAGCCCTGCTCCGAAAGTGCGAACGTCTGCAGATAGCTGGCAGCCAGAAGGGGCTAGCCTGGAAAGCTGTTGCTCAGCCTCATCTGCCCATGGCACTGCTCGCACAGAGGCACAGAGAATGGGGCTGCTTGCTTGTCTTGCCACCTCAAACTTCAAACGTAGCCTGGGAAAGATGGTGTACCTGCTAGGCTCCTTTCGCAGCCCTGCTCTTGAAATGCGAACGTCTGCAGATAGCTGGCAGCCAGAAGGGGCTAGCCTGGAAAGCTGTTGCTCAGCCTCATCTGCCCATGGCAGTGCTCGCACAGAGGCACAGAGAATGGGGCTGCTTGCTTATCTTGCCACCTCAAACTTCAAACGTAGACTGGGAAATTGGTGTGCCAGCCAGGCTCCTTTCGCAGCCCTGCTCCAAAAGTGCGAACGTCTGCAGATAGCTGGCAGCCAGAAGGTGCTAGCCTGGAAAGCTGTTGCTCAGCCTCATCTGCCCATGGCAGTGCTCGCACAGAGGCACAGAGAATGGGGCTGCTTGCTTGTCTTGCCACCTCAAACTTCAAACGTAGCCTGGGAAAGATGGTGTACCTGCTAGGCTCCTTTCGCAGCCCTGCTCTTGAAATGCGAACGTCTGCAGATAGCTGGCAGCCAGAAGGGGCTAGCCTGGAAAGCTGTTGCTCAGCCTCATCTGCCCATGGCAGTGCTCGCACAGAGGCACAGAGAATGGGGCTGCTTGCTTGTCTTGCCACCTCAAACTTCAAACGTAGCCTGGGAAAGATGGTGTCCCAGCCAGCCTCCTATCACAGCCCTGCTCGAAAGTGCGAACGTCTGCAGATAGCTGGCAGGCAGAAGGGGCTAGCCTGGAAAGCTGTTGCTCAGCCTCATCTGCCCATGGCAGTGCTCGCACAGAGGCACAGAGAATGGGGCTGCTTGCTTGTCTTGCCACCTCAAACTTCAAACGCATGCTGGGAAAGTTGGTGTCCCAGCCAGGCTCCTTTCGCAGCCCTGCTCCAAAAGTGCGAACGTCTGCAGATAGCTGGCAGCCAGAAGGTGCTAGCCTGGAAAGCTGTTGCTCAGCCTCATCTGCCCATGGCAGTGCTCGCACAGAGGCACAGAGAATGCGGCTCCTTGCTTGTCTTGCCACCTCAAACTTCAAACGTAGCCTGGGAAAGATGGTGTACCTGCTAGGCTCCTTTCGCAGCCCTGCTCTTGAAATGCGAACGTCTGCAGATAGCTGGCAGGCAGGAGGGGCTAGCCTGGAAAGCTGTTGCTCAGCCTCATCTGCCCATGGCAGTGCTCGCACAGAGGCACAGAGAATGGGGCTGCTTGCTTGTCTTGCCACCTCAAACTTCAAACGCATGCTGGGAATGGTACTGTCCCTGCCAGGCTCCTATCACAGCCCTGCTCCGAATGTGCGAACGTCTGCAGATAGCTGGCAGGCAGAAGGGGCTAGCCTGGAAAGCTGTTGCTCAGCCTCATCTGCCCATGGCACTGTTCGCATAGAGGCACAGAGAATGGGGCTGCTTGCTTATCTTGCCACTTGAAACTTGAAACGCATGCTGGGAATGGTGGTGTCCCTGCCAGGCTCCTATCGCAGCCCTGCTCCGAAAGTGCGAACGTCTGCAGATAGCTGGCAGCCAGAAGGGGCTAGCCTGGAAAGCTGTTGCTCAGCCTCATCTGCCCATGGCAGTGCTCGCACAGAGGCACAGAGAATGGGGCTGCTTGCTTGTCTTGCCACCTCAAACTTCAAACGTAGCCTGGGAAAGATGGTGTACCTGCTAGGCTCCTTTCGCAACCCTGCTCTTGAAATGCGAACGTCTGCAGATAGCTGGCAGCCAGAAGGGGCTAGCCTGGAAAGCTGTTGCTCAGCCTCATCTGCCCATGGCACTGTTCGCATAGAGGCACAGAGAATGGGGCTGCTTGCTTATCTTGCCACTTGAAAATTCAAACGCATGCTGGGAATGGTGGTGTCCCTGCCAGGCTCCTATCGCAGCCCTGCTCCGAAAGTGCGAACGTCTGCAGATAGCTGGCAGCCAGAAGGGGCTAGCCTGGAAAGCTGTTGCTCAGCCTCATCTGCCCATGGCACTGCTCGCACAGAGGCACAGAGAATGGGGCTGCTTGCTTGTCTTGCCACCTCAAACTTCAAACGTAGCCTGGGAAAGATGGTGTACCTGCTAGGCTCCTTTCGCAGCCCTGCTCTTGAAATGCGAACGTCTGCAGATAGCTGGCAGCCAGAAGGGGCTAGCCTGGAAAGCTGTTGCTCAGCCTCATCTGCCCATGGCAGTGCTCGCACAGAGGCACAGAGAATGGGGCTGCTTGCTTATCTTGCCACCTCAAACTTCAAACGTAGACTGGGAAATTGGTGTGCCAGCCAGGCTCCTTTCGCAGCCCTGCTCCAAAAGTGCGAACGTCTGCAGATAGCTGGCAGCCAGAAGGTGCTAGCCTGGAAAGCTGTTGCTCAGCCTCATCTGCCCATGGCAGTGCTCGCACAGAGGCACAGAGAATGGGGCTGCTTGCTTGTCTTGCCACCTCAAACTTCAAACGTAGCCTGGGAAAGATGGTGTACCTGCTAGGCTCCTTTCGCAGCCCTGCTCTTGAAATGCGAACGTCTGCAGATAGCTGGCAGCCAGAAGGGGCTAGCCTGGAAAGCTGTTGCTCAGCCTCATCTGCCCATGGCAGTGCTCGCACAGAGGCACAGAGAATGGGGCTGCTTGCTTGTCTTGCCACCTCAAACTTCAAACGCATGCTGGGAATGGTGGTGTCCCTGCCAGGCTCCTATCACAGCCCTGCTCCGAAAGTGCGAACGTCTGCAGATAGCTGGCAGGCAGAAGGGGCTATCCTGGAAAGCTGTTGCTCAGCCTCATCTGCCCATGGCACTGTTCGCATAGAGGCACAGAGAATGGGGCTGCTTGCTTATCTTGCCACTTGAAACTTCAAACGCATGCTGGGAATGGTGGTGTCCCTGCCAGGCTCCTATCGCAGCCCTGCTCCGAAAGTGCGAACGTCTGCAGATAGCTGGCAGCCAGAAGGGTCTAGCCTGGAAAGCTGTTGCTCAGCCTCATCTGCCCATGGCAGTGCTCGCACAGAGGCACAGAGAATGGGGCTGCTTGCTTGTCTTGCCACCTCAAACTTCAAACGTAGCCTGGGAAAGATGGTGTACCTGCTAGGCTCCTTTCGCAGCCCTGCTCTTGAAATGCGAACGTCTGCAGATAGCTGGCAGGCAGAAGGGGCTATCCTGGAAAGCTGTTGCTCAGCCTCATCTGCCCATGGCAGTGCTCGCACAGAGGCACAGAGAATGGGGCTGCTTGCTTGTCTTGCCACCTCAAACTTCAAACGTAGCCTGGGAAAGATGGTGTACCTGCTAGGCTCCTGTCGCAGCCCTGCTCTTGAAATGCGAACGTCTGCAGATAGCTGGCAGGCAGAAGGGGCTAGCCTGGAAAGCTGTTGCTCAGCCTCATCTGCCCATGGCACTGCTCGCACAGAGGCACAGATAATGGGGCTGCTTGCTTGTCTTGCCACCTCAAACTTCAAACGTAGCCTGGGAAAGATGGTGTACCTGCTAGGCTCCTTTCGCAGCCCTGCTCTTGAAATGCGAACGTCTGCAGATAGCTGGCAGCCAGAAGGGGCTAGCCTGTAAAGCTGTTGCTCAGCCTCATCTGCCCATGGCACTGTTCGCATAGAGGCACAGAGAATGGGGCTGCTTCCTTGTCTTGCCACCTCAAACTTCAAACGCATGCTGGGAATGGTGGTGTCCCTGCCAGGCTCCTATCACAGCCCTGCTCCGAAAGTGCGAACGTCTGCAGATAGCTGGCAGGCAGAAGAGGCTAGCCTGGAAAGCTGTTGCTCAGCCTCATCTGCCCATGGCACTGTTCGCATAGAGGCACAGAGAATGGGGCTGCTTGCTTATCTTGCCACTTGAAACTTCAAACGCATGCTGGGAATGGTGGTGTCCCTGCCAGGCTCCTTTCACAGCCCTGCTCCGAAAGTGCGAACGTCTGCAGATAGCTGGCAGGCAGAAGAGGCTATCCTGGAAAGCTGTTGCTCAGCCTCATCTGCCCATGGCACTGTTCGCATAGAGGCACAGAGAATGGGGCTGCTTGCTTATCTTGCCACTTGAAACTTGAAACGCATGCTGGGAATGGTGGTGTCCCTGCCAGGCTCCTATCGCAGCCCTGCTCCGAAAGTGCGAAAGTCTGCAGATAGCTGGCAGCCAGAAGGGGCTAGCCTGGAAAGCTGTTGCTCAGCCTCATCTGCCCATGGCAGTGCTCGCACAGAGGCACAGAGAATGGGGCTGCTTGCTTGTCTTGCCACCTCAAACTTCAAACGTAGCCTGGGAAAGATGGTGTACCTGCTAGGCTCCTTTCGCAGCCCTGCTCTTGAAATGCGAACGTCTGCAGATAGCTGGCAGCCAGAAGGGGCTAGCCTGGAAAGCTGTTGCTCAGCCTCATCTGCCCATGGCACTGTTCGCATAGAGGCACAGAGAATGGGGCTGCTTGCTTATCTTGCCACTTGAAACTTCAAACGCATGCTGGGAATGGTGGTGTCCCTGCCAGGCTCCTATCACAGCCCTGCTCCGAAAGTGCGAACGTCTGCAGATAGGTGGCAGCCAGAAGGGGCTAGCCTGGAAAACTGTTGCTCAGCCTCATCTGCCCATGGCACTGCTCGCACAGAGGCACAGAGAATGGGGCTGCTTGCTTGTCTTGCCACCTCAAACTTCAAACGTAGCCTGGGAAAGATGGTGTACCTGCTAGGCTCCTTTCGCAGCCCTGCTCTTGAAATGCGAACGTCTGCAGATAGCTGGCAGGCAGAAGGGGCTAGCCTGGAAAGCTGTTGCTCAGCCTCATCTGCCCATGGCAGTGCTCGCACAGAGGCACAGAGAATGGGGCTGCTTGCTTATCTTGCCACCTCAAACTTCAAATGTAGACTGGGAAATTGGTGTGCCAGCCAGGCTCCTTTCGCAGCCCTGCTCCAAAAGTGCGTACGTCTGCAGATAGCTGGCAGCCAGAAGGTGCTAGCCTGGAAAGCTGTTGCTCAGCCTCATCTGCCCATGGCAGTGCTCGCACAGAAGCACAGAGAATGGGGCTGCTTGCTTGTCTTGCCACCTCAAACTTCAAACGTAGCCTGGGAAAGATGGTGTACCTGCTAGGCTCCTTTCGCAGCCCTGCTCTTGAAATGCGAACGTCTGCAGATAGCTGGCAGCCAGAAGGGGCTAGCCTGGAAAGCTGTTGCTCAGCCTCATCTGCCCATGGCAGTGCTCGCACAGAGGCACAGAGAATGGGGCTGCTTGCTTGTCTTGCCACCTCAAACTTCAAACGCATGCTGGGAATGGTGGTGTCCCTGCCAGGCTCCTATCACAGCCCTGCTCCGAAAGTGCGAACGTCTGCAGATAGCTGGCAGGCAGAAGGGGCTATCCTGGAAAGCTGTTGCTCAGCCTCATCTGCCCATGGCACTGTTCGCACAGAGGCACAGAGAATGGGGCTGCTTGCTTATCTTGCCACTTGAAACTTCAAACGCATGCTGGGAATGGTGGTGTCCCTGCCAGGCTCCTATCGCAGCCCTGCTCCGAAAGTGCGAACGTCTGCAGATAGCTGGCAGCCAGAAGGGTCTAGCCTGGAAAGCTGTTGCTCAGCCTCATCTGCCCATGGCAGTGCTCGCACAGAGGCACAGAGAATGGGGCTGCTTGCTTGTCTTGCCACCTCAAACTTCAAACGTAGCCTGGGAAAGATGGTGTACCTGCTAGGCTCCTTTCGCAGCCCTGCTCTTGAAATGCGAACGTCTGCAGATAGCTGGCAGGCAGAAGGGGCTATCCTGGAAAGCTGTTGCTCAGCCTCATCTGCCCATGGCAGTGCTCGCACAGAGGCACAGAGAATGGGGCTGCTTGCTTGTCTTGCCACCTCAAACTTCAAACGTAGCCTGGGAAAGATGGTGTACCTGCTAGGCTCCTGTCGCAGCCCTGCTCTTGAAATGCGAACGTCTGCAGATAGCTGGCAGGCAGAAGGGGCTAGCCTGGAAAGCTGTTGCTCAGCCTCATCTGCCCATGGCACTGTTCGCATAGAGGCACAGAGAATGGGGCTGCTTGCTTATCTTGCCACTTGAAACTTCAAACGCATGCTGGGAATGGTGGTGTCCCTGCCAGGCTCCTATCACAGCCCTGCTCTGAAAGTGCGAACGTCTGCAGATAGCTGGCAGGCAGAAGGGGCTAGCCTGGAAAGCTGTTGCTCAGCCTCATCTGCCCATGGCAGTGCTCGCACAGAGGCACAGAGAATGGGGCTGCTTGCTTGTCTTGCCACCTCAAACTTCAAACTCATGCTGGGAATGGTGGTGTCCCTGCCAGGCTCCTATCACAGCCCTGCTCTGAAAGTGCGAACCTCTGCAGATAGCTGGCAGGCAGAAGGGGCTAGCCTGGAAAGCTGTTGCTCAGCCTCATCTGCCCATGGCAGTGCTCGCATAGAGGCACAGAGAATGGGGCTGCTTGCTTATCTTGCCACTTGAAACTTCAAACGCATGCTGGGAATGGTGGTGTCCCTGCCAGGCTCCTATCACAGCCCTGCTCCGAAAGTGCGAACGTCTGCAGATAGCTGGCAGGCAGAAGGGGCTAGCCTGGAAAGCTGTTGCTCAGCCTCATCTGCCCATGGCAGTGCTCGCACAGAGGCACAGAGAATGGGGCTGCTTGCTTGTCTTGCCACCTCAAACTTCAAACGTAGCCTGGGAAAGATGGTGTACCTGCTAGGCTCCTTTCGCAGCCCTGCTCTTGAAATGCAAACATCTGCAGATAGCTGGCAGCCAGAAGGTGCTAGCCTGGAAAGCTGTTGCTCAGCCTCATCTGCCCATGGCACTGTTCGCATAGAGGCACAGAGAATGGGGCTGCTTGCTTATCTTGCCACTTGAAACTTCAAACGCATGCTGGGAATGGTGGTGTCCCTGCCAGGCTCCTATCACAGCCCTGCTCTGAAAGTGCGAACGTCTGCAGATAGCTGGCAGGCAGAAGGGGCTAGCCTGGAAAGCTGTTGCTCAGCCTCATCTGCCCATGGCAGTGCTCGCACAGAGGCACAGAGAATGGGGCTGCTTGCTTGTCTTGCCACCTCAAACTTCAAACTCATGCTGGGAATGGTGGTGTCCCTGCCAGGCTCCTATCACAGCCCTGCTCTGAAAGTGCGAACCTCTGCAGATAGCTGGCAGCCAGAAGGGGCTAGCCTGGAAAGCTGTTGCTCAGCCTCATCTGCCCATGGCAGTGCTCGCATAGAGGCACAGAGAATGGGGCTGCTTGCTTATCTTGCCACTTGAAACTTCAAACGCATGCTGGGAATGGTGGTGTCCCTGCCAGGCTCCTTTCGCAGCCCTGCTCTTGAAATGCGAACGTCTGCAGATAGCTGGCAGGCAGAAGGGGCTAGCCTGGAAAGCTGTTGCTCAGCCTCATCTGCCCATGGCACTGTTCGCATAGAGGCACAGAGAATGGGGCTGCTTGCTTATCTTGCCACTTGAAACTTCAAACGCATGCTGGGAATGGTGGTGTCCCTGCCAGGCTCCTATCACAGCCCTGCTCCGAAAGTGCGAACGTCTGCAGATAGCTGGCAGCCAGAAGGGGCTAGCCTGGAAAGCTGTTGCTCAGCCTCATCTGCCCATGGCAGTGCTCGCACAGAGGCACAGAGAATGGGGCTGCTTGCTTGTCTTGCCACCTCAAACTTCAAACGTAGCCTGGGAAAGATGGTGTACCTGCTAGGCTCCTTTCGCAGCCCTGCTCTTGAAATGCGAACGTCTGCAGATAGCTGGCAGGCAGAAGGGGCTAGCCTGGAAAGCTGTTGCTCAGCCTCATCTGCCCATGGCACTGTTCGCATAGAGGCACAGAGAATGGGGCTGCTTCCTTGTCTTGCCACCTCAAACTTCAAACGCATGCTGGGAATGGTGGTGTCCCTGCCAGGCTCCTATCACAGCCCTGCTCCGAAAGTGCGAACGTCTGCAGATAGCTGGCAGCCAGAAGGGGCTAGCCTGGAAAGCTGTTGCTCAGCCTCATCTGCCCATGGCACTGTTCGCATAGAGGCACAGAGAATGGGGCTGCTGGCTTGTCTTGCCACCTCAAACTTCAAACGTAGCCTGGGAATGGTGGTGTCCCTGCCAGGCTCCTATCACAGCCCTGCTCCGAAAGTGCGAAGGTCTGCAGATAGCTGGCAGCCAGAAGGGGCTATCCTGGAAAGCTGTTGCTCAGCCTCATCTGCCCATGGCAGTGCTCGCACAGAGGCACAGAGAATGGGGCTGCTTGCTTGTCCTGCCACCTCAAACTACAAACGCATGCTGGGAATGGTGGTGTCCCTGCCAGGCTCCTATCACAGCCCTGCTCCGAAAGTGCGAACGTCTGCAGATAGCTGGCAGGCAGAAGGGGCTATCCTGGAAAGCTGTTGCTCAGCCTCATCTGCCCATGGCAGTGCTCGCACAGAGGCACAGAGACTGGGGCTGCTTGCTTGTCTTGCCACCTCAAACTTCAAACGTAGCCTGGGAAAGATGGTGTCCCAGCCAGCCTCCTATCACAGCCCTGCTCCGAAAGTGCGAACGTCTGCAGATAGCTGGCAGCCAGAAGGGGCTAGCCTGGAAAGCTGTTGCTCAGCCTCATCTGCCCATGGCAGTGCTCGCACAGAGGCACAGAGAATGGGGCTGCTTGCTTGTCTTGCCACCTCAAACTTCAAACGTAGCCTGGGAAACATGTTGTACCTGCTAGGCTTCTTTCGCAGCCCTGCTCTTGAAATGCGAACGTCTGCAGATAGCTGGCAGCCAGAAGGGGCTAGCCTGGAAAGCTGTTGCTCAGCCTCATCTGCCCATGGCAGTGCTCGCACAGAGGCACAGAGAATGGGGCTGCTTGCTTGTCTTGCCACCTCAAACTTCAAACGTAGCCTGGGAAAGATGGTGTACCTGCTAGGCTCCTTTCGCAGCCCTGCTCTTGAAAAGCGAACATCTGCAGATAGCTGGCAGCCAGAAGGGGCTAGCCTGGAAAGCTGTTGCTCAGCCTCATCTGCCCATGGCACTGTTCGCATAGATGCACAGAGAATGGGGCTGCTTGCTTATCTTGCCACTTGAAACTTCAAACGCATGCTGGGAATGGTGGTGTCCCTGCCAGGCTCCTATCACAGCCCTGCTCCGAAAGTGCGAACGTCTGCAGATAGCTGGCAGCCAGAAGGGGCTAGCCTGGAAAGCTGTTGCTCAGCCTCATCTGCCCATGGCAGTGCTCGCATAGAGGCACAGAGAATGGGGCTGCTTGCTTATCTTGCCACTTGAAACTTCAAACGCATGCTGGGAATGGTGGTGTCCCTGCCAGGCTCCTATCGCAGCCCTGCTCCGAAAGTGCGAACGTCTGCAGATAGCTGGCAGCCAGAAGGGGCTAGCCTGGAAAGCTGTTGCTCAGCCTCATCTGCCCATGGCAGTGCTCGCACAGAGGCACAGAGAATGGGGCTGCTTGCTTGTCTTGCCACCTCAAACTTCAAACGTAGCCTGGGAAAGATGGTGTACCTGCTAGGCTCCTTTCGCAGCCCTGCTCTTGAAATGCGAACGTCTGCAGATAGCTGGCAGGCAGAAGGTGCTAGCCTGGAAAGCTGTTGCTCAGCCTCATCTGCCCATGGCAGTGCTCGCACAGAGGCACAGAGAATGGGGCTGCTTGCTTGTCTTGCCACCTCAAACTTCAAACGTAGCCTGGGAAAGATGGTGTCCCAGCCAGCCTCCTATCACAGCCCTGCTCCGAAAGTGCGAACGTCTGCAGATAGCTGGCAGGCAGAAGGGGCTAGCCTGGAAAGCTGTTGCTCAGCCTCATCTGCCCATGGCAGTGCTCGCACAGAGGCACAGAGAATGGGGCTGCTTGCTTGTCTTGCCACCTCAAACTTCAAACGTAGCCTGGGAAAGTTGGTGTCCCAGCCAGGCTCCTTTCGCAGCCCTGCTCCAAAAGTGCGAACGTCTGCAGATAGCTGGCAGCCAGAAGGTGCTAGCCTGGAAAGCTGTTGCTCAGCCTCATCTGCCCATGGCAGTGCTCGCACAGAGGCACAGAGAATGGGGCTGCTTGCTTGTCTTGCCACCTCAAACTTCAAACGTAGCCTGGGAAAGTTGGTGTCCCAGCCAGGCTCCTTTCGCAGCCCTGCTCCAAAAGTGCGAACGTCTGCAGATAGCTGGCAGCCAGAAGGTGCTAGCCTGGAAAGCTGTTGCTCAGCCTCATCTGCCCATGGCAGTGCTCGCACAGAGGCACAGAGAATGGGGCTGCTTGCTTGTCTTGCCACCTCAAACTTCAAACGCATGCTGGGAATGGTAGTGTCCCTGCCAGGCTCCTATCACAGCCCTGCTCCGAATGTGCGAACGTCTGCAGATAGCTGGCAGCCAGAAGGGGCTAGCCTGGAAAGCTGTTGCTCAGCCTCATCTGCCCATGGCACTGTTCGCATAGAGGCACAGAGAATGGGGCTGCTTGCTTATCTTGCCACTTGAAACTTCAAACGCATGCTGGGAATGGTGGTGTCCCTGCCAGGCTCCTATCACAGCCCTGCTCCGAAAGTGCGAACGTCTGCAGATAGCTGGCAGGCAGAAGGGGCTAGCCTGGAAAGCTGTTGCTCAGCCTCATCTGCCCATGGCACTGTTCGCATAGAGGCACAGAGAATGGGGCTGCTTGCTTATCTTGCCACTTGAAACTTCAAACGCATGCTGGGAATGGTGGTGTCCCAGCCAGGCTCCTTTCGCAGCCCTGCTCCGAAAGTGCGAACGTCTGCAGATAGCTGGCAGGCAGAAGGGGCTAGCCTGGAAAGCTGTTGCTCAGCCTCATCTGCCCATGGCACTGCTCGCACAGAGGCACAGAGAATGGGGCTGCTTGCTTGTCTTGCCACCTCAAACTTCAAACGTAGCCTGGGAAAGATGGTGTACCTGCTAGGCTCCTTTCGCAGCCCTGCTCTTGAAATGCGAACGTCTGCAGATAGCTGGCAGGCAGAAGGGGCTATCCTGGAAAGCTGTTGCTCAGCCTCATCTGCCCATGGCAGTGCTCGCACAGAGGCACAGAGAATGGGGCTGCTTGCTTGTCTTGCCACCTCAAACTTCAAACGTAGACTGGGAAAGTTGGTGTGCCAGCCAGGCTCCTTTCGCAGCCCTGCTCCAAAAGTGCGAACGTCTGCAGATAGCTGGCAGCCAGAAGGTGCTAGCCTGGAAAGCTGTTGCTCAGCCTCATCTGCCCATGGCAGTGCTCGCACAGAAGCACAGAGAATGGGGCTGCTTGCTTGTCTTGCCACCTCAAACTTCAAACGTAGCCTGGGAAAGATGGTGTACCTGCTAGGCTCCTTTCGCAGCCCTGCTCTTGAAATGCGAACGTCTGCAGATAGCTGGCAGGCAGAAGGGGCTAGCCTGGAAAGCTGTTGCTCAGCCTCATCTGCCCATGGCAGTGCTCGCACAGAGGCACAGAGAATGGGGCTGCTTGCTTGTCTTGCCACCTCAAACTTCAAACGCATGCTGGGAATGGTGGTGTCCCTGCCAGGCTCCTATCACAGCCCTGCTCCGAAAGTGCGAACGTCTGCAGATAGCTGGCAGGCAGAAGGGGCTAGCCTGGAAAGCTGTTGCTCAGCCTCATCTGCCCATGGCAGTGCTCGCACAGAGGCACAGAGAATGGGGCTGCTTGCTTGTCTTGCCACCTCAAACTTCAAACGTAGCCTGGGAAAGTTGGTGTCCCAGCCAGGCTCCTTTCGCAGCCCTGCTCCAAAAGTGCGAACGTCTGCAGATAGCTGGCAGCCAGAAGGTGCTAGCCTGGAAAGCTGTTGCTCAGCCTCATCTGCCCATGGCAGTGCTCGCACAGAGGCACAGAGAATGCGGCTCCTTGCTTGTCTTGCCACCTCAAACTTCAAACGTAGCCTGGGAAAGATGGTGTACCTGCTAGGCTCCTTTCGCAGCCCTGCTCTTGAAATGCGAACGTCTGCAGATAGCTGGCAGGCAGAAGGGGCTAGCCTGGAAAGCTGTTGCTCAGCCTCATCTGCCCATGGCAGTGCTCGCACAGAGGCACAGAGAATGCGGCTCCTTGCTTGTCTTGCCACCTCAAACTTCAAACGCATGCTGGGAATGGTAGTGTCCCTGCCAGGCTCCTATCACAGCCCTGCTCCGAATGTGCGAACGTCTGCAGATAGCTGGCAGGCAGAAGGGGCTAGCCTGGAAAGCTGTTGCTCAGCCTCATCTGCCCATGGCACTGTTCGCATAGAGGCACAGAGAATGGGGCTGCTTGCTTATCTTGCCACTTGAAACTTGAAACGCATGCTGGGAATGGTGGTGTCCCTGCCAGGCTCCTATCGCAGCCCTGCTCCGAAAGTGCGAACGTCTGCAGATAGCTGGCAGGCAGAAGGGGCTAGCCTGGAAAGCTGTTGCTCAGCCTCATCTGCCCATGGCAGTGCTCGCACAGAGGCACAGAGAATGGGGCTGCTTGCTTGTCTTGCCACCTCAAACTTCAAACGTAGCCTGGGAAAGATGGTGTACCTGCTAGGCTCCTTTCGCAGCCCTGCTCTTGAAATGCGAACGTCTGCAGATAGCTGGCAGCCAGAAGGGGCTAGCCTGGAAAGCTGTTGCTCAGCCTCATCTGCCCATGGCACTGTTCGCATAGAGGCACAGAGAATGGGGCTGCTTGCTTATCTTGCCACTTGAAACTTCAAACGCATGCTGGGAATGGTGGTGTCCCTGCCAGGCTCCTTTCGCAGCCCTGCTCCGAAAGTGCGAACGTCTGCAGATAGCTGGCAGCCAGAAGGGGCTAGCCTGGAAAGCTGTTGCTCAGCCTCATCTGCCCATGGCACTGCTCGCACAGAGGCACAGAGAATGGGGCTGCTTGCTTGTCTTGCCACCTCAAACTTCAAACGTAGCCTGGGAAAGATGGTGTACCTGCTAGGCTCCTTTCGCAGCCCTGCTCTTGAAATGCGAACGTCTGCAGATAGCTGGCAGGCAGAAGGGGCTAGCCTGGAAAGCTGTTGCTCAGCCTCATCTGCCCATGGCAGTGCTCGCACAGAGGCACAGAGAATGGGGCTGCTTGCTTGTCTTGCCACCTCAAACTTCAAACGTAGACTGGGAAAGTTGGTGTGCCAGCCAGGCTCCTTTCGCAGCCCTGCTCCAAAAGTGCGAACGTCTGCAGATAGCTGGCAGCCAGAAGGTGCTAGCCTGGAAAGCTGTTGCTCAGCCTCATCTGCCCATGGCAGTGCTCGCACAGAAGCACAGAGAATGGGGCTGCTTGCTTGTCTTGCCACCTCAAACTTCAAACGTAGCCTGGGAAAGATGGTGTACCTGCTAGGCTCCTTTCGCAGCCCTGCTCTTGAAATGCGAACATCTGCAGATAGCTGGCAGCCAGAAGGTGCTAGCCTGGAAAGCTGTTGCTCAGCCTCATCTGCCCATGGCACTGTTCGCATAGAGGCACAGAGAATGGGGCTGCTTGCTTATCTTGCCACTTGAAACTTGAAACGCATGCTGGGAATGGTGGTGTCCCTGCCAGGCTCCTATCACAGCCCTGCTCCGAAAGTGCGAACGTCTGCAGATAGCTGGCAGGCAGAAGGGGCTAGCCTGGAAAGCTGTTGCTCAGCCTCATCTGCCCATGGCACTGTTCGCATAGAGGCACAGAGAATGGGGCTGCTTGCTTATCTTGCCACTTGAAACTTCAAACGCATTCTGGGAAAGATGGTGTCCCAGCCAGGCTCCTTTCGCAGCCCTGCTCCGAAAGTGCGAAGGTCTGCAGATAGCTGGCAGCCAGAAGGGGCTATCCTGGAAAGCTGTTGCTCAGCCTCATCTGCCCATGGCAGTGCTCGCACAGAGGCACAGAGAATGGGGCTGCTTGCTTGTCTTGCCACCTCAAACTTCAAACGTAGCCTGGGAAAGATGGTGTACCTGCTAGGCTCCTTTCGCAGCCCTGCTCTTGAAATGCGAACGTCTGCAGATAGCTGGCAGGCAGAAGGGGCTAGCCTGGAAAGCTGTTGCTCAGCCTCATCTGCCCATGGCACTGTTCGCATAGAGGCACAGAGAATGGGGCTGCTTGCTTATCTTGCCACTTGAAACTTCAAACGCATGCTGGGAATGGTGGTGTCCCTGCCAGGCTCCTATCACAGCCCTGCTCCGAAAGTGCGAACGTCTGCAGATAGCTGGCAGGCAGAAGGGGCTAGCCTGGAAAGCTGTTGCTCAGCCTCATCTGCCCATGGCACTGTTCGCATAGAGGCACAGAGAATGGGGCTTCTTGCTTATCTTGCCACTTGAAACTTCAAACGCATGCTGGGAATGGTGGTGTCCCTGCCAGGCTCCTATCGCAGCCCTGCTCCGAAAGTGCGAACGTCTGCAGATAGCTGGCAGCCAGAAGGGGCTAGCCTGGAAAGCTGTTGCTCAGCCTCATCTGCCCATGGCACTGCTCGCACAGAGGCACAGAGAATGGGGCTGCTTGCTTGTCTTGCCACCTCAAACTTCAAACGTAGCCTGGGAAAGACGGTGTACCTGCAAGGCTCCTTTCGCAGCCCTGCTCTTGAAATGCGAACGTCTGCAGATAGCTGGCAGGCAGAAGGGGCTATCCTGGAAAGCTGTTGCTCAGCCTCATCTGCCCATGGCAGTGCTCGCACAGAGGCACAGAGAATGGGGCTGCTTGCTTATCTTGCCACTTGAAACTTCAAACGCATGCTGGGAATGGTGGTGTCCCTGCCAGGCTCCTATCACAGCCCTGCTCCGAAAGTGCGAACGTCTGCAGATAGCTGGCAGCCAGAAGGGGCTAGCCTGGAAAGCTGTTGCTCAGCCTCATCTGCCCATGGCATTGCTCGCACAGAGGCACAGAGAATGGGGCTGCTTGCTTGTCTTGCCACCTCAAACTTCAAACGTAGCCTGGGAAAGATGGTGTACCTGCTAGGCTCCTTTCGCAGCCCTGCTCTTGAAATGCGAACGTCTGCAGATAGCTGGCAGGCAGAAGGGGCTATCCTGGAAAGCTGTTGCTCAGCCTCATCTGCCCATGGCAGTGCTCGCACAGAGGCACAGAGAATGGGGCTGCTTGCTTATCTTGCCACTTGAAACTTCAAACGCATGCTGGGAATGGTGGTGTCCCTGCCAGGCTCCTATCACAGCCCTGCTCCGAAAGTGCGAACGTCTGCAGATAGCTGGCAGGCAGAAGAGGCTATCCTGGAAAGCTGTTGCTCAGCCTCATCTGCCCATGGCACTGTTCGCATAGAGGCACAGAGAATGGGGCTGCTTGCTTATCTTGCCACTTGAAACTTCAAACGCATGCTGGGAATGGTGGTGTCCCTGCCAGGCTCCTATCACAGCCCTGCTCCGAAAGTGCGAAGGTCTGCAGATAGCTGGCAGCCAGAAGGGGCTATCCTGGAAAGCTGTTGCTCAGCCTCATCTGCCCATGGCAGTGCTCGCACAGAGGCACAGAGAATGGGGCTGCTTGCTTGTCTTGCCACCTCAAACTTCAAACGTAGCCTGGGAAAGATGGTGTACCTGCTAGGCTCCTTTCGCAGCCCTGCTCTTGAAATGCGAACGTCTGCAGATAGCTGGCAGCCAGAAGGTGCTAGCCTGGAAAACTGTTGCTCAGCCTCATCTGCCCATGGCAGTGCTCGCACAGAGGCACAGAGAATGGGGCTGCTTGCTTGTCTTGCCACCTCAAACTTCAAACGTAGCCTCTGAAAGATGGTGTCCCAGCCAGGGTCCTATCACAGCCCTGCTCCGAAAGTGCGAACGTCTGCAGATAGCTGGCAGCCAGAAGGGGCTAGCCTGGAAAGCTGTTGCTCAGCCTGATCTGCCCATGGCAGTGCTCGCACAGAGGCACAGAGAATGGGGCTGCTTGCTTGTCTTGCCACCTCAAACTTCAAACGTAGCCTGGGAAAGATGGTGTCCCAGCCAGGCTCCTTTCGCAGCCCTGCTCCAAAAGTGCGAACGTCTGCAGATAGCTGGCAGGCAGAAGGGGCTAGCCTGGAAAGCTGTTGCTCAGCCTCATCTGCCCATGGCAGTGCTCGCACAGAGGCACAGAGAATGCGGCTCCTTGCTTGTCTTGCCACCTCAAACTTCAAACGTAGCCTGGGAAAGATGGTGTACCTGCTAGGCTCCTTTCGCAGCCCTGCTCTTGAAATGCGAACGTCTGCAGATAGCTGGCAGGCAGAAGGGGCTAGCCTGGAAAGCTGTTGCTCAGCCTCATCTGCCCATGGCAGTGCTCGCACAGAGGCACAGAGAATGGGGCTGCTTGCTTGTCTTGCCACCTCAAACTTCAAACGTAGCCTGGGAAAGATGGTGTACCTGCTAGGCTCCTTTCGCAGCCCTGCTCTTGAAATGCGAACGTCTGCAGATAGCTGGCAGGCAGAAGGGGCTAGCCTGGAAAGCTGTTGCTCAGCCTCATCTGCCCATGGCACTGTTCGCATAGAGGCACAGAGAATGGGGCTGCTTGCTTGTCTTGCCACCTCAAACTTCAAACGTAGCCTGGGAAAGATGGTGTACCTGCTAGGCTCCTTTCGCAGCCCTGCTCTTGAAATGCGAACGTCTGCAGATAGCTGGCAGCCAGAAGGGGCTAGCCTGGAAAGCTGTTGCTCAGCCTCATCTGCCCATGGCACTGTTCGCATAGAGGCACAGAGAATGGGGCTGCTTGCTTATCTTGCCACTTGAAACTTGAAACGCATGCTGGGAATGGTGGTGTCCCTGCCAGGCTCCTATCACAGCCCTGCTCCGAAAGTGCAAAGGTCTGCAGATAGCTGGCAGCCAGAAGGGGCTATCCTGGAAAGCTATTGTTCAGCCTCATCTGCCCATGGCAGTGCTCGCACAGAGGCACAGAGAATGGGGCTGCTTGCTTGTCTTGCCACCTCAAACTTCAAACGTAGCATGGGAAAGTTGGTGTACCTGCTAGGCTCCTTTCGCAGCCCTGCTCTTGAAATGCGAACGTCTGCAGATAGCTGGCAGGCAGAAGGGGCTAGCCTGGAAAGCTGTTGCTCAGACTCATCTGCCCATGGCAGTGCTCGCACAGAGGCACAGAGAATGGGGCTGCTTGCTTGTCTTGCCACCTCAAACTTCAAACGTAGCCTGGGAAAGATGGTGTACCTGCTAGGCTCCTTTCGCAGCCCTGCTCTTGAAATGCGAACGTCTGCAGATAGCTGGCAGCCAGAAGGTGCTAGCCTGGAAAGCTGTTGCTCAGCCTCATCTGCCCATGGCAGTGCTCGCACAGAGGCACAGAGAATGGGGCTGCTTGCTTGTCTTGCCACCTCAAACTTCAAACGTAGCCTGGGAAAGATGGTGTACCTGCTAGGCTCCTTTCGCAGCCCTGCTCTTGAAATGCGAACGTCTGCAGATAGCTGGCAGGCAGAAGGGGCTAGCCTGTAAAGCTGTTGCTCAGCCTCATCTGCCCATGGCAGTGCTTGCATAGAGGCACAGAGAATGGGGCTGCTTGCTTATCTTGCCACTTGAAACTTCAAACGCATGCTGGGAATGGTGGTGTCCCTGCCAGGCTCCTATCACAGCCCTGCTCCGAAAGTGCGAACGTCTGCAGATAGCTGGCAGGCAGAAGGGGCTAGCCTGGAAAGCTGTTGCTCAGCCTCATCTGCCCATGGCAGTGCTCGCACAGAGGCACAGAGAATGGGGCTGCTTGCTTGTCTTGCCACCTCAAACTTCAAACGTAGCCTGGGAAAGATGGTGTACCTGCTATTCTCCTTTCGCAGCTCTGCTCTTGAAATGCGAACGTCCGCAGATAGCTGGCAGCCAGAAGGGGCTAGCCTGGAAAGCTGTTGCTCAGCCTCATCTGCCCATGGCAGTGCTCGCACAGAGGCACAGAGAATGGGGCTGCTTGCTTGTCTTGCCACCTCAAACTTCAAACGTAGCCTGGGAAAGATGGTGTACCTGCTATTCTCCTTTCGCAGGCCTGCTCTTGAAATGCGAACGTCTGCAGATAGCTGGCAGGCAGAAGGGGCTAGCCTGGAAAGCTGTTGCTCAGCCTCATCTGCCCATGGCAGTGCTCGCACAGAGGCACAGAGAATGGGGCTGCTTGCTTGTCTTGCCACCTCAAACTTCAAACGTAGCCTGGGAAAGATGGTGTACCTGCTAGGCTCCTTTCGCAGCCCTGCTCTTGAAATGCGAACGTCTGCAGATAGCTGGCAGGCAGAAGGGGCTAGCCTGGAAAGCTGTTGCTCAGCCTCATCTGCCCATGGCACTGTTCGCATAGAGGCACAGAGAATGGGGCTGCTTCCTTGTCTTGCCACCTCAAACTTCAAACGCATGCTGGGAATGGTGGTGTCCCTGCCAGGCTCCTATCACAGCCCTGCTCCGAAAGTGCGAACGTCTGCAGATAGCTGGCAGGCAGAAGAGGCTATCCTGGAAAGCTGTTGCTCAGCCTCATCTGCCCATGGCACTGTTCGCATAGAGGCACAGAGAATGGGGCTGCTTGCTTATCTTGCCACTTGAAACTTCAAACGCATGCTGGGAATGGTGGTGTCCCTGCCAGGCTCCTATCGCAGCCCTGCTCCGAAAGTGCGAACGTCTGCAGATAGCTGGCAGGCAGAAGGGGCTAGCCTGGAAAGCTGTTGCTCAGCCTCATCTGCCCATGGCAGTGCTCGCACAGAGGCACAGAGAATGGGGCTGCTTGCTTGTCTTGCCACCTCAAACTTCAAACGTAGCCTGGGAAAGATGGTGTACCTGCTAGGCTCCTTTCGCAGCCCTGCTCTTGAAATGCGAACGTCTGCAGATAGCTGGCAGGCAGAAGGGGCTAGCCTGGAAAGCTGTTGCTCAGCCTCATCTGCCCATGGCACTGTTCGCATAGAGGCACAGAGAATGGGGCTGCTTGCTTATCTTGCCACTTGAAACTTCAAACGCATGCTGGGAATGGTGGTGTCCCTGCCAGGCTCCTATCACAGCCCTGCTCCGAAAGTGCGAACGTCTGCAGATAGCTGGCAGGCAGAAGGGGCTAGCCTGGAAAGCTGTTGCTCAGCCTCATCTGCCCATGGCACTGTTCGCATAGAGGCACAGAGAATGGGGCTGCTTGCTTATCTTGCCACTTGAAACTTCAAACGCATGCTGGGAATGGTGGTGTCCCTGCCAGGCTCCTATCACAGCCCTGCTCCGAAAGTGCGAAGGTCTGCAGATAGCTGGCAGCCAGAAGGGGCTATCCTGGAAAGCTGTTGCTCAGCCTCATCTGCCCATGCCAGTGCTCGCACAGAGGCACAGAGAATGGGGCTGCTTGCTTGTCTTGCCACCTCAAACTTCAAACGTAGCCTGGGAAAGATGGTGTACCTGCTAGGCTCCTTTCGCAGCCCTGCTCCGAAAGTGCGAACGTCTGCAGATAGCTGGCAGCCAGAAGGGGCTAGCCTGGAAAGCTGTTGCTCAGCCTCATCTGCCCATGGCACTGTTCGCATAGAGGCACAGAGAATGGGGCTGCTTGCTTATCTTGCCACTTGAAACTTCAAACGCATGCTGGGAATGGTGGTGTCCCTGCCAGGCTCCTATCACAGCCCTGCTCCGAAAGTGCGAACGTCTGCAGATAGCTGGCAGGCAGAAGGGGCTAGCCTGGAAAGCTGTTGCTCAGCCTCATCTGCCCATGGCACTGTTCGCATAGAGGCACAGAGAATGGGGCTGCTTCCTTGTCTTGCCACCTCAAACTTCAAACGCATGCTGGGAATGGTGGTGTCCCTGCCAGGCTCCTATCACAGCCCTGCTCCGAAAGTGCGAACGTCTGCAGATAGCTGGCAGGCAGAAGAGGCTATCCTGGAAAGCTGTTGCTCAGCCTCATCTGCCCATGGCACTGTTCGCATAGAGGCACAGAGAATGGGGCTGCTTGCTTATCTTGCCACTTGAAACTTCAAACGCATGCTGGGAATGGTGGTGTCCCTGCCAGGCTCCTATCGCAGCCCTGCTCCGAAAGTGCGAACGTCTGCAGATAGCTGGCAGGCAGAAGGGGCTAGCCTGGAAAGCTGTTGCTCAGCCTCATCTGCCCATGGCAGTGCTCGCACAGAGGCACAGAGAATGGGGCTGCTTGCTTGTCTTGCCACCTCAAACTTCAAACGTAGCCTGGGAAAGATGGTGTACCTGCTAGGCTCCTTTCGCAGCCCTGCTCTTGAAATGCGAACGTCTGCAGATAGCTGGCAGGCAGAAGGGGCTAGCCTGGAAAGCTGTTGCTCAGCCTCATCTGCCCATGGCACTGTTCGCATAGAGGCACAGAGAATGGGGCTGCTTGCTTATCTTGCCACTTGAAACTTCAAACGCATGCTGGGAATGGTGGTGTCCCTGCCAGGCTCCTATCACAGCCCTGCTCCGAAAGTGCGAACGTCTGCAGATAGCTGGCAGGCAGAAGGGGCTAGCCTGGAAAGCTGTTGCTCAGCCTCATCTGCCCATGGCACTGTTCGCATAGAGGCACAGAGAATGGGGCTGCTTGCTTGTCTTGCCACTTGAAACTTCAAACGCATGCTGGGAATGGTGGTGTCCCTGCCAGGCTCCTATCACAGCCCTGCTCCGAAAGTGCGAAGGTCTGCAGATAGCTGGCAGCCAGAAGGGGCTATCCTGGAAAGCTGTTGCTCAGCCTCATCTGCCCATGGCACTGCTCGCACAGAGGCACAGAGAATGGGGCTGCTTGCTTGTCTTGCCACCTCAAACTTCAAACGTAGCCTGGGAAAGATGGTGTACCTGCTAGGCTCCTTTCGCAGCCCTGCTCTTGAAATGCGAACGTCTGCAGATAGCTGGCAGCCAGAAGGGGCTAGCCTGGAAAGCTGTTGCTCAGCCTCATCTGCCCATGGCACTGTTCGCATAGAGGCACAGAGAATGGGGCTGCTTGCTTATCTTGCCACTTGAAACTTCAAACGCATGCTGGGAATGGTGGTGTCCCTGCCAGGCTCCTATCACAGCCCTGCTCCGAAAGTGCGAACGTCTGCAGATAGCTGGCAGGCAGAAGGGGCTAGCCTGGAAAGCTGTTGCTCAGCCTCATCTGCCCATGGCACTGTTCGCATAGAGGCACAGAGAATGGGGCTGCTTGCTTATCTTGCCACTTGAAACTTCAAACGCATGCTGGGAATGGTGGTGTCCCTGCCAGGCTCCTATCACAGCCCTGCTCCGAAAGTGCGAAGGTCTGCAGATAGCTGGCAGCCAGAAGGGGCTATCCTGGAAAGCTGTTGCTCAGCCTCATCTGCCCATGCCAGTGCTCGCACAGAGGCACAGAGAATGGGGCTGCTTGCTTGTCTTGCCACCTCAAACTTCAAACGTAGCCTGGGAAACATGGTGTACCTGCTAGGCTCCTTTCGCAGCCCTGCTCTTGAAATGCGAACGTCTGCAGATAGCTGGCAGCCAGAAGGGGCTAGCCTGGAAAGCTGTTGCTCAGCCTCATCTGCCCATGGCACTGCTCGCACAGAGGCACAGAGAATGGGGCTGCTTGCTTATCTTGCCACTTGAAACTTCAAACGCATGCTGGGAATGGTGGTGTCCCTGCCAGGCTCCTATCACAGCCCTGCTCCGAAAGTGCGAACGTCTGCAGATAGCTGGCAGGCAGAAGGGGCTAGCCTGGAAAGCTGTTGCTCAGCCTCATCTGCCCATGGCACTGTTCGCATAGAGGCACAGAGAATGGGGCTGCTTGCTTATCTTGCCACTTGAAACTTCAAACGCATGCTGGGAATGGTGGTGTCCCTGCCAGGCTCCTATCACAGCCCTGCTCCGAAAGTGCGAACGTCTGCAGATAGCTGGCAGCCAGAAGGGGCTAGCCTGGAAAGCTGTTGCTCAGCCTCATCTGCCCATGGCAGTGCTCGCACAGAGGCACAGAGAATGGGGCTGCTTGCTTGTCTTGCCACCTCAAACTTCAAACGTAGCCTGGGAAAGATGGTGTACCTGCTAGGCTCCTTTCGCAGCCCTGCTCTTGAAATGAGAACGTCTGCAGATAGCTGGCAGGCAGAAGGGGCTAGCCTGGAAAGCTGTTGCTCAGCCTCATCTGCCCATGGCAGTGCTCGCACAGAGGCACAGAGAATGGGGCTGCTTGCTTGTCTTGCCACCTCAAACTTCAAACGTAGCCTGAGAAAGATGGTGTACCTGCTAGGCTCCTTTCGCAGCCCTGCTCTTGAAATGCAAACATCTGCAGATAGCTGGCAGCCAGAAGGTGCTAGCCTGGAAAGCTGTTGCTCAGCCTCATCTGCCCATGGCACTGTTCGCATAGAGGCACAGAGAATGGGGCTGCTTGCTTATCTTGCCACTTGAAACTTCAAACGCATGCTGGGAAAGGTGGTGTCCCTGCCAGGCTCCTATCACAGCCCTGCTCCGAAAGTGCGAACGTCTGCAGATAGCTGGCAGGCAGAAGGGGCTAGCCTGGAAAGCTGTTGCTCAGCCTCATCTGCCCATGGCACTGTTCGCATAGAGGCACAGAGAATGGGGCTGCTTGCTTATCTTGCCACTTGAAACTTCAAACGCATGCTGGGAATGGTGGTGTCCCTGCCAGGCTCCTATCACAGCCCTGCTCCGAAAGTGCGAACGTCTGCAGATAGCTGGCAGGCAGAAGGGGCTAGCCTGGAAAGCTGTTGCTCAGCCTCATCTGCCCATGGCAGTGCTCGCACAGAGGCACAGAGAATGGGGCTGCTTGCTTGTCTTGCCACCTCAAACTTCAAACGTAGCCTGGGAAAGATGGTGTACCTGCTATTCTCCTTTCGCAGCTCTGCTCTTGAAATGAGAACGTCTGCAGATAGCTGGCAGCCAGAAGGGGCTAGCCTGGAAAGCTGTTGCTCAGCCTCATCTGCCCATGGCAGTGCTCGCATAGAGGCACAGAGAATGGGGCTGCTTGCTTATCTTGCCACTTGAAACTTCAAACGCATGCTGGGAATGGTGGTGTCCCTGCCAGGCTCCTATCACAGCCCTGCTCCGAAAGTGCGAACGTCTGCAGATAGCTGGCAGGCAGAAGGGGCTAGCCTGGAAAGCTGTTGCTCAGCCTCATCTGCCCATGGCAGTGCTCGCACAGAGGCACAGAGAATGGGGCTGCTTGCTTGTCTTGCCACCTCAAACTTCAAACGTAGACTGGGAAAGATGGTGTACCTGCTAGGTTCCTTTCGCAGCCCTGCTCTTGAAATGCGAACGTCTGCAGATAGCTGGCAGGCAGAAGGGGCTAGCCTGGAAAGCTGTTGCTCAGCCTCATCTGCCCATGGCACTGTTCGCATAGAGGCACAGAGAATGGGGCTGCTTGCTTATCTTGCCACTTGAAACTTCAAACGCATGCTGGGAAAGGTGGTGTCCCTGCCAGGCTCCTATCACAGCCCTGCTCCGAAAGTGCGAACGTCTGCAGATAGCTGGCAGGCAGAAGGGGCTAGCCTGGAAAGCTGTTGCTCAGCCTCATCTGCCCATGGCACTGTTCGCATAGAGGCACAGAGAATGGGGCTGCTTGCTTATCTTGCCACTTGAAACTTCAAACGCATGCTGGGAATGGTGGTGTCCCTGCCAGGCTCCTATCACAGCCCTGCTCCGAAAGTGCGAACGTCTGCAGATAGCTGGCAGGCAGAAGGGGCTAGCCTGGAAAGCTGTTGCTCAGCCTCATCTGCCCATGGCAGTGCTCGCACAGAGGCACAGAGAATGGGGCTGCTTGCTTGTCTTGCCACCTCAAACTTCAAACGTAGCCTGGGAAAGATGGTGTACCTGCTATTCTCCTTTCGCAGCTCTGCTCTTGAAATGAGAACGTCTGCAGATAGCTGGCAGCCAGAAGGGGCTAGCCTGGAAAGCTGTTGCTCAGCCTCATCTGCCCATGGCAGTGCTCGCATAGAGGCACAGAGAATGGGGCTGCTTGCTTATCTTGCCACTTGAAACTTCAAACGCATGCTGGGAATGGTGGTGTCCCTGCCAGGCTCCTATCACAGCCCTGCTCCGAAAGTGCGAACGTCTGCAGATAGCTGGCAGGCAGAAGGGGCTAGCCTGGAAAGCTGTTGCTCAGCCTCATCTGCCCATGGCAGTGCTCGCACAGAGGCACAGAGAATGGGGCTGCTTGCTTGTCTTGCCACCTCAAACTTCAAACGTAGACTGGGAAAGATGGTGTACCTGCTAGGTTCCTTTCGCAGCCCTGCTCTTGAAATGCGAACGTCTGCAGATAGCTGGCAGGCAGAAGGGGCTAGCCTGGAAAGCTGTTGCTCAGCCTCATCTGCCCATGGCACTGTTCGCATAGAGGCACAGAGAATGGGGCTGCTTCCTTGTCTTGCCACCTCAAACTTCAAACGCATGCTGGGAATGGTGGTGTCCCTGCCAGGCTCCTATCACAGCCCTGCTCCGAAAGTGCGAATGTCTGCAGATAGCTGGCAGCCAGAAGGGGCTATCCTGGAAAGCTGTTGCTCAGCCTCATCTGCCCATGGCAGTGCTCGCACAGAGGCACAGAGAATGGGGCTGCTTGCTTGTCTTGCCACCTCAAACTTCAAACGTAGCCTGGGAAACATGTTGTACCTGCTAGGCTCCTTTCGCAGCCCTGCTCTTGAAATGCGAACGTCTGCAGATAGCTGGCAGGCAGAAGGGGCTAGCCTGGAAAGCTGTTGCTCAGCCTCATCTGCCCATGGCAGTGCTCGCACAGAGGCACAGAGACTGGGGCTGCTTGCTTGTCTTGCCACCTCAAACTTCAAACGTAGCCTGGGAAAGATGGTGTACCTGCTAGGCTCCTTTCGCAGCCCTGCTCTTGAAATGCGAACATCTGCAGATAGCTGGCAGCCAGAAGGTGCTAGCCTGGAAAGCTGTTGCTCAGCCTCATCTGCCCATGGCACTGTTCGCATAGAGGCACAGAGAATGGGGCTGCTTGCTTATCTTGCCACTTGAAACTTCAAACGCATGCTGGGAATGGTGGTGTCCCTGCCAGGCTCCTATCACAGCCCTGCTCCGAAAGTGCGAACGTCTGCAGATAGCTGGCAGGCAGAAGGGGCTAGCCTGGAAAGCTGTTGCTCAGCCTCATCTGCCCATGGCAGTGCTCGCATAGAGGCACAGAGAATGGGGCTGCTTGCTTATCTTGCCACTTGAAACTTCAAACGCATGCTGGGAAAGATGGTGTCCCAGCCAGGCTCCTTTCGCAGCCCTGCTCCGAAAGTGCGAATGTCTGCAGATAGCTGGCAGCCAGAAGGGGCTAGCCTGGAAAGCTGTTGCTCAGCCTCATCTGCCCATGGCAGTGCTCGCACAGAGGCACAGAGAATGGGGCTGCTTGCTTGTCTTGCCACCTCAAACTTCAAACGTAGCCTGGGAAAGTTGGTGTCCCAGCCAGGCTCCTTTCGCAGCCCTGCTCCGAAAGTGCGAACGTCTGCAGATAGCTGGCAGCCAGAAGGGGCTATCCTGGAAAGCTGTTGCTCAGCCTCATCTGCCCATGGCACTGTTCGCATAGAGGCACAGAGAATGGGGCTGCTTGCTTATCTTGCCACTTGAAACTTCAAACGCATGCTGGGAATGGTGGTGTCCCTGCCAGGCTCCTATCACAGCCCTGCTCCGAAAGTGCGAACGTCTGCAGATAGCTGGCAGCCAGAAGGGGCTATCCTGGAAAGCTGTTGCTCAGCCTCATCTGCCCATGGCAGTGCTCGCACAGAGGCACAGAGAATGGGGCTGCTTGCTTATCTTGCCACTTGAAACTTCAAACGCATGCTGGGAAAGGTGGTGTCCCTGCCAGGCTCCTATCACAGCCCTGCTCCGAAAGTGCGAACGTCTG